>NC_092628.1:21443451-22712201 GCF_039555335.1 Amphiura filiformis
GAAAAAGAGGTACATCACTAACATAATCTTGATTAAGATTAATAATGAACTTGGAGGAATCATTAACAATATAATCAGCCTCTGTAGATGTTCTTGCATTAAAATCACCAAAGATTAAACACTTCCCAAGATTTGAATATTCTACAATATCACTTTCAATTAGCTCAAAAATATCTTCTCTCTTTGATGTGAAAGATGATGTGGAAGGGCTAACATAGGCAGCACATATATAGATGTCCACATCAATATTGAAAAAAATTCTATTTAGTTTAAACCACATAAACTCTGAATGTGTAGACTTCATAAATGTCACACCTTTCACAAGACTTAATTTTATACCAATAGCTAAACCACCAAAAGGACGTGGAGCACGAGGTGATTTTGGTCTAAAATTCTGCACAAAATGATATCCCTCCAAATTTAAAATATCTGATGGATAACAATGAGTTTCGGATAAACAAAAGATATCAAAACTACTAAGCAATTTTACCACAGGATCAAAGTCAAGTTTAGAAGTACGGACATTGGCAATCGAAGTATGTAGACTGTCAATATTCCAAGCACCAATGTTAAGAGAGGTATTTAAATTAGCCATAACGATATCAATAATAAGTCACAGTCACAGGTCATGAAGTGTCTATATTAACTAGCTCACATTTATCTTCGAGCTGCATCCCTTCGACGTCTAAACCTGTGACCTCGTGGCGACGGTAGTTGCAAAACTGACCGAATCTTTCCTCTCATGTTGCCTGCTAACAAGCGGGTACCGTTATCCGAAAGATGGTATCCATCAGAGTTATTTAGTAAGTGCATACGTGGCTTCCCGTTTTGCATAAAGTTTGTATGATCACAAAAGTGGATATTGTTCATACTGGTGTCATTCAGAATTATGCCTTTGAGAATGGCATTTGTAATCTCCGTCAAGACAGCCAAATTAGACTGATCAACTCTGGGCAGGCCCAGACTAATGATGAAAGAGGTCTCCTTGTGTTTACTAGCATGAAAACGTACTAAAGAGTATAGTCTATCTGCACATTCCGGAGGTTTCAAATGCTTGATATCATTTGTTATCAAATGGATAACAACAACGTCCGGCATAATTTCCAGGTTAAGGAGGCATTGAGCAGCTTCTGGGATTGTATATGCGGGTATCTTGGAAGTAGTTGCTTCTGACATTAAGCGTTCAGGATCCAATCCAGAAAGGTGAGAATTGCCAATCACCATGACAGATTTGCGTTTCACACGAGTGTATTGGTGTTGAGAAGATGAATGCGGGTTCGGTGAAAGAGGAGGTATGGCAGATTCAGTCATATGATGATTTAGGGAGACTTGCGGCAAATTAGTAGTAGGAGGAGGTTCCGGCACGTGTCTAGATAATGGCTCATTAACATGATCTTGGTTGTAATGAGGTCCTGAAACCGATGGTGTACCAGGCACAGAAGATGCCAGAGGAGTATCATGCAATGACATGGGCGGAGCAGATTTATGACGCTCTGAATTTTTTATGATTTTTACGATCCTCCAGATGAGGCAACTCACAGATCTGTATTAGGCCTAAGCTTTTACATTCTCAACTTAGTGGGAACTTATCAGTCGGCCCTAATACGTAAATCCTTTTTAGAACTATAAAATGGGATCTTTGGATCTCAAAGAACTTAAACATTTTTAATGAGTGTTCGGAACTTCCATTTTAGGATAATAAATAGAGGACAACAAGGTCCTAACTTAACTAAAGTCGGTGCTTTATTTTTTAACAATATAGTATAACTATATCCAGTGTGTATCGGAAAAGACAATCTGTATAGTACCCAGGCTGTGATCCTTCGCAGGCTTGATATTTTGCAGGCCTGATCTTTTGCTAAAGCGAAATAGCGCCCTCCTAAAAATGTACTATGAAAAGTTTGGGAAAGTATATTCTTGGAAAGGGGGCGCCCATTGAAAAAAAAAAGATTGGACACCCTGAGCTTGGAGTAGGGATTCCATGCCTTATTTTTAGTCCACGCAGGGTCTGCTTCATTTGGTCAAAAAGCGGTTCATGAAAGTATACCCATCAAAAAGAAGAACAAAAAACATACAAAACCACCCACATTTCTTTGTCATCACCTTCATCATCGTCGTCATCATTTTTCATTCATTCATCATCATCATCATCATCATCATCATCATCATCATCAACAACAACAACAACAACCACAACAACAACAACAACAACAACAACAACATCATCATCATCATCATCATCAAAGCTCATCAAAACTCATCACCATAAAGCAGTCATCATTATCAGCAGGCAGCAGCTGCAACCGGTCCGATCATCATCATCATCATCATCATGAGCAGCATCATTTACACCATCATCACCCGGACAGGGTTCTCCCTGGTTGAAGGTATACGGGGATGTGCCACGGTTTTGGCAGTAATTTTGGTATATCAATGGGTGGGTTTTCAGTGCAGCCCAGTGCGCCCAATTGGGCGCATTTTGGCAAAAGTGACACTAAAAGCGCCCAATAAGGGCAAATTTGGGTGCCTTTTGGGTGTTTTTTGTTGGTAAATTGGTATACTGATGGGTGGCTAAATCAGCAAAAAGTAGGTATAGAGAAAGCCAGCATCCGAAAGTCTGCGTGCCACATCCCCGTAATTTTTTTCGAAGAACCCCCCCGGCATCATCATCATCATCATCGGCACTGCAGAAGCAGCAGCAAATAAACAATGACATCATCATCATCATCATCATCATCATCGTAAATCAGCAGCCCAATATCGTTATCATCATCATCAGCAGCAACAACAGCATCATGACCAGCAAAATATCATGGTTATCATCATCATCATCATCACCATCATCACCATTATGATTATCATCATGGTGATCATAATGATGATCATATAGGGATCATTATCTGATCATCATCATCCCCATTATCATCATCATCATCATCATCATCATCATCATCATCATCATCATCATCATCATCATCATCATCATCATCATCATCATCATCGTCATCATCATCATTATCATTATCCAACAACATAACCACCACCACCATCATCATCATCATCATCATCATCATCATCATCATCATCATCATCATCATCATCTCATCATTATCATAACTCCTCAGCATCATCATCATCGTCCACCTATAGAAGTAGTATAGCTGGCCTGATGACCCCCCTAGTCCTCGATTGCAATTCACGTTCAGTTATACCTCGGCTGGGGAGGGGAATTTCATTACCACTGTTGACTAGTGCATTAATTTCTAATTAAACTTGGATTTAGACATCGATACGCACGGCTGTGCTAGTGGTCCACGTATACATTGCATTATTATTATTACAGTTAAACATATGGTGGAAAAGCATATTATGTGACCTTAGATTATGATAATGATTCACTCACGTTGAATTACTAAAATGAATAGTGATTACTTTTTTATTTGGGCAAAGAGGAGTATTTTTAACATAGGCCTACATTATAACCCCACAATATTGCATTTAGGAAACGCAAACAATATGTTGAAATGATAAAATAACATAAACTTGAATAAAAAGCAAAGTTAGAATGGTTAGTGTTGTCGATACCTTATCTCTAGCTACTATACAGCTACATGCAGGCATATCACCGTCAAACAATAATTATGATTCTAATAAGTTATGCTCTGACAGCGATTTGGATTATCTAGGCCAAAAGCATTGTGTTGCCCAATGAATTTATTACACAGCTCATTCATAGGCCTAACAGTAGTTTGGCAGACTTATTATTTAATTAAAAAGGTTAGGTAAAACAATAATCTCCATCATGATCATCATCACATGATGACGATGATGATGATGATCATCATCATCATCACTGTCCAAGACTGGTAGCGGTGGGACGTGAAAGTTTAAAATTTACTTTCTTCAGTAGATAGCACAGTACACATGGTACACACATCGGTCCGACAGCCTTAGTTAGAAAAAAGAAAATTAGTTTCCTGTGGGCCGCACCGGTGCATTTCGTTTTGGGAACATTTTTACCTCATTTCTGTTTATAGTCTTATTTGAGAAATCCAAAAAAAGAAAAACATAATTGATGACATATTTTGTTAAAAAGTTTTTTTTTGTTTTACTAAAATTTTACTGGATTTTGTTTACTAAGCAACTTGAATCTAGGGTTATTATGTATTACATGAAAAGAAATCACTATAAATATACTGTGAAAAATCAATATAATTATTTCCCTATATCACATCTAATATTTTTCACATCTAATATTATACGCCGCACTAATTTGACAATAAAAAAATAAAAAAATTTGAGGCATGTGTTACCAACTACATCCTCATCCTGACTCTAAAAAATAATACACACAATTATAAACCGCATTTTGCATTTAGGTTTCATGCCACATACAGGAAATAAACTTGAGTGAATGAAATGAATGAATGAAAGCATGAATGAATGAATGAATGAACGAATAAATAGTAGGCCTATACATTAAAGTGTGAAGCATAGATGAACGGAGAAAGAGAGGCTCCCAGCAAATCAGGAACCGTATTACGCGTTACGTTTTCAACATATTCGCAATAATTACAAAAGGTTGCCAGAAAAAGTTCGGGTTATCATTATAGGGTGTATAAAACGTTTCTATAATATTCAAAACCATTTGTTGAAAACTTGCTGCAAAATATTCTAACATAATGTTTTTGAAAAAAATATTTGGCATAAAATGTTTGCTAGAAATTATTTTACAATAACATTTTGAAAATGTCGTAGAGTGTTTTCATACAACATGTGTTGTGTGTGACATTTTCATGACCTTTATAAACCCCGACATTTAATGTCAAAACATTTTTACCAAAACCAAAATATAACCCGTTTAAGTTTTAAAACCGTTTATATTGTTTGCTGGGCTGGCAGCAAGGAGGTTTCGGAAGCAAGAAAGGAATAGGCCTAACATAAAAAGTTTTATGTTTTTCATTTTATAATAATTTAACCATGATTTAACCTTGCAAAATAGACTTTTGTGAAAGTCTCACTTTTGAACAAGTATTTTTAAAAAAAAAATCAAAATTCTTATCTCATCTTTGGGCGCAAGTTGATTTTAGGCGAGCGGGCGGCAGAAGAGCTCACCCGCGGCCCGCCCAAAATCAACCTGTGCTCAAAAAATCAATCAATTAACCCAGTCCAATAGCAGGTTGTTGCGCCCCCGGTACATGGACCTGTTGTTGTGTCCCACAATCCCGTTTGATAATCCAAACCGGCCATCTTGGTTCCAGTAGCGCTAACATAGCTCGTCTCTACTGCCAACTTCTGAGTCTATTTCTCGTCTCTTCTGTCTGCATTTTAGTCGATTTCTTTCTTCATTCTTTTCATAATGGACGGTAAGCTTACTTTCTTTCTTACCCGTTTTAAAGAGCTCAATTCTCTTATTGTTTCGTAAAATGCAACTAAACATGGTCACGCTTTTCGCTGCGCAGCGTGTAAGCTCAATGTGTACATGCATAGACCCTATACTTGTGTACCGTGTATTATTGTGTAATGTAGAACTCGTGTACAAAATCAATGGAGTGTTCATACCGCATCAATATCATATGGATTTTTATACGTGGTACATATGTACAGTTCCATTCTAGTGTACTGGTGGTGGTTTGTAATAAATATTATGAAGCCCAGCCAGGAACTACTCAGTCAAGTTCATGAGTGAAACTGAAATGCAACATGTCCAACAACAACAACAACATCACATGCATGCATGATGAACATGACAACATGTAGTACTACTGTATACTGTCACTAACGTAAAAATGATATGCAGGCATATTCAGCAGTCAGCACAGCCAGTCAGCCATCACAACAACAATTACTCATTATTTTTCAGTGAATTGCATGATTATTTAAGCTAGCTCTAGTCTAGCATGCTAGTGCATAAAAATTTTAATATAAATTAAAGCAATTTAACTGCTACATTTTTATTTTTTTTATTTGCTCATTTCACGCGGATTCGAGGAGAGCCTTGATCTGGCAGTATGGCCTGGGAAAGTCAGAATCTTCTTTTCATGTCTATTGCCAGTTTGAGGCTGGCAGAACCATGTACTGATGAGTGATGTACCCGGTACTGTTGTAGTAACTAGTAACTAATTCCCAAATTTTGCAATTATCATTTTGTGATGAGTGCTCAACAAATTAATGCCAAGTTAATTGAAAACATCTTTTGATCTAGCTTTTTTTTCTCTATGGTGCAGTTAGGTATGGTAACAGAAATTGCTGTGCACTGCATAGCAATTTAATAGGCAATTCCCAAATTTTGCATTTAACATTTTGCCCATTCACATATTACTATAGAAACATTATTTAATTTGTGTACATCGTGGAACATACTCTTTGCGTGGCTGTGCGTAGTAAGCTGTTGTACACAGATAACTTGCTAAAATAAACTAATAGGAGTAGTGTTGTACGCTTGTGTATTAGTTGCGGAATAACAAGCGTAGTTGAATGTTCCACGATGTACTCGAAGTCACGAACTAAATAATTTTTCTAGACTATTTTAGTAAACCTGTACTACAATGTGTTATGTGTACATGCCTGTGCTATGTCAGGGAAACAGTTGACTCATTTACATCTAAGCCTGGGTCATAATGTGATATTTTGGTCTTATTGTAGAGGTGGCGGACCCTTACTGGCCCTGGCATCTGAGAAAGTATCTTAGTCTCAGCTGGCATTATGGTCATCCGCTCTTAAGGGGGTACTACACCCCTGCCCAATTTTGAGCCTATTTTTGCATTTTTCTCAAAAATTATAGTGCATTGGTGACAAGTAAGATACCGGTATGTATATTATAGGGGCAAGGACTACAACTACTGCACTGGAAATTTTATTTCAGCACAGTTAACAGTTGTGGAGTTACAGTCAAAAATGAGGGAAAACCAGTATTTGATCAATAAATCAATAACTACTTGTCTTGAGTTGCTGAAATTTCAGTGCAGTAGTTGTAGTCCTTGCCCCTATAATAATTAATATACATATCTTACTTGTATCAAATGCGCTATAATTTTTGAGAAAAATGCAAAAATAGGCACCAATTTGGCCAGGGGTGTAGTACCCCTTAATAAGGAACAGAACCAGTTCTAATTGGCTATATTAACGTACAATAAATGTACCTTGTAAATCATCATTTGAAGCATTCCCTTTTGATTTTTTGAACAATTTTCGGTGTCAAAATACTAATGGACAAAACATGTATTTCTAAACAGCAATGGTATTAAGGGGGTACTACACCCCTGCCCAATTTTGTGCCTATTTTTGCATTTTTCTTTAAAATTATAGCACATTGGGGACAAGTAAGATATGTATATTATAGGGGCAAGGACTACAACTACTGCACTGGAAATTTTATTTCAGCACAGACAACAGTTGTTACAGTCAAAAATGAGGGAAAACCAATATTTGATCAATAAATCAATAACTACTTCATGTACTTGATTTGAGTTGCTGAATTTTCAGTACAGTAGTTGTAGTCCTTACCCCTATGATATATCTTACTTGTCACCAATGTGCTATAATTTTTGAGAAAAATGCAAAAATAGGCACAAAATTGGGCAGGGGTGTAGTACTAGTACTCCCTTAAATGCAACTTCAGTGACAATGTGTCATTGATAAAGCTGGAAATTATACGGTATCAATATATAAGAAACCAAGGTTGAAAATACTTTTAATTAAGGGTTATTTTGAAGTTAAAATAGATAATTCAAAAAGTAGCACTCGTTTGTACACTTTGCAGCCCAAACTTGAATGATATCATCATTCATCATTATTCATACATTTTTTTTGTACTGTATGTGCATGATTGGTAGTACATAATACATTTGTAGAGAGCCGGGCATAAACAGTGTTAATCAAACCAAGTTAAAGCCCATGGAACGCTTGTGAGTCGGACATACCGGTACCAGTACAGTTGGTACGCACAGTTGTTTGTGTGCTATTTACGCAACGCGTGAAAGATGTATGGTACCGGTACCGGTACATGATATTCGGGACCGCCTTCCCTATATTTTTTATTTGATACTTACAATAGCTGCAATGCACAAGTTCAAATTGCATTTGTGTCTGTAGCAGGTTTACAGGCATTTTATATTAAAATCATTTAGTACCAGTAGTGCCTTGGAGTTCCTCAGGTTTCCAAATGTGATCCTGCCTGTCCATCCCAACACTTGGCACAGTGAGCACCTCTTGTAAATTCCTAGGTTCATGGAACTATTTACTAATGTGCTGTTTGCCCTTGAGAATGCATACAAGTATGTGATTATGTGATTATCACAGGAAGCAAGTTGTAGCAAAAACAGTGTGTGCCTGGTAATACTTTCGAATACAATCCAGAAAATATGGATTACTCTAAAAACCCTGAACATGCTGAATGTCCAGAAATTGTGAGGGGAAGTGTGAGTGGATCTTGAAGTAGCTCAGGTAGTGCCAAGGCCAGAGGATGATTTAAGGAAGCCCCATCATGCACTGCGAAAATGTTATCACAAGAGTCTCAACCGCCACTTTACTTTTCAAATCCCATTGAAATCTGTGCAAAAGTTGTTGTTTTAGAATTGTGTGTGTGTCATTATTTTTTGGTCGATTTCAGATCTAAAATGATGTATGCATGAAGGATAATTCACACCTTCTGTAGATAACATAACATGTGAAATCGACCAACTTTTTGAAGGTGTTTTTATTGTAAATATATCTGTCCAAATTCAAATTTAACCATGCACGTGTGTACGCAGTGGGCGGGCAGTGGTGGCATGTTCACTCACACAGCTATGCTTACCGCAAGACTTGCTGGGAAGTACTTAAATCATCCTCTGTGCCAAGGCATAGTGCCGCCTACTGACTTGTAGAAGAGAGGGGCAATGGTCATTTTCAGCAATTTTCAATATTTAGGGTGTTTTTTTTTCCACTTTGAGGGGGATGGTATAAAAATGTATGCCACCATGTTGGCTGGACATAGTCCATGCAATTTGATTGATGCTGAACTGACCAGAAGAACACTAATTTTCCTCATAAATTGGCTTAAAAGTCAAATACTGAATGATTTGTTTAGTAAATTTATAAAGAATATCACTGTGTAATGTTGCTTGGATGTGCCAGAAAATGGACACAAAGTCAGTCTGGAAAATTGGGTCAAACTTAAACTTATCCAGTTGTAATGGTTGTTGAATTCGGCATGTCCAGCACAGAAACAGTTTTCCTTGGTAGAAATGAATCTTTTAAAAGTGAGAAAAGCGCTAAAAAGTGAGACTCATGGCGAGAAATGTGAGGTTGCGCTTTCTCTCTAAGCCTACAAAACCCAGTCAAGTCGGATACTCTCACTACTCTTCCAGGGTAAATGACAAGATGGACATCACAAATCCTCTTCGTGGTGGCCTTGGGAAGAATATTAACAGTGCAAGCTTGCTCCTGGATATCTTGGTCTAGAAATTATCAAATCAGTGTGATTTTATGCCCGGAGTCACAGCTGCTCTAAATGAGTCCATCAGCTACAATAGCATCTCTCTTTAGAATGATTGCCTTGATAGATTTCCTGCTTTAGGAAAATGGCCAAATTCACAATTTCCTGGATTGTTTTGGTTGTGGCTGGCTAAATTGCTTGTCCATATGTCAATATATTGTCAACATAACAGGTTTACATTACAATAAATTTATCATTCTTGCAAAATTTTGTGCAGGTCTATTATTAAAATTTTGTGAAGATGATTTTTGACAACTCGTAGTTTTAGCAAATATGTGATATGGGATATATCTAATCATTTCCAGGGTCTATGATCTAATGATTCTTTTTAAAGCTAAGAAAAAATTCGGTTTGACACTTCATCCCTGCAATGAAATTCTATCTGTTCAGTATGGCCCTGGATGCAGATGATATACAATACATCACATGTTTTTGTGTGTGCATTATAATGAGATGAAATGCTGGTATATTACTGCTATTAAGGGATCTGGAATGAGCGTTTTGAGCGTTTCGACAGTATTTTTTGTGGGGCATGAGAGCACATCAGACATATGGAATTGCATTCTGAATACGAAGAATGTCTTTCTGATATCAAATAATTTTCATTTTTTTGAAATTCACGTTATAATACAAGTTTTATGACAAATTATTAAAATTTGATATTTTTCACATTTTTGATATAACAGTCCTCAAAGTAAATTTTATAAATCTAATGATATATTCTTAAAGTGTATGTAGCTGGGAGGAAAAGCCAATGATCAATTGAAATTTTGACCTTTCATATTGAAGATATGGATTTTTCCCCAAAAGACCTACTTTTTTTTTGGTGTTTTGGGAAAAAAAATCCATATCTTCAATACAAAAGGTCAAAATTTTCAATTGATCGTCGGCTTTTCATCCCACCAACATACACTTTAAGTATAAATCAACAGATTTATAAAGTTTACTTCGAGTACTGTTATTGTTAAATATCAAAAATATCAATTTTTAATCATTTGCCATAAAATGTGTATTACATTGCGAATTTCAAAAAATCAAAATTATTTGATATCAAAAGGACATTCTTCGTATTCAGAATGCAATTCAATATGTCTGATGTGCTCTAATGTCCCACAATAAATACTGTCCAAACGTTCATACCCCATCCCTTAAAGTTGGCTAAATATATCAGAGATATAAACTCAAATATTTAAGGCAGCTACATTTGTAGGTGTAGATAAGGTATGGGAGGACGGGCTGGTGAAGTGGTCAGTGCACTCACCTCTGGGCTCTCGCCACTGTTGCCTGGGTTCAATTCCCTGCATCGCCCGATCCATGACCATCCTTGCAGGTTTTGCCAGGTTCTCTGGTTCTCCTCCTGCATTCTAAAGTCGTATCTCTTCCCATGTATTCCTTGTCTTGTCTTATCACACAGTTCACCTTGTTGTGTTATAGCTGTGATATAAATTGCGCTTCTTCGCAGCACCTGGAGATTCACTTGGTGGATGATAAATCACACATTATAAATCTCTGTACCGGGTACCCTTATTTATTTTTATTTTCTATTAATTGTTTTATAAAGATCGGGTGAGTGGAAGACCTCAACTCCGAAATGTATCACAGTGAAATTTCAAAACTTACCTGTTGCATTACAACTATCAAAGCAAGTGTCAGAGTATGTGTGTAATATGCAGGTACATGCTAAGGCTTGTGTGAAACATCTTTCTTAAGGGGGTACTACACCCATTGCATTTTTTTGCATTTTGTGAAGAAATGAGAAAAAGAAATTGGACAAAGTGGTATGCAAAATGAAGGGGCAAATCTTCTCGTTCAATTGGTGGCATTAGTATCAATGACGCGTACATGCTTCTAATGGTATAAGCCAAAAAGTGGTACATCACTGATGTTTTAAATTCACTTCATTTTGGAAAGCTTACTATCAACGGATTTCGTTAAAATTTTGGATATGTGTAGCTAACACATTAGGGAAATAATGTTGATATGTAAAATGGGAATAAGTGGTCCCTGATTTCTTTTATGACTTCATGAACTTGGTGCTCCACAACTATCAAAAAACGAACTGGTTAAAATGCTTCTATTTTCAATGTTGAGCTATATTTTGTATTTTGAACTTGCGACACTATGTTACTGAAACTTAATTAAGCCATAGGTAACAGGTTACCACAACCACACTACAGCAATGTTGAAAAAGATTGTATTTTTTGTCGCCTATACCACCATATTAGGTAGTTTTCCGTAAGCTTCATTTGTGTGATTTTGGTAACTATTTTATATTTATTTGCCCAATCCATCTCAACTAGGCAATCTAAATTGTACTCACCATTTACATCCCAAGGTATTTTAGTATATCCACCTCACACATTTCCATTATATATCCAGTAACAGACAAAATATCAAAATTGATGCCTCATTATGACATGTATGATATCACAGACTATCACATGTATTCAAAATTGATGCCTGAATTTGACCTGAACCAATTGACCTATAACCTGACCTTTGATGACCTTATAGCCTTTTTTAATCTCTTTTCCTAACAACACATTATAGAAGATACATACATGGTGTAGTATTAAATTGTCTATGTGGAAGAGAGATTAGGCCTATTTAATTTATTCAGTGTTATAATCAGTGAGTACATTTCTATAGATAGTATAACAAAGGATTGAATGTATTCTATTCATGTATTCTACTTGGACATGTTCAATAGAATAAATTATGGTTTGTTATGAAACACACATCTCAGTTACCAGGATACAGTAAACAAAAAAAAATATATAGGGCTAAAATGATTTTCTAAAATGGTTTAAAACCACTTTGTATGTAGAGATATTTTATAAGTTCAGGACATGAGATGATGAACATATTTATATACTTCATAAATTTGCAACAAAAAAAAGAAGATGGGTACTGATGAAAATCAGGGTATTATATCGCCTTAAAGAGAGTACCAAATCTCTTGTGTCGCAAATAATACACACCTTTCTAAAAGGGCAATGCTCCCAAACTTCCAATATTATTGTGAAGTGCCACAATTATGTGACACAAGTTGTGAATATTTTTTTCCTTAGCAATTTGCAAAATTGCTAAGGTCTGTTTCTGTCAAGTTCTTTCTTTCTTTCTTTATGTCAGGCGGATTTATCCGCCTGATATACTGTGAAGCTCCTAAATCTTCTTTCTTTCTTTCTTTCTTCTTTAGTAGAACCAAAAATTGTTACTAGTGCCAGACGCTTGGACCAATGTTGACCACACTTGGCCACAAGAAGCACTGACCCAAGCTTAATATAACTTCTACACAGATAGGGGTCAAAGGTCATGTAAGGGTTATTAGGGGTCATTTTGTGAAAATCTTAAAAATGCTACTGCTCCTTTAAATGACATGCTATGACCACCAAACATGGTCAGCAAGAACCGCTGGCCCAAGCTTCAAATAAGTTGTACCACAGATTGGGATCAAAGTTCATGTAAGGCTTAATAGGGTCATTTTGTGAAAATATTTGCGTGAAATGTAATGAAGCATTTAGAGGCAGCAACCTTGTGCAGGGAAACAGCTATTTGATAACAAGAGATAAGCATATAGTTTCGTTGCATGCTTGGGCATGTCTACTGGTGTGGTTTTAAGTTTCCAGGAAAATTAACAGTAAATATTGTGCTGCTATTTTGATAATAAGAGGTAAGAGTTGTTAGGTTTAAAAATTATGCTATCCCATGATGCATTTATGAAAATACACACTAAAGGTTTGGAAATAATGCTATCCCATGATGCATTTATGAAAATACACACTAAAGGTATGTGATAAATGCTATATAGTTGCTTGTGCGGTGGGGATGGTGGTCAAATTATATTCCTTCCCATGATGCAGTTATGAAAATCAATACATACACACTAAGGCTATATGGTAAATGCTATATAGCAATAATGGTGAATACCAGTACTCGGGTTTGTGGGGGGGGGGGGCGGTCAACTTTTGAAATTTGTCCGATTGGGCTAAAACTTATATAATAATCATAAGGGGATCATGAAACATCAGCTATGGTCATCCAAGGTCAAATGTACAGCTGCTCCGATGGGGCAGTAACTCTGGGGAAATGATCCCTGACACTTGGGGAGTATGTAACCGCAAAAAAGGTCATGTGAGGTCAAAGGTCAGGTCAAATTTAAAGTTGTCTCGATAGTGCTGTAACTTCGGAAAATGATCCCTGACAATTGGGGAGTATGAAACCGCAAAGGTCATGTGAGGTCAAAGGTCAGGTCAAATTTTAAGTTGCTTCGATTGGGCTGTAACTCGGGGTAAATGATCCCTGACACTTGAGGAGTATAAAACCGCAAAGGTCAACTGAGGTCAAAGGTCAGGTCAGATTTAAAGTTGCCCCGATTGGCCTGTAACTCAGGGAAACCAATTTCTGACACTTCATGAGTATAAAACTAAAAAGGTCATGCAAGGTCAAAGGTCAGGTCAAATTTAAAGTTGCTCCGATTGGACTGTAACTTAGGGAAAATGATCCCCGACACTTGGGGAGTATGAAACCATAAAGGTCATCTGAGGTCAAAGGTCAGGTCAAATTAAATATTGCTCCGATCAGGCTGTAACAACTTGGAAATGATCCCTGACACTTGGGGAGTATAAAGCCGTAAAGGTCATCCAAGGTTACAGGACAGGAAAGGTCAAATGAGGTCAAATGTTAAAATAGGCCCGATTGGGCTTAAATGTGATGCAAATTATCCTTGATTTGAGATAGCATGAGTAGTCAACTTACGTTTACCCGAGGTCAAAGGTCACATGAGGTCAATCAGAAGTCATCGCCTGACATTCGTGGCTCGTGAGCCACAGTAGCTCTAGTTCTTTCTTTCTTTCTTTCTGTCAATCTTATAATGAGCCACCGTAGCCATATGCTTTGAGCCATGTTGACCATAGTTGGTCATTAGGACCATTGGGTGGGGGACAAATGAAACATGATCAACTTCAGGTCAAAGGTCATCCACTTCCGGCCAATGGCCAAAAAACGTGATTTCACTAAAAATGCTACTCCTTCCACAAATTACACAGCACGATGATGGCACTTTGGTACATGCATCAGCTATACCCAGTGTCTAAAAGTTATTGTCCAGAATCGGGGTCAAAAGGTCATTAAGGGATACTTCGGTATATGACCAAATACCGTAAAATGCTGCTCCTGTCGCAAATATATATAGTACAACAATGTTACTTGGTCATCAGGACTAATAGCTGGTGGCACAAATGTCACATGACCAACTCAAGGTCAAAGGTCATGGAAAGGTTATTATGGCGAAAATGTTATTTCCTATTATTTTTACTAAAACTGCTACTCCTTACTAAATTACACAGCAAGATGACGTCACTTGACACATGCATTAGCCCAGAGGTCAAAGGTCATCCGAAGGTCAATATGGCTGATGTGTTGTTCTGTTCTGTTACTAAACATTCAACTCACAAATAAATTATAGCATGACATTACTTGCATACAACCATTGGGGTCAAAGGTCATTGGGTCAAAGGTCATTGGGGTCAAAGGTCATGTAGGTATTACTTCCAGTATGTAGCAAATTACCTTAGGAAGTCGCACTATAATAGCGTATGACCAAAAGTTGCACAGAAATATTTACATGAATATTGAATAATTTTTGGTTAGGCCAAATAAAAAATAATCATGTTTCGCGTCTTCTCCCGCTTCCTTTTTGAGGTTTCTTCAATTATATTTTTATTTTTTGAAATTCAGTTATAACTCTTGGGAGTAAAGATGCTTTCTATAGCCTTGCCAATATACAAGAAACACTTTTGGAAGGTTTTGTGATAATTAGAGGAGGCCTATCTCTTTGAACAAGATATAAAAAGAGCCCTCCTCCTTTTTCCAGGCATTATTGTGTGCGCTAAAACAGTTCTAATTATGGGTATTTGCACCAATTTTACGATAAAAATTAAAAATCCCCCTCTTCCTCCTTTTTGAAACATGTTTTTTATTTTACTTGGCCTTATCAAAATGATTTCACATACTGTAATAGTATGGAAAATAATTATGTAATATAATTTATGATTATAATTATAATACTACAAACTCTGTTCATACATGTATAGTCCAATGAATTATACATATGCTGGACCTTTTGAACTCGCATAAGGTCATGTGTCTTATGGTGGGACCCCAAAATACCTGGTGACGTTACATTTTTCTCTCCTCTTTCTGATTTAACTTGTTGTCACAGGGCTATTCTTGGTCCAATTGCATCAAGTTTGGGCTCATTATACAGCCTGATTATTCTAATTTTCAAATATGTTTCTCAATTTGGAATGCCAATTTGTTTAATTAGTGAAAAATACCAAAATGTTAACGAAGATAAACCTGGTGGATAAGCGGTGGAGGATAAGCGGTGGAGGAGTATGTGCATTCTCTATGGGAGACATGGCATCATTTTGAATTTTAAATTATGTCATTGCCAAATTGTGTGCTATACTTGCAAATCATACCTCAAATGAAAGCTTGATCAATCATTCATTATTCTTATTCAGCTATTAATTTGATCTAATCGTGTTTACAAGTATTCACTGAGAACCGTAAGTCACAAGAACCTCAATTTATTCCTATTAACTTACACACAAATGTCAAGATTTTCAGACACAACATGCGTTTTGGCTTTCAATTGCTGTATCTTGAGAATTATACACCCTAAGATAGGAAATGTATACATTTTTGGAAAGCTTTTTACCCCAGGAATCCTAATATGCACTTAAAATAAATGTAGGATACACTCTAAAGAAAATATTTTCAAAAATGTAATCAACATTTTGTGTGTGAAGTTATGTATATTTTCACACCCTGTATCACCACTTTCGTCATTCATAACATAACAAAAGTATAAATTTTATTCAAGCTCATAGTGTTGCCTGCCACAAAATTAGATTACATTTGAGGTATTCCATATCAGTAGCAAATGCAACAAATTATGAATTTACTAGTAAAATTAATTTTTTTCATGATATCACCCTATATATTTTCTTACGCACCCTGTATACCAAGTTTTGTTGGTGTGAGATGCCTAGTTTTAGACATGTAACAATTTAAGTGAAAAGGAGGACAAATGATCAAAATCAGTGCTTGTAACGCAAATGTGCCCCACCATATGACACATGACCATATGCTACATGTATAGGTGAGCTAACGAATTAACCTTGGTCTCTAGCCAAATTCCAAAGTTATAGTGCATTTCAAAAAAGACCTCAGTAAAATCAGCATAATATACTACCTCTTACATGCATTCATGCTATATAGCTGGGCTAATTAGCTATAGGCCTAGGTAATTAGCTATTGCTAAGGTCGCGTATATGTGTATGCGCAATTAGCTCTAGTTGATGTCTGGATCAGGTGTCAGATTGAGGGGAGGCTTCAAACAACCTGTTGGTAGTTGTCCCTGACTCTAGCCAAAATGTTTTAGAGAAATGTAGTGTTGCTCTGCTCATCATCTAGTGAAGTAGAATTAAACTACGGCAAGAAATGTTTGAGTGCATGGAAATTTTGTGACTGGTAAAGATTTTGCAAAATGTCATTTTCCTATTGGCAGTCAAAAATATTTATTTGTGACACGATTTTGAAAATCGAGTTACTATAATTATTGCCGTCCTCAAACATAAGGCTGTAATATACCAAATACTGGAAACACCAAAGGTCTAGCATACTTCTAAAGTTATGAAGTTTTGTGATGTCTATTTTCTTATGTATTTTATTGTTCTTTTTGCTTTTATCTAGAATTCAAATTTTCTGCTTTTGGCCTCCATAGACCAGATTGTGTCCCAATTGGCATGAATTTCTTGCTACAAAATGAGGGTTATTTCCGAATTGCGAAAATTTCGTGCTGTGAAATATTGTGCTTTACAGTATTTAGACTGCATAATAGTGCATGGTAACTGAAAGACAAAAGGATGAAATTCCCAGGGTGCAAATTGAGATGTGTGAATTCTCTCTCATTACATATAGATGGGGGGAATCCAGGTTGGGAAAGAAATGGTGTTGCTTTTCATCTTTGGGGGGAATGCCATGATTAAATTTGAGAAATTCAATTTGGTGAAAGGGAGTTGATTTACTGGTGAAGTGGCAACAGGTGCAATGATTTGAGAAAATTGAGTGAAAATTTTAGTCTATTAGGGAATAACAATAGATGTAACAAAGCAAACTTAACTTCAGGCTTACAGAATTGAAGGAAGTTGTATGAAAAATGATCATGAATTGCTTCCTGGTATGATTCAACTTGAAGTCACTTGTTACGTAAGTGGCTGTACATTATGGACGGGACCGTCGATGTATCGATAATAATCAATAAATCGACTAGTATCGCTGTTATCACTTTCGGAAGAAAATTAATATATATATCCAAGTTGCCGATAATGAAAAGAAAGTATTGAAAAATCATGAAAACAGGACTGAAATTGAGTTCCATAAGTCACTGAAAGGTGGCTGGTGCATTTGTGAGTCCAAATGGTATAGTGCTCCATAAGTCGCTGGAAAGTGGCTGGTGCATTTGTGAGTCCAAATGGCATGATGCATCCTGTTACATAGGTAATGTCATTTAATAAATTTATGGATGTAGAAGACATGAGTAAAATTGGGAGGAAAATTGTTTTATCAATTTTTATCGATACTGAGTGGCCAATATATTGATTGTTTAAAATCCTGACATCGGACGGTCCTTACTGCACATACATGTAACATTCCCCTTTCCAAAAGGGTAATGCACATAACTTAGAATTGTGAAGTGCAATTATGAGACACAGGTTAAATGTCTGGATCAGGTGTTTGATTGAGGAGGTGCCTCAAAGCAACCTTGTTGATGGTTCTCCCCGACTCTAGCCATAGACCCTAGACACCTTCACCGTATTTGAATCCTCTCGCCTTCATTAGGTCGTTTTTACTGCCCTGTAAATGCAGGGTGACAATTCGCTGCCCTCGTATTTAGTGTGGGGGGGGGGGCGAAAGTCCAAAAAATACTTTTTGTGACCTTCAAGGTCAGATTTTGAATGCTTGCACTGTACTGTAGTAGACTTAGTAGACTAACTTCCAGTGTCACCCGCAAAATCGTCACCCGAACTGTTTCTTCTGCGAACGTTGCCGTATATGACAAAATTGAGTGAAATTTTATTAAAGTATCATGGATTGTGTTGTTCTGGCCTTTTGAATACAAGTTCAAGTCACTTCATATTGTGTTACAGGCGCGTAACCAGAACCAGACCTGACCTTCTGGGGGGGGGCAAGATTGAAAAATTTCCCAATTTCTGATCAAAAGTCGTAGTATTTATGTGCGATTAAACGGGTGGGTCCAGGGGCCTGCCTTAGGTGGGGTCCAGGGGCAAAGCCCCGGCCACAGAAGCTCCTGGTTTTTGGCATATTAGAAGCTAAAAAATCAGTGTTTCAGAGTACAAATTTCACAATGAAAGTAGTATAGATCTTCCGTCTTTCTTTCCCATTTCTCTTCCCCCTTCCCCTTTTCTTTTCTCCCTTCCCTTTTTTCTTCCCTCTTTTTTCTTTTCTTCTTTCCCCTTTTTCTTCTTCCCTCTTTCTTCCCTCTTTTTTCCTCTTCTTTCCCCTTTCTCTTCCCTCTTTTTCTCTCCTTCCCCTTTTCCCCCTTCCCAATTTTTTGCTCTTCTTCCCAGTTTTTTTTGTGGCCGGGGGAGCAGCTTGCCCCCCGGCCCCCCACTGGTTACACCACTGTTGTGTGATATACATTGTAGTGCTCTTTGGTGAATTTGTTATATAGAACTATGTATAAAATATTAAAATTTGAATTAGTAATTTCAATGTTTCTCTAGAAATAAGCATTTAAAATGATGCTAGTACTAGTAACTCAGTGCTGTGGTGACAAAAGGTGATAAAACTTAAGACAAATAAGCTACAAAATGTGATTATATGAGTTGCTCTGTAATTGTTTGCATTTTTAAAAGTGAAAATGTGGCCCACATTTTGTTACTGGATATATTGTTAGATGAGCAGTCAAGTGCATTGTATTGATCACATTGAATGTTGGATCCCTTGTGGCAGAAATGTTTCCCCCTTTACATTCACAACATACCATTAAGCACAAGGTGGAGATTCTGTAATGTTGAACACTTAATGTCTAAATCACCTTGCCTTAAAACAAAATGAGATGATTGATTCACATAATTAATACATGCCACTATGCCAGTAAATGTTTAATTATGTACAGTGTTCTGTAATTAAGAAGAGAAGCATGATGTCAGTAGTAATTATGTTTATAAGTGTCATTTAGAGTTAAAATTGGTTAATTGATTTTAGGGCCAGGAAATTAAGGTAATGCTGCTGTTTTAAGTATGAATTTGTGTAGTCTATACCATTACCACCAAGAATTTTGTTACTTCAGTTAATTGATTTGAATGGCATCTCTTTTCATGCCCAGGCAAGATGCGGTGCATAATTTTAAAAATTTGTCGTAAAATTAATATTATTATTAGTTTGAAAAGTTTTACAATTGATGCACATAAGTAAAACATTTAGCATAAAACAAAAATTATATTTTGGTCCAAAATCCAGGGTTAGTCATAGTTGACTTCTCACCTGGAGACGTGTATTCCAGGTTCTGGGGTCATCATCAACTTTTTTGGTGGGTGTGCTGACTGTGCTCCCCCGAAATTCGGAGATGGTGGGTCTTTAGGAACCCACAGCGTTCAGGTATTGGAGCTACGAAAGCTGTGGAGGACAAACAAACAATTATTTTTATTGGGCCTAAGTATAGTACCTTGATTAAAAAAAATAATAGACTATGACATGAACACAAGTTATAACTTTGCATATTGAAGACACAAAATGTTTTTTTGGGCTTTTTTAATTTTCAACTATGAAAGATCTTAGTATTTAGCTCTAGCTAGTTCCAGAGATACTCCAAATCTGAAAAAAAAAATGAATTTTACTTATTTTTTTTTATAAAAAATATTGAAAAAAAAAATATTGGTCAGGCCTTAATCTGAGGAGCGGGTGGTGGAGGACAAACAAACAACTTTTTTTTTGGGGCCTTATTACCTTATTAGGCTATCATATGTATACTGAAAACACCAAAGGTCTAGCAAACTTGGTTTGTGATGATGTCTATTTGCTTGAGTATTTTATTGTTTTTTTCCTCCATATTTTTGCCCAGGACGTAGCAAGGTTGAAAAATGTGGGGCGGCTATCACAAATGTGGGGCAGCCAAATTACAAATGGCATCCCCGGTGGGGTGGCCGCCCCGCTTGGTACGGCCCTGTTTTTGCCTTTATCTCAATTTCAAATTTGTTGCCTTTGGCCTCCAAGGACCAGATCATGTCACATGAAGAAATGATTGGGAATGCAGGCTTAGAAATCCAACATGAATCCATGAATCAATTAGCGCAAAGATTCTCCTACAAACATCAGTATTTTTCCAATCATTGTTTTGGGCATCGGGAGGTAGATAAGTAACTTGTGGCAATCGTAAATTTGCGGGAATCAATGATTCTTGCAAAATTCTCTTGCGAGAATCAAACAGATTCGCCTGCACTGTCACAGATTTCTAGACCGGGAATGGGAATATTTATTCTTCGCCTCGGAAACAAACATCTTTCCGCCTGTGTTGATGAATCACATCGGAACATGATGAAAATGAGTAGTACATGCAGTTGGAATAAAGTAATTGGAACTCGGCCTGATTGTTAACTCTCTAGACTCCCAAAAATCAGAGCTTCAAATAAAATAAGCTGTAAGTGAATTGCATTTGAAAGAGAGATATTTTCAAATTTCATGAGGTTCCCTTACAACGCTAATGAAGTTTGACTGCGAGAAAATATGAATTCAATCCAGCCTGTAAATCTTCTTACATTGACTTTAAAGAGGAGTGATGTTTTCAATACAAACAGTCTATGAATTAAATGGTTTGGGTAGGGAATACTGTGTACATAAAACAATCTGCTTATAATCCTCAAAAGAAAATTTTTTTAACAAGATTTTTTTAAAAACCCGAGTCACTTTGAACCAATTTGTCAATTCATTTCATTTCTAAGCAGGAAATTTAATATGAGCCAATGCAACTGAACTCCCAATTGGTGTGTGTTTTGTCTTATTTTCGGTAAAATCTCGGCTTAGAGAAATGTAAGTCTTTCTACAAAATATCAGGTACTAAAAGAAAACATCATATATGCGATGAATGTTTTTGTAAACTGACTATGTTGGATTTGTCGTCATGCCGAGCTCATTGATAAGCCCCTCTCTTTCCGTTTGCATCGATGTAATTGCAGAAAAAGCATAAGAATGATTTTGTGATTGATGGTGGGGTTTATTTTCAGAACGGTGATCCATATCGTGTTGTGCTTGAGCGATGGAATTTAATGCACGATGTGTGTAAGGCTAGAAAGGAAGAGAGAAACGAGAGAGAGGGGGTAAAGATGGGAGATGGAGAGTCTTGAGAGGAAAGGGGAAATAGCAAAGTGAGAGAGGAGGTTGGTGGAGAAATATAATAAACAGGAAGATGGTAGTGGTTGATGAGGAGCATGGAGAGTAATTATAAAGATTAATTAAGAAAGGAAAATATGTTGAAAAATAAAGAGAGGATGTGAATAGCAGAGAGATGTAGAGAACAGTTGGAAAGGAAAATGGTATGAAAAAAGGGGAAAGTTAAGTAAACAATGGAAAGTAGTATAGAGAAAGGGAAGAGAAACCAATGGAGGAAAAGGGGAGGGGGAAGAGTCAGAAGACCTAGTAAAATTATTTAATGTAGTATAAATTAAACTGAACTGAAAGTGAAGAAAGAAAAGAGAAGACTTGCATTATGAGAAAATAGACAAAAAATAAGAGCATTGAATGAGAGGAGAACTATGGAAGCAGAATGGGAATGGTCAAGAAAGAGGAGCATGGGGAAAGGACCGTAGAAGACCCTTACAAAATAAAATAAATACAAGAGAGATAGTAGACAATGGATGCACTTTGAGAGAAAATAAAATTTAACGGGCAGAGAGGTGGATGGAGAGAGAAAGATTGGCATATGTTTAGTACAAAAAGCCTGACAGAAAGACAATTGGTATAGAAAACTGGATAACTCGGGTAATAAGAAGCAGCAAGCAAGAAAAATGAGGAATTTTATCTTCAGTTAGCGATATAAGCAACAACAAATGTCAACAATACCATGAATACAATATAAATGGGTTGAAGAATTGGATTGAAATTGGTATTTGCAAAATGGTATTTTGAAATGTCAAATGTGTTTTCGATTGAATGTGTAAATGCTGGATTATACTGTTAGCAATAGGTAAGATGGTTAATAACTAAAATATGTGCATACATCTGATAGAATATATAGCATGCTTTGGAGAGTTTCTCAAAATGCTACAAAATAAAAAGGAATTTGTGTACTTTGGTTATCAATAACATTTTTTGTTGAATAGGTAGATTTCTGATGGATAAAATATCTATTCATTTGGCATTTAATTTGAAATGCAATTTTTTTAAATGGGTTGCCACATTTTTCAGCCCAAACATACGGCAGATACCGCATCAAGACATTTGTTCATGATGTGACTTGTTGGCATAATTCAAACAAAGCCTGACAATGACATATTATGTAAACACTAATCATAATGAGGTTGATTGACAATCTAAGGGCGGGTGGAACTGAAAGAAATAAGTGTCCGTTTGTAAGCTTTGTGATTTGGGTTTATTTATGTGATGTGATGACACTGAAAATCTTAAATTTAACCAAAATCCCACATCGACATGTTTGGATCTGCCCAGACTCAGTACACCGGTCGATCTTACCGTTTCCGATGTTGATTAAGATACTTCTTGCATCGATCCCGAGATGCGGAAAAAACCAATAGTCATTTTGTCCCACATAAATGAATAAATAACAAAAACCCCGATCCCCGAGTGGACTCACCCATTCGGTGACGTCACACACGATAATCATCCCTTATCCTCCTTGGTTTCTAGATGAGATAGACGTGTGGATTTTTCTTTACCAACGCTAAGTATCATTACGAACCAAAGGATTTAGATATACAGTTTGTTTGTTACACCTGAGGTAAAAACCAACCAGTATAGTACGCTAGGGAGATAGTTTTGACGACATTTTTCGACTAGAAAAGTGACAAAAACGATCCAAAAACTTAGCTTGTATGAGTGTTTCCGTTCAGTATACGGGACACACGTTTTCAAAATGGCCGCCCTTAGGGCGCCATTTTATTTTTTGTTCTCACGTAAAACAACTATAGCAGACTAGTAAGTTACAATAGATGTTTGTACAGTACTGTGTATACATGTATGGTGAGTGATTATCGCTATGTTTATGGTGTGCTCTATCGTTATATCTTTCAGTACGCGTCTGATGACGAGTTACTGCTAAGAGTTCGGTGGGTTTCCGAAGGACCAGCCTGACAAATCTATACCAAAAGGTTTTCAGTTTTTCATCCCTTTGTTCATATATTTATTATATCATACCACTACATCAGCGACAGCCACTGTGCGTGTGGGTCTGTTTATTGGGCTTGAGCTTGTGTTCGGGGGGGTAGTGCTGTACGCTCCCCGATTACTACAATGTCCAGGCCTTGTCAATCATGCCCTTCCCTTGTGGCAGAGTGGGACCCGCATCCACTCTGCTACACCCACAGGGATTGCTCTAAATCAAATAAGTGTGCTTCCTTTTGCATAGGCTTATCGGACATCCACTTCGAGGATTTAGAAAGTAGCGCTCGTTGGGTCTTCGACACAGACAGAAGACGAAGACTAAGAAACAGAAGCCTACAGGTAAGATTGATATGGTAGGTACTAGCGCGGCCGGCAAGGGCCACGCTAAGGTAACCTCTGGGGCTCCGGTCCCGGGCAAGCAGGCGGACCCTCCGGGGACTGCTAGCGAGCCCGAAGGCCTAGCAGCCAGCGAAAGCACTGACTTAACGCCTAAGCTAGTAGCAGGCAGCAGGGCGGTACTTGCCCTAACAGGCGAGTACCAGTCTACCAGTGAGATCTCTAGCGAGTTTCTTGCAGGTGGACACCCGTCTATTGCTGGCGAACGAGCGGGTCTAGCACCCGCGGCAGTAGCCGGCGACGGACAGTATGCCAACGGTACACCGGGCCTGCCTGGGTTGAATCCTAGCATACAGCGTGCAGCGGACTTGCCTCGGCCGGTCTGTAGCACGCAGCGTGCCAGTGGAACCCGGGCTTGCCTGGGTTGATCCACGGCACGCAGCACGCTTTCGTTCCCGCAAGGGTCGAATGAAAACGTGCATGGGTTTAGCAGAGACGATACCGGGGCTAACGCTGCAGGTGTAGTCTTAGCAGAACCAACTGGGGTTGTCACACGGCAGCGTTCCATGGCGGGACCGCCGAGTGATTCCCTGGGCCTTGGAATGGCTGCCGGCTGTCCTCCGGGACGGGCTAGCGGCTATCCCGGGGTAGGGCTCGCAGTCTCTCACGGGACAGCGACCCAAGTGCAAACAGTGGCAGCTACCGAGACGAGCTACGGCTCGACTTCAGTGGTAGCCACTATGCACGCGCCCATAGCTGCCGTGAGTGGTCCGCCACACACAGCGACCTTGGGCGAGGCTCAAGAGGTTAGGGTAGGTAGTTTGAACAGCCTGGCTGATCAACAACCCACTTATGTCCTCGAGAGCCAGCAGAGCGTGGGTGATCCATTACAGTCAATGGGTCAATTACCCTCTTATGATTGATCACTATCTATTCAGCGGAGCATGGCTCCATTGATTGATACTGCCTATTCAGGTAGCGAGGTGACTGATCGAGGGTATACACGCTCAGCTACCCGTGATACTAGGCAAGCTCCTTTTAGCCAAGGGACAGCCAGTATAGCGGGGGCCCATACACACGGCTTGATCCTCTAGCGGGGAACGCTGTGAGGCATGGGTACAGTGGTACGCAGCCGGGAGCCCTACCGGGCACCTACGCTACAACCACGCAGGTACCGCAGTACTCGTCCTGGTTACCACAGTCTCTGTGGCAACAGGGGGAGGCGGTACTGGTACTGCCGCTCCATGGGGTTTCCTGGTGGCGGATCCTTTCAGGGTCAGCTACCGACAGGGTATGCCCGTGGTATCCGCCGCAGGGTGGTTTCTTCCACGGTCTAGCACCGTGGCAAGTGCCGCCTAGCGCTGGACAAGCAGTACCACCAGTTGTTACCCAGCCTGGGCGGCGAGGGGCTAACCCTGATACAGCTCATCCCGGGATCCCGGGTGCTATAGCTAGCATCTCGGGGTCTAGCGGAGTACTCCCTCTTCTGCTGGTGTTCAGTTGGCTAGCCACACGGTGGCGACACCTCCCTGTCCACCTTCAGATGCCCGTCGTCAGATCTCTTCCTCATCAGAGAGTGAGTCAGAGTCTGAAGGCGAGGGAAAGGAGTCGGAAGATGAAACCAGTAGCGACTCACAGTCTGATGAGGCTGTGCAGCTAGCTTCAGGTATCCTTCCCCGCTTCCCGTGAGGAACTCGCTAGCAATGGACTGCCTGCGGACACCGCTGAGGTGATGAGCCGTGTGGCCCACGGTTTGGGCCTGGCTTTCTCTCAGGAGGAGTCCGTTCAGGAGGACCAGGGCATCTTTCAGTAGGATGCCCAGCTAGCGCGTCCACACAAGGGTCGCCCGCACTTGCATTCCCCGGCGGACCTCAAGGGTAGGTTTCGTAGGGGCTGTCAGGCTCGCTGGAGCTTCGACGCCGCGTGCTTGCACGCTTCCACTGCGTGTTTCGCAGGAGGACTACTGAAACCTACCTCAGGGTCCCTGACATGGATCCAGACGCGTTGCCAGCGCCTGCCGCTGCGCCAAGGCGCACGGGTCGCTCTCCCCCAGTGGGAGGAGGAGCTAAAGCTCATCGATAAGCGAGCACGCGCGCTTATCAGAGTCTCTAGCGTCGCTACCACCCTTGCCGAGCACCGCGGTAGGAAGGTAGCGAACCACCACGGGCAACGCCGAACTCTTCCGCGAGGTTAATCTGTTAGCGGTGCTAACAGCTAACCTCAACGAGAGTTCTATGGGCCTAGCCCATAGGATGTCATCTCGCCGCCGGAGAATGCCTGTCTGTCCCTCCAGTCAACTTACGGCTCCGACTTTGCTGAAGCAATGAAGAAGTCAGACTCGGTGGGACAGGGGCTACTCTTTGGACAGGCCTTTTGCGCTTCGGTGGAGGACCGGGCAAAGAAGGCCACCAATGAGAGCACTCTGAAGAAGTCAGAGGCTGCCCTGACCAAGGGAAGGGCAGTAAGGCGAAAGAAGAAGCACAAGAAGAAGAAGTCTTCTAAGCGTTCTTCAGCGCCAGCTCCGGCTTCAGCAGGACGCGCACCCCAGACTACACCCGAGCCCGAGGCTCCTCCAGCACCTCCCAAAAAATCTGGGAAGCGCAAGAGTAGTGCTGGATCGTATGGCAAGCCCCCTAAGAAGAGCCGTTCTTCTAAGGGTGGCAAACCAGATCGGTCCTGAGGGCACGGCGGTCGACAGTCCATGCCGGCAGGCCTTGGACTTCCCACAGGATTCCCCTGTGGGCGGCCGCTGTGCATTACGCCCAGAGATGGCATGCCATCTCACCGGGCGCCTGGGTATTGTCAGTGGTCAGTGGGGTTACAGGCTGGAATTTACCAGCCACCCTCGTGCGCCTGCACGATTCAGAGGTCCACGGTAGTGCCGCCAGACGGCCCCAGGCGTCGGGCACTACTGTCAGGGGTCACTCAGCTTCTCACGAAGCAAGCGATTGTCCCGGTCTACCCCCCTTTCACCAAGGGGTTTTGGAGCACTTTTTTTCTGGCTCCAAAGAAGACCGGCGACTGAGGCCCATTCTGAACCTCAAGCCGTTGAACGAGTTCATCAGGCCCAAGAGGTTCAGAATGGAGACTCTCGCTTCGGTGCTAGCCTGCCCCATCAAGGGTATGTGGGCGGCATCGCTAGATCTCTCGGACGCATATCTGCATGTTCCGATCGCACCTCAAGATCAGAGGTTTCTACGCTTCAAGGTACAGGGTCAAACTTACCAGTTTCGATGCCTGCCATTCGCTTGTCCACCTCCCCCAGAGTGTTTACACTCCTGGTCAGGCGGTGGCAGCGCACCTGAAGCGCAGGGGAGTCAACATGTGTTGCTACCTGGACGATTGGTTCATTTACGGACGCACCCCACTGGAGACACAGTGTCTCGTGGAGTTAGTAGTCCGTGCGGTGCGGGACCTGGGATTTCTGATCAACGTCAAGAAATCCAATTTGGTCCCGACGCAGACACCACTATTCTTAGGGGCCCAGATCAACCTCAAGGAGGGGATCGCGGCGCCCTCACCCGAGAGGGTGACGAACATGGCGAGGTGTGCCCGACTCTTGGCCGAGTCAGAGGGGCACCGCTGTGGCATGGATGAAGGTTTTGGGCCTTATGGCCAGTATGGTAGACCTCGTGCACGCACTGCCGCTTTCACATGAGGCCTATACAACTACACCTTCTAGCCTTTTACAGGCCCAGTCGTCACCCAATATCCCTCGCGGTTCCGATGTCGGAGATCGCGCGAGAGGAACTCTGGTGGTGGACCCATCAGCCCAATTTGACTCAAGGTGTCAGGTTTCCTGCACCAGCGGTGCGGCCACGTAGTGACGACCGGCGTCAAAGCTGGGCTGGGGGCCACATCCACGGGACTCAGTCTCGGGCCTATGGTCGGCCACGGAGACGGAGTTCCATATCAACCTTCTCGAACTTTGGGCAGTGGAGAGAACTCTCCAGCATTTCGAGAAGGTGATCGTGGGATCTCATATCGTTGTCCAAGCGGACAACACAACCGTGGTGGCCTACCTCAACAGCCAAGGGGGCACCAGGTCACCACGGTCGTGCCTGCACGCACTACGCCTGATAGGGTGGTGCAAGGCCAGGCAGATTACGTTGAGAGCGATGCACATAGCGGAGTCACCAACATCCTCGCGACGATCTGTCACGAGGAAAGGTGTCGGGACCTACAGAATGGTCCCTTGCTCCGCAGGTCGCCCAGACGATCTTCGAGGTGATGTACCACCCCTCGATAGATTTGTTCGCATCTCATCGAAATCATCAGCTGCCAGTGTACTGCTCGAGGGTCGCAGACCCACAGGCATTCGCCGTGGACGCTCTGTCCGTAGACTGGGAGGAATGACTGCTTACGCTTTCCCCGATCTCACTGCTCGCAAGGGTGGTGACCAAGATCGGGAGGAGGATTGCAACGTCATTCTGATAGCACCGTGCTGGCCGAAACACCTGTGGTTGCGACCGATGGTGGATCTACTGGCGGCACAGCCGCGAGTACTCCCCGAGTTACCAAATCTACTCCGGATGCCCGGAGGAGAGGTACCAAGTCTACCACTAGAGCACCTGCAGTTAGCTGCAGGGCCGTTATCAGGGAACGTGTGGCGGAGGGAGGCTTTTCATCAGAAGCTGCTTCTCTCATCGCCAGGGGTAGACGAGAGTCTACCCTCCGTACGTATAGTCAGCGTCTGGCTCCCTACTACGCATGGTGCGATGAGAGAAATACATCTCCCACTAGAGCCCCTGTGCCTCTAGTGGCAGATTTTCTGACAGAAAAGTTCAGGTCAGGACTTCAGCAGGCAACGATAGCCAACTACAAGTCAGCCATTCTCTCGATTCATCGGGATTTGAAGACGGGTCGACTATCAATTCAGATGGGTCCCTAAGTCTTCTTCTCGACGGTATGTTCAACGAAGCCCGCCCGAAAGGAAGGTGGTCCTCCATGGGACCTCAACACAGTCTTGGAGTATATTAAGGGTCCCCTTTTGAGCCCCTGTCAAAAGCGACCCTTAAATACGCCACTCTTAAGGCGGCCTTTCTTCTGGCGTTGGCTTGGGACGGCGCTGCTCGGAGTTGCACGCAGTCTCGAAGTCAGCCTCCGTGATTACCAACAACGGAGCGACGCTGTTTCTTCGCCCGGATTACCAAACAAAAAATGAGCGAAGTACATTCCGACACTCGCCCTCTTCCTACCCAGTATTGGGCAGGGTTCGTCAATAGCAAGACAGGTTGTGGTGCCCGGTGAGGCGCTACAGCACTACCTTGGCCGAACACAAACCTTATGAGGGGCTCATGACCGCTTATTTATCACTCACGCAGAACCGCACGGTCCAGCCGCTAAACAGACTCTGGCACGGTGGCTGGTCCAGGTGTTGGTGGACTCGGGGCGGCAAAAGACGCTTCGCCCCAAGGCCCACTCAACCAGATCTATCTCATCTTCGTGGGCCTACCATAGGGGGTCCCCATTGAAGAGATTTGTCAGGCTGTGTCCTGGAAGAACCCGTCGTCCTTTTCCACGGTTTACTACAAAAACGTAAACCAACGACCAGGCGATAAGTTCACCAGGGCTGTTCTGCAGAGATAACATGGTGGTTGGGTATCAGGTGTTTTATGGACAATCAGAATTCCAACATGGTAAGAACCAGTGTTTCTATTCTTAACCACTGCACTTTCAGTTCAGGGTTTTTGTCTGTTCACGTAGTCTTTCTGTTTCCGGCCGTGAGGGGGGGAAATAGTTTGACCTCGCGATTACCATGCTACCCACTCTCCCGATCCTTATCAGATGCTGGCCAATCTTGTACCTCCATCCGTCGGTTACTTGCTAGATCGATCTTTCAGATGTTGATGCAAGAAGTATCTTAATCAACGCCGAAGCGGTAAGATCGACCGGTGTACTGAGTCTAGTCCCAAACAAAAATGTTTGGTAGACTCATAACCGGTGCGATCTTACCTTTCCGATGTTGATTATCCCGACCCGCCGCCCCTACAAGTTTGGCGGTAGGGGCTGCCCAAGTCGGATAAGGATGATTATCGTGTGTGGCGTCACCGAATGGGTGAGTCCACTTTCGGGGATCGGGGGTTTTGTTATTTATTCATTTATGTGGGACAAAATGACTATTGGTTTTTTCCGCATCTCGGGATCGATGCAAGAAGTATCTTAATCAACATCGGAAAGGTAAGATCGCACCGGTTATGAGTCTACCAAACATTTTTGTTTGGGACTAATGTGGGTTGACAATCAGCATACATGTAATGTTGACTTTGCATTGCCTGATCTGTGTGTCAATGACAGCAGTAATAAGCCCATTTTAGGAAAATTTAGTGCATCAACATTTATGTGCAGCGACTGCTAAATTTAATAATCCTTAATGGCCAAGGTGGAATGGGAGCATATCTGTTGCGTGCAAGCCTCAAAATAAGCAGATCTGGACCAGGAGCCACACATTTGGAAAAAGTGGCTCCTGGTCCTGTCATTATCTAGTGAACCAGGAGCCATTTTTAAAGAGCTAAGAGTCATTTAAATGTTAATTGTACACATAAAATACAAAACCCGCTTTAACTACCAGGCTCTATTCTTAAAAAATGTAGAGCCTGGTTCACATGATTTTGGTGTGGACCAAGAGCTAAAATGTTATGACCATTAGGTAAATGGCTCCTGGGTGCCTGGTTATTTCGAGGCTTGGTTGCGTGCATGTATTGTACTAAGCGCGTGTAATGCAGCAGTGGAAGGCATGTGAATACAATGTTCTGGACTACATATTTGTCGTAGACGGTAGAACTATATTAAGTATTCCACTTTGGCCAAGAATTATATTGCACACAAACACCTCCGTACCATCCACACCCCACACACCCCACCCCACCCCACCCCACCCCACACACCCCATGTGGAATGAAAACTGTAAAAAATTTAATTTAATGTTGCATGTTTTACTTCGCCAGCTTAGTTTTTAAAAAATCACAATGAATATGAGATTAAAAGGAGCCCAAGTGTATGAAATATAGGCAACCTTGTCAAATGCACACTAGCTTTCATTTCTTTTTGCCAGATATGTAATTGGCAATTAACTCTCGCAGAAAGAAATACAATCAAAAATCGGCTGGTTAATTTTGTGTCATTTATCAGATTACTAATTGCTTTTGTGACTTCCACCTATTTAATAATTCATTTACTCGCAATCAACTTGTCTTTATACATAAAATTTATACTTTTGGTAAAAATATCATGAATATTAAATGCGATCTTTCCTTCTGAAAGTAAATGCCATTCAGAGTACAAAATGGTTTCTGTGAAGTACTACGAGCTGGCTAACATCATAAGAGGTTTCCCAAGAAGAAGTTATCTTGCTTTCAAGCCTTGATATTTAGTGGACTGGAACCAGGAGCAATTTGTTTTTGAAAATTGGTCCTGGTTCTCTGGGATTTTACAAGAACCAGAAGCAATTTCTGCAGAAACAGTGAGCAATTTTCAAATAGTACGTACGGCATACCAGCAATAAGTGCATCAAGCGCAGAACTGGAACCAGGAGCACTTTGTTTTAGAAAAATTGCTCCTGGTTAAGTGAAAATTGCTCCTGGGGGGTCCAAATTGTCTTTATTTGAAACGATCTTTGAAGAAGGAAGGAAAAGAAAGAAAGAAAGAAGAAGAGAAAACTTTTTTCTCAGGTGTGGTTTTGAACCCTGATCCCTTGGGTGCCACACCCGTGCACAGGCCTACCTTCACATGGGGGTCTACATGTAGCTTGGCAGGCCAAGCTTTCCGTGGCCATATATATGACTGTTCACATGATGATGCAATCGCATCATGTGGTATACCCGTGTGTGCATACAAACAATGTATGCTTTGTGAATGAGCAGTGTGGCACACTGGTTAAGGTCTTTGCCTTTGGTGCAAGAGGTCCCGGGTTCAATTCCCCGCAGGACTAAAAAAAAAATTAATTCCACTCTCCCCGTGGCTCATCTGGTAATGGCGGGGCAGATGACCCATGACAAAAAGACCTCGTTACAGTTGGTTCCGATCAGGGTGATAAGCCCGATTGTTGGCTACACTTGACTGTCCTGCAAAAATTCCCGACCAGCTATCTATGGCGACAACCTTCGTTCACCAGGTCACTAGGTTTATAGGTACCTTTTGATTCTAGAACCTCATTGGATGTGGTCTTTCGGTAATTCGGTGCCTGATTTATGATTAGTTTCAAGCTGATCGGAACAAAATCTCAAACAAACCAGAAATCATGCTACATGTAGTTTCTGACATACCCTTACTTAAAAATTAATTTTACGGGCGTTCACCTGATTTTTAGCTTCATCACATGCCAGAGATCTAGTAGAGATGACAAAAAAAGTGTAAAATCTTCTAATAACATTTCACGCACATTTACAGATCAGGCAGTGAGATCTATTTTCCTCATAACACTTGTCATAAGGTGTTTATATAAACCCCAGGGTTTAATAAGCACATCTGTAATGTTTGACATGATCAACCAACATGGATCAGTTCATCGAAATTGCTGTTATTCGGATACATATCACTTGTTTCTTCTTACTTCACACTTCTATGAAAACTTGCTGTTTATGAAGCAATGAGGCATATTTTTAGTAATAAAATTATGAAAATATATATTTTTAGAATTAAAAGCACTTTGGTTTTGAAGCCCCAGCCTGAGTGAGTGGTTAGATGTACACATGTACCAATTGTATTAGGCAAAAAAAAAAAAAGGTTTGTCTCAAAGCTCACGAGTGGTTTGAAAAAAAAATGCGAAATGCATTTTTTTAAATTTTTTTATTCCCGACTTTTTTCATGGTATTTGGAGAAAAATATCTGAATTTCGCCAAATTTTTCTGAAAAAAATAATTTTTTTTTGTAATAAAAAAAAATTCTGCATTTCTTTTTTACAAATGCATACGAGCTTTGAGACAAACCTTTTTTTTGGGCCTTATAATATATTTATGATCATTCATTGATTTACTTTGATAATGTATCATCAGACATAGTTAGTGTAATAAAACATTGAATTAAAATGAAATAAACAAATATCTCTGAAGAAAATTCTGATTCCTTTTTTGATCATTTCTCTATTTGTTCATAACATGCACAGTTTAAAATCGCAGTGCTAATACAATAACAACAACAAAAACAGCAACTTGACAAACGACAAGTGTCACCAATTTGAAAACATGTCTCTGTCATCTTTAAAAAGTATGCCAGCAAACGGGGTTAAATTAATGTAATTTAAATGTCGTCTGCTACGTGACAAGTGTGTCAGGTTTGAAATTCAATTGGAATGTGGAAATCTGACAATGAATCAATGTAGACTTCAGCATCGAAGTGGTTACGTAATTCTCTGCGTTACTGGATCATGCTATTTTGGTATGCCTTCGGGTGTTTTGTGTGACGATTGTTTCGTTCGTGGTTCATTAATCGAGCGTGCGATCCCGTTGACATAGTAATATTACATAACTTTGCTGGCGAATTGCTTGTGCCATCATCTTTTTATTTTTAACTTGCATTAAGGGTTCAGGTATCAACATTTTCACATATTTTTTGTGAGACCTGAGAGCACATGAGATATATTGAACGAGGAATGTCTTTCTGATATCAGCAGGCCAGTGGCTAAATCGACCCTTGGATGTGCTCTCAGGTCCTACAAAAAATACTCTGCAAACATTGCTATCTGATTCCTTAAGTTAAGAAATTTAATATCTACATTGATGTTGAGACAAAGGATTACAAGGATGTACCCAAAATATATATTTTATGGAAATGAAACTGTACATTAGAACTAGCAACTAGATATTTTGTCAACTTTTGTATATCGATGTGGGAGGGGAAATGATCCTTATTTTGCTCCTTTTTGTCAAAATTAGGTACATTTCAAACACCAGCAGCGACTCATTTGATTTCCCCAGCTACTTGCGAGTATCTGAGCATATGTTGTCGTAATATTTGTTCAAATTTGCCCTAGGTAGTTCCATGTTACAACTTTAAGTCACATTGTTAGTAAGAAAGTTACAGCTTTCAGTATTGCAAGAGGCATTTATTGCAGCAAGCATCGTTGTATTGTGCGTAATAATACATTGTAGGCTATAGCAATACTGTACACATTATTATCAGTGATGAAGTATAGATCAGAACATGATACATTGTGTATTATTTATATCAGTCACATGTTGTTATCATGAGTTTTGAAAAGGGATGAGCTACAGTTGATGCAGACTGTGAATTCCTATTTTTAAATTTTGTTATTATTACTACTCGGATAATTGATACTTCAGGTTTCAGCAAAGTAATGATTGATTGGTTTTTCAGTTTACGTGTAGTGGAGGGGATGCACACCCACAAAGTTGCTCCCAAAGTATATGATTTCGCTCTTTTTGTACTTGGTATCTCTTTACATGGTTTGTTGGGGAAACAAAACTTCATGGCTCAGGGAGTGTCTTTTGGAATTTGCAGGAGAGCATTAAATAGCTCTTCTGGAGCCTTCAAGGAGAGCTGTTTAGAGCATTTGTAATAGAATGTAAGGAGAGAATGGTCAACTAAGGAGAGCTAAAATCACTCTCCTATATCAGATTTAAGGAGAGCAGTAGCTCTCGCTCTCCTCAAAAGGCAGTCCCTGATGCCTAATGTAGACATTGTGACAATGAATTTGGATCCAGAGGTTCATGATATCTGCGATGAAAAGTCTTATCCATGCGCCGTATTTTGGGGGGCTTTGGGCGCCAGCCCCCGGGTCAAAGTAGGGGCGGCAAAAACGAAGGGGCAGCGGAAGAAGAAGGGGCGGCAAAAACAGGGGCGGCAAAAACGAAGGGGGCGGCAAAACGAATTAGCAAAGAAAAAAGGGCGCCAAAAATTGAAAAAGCATAAAAAAATTTGAAAAAGGATGCTTTTAGGACGCTAGCGCCTAAAATCCTTTTTTTTTTTTTTTTTTTTTTTGCTCTTCACTTTTCAAACGACCGTGAAAAAAATTGGGTCAACCTTTTCGGCTAATAAGGAAGGGCGGCAAAATTGTTTCTTCTTCAGCCCCCGGGTTGGGGCGACCACGGCACGCCACTGTTATCACAAGATGGATTTCTGGCCATCATCGAAAGTTGCAATCGCGGTGCAGGTATTATGTTCTGATTGGTTGTTAGAGAATGTCTGTAGCAACACCTTTTATGCGATTTCATTAAGTATGAACATTGTACAATGGTACATGATAGAAAAAAGCATTGCTGCATCTAATACGAACTCGATGCCCTGCCAGATGTACCTCTGACATAGCCCAAAGAAGGCTCCCAGTTGGTCGCTGGTGTAGCATGGCTCGCTTTCCTTGCTTCCTTGCACAATTTGAGAGGCATTGTGACCTGCTAACTGAACTAGCTCCTGATTATCTTTGCTCGCACTTTAATAGTATTAGAGGGGCATCACAAACTGCTAGTTTGCTGTAACATCATGTGATGCTGCAGTGATGAAGAACCAGGTATTATTGTATTGCATATTGGAGAGAATCAGACTGTGTTCAATTACCCGCATAAAAAAACTAGATTGGCACAGAATCCCCATCTGTTCATGCCACTGCTGATATTACCTCCATATTGCCACATTTCACAACTATTTAAAATACGATGATTGAAGTTTCCATCATTATTACAACTTGCTATATTATGTTCATTTGCAATTGCACAATATTACAAATAGGCCTGTGTATTGTGTAGAATCATCTCCAAAAGCAATTATTTTCATCTGGCTTTGAATCAACGTATCATATTATACTTGCATCCTCATACACACACAGAGGTGTGTGTGTTATTATGACAAATATATAGAAACTGTGCTGCTTGTGTAATTACTCAACTATAATAGACAACATGTTGTGCTGCCTATATTGCGCTACCTATGCAGCCATTGTCATTTTTGCTATGTATAATAAGTGTATTTTCAAGAAATGTAATTTTTTTTTGCTTTTCTGATATTTTTTGAAAAATACGCGTCAATTAATTTGTCTTTTTGTGGCAAATTTGTTGAGAAGTGTTATGGTGTACACTGCATGTAAATATATTTGGGTTTACATTTAGTTTATATCGATTCAAAAAATTCACAAAAATAAAAAAGATGAAAAATACTTACACATCATTATTGTAGTCCAGGGAACTAAACTGGGAACCTAGTCTTTGTCCAAGTCTTGGTGAGTGTTAGTGGTAAGCATCAGAGGAGTGTGAAGCTTGTTCCAATTCCTAATCTAATTGACAGGCAAACGGGGTAATGCGATCGGTCAAGCATGAAAGCGCAACATTGCATTTAGCTACACTTTGCAGCACAACAAAAGGTTGCCGTTTTACTACACTCCCACACAGTACACTCAACTTGTTTGATTTCTGACCAGTACAAGACTGGAACAAAGACTAGCGTGAGCTCAAATTTGCCATATGGTATCAAATATGTATGCGCTGGCGTTGAAATTTTTATAATTGTAATGTGCATTAATTTATTTTTAAAATAATAATTTTGTCTATTTTTGTCTTTCTTTGTATCACAGATTAACTGCCGAATTAAATGGATCCGGCATGAAGGTACGTGTTAAAAAATAGGATTTGAAAATAAATGATTTGCCTGTTGCAGCTGCAGTCTACATTTATATGAATTATTTCCAAAAACAAAATTACATGAAATAAAATGTATTTTTATTTAAAGGTGGGTGTTCTGATTTTTTTTTCATTACAACAATTTAAAAATCCAGGCTGTCGATCTGGTCACATGATATTTTACAGTAAAATGTTATACAGTTTTATTAGATCTACTAACTTGCTGACAAGATCAAGTGAATTGAAATAAGTTGGTTTGTTTCGCAATGTCAGTTTTCAGCCCATATGCTTGACCATATGACAAGCTATATTCAATGTGAACTTGGAAAATAACTTGCTACCAAATAGCGTGGAATCTGTCGCCCTTCCATGGATCAGCAAGTAAATAACATAGCAGGTAGACTGCATTTTTTCTTGGAAGCGCATATTTACACATTTCAGTTGATGCTAAATACATGTAGTTGTGAAAATATGCAAATTAGAGAGAGGCTAGGCAATATCATACATTAGAACACATACGGTAATTAAATACTTTGACCAAGTTTCAGGTAAGGATGTCAGGATTAAAAAAAAATCGATATATTGGCCACTCAATATCGATAAAAATCAATAAATTGATTTTCCTTTTACTCATATCTTCTGCATTCATCCATAAATTTTATGACATAACCCATACCAATGTAACAGGATGCATCATGCCATTTGGACTAACATATGCACCAGCCACCTTCCAGTGACTTATGGAGCACTACATGTATGTATGCCATTTGGATTCACAAATGCACCAGCCACCTTCCAGTGATTTATGGAGCACTATGCCATTTGGACTCACAAATGCACCTGCCACCTTCCAGTGATTTATGGAGCACTATGCCATTTGGACTCACAAATGCACCAGCCACCTTCTAGCGACTTATGGAGCACTATGCCATTTGGACTCACAAATGCACCAGCCACCTTCCAGCTCAATTTATGCAGCTCAATTTGTCGATACTTTTTTGCCATTATTGGCAACTTGGATATATAGATTTTCTTCAGAAAGTGATATCGGTGATATCGATATTATTGGGTGGATAGATGATTGATTATTATCGATAAATCAATGGTCCTTAGTTTCAGGGAAAAGTCTGCAAACTAAACGTACCCTGAACATTTATGCATTTCTAATTATCAAAATATTGGCAAAAATTAGACCTTTTCCATAATTTTAAAATTGATTGACTTATGAAAATTGCATGTCTGATATGCTTCAAACAAAAAAATATTTTGATCAGTGTGCTTAGTCCTACTCAAATAATCTGTATAAAACATGCTCAGTGTATTTCATAATTTGCAGAATATACCTCGTATTCCACCTTAACCCCCTGAGCACTACCTGCCAATCTAACATTGCCTCTGATTGGTCAATTATGTGATATCTTCACTTTAATCACCAATCAGAATGGAGCTTTGCAAATAATTCATCGCAATTTTTTTGCGTGGTGAAATTATTCTAACAATGTTGCTGATTGGTCCAATTGATTATGAAAACTTCTTTTTGACCAATAGGCAGGTATATAGTTCTCATGGGGTTTAGGATGTTTTATTATAATATTGCATCACAACTTCATCTGTGTGTACCAAAGTTACCACATATAGCGGTAGGAAATAATTTTTTTGAATGCTCGCTGTCAGGAAATAATATCAATCTCATGACTCAGAATCATGTTATATATGGTATACTAATCATGGACAGCATATTCAATTAAACATAGATGGTGTAATCCATAAATTGAGATAATGAAGAGGAGCTGAAAGGGGCTGAAACAACAAGTCGGTTGGAGAGAGGAAAGGAACAGAGATACACAACTCAGTGATAAATTGATTTGATATTCTTGACCATGCAATATCGGAGTGCTACATATAGTATGATCAATATTGATTATCCAAGATTTAACCTCGACATACTTTTACAGAAAATCGCTGATCACTACATGTATAAAATCCGATTCAGACTCCACATTGCAACGTCGCGCGATGCTTAGTTACGCCGCAGCATTGTGAGATGATATTTAAATGTATTGCATGTTGCGTCTGCATCGCCTTTTTAAGGTAATTCCGCAGACCTTGATTTTCCAGCAGCCAGTCACAAGTGTGCAGTGCACACCAAGATAGAGGAAAAAGTTCAACTCACATCGCCGATGAAAATTCCACCTACTGATGAGAATTTTCAAAAACCTAGCTCAGATGTGGAGTGTGAATCAGACTTTACGTGATAGAGGAAAAAGTTCAACTCACATCGCGGATGAAAATTCCACCTCGCGATGAGAATTTTCAAAAACCTAGCTCAGATGTGGAGTGTGAATCAGACTTTACGTGCATTTAAAACCATTAAAATTAGTGTCATTCAGGGACACAGCACTGTGTAAGTGCAGAACCTTTATTCAGCCTACGTCATAACCATCACAACCAGGAACACAAATAGGTAGGCCAACTGGTTTGCAACACAGTGATTTCAAATTCTAAACCATGGAACATAGCAGTTCTTGTGCATGCATGATCTTCCAATATTTTTTACAGAAAATGGACGATCACTTTATTTAGCCCAAGACTATATCCACCATATTAAACTATATAGCATCATTCAAGGACACAACTTAATATAGGTGCAGAACTTTAATCGACCTACCTAGAAATAAACCACTACAACCGGGATCAGCACCCTGAGTTTTATTACTAGTAACTTTAACTAGTAAGTCGGAAGTTCCTTGTCCAAAGGAGTTACAAGCTACACTCTAGTTCGCCACACGCATGCAGACAAATCTCCCGTGTACGCTCTGCGCGAGTGACTTTACACACATGATTTGAAAGTGCGACGAGCGAGATACGTCACAACTGAACTTGAGTTGAATCAAAGTTTAGCTCAATTTTAACACAACAACAAACTTACATGCCAGCACTGGGGCTTGAAATTACATTGCCATACATACATACCTTTAATGCAGCAAAGTATAACACTTAATTGATTGAGGTAAAAAATAATTATATCGGAAAAGATTAAAGAATATTAAAAAAGGAACATTTTTTAAACAAAAAGACACTCAGTTGAGCAAAGCGCAAATTAATGGGCTGATTAAAGTTGATATTTTGAATGATAAAAAATGTAAATCACAGACGTAAATCCCTCCCAATTAGTTATGGTACCCTCGTAAATAAAATGTAAATGACTATATTTATTAAGTTTTTAATTGATAGCATATTATTTAGTCCTCAGGTCATAACTAATGTTTGTTTTGTGGTGTGTTCTAGTTTTGAATAGCGCAGTAACTAAACATATGGGACACAATTAGTGGGTTTTTAGCAGGTTCGCCGTCGGACAAGTTTTGAACTGTCAAGCTTTCGTCAGGAGTAGCTCTGACTTCTTCAGGACAAAGTACCTAAGAATGAGACATGTAGACCGCCCCTTGTCTACTGATGACTCTGAAAAGAGTCGCTCACTGAAGACTGCCCTTGTCAACAGAGAACAAGCAGATCTCGCCTATCTGCTAATATATAGGTTTTGGTGGCTCTGAAAAGAGCCGTTCAATGAAGACTGCCCCCTGTCTACAGAGAACTAGCAGATCTCGCCTATCTGCTAATAAAAGGTTTTGGTGGCTCTGAAAAGAGCCGTTTGCTGAAGACTGCCCCTTATCATATGGGACACGGTGTGGTATGGACACAGTGTGGCATGGTGTTTCTGTAGCAAGGAAGTAAGCCTGTCAAATGGTTACATTTGATACAAGATTCACTAGGATCCACAACATGCTCATCTATCAGGGCACAGTTCTTTAACCTCAATACATTTGTACATTCATTGAATGACCTTAAAAAATTTGAGTACAGAAACTCATACTCTGCAACTTGAGGTCAAAATTTGTACTGTGATTGAGGTTATTGAACTATGCCATTGGGATGAGGCCATTGTGGTCCATAGTGATTGTTGAAATTTAGGTACACATTTCATACTCAAAAAAGTCTGATTTACAGTGCTGCTATACATTGTAGACAGATTTTAACCAATTATTAACGGAGCCTTGGCCATCCTACTGCTGTATTATTTAGATTACAATTCCAAAGCCTGATTTTTTTAAAAGCCAACGCAAGAATTTTATAATATGGTACAAATTACATCACCCACACACCCCGCACACAAATCACATCTCTGCATAGCCAGCAATATAAATTTGAAATAAAAACACATTGATGTCAGAAAATAGAAAGTAATTTTCGTTTTTCAATTTGTAATATTTTCTGTTTCATACACTTTTGAATTTTCATACAAATTTTTCATAAAAATATGGAGACAAATATAGACAAAAGAATTGTGAACATTTCATCAATCAAACAAAAACCAGTTTGCCAGCACCCTGGATTGAAAGCCATTATATTTCAGACATTGGATGAGAAAACGTGATCAAGCGACAACGTCCTCTGAGAGTCGTAATGCATGTTATTACTTTGTCAGTATCATGTTGTTGTCCGTAGCAAGGAGAACTCCATGAAGAATGTCGCGTATCACATGGAAATTGATAAACTTAATGGAAATTTGTAAAATGCATATAAATTTACGTAAAAGTAAAAAAAAACACAAAGCCAAGTCTAGATTTATTTAATGCAAGTGGGATCAATGGATCATGGCATGAACCATATTTTGTCCACTTTCAGCCATTTTAACTTTACTTCTTGAATATTATTACATTGATCTTAAATCGTCAAGGAAGCCAATGATTACATTTTATATTTCCACAGGTGTTGCGGTTCTTGAGTTAAAGCCAATAATATATCAAAATGAAAGTTTTGGCCATTTATCCCCTCCCAAGAAATATCATGCACACAGGGTGAAAATTACACCTGTTATATCAAGCCTTGGGATCTCCTATACCATTCCTTTCGTGTGTCAGCTTTATTTGCCTCAATATTTGAGTGCAGACATTGCTATGCTAGGTCATGTTCCCCTCTGACTTGCCTTAAATGTTGATGTACATGCAGGTAAATAATGGTAATAATATAATAAAAAATGCAAATTATCACTTTTCATGTTTTGGAACTGCACACAGAAATAACAAGGTTCCATGAAAAGCAGAATGTTGCAACTTATTTTGCAAAGTATGCAAACACAGGTAAATTTGCATTTAAAACTTGTACGTTTCGCCATCTTGGTGTTGATCTCAAACGGGAATTGGTTCATCGCTTAACACGTGGAAAAAACGTGACAGAATCAAGAATGAGTAATGAAAAGGTGCTGAAGCTGTATTTGTTATTGATCACCGGCAAGCTACATTGTACACAAGTTTAATCCCGTGTCATATTCATGTTTTCAATTCCTTTATGTAAGATTTGATTAGAGTTGCTCATCCGTAACGACATTTCATAATTGTGTGTCGCATGTGATTTTGATAAGACGGAGTCAAAATGTCATGCTACATAGACTGTGTATTATTCTGTCGCTGGTCTTTGCATGCATTGCATGCATACATGCAACAAACCAAAAAGATTAGTAAGATATGAAATGGATCACTTGACCGCCTACAGTATACTAAATGTTGTACATTTGGCTTTGTCTATGTCTACTTCCCTAACTTGGAAATGTTTGAGAGTATTAATTTTGATCTTGTTTGAAGTGCACTTAAAGCAATTCTTCATTTGCTTGAAATTGAATGTGAAAATATTAGTTGAATGTGGATCAGTTAGTTTAAGAAGCCTTGACGTCATGAAGATTTTTACATCAAAATTGAGGTCAAAGTTCATTTGAGGTCAACTTGTCTATGATAGTTTTGGTTGTAGTGCAAATTTTAGAAAATATCCTTTTGAAACATTTGTCGCACACAAAGTACCGTAACCATTGTGTACAGGTATTGGGTTATTCCAGTTGAAATCCATACCCTCTATGGAAGATATAACCTTAATCTCACACACAAGGAGTGTAGATTTTAAATGGAGTCAGGCATTCAGGTAACTCAGTTTGAAATGTGTACTCCCTCCTGTGTGGAAGATAAAGGAAAATGTCTTCCATAGAGGGTGTATGTTTTAAACTGGAATAGCCCATTTAGCATGAACTTCTAACAAGAATGTTCCGTTCGAGTCAAGAACCAGTGTTCTTGCCACGCCGGTCGGGGATATCCGGCATGGGCTATCCGGCACAGAGTCTTTCAGACCGGCACTAACCTTATATTGGTCACCGACCGGTGCAAACAATCTTTGAAATCACAGAAATTGCACAAGTTAAACCAAGATGTTGTGTTTTTTTACCTGAGAGAACAGTAAGAAATGAATTTGTCCATGTAGGGAGATTAAGAGAGGAATTTGTCTTTGTGTAAGGAGGGAGAACAGCTACACAACGGACGAATTCATCTCAATCTCCCTCACACACAGTCAGCTACTAAAATTACCCGGCACTAAAATTGTGCTGGCTATAATGTCAAGAACACAAAAGTACAGAAATAGTCCCTAGAACACATGGATAGAGGGGTTGTCAGGTAACCGATACTTCATTCAAATCTATCTATAGAAGCATCTCCTTGTCTTCGACTCCTCTCAGTCGTTGAAGTCAAAAAAATTGATTAGTGCCTAAAAGTTGCTCAGTCTTGCTTCAGTAATACAGCTTGTAATCAGATGCTGGTGTTTGTTTTACTTATGAAAATGTGTTTGTTAGTCTTATGAAGTTGGTCATGTAATAATGGTAGGAGATTGTGATTTTGAAAGCACTGCATCTTTCCCTATCTGTAGATACTGATCGATCTGTTGCCATATTTTGCCATCAATTAATCTTTCATTTATCAGGCCTAGAAATCCAACACAAATCTGCAAATCAATTTGTGCAAAGATTCTTGTAACAACAGCACAAATTGAGAGTTTACTGATGGTTTGATTACTTATTCAAATATGTTGTGATGTAAACACTTCATTTCTGAAGCAACTGAATCCCAAAATGACAAACTATGATCTAATTTACTTTGATCATGCTATGTACATTGATCTGAGGGCTGTTTTTTAAAACAACAAAAACTACCATTCGGGACAGTAAAAAGATGTGAAACAAAGATGACCGATCTTTGTTATAGACTATCCTATAGGCTATGTGCATGAATCAAGGATTCAGATTGCAAAGTTCTCCAGTGAGAATCTGAATGGATTTGTGCACACTCACTGTCGCAGATTTCGGTTACTTTCATGTAATTATACACAAAATTAGGGTTAGGGTTAGTTTAGAGTTAGGATTAGAGTTAGGGTTAGGATTAGCTTACACGAAATAATTACATGAAGGATCGACCCAGATTTCTAGGCCTAGTAAACAAAATATGTACATGGCATTTCTATTTTGGTTTGAAAATAGTTATTCTAACTACAGAAATGACTGAACTCTGAAACTTGACCTCACAGCAAGTTGCTCATTATAAGATGCATCCAAAGGTACTAATTAGAGTACTAGTAATTAATGCTGTAATTAAACTTGACAGGTTCATCCCAAGAGATTGCTAAAGTAAGTTTGTGACCTACTTTACGTTGAAGGCCTAGGCTTTTAATGCTTTTAAAAGCTTTAAAAAGCAGTTATGTAAGTAGATAATAAAAACAAACTAATCCAAACGACTGATTTTGTGTAACAAAAATACATACATAATACCATGTCCATAATGACTCTTTGTCTAGATGAAAAGCTCTTTAAGACATTGGCATTGAATAATGATATGTGTACAATACATCCGTAGATCTACCACTTAGAGTGAGGTTATTATACAAGTAGAACAGAAATTTTACTCATAGTGGGGTGTCCTCTTCTTGACATAAATAAATAAATGTACGTAGATGCCGATCATAAGGTACAAATTACAAGCAATAATTGGCATCTAGTGTCCTATTATTCACAGACGAATCATATTTGGGATGCAGCGTGCATTGTCGACATAGTGGTTGACAAACCGAGATACATGCAGTGGAAGTGTTTTATTTTTGTATATCATGCTTAAGAGGTTAGAAGTTACATAGCTGCCATTTTAACGACTTTGCATTTTGTCTGTGACTGGGTTAACATTATTTTAATAGTTTATTTGAAGCGCCAACTGAGAAATTTTAGTGATCATGAAGTGCCAACATGTTATGGGAGGATTTTGCGAAGGGAGAGCGTGTGCGCGACCGAACACTATAGCGGGTGTTGGTCCAGGGCCGCCTTATGGCCCCTGGAGGGGTCCAGTGAAAAAGTCCCTGCCGCAGGGGTCCAGGGGCAGTGCCCACGGAAGCTCTGAGATTTTAGGGCTTTCTAGAAGCTCAGATGTGGTATTTTCACCCCTTTTTTGTTAACAATTTATGTGAACAAAATTAGTAAATTTACCATACGCCACTTCGTGTGCCACTTCGTGTGCCACTTCGACTAACTCCAAGCGCCACAAGTTGAGAAGGCCTGATCTATGAGTTCCCAGATTATGTTTCAAAAAAGCTCAATTTGTTGCATTATTTTGAATGTTTTAATAGTCAATTCTCCAACAGAGCATGAAATTTGTCAAGAATAGGTATGGAATATGGGTTCTCTTAAAATTGTCAATTCCAAACACAGAAAAAAAAAGATTAATTTCCGGGGAAGATAAGCCAAATTCCTTACTAAAGTAACAGTGTTTTTTTCCTGCAATTGCTTTCATTTCTTTGAAGTAAAATCCATCTAGATGCCAACATTTTCCTGGAAGAAGCTTCCCAGATTCTACATTTACCTGGCATGGTGAAATCCCTCTGAATAATTAAATAGGATTCAATTCAAGCAAAGCATGATAATGGCACACCCCTGCCCACCCTTCTCCTCTCTTTCAATACTATATTCATTTATCAGGGTTGCAAGTTTTCTGTTTTTATCCGGATTTTTTTTTTTTTTTTACATTTCCGGAAGTGGATGATGATATTTCATCATAAAAAGAGCAAAAAAACAATTTAAGGGGTGATACCAACATAGCCTATTCCCCGATCCTTAGCTTTCGCTAAAAAGATAGTGCTCTGATCAAGCGTTCGGCTTGCTCGCTTCACTCGCACCATTTCAGGTTTTTTTTCCCAACAGTCAGCTACTGATTTAAATGAGGATCCTTGTTACCAGCAGGCAAAAGTGTGTGACTCTATCTCAGAAGCTTGCAATGTACATTTTGAGCGCCAGAAGCAAAGCAACCGACTTGATAGGAGTCACTTGAATTCTAGCAGCCACCGAACATGGCTCCTGGTTCATGTGTTTGACTGACATTGTAGATCAAATTGTCGGTACACATAAAGGCAGCTATTTTTACTACCATTCTTCTTTGGTTCACATGATGATGTAGCTCCAAGCTCGGACATGAAGCCTGACACCATAGTATCGAATGCGCAACACTGGGAGTACTCACCAGGAAATGCTATACACTCGTTCAAGATGGAGTAACATGCAACCTCTGGACTAGAACAAGCCCCTAATGTATTGAAACCGATAAGACTGGTTAGTTTTCCTGAAGTTGATTGTGAATGGACTATAGTATGATGTGCAACACTAGAAGGAAACTAACAGTCGTTCATGATAAAGTGATGCATAACCTGGAGGGAAGATGACATCTTTGTACCTCTTATATATTATAAGGAAACTTATACAACAGGATAGTTTTGGGTGAAGTTGATACTGAATGGACTACAGTGGTTATGTTCTTATAATGACTAAACTATGTTGTATGTTATTATAGCTGTAATAGTAGTAGACCTGTATGTAGGGTACCCATTTAGCAAAATGCCCATGATAATATTTTGAAATATATTACAGGCATGAGAATTTTCAGTTTAAAAACTGAATTCAGTTTTTTTTATAGTCAAAATTTCCGCAACTTTATTTAATTTCAGCCTGTTTTTGGTACTTTTTGCCCAATTTCACGCGCATTTTCAGTTTTTTCAGTTTTTTTTAGGAAAGTGCAGTCTCATGCCTGATATTATGAGACATTGAAATTATAACTTACCAGTTTTACCAGAGATATAAGGCATTTTTGGGAGGGGATGAGCAGACTTTTCATCCAATTTCATGCTAAGTCTATGTAAGATTTTATAATCAATAAAGCTTGTAGGTAAGTTTTCAATTTTCGTCCGCCTGTCATGTCACCCCTTTAAAGGTACTTCTCCCGAAATAAAAACATTTTTTTAAAGTTATTTATTTTTTCGGCTTTGAGTGTCCTTGACCTAGATTTAAATGCTAGGATCATTCATGGTTGATTTGTAAAAAAAATTGGAATTTTGCACGAAGTTTTGTGTTTTTAATATGAAAATTGATACTTTGTTTTCATGTCATATTCTATTAATGATATCAAAATGCATTCAAATTCAATGCATTTTGATATCATTAATAGAATATGACATGAAAACAAAGTATCAATTTTCATATTAAAAACACAAAACATTCTTGCAATTTTATTTTTTAGGTCAACCATGAATGATCCTAGCATTTAGGTCTAGGTCAAGGGACACTACAAAACCTAAAAAATAAATAACTTAAAAAAAAGGTGTTTTTTTTTTTTTTTAATTTCTGAAATTTTTCGAAAATTTTGGGGTGGGTCTTTACTCAAAGGTGGGACTATACTCGCGTCAGTACGGTAATTTTAAGCACCTCTTTATTAGAAGCGATTTCAGATTCTAATCTACACTTTAGTTATCTTTTCATTTTTGGACATATTTTTGTAACTTCAATGTAATTTCTTCATTAGCCAAATTAAAGCCTGATTAGATTTTGCTTGAAATGTTATACATGTAGGTGAAACAAACTTTTGTTGAAAAGCTAAAGAGATGAGCTAAGTGGTTTAGAGTGTTGGGACTTATTTTGTCATTAGCTAATTTTCTATTTTATTCACACTTGAAGAGGCAACTTTGATGTGATTTGATTAGCATCCTTAAAATAACATGTGAAATTACTTTGTTGGGTCCTCATGTCTGACTGTTTTTTTTAAAAAACATTTTAATGCCAATCATTTTTGTCCCGAAAATGAAAATTAGTGAAATTATGCATGTACATTTGATAGTTTTTAACTTAGCTCAAAATCAATAATTTAATATCCATGAGATCTGCAGTTAAAGAGGAAGCCCCACCAGAGCAGTTCTGGGGCGAACCAAATCTGCCATGGTTATCAAATTAATCAGTGACAAGGTCATCTCTGAATTTGACAGGTGCTAATTGATGCAATAACATTTGCATCAATTAGCACCTGTCAAAATTCAGAGATACCTTTGTCACTGATTAATTTGATAACCAGGCAGGTTTGGTTCACCTCACCCCAGAAGAACTGATGTGGCAGTTCTTCCTCTCTAACTTAAAAATTGCATACATAATATTAATTATTGGTCTTGTACAAAGTAGTTTTACAGATATGAACCAAAATATTATAAATCTCAGAATCCAAGAGAGGATTATTTTGTTGCACAGATGTGGTCATTTTGTCCTCGCTGGACTTTGCATCTTGGTATTAAACAAAAGTTGGTCAAAGTTGCGAAGCACTGATCAAGCAATGACAAGTATGTACATGACGGTTCAGTTCTGTTGTCTTCTTCACATGATGTGAACTGGTGGTATTATATATAAACCATTAGCCGCCAGGCTGGCAGCTAAACTTGGATCATGTATAGAGCAAATTACAGCATGATGTTGTTATTTGGCGGTATTATATTCCCTTGAAGGATACATATAGACTCGGATAGCATGAATCATCATCATCATCACTACCATCAGGGACGTTGCGAGCTACCGGTGGGCCTGGCTCTGTCGGTCATTCCGTCTGCTTGAGGTTGTTTAGGCACTGACCGCGACTAGGAGTCGCTGACGCAGGGTGTTTAAAATAAAGATAGCAGGATATCTCAGTGTGTGACTGAATTCCAGTTGAAAGTTTTTAAGTGTGTCGATTTTCTTAGCTTTCAGTGTCCCAGTTACATCAATTAGAAGCCCATTTTGTGCTAATTGAATTGCCGCACATAAAATAACTTGTTAAAATTGATTTGAGCTTAAAAATTTGATTTAACTTCATGTTGAGGGGGTGGGTCAATTTAGAACAACATTTTGAAATTAGTACTGTAGTAACTTAGTAAGGATGCCAGAACAATATTAAATTGCAAACTTTATTTCAGAAACCAACGTAATAATTATCTGGAACAAATTTGACAGTCCTCATTAGCAGTTGTAGGGTTTTGTTGAAGCTACTGTGAATATACTACATTTGTGTAGCAGGAAGTTTTGCTGAATTATGCTGGTTGGTTAGGAGCAATCAAGGCCTACAGCCGTAATTCTATTTCACAGTAAGCTGCTCACATTGTATCACAAACTGCAGTTTAGGTTAATTTCACACAAAAAAACTCCAAAAAGCTAACCTATTTCCCCAAGTGGCTTACCATTTCAAGTGGTTATTCCCCCCTCCCCCATTTATCTGTAATTAGCTCTTAATTAAAAAAAGTGCATTTGCCACAGATTGCACTTTTTGGAAAGATGAAAAATGATTTGGTTTCTATTCACTGGAAAATTAAGATGAGAATATCTCTTTTGTCAAACGGAAAATGTTATGACAGAAAGTTTAATACGTATACAGATCTTACATGCTCATACCACCATACTCATACATCTACATACTTTATACTATACAGTGCTTCAACTCTGTTTGTATGTTCACAAATTGACTTTCGATTGTGTTGGATACACAAAAACTTGCATTCGGCAACTTGAGGTCAACTGTTGATAGTGTTGAATGGAGGATATTGGACCAATACTGGGCTATGACCATGTTCACACTATACCATTTTCAACCCTGTGATGGGGCAGTGATGTCAACACGCTGAGGCGGTTGTTTCGGGAGCGCATCTATGCGGCGTCTTTCAGTATGTTCATGCGTATTGCCAATGCTTTGAGCGAATGCTAGCTCTTTGAAGCCGCGCCATATGAAATCCGCAATGACATCACTGCCACAGATCAGTGTGTAAATGGTATAGGGAATTTTTTACTGAGATTTGAGGAATATTAGAACAATTGTAGACTATCAGAAAAATCACAGCACTTGCTTTTGATGAATCAAGTTTATATAAATGTGAAGGCATTATTTTGTTGGATGAAGTACAGTGCTAGTTGTTCTTGGCCAAGCTTGAACATACCTGTTTCATCTTGCTAAGGGTAAATACTGTATGAAGGGTAAGGCATTTGGATTCAATCTTCTGGACCGTGTTATGTACACGTATTTATCGCAGAGCGACAGTGTGCAGAGTATTCCAAATTGACCAAGAATTACCTAGTAATATACCTATACTACTTATTAGTGAATACTATGTACCATAAGAGTTTCCTCTTAGTCCAGTCAAAGTGGGTTTTGACTCACCACTAATTGCAACAGAATTTTTTTCACTCCTATGAATGTCAGAGATGGCCCCTGAACAGCATACAAAAAGTATACTAAAATATACTTGGTGGAAAGGTAGTTTTTGGCGGGAAAAGTTCATACAGGGGTCAAATTTCAAAATTGCTCCAATCATTTTAAAAACTATACCAAATTATTCCTCTAGTCATAAGGATTCAGAAAAAATATAGTTTGCCATACCTGTGATGTACGGTTCTTGAGTTATAGCCAAAAAGGTCAAAGGTCAAATGTTGGGTTCAACAGAGGTCAAAAAACTAAAAATTGTCTGATTTAAACCAAAATGGTCTCAAATTGTTCGGCTTGCAAACATAATTCATTTAAAGAATATTTGTACTGTTTAGGTTGTTTAATTATATGCGTAACATCGAAAATTAGGTCGGGGTCAATAGAGTTCAATGGTCAATGACCTCTTTTACCCTGCTACCTAGGTAACAAAGCATCCAAGATATGGCAAACTATTCTTATTTTGGAGTGTTTTTAAAGGACGAACAAATTGAGACCATTTTTAAGGAGATCGGAGCATTTTTTTGAAGTTGACCCACATGGAGCCCAAAATTTGATCTTTCTGAATCCTTAAGACTAGAGGAATGCTTTGGTATAGTTTTTAAAAAGATTAAAGCAATTTTGAAATTTGACCCCTGTATGACCTTTTCCCGCCAAAAACTACCTTTCCACCAAGTATATTTTAGTATATTTTTGGTATGATGTTCAGGGGACATCTCTAAAATGTATAAAAGTGAAAAAAATTCTGTTGAGTGACACCACTAATTTGTTTAGATTGACTGGACTATCTGTCAATGAAACTATACCACTAAATAACAGTATACCTATTTTACAATGTTTGTACTTGTATGGTAACCTCTTTCAGCAGTTTTAATGGAAACAGGATTATAAATGACTTTCACAAGTTTGCCAAAATACTTTTCTTTTAAAAGATGTCAATCAAGTTATTGTGTGCATTGACTTTCACAAGTTTGCCAAAATACTTTTCTTTAAAAGTTGGCAAACAAGTTATTGTGTACAGAACAATGGAAAATAGCTGTTCAGTACAAGATGAAATGCTGAATAATATCAACAGGGTCCAGTGCATATTTACTATTCATAGTCCATTTAGCTTTGCATTAGTTTCCAAACTTGAACAATGTTGTGCAGATTACATATCAGATGGCCTAATAAAATATCAAATGAACGCTACAATATGAATGAAGCCAGAAAATAAGGAGAAGGCAATTTTCCTGGCTTGGGCACCTAAGACTACCAGATGATACACCAGCCCCCCCAAAAAAAAAAAAAAACCACTTCAAGTATACTGTAGGAAAGTGAAGAAACTAAGAAGAAAGCCAAAAACAATATGTGTGTCGCTTTTAAATACAAAAAGCCCTGAAAAACTCAGAGAAACACTTGAATCAGCCAAAATTTTAGTGTCAGATGCCACAAATGGAATGAAATGATAGAGGGTGCTATGTTGAACTCTGACGAACGGTGTTTATGATGACGATGATGATCAGGCATATGTGATGGAAATAAGTGCAAAGTTTAACATCTTGCGAGTTAGTGTGCACTGCGCAGTAGTTCTCCACATAGTTGTAGATACCAAGATTCAAAAAGTACAATTTGGATGAAGGGAAGAAATCTGCATCTGCAGCTATTACTGCTGTTTCCAGAATAATACTGAACTACAATGCTCATTCACACCCTCATTCATTTCATTTCATTTCCCACATTCATTTGTTTATTTGTTTGTTCATTCTTTCTTTCATTTACTGTTTGTTCGCATATTCATTTCGTTCATTATTTCATTTTTTTGTTAATTTGATTACATTCATTCATTTATCACTTTACTTCATCCATTCTTTATGAAAGTGTTTTTCCTTCATTTTTCTCTCTTGTTCCTTATTATTAGTCAGCAACAATTGATTTGTTCATTTTCAAATCCTTGTTTCCTTTATTTTTTGAATTATTTTCAAATACTTCACATGAGAATTAAACCAGAATGTGTACAAACTACAGCTACTGACATTTACATTGCACATGGGTAACCAACATGGATAACAAATGTTATTCCTTTCCCGCTCATCGCTCCAGTATTAAACCCTTAAGACAAATATAACGAAGGCAACCAACGTGACAAATTTATGGGCGATGAGAAAGAAAAAAAAATTATTCATTCATATAAATTTTAAATACTGCCCTATGGCGATAACATCGTCAGCAACAAAATACAAACAAACTATCTACAAAAACAAGGTATACACAGAATGTATGTATACGGATTGACCGAGATGTCCCATAGTGGCTGGTTTGTACTGTCTGCACGTAAGTTGACTACACTACGCAGTCTTGAATCTGGTTTGATCCAGATCTGTAGGTCATTTTTCCCCCGTAACACAATCGAAATCTAAAAGATTAATATTGATAGTCTACATTTATCAGGATGCTTTGGATTGTACATGTATGCATACATCCCCTACGCATCAACAGAACATGCTCACATGGCTTTTTGCACAAATATCACATACTTGGCCAGGTTATCTGTGATCCAAGCAGATCAGGATTGCAAAGTGTTCTATAGATAGCTCCAGTAGCTCTCGGCCATTGCGCTTTCCCCATTTCCTGGCGTTCCAGCCCACTGCATCGTTTGCCAGAATGGCTGTAGGGTTGCAATGGCACGGTCAGTTGACAGTGTAAGAGAGAGTGAAATATTATGAGAGGGTGAGAGAAAAATGGCAGAGAGAGAGTGTATCCACACTTTAATATGGGGGGAGAGAGAAGGAGGTGAGGAGGAGAGATTGTGCTTATCAAGGGGCCACTTCAAATCAAATTTGATGCAAAGGGGTACAATATAAGAGAAGATGGGGAGTGAGAGAGTGGAGGAGAGAGATTGGGTCTGGAGGGAGAGAATGGGAATGAACGAAGCAGACCTTTTTTGAATCTAGTCAATGACAGCAGAAGCAACATAAATCCTTTCAAATTCAAAGTGGAAATATTTTTGTATTTTATCCACTTCCATTATTCATAGACAACTCTTTGCTCTTGTAATGTGTTGAAAATTTGATACGCAGTATTTTACAGTCCAGCCCACCGTATATACCCGACGGCTCACACGCTCTTTAAATTTGTCCAGTTCTGTAAAGTTCAGCGTAAAGTGATATCGTCTTTGGACAAGTGTTTGTGAAAATTAGAGTGTCTGTGATTGCAGAGGGAAAGACGTAAGGGCGTATCTTGTGCTCAAATTTCCTATGTTATTTGGACTTGCAAATATCATGGTTTTATGTAAAGGGCTCCATTTTGAATTTTATTTTGATAGAATTGACTTGTTGACGGCTTGTAATATGAAAATGTTTTACAATTACAAATGTACACAGGATTTCGTATTATAGAACACTTGATATCATTGTTTATCAACAAAGGCAAGGGACTAGTCTATCGATATGCTTGAACGAACCGCTACACTGTCCAATGGCTTTCTTGTACTATATATATGAAATGTGGTGGGCGATTTAAAATGCACATGCCCTGAGCAAACTACGATGCAGGGCAAAGAACAATGGAAATTGCCCAAATTTGCGGGCATATTGACGGGCAATGACGTCACGTGTGTCAAGTGGTCTATACTTTTGCAAGTATCTGTGTATTTTATTGATTGTTGTGATGATATAAACAGAAATGCCCAGAAGACAGAAAAATAAACAAGACTTGGATTGACAGGGAGAACATTGACCCATTTTGTGTAACTTTATAGGAAAACACGGATAGTGATTCAACACTTCTCATTTTATTCTGATACAGATGTTGGCGCCATATATTGGCCTTAAAGCAGACTATTAGTTTTTTACCGCTGAGGGGAGATCGACCCTCACCCTACCCCCTACCCCCGTATCTGCAGATGTTGCGATACCGACCATACCGTCCAGCAAGCATTGATGTCTGCGGTACATGTACTCATTTGTCCTCATTTAAACAGCAATTTCCCCTTTGGATGTCCCCGATTGACGTTTCTTATAAATCATGCAATACTCTCATGTACAGCTTATACATAAATGTAGACACACACTACACTGATTTGTAGCTTACAAAATGAATGTTCAACTACAAGCAATAAGTTACATGAGACTCCTGGTTGTTTCAAAATACGAGCGTATGATCAGAGAGGTGTGATCGCGGCCGCAGGCTCAGCTATTTATTGTCGTCTTGATTGTTTGATTCCTGAATGACACTGGCTGTCTGGCAGCGTTAATCGTGAACCTGATCAGGTTATATGATGCGCTGTGCAGTCTGAGGGTGCTTACTGAATGGGCAATATAATATTATTATCCAGAAGAAATATGGATTTTTGTATATAGTTGACTGATGGAGATTTTTATGAATTGTTGTACACGTAGTAGAGAGAAAAAAAGACCATTTTAACACTAGGTATATGTCTTACACTCAGGACTTGTGAAGGTTTTAAAATGTTTTTTTTATTAATTTAGAGTGTTATTTTTAAACACAATTCTCAAAAAAATGCTTTATAACCACAAAATTAAAAAAACAACCTTTTGTACGGGCGGACGGACCTTTCAAGTAGGATCTGTTGGCTTTTTTTTCTGGAGGCTAAAATTACCCTTAAATTTCACCAAAATTTGAAAAAAAAAATTAAAAATCTAAAAATTTTTGCAAACATTTTCTAAAAATGATCAGCCAAAATGAGCTCATTTTACGTGATTTTAGCAAAATCAAATGAAAAAACCAAATTGCTCCAAAACGCAAATTCTGGGTCGCTGGGAACCGTAGAACAGGTTTTTATTTTGTCGCCTAAATGGCAATATACAAGGTTCAAAGATACCATGTCGATAGCCAAAAATGGATCCCTAAATGTCTGCAGATAAAAAAAGGACCCCTAAATGTTGACGCCAACGATGTATACTCAAATTACGACCCTTTTATGCCGTTTTTATTAACGAGCATGCGTAGCACTTCCCGGAAGCCGCTTATGATGCATTGGACATGTGCACTTGATGCAAGTTTTAGCCGATTATATGAGTTACGTCAACACACATGTCAACATTGAGAAAAAATTATTTCAACATGAAAAAATCATGCGGACGACAGCCCTACCTACTTCATAACTTGTGTCAATAGTGGCTTACATATACTACGCCAATAAAGTATCCTTACAGTTGGAAAAATAATCATAATTTCAAAACTGAACAATATTGGGGGAAATTTGTTTTTTTAATAGATGCACTATCTAATTCCGCACATTATGACACCACGTTGAATCCAATGTGACTTCAAGAATCAAAGTTACAAGCATTTGATTAGACGAAGGTCCAGTTTTAAAAGTGACACACTGGCCTATTCAAAACTCCACGGACTAGACATCTGGTTTGAGAGTGGTGAGTGGCTAATTTATGCGTTTGGCTTTAATTTAAAACAAAAGGAACAAAAGAAAACTGAAACAAAAGAACTTACAAATAAAATGAAAGTTATGAAAAGTACAGAGAAGTAAAAACTGAAATAAAAACTGCTTTAAATAATGCTTCATTGAAGAAAATGTGTTGTCTCTTTGATGCGCTCGTTGGAATCTTTTTGCGCCTTGTATAGGCCAGTTTGTCACTTTTAAAACGGGAACTTCGTCTATTCAATTGCTTATAACTTTACTTCTTGAGGTCACATTGGATTCAATGTGGTATCATAATGTGCAGGATTAGATAGTACATCTATTAAAAAAACAAATTTCCCCCAATATTGTTCAGTTTTGAAATTATGATTATTTTTCCAACTGTAAGGATACTTTATTGGCGCAGTATATATGGTAAAGTAATATTCAGATTTCCTTTTACAAATTAAGCGTACTGCTAGCCGTCCAGCGCATATTATTTTGCACATGGTCCAATGCACACGCTTGACGTCGCGCACATATACGCGATGGTTAATTTGTAAAAGGATATCTGAATATTACTTTATCGTATTGTTCTCATCTCTACAAGCACATGACGAACAAAAATAAACATCAGTGAAATAGCGTTTGTGTGGGAATTGTATGGCATTTCAACAACAATATTACTAAGTGTAATATAGCCTGACAATAACCTTGTCAGTGCATCATCATCATGAGTATCGTAGTCCTCCTCATCAGTCTTAACGTTCGGAAACATTGTGACAGGAATAAAGATGATGTGTTTCGCTAAATGAGATCTATACTCTTGTTGTGAGACTTAGTACTTTTACATGCCTACAGGGTAATGTTTGGGCTTGCTTGAGAACACTATACTTTATCTCTTGAAAATGCATCATTGCTTGCTATGTGCATTGAAAACTAAAGTGTTTTTATTCTTGAAGAGAAAACTGATAAAGGGGAATAAAACATCCTGTTTGTGTGAAATCTTCCAGAAAACCTATTCAGAATTGGATACATTAGGCAAAAAAAAAAAAAGTTTGGTTGTTTCAGCGACCGAATCGAAAAGAATTAAAAATCTTGGGTCGGGATTTTTTGTTTGTTTTTACTTATTTTATTTATTAAATGCATATTTGATTAAAAAAACAAGCAGTAGTATTTCCATTTAAATTCACTCCAAAAATGCTCAATTTTTTACTGTAAAATGATCAAGCATTTGTCAATACTAGTCTTTTCAAAGTGGAGGAAAATTGAAGGAAGAGCCTATGAAAAAAAAAAGATCGACCTACCGTCCATCCCAATTTTTGTCTTGGAAGTGCAATCAAACAATTTATTTTTTGGCCTTATCTGGTGTTGGTCCAGCAGTCGTTTATCTAGACACTGATATTATTGGTGAAAATTAGATTTTTTTTTCCATGGGAAATCTTAATACAAAATTTGGTTAGTGTTTTCATCAATGTTCATGCCATACACTATGGACCACAATGGCCTCATCCCAATGGCATAGTTCAATAACCTCAATTAAACAAGCATAGTGCAAAATTTGACCTCATGTTGCAGAGTATGAGTTTTGGTATCCAAATTTTCAAAGGTCATTCAATAAAATGTGCAAATGTATTGGGGTTAAAGAACTGTGCCCTGATAGATGAACATGTTGTGGATCCCAGTGATACTTGCACAAAATGAAGTACACATACATTATCTATGCCCGTGTTAACGGGGCATAGATATTGTATTTGTTGTGTTTAGTCTTCGGCTTCTCCTTATCTATGCCGCCTATGCCCGTGTAACGGGCATAGATATTGTATTTGTTGTGTTTAGTCTTCGGCTTCTCCTCCTTCTCCTTCTTAAGACCACTTCTTTGCACTCCTCTAGCTCAAGAACCAAAGTAGCCTCGGGGCCCATACTTGGTAATATGATGGCCCATGGCCCCTAGATACATCCTAGTGTACCCCCGACCCCAAAGGTCAAAGGTCATGGGCTACAGGGGGCAATATGTGTAAAATTTCAAACAGCTCTAGCTCAAAAACTATAGCGCCCTCAGGGTTCATACTTGGTACAATGATGGCCTATGACCCTAAAAGTATGCTATGCCAGCCAAAACCCCAGAGGTCAAAGTTCATATGCTTTAAAAAGCAAAATAGGTACGACCCGTTAACACAGTGTATCGCAATAGGTAGAATTTTGCTAGCTACCTGTATTTGCAATGATGAAGGCTTCAAATATACGTCACGACGTACAATGGGGTTAAGAGGTTAACCGCTTAAAGGCACAAAATTTATGTTTTGTGATTAAGGGGTATTCTCCAGTCTGGTGGTGTTTCTGAGAGAATGAGGGTCTGATGGAGTATAAGAGAGAGTGATGGCTTGGTGGGGTATTAGAGAGAGTATGGGGCCAGCCTGGTGGAGTTTTAGAGCGAGTGAGTGTCTGGTGGAGTATAAGAGAGAGTGGCGGGGGTCTGCTGGGGTATAAGAGAGAGTGAAGGTTTAGTAGGGTATTAGAGAGAGTGGGCCAGTCTGGTGGTGTTTTAGAGAGAGTGAGTGTACAGTGGGGTATAAGAGAGAGTGAAGGCTTGGTGGGGGTATTAGAGAGAGTGTGGGCCAGTCTGCTGGTGTTTTAGAGAGAGAGTGTGTATAGTGGGGTATAAGAGAGAGTGAAGGCTTGGTGGGGTATTAGAGAGAGTAGGGCCAGCCTGGTGGTGTTTCAGAGCGAGTGAGTGTCTGGTGGAGTATAAGAGAGAATGAGGGTCTGGTGGGGTATTAGAGAGAGTATGGTCCAGTCTGGTGGTGTTTTAGAGCGATTGATGGTCTGATGGGGTATAAGAGAGAGTGAAGGCATGGTGGGGTATTAGAGAGAGTAGGGCCCACCTGGTGGTGTTTTAGAGCGAGTGAGTGTCTGGTGGAGTATAAGAGAGTGATGGTCTGGTGGGGTGTTAGAGAGAGTTAGGGCCACGGGCATAGATATTCGTGTTTGGTCAAACACAACTGTGGTTTCTAGTTCTCCTCCTTCTCCTTCTCCTTCTCCTTCTCAAGATCAGTCCTTTAGAGAGAGTGAGTGTATAGTGGAGTATAAGAGAGAGTGAAGGCTTGGTGGGGTATTAGAGAGAGTATGGGTCAGCCTGTTGGTGTTTTAGAGCGAGTGAGTGTCTGGTGGAGTATAAGAGAGAGTGAAGGCTTGGTGGGGTATTAGAGAGAGTATGGGTCAGCCTGTTGGTGTTTTAGAGCGAGTGAGTGTCTGGTGGAGTATAAGAGAGAGTGAGGGTCTGGTGGGGTATTAGAGAGAGTGTGGGCCAGTCTGGTGGTGTTTTAGAGAGATTGATGGTCTGATGAGGTATAAGAGAGAGTGAAGGCTTGGTAGGGTATTAGAGAGAGTATGGGTCAGTCTGGTGGTGTTTTAGAGCTAGTGAGTGTCTGGTGGAGTATAAGAGAGAGTGATGGCTGGGTGGGGTATTAGAGAGAGTTTGGGTCAGCCTGGTGGTGTTTTAGAGCGAGTGAGTGTCTGGTGGAGTATAAGAGAGAGTGAGGGTCTGGTGGGGATTTAGAGAGAGTGTGGTTCAGTCTGGTGGTGTTTTAGAGAGATTGATGGTCTGATGAGGTATAAGAGAGAGTGAAGGCTTGGTAGGGTATTAGAGAGAGTATGGGTCAGTCTGGTGGTGTTTTAGAGCTAGTGAGTGTCTGGTGGAGTATAAGAGAGAGTGATGGCTGGGTGGGGTATTAGAGAGAGTTTGGGTCAGCCTGGTGGTGTTTTAGAGCGAGTGAGTGTCTGGTGGAGTATAAGAGAGAGTGAAGGCTTGGTGGGGTATTAGAGAGAGTATGGGTCAGCCTGTTGGTGTTTTAGAGCGAGTGAGTGTCTGGTGGAGCATAAGAGAGTGAAGGCTTGGTGGGGTATTAGAGAGAGTATGGGTCAGCCTGTTGGTGTTTTAGAGCGAGCGAGTGTCTGGTGGAGTATAAGAGAGAGTATGGGTCAGCCTGTTGGTGTTTTAGAGCGAGTGAGTGTCTGGTGGAGTATAAGAGAGAGTGAGGGTCTGGTGGGGTATAAGAAAGAGTGATGGCTGGGTGGGGTATTAGAGAGAGTTTGGGTCAGCTTGGTGGTGTTTTAGAGCGAGTGAGTGTCTGGTGGAGTATAAGAGAGAGTGAGGGTCTGGTGGGGATTTAGAGAGAGTGTGGTCCAGTCTGGTGGTGTTTTAGAGCGAGTGAGTGTCTGGTGGAGTATAAGAGAGTGATGGTCTGGTGGGGTGTTAGAGAGAGTGTGGGCCACGGGCATAGATATTCGTGTTTGGTCAAACACAACTGTGGTTTCTAGTTCTCCTTCTCCTTCTCCTTCTCAAGATCAGTCCTTTGCACTCCTCTAGCTTAAGAACTAAAGTAGCCTTGGGGCCCATACTTGGTACAATGATGGCCCATGACCCCTAGATACATCCTAGGGTACCCCGACCCCAAAGGTCAAAGGTCATGGGCTACAGGGGGCAATATGTGTAAAACTTCAAACAGCTCTAGCTCAAAAACTATAGGGCCCTCAGGGTTCATACTTGGTACAATGATGGCCTATGACCCTAGAAGTATGCTATGCTAGCCACAACCCCAGAGGTCAAAGTTCATATGCTTTAAAAAGCAAAATAGGTAATGCGACCGTTAACACAGTGTATCGCAATAGGTAGCATTTTGGTAGCTACCTGTATTTGCAATGATGAAGGTTTCAAATATACGCCAAGACGCATAATGGGGTTTTAAAGAGGTTAACCGCTTAAAGAAACACACTGTTTTGGGACTAAAGGGGTATTCTCCAGTCTGGTGGTGTTTCAGAGAGTGGGGGTCTGATGGAGTATAAGAGAGAGTGATGGCTTGGTGGGGTATTAGAGAGAGTTTGGGCCAGCCTGGGGGTGTTTTAGAGCGAGTGAGTGTCTGGTGGATTATAAGAGAGAGTGCGGTTCTGGTGAGGTATTAGAGAGAGTGTGCGCCAGTCTGGTGGTGTTTTAGAGCTAGTGAGTGTCTGGTGGAGTATAAGAGAGAGTGAGGGTCTGATGGGGTATTAGAGAGTGTGGTCCAGTCTGGTGGTGTTTTAGAGCTAGTGAGTGTTTGGTGGAGTATAAGAGAGAGTGATGGCTGGGTGGGGTATTAGAGAGAGTATGGGTCAGCCTGTTGGTGTTTTAGAGCGAGTGAGTGTCTGGTGGAGTATAAGAGAGAGTGAGGGTCTGGTGGGGGTATTAGAGAGAGTTTGGATCAGCCTGGTGGTGTTTTAGAGCGAGTGAGTGTCTGGTGGAGTATAAGAGAGAGTGAGGGTCTGGTGGGGTATTAGAGAGAGTGAGGTCCAGTCTGGTGGCGTTTTAGAGAGAGTGATGGTCTGGTGGAGTTTAAGAGAGAGTAAGGGTCTGATGGGGTATTAGAGAGAGTGTGGGCCAGTCTGGTGGTGTTTTAGAGCGAGTGAGTGTCTGGTGGAGTATAAGAGAGCGTGAGGGTCTGGTGGGGTATTAGAGAGAGTGTGGTCCAGTCTGGTGGTGTTTTAGAGAGATTGATGGTCTGATGGGATATAAGAGAGAGTGAAGGCTTGGTAGGGTATAAGAGAGAGTATGTGCCAGTCTGGTGGTGTTTTAGAGAGAGTGAGTGTATAGTGGAGTATAAGAGAGAGTGAAGGCTTGGTGGGGTATTAGAGAGAGTATGGGTCAGCCTGGTGGTGTTTTAGAGCGAGTGAGTTTCTGGTGGAGTATAAGAGAGAGTGAGGGTCTGGTGGGGTATCAGAGAGAGTGTGGTCCAGTCTGGTGGTGTTTTAGAGAGAGTGAGGGTCTGGTGGGGTATAAATGAGAGTGAAGGCTTGGTAGGGTATTAGAGAGAGTATGGGCCAGTCTAGTGTTATGAGCATTACATGTATATCAGAATGAAAGTTTAAAACAAGGGGTTTCACATGGTGCTCACCAAGTTTTCGTTTGTGAATAGGAGAAGGGGGTTAGGTGTGGTCATCACGGGCATAGATATTCGTGTTTGGTCAAACACAACTGTGGTTTCTAGTTACATATTCTTATGCGTACGAAGCCAGTCCCCATTCCGCATTATACGCCAGATTCAATAAACTCAAACCGAACTCCTTTGTTTTAGCCGATGGCTGTCCGTATTTCGTTATTTCTTTCTCCCCAGTTGAAAAAACCACAGAAGTATTATTTTAATTAAAGTCACTCAAAGCATTCCCAATGTTTTACCTGAATATATCGTAGATTTGTTGGCCCTTTGATATGCCTTAAGGTAGAGCTGAGAACGGCTTAATTTAACCAGGGAAGTGCCACTGATTTAGCAGTTACGGTACATTATTTTTGCAAAATTTACAAGGGAAAAAGAGATTTGTAAAATTGAAAAGAGGTATAAAGGATAAAGGTTTCTGATATCATGATGAAACATCAAATTATTATTTCAAAAGTTAAATTGATATTGCTACCATAAGCTATTTGCAGATTAGTAACTGCCCACGACTTCTGAGAAATAGCCCTCGCATCTATAAATTAAAGGAGAGATAGAAAGGAAAAGGAAAGAGCATGTATATGATAAAGAGTTTCATCTCATTGCAATGGCGTTTTTTTTTAAATTTTTTTTATTCCTGACTTTTTTCATGGTATTTGGAGAAAAAATCTGATTTTCACCAAATTTTTCTGAAAAAACTAAAAAAAAAAAAAAAAAATTTAAATAAAAAAAAATCTGCATTTCTTTTTTTCCAAATCTTACGATTTTACAAATGCGCGCGCGAGCTTTGAGATGAACTTTTTTTTGGGCCTTATACTGTATATGCCAATATTTTCGCGTACAGATATTTTCGTGGTTTCAAGTATTCACTGATAATTTCGCGAGATGTTAAATTTGCGGTTGTTGGCAACTTAAAATAAAATACATAAGAAATTTCTTCATTTTAACATATTTGCGGGTTAGTATTTTCGCGGGCACATATTAATCCGCGAAATTCGCGAAAATAAAACCACCGCAAAAATTTCAGCGTACACAGTATTTGCTGAAAAAGTAAAAAAAATACATCTCCGGGCCTTAGAAGTGCAGGGTACCATCGTATTGGTCATGTAACCAAGATAACAAATTTTTGCAAGACTTGTGTGCATATTTGCCCTGTAAATTCATTCCGGCAGATGGTCAGCGGGACAACTTGGAAATTGTGTCCCCTTTGGAAATTGTAAGTTTTGGTAATTAAGGCCGTAAAAAAATTGTTTGATGGGCGTAACATAAAAAAGTAGGTAGGTAAGTATTTTTTTAACTTTTAAAACTGTAAATAGCGTTTGATAAAGGCCTTGGAACTTTTGTTCTTCTTTTCTTTTTTCTACTTTTAGGGTCGGTCGGGTTACGCCAATCAAACAATTTTTTTAGGCCTAACAACAGTTGTATTATGCTGTGGGTCGTGCGAAATCTAGGTCACAGGAAAAAGTTTAGAAATACACAGAAATATAATGAAAGATTTCTCAAATAAAGAGAGAGTAGTTGAGTCATTTTAAAACAGAATATCCACACACAATATTTATATAAAAAGTAATTAATTACAATATTTATTCCAGAACACATGGCAACTGTTAGCTAATTTTGTTTTTCATCTAAAAGTCTCCATTTAGTGCAGTAAACCTTGGGATCCCAGCAACAAGAATACTATTAACTTAGATTGCAGGAAGATCAAGAACTAAATCCTCTGACATGGACGTCTGCTGAGGTGGACATATTTATAATCTGCCGCTAGAGCATTCATTCTTTGCAGCCATCCAATCAAAGCAGACAAATTCCACTACTATTTTCCTTTCTCAACAAACCTGTCATTTTGTCACAAATAAGTCTCTGGTTACCATGGTAATAGGATTTATATTTCTGCCTGAAGATAAGCTTTTGCAGACATATCAGGTCAGTTGTTTTAAAATGATATGTTTTAAAATGAGGAAAATATACAATGTTGAATCACGATGTGCTTCATCATTAATGCTGTGCGTGCTAGCCATAGGCTCAACATTAAAATGCTGAAGTTTGAAGATATGTTCTCAAAATATTAAGATCTATTTTAAGAACCACTGAACCAATACAAGGTTTGTTTGTACTCATTTTAATGCATTTTTCATGCTGATTTCAAATATGGTCTTGAAAATGTACAATTCTGAAATGTTTGGATTTTTAAAGAAAATTTGGAACTTGTTGTCTGCAGTCGACACCCATGTGGAGAGAGTTAACTGCATTTTGACTCGAAAAACCATTTCAAGTACAATATAAAGAAGAAACCAGTAACAATTTGTTGATTTAATTTAGTATTTTGAAATTTTAAAATGCATAGAGGCTGTGCAATAATTATGACCCATGGGGAGGGTAAAATTGGGGGGAGGGGGGGGGGCAAAGATTTTTTGCAAACCAAAACCAACGCCAAACAAGAACCAAACTGTTGATTATTGCAAATGACAAATAATTTTTCATCAGTGACATTTGGGGCGGAACGGAATCTGCCTTTTTCTGTTTTGAAAGGACAGGCCTTGAGAAGATATCCTACACATCCCATAATGCAATTCTTCCCTGTACGGATTTGCTATTCAGTACAACATTGGTCGATAATTAATAGAGCTCATCCAGATCATGCAATTCGCTACTAGCATGGTTTCGCCTTTATCCACTATGTGCGTTCATGTATGCTGCCAGTTCGAGGCTCTCCTCACACATAGTGCATAATGACGGAACCATGCAAGTAGCGAATTGAAGTATTTTTTGTCACTATCGACTCATGTTGCACCGAACAGCAAATCAGTACAAGAAATGCATTGTGTGAAGTATAAGACATCTTCTGGTCCTTATTATTAAAATTGAAACTTGCCCATAATAAACCTACGTGCACATCCACCCGGTACATAAATTGAAGCACCCTGAATATTTACATAGAAATATCTATTTTGCTATTAGGTGTTCCTGTATTTATCATTTAGCTGATGTATGAATGATGATACCCCGTTTCAAAAGCAGCTGGCTTTGTGAGGCCTGTTCAATACATTTATATATCCTTCAATTAAAATAAATATTTTAGCATTATATGCGTTTTTTTCTATCTCTGCCACGATACTTTTTCAGCTGTAATGGCGGTATATCTGACTGCGTCACTGTGTGTTGTTACATCATCCCTGATGATTGGTGACATGTATTGTTGCTACTTTTGGTATTTTAGCTGGGCATAGAATGTTTTGTTCATGATACATGAACAAAGTTACCCAAATCCTCTTTTTACTTAGAAAATGGAATTTTATGGTTTTAAAAAAATCATTAGAAAACTTTAGAAAACAGAAAATTTAGTCTCTAGTTCATGGCTCAACTCATTCACAGGTGGAATAATGATAGGGTGTGCTTCCATTCCATACCAGAAAGGGGCGCACCAAAGATTATAATTTTCAACTTCAAGGTCATCAGGGGGTCAAATAACTACAAATTGGTTCTTCCTCTTTGATTCTTGACTGATCTGTTTTAACAATAGGTTGCAACTTTTTTACCTCCAGCCAGGGGATGTGCAAGTTGGGGGCTCCCCGTCAGTCCGAACCCCTGTCAGTCCGAAAACCTGTTAGGGTTAGGGTTATTGTTAGGGACTCATAACCCTAACAGGTTTTCGGACTGACAGGGGTTCGGACTGACAGTGTTTTTGTGTTGCGGTGTCCCCGCAAGTTGTACTTGCCGTATGTTGAAACTTTATTGGGATGGGGTCTTGATCCCTTAGTTTAGAATAGTCTGTGTCAAATAACATTCTGTATCATTTGTCAAATCAATTTTTTAAATCAAGAGAAATATATCCTGTTGCAATGCTGTTGTGACATAAAATAAAGTATAATAGTCATTGGAGGAAATCATCTGTCTTTTGTGATGGAAAGCACCTTGTCAACAAGTTTGTAGAAAGTAACGACATTAATTGTTGTCTCCATACTAGCTAAAAAGAACACATTTTGTGATGTCAATCAGGGAAATGAATCCAATGACTGTGATCCTGATATTGAGCAACGGACAAAATGTGGAAAATTCATAGCAAAGGAAATTGGTATAACTTGGTAATCAGACATACATGTAAAAAGTCTGATGAGATCTGCCGGAGATCATTCTGTAGATTGTTGGTGCACAAAATGACAGAAATTTGGCATCAGCAACTTACCATCCTCAGTGATTTTTTTGGTGTCAAAGTTAGCCTTTAGGTCATTCTTTTGAAAAATACTAAAAATATCTTGAGGCTTGCATAAGTTTGACAAGCAGACAATATTTCATGAGAATGGCAATTCTGGCAATTATCATTTGTGCCAAATGTCATTTTCACTGTGCTAAAATTGTGACTCTTGACCAGTGCTTTTGACCACAAGACTCTTTACAGGAATTTATTGAACTCAGAATGAACATTGATCAGGATGTACAATTCTTCTAAACATCTCAAAAAAAGTAACTAACCCCCTTTAAATAATGGCCATTATTCAAAAAGGGACTATTGTATTACAAATCTGTAAAATGCGTTCTGCGCATTTTGACACCTCATTTGATACGATAGCCCGGACAACAATAAAACACCGGTCAATTTAATGTAGTGAGGTCCAGATTTGAAAGTTGCACTTACATACAAATTTTTACAATACAAAAACACTCAGATATCATTACACAGATTTCTTTCCATTTCACTGAATGCAAAATCAATAGAATTTACTGCAACTTTCAAATCTTGGGCTACTTAGTCAATTGCTACAAATGAGGTGTCAAAATGTGCAGAAATAAATTCTGCTTCCAACGCATTTTACAGATTTGTAATATAATCACCCGTTTTTGAATAATGGTCATTATTTAACGGGGGTTAGTTACTTTTTTTGAGATGTTTGTATGATTCTGAGAAGTCAAAATTGAATACGGTATTTCACTTAGCCAATAATATAATGTGATGCCCATGACGAAAATCTACAGTATTTTTCGATGTGTGGAGTAATGACGCAAATGTGTTTTCCAGTGTTTTTTTTTCACATGTTAATTCACAGATATCAAAAGTACTATAAGTACTAAGCAGTGTATTTGTCTGCGTTTGTCATGTGCGTCAAAGCTTCGATGTCATTAACTGGACTGCTGAAAACGTCTATAGCATGTCTGCACCTGTAGCAAGTTGAACATCCTTTTTAATGTCATTTTAATGTTAATGTTCAGTGAAAAACAACAATCAAGGAAAAGCAAGCAATCAACATGTATGATCCACATTTTTTCTTTTCTACACTCCTGTTGTTTTGAAATGTAATATTATTGAAGTATCAGTTACAGCGGTGTAAAACCAAAAGAATGAATAAAAATGATATGCAATATTTTTTTACATAATAAATATTTTCTACATGTTGTAAAAAATACCAGAGAATGCTGAATACATTTAAATAGAGCAGACCACATATAAAAGAAAAGAGCTCATATGTTTTAAGGGGGTACTGGTACTACTACACCCCTGGCCAATTTTATGCCTATTTTTGCATTTTTCTCAAAAATTATAGCGCAATGGTGACAAGCAGGAAAGTTGAAAAGAAGGAGGGAGAACGGAATTATATCCTTGAGATAATCCCGTAGGTAATCCTGTCGCACCTATTCATAGTCCTTTATTCTCAAGTAGTTACACATCTACTTGAAAGTAGCCTTTGATGTGATGTGAGTTGCCGACTACGGTTGATTAATTTTCACTCCAGAATTGAAACCATATCCAATGTTTCTATAGAGAATCCCTTGAAAGTATGACACGTGTGTGTTAAGTACCTGATGTTGCTCTGAAGGGATGCCACACGTGGATACTATAAGAAAGAAATGTAGTTTTGTAAAGATTCCAAAAATTCCGTCCATTTTGGAACATATATTAATTATTTAGGAGAGTGTTTTAGGATTTTGTTAGAAAAGGGATGATTTTTGATCATCTATATTTCATTGTTTTATGTATTTTCCTGTCATTTCCTGCAAACCTAATAAAGATATTTTGATAATTGAAAATAGGCTGTATCATAAATCGTAGAGGTTGAAAGCGTAACCAAGCGTGCAAAATTATTATTTGCCATGGAACTTCGGTCATATTTTATTTGAAATAAACTGGATGTTAGGATCTGCATGCATGGTATGCATATTATTGATGGTATACAGACACTGACCATTCCCTAAAACTAGTAAGCAGCAACTTGTGTATCACACCCATCATGGGTTCGAACCCTTTTGTTGTATTTTATTGTTAAACCTAAATAGCGTGATTGCTTTTGAATGAGCGGCAACACACATATTTTGTTTGAGGATAGCTGGATCTATCTCCTTTCTTTACATCTTCTCTGGTGACAAGTAAGATATGTATATTATAGCAATGACTACAACTACTGTACTGAAAATTCAGCAACTCAAAGCAAGTAGTTATAGATTTATTGATAAAATATTGGTTTTCCCTCATTTTTGACTGTAACCCCACAACCGTTGTCTGTGCTGAAATAAAATTTACAGTGCAGTAGTTGTAGTCCTTGCCCCTATAATATACATATCTTACTTGTCACCAATGTGCTATAATTTTTAAGAAAAATGCAAAAATAGGCACAAATTTGGGCAGGGGTGTAGTACCCGCTTAAAATAATGTTACCATGTTCAGAGAATTTTTTGCTTGTTTTAGTTGTCGGGAAAAAATCTGAAAATTTGGAAGCAGTGGAAAAGTGGCCCAAAATAAAAAATGAAAAAGAATATTTGTGCATACTACAGCCTCATTTAGTAAAAAAAATTACAGTACTCATGTTGTTTTTCCATTTTTGCATGACACAATTTTTTTTGCCAAATAAATAAGTTTTTTGAACCATAGCCATGCTCTGATCTTTGAACCGTACATGAAAGTTATTTGTTTAAAATTGTTGTGCCTGTCTGCCAAATGCAATAATTAGTGCTGGATTATCAAACTTGTTCAATGCAGGCAGCATTAATGTGACCCGAACAAGGTAGAATAAAGTTCATGTAATTTCATGTTCCGGTTGGTACCCACCTGTGATGTAAAGTAATTTGTGTTGATTTTGATGATTTTGCAATATTCCCGCCAAACTTCAGAGTTGTATATTCACTAGTAGTTACATGAAGGAGGGGGGGGACCTTTTGACTTAAATTTTGATGGGGACTTAGAACTGATTTGTGGGCAAATAAGGGGCTTCTGAGCTGACATTTAAAAAATATTTTTTGAGGTATTGTTCTATTAATTACAGCCTGTGGAGCTAAGGAATTAATTTGCGTTTTGCCAAATTTTTTTTGTTTCTCTGGTTGTATATCATGCACATCAAATATGTCATTATGTGGTGCTTAATATTACAATTCTTATTGATTTCACCCAAACTGTATCAGACACCATTATGCTACTCTAGTCTCATATTGATTAATGGGCAACTCTCAAATGATTAATAGACCTCAAGAGTTCAGAACTGGGTAGATCAGGGGGTGCTCAGGTAGAGAAACTTTTGGGTGTTCTTTGTTTGGAGGTAATATTAAGGTGAACATGGTGAATGATGACTTTCTAAAAAGAATGAGCCTGATATTGAAAGGACACAGTGTGCTGTCAATTGATCAACATCTTGTACCTATGCTGTAGCAAATGTGACTGATGTACCTTCCCTTGTGCATGTGTTTTATGTCATGATATGCATCAATTTGCCTACTGAATAATTTCCAAAAATGGTATTTATTTTGGTTAAGATTGAGAAGAACATTTGTCATCTTTTTCTTGAGTCTGTAGGACAAGTTTGAAAGAAAGCTTTCAATGAACATGAGAACTTGTTTTGCATGCAAAAATTGATAGAATTTCCAATTGCAGTAAGTTAGTTTTTTTTATTTGTGGATTTTGATACCTATTTGCCTGATGTCATTCTATTTTTTTTTAAAGAAAAAAGCCTAAAATTTAAAAGTTTACATCGATCAGTGGCTATTAAATGGGAGCATTGTGGCACGTAAAACCTGCCATTATCTTCATGCTAAATTTAAATCGATACAATTTAACTGCAAAAATGAAAATGGGCACTTGTCACCTTCCAATTTACATTGAGACCACAATACTCGGTCAATTGTAACAATTATGGTGTCAAAATTACCGTAATTGTTCTTTCTCTTTGTATTTTTAAATTCCAAATACAATACGGTAATGGTTTTTAAGGGATAGGTGTATTTATGCTCTTGTCAGTTGATATCCTGGTCCCTGGGTAACTGGGGATTTTGCCCATGAGTTGCCCTTATCTGCTTTTGTCTCATATCCCTGGTTAAACTGCCTGGTCAAATTCTGACAAAGTTTGACTGTCAGGGCAATATTTGTGTTTAAACCCTGGTCAAGTCCTGACCCCCGCAAACCGGTCAATGGGTTGCCAACCACAGTATTCCGATAATGCCCAATGGTTCATCATAATGTCATACATTCCCCGGCCAACAGGTAGGACAAGCAAAGCATGGGCAAGCCACCCCTAACTGCCCGGGCGCCTGTTCTAACTCCCCATCCTACCCCATATCCCGGCTTTATGGCCAGTGTGAACTCCCCCAACATATCCTGACCCACCTGGGTAAAAAAAATCAAATCCATGGCAAATGGGTAGTCAGGTACCTTAAAGGACCAGGACATCAACTGAGAAGTGCATTAAAATGGCCGAGTTAACTTTTTGTGAGGTCTTTACTTTGGTGACAGTGACAGAGTGAATACAATTAAGATCTCATTGTTCTCTATCATTGTAACTGTACATATACTAGGCAGATATTATTTTGAATGGATGAATAAAGGAAGCGTGCAGTATAGCTCCAATACTTCATTTATAAGGGCTTGTATGATACATGTAATATAAATTATGGATGCCAATAATGTAAGCTCTACTACTGCTGCTATTGAAATCAATTTTGATGAGTTCTGATGAGTCTGAAGTTGGTGCTCAATCATTAATTATTCTGATAATGCTGTTCACATTCATGTGGTATTGTAGTGATGAATGGAGCAGAATACATGTATGTTATTTGAAGTAAAAAATTAATTTTGCACATGACAATGGAAGTAATGTGTAATGTCATTTTAGGGGAAAGTTTAACAGACTACCTAATGATACATCATCAGCCTGCTTACGATAATTGCCATATTTTGTTCTCAAAATTACAAAAAATGACTTCGGCAATTATCGTAGCAGGGTGACGACATTGTACTACCAAAATTATATTGAAAAATTTAAATTTGCTACATAGTGCAAATTGCATCGAAATGCCGATTAATTTAAGATCCGGTGTTGTTCATTTATGTGCAGTATTAAATTTTCAATAACTGCGCACAAAACAAGATATCAATTGCATTTATAATATATTAGGACTTGTGTCCATTGCGGATACTTTGTGATGTACATGGACTTGTACCGTTTATTCTTGCATGCAGTTTGGTCGGTAAATTTAATAAAAAAAATTGTCCTTCAATATATGATACAAAATCAATGATGCAATCTAGCGTTAAACAGGCTTATTCTTTATTTTCTGTGGGTTCTGTGGTGAGTTGTATTTTATGATAATCCCATATTGGATGGCTTGACCAGGCCATGATACTGCTTAAATGAGCATTTGTGTAGCAATTCATGTATGATGAGTTTTCCATTAACCTTTCGTACAACAAATCCAGAACTCACTAAGCAATGGACTGAGTCATTATGAGATTTTATAATCAACTTTACTCCCCGATTTGTTGAAAAACCCCTACTCTAGAGTCTAATCAGCATAGAATCACATTTATGTTATGATAATTGAAGAAAAGGTACACACAAAAGCAAGTAATCAATCAATCAAGCAAGCAAGCAAGCAAGCAAGCAAGCAAGCAAGCAAGCAAGCAAGCAAGCAAGCAAACAAACAAACAAAAAAACAAACAAATAAGCTAGCAAGCAAGCAAACAAGCAAGCAAGCAAACAAACAAAAAAGCAAATGAACAGTTGTAAGGAAACAAACAGGGAAACAGTGTTTCTTCAGGGATTGTCTTTTGGAAGTAGCAGGAGTCACTAAATAGCTCTTCTGGAGTCTTCAAGGAGAGCTGTTAGAGCATTTACAATAGAATGTAAAAAGAGAATGGTCAACTAAGGAGAACTAAAATCACTCTCCTATATCAGATTTTAGGAGAGCAGTAGAGAGCGATTTCTCTCCTCAAGAGGCAGTCCCTGTTTCTTGAAATAAAGTCACTTCAAAATTCATGATGAGGGATGTTACTCTATAAGTGGTTGTTTTGATGTTGCAGAATTGTTCACAATTTCTGACAAAAATGACCTGTAGTGTTGGTATTTTTTTTGCAAAATTCATATAGTAACAATTTGTATGTTGTTACATTATCATGATTATTTGCGACTTAACTTCTATTTGCATATTCACAGAAATAAAACCTTCGTAAAAATACCATAACTTGATTACTCTCCATCGAAACCAGGGGGTTCCATTTTCAGTTCTTTAATTTTCATTATTTTCTATTTGCCGACTGATTAAGTGAAGTGAATTACATGTAATTCAACATGACATGTTATTTGCTGAAGGAATTCAGAGAAAGGAATTCAGAGAAACAGTTCAAACCAGACAAAAATACGAAATAAAATGTCAAATCAAGTTACAGACTACAGTTTTTTTTATTTTCACATTGTCTTATTTAAGAAATGAGAGTTTAATAAATGTAAGCATTGTCATGTTGCTAAAAGTAAGATACATAAATTTGATCAGCTTAAATTTATTTGATTCTTAAATAGCAATTTATCCTCTCAGGAGATTGCTGTGCACTTGAACTTTCACAAGAACACAAATTAAGTGGCTCTGGAGGCTAGTTGATCAAATTCAATTTAATTTGCAAATGTATGAATATTTAAGCTTTTTATTTTCTTAAATATCCTGTGAGACTTGAAGTGTGTCAAATTGGAATTTTTATGATACTCAGTTCTGGCTTTTTATGAGTGAAGTGTGCCTTTACTTGCATTGGTGTAGTGTTGGTGTGTACAATTTTTGTTAAAATTGAGCAAGCTCCGTGCAGAGGCATGCATGATCCTGATGGGCCCATCCAAGCTCTTACAAAATGCTCAAGCCAGGCTATTGATAAACATTCCTTTAAAAAAGGAATGGGTGCCCAATGGGAGCTTTGATGTGATGTGCTGAAATGAGGGGGTGGGGCCACTCCCACTTTGGAGGTGACGCGTATGCCGTATGTAGGGCTGTTAAGACCCCCCTTTTCACCAGCGCTGTCACCCAAAGACCCCATTACCAGCACATGCTCTGAGTGTCACCCAAAGTCCCCATATTTTTCCTTTAGATCTGTCACCCAAAGACCGGCTCCAAAAGAGGCCATTTCAAAATATTATGCACACCATTCAACCACTATCATTGGCAAGTGAAATTGTTCATTTTGATGTCAAATGTATCCTCTTTTTAGTGGTATTTACCACTATACTTTAAAAAAATAAATCAAATATTTTGATTGTAATTGGTTTTAATTGAGGCTTTTGCATAAGGTGCTCTACAAATCTGTTAAAATCATCATTATTAAAGTTCCTTTCTAAATATGATAGGACATTATTAACCCTAACCCTCCTTAATTAACAAAATCCAACAGCAAAAAGCCACTGCGTATGCGTGCATCCATGGTGAGTGGGTGACGCAATCACCCAAAGTCAAATAAGCATGCTTTCGTTGGCTGGGCCAAAGAAAATCCCAGTGGCTACCGGTTGACACGTTGGGGTCTGGGTTTCGAATCCCAAGGGTATTCTCTCTTAATTCCTTCCTTCCTTTCCTTTCCCATAGCCAAAAGCACAGGAGAAGTTAGGGTTAACAAACGATGTCATATGGTATAGTTGCTGTCTACTGAAGATAGCCTTCTAAAAGTTGCTATCGACTGAAGATATCCACCAAGATCTGAGATTGGCTGATTAAGTGCAATACTAATATTAGATATTTTGTTTCTTTTTCCTCCACATGTGATGTTCACTTCTACTTCACGATGCTCTCATAACAGGTAAGTCACTCGCATACTGAAATAAGGGGATAATACAGTTATTTTAGCACTTTTCATAAATTTACACCAAATGTTTTAGATGTTCAAATCAAGGAGGATAGTGAACACTTTGAGTGACTAATAACTGACAAAGAATTTCCCTTACATTGTATGATTGCAGCCCTATACTAGTAAACACACAACAAAATTAGTAATTTCATGGGGTTCTGTTTTAACAAATATAGAAAACACCATGAGTCAAATTCATTGTGAGGTGTTTATTAATCACAACTTACATTCTCTATCAAAATATAATTGATAAGTTTTGCTTTGAGTAAAGTGCTTCATCAAGTTTGCCTTATGTTTTTATGTGTCAAAATTAAAAGTTGTGTTCCTTATGAAATGAATGTATCCCTTCAAATAGAGCACCCTTTTGTAGCAAAAACAAGTATCTTATAACTCACTCAATATGAAGTGGATTTCTTTTTGCAACCTTCTCGCAATCTCGAAACATGCATTACATGTAACTATCTGAAAGATACATAAAGTTAATGGGAAACAAGAAGCACCTTTTTACTGTGAAAGTAAGAGTCGACACACTTTAACCCACATAGTACGAGGAAAACTTGATTCGTCAATTAAACCTGGGCTATAGAGCCGTCACCATTCATTAGACGGGTCACTTGACGTGATTTGAAGCAAACCGAAAAGTGTGAAATTGTACATTGGACTATTTCTGTGGCGAGTTGTATGGTACTCCAGAGACGATTGCCGTCTCATAAAGATTTCATGTGTTGCAGAAAGATGGAGGAAGCATCCTACACATGTGCTGATAGTGATAGATATGATATTGATGTAACCTGTCTGGCATGTGTGTATAGATTTTGAAATTCATATTCCAGAATGACTGGTAAATTATTAAGATATGGTTGATGGAGGTTCTTGAACTTTAAAGAGGAAACCCCACCAGAGCAGTTCTACTGGGGTGAACTAAACCTGTCTGGTTATCAAATTAATCAGTGACAAGGTTATCTCTGAATTTGACAGATGCTAATTGATGCAATAATATTAAAACATCAATTAGCACCTGACAAATTCAGAGATAACCTTGTCATTGATTAATTTTATAACCAGGCAGGTTTGGTTCACCCCAGAAGAACTGCTCTGGCGGGGCTTCCTCTTTAATGTTGCACATGAGGCTGTTTTTGTCCATAGTCAAAGAATATGTTGACTTTGATAGGGTGTATGTATGTATTTCAACTGGAACAGCCTGTTACAATCATTACCAGGGGGTGGCAGAAGAGAAAAAAAATATTTGCAAAAAAAAAGCCCCAACATTTCTGGATTCCCAGGAATGTCTTGCACCAGAATTGGAAGTATGTCATCAAACGCATAACCAGATTATTTTAGTGTGCCTTTGATGGGCTGCACGCGTCAGTCCATCCAACATGCCGCTAGTCTGAATATGAAATGCACTGCATCAATCTGATATGCCACAATGTTGTCCATTTTGGACTAGCGAATTAATTTTGACCGGCGCACCTAACATGAAAAATCATATTGAAATTGAACAAACAGTTCCAAAGATATGGGCAATTAAAGAGATTCCAAAACAACAGAAAACAAAAGGAAATATTTCATTTGTTTGGCTATATCTCCAAATCAATATTTCTGACTGATTTTGCTTGATCGCATCACATATGTAGGGAATTTTGTATCGTCGTACCAGAAGCATGTCGGACCAGCAGTGTGTCAGACTAGCGCTGTGTACTGTTTTGATGATTTGGATTCAATTCCAGGCAAAACATTTTGAGATATATGTAAAAAAGGTCTTACACTTCCCACAATGCATTTCTTCCCTACTGATTTGCTATTCAACGCAACATGGGCCGATAGTGACCAAAATTACCTCAAGTAACAGAGCTCATCCAGATCTTGCAATTGAGGTATTTCTTGTCGCTATCAACCCATATCGCACTGAAGAGCAAATCAGCACGAGAAGAAATGCATTGTGGGAAGTGAAAGATATATTCTCTGGGTTTATGTGTAGCAGATAAGAAATAAAAGCAGCAAATGTTCATTGATGTCGTTAGTAAAGTTGTAGATGCTAAGGGGTAATTTGTGAAACGGAATGAGTCGCACAAGGCAAAATCAATGTTTTGTCGTTTTCCATGTCATTAATTTTCCCGTTCTAGCAGCTACACTATTCTGAAAAAACATCAAAATTTACACGCTTCATTCTAAATGTACATGACATTTCAGTGAAAACCAAAAATACAAAAGAAATTATGTTTGACTGACATCAGACAATTGGTCTTGATAAATCTTTATTGTTGATGAGAAAGTGCATTTAACTTAAGTACTGATGACTTACAGAATTGTCAAAATCAAATTCTAGCCAAATATTTCCATCGTAGCATATTTAAATGTGATGCCAAATCTCATTAAATTCTGATTGCCTTTGAACATTGGAAAGAAAAAAATATGTGGGTATTCCATTTGAAATACACATACCCACTGTGGAAGATTTCAGTACCATTGCACTTTATGGTCAGTGGCGGTACCAGGAATTTCTTGGGGAGGAGGGGGCATGGGGGGCAAAGTGAATTTCAGGGGGAAAAATTGACGCAAAAAGTTGAAATTTACATAATTTTGGATTTTTTGGGGGAGGGGCAAGAAAAATATTTGGAGGGGGGGAATTCCCCCTTTCCCCCTCCCCCACCCCCGTAGCGCGGTCGCTGTATATGGTCAATCCAGCTGGAAATATTGGCTTGCTGTATTTGAAATCCCAGCAGGAAATTGTTATCAAATTCAGTTGCATTTGGCATATATCTGGTCTAAAACAAGACAATTTAGTTTATAATTTCAAAATCTTCCAAACCTTTAACACTTTTTATGGATAAAAATGGTTGGATATGGAATATTTTAAACTGTTGAATTTGATTGAATTCCAAAATCTTCCACAGAGGGGGTGTGGTTTTCAAATGGAACGGCCCAGTGGATGTGCTGATGAGATAGAGCTACAATGTGCCAGAAAACTGTCAGCAGGGTATGGACATGTCATGAATATTAAGTACAAGTTTCTGTTTATACTGAGTGTTGCATCTTTATCCTCTAAGATCAGTTTTTGAGAAGTTGTGACAAATTTAGGCAAGTTGTATTTTAGAGAACATGGAAAACAGTGGAAACATAGGGCAGACTTGCCGTTCATATCCGTATGTTGTCTCTGTGGAGAAAAGTGTCAAAAATATGGCAAATCATGACTACTGGATGAAGATACTGATGAACTGGTTAAAATCTGGTAACATAGCAGAGTTTTCAGGCATCGAGGGCAAAACCTAAACACAATGTAAAAAGGCTCTGGTTGTGTCAAAATGTTGCAATTCACCCGAGATCATACGCAGAGTATTGGTTCAGCTTCGTTTATTTTTCCTCTGATGTGGAAATTCAAAAAAACTTTAGATTCTTGGAGGAAAAAAATCCATTCTAGAAGAGTGTGCATGCAGCGAGGCAAAATTGAAGCACAAAATGAAGGTTCTGCTCGTGTCACGACGCCACATCTCGTTTGAGATCACTCTCAAAAACATGTTAAAGCCAGGTAATTTAATGACGATGTGATGATCACAGACAATGGGTCGCTCATAAGAAAGCTAACCTAGATTCTGGCTGATGGGATTGAGAGAGAATATGAGACTGATGGTTAGACCCTGTTTGCACTCTGTAATAGCTGCTCTGTAGACATTTGACAATTCTGCATTCTATATATTTTCATTATCTTAAAAATAGGACATCTGGCAGCTATTCACAGATGGGGTCTTCTTGCACTAACAGTATCTGTTCAAGTTTAAAGGAAAATGGACCACATCCTGAAAACATTTATTGAAACTATAGTATTATGAACACATGGTCTGGAGAGCTGGTTCTTCTTGAATGAGAGTGGTGTTTCATCATCTTGGGATGTTTAATGAGAATATCAGGGATAATGGTAGGCATTGATGGTCAGTGGCAGTAATCCGGGGGAGGGCTCTTCCTGGTTGAAGGTGAACAGGGGTGCGCCATGGTTTGGGGTACCTTTCAGCAATTTTGGTATATTGATGGGTAGGTTTTTAGTGAAGACCAATGTGCCCAATTTAAAAGCTTTGGGTACCTTTTGTGAAACATTGGTATATATCGTATACTGATAGGTTGCAAAAAGAGCAAAAAGTAGATACATGGAGAAAGTCGGTGTCTGAAAATCGGCATCTGAAAGCCTGCAACCTGCATGACATATCCCTGTTCAAGACCCCCGATCATCATTTCTTAAATTCTCAACCGATTTGAACATGTCTTAAATCTGCTAAAAGGTGCAGATATTGGCTTTTTAATTTTGACATATATTTGTCTTTGTTTGGGGTATACAAGGGTGAACATAACTGATACCTTTTTTTGCTGTCTGTATTTCAAAGTTTCCTTACCTCTGCATTTGAGAAGTATCACCCATTATCCAACATCTTTCAGAAATCAGGAAAGATTATTACAAAAAAATCTTGAAATCAATAGATTCCCTTCAATATAGTGTAAAAATACGCTTCTATTAAATTAGAATGCCGTAAATCTATACGAGAGGAATCTCTATGAAAACACTTTAGAGAGTATCGAGAACTCGAGCATCGAAACAAATCAAAGAAACATATTCACGAATGTGGTCTGATTAATATGCAAGGTGGATAGCAAAAAGCGGTGCCACGTACATAATTTTGTGATTTGATACATCAGCAAATGATGTCTCTCAGTGTTGGGTGTCTACAGAAGGCTTGTGAATCCATTCCGATCTGGATCTAAACGCATCCCAAAAAGAAAGTATCCAGTTTGATTTTGGTCCATAAGTCAAAGATGGGGTCTTAAATCAAGACCTACCAAAATTATATGTTACCGATAAATTTATTCCCCGCATTGTGATACCTCATTTGTCTAAATCGATGCAGAATTGATGACACAATGATCTTTTGAATGCAATCGCCTCAATTTTAAAAGTTGCAGTAAATTTCTATTGATTTGGTCCTGCTACTCAGCATGCTCAATATGGGCAGCGATAGATCAAGGCCAGGGCGCATCAGACGCCTACGCTAACAGTATGCGCCGCAGATGTCTGTTTGGCAGTCATTGATGCAGCAGGAGGACATACCAGATATTTACTGTGAAGAGTAAAACATTGAGGAAGGAGTAAAAGAGCATCTGTATTGAATAAAACACATGAAGTGAAGTACGTCAAACTGTCTTACACCGTCGCTGTTATTGTGTACCTTTATGAAGAATCTTGAGAAGCAGGAAAACCACGTCAATAGGAATTACTGCAACTTTTAAAATTGAGGTGATTGCATTTAAAAGGTCACTGTGTCATCAAGTCTGTATCGATTTGGACAAATGAGGTATCAAACTGTGCAGAATAAATTCATCTGTACCATACTTTTGGTAGGTCTTGATTTAAGACCCCATCTTTGATTTATGGACCAAAATCAAACTGGATACTTTCTTTTTGGGATGCGTTTATTTAGACCTGTATTGCCCAATGGGTAATGATTGATGGACTGATGTGGATCGCTGGTCTAAATCTAGATTAAGACCATAGGGTGTGGTGTGCTTGTAATAAATGCTTCTCATTGCTACAACAGGCACCTGTAAAAATAAAAGCCTTATGCTTAACTTCAGGCTAAAAAACCAAAACCTTTTCATTTTTTGTTGTTGGAGAAATTGTACCAATTTTTTTTTCTACTTGAAAAATGTAGTAAAAATAGTTATTTTCATGCAAAAAAAAAAAAACAGACAAGAAAGCTTTAAAAAATAGAGAAAATAAAATAAAATAAAATAAAATCAACCTTCAGCCTTCAGTACTGCTCAATTTTTCAATTTTCATATCAATATGATCTAATTGAATTCATCATCAATATGTGCAATTTGAGAATAAAAACAACCAAACCACCTTTCACTTTTTAGGTTTTCAGGCCACCTACAGAAACTTTTTTTTTTGCCTTGGCCCAGATTTTGATCTTGTTCCATTTTGATTTGGGTTAAAAGCATCGTCTAGATGGATCAGGATGAGACAGTATTAAGCTACTTGCACGTTCGCCATTATGCACTATGTGCGGGAGAGCCTCGAACTGGCAGCATACATGAAAGGAAGAATTATGTAACCTTACACAGAACGTTATGACTAGTTCAATTCCCATTCATGTATGCTGCCAGTTCGAGGCTCTCCCCGCACATAGTGCATAATGGCGAACTGCAAGTAGCTTTGAATGCTAACAATTCAACACATGTTATGTATTGATGAATAAAAGTACAAGTACGGTATTGATTCTGTGCATATTTAACCGCCGTGGCGTCGCTGACATCGGCAGCAATAACAATAAAGAGCCGGTAAATAGGCGATTAGTAAAGGAAAAAATAGCGTAATCACTGTAGATTGTCATTTCCGAAATTTGAAAATGTGACTCTTGTCTGCCGCGGGAACTGACGAAGGCAAATGTCAGAATAGGCAGTAGGGAAATGGTTCAATTATTGAAAAGAAGAGTTGTGTTATTAGTTTTTTCAACATTGCATAAGGATTACAGGCCCTCGAAATCCATGCGTAACGCGTCAAGCTGCTTCCCAGAAAAAAAAAAAAATGGGAGGTCACAGAAAAAAAAATTGGGAAAAAAAAAAAAAAAAAAAAAAATTTTTTTTATAATTTTTTTATATTTTTATTATTTTTTTATTTTTTATTTTTCTAAGTTTTTTGAAATGTTTTCCTACCCACTCACAAACCTTACTGCATGTATTCAACCACCCAAGCCCAACTAACCTTTAACATAACCTAAAACCCTTAGCCTTACCCCCAAAAGGGAATTAGGGTAGAAATTGATTTCACCTGAAAATGACAGAAAATCTGCCCTGTATTAAATGTTTTTAAATGCATTGCATGAATGTATAACATTTTAATTAATTTAAATTTGCCTCATTTCAATTTTCATGGAAATTGTTATTTTTATTGCTAACAAAATAAAAGAGAAACCTTTCACATAATTTTGGAAATTTGAAAAAAAAAATTAAAATTCTGGAAATACAAAAAAATTACATTTAAGTGCAAAAGCTTTTTTCTTCTGGGTAAGAACTTTTTTCTTACATGCAACAGCTTTTTTTTATTGCATGGTAGAAATTTGATAAATAGGTCATCATATACAAAATGCATGCATGGACCTATTTATCAAATTTCTAACCTGCAAGAAAAAGGCTGTTGCATGCAACAAAAAAATTCTTACCCAGAGAAGAAAAAAGCTTATGCACTTTTTTTGTATTTTCAGAATTTTAGATTTTTCCCCCATAAAATGTAGCATATTTTACATATCATACAATGCATTCTTCATGCACATTAGTACCCCCCTCGCATGAGGGCCCCCTCCCACATATCCGAAGAGGGGGTGTCAAAAATGTTATGAATCATTGTTTTTATATTGTGCATTATATATCAATTTCAGCCATGTAGGCCATGTTATTAGGCAAAGAAAAAACTTTGAAGAATGCCTCTCATGTACAAAAGTATAGGAAACTGAACATTTAAAACCACTTTTTTAGGATGAAGGAAGCATTTTTTCAAAAACGCCTGAAACAGGCCAAGAATTACTGTAACATAGATATATGCATTTTTTATGTCACAAATGGCCTCTTTTGGGGTGCTAAATCTGCTCAAATCACCTGGGCTCGACTGCCCCCTCGACCCCCGCAGGGGCTCTGCCTCCTCGACCCACATGGATAATATTTCAGAGGTTTTTTTTATCAAAGCTCACTCTCGTGCCTGATTTCTGAGTTTAAAAATTCTAAAATCCATGAGCTTTTTAGGCTTTTTGAGCCCCTGGACCCAACCATTAAGGGCGAGCGACAAGGCACTCGCGAATTTCACAGAAAATTTAAAGTAACATAGTTTAAGTTCCCAGACAGGAAATATTTTTCCTATGCCCTGAAGGATTACTACTGATTCATTCTTGTTCAGGATAGGGATTTATATTTTAGATAGTTTGGTTGGTTGTTGCATTAGAGGGAGAAGATTGGTGTGATTTTCCATGTTTTGTTGTAATATTTGATATAAATATAAATCTTTTCATTAGGGTTGATTTAATGACATTCACGTATAGGTTTGTGAGCGCAATTTTGAATGTGATGTGTTTTAATATAGGTCTTTCATTTCATGATAATCACTGTAAAGCAGCTGAATTCATGAACATTTTGAGTTGCTGGAATTTGAATACTTATAGCAGGTCCAATTTGTGACATTCAATTACCATATTAGGAATGAAATCAGAATTTGACCAGCAATTGACCGGTTCCGTCCAGTTTCTATTGTTCTAAACAATGGAAACTGGATGGAACCGGGCGGAACCGGTGGTTGATTTCACCCTTCACATGAAATTTGTTGAAACATTAAAATTTGTATTGTGGGAAGTCTGAATTTGTGGACATTTAAAAAAAATAATAAAAAAAGCGTAGCTCTAGAAAACTAGAAAATGTGATTGAATGGTGAAGTACTGCAACCCAAATCAAATAGACATGACCAATTTTCATAATCCATCAGTATTCTGTTCCCATGGCAATTAAACTCGAGCATGTGAACGTCGATCGCTGCCGATCCATTTTTTTGCAGCATACGTGAACGAGAACCGCTTTCCCCGTAACAGCCTCCTGTAAAACATCTCATCATGTTGAGGTTAGCAACCAGCATCATCTTGACTGTTGTCATAATCACTATGGACCACAATGGCCTCATCCCAATGGCATGGTTCAATAACCTCAATTAAACAATCATAAGGCAAAATTTGACCTCAAATAGCGGAGTATGAGTTTTTGTACCCAAATTTTCAAAGGTCATTCAATGAATGTACAAATGTATTGGTGTTAAAGAACTGCGCCCTGCTACATGAGCATGTTGTGGATCTAAGTGATAGCCATCTCGCTTGCGCTTCTTGCGCACTTGATGCTTGCTATGGATGCACAGAGTTACCAATAAATCATTAATTTGTATTTATTGCAGCTGGAAAGGATAGCTCTTTATCAGTCTTCAATTATTTTCCTGTTATACAAATCATAAAGAAAATATTGAGAGTCACTGATTTAGTGTCCAGTAACTGCGAGTCTGGTGACTGTGTCTGTGAAGCCAGAGGTGAAGCGTCACAGACATCTTGGCCCAGATCATGATGTAATCGGAGATAAAGTAGTTGCGTAGCCGAGCCGTTGTCGTGGCAAACATGTTTGTTGCAGGTAACCTGGAAGCAAACATTCTTTTATGTACAGGTTTATGTACGAAAACTAAAAAAATCACATAGTGCAAAATTTTGTTCTTTTACAGCAGTCAACTAGAAATCCAATATGCCCTGCAATAAATCTATGTAATTTGGAAAAGCCTAATAATATTATGAAGAAATACTCTTTTTTTCTGCTGCATTGTTAGACTCCTCCTTGTCTGGTCATTCCTCATTGGGTATAGACGAATCCAATTTCACGCATTCCTACACCTCAATGGCAGCCATAGACGCGATGGGGACCCAGCTATCTCACCTAAAAATGTGAAGTGATGCGGCCTTGAAGGGTATTTACCTAGCTGGGGGGTTTACACCCCCAGCTAGGTACTGTAATGCTCTCCGATTCTTCTTTCTTTCTTCTTCTTCTTCTTCTTCTTCTTCTGGCAACAAACTTCAAAATGCTTCTCCTCCTACATGTTACACCCTACAATTACGTAACTTGCACATATGTATCGCCTATATCCAGTGCCCATATGGTGCAAACAGAATTGGGATCAAAGGTCATTAAAGGGGCATTTTCGGTATATAACCAAATATCTTCAAAATGCTTCATCTGCCACATATTACATAGCACAATGACGTCACTTACACATGTGCATCGGCTTTACCCAGTGCCCATACCTTGCACACAGAATTGGGGTCAAAGGTCATTAAGGGGTAAAATCTTACAATTGCATTATCTGGACATCTGTAAGGAGTATGGGCTCAAACTCGATACAATAAATCTCATGACCAGGGGAACATTTTATGGGGGTCAGGTCAAAGGTCATGCAGAGGTCAAATTTTAGAAACGCATTTCCTGGACATCTGTAAGGGGTACAGGGCTCAAACTTGGTGACAACAAACTTAATGATCAGGGGAACATGTTGGAACACTTTGCAGGGGTCAGGTCAAAGGTTATCTGGGGTCAAATCTTTATAACTTCATTTTCTGGATATCTGCAAGGGGTATGGGGCTCAAACTCAGTGACAACAAATCTCATGACCAGGGGAACATTTTGCAGGGGTCAGGTCAAAGGTCATGTAGAGGTCAAATTTTCTAAATGCACTTTCTGCACATCTGTGAGGGGTACAGGGCTCAAACTCCACAACAACAAACTTACTGACCTGGGGAACATTTTGGAACACTGTGCAAGGGTCATGTCAAAGGTCATCTGGGGTCAAATCAGAGAATTTCATTTTCTGGATATCTGTAAGAGGTACGGGCTCAAACATGGTGACAACAAACCTCAAGACCAGGGGAACATTATGGAACATCATGCATAGGTCAGGTCAAAGGTCATCTGGGGTCAAATCTTAGAATTGAATTTTTTGGACCTCTGTTAGGAGTACGGGACTCAAACTCGGTGAAAACAAACCCCATGACCAGGGGAGCATTTTGGAACATTTTGTAGGGATCAGATACCTCCACAACACCAACATGCCCCAGCTAGGTTTGTGGTCTATGACCACCATTTGCCACTAGTTTAAACTGCATTCTATCACCCGTGTTACACATAGACAAAAGAATGATGACAGTTTATAACACAAAAGAATCTAACATCGAATTTTAAGCGGGTTTAATCCACCCAATTGGGCACTCACAACACCTGTTTGGTGCATGTGGGGACCCGATAATGGCCGACCAAATCCTGACCATGAGTTGGCTCGTTGGATTCGTCTATACTGCACCAATGGGTGAACAATGTTTAGGACACGATACAAGATGATTTGGTTTAGATGTCATATTTCACCGTTGATGCTTATACACTCATGCTACTGATCCATGCCTTGTTCACTCATCATAAGTCACATGGATGTCATGGAGCTCCTCGTCAGTAAACACTTAATACGTCCTCCGGTCACGTAATATAAACAGCGATGCCCGAGAGTCGGTTAATGGGCAATTCCAGTTGAAAACCATACACCCCCTATTGGAAGACAGAACCCTTAATCTCCCACACAGGGGATGTAGAGTTCAAATTGAGTTATGGATGACTCACATTTGAAATCTCCACCCCCTGTTTGGGAGATTAAAGTAATGTCTATCATGGGGAGGGTGGATTTCAGCTGGAATAGTGCAGTGTAGCCAGTGCACACAGACCAACAAAATGATAAATGGGAACCACACTGCACTTGACTCACAGAGATATAATGTAATACAGTATAATATTGCAATATTGCTTTATGGTGGCCTTTCAGTTGACAGGTGGGCTGCCTGGATAAAGATGATACAGAGGAGTGTGTGCAATGAGAATTGATTGGCACATTGATAAATTGCATATTTTTCATCCTAAAATTTATAAAGAGAAAATGGTCTATTGAATAAATATTGTCCATATGGTTCTTTGGGGGTATGGATGTGGGCAAGGATTGAAAGCCTTTGGTGTGGGCCTGTTTAGCTGAAGATTCCCCCATCCCCTCCCTCTATTGTTTATATTGGTGTGTGCATCAGTGTACACCTGCAAACGAGGACACACAGAAATCTTACCACATCTAATCTGTGGACCTACCTGCAAATGGGCACGTCCTTGGTTTGGGCACCGTCCTTGGTTTTAGGATTCGGCGCAAGAATATTTCCGCCTCAAGTGTACAGATGCTCATGTATTCGTGTGTATACCCACTGCAGGGTTAGGCTTGCGCACATGCGATTTGATACTGCGACACATGCTGACCAGCAAAAAATATGCAACTACATGTACGTCGCTACCAAACTTGAGGTGAAACAAAGGCAGAAGAGCCATTTGCAAGGAGCTATTCCAGTTGAAATCCATACACCCCCTACGGAAGACATGACTTTAAGGGTTGTTTTACAATCAGGGTACACCATTTGTCTCACTGGGGGTCAAAAAAAAAGTTTTTTGTTTTTCCTTAATTTACCCATTTTTGTGTTGCGGACAAGTCAAATAAAAGATCTGTGAAATTTTAGAGCGTCAAGTATCCAACTTTAAATTTTATGGCTGAATCAAGTTTATGATGTTAAAATATTGGGCATGGTCATATTTTATAATTCTGCAACAAAAATAAATTATACTACTCTTTTGGTGGATTTGGATAACATGGTTTGGTACATGGACAATGTGAAATGAAAATACAACTAAGTTTTTATAAGTTTATAACATTTTTATTCATGTAAAATGAAATTGCAATCTATCTGTAGCTAAAATTGGTGACATGAGTATATGAAGTTGTGTATGCTGAATGACACAGATCAGTTATAGAAATTCTTTTCTTATTTCCACGTAAACATAGATATAGTGCTTTTACATGTCAATTTTCACAACACTTAGTCCACAGATAGCCTAGATATATGATGTCAAAATAATGAGTCGGAAAGGACAAGTTATTGTTGGAAAGGACATTTTTTTGACATATAGATAATAAGATACATGAAGCTTCTGTGTTTGATTTTACATAGTGATTGATGAAACCAAATAATACCTGAAGTTATTTAAAACATATTCCTTTATCATTATCATTTTTTTAATCTTTAAAAGCAAATCAGTTACCAGTAATAATGTTTATATCGCTCATTCTACAAAATCCGGTGCCAATAGCCCTTTTTCCATTCTTTGGTCCACAAAAACTTTGTCGAGCATTTAGGGCATCAAATATGTTGTTTTTCTGGTAGAACTAAACGAGATCTACACGGACATATATAGTTGTCCATACTTTTAATGCTTTCTTCAGCCTGATTAACCCTTGCAAAGGCTCGAAAATCGCTAAAATTGCGTTTCCACTGCTCAAGTGTCAAATCTGATCCTTAATGTTTTCTTTGAATAAATGCGATATCTTTACATATTTGTTGTTTTTTAATTAGATAAGGCGCCATCATATTGCATACCAACATTATTTTTTAGTGATTAAAACGTCTTTGTGTAATTCTAAAATAAATTGCACTTTCCACCAAAACGCTGTGAGCTACGTTACCCTTTTTAACACACGTTATTGGAAAGACGTAAACAGAGGTATCAACGTAGTTTACTGTTTTTGAAAGGAAACACTCATAGGTTTTTAAAAATAACAGTAAAAATCGTGATGCTGTAGCATTTTTGGCATAGAAATGTTGTAAACATTGAAATTTCGACCGACCATGTTAAGATTGGTGAGCTACGTTACCAGAATTCCATAGTATGCACTTGTATAACAAGTACTTCCTAATAATATGTGATAGGTACCAGTAATCGAACCCCATTTATATTAGAATTAACCGACATAACATTCTAACGTTGGCAAATCACATCAAAAACATTAAAAACCCGTGAACTACGTTACTGTGAGCTACGTTACGCACTCATTTATGCATCTTCAAAACTTCTATGAAATGGTGAAATCGGTGTTACATTTCACTCAAGTGATCTTTCGCTTGCTTTTTATGACCTTGGATTAAGTAAAACCAGCCCATTTTGTAGCCGGTAACGTAGCTCACATTACATTGAGTTTTAGTGTTAAAAAACATCATGACTTCCTGAAAGAAAAATATACAAATGGTGTTGACAATCTTTTACATCTGAAAGCAGTGATACATTTGCTCTTAAAAAACACAAAAAGCAGGTCTTTTTGAACAACTTTATTTTTTTCAATTTTTACAGTGGATTGGCACCGGATTTTGTAGAATGAGCGATATGTCCAATACTGCAACAGTAAACTCAAAAGTTGCTTCAGAAGACTGTGTACATGTTTTCACATGATAGCAATGACAAATCATGGGCATGGTTATGAGCTTAAGTGCTTTAGAATACAACTTTTAAAAAAAATGCTGTTTTTACCTTTTACTCTCCACCATAACAAGAATTCGGAGAAGACATTTTTTTGACGTATTGATAGAAGGTACAAAATGTACATTGAAGCTTCTGTGATTGATTTTTTCACAGTGATTGATGAAACCAATAATACCTGAAGTTACTTAAAACATATTCCATTATCATTATCATTTTTATTAGATCTTTAAAAGCAAATCAGTTACCAGTGATAATATAGTAAATGTCCAATAGGCCTACTGCAACAGTTAACGCAAGAGTTACTTTAGAAGACTGTGTTCATGTTTTCACATGATAGCTACATGACATATCATAGGCTTGGTTATGAGCTTAAGTGCTTTTAGAATTTTACTTTTCAAAAACAATGCTGTTTGTACCTTTTACTGTCCACCATAACAAGAATTCGGAGAGGACATTTTTTTGACGTATTGATAGGAGGTACATTCAAGTTTCTGTGATTGATTTTTTCACAGTGATTGATGAAAGTAATAATACCTGAAGTTAAAAAACATATTCCTTTATTATTCTCATTTTTATAAGATTTTTATAAGTAAATCAGTTACCAGTGATAATATAGTTTTATCCAATACTGCAACAGTAAACTCAAAAGTTGCTTTAGAAGACTGTGTACATGTTTTCACATGATAGTAATGACATATCATGGGCATGGTTATGAGCTTAATTTTAATTTAATTTTAATTTTAATTTTAATTTAAAAGTGCTTTTAGAATACAACTTTCAAATATTTCATAATGCTGTTTTTATGGTGGTGAGCTTCTGTTGCTTTGTCAGAGATCTTATGAAGTCGTTGGTGATATGCTGAGTCCATTTGTTGCGGAGAATTTTCCTTTGGCATCTCATATCAAATGCATCTAATCTGGACTCATCTCTCTCAGTGAGAGTCCAGCATTCAGAAGCATATAGAAGGGTAGCAAGAACGTAGGCGTTATAGAATTTCGTCTTGGTGTATTTATAAGTTGATATACCAGTCCTTCCGCACCTTCTCAAGTTCTTCAAGCACCTGATGCGTTGCCAATCCTATGATTGGGCTCCGTGGCATTTTATCCATCAGCACTACAGTATGCTCCCAGATACGTGAAGTGATCTACAACCTTACATGTAATGAGGCCTTTATCTGCCATTGGAACAGATGGTGTTAAGCTCAAACGACCAAGTGAGTGACTTCATGTGATTTCTGTTTTCTTGAAGCTCATTTTAAGTCCCAACTTTCTGGCTGTTTCACGGATGGCTTTATTTGTTTTTGTCATCTTGGCATCAGAATCTTCTAGGAGGGCTATGTTGGCAGCATAGTCTAGATCAGACATGTATCTTAACCTCCGGGTACCTCGAGCTTCGCCTAGGTAGAAGGGTTATACTTTTCTTATTTTCATCTACCGCTGATTTCATTACGAAGTCGATGGCAAGGCCAAAAAGCAGTGCCGACCAAATGTTGCCCTGTCTTACACTGGTGACTATACTGAAGAGCTTTGAAAGGGAGCCCTCTGATTTGACCGCACATGTTGTGACATGATAAGAATTACTTATGATGTTGATGATCTTCCTTGGGATTCCATAGATGTGCAGGATTTCCCATAGAGATGATCGGTGAACTGAGTCAAAGGCAGCCTTATAGTCGATGAAGTTAATTAAGCATGGCATGGCAGCTGTTGGTTCAGGCATTTCGCAATGATTTGGTTCAGGCCGAATATTTGATCCTGGCATGAGAGTCCTTTTTGGTTTTCCCTCATGATTCTTGCGTCAACATCGAAAACTTTGCCTGCAATGTCCAGCAGAGTGATATCACAGTATTACTACAGCAGGAAAGGTCTCCTTTTTGGCAGTGGAAGGATAATATTAGCCTTGTCCCCATTCTCTTGCCATATCAGTTTACAAATTCTCAGGAACCATTCTTTGATGTTGTCGCCACCGTCCTTAAGAAGTTCAGGGGGATGTTATCAATACCCAGTGCTTTGTTGCTTTTGAGCAGGCCAATGGCCTTGTCAAGTTCTCTAGTCAGTGGTTCCATTTTAATGTTCAGTTCCTCACATAAATTAAAGCTTGAGAAGTCAAGTAACTCAGTAGGCTCTTCAGCGTTGAGTACATGCAGGTCTTCAAAATATTCAGCCCATCTCTGCAGTCGAGCAGCCTCATCCTTAAGCATTTCTCCATTGGCATCTCGTATCTGTGAGGCCTTTCTGCTAGTTTTACCAATGAGAACATTCTTCAGCTTACTTCTCTCGTGTTGTTTTTACTTGAGGCTACTTCTTAGTAGTCAGCGATCTTGCTCATCCATGTCTTTTTGTCATTTCTTAAGCAAGTTCTTGTCTGCCTGTTGAGTTAGCCACTATCCATTGCTGGTTTGGTTGCCTTTCTTTTGTCAATTTAGGCTCTTTTGTCTCCAGTCTGCCTTCTTCTTTCTGAATGTTAAGGTGTTCTACTGATGCTGTGTTGACGGTATCAACAAAGGCATTCCACTCTTCATACCATAAAAGGTCCTTCTCATTATTATGTGGTGGATAGTGTTTTGTGTTTCAATTCCTTATTTTTACTCACGGCACTACTAACAGAAGTTAAATATTAAGTGGCATCAATTAAAATAAATTTCAAACATTTTATAAATATATAAAAAAAAATGCATCTCTCAGTCACTCGTGCTACACCATTTTTAGTGCAATGAAAACGCAACAAAAGGATAAAACGAACTGGAGGTTATTTAAAATGTGATTGATATTTCTTGAAGACCATATTTCATAGATATAAAATTGAAAAGAAAACTGCCTGTGTTTAACAAAATAGGCCCACTTGGAAAATATCGAAGATGAACAGGATCTTTCCACTTAAAAAATACACTCTCCAAAGAAACACATTTTTTATTTACAAAATGTTAGGCAAATGTCATTAAAAAGTGTATAACTTGAACCTTACATGTGTTTGGAATAATAAGAAATATATATAGAGAAAATTTTATTTTTTTGAGTCATGTCCACTTTGGCTAGGGATTGCCCATGTGAATGTGTCAAAAATTAGTGTCCTCTCCGACATAATAGGACAGTGTACTGATGGGAGGCAACTGATGGACTGGTTTATATAATCTTCCAGTAGTTGGACATGAGGAACAATTTGGGAGAGTACTGGCATGACTGGTGCTTCAGGAAAACAAACTGGAATGAAGTTAATGGATATTTCTAAGAGAAATAAGGACTCGTTTCAAATTTAATGTGCAAAATAAAAACTTGGGAAAGCATTAAAATGCCACTAACCCCTACATGATTATGTGAATATGATAGGATACAGTTTGTAACATGTACATATCAAAATAAAGTTAATATCATTAAACACCTCTGCATATTTTAACTTTAAGTGTAACTATTAGTAAGTCATTGTTTAAATTCGGAGAGGACAATTTGTTTGACATACATAATTCAGTATGGATATGGAGGTGAATGAAACTTGCATGATGCATATGATAGAACAATGTTAGTACTACTTATAACATACCTAGAAGTTTAAATCATACATCTTCTTTAGGAATAATGTGCAAATGTTTCATTTTTCGGAGAGGACACATTTTGACGGAATTCAAACCTTCAATATTGAAACATGTGATACTTGGAAACTGAGCGGGTATGGAATGTGTGTATATAATAAGTTTGTAGGATATGTATGAGTGTATTTTAAGAACTTTCTTTTTATTCCATGGCTCAATTTTAACTATGCCTTAACACGCATAATTCGGAAAGGACATTTTTTGACGGAATATACCACCTGATTTCAATACAAAGTCACAATTCATAAAATTGTTGCAATTTTACAAGGTTTTAGAATTTGATCAAACATGTTTCAATAGTAACTTCTGAATTCCCAATAATGCTTCATTGTTCTTAATGTCATTGATTGAACTGCTTAAATATTATCAAAGTTCAAACGAGACAGCACTTTTACCCAAAAATGACACATATATACATATTTTTGTCATTTATTGAGCTTTTCAAACAGTTTTTTCGCAGTTGTAGGTACAGCTAGTAGTGGCCAATAATTGGGCATGGCCGCTTTTCCATAGAATTATATCTAATTTTTCAATAAGGCCAAAATGTGGTGTCCAGCCGAAATGTACCCTGATTGTAAAACAACCCTTAATCTCCCACACAGGGAGTGTGAATTTCGAGATTAAGGTCATGTCTTCCAGGGGGTGTATGGATTTCAACTTAAATAGCCCAACATCTAGACCCAAGTCTTACTGTCAGTATTAAAAATATATTTTTCATCAAAGATGATATTCTTGATGAATATAGACAAAAATATGAATCTTATTTGTAATTTACTGCACGTCCTTGTGTAATTGCTACCTCACGTTTCATATTGAACTAAAACCACGTATCAGACATTGTACATGGTAGCAATATTATGTGTTAAAATAATATGCTTGCCTTACGGTCATGATGAATAGCATTTGCTACGTAATGATTCTATACCTATAACTTAATCAAGTGTGCATGCAAAAGTGATGTTCACACTGTTCTTATAGCTTAAGATTTAACTTGGTGTCTGAGGCTAGGGATCGAATGGTGCAGTCAGAGATTTCAAACCACTCTTTGAGTTAAAAAAAAGATTAGCTCAAGAGTTAGAAAGTCTTAAGATTTCACTGTACACTGTACACGACTGAAGATCTGCTTTGAATTACAAAACACTGAAATGACACCAATTATTATAGAAATATAGAGTTTGAAAGATTTTGCTTGGTATAATGACACAGAAATTTGTTTTAGGATTTCAAAATACTAAGATTATACCAAGTACCTAAATTACCCAAAGTGAACCAGAAATTGATGGTGATTAAAGGCAACATCTAGTTCATCCTGAGAAGTTGGTCTGTGGACATGCACGAGGACACAATCACTTGGTATGGCAAGAAACTGCAGTATTTCCTCAATTAAACGACCGGGGTGTTGCATTTTCCAAAAGGGGGTGTTTATTAGAGGCCATTTTTAGAACGATAATTGCCGTTAAAATCATTAGGTAAGCTTAAAACTCATCTGAAATGACAAACTATTTACTCCGGGTTTACAATCAGACTCTGATGGCTACTCAGTGTGATGCGATTTTACACACTGTTTTCATGAACTGTCAGGTGAAATTCGTAATATTGCAGGAAAGGGGTGGGGCATGTTAGTTTGAGGGTTATTTTCATCGCAAAAACTGCTAGGGGTATTAAATTTGATTTTAATTTCTGGTCTGCTCTTGTTCTCCATGTTAGTCAACTCGCATCCTCTTGTAAACTGTGAACATAACTCTGATAACTTTGATGGATTAGCAGTACCATCATTATACTTTGGACATCAGGGAAATCTTAAGACGTCATGCCACTGCCAGAATGATCATGGTAACGAAGTGACCAGGGTTTTCATAATAGAGATAATCCAGTTATGGGCTAGACGGAATACAGTATTGAGATTTAATTATACCGTACTTGCATTGATCGAAGGGAAAACATTTTGTTTTGGTCATTGTGTAATAATAATATGTATGTAATATACAGAACACTTCATGCTCTTCTGATTTCAAAATCAATAATTTTAAGCAACGTAAAAAGAAACTGGTTTATGTGCCAGACTGACCCAGATTTTACGTTGTGGGAGACTTTTTAAAATTTTTTTGTGAAATTGTGTGTTTTGGTTGAAATTGATTGATTTTGACTGAAATTTTTTGATAAAGATTCATAATATTTTTAAAATGTTGATTTGCAGAAATTAGATTTTGACCTCAAAATTGGTGCTGCCTGGTCGGCTACTAGAAAAGCTGAAGTTGTGCAACAACCCTAGTGTAGGCAGCAGCAATGCATGATTCTTGCTTGCTAGTAATTGTCGCTCCAATTCCCTCGTTAACTACCAACCACCTGGGGAATTTCAGAAATGTTATTAGATTTGCCATAGAACATGTGAAAGTAGGGTACAGTGTAAACCAAAATGATCTCATCTCCAATGACAAAGTTAACTCCATTCAACAAGTATAGCTCAAAAGTTGACCTCAAGTTAAAGAGTATGAGTTTTTGTACCCGATGCATTCAAAGGTCATTCTATGCATGTATAAGGCTATTGGGGTTAATGAACTGTGTACTGACAGATGAGCATGTTGAATTGCATTGTATTGAACAGAAAACAATAATACTGTATATTGCAAGATATTTTTGTGGGAGTTTAATTTTCGCTCTTTTTGCAGTCGCAAATTTTTAACCCTGCAAAAATATTTATTACACATAGTATTTAACTGAACTCTCCAGAATTGATAAAATCACGAAAAATTAACCCATCAAAAATCCACTATAAAACAGTACAGTAAGTTCAGGAAGTTTTTAGACTTGTACAACCTGTATACCTGTGGAAACAAGGTTCCCACCTATGGTGCATTTATTAGTTTGGAAATAAACAACAAAACAAGCTTTACAACTGCATCAAAATCAACATGACAAGGCCAATGGACGGGCCATATTTTGATGTTATCTGTGTCCAATGTACGGAGATTGTATGTATTGTCCATAGGGAGAGAAATTGCTGGGAATCACACATTCACGTAAACCAAAGTGTGCATAGTTGGTGCTTCGCACATGTGCCATCCTCTGTGTCATCCCTTCGGGATAGATCACAAGGGTCTTTAAAAAGACTAATTTTGATGCTAATCATAAAAATAGGTTCTATTTATTATTGAGATAATTAATTCTTGGAATCAAATGCAATGTTGAAACCGCAAAGAAATTTGATTAAGTTTTGACACTGTACATTGACATTACATTTAATGAAAACGATCATTATATTTAAATGTATGTAAAGGTCAGATCAGTTTGTTGCAACATTAAATAAATGTATTTATTATTTCATTCAGGATTACCTAATACACCTTCCAACTCGGCATAAAACTGTTCAGTAACTTCATATTTCACAGAAATTTTGACAATATTTCAAAGACATTTGATTATAAATTTTAAAAAAATCAAAAAAATCACAGAAGTGTCAATCAAATGTTGCAATTGTCACTCATTTGTGAAAGCTTCTCTTTTCAAAAGATTTTTTTTTATATAAAAATTTTCTGTACGTGTAATTAAAACCCTCTGTATCTACTCCATACAATGGTTGTTTAATATTGCACGAGTGATGCTTCAATTTGTATTCTCACAAAAAGAAGAAGGGAAAAATGATAGAAAAGATGGGGAAAAAGACTGATAATCAGACATACCTATCAAGCTAGCGCTTCATTGTGACATAGTACATTTATCCTGTGGGGGAAAAAGAAATGATAGAAAATTATTGGGGACTCGGTCTCCAAATATTTGATTTCTCGGTTCAACATCCGCACAATAGTCGTGAAAAGAGTATGAAGTAATTGTGCGAACTGAAATGGTAATATTTACGCGCTGTGTTTATTTTTGAATTTCACCAAATTTACAGGTGTGGAGATGTGAAGAGACTGCAAAATACTTTAAAATTAATTAAATTAGATGTTGTATTTTATGTATTCATTTAAGAATGGATATTTGGATTAAAATGTAAAAATTGAACAAAACATGAAAACAAAAATGTGAACATGTATATTGTGCGAAAAATAACGTACATGAAAAAAAATGGAGCGTGTGATATTATTGATTGATTGCAAAGGAGAGTTTTACCCCGGGGAGGGATCGTCGTGTCAAAATTGACATTGATTCAGTGGGGGGAGAAATGAGAGAAGTTTGCAGATCATATTTTGTATGATTATGTCAGAATTTTTCTGAACAAGAGAACGAATATTGGGTAAAATTGATTGAATTTTGGGTAATTTGAGACTATTTTCTCGCTCACACAGCATGTATTTTACATAATTTTTGCGGGGCTTAGCAGGATAATGGGTGTAATTTTATCCGCTGTTCTTTTTTTTATACTTTGATGAAATTAGAGTTCCTTTGTAGAACATTGTGTGATTATCTGTTTGACATATATCTGAGCAAATGTTTTGATGGGAGGCCTTTTTAAAATCTTTAATAGATTTTGAATAAAATATGTAAGGAGAATACTTGGTCCCAATAAAAGAGACTCAGTCAATACCCTGGACTCAATACTGTTCTGTTCTATGCTACATACTCCATTTAGTGATATGCACAGAAATTCACAATTCTGCACAATTTTGGCCAATAATCAAGGCGCCTTTTAGTTTTTTATGGACCTAAAAGAAGGAGCATGTTGCAACATTTGGTTCATTTTGTCCTGGTGACGGTGGTGTTGTTGGCTACCACTATATACGAGTGCTCAACTTCCCCTTATGAAAATAACATTATAACCTAACGCCATAAAAAGTCAATTAATTTACGGAAACAGTGTTTGTTTAAACTATGTTTAAAATTGTATATTCCACACTATCAAAAGCTAATCTCTGTTCCTGCACATCCCTTTTAATGGGATTTTTATTTAGTACTGGTGTTTGGAACAGGGGCAAGTTGCTCCTACCCATGGTGGGTGCACCACTATCTGAGATATATCTAGTCATGAAGAGTGAAGTCATTCCGCACTGTTGCAGATGTTCATAGTCCCTAGGATATCAAGCATGCTCCTCTGTGAAGACAAAGTTCTTGAACCTCTATGGGCTTCTACATGCATAGAATGACCTTTGAATGGAGGTTAATGAACTCTGCCGTTGGGATGATATCATTCTAGTTCATAGTGAGATTGCACTTTACAAGCAGAAGAGAGATGTCTGTAGAAAAGAATCCACTTACACTAGGATCCACAACATGTTTATCTATCAGGGCACAGTTCTTTAACCCCAATACATTTGTACATTCATTGAATGACCTTAGAAAATTTGGGTACAAAATCTCATACTCTGCAACTTGAGATTATATATTGTACTATGAGTATTTAATTTAGGTTATTGAACTATGCCATTGGGATGAGGCCAATGTGGTCCATAGTGTTATAAAACCAAAATGCGCATCCAATGTGACAGTTAACATTTAAACCAAGGGAAAAATAACAACGGTTTTATACTAATGGAGAAATTACTTTGCCATCGTATTAATGGCCATTTGGAGAAATACGATTTGGCATTAGAATGCTGTTTGACATACAGTGAAATGTCAATATTTTTGCAGCGAGTTATTTTTGTGACTTGACTATTTGTGACAAATGACTATTGTCTTGCAAAAATTATTTTGTTTTTAAATCAGATTGCTCTAGTGTGTAGTTAATGAAGTCAAAATAAATCAATTATTAATCGTAATTTGGAAGTTGGAACTTGGCGGGAAGTTTATGAAAATAGACTTGCTTTTGTATTTTAAAGTTTTAGCAGGAGCTAGACATCTCGGACTTAAGTCAGTTGATGGTCTTCAATAAGCTTTAATACTAGACTGTTAGCCCTAGGTATGCGGATGTACTCAAAATTCAACACTTTTGTTTAGAATATTTCAAAGTTATCAGCAGTTTTAAGTGCACAACAAGCAAATCTGAAGCATGTATTTAGTTGTAGAGTCCACACATATAGTATTCATTCCATGGTTCTTGAGATAGACCATGCCATCGTTAAAAATGTCATAATCGGCAACGTTTGTACATAGAAATTTAAGGACTAAAATGTTGTTTTTATCGCTTTGCTAAATGTCAACAACCTTTATTCAAAGAAACGGGTGAAATAGGAGCGTAAAATCGCCATCTGCATTTTACAAAATACATAATTCAGGCGTAGAAATGTGTGTGTCATGTAAGTAAACATGTGCAGACCTTTAAATAAGCAATAATACTAAGTTGTAAGGATATAATATGGAGAACGGTAAAACAACTGGATGTATTAAGTTTTAAATGAATTATTTCTTGTTGTAAAACACAGAATGCAATATTTCATAGTCTCTCAAGATGCTGTAATTTGTGAAAGTGGAATTGTTTTTGTGGAATATTAATTTTCATGTTTTTTTTGCTCAATTCAGCTCTGAAAATAAAAATGTGTGAATATATTATGTTCTTTTATGCATTGGTAATGGTATATACAAAACACTCAAAATCACAAGTTTAAAAACGTTTTTGAAGGAGAAATTCTACGAAGCACAAAAATTTACGCACAAAAATTACCACTTTTACAGTGCTTGAACTGTGCCTTCAGGTACATATGATGTAACCATGTATAATTAAATGCTGACTTGAGATACTGAACCATGCCTCCAGGTATGATGTTATCATGTTACCAACATGTATAAATAATGTTGCAAATCAACTAAGCTGCATTAACGAACTGAAAGAAAATCTGTGAATCCAGAAAATCAAATCATCATTTTGTCTGTGCCTGAGTATTGCGGATAGTATTTACGATGTCTCCAGTCTGGTCTGCCTGGCTTACTACTACCCTGACTTAATCGTAATTTTATTGCCTCTTCAAGTACCATACGCAGAGCCTACTCCATCAATATTTTTGTAAAATGGGTAGTAGTTGTAGAAAGTACTCTAAGAGGCAAGACCGTGTGTTCCTGTTTCAGGCGAGACTCATACATAATACATTCTTGATGCTTATGTTTTCTGGTAGATTTTAACTCTTTGTCTGCCTTTGATGAAATATGTTATGTAACAATATGTCTTTGTAAAATGGGAAATTGGAAAATTGAGGAAATTTGAATTATTGTCGAGCATCAGTTTCAACTCTTTATTTTGGTGATGTATGAAAAGTTAACTCTCTCCATGCGGATGATTCAATTTTCAATTTTTTTTATTCACAAATTTCAGAATTGTACATTTCCATGACCATATTTGGAATCAGCATGAAAAATGCATTAAAATGAGTACAAACAAGCCTAGTATTGGCTCAGAGGCTCTTGAGATACATGTAGGTCTTGATATTTAAAAAAAAATTCATAACTTGGGAATTTTTATGTTGAAGGCTATGGTTAGCACACAGAGCATTTTAAAACATCCTGATTGGCTGTGGAAGCCACAGAGACTTTTGAGCATTATTCTTTGTAGTGTCTCAAGACTACCTGGAACAGCACTTGTATTTTAAATTTTAAAAATTGTGTTTCCTCATAAATACTATGTGCTGTGATAGTGTTGTGCAATGTGCAGTTTATGAATATTCTGCTTTAACGGGTGCATGTAGATATAGGTCGAAAAGTAGGTGGCAATTGATTGCAAGTTGCAACCACAGTAAAATTCATTCTATGTTATCTTATTAGCATCCAGATGTCGAAGTCAGCCACTTTCAGGGGCGCTTATGAAAATAATGAAATGAAAGTCAAAACTGGGAAATAATAAAATGTGCGTTTGAATTTAGAATCATCATAATCCTAAGCTGGAAGGTTTAGTTGGAAATTTAATTTTATTAGGACATTTGACAGAATTTGATAGTACATGTGCATCAGAGAGTGTGTGCTTAGATAGTTGTCACTTGCAAAATTCTGTAGGGGGTACTAGAGGAGCCGGGTGCACATTAGGTTGAATATGGTGCTTTGTAGAAAACCAGCACACCTTGGTGCACTGGTGACAAGTTGCATCAAAATCATGGCCTACTTAATCTTCTACCATTAAGTGCCTGTACCCCAATAAGCACCCGTCCAAATAAATTTCAATTCGCAAAATGCAGAATCATTAACTACCCACCCAATCTGCTTGGTAAGATTCAGAGTTTGGCAACCTTGTGATCGTCATAAACATTAGGAAGTCAGGACATGCATTATTTTATTTTGTATACTTCCAGTCGGTTAGTCTGTAAAGGTTTTAGAAACTTGTAAAATGATGTAGCAAATTAGCACCTACCTAAAATGACTTCGTTTAGTGCCCTGGGTAATAATAATGTAGTAAGCTTTATTCAAGACTTAGAAATGGACTGAAATATTAATCGTCTTATTCATCAATCCAATCTCGGTGAACAAGTGCAACATTTCAAAAGCTCTCAGGTGAGCAACAACGACTGCTTTGAGAATTGATTTAAAATTCATTTAAACTTGCTAGAGGTCTTGATATATGTAACAGATAACCCAAAACAAATCATTAAATGCAATGTTAGCTATTAACTTTCCAAAACTGAGAACAAATTTAAGCCAAAACTGGGTTTGTAGGTATCAGAGTTACCGATCACATTCCTAATTAATTGGGTACAAATTTATTTCCAAGTTTCATCTTGTACCCGGATATCAGTCACACGAGTTATTCCAATTGAAATCCATACACCCCCAGTATCGGCACCAGGAATTTTTTCGGTGGGGGGGGGGGGGGGGGGGGATGGGGGGGAAGTGAATTTCAGGGGGCAAAAATCAACAAATTTTGTGCCAAATTGCCACAAAAAGCACCACTGTACACCCCCTAAAGACATTCACTTTAATCTACCAGCGAGTGTGCGGAAGACATGACTCTAATCTCCCACACAGGGAGTGTGAATTTCAAATAGGGTTACCTGAATGGGTACTCCATTTGAAATCTACACCCCCTGTGTGGGAGATTAAGGTCATGTCTTCCATAGGGGTGTATGGATTTCAACTGGAATAGCCCAAATCACCATCCCTGGATGAGGTATGCAGTATATATCGAGCCATAAACATTTGACGAGATTATATAACCAAAGGCTAAGATGCGCTAAATGGCCACAAAATCTCCCTGTACATTCCGGATGACCGACACAAAGCACCGCATCAGAGGAAGGAACTGTCGTCAATTTAGTGGCTAAGTAGCCGGTGGTCGAAGTGAACCATTATTCATTTTTGTCACTTCTTGTATTGATGCCTTGATTAAGAGGCTTGAAAGAAGTTTTAAAATAAATTTTGTTTAAAAACGTATTGGATGCATCTGTAAAAGTGTATGACCAGATCGACAGCTTAATCCCCCACTTTACTGCATCAAAACTGATATTAGGAGTAGGGGGGTGTGTTATTTTGCAAATTTCAACTTTTTAATATGAATTGCAGTTCAAAATATGGTATCAACATTGGAAATCAAGAATATGAAAGAATTTTATTCAAAATTATTTCTAACCCCCTGTACATGCCCCTTGAAAATTTTGAAACAAGGTTTCCGAATTAAGCAGGCTTGTGTAGCAGACGACATTAATGGAAGTTGAAATGGCTGTAAACACTTGATTAAAGTGCTTTTCGCTAAAACTATGGATTGTGTATGTGCTCTTCTTGATTAGCTAGTGTGAAATTAGTTCCATATGATGACATTTGAGCAATTTTGGACATTAAGGCCTATTGGTTGGTGTGGTGTAAAAAGTGAGTAGGCCTAGGCATATCTTTGTGATCTTAGATGCAGCAAGTGGAGCTAAAACACTTTAAAATGAAAAGATAGACTTGTCATTACAGATCAAACAGCTCATAGTGAAGGTGTAGAAAGTCTTATTGATGAAAGGCTGGATTCTGGGTTTATGTAGGCCTATGTCTGACCATCTTTTCTAGGTGTAGGCCCTAAGGTCCAGTATGCACAAAAGTGGAATTGAGTTCCATCAGGAATGGTCTTTTACTCTTATTTACTTCATAGAGTAGCTAGCAAATTCTAAAGATTTACATGCAAAGTCCAAAAATAAGACAAAATAAATAGCTTAAGAAAATGTAAAGGAAAATGTCCTTGTCCTGGGACCAGGTCTAACTTTAGACCCGGTCTAACTCATTTGTGCATACGGACCTAAGAGTCTTACCAAGCACGTAATTGGGAACAGAATAGGTAGACCCAAATAATACCCAAGAATAACTCTACTCAACTACTGCCTCATCGTCGAGCAGTTTGACTCAACAGGCACTTGGCTGCATACAAAGTTAATAAATCATGGAACAAGGAAAGTCCAGTGAATTGACATCCACATTTCCCAGTGAGCCTAAAGGACAAACGCTTTAATGACTTAACATATAGGATATAACTCTAGCTATCTAGAAGATCTTCAAAAGTAGGCCCGATATAACACATCCTTGCATGCATTGTCAGTGCTTCTGGGATCCGGACTCCCTGCATGAAACCATATAGTCTTACTATACAGGAGCTCTGATTAGTTTACATCATAATTATAGAGCCATATTTTTCACTAACTAAACTTCAACAGTTACAACCTACTCAAAACTGATACCAGTCTTTTATCAACTTTATGATGACTAATTGCGCAATGATCCCAAGAACCTTCTTAACATCAACATTCTAGCATTCTCCTTTGTGTCAATGGACAGATTCCAGCAAATCAAGTACATGTATGATAATGACATTTGTGACAGGCCTACTCATTTCAAGTAGCAGAATCTTTCTCATATATGAAGCCACAAAGATAAAGATGATCGATCATGTCTTGTTCCGGGTTTCAGAAGCAGAAGGAGACAGTTTTACCTTTGGGGAATGTGATCTTACAGCTGAGCATGCCATAGGCCTATCTTCCAAGGATCCAGAGAAGCTTGACAAGCCACGGACCGATCCAAAACCTTGCAGCTGTATCTTGAAGATATGCAAGGGACACAAGTCTTTCACTTATTGAAGGAAGTGATGTTTGCGATTAAAAGATCATAGAAAACTGTGTGAAATATAATGCCGAAAACCTGAACCTCTATTTGAGGAATGTGATGTCTAAGGCAGACTGCGGCTGGATTAACGGATTTTAATGAAGCATTGCACTCTCTTCTAGACAAATAAAAAGTGATAACCTCCAGCTGATAAGCTGTTTATGATATTGTCAACATATTGTATCAAACTCAGCATTTACAATACAAAATAATTATTAAACAGGCTCAAGAATCACAATTTCTTTCAGTTTCTATGATAATCTACTACATTAAGCATGTGCAAGGCTGCCGAATTCGGCAACCTTGTTACCAAATCTTCAGGGGGCATGTACAGGGGGGTTAATCTACTTAAATTTATTTTTAATGATCATATTCTTGTTTAGTATGGTCGATACCATATTTTCAGCAGCAATTCATAACATTTTTGAATTATCACACCCCCCTATTAGGAGAGAGCTCAATTTGGATGCTTCCAGTTATTAGAGACCAGGTACTTGGCGAGTTAGGGGGGAGTTGAAATGGTGAGTTACTCCCTCCAGTATTGCAATCAATGTTACTAGTAGGCTAGTAGAACTTCATGAGGGGCTAACTCACCATTTTTAACTCGCTTGGTTTTTAACTTCCTCATCACCTGCTCACCAATTACTACCAGGTAATGGCAAAATATAGAAATGTGCCAAAAAGTTGGGTTTAAGAAAAGCAATATTTCAGAAGATCGTATATTTTTGCTTTAAAACATTTTCAACATGTTTTCTACTATAGCTTCAATCTAGCAGCTGGTTTTAATGGTGCAATGGAAATTTAAAACTTATAAATAGTAGGCAGGCAGGGAGATAGGTAATTTATTTCTTGCAGTGATACACTGAAGACTGCTGGCAAGTTTAGGGACCGATCGTTATTTACGGCAGGGGGGAATGGGTGTTTTGGCAAAATATCGACAAAAAATTTCGCGTTCCCCCCTCGCGTCTGCTCAAAATTTTCGCGTTCCCCTTGTTTTCCCAATTTTCTCCATTTAAAATTTAACAATCCCCCTCCTGGTTCAACTAAAATTTCAGGTTCCCCCCTCAAGACCACAAAAAAATTTCGTGTTCCCCCCGAAATTTACCCATTCCCCCCCTGCCATAAATAACGATCGCTCCCTTACAAGCTACAATCAATTATTGTAATTAATGGATATTCAATCAGAGAAATAAAAAATAGAAAGAAAAAGATAGTTAGATGCCAGGTGATATTAAAGAATCAGAGAGATTTTCTGCACAAATTTTTTCATCACATCTGCACCACCAAATCATCAAAAATTATACCGTAATCGCTCCCCTTCTTTTAAATGCCCCCTTCTAACTTACAATTCCTATTATATCAAATTCATCACCACATTATAGTAGAATGTTTATATATTTAACTAAATAAAATCATGTTCTTGCATAAAAATGCACTTAGAGATTTAATTTCTTTGTATTTTCCGATAATATTTGGCCACTGTATGTGCGCCACCATATTGAATTTCAAAAAGGAAGTCCTATTTATCAAAAACCGATTGAAAATTCACTTCCAATACGCCACCCTTTTCGAAAATGCAATGCCATTTTGATGATTTGTAGGGTGTTCTGGTCCAGGAAATCGCTGATTAGGCCTTTATCAAAACTGGCAAGAAATATGAATAAAGCATATAGGAAATTTACAGAAATATATTACTCTGAAGTATGCATAAAATGAACCAAATACTAAAAAAAAATGCATTAGAAATTTATTCAATAATTAACAGTGTGACACGTGGTGGTGATTGTGGTCATTTTAATTTAATTTATGAAAAATTGCATTTTTGAAATCAACAGATGTACTTATTTGAACATGTATGGTGGTGTGCATGAGGTAGCTCGACATACTGGGTGACATACTGTGAATAAAATAGAATAAACTTAAAATAGACATCGTATTTGTTCTTTTATGGTTCAGTAGCTTTTAATTATTTGGAACATGTCTATTATACTTGTAACAAAGTTCAAACCACTAAGCTTCTAATTCATTGGGTTTTTTCTTAACAAATGTTGCGATGTTAACACTAAAACGGGTCTGTTGGCGTATTTTGTTCTGGTGCAACCCTGTGGGGTCCATTGAGATGAACTGTCCAGGCGGGATTGCACCTGTACGTTGAGTAAACACTCGCGCCTTCCAAATCATGTCGCAATGAGATCATTCACGAACAGCGTTCGTCCGTGAGATATTGCTCGTAGGCGGAAATACACTGTTTCAATAAACCGATTTTGTGATGGATGTGCTGTGAGGAGTATAACCTTTGGTGGGCGGGTTATGCATGACTGATTTGGAATAATCAGCAAATTATTGAATGTTTACCAAGCAAAATGTTCAGTAACACTGATCAGGGTTAATTTAGTGGGTCTCGGTTTTTGTGAAGCTCATGAAGCGACACTATGAAAACAAGAAATTTTCACGCTATGTTATTTTGTTATGCCATTTTTTTTGCTGATGTTCGTGTTTAAAGATTACCTAGGAATAGCAGACATTTTTGATGTCTGTGCGTGTAGAAAACTCATTTAACGCAAATACTAATCAAATAAAAATGTTTGAATTCAGCGAAGTGTAAAAATTTGATAGTGCAAAAGAGGTCCGTCTATAGACTGCCGGTCTGTGCTTCACTGTCGCATGGTTGTGTGCATGTAGCAGTTGTTATGGATTTGATGTATACATGGTATAGGGAGTATGTAAAGCCCAGGGGGTACCACTACATAATAGAAATTGTGCACTTGGCTTTTTTAGGTATGGGTAAAACAAATTATATGATACAGTTTCTTTTAGACCACTTTATACATGTGGAGACTTGGTTTGAATGCTGCCAATGGATTAGTGTTAAGCAGCTTAATTTCATGAACAAAATTAAATCGATGTCAAAACAACTATGATTCTCTATTTTTTTGTTGGTGAGAAATTCATACTCTATAATATTTTGCAGTAAACCTTTGTATTTTAAGCATACATCATATATTTATTTTACTGCGTTGAATAAAATGCACTTGTCTCTGATCGGCTGCTGAGGCGATCTGCTGTTGCAGAGTGGAAATTTATGAATGAACTTTGCGCCGTACGTGTTGGTAGCTCCGACTTTGCAACATCACAGTAGTACGCGCTCGTCAAAGGTTTACTGCAAAATATTATAGAATACTTTACAGTCCATAGGATTTTCTTGAAGATGTTTTAGTTTGGAATATCTTGCCATCAGGAACAAACAGCTTCTCAGCTCCACTGTAGATGTCAGTTTCAGTTGGTGAATAAGTTTGGATGAAATAAATGGATTTTATGTTGTGCTTAAAAGCTTGTACATTAAAATAACTCTCAGATCATTTTCAGTCCACTAAAAGATAGTGTCTTTTGATAGCAAGTTTTGATTCAAAAACTGATGTTTTGGATGATAAAACTTAAATTAACACGTCCTACATGCAACTCATCATAGTGTGAGTCCTAATATTGCGAGTTGCATGTAGGATAATGGCGGCCATCTCGGGATATGCGGGTAAGGGGAAAAATACTACAGTTACCTCATGATAAACACTGTTTTCAAATAATTTTTCCTCACAAGCAGGATTGAAATTCACTTCCCCTGCATATCTAAGAAGGCCACTGTGGGCTTTTGCCAGGTCCCATTATTGCACCGTGGGCACACATTAGAATTCGCAAAAAATAAATCTGACTTGTCCGTAGTAGGAAAGATTGGCCTGTAACGTACATGTATCAAAACAATTCCTAGTCCCTGTAGACATCACTGGCCACAGCAATTTCACTTCTAGTACAATCTATATTAAGATCAAGACAATTTCCTCCTGAACGACATCTCCAATACATTTTGATACGGTGTGTGACGTTAGAGATGGTAAAGAGTTGCATTTTATTGAGCTAGGGCTGGATTACACTAGCGATTTGAAAACAACTCAAGGAATTTGTTTCTGAATAGGAGATTGAGGAGGTTAAAACTCAGGATATATAGAGGTAATTGTGTGGTCTTTTGGATTGTCCATTGCATTCACTATATAGGATCCAAAACATTCTCATCTAATAGTGCACAGTTCTTTAACCCCAATACATTTGTACATTCATTGAACGACCTTTGAAACTTTGGATACAAAAACTCATCCTCTGCAACTTTAGGTCCAATTTTGCACTATAATTGTTTAATTGAGGTAGGCATAATCGGTATTGTAAAAACCGAAAACCGATAAACCGTCTATGTAAAACCGATATAAACCGAAAAATTGGTTTTGAAGGGGAAAAAAAAAAAAAAAAAAAAAAAAAAAAATCGATTTTTTATTTTTTTTTATATTTTTTTTTTATATTTTTTTACAAGTTTTTAATGTTTTTCCTACCCATAAACAAACTCTAACCCACCCCCAAACCTTACTACATATATACAAGCCCACCCAGGCCTAACTAGTCTAACACCCTTGCCCCAAACCCCAAAATGGAATTAAGAATGAAATTGATTTCACCCCAAAATCGGACCTATATGTATCATGTTCAGTAAAAGCATGAATATAATTATATAGTTTCAATTTATTTAGCATCATCTCATCTAAATGACAAATTGACATTTTTTATGGCTAATTATAGGAAGGAACTAACCTTTAACCTTTCCCAAAACCCTTGCCCTTACCCCCTTTATTAGGGGAGAAATTGATTTCACCTTGAAAATCGGACCTATAATTAATTGTTGACATTTTAAATGCATGAATGTGTTAATAACGTTTTAATTACTTTATTTTGTCTCATTTTATCGAATTGCTATTTTTATTGCTAAATAATAAAAGAGAAACCTTTAAAAGAATTTTTGAAATTTCAAAAAAATTTCAAAAATTCTGAAAATACAAAAAAAATACATTTGAGTGCACAAGTTGTTTTCTTCTGGGTAAGAATTTTTATCTTACATGCAACAGTTTCTTTCTTGCAGGTAAGAAATTTGATAAATAGGCCATCATATACAAAATCCATGCATGGGCCTATTTATCAAATTTCTAACCTGCAAAGAAAAAGCTGTTGCATGAAAGAAAAAAATTCTTACCCAGAAGAAAACAACTTGTGCACTCAAATGTATTTTCAAAATTCTTTTAAAGGTTTCTCTTTTATTATTTAGCAATAAAAATAGCAATTCGATAAAATGAGACAAAATAAAGTAATTAAAACATTATTAACACATTCATGCATTTAAAATGTCAACAATTAATTATAGGTCCGATTTTCAAGGTGAAATCAATTTCTCCCCTAATAAAGGGGGTAAGGGCAAGGGTTTTGGAAAAGGTTAAAGGTTACTTGGGCTTGAGTGGGTTTGTATAGTTATACATGTAGTTAGGTTTGGGTGGGTTAGAATGTTATAAAGTGAGGAAAAACATTTAAACAAAATAAAATTTGAAAAAAAAATATATATAGGTCCGATTTTTAGGTGAAATCTATTTCACTCGTAATTCCCAAGGGTGTTAAGTTAGTTGGGCTTGGGTGGGTTTGTATAGTTATAGTAAGGTTTGGTAGAAGGGGTAGTCGAAAGGTTGGGGTGGGTTTTATAAGGTTAGGAAAAACATTTTTAAAAAAATCGATTTTTTTTTCTTTTTCGGTTTTCCGAGAAACGGTCGGTATCGGTTTCGGTATTGATTTCAAACCGATATAAACCGCGAAATTCGGTATATCGAATATGCCTAAATTGAGGTTATTGGACTATGCCATTGGGATGAGGCCATTGTGGTCCATAGTGTTTATCCGAGTCTAACTTGATTTGGGGATCATGTTAAATGATGTATTAGTTGGTGTGTTTGTTTGCAATGATTTTATTGATCAATAAGGTTCAAGGTTGCTAAATTCAACCACAACTGTGGTAGAAATATTAATTGAAAATAATTATATAAATTACCAATCTATGGCTCCAGGTTTTCATTGATTTATTTGTTTAAGATGGATGGGTACATGGGTACATGGAACTTTAAAAAATGTGGACCTTTGTTGAAAAAAAAGGCTTGTATGTAAAAAATGGACTTTAACCCCTCAAAGGCCCCTTAGATGATCAATTAATCTTCAAATTGTGCGCTTATGTTGTGCATACGATTAGCAAAGTGATGGCACTCTCAGCAGTGAATTCAACAACTTGGCACAAGGTTCTTAATATCATTAGGTCAGCCCTGGTCTTGTGCTAGCCTAAAGCACTAATTTGTGCCCCGTTTTCAAATATAATTTGAGCAACCTCAATATTATCTAAGTAAATTCATCTCTATTTCCACAAAGTGACACTAAAATTTAATATTTGTGGCAGCTTATTTCTAGTCCTTCAAACTTCAGCAGCAAGGACCACTTACAAGGACCTTTCACTTAAGCTTACCTTAATCATATTATTGTATTTATTTATATGAACTTAATTTTTCACAAACTAAAGTGGCATAATTGACAAAAATTTCAATGCACAAAAAATAAGATTATACTTGGTATCATCCTCACACGACTTAAAAACGTAATCTGTAACTGCAATAGATACATGCCCAAACGCTCCAGGCTGAAGAGGTAATTTTTCTAATGAATTTTGGATTAATTTCTGGTCTGCGTAGTTCATTTACGCATAATATCAAAAGATATGTACCTAATCTTGGTGACCTGATTCCGCTTCAAGGGATAGGAGCAAAAGGGCAGTTATAACACACATACACAGTTGGTGTAATGCAAAAGGGTATAGGCCAACCAGTTTTTTAACAGCATGCCTTTGTGACTGCAACATTTTCTTAACAAAAAACTAAAACTGGTCTGTTTTTAATACTTTTTATTTTTTTGTAATTTTGCTAAAATTATGTAAAATCAGACATTTTTTTGGCCAAAGTTGATTGAATTTGACTGAAAATTTTTGAAAAAAAAATCAGAACATTTTCAAAATATGCTTGCAAAAATCATCATCAGCTTTTTCCCTATTTGTCAAAATCCTGACTGATCGACTGGCCCTACTTCAAAAATATTTTCGACCGTAAAACAGGGTTTTTTGTTGCCTAATGGTGATAGGTTTAAAAAAAATTCAACATACATGGCAGTTGAGGGTGATTCACTCCCAATTTCACAAAATAGCCCTGCAAAAATATATGTTTATATGGCAAAAAGTATACAGGAGGCATATATGTTCCAAATAACTTTCATAATGAAAGAAGTATTGTGAGCCCTGAGCTGCACACTTAGACTAATCCAGGATTGAGGAAGGGGAGTGGACTTAATTGCAAGAAGGGAGAGTTTGGGAGGGGGGGGGGGGCAAGGGTAAGGACGAAGTGCTGATTAGTATCCCAAAACCTCCCAAGACTGCCTGGATTTGCCATGATATTTTTGCTTATTTATGAATAGAATACAGATGGTGAATGCATAGACATTACAGAGAGAAGGTTACAGAGGCCCGATTAACTTGTGTGGTTTACCTTTCTGTTCCAAAATATAATTCAATGAGTTCTGATCCATAATAACGGACTGGCCATTGGCCAAGATATATGTAAAGGGAAAATAATGATATACTGTTGCAGATAAACAAACTATCAGCACTGCTATGGGCTAGTTACTGAAATGCTACATAAGAATCATTGTTACAGAACTGCCTAGTCAAGTCAATATTATTTCAGCGTGGACCTGCAAGGTGTCATCAAAGACATCTGCCTCGTGGAAATGTGTTATGGGCAATTTTCAATTTGCCATGTTATGAGAAGATTGTGTAACCATGCTATTAGCTTGGAGCATCTTGACATCAGGAGCATGGTGTATTGGTCTCGCAGTCATTGTACAAGTCGGCACATTTTTGAAGCCTGGTTTTGAAGATTTCCTGTGGTAATTCAAGAACTAGTTTGAAGAAAATGTGTACCACTCATAGGTGCTTGACTGCTTGTCCTAATAAAAACTTAATATTCTGAAATTGTGAAAATATTTTCAGCTTCCAAGCTCATGTTGTAATTCAAAACCAGTTCTCAGAGACTTCCTGGTCCAAGTCAGTTCCTTAAGACATCTATTTGTTCCAAATCAGTTCAGCGTGGACCAGCAAGGTGTCATCAAAGACATCTGCCTTGTGGAAATTTGTTGTGGGCAATTTTCAATTTGCCATGTTATGAGAAGATTGTGTAACCATGGCATTCGCTTGGAGCATCTTGACATCAGGAGCATGGTGTATTGGTCTCTCAGTCATTGTTAGAAGTCACTGTAAAATAGAGCACCAGTCTTTTGAATACTAACATCAACTGCTCAGTGGCAGAAGTGGGTAAGTGCAATAGCTGCCATGTGTAGATGATTGCAATATATTGTGTGTAAATTGCCCAATGTCCATGGGACAGCTATTGCACTTACCCACTTCTGGCACTGAGCAGTGCCAGTTGGCATGTAGTACACATGCCATTTATTCCACAGTGTGTTTAGTTTAGGGCTGCCACCATACATTTTAGATACGTGACCCGTTCTGACAAAACCAGGAACAAGTCACATTTTTGACATTTCATGATTTAAATAAAAATATAAGCACTAGACATAGGCTTTAAAATGATACCAAAATTATATACATTTAACATCAATACTTTTTAAGATATGGATAATTTTATAAATGATACATTGATATTTTTGCCAAGTTGCTATTCTGAGTAATGGGATAATTAGTTTCCTGCCTTACAGAGGATTAAGTGGGGATTTTCATAGTTCACAGTTGTTAATTATGAACTCAAAATCATGCCTGGCGACTTATTCCAGATTTTGTTGGAGCTGGTCACATATTGTTCACCTTGTGAAACTTTTGGCGTGAAGTGCTATAAGGTTTAGTTTTCAAAATTGAAATCTATTTTACTTTCAAAATGGGTGTATATCCCTTTAAGGCCAGTGAGGGAGAGATGTGCCCTGACACAAAAAAACCCCAGAGAAGTAGTTGTGTGCTTATACTTGATTGAACGCAATGAACGGCCATATCAGTATTCAATGCATCAAAACACAATCCTAACATGACAATCTCTACCTACTGATATTTCATTATGTGCATCGCTCACAGGCAAAAAACAAGGATTCAATCGATACGTTTTTGTAAAGCACGAGGGAAACAGTGGTCGTTCAACCTCGTTGAAAGATGGCCGTACATCCTGATGAAAGAGGAATCAGCATGTTGATGACCAATTTAAGCCAATCTGATCAGTGGCATTTGTAAGGGGTAAAAGATTAAGTGTCGTCATGTTGAGAGTGAGCATACATGTATTCTAATTATTGATTAGTCTTTAGTGTAACGAGGGAAAAACTTGTCATATTCTGCAAAGAACTGGAATGCCATGTTCCGGCTCCACATTGAGTTTGTGTGTAGAAAAGTTATACTTTTACTTGTGAGAGTAGCCAAATAAACAACTTTCCAGTTGTTTTTTGTGATTTTGTATGTGATTGTAGCTTCCGGCCAATTTGAAGACCTTGAAATACTGGAAAAACATTTTTAGCTCATTGCGCAAGCAATGAACTATAGGCATGGTTCAGATTTCTGTATGTTTTTACTTTCTCTTGCTACATCGTTTGAGCAATGGATCTGGTAACTTGAGGGAGCGATCTTTGCATGATCGTTCATGATTGTTACTTATTTAGCAAGGAAAATTCGGATGGAAAGTGTGATTTTTAGAGCATTTTGTTACGAAAATTTTTACCAAATTTCATAGAATAGTCTCCTTTGTAGACTGTTTGTGGTGCTAAATCGGTCTGTACTCTCGTCATGTTGGATGTACTACGAGACAACATGGTATGTTTTGACTTAGGTCGTGTTGGATATTTTGACATTTTCGCAAGATTTGTATGTATTCTAATTATTGATTAGTCTTTAGTGTAACGAGGGAAAACTCATATTCTGAACTGGAATGCCATGTTCCGGCTCCACATTGAGTTTGTGTGTAGAAAAGTTATACTTTTACTTGTGAGAGTAGCCAAATAAACAACTTTCCAGTTGTTTTTTGTGATTTTGTATGTGATTGTAGCTTCCGACCAATTTGAAGACCTTGAAATACTGGAAAAACATTTTTGTAGTTTGCTTAAAATGTTAGAAGTATGGACATTCGAAAATCGAACCATATCATTGACGTTATTGGAAAAGATGCAATCTTAGGTTATTGGAAAAGATGCAATCTTAGTTTCAATGATGCCATCAGGAGAAGGGGCAAGGGATGGGAGCCAATAAGTGCTCCTAAAATGTGCTCCAAAGAGAGCTGGAAGCCACCCTGGGCAAGCCACTGAAAAGCAGAAACACACAAACACACATGGAATGATCTTATATTTTACTCTTGGCATATAAAACAGCCATCATTTGCTCCCGCTTCATAACATATCAAAAGATGGAATCTTAGTTTCAATGATTGATGCCTTCAAGAGAAGGGGCATGCCAAGGGATGGGAGCCAATAAGTGCTCCTAAAATTTGACCCAAAGAGGGCTGAAGCTATCCTAGGCAAGTCACTGAAGAGCATAAACACACAAGCACACATGGAATGTTCTTATATTTTACTCATTGACATCATTGGCTCCCGCTTCAAAACATATCAATAGCTCTGCATCTCAATTGATGAGCAGTTTTATTGACATGGCAAGTGACATCATTACCATCAATGGCATTTCAGAGTTGCGGATAACATCTACATGTAGCTCCTCTTGTCCTTCCCAATCTCATGCTACATCAGCAGGGTATTATCCAGTTCAGCTAAAATTAGCCTCGCTTGGCTAAATCGGTCTGTGCTTTCGTCATGTTGGATGTACTACGGGACAACATGGTATGTTTTGACTTGGGTCGTATCGTATATTTTGACATTTTCGCAGGATTTGTATGTTGTTTTGTGGGATTAATGTGTGTAAAAGAACTTTGGTAAGATTTGTGGATCACTTGAGTTCTTTGTCGCTTATAAGTATAGCTGATGAAGGTTTAAATTGACAAACAAGAGTTTGTTGTGAGAGCAGCGAAAAAATGAACAGATTGAAAATAAATTGTATGGTGGCATTTTTGGATTTACTTGTTGGTAGTATGTTTGTACATACCAGATGTGGTGATGATGATGATATTACTTGACATGAAGAAAATAAATAGATCCCAACACTAATCCTTGTTCTCAAAAAGAATGGCTGCCAGCCATAGTGAGATAAACACATAGGGTTCATGAAGTGAGTGCATATTGCATATTTAGCAGATTATCAAGAAGTTACAGATGTCAAGATATTGAACAAACAAGCAAAATGATGAAAAAAACAAACAAGTATACAAGCAAGCAAGCGAGTAAGCAAGCAAAAAAGAAACAATCAAGCGTAAAAGGAAGCAGCTAGGTATGGAAGACATTAAGTAAACATGAAATGGAGTAACACTAACAAGCAATTAAGCAAGTTTTAAGCCAGCCCTTTAGAGAAAAAAACCCCCACAAATCAAGCATGTATGCAAGCAAGCAAACAAGCATAAAGGGACACCACAAGCAGGTACATAAAGAAATAAAGAAATCATGCATGTATGCAAGCCCAGAAGTATGCAAGCAAGGATGCAAAAAAGATCAGAGATTTGAACATATCGATGCTTATTTTCCACACGACAAGCTGATGGAATTAACAAAATTGTAGATTGTTGGCAAAATTAAATCTCGGATTCCATACTAGGATCCAAAACATGCCCATCTATCATGGCACATTTCTTTAACCCCAATACAGTTGCATATTCATTGAATAACCTTTGAAAATGTGGGTACACCTACTCATACTCCACAACTTAGAGGTCAAATTTTGCTGTATGATTGTTTAATTGAAATTATTGAACCATGGCATTGGGATGAGGCCATTGTGGTCCACAATCCACCAATTGACAAGCAAACAGCTTTTCAGTGATGAAAATAGAGAGCCCTATATTGGTGACACAGAATTTTAATTGGGTTTGTCAGCTTGCACGAGCTAGAAGCATTTAAATTAATCAAGACCGGGTCTGGGGGAAAAGTACAAGAGGATAATAATGCCGTCTTACCTTTGACACACATTGTGGCCATCTATATTGATCAGAGTTTAGATACAAATTGATTTGAATGTATGTCACTATGGACCACAATAGCCTCATCCCAATGGCATAGTCCAATAACCTCAATTACATAATCATAGTGCAAAATTTGACCTCAAGTTACAGAGTATGAGTTTTTGTACCCAAATTTTCAAAGGTCATTCAATGAATGTACAAATGTATTGGGGTTTCAGAACTGCCCCTGATAGATGAGCATGTTATGGATCCTAGTGTATAGAGCTGTGGTTCCATTTTATGCGATCTATAGGCTAAAGGGAGTTATTAAGATCTGAATCGAAGTATGATTGCCTAAGCTGCTTGTTTTACACTTGAATCGCATTGGCCCAAAATCTGGACTGTGGCTTACAGTCCAACCTCTCTTATCTGGCCAGTATAGGACTAAGCATGGGTCAGTTAAGTGAAAAATCTGGATAAGTGAATTATATGTGGTTTTGCTGTGAATGTCTGAAGTGCTAACATTGAGACAGCAAAATAATTACTCCAAATGGTGTAATAAGAGTGAAAGATGATATTTGAGTGCAGTATGCCATATATAAGTTATGGTTATAATATGCCCTTCTAGATGCTCCAATTCGTGAAATCAAGGTCTCAAAGCATAAAAACCTGTTTTCCTATGAAGATCACATGTCCAGATGACAAGAGAGATCCGTATAAGAGAGCTCCCAATAAGGGAGGATGGACTGTATTATACCCCCTCCCCATTCACCCCAGCATCATCAATTGAAAAATTTGTTCAGCATTAACGATTCTTTGCATCAAATCACTTGTCCCTTCTCATAAAGTCAGAGATGAAATGTATTACCTGAAATAATACTGGATATAGTTTCTTATATAATTAACCCTAAACCTAGCATGACCCAAGCCCTAAAGTCATAAAACAAAGGTGTATCCAATAAAAAACATACCATTTCATTTCATCTCATCAGGATCATCCCTAAGCAAAACAACCTTGCGTTTTCCCCTTCTCACTTCTCTTTCCAAACATTTCCTTAAACATGAAATTTGCAAGCCACACAGCCCAAGGGTAAAACAGAAGCCTCAAAAATCCCATCAACTTCATGCTTAAACATCATCAATCGACGAGGGCTATCAAATATAATTCTTTTACACTTCATTTAGAAGGCAAAACCCCGAGAATTGCGCGCAGCTCACAGCCTCTTTTGCATTGCAAAATACCACTGGATAGTTGATGTCAACTTGCTCCTCTTCAAACGTGTTTTAGCAAGTCAACAGCTCGTGTCGCATGCTGTCGTGTGAAGGATAATCATTATTTTTAGTAGGGGAATTGGGCTTTTGGGGGAAGCGGATGTTGACAGTGTAAGAAGATGTGTTGTACAATGTGTTTGTTTTAATGGAAATAGGTGTATTGGAGGTGTTTTTGTGGCACTTGTGCTTTCTTTTGAACTTGTTTGTGCATTGTTCAGGATAAATTTGCTGTTGAGCCCTCTCAATATGCACAATTGAATTGGATGGTCTAAAAAGATACAAATTTAAAAATTGTAAATATTAATGAAAATAGATTAATCTATGTTGATTTCTTGAATGTTATTCAAATTGATAGACATATGGCTAGAAGTAGTTTACGCTGGCGAAGTTACGTAATAAATCGGATTAACTACCATAGCAATAGGTGAAAACAATTTTGAACATATCGCACTGCACTACAAGCAGGTTGAACTAATCACCTGTGTATGTCTGCAATCATAGATTGAACACAATACTGGTCTTTTCAAAGATACTAATCTTACAGGTGCAAGTGATCAGCATGATATGGTTCAATGCAGAGGTACCGTGTGAAAGTATCAGTGCAGCACGGTATATTCAAAAATTGTTTTCACCTATTGCTATGGTAGTTAATCCGATTATTACGTAACTTCGCCAGCGTATAGCAAGTTGCATCAGCGAGTTTAAACATATTGCTTTTCATTGTTTTAGGGGGACAAAAACAATAACGAATAAACATATTCAAGATGTGTTTTAGCTTGCTAAACCTGTAATTACGGTAATTCTTCAAGATGAAAATTTAAAATTCAAAGTTTTGTCGAGTGTTACTAAGCAGGAGGAAATGGAGCTAGATTTATAAATAAACGCTCTTGATTCTTGGATTAAAATAAAGGAGGTGCAGGTGATTAATAAATGGTCACGATTCTGTGATTATATTGATGGCATAGACAGTTGATATATGCTTAAATTGCATTTGTTAAGTTGTTGAGAATGTAGATATTGACAGGAGGAGGCTGAAGTTGATTTAAGTAAACACCAAGCTTTTTTCAGTAGTGAATGATTTTTATTTTGTTTTTGAATTGTTTAATACAGGGATGTGAGAGTTACTCTTTTCAGCTGATTTCCTCGTTTTTGGATGCCAAAATATACGCGTTTTCTTTAATTTTCAGCCTATATTTGGCATATTTACCCTGGTTTTACATACTTTTTCAGCATTTTTGAGTAATTTTCCTCTTTTTTTGGTCTGTGGCCTCTGTTTTATGATCACAGGCTTGTGTTTAGTTTCCCGATAACATGCTGCTATCTGTTCATGGTATGCTTTGTAGTTAATTACACCGTACATGAAAATATCTTGAAGATAAATGAACACAAGTTATATTAGTAAGCTTACATAAATAATTAGCATCCAGATATCGTAACTTGCATACAGATATATAATTAATTAACATCCAGATATAAAGGAAGCAATTTTTTTGCAACCTTCTTTTGCTTCCACATGATTATCATTAAGTTAATCATGTATGCCATGGTTGTACTAGTTGGCTCTTACCGAGACATCTTGTCAGCCGAGGAGAGTTCACGCTTGTTAACAAGCGCGTGGATATGCGCATGCAGTCCATATATGCAGGGAATTCCCTGGAGCTGTTTAGATTTTCTTCATAGACTGGAATCTTGCTTTGTAATCGACTATTCACATCAAGAGGCAAGTGCCAGAAGGCCCTATCTGTAATAGCTGTCAGGTGTCATGTCTTTATACAAAAGGCAGCTATTGCAGATAGGGTTCTCTTGTGCTAACCCCATTGATTATTATGTGTACATCCATATCAAAGGATGCACTTGTCGGCTGCTATACATGTATGTGTCTCTTTTTACACAATAGCTACGCGTAAATAACAGAGTCATCTAAAGTGGAGGTTACTTAAAATCATCCCAAAACTTAACATGGTTTAAGAAATACAGAGAAAATTCAAAAATCATGTGACTTGAATTTGCAGGAGGGCATTAAATAGCTCTTCTGGATCTTTCAAGGAGAGGGGTTTAGAGCATTTACACCAGAATGTAAGGACAGAATGGTCAACTATAAGCGAGCCTAAAATCACTCTCCTATATCAGATTTAAGGAGAGCAGTAGCGTGTGATTGCTCTCACTCTTCTGAAAAGGCAGTCCCGATCAGGGCTTGAAATATAAGGATTTCAGATCCAGGAGCAATTTTGGGTGTTTTGTGTAAATATTGCCTATACAAATACACACAGTTCTGTTTCAGAACCAGGGGCAGTTTGCATTTTAGCAGGGGTAAATTTGCCCCTTGCGCCTGCTTATTTCAAGCCCTGGTCCCGATGTCCCTTTAATTGTAAAACCAGATATGGGTCATCGTGAAATTCTCAAAAGAAGTTTTTGAAAATTTGTAGTTAGGAAATAAGATTGCAAGTATCAGAAGAAGATTATTTACCCATCGTCTAAAATTCATTTTGTGCTGTCTGAGAGCAAGTGTGAGACGATGACCTTTGAAGTTATATTCATAAAGCTTTTAAAATGAACGCGTAATCTGAAATGAGTGGATGCACTTCCACATATGAAAATGTCAAATCCTGATATTATTGTGATTTTGGGCAAATTTGCATGCATTTTGCAATTCGATAAAAGGCTTTGCTATACATACAATCTTTTGTCCACTAACCCCAAATACCATTTGCATAAGCAAACTGCGAAATGATGAAAATTGAGCGCAAGAGAAACTGAGAAATTGGTGAAAAATCAGAAGTGACTGGAAGGCGTTCTCTCACCTGACTCAAGATGCGACAAGTGTTCACGCTTGGTGTTGATTTAATAACCTGCTATCCTCATGTGTGCAGACGACTTGTGAAGACGATTTGAGGCATTTAGGTCGATAAATTTGCAGTAAATTGTACCAATTTTACATTTTTATCGCCTTATTACAAATCAGCTGAATAAATTATGTAAATGAGATCAAAGCAGCGTATAATTGAGTCGGAGGTTCTTGAAGTATTTTGATAAAAATGGTTGGTATTTTGATGAGTTTTGCATTGGTTAGTGAGTAGTATGAAGTCTGATGTAGTCGCAGCAAGTCTTATCTTCTTGAGACGAAGTAGGAGATGAAAACCCCATTAATGTGCCATTAAAGTGGCACTGAAGAGTTTGCAGGATGAGAATTGAATTTGATTAGAGTTTAGAAATCGTTGATACTTTTTTATTTCAAGAGTCTGGCTTTTAGTGTAGCAAATTATCATTCAGTATTCTTACTCTTGATGAGTCAATTTGTGCTTGGGTACAGTACGGAAAGTTTTTTTTGCTGAAAATGGCAGTTAGTTTTGTTATTCTGATGTTAAAATGGCGATAGAGATGCAGATTAATGATTACGGCTGTTTCCACTGTAACCAAATGCCAGGTTTTAGTGCTAAAGCACTAAATACTCAGAAGAAACATGCTGTATGACGAAGACAAACATTTTATGAGAGATTTTTATCAAAGTCATACAGCTAGCCTGAGCCATCACAACCTAAAATTAAGTATCATGGGACCTATTGTGGGATGTGTAGCGAATTAATGCCAGGTTTGATGTCAGTACTTGAGAAATTGTGAACCGGAGCTGAATAGAAATGTTAAATTTGAAAGCTTTTCCAATTATTCGCGTCACAGTATATTTTAAAAATTCAGGACTTTGTTTTTACATTTTTACCAAAAAGGTTCTACTTTATATGCATATTGCATAGAAAATATAAATTCTCACAAAATCATGTGTTTATAGTATGCCTGTTGCATAGCAACAAGGTTTATCCAAATGTTATAAAAACATAATATTCAGTGCATGTGCTTGATATTTTTAGCAAAATTATGTGAAGTGCTCCAGGGGGATTAAGGAATATATGCAGAGTAAAAGTTTCCAAGCAAATTTTGTACAAAGTGGATTCAGTTGGGAACGCAATGTAAAATGCCTCATTATGTTTACATCTAATTCTGATGTCGTTTTTGATTACGCCAACTGAATTCCTGAATTTGCAACTTTTATTCTGTGTGCATAAAATGGCAAGCTTTCATAGGACAACTTGGACCAGGGAAGTCTGCTTGGACATATTTTGCAATATCCAAATATCCCTGTCATTTTGAATAGCCCTTTTCAAAATTAGAAAATATTCAGCATGTATACAACGTAGTAAAGTGTACATTGCATCCCTACACTCGCGAACATTCACATAAGCACTCTCCAGTGACACACAAGTATTTTTTCTCCTTTATGCTTCCGTCAATTGCAAGCCCGGCTACCAGGGACCTGGGCACTGTAGACACAATACCCGGGACTGTCACCCTGAAATTACCAGAAAGTACGTCCCCGGTACCCGGGACTGTACCCGGGATGTACAATCAGTCGTCCCGGTAGCGGGGCCATGAAAAGACTTAAATTTTGGATTTGCTGATTAAAAACATTGAAAATTAATACAGCACTTTGAAACCCGGCTGGCATGGGCGGGGACAGTACCGGGGGTTTCAACCACAATTTGTGCCCCGGTACCCGGGACAATACCCGGGGCATAGCGGGGATTATTACAATTGCCTTTGGTAATCTCCCCCGCTACATCCCCGCTGTGCCCGGGTCCCTGGTAGCCGGGCTTGCAATTGACGGAAGCATTAGGCCTTTAAAGAAATGCATGTCAAGGAAACTAAGTTCTCTAGGTGCCAATGTTTACTACTAATAAATATGGACATTTTCACTCTTATATTTATTTTCTTGCTTTATGCGGCACTTCAAGCTGCTGCCACAAAAATGAAAACGTACAAATATATTATTTTTGTGTCACTGTGTAGAAGCTTTAAATTGCAAATTCAAAATCCAGGGAAACATAGTAAAATTATCCAAGCATGATAAAACCGTTTAATAATTCCCAGTTCTGTAGTATCCCTAGTACATTTAACAAATTGTTTACGACTTCCCTGAAAAAAAAAACCCGAACAAAACTGACACATTTGCTTCTCTCATCTTCGCTACTATCTCATCCCATCTGCTTTTAGTACATCACTTGCCTCACAAAGCATGCATAGGTACCAGCGTGCTATTCCAGTTAAATTCCATACACCCCCTATGGAAGACATGACCTTAATCTCACACACAGGGAGTGTGTATTTCAAATGGGGTTGCCTGAATTGGCGACTCCATTTGAAATCTACCCCCCCCCTATGTGAGAGATTAAGGTTCCATAGGGGTGTGGATATTAATTGGAACAGCCCAATGCAATAATCTGCATCATCTCGGAGTTGAAATTTGTGTGTAGTGTTCTGGTTCATAGTCATACATTGCTCGGTGATCTGGAGATAATGTCTGTCATAGCCGTGTCTTCTTCTTTGGCAGTTGCCATGCCTTGTTATTTTCTTTGCATAATTCCCAAGATGATTTCACTGTATTCTGCTGGAAATGAAAGGAGTGGAGTGTTGCTCTTTTTCGAGGGTTGCTCAGGGGGAGCCCACATGTGTGAAACATGGGAAGGGGAAGCAGTGAAAAACAAACATGGATAGGATACGCTTACTTGTAGAAATTATACCATCCATATATGGGGCCTAGTAATTAAAAGTTTGGAGGGTGAGGGCTGTGTTAGATTGGATTGTAACTTTTGCATGCTGATGGGCTACTCATTGGGATTTGTTATGAAAATCTTCTAGTAGCTTTCATTCTGGTACAAAAGTTTGCAAGCGAACAGTAAAACGCACATTGTCTAACAGGAAGGTTAGTTTAGGTCACACTTATGCACCCCCTCAGACATACACACACAAACTTTGTTTGAAAAATCTAAAAATGGGGAGATTGTATTAACAAGAAATCCTTAGAAACAGGTCCATGTTTAGACTAAATTGCCGATTTTAAAAAAGAGTAAAAGTAAAAATTACCGGAAAAATGGGATAGAGTTTTAAATCTTAGCAGTGGCGTAGCCTGCATTTTTTCAGAGGGTGTGCACAGGTTGTGGGTGGTAAGACAAATGTTGAAGGTGCAAAAAAGTACAAAAAAGGTCCAAAAATCTTAAATATCGGGGTAGTCACCATCCCACAGGGGGCAAGAGGGGGGAAAAACTTTTCACAGGGGGCAGCTCCCCCTTCCCTCCCTTGGCTAGGCCACTGAATCTCAGGCGGTACAAACCCCTTCAAAAATAGTTAATTAAACTCCCCCCTGCCCATCACATACACTATGAACAATGGTAGAATAGCATTCTGAGCACCAGGACCTATTTTCCCAAGCTGTGACAGTAAGTAACATTGTAATGTTTTCAGGTGGTTCCTGTTTGCTAGAAGGAGTCTACGTGTAGCACCACATTTCACAGAATGTAAACCCAGTTCTGTTATATGAAAGTGAGAAACAAGAATATTGGGTCTTGTTTGGTTGGACTAGGTTGAAGTTCAAGGTGTTTATGATGCCTGTTTCCTCTTTTCTATACCCACAAGGCATTCTGTTTACATCATAAAACATTTATGTCACCAGGAGGACATGATCTATTTTGCACAAGTTTGTATTCTCCCAAGTCTCACAAAATTTATATAAACATCATGGAGTAGGCCTTTAGCCTTCAGGATAAAGCATTAAAGCACAGATCTCCAATATCTGTGACTGTGGACCACAAGAGCCTCATCCCAATGGCATAGTCCAATAAACTCAATTATATAATCGTAATGCAAAATTTGACCTCAAGTTGCAAAGTATGAGTTTTTGTACCCAAATCTTCAAAGGTCATTCAATGAATGTACAAATGTATTGGGGTTTAAGAACTATTCCCCTGATAGATGAGCATGTTGTGGATCCTAGTGTGTGATTAAAGAAACATTTTGTAGTGGGAACTGGAAAGTGAATTTACAGACTGTTCTTTGTTAGTTTGCTTTAAAAGTACAAAACAAGGAATCGGTGAACTTGAAAGCCAAAATTGTTTTCAAGTTTTTTACACCTGTGGAATGTTCAACCAAAACTGAAGCATTCTTGTAGGCCTACAGGACACTTCAGTTATTTCCTCCATACAGTTTTCAATTCATGTTTAGCTTTCGGGCTTCAAAACATTGAGCCAAAATTGTGTTGCTATATTGAGTGACTCACAGATGTGTTTGTAGGCATTAGTTGTGCAACCTTGTCATCTAGGCCTACATCTTATATCATGGTGGGTTGTGAGGTTGGGGAGGAGGAGGTTATGATTTCAGTTTTTAATGTTTTACAGGCATGGTTATCCCCCCACTGTGCTAGTGCTATGTTATATTAAGGAGGTGATGATAGATGTAAACATTGGTGCACATTTTGTATCTAAAACTAACATGATTGACTGTTCTTCAGTGCTATAAAGGTGAAGTTCATAACATGTAGATCACAGCAAGGGCGGATCCAGGACTGCTTCCCCCCGGGGTGCTCTAAAAAAATCTGAAATGTAAAAAATGTGCTGAAAGCGAGCATCACGTCAAGCTTATTGACGCGACAGAGGGTGTCTGAGGGGATGTGCCCCCAGAAGTAAGAAACTTTTGCAAAATGAAGACCTACTTGAAGCGATTTGGTGGACCATTTTGTCACTATTAGTGTGTAAAATTTTAGTTTGAAAAAGCCAAATTTGTGAAATGACGGGCATGAAGCCTTTTCAGTGGACAAGTTTTCCTGTAATTGTTGTAGGCCTGAAAATAGTTTTAAACATAAATTGGCAAATGTTGAAAGCAGAAGCTATTATGGCTACTTTGTTTATGCACTACGCAGAGGGGGGGGGGGGTGTCTGAGGGGGGATGTGCCCCCTGAGAAGTAAGAAACTTATGCAAAATGAAGACCTAATTGAAGCGTTTTGGTGGACCATTTTGTCACTATTTATAGTGTGTAAAATTATAGTTTGAAAAAGCCGAAATTTGTGAAATGACGGGATGGACATGAAGCCTTTTCGTGGACAAGTTTTCCCTGTAATTGTTGTAGGCCTGAAAATTGTTTTAAACATAAATTGCCAAATGTTGAAAGCAGAAGCTATTATGGCTATATTGTTTATGCACTACGCAGAGGGGGGGTGTCTGAGGGGATGTGCCCCCCTCAGAAGTAAAAACTTATGCAAAATGAAGACCTAATTGAAGCGATTTGGTGGACCATTTTGTCACTATTAGTGTGTAAAATTTTAGTTTGAAAAAGCCAAAATTTATGAAATGACGGGCATGAAGCCTTTTCGTGGACAAGTTTCCCTGTAGTTGTTGTAGATAAATTGTTTTAATCATAAATGGGCAAATGTTGAAAGCAGAAGCTATTATGGCTACTTTGTTTATGCACTACATGAGGGGGTGTCTGAGGGGATGTGCCCCCTGAGAAGTAAGAAACTTTTACAAAATTAAACCTAATTGAAGCGATTTGGTGGACAATTTTATCACTATTAGTGTGTAAAATTTTAGTTTGAAAAGAACAAAAATTTGTGAAATGACGGCCCGTCCATGAAGCCTTTCATGAAGCCTTGGACAAGTTTTCCCTATTATTGTCGCTCTAGTGACTTTGGTGACAAAATGTAGGCCTAATAGCCCCGGAATATCGGCGGGCCCGCAGTAATTTTCACAAGCTTTTGGTACGAGGATCCGCCTTCAATCAAGTTAATGCCTAAAATAATTGCAGGCCTATATTATAGGACCTATCCGATCGACCCGACTGTGCGGTCTTTAGGCATGGACCTATACTCATACGTGCAATTACTTTTAACTTTTTCTCTCCTCCTTTTCGCCCTTTTCTCTTCTCTTTTTCTCCTTTTTTTTGTACCTCTTTTCCCCTTTCTCTTTTCTTCTCTCATTTCCTCTTTTTGTGGGAGAAGGGCCCGCTCCCCCTAAACCGCGCCTGCTGTATAAAGTTAGGGGTCTAGGGTGTTGGAAGGGGCAGCGTCCCCTTGCCTAGGGAAATTTGGCATTTCTGAACTCAATTCAGCGATTTGGTGCATACTTTTCCTTTCTTTCTTTCTTTCTTTCTTCCTTTTTTTTTTTTTTTTTTTTTTATGATTCATACCCGGGTGCTGCAGCCACCAAAGCACCCCCCTGGATCCGCGCTTGGATCACAGCTATCCAAGTGTACATTAATATATTGTGAAGTTGTGAGATATGAAAATGGGCTCAACGCCTTTGAAACTGACAATGACAGGCTGCAAGCAAGGTGAACATACTTTGAGAAATGTATTTTCCAGTTCTCCTGTATTGGTGGATGTTACCATTATTCTGTTTAGCAATGATGTGCCAAAATTGTCACTAGTTGGTAATCCTAGGGATAAGAACCAAATACTACCAATTCATTGAGGTCATGGTCATGACATTATAAACTGTATCATATGTGAGTAAAAGACCAACCTTGGAGAGTTGAAAATAGCAAACTGGTAGAATGTTCTTCTAGACAGGCCTGTGTTGAAACATGTCATAATTATTCATGTGATGATCATCAAACATACTTTACCACCTAGGCCTATAGTTATATATATGGGTCAACATTTAGATCTGCTTATTAATGCATTGTAGCTCCCCTTTCTTGTGGTTGGTTATTGTTAGCTATTTAATTTGCGTTTACTTACATTACAAGAAGACTGTTTTGATTTCCTTTCACTTTGGTGCATGTTGTTTTGGGTCAAAGGTTAAGAAATCTAGGTCAAAAGCCTTTATAGTCTCTTGGGTCCCTTCAATTCCAGAAATTTTCTTCATGGACAGCAGTGTATTGAATTAGGCCTATGTCTTAATGCACAAAAGTTAAGTTTGCCAAATGTAGGCCAAATATGGAAGTACAGGCATTTACAGATTTTCAAGTACATGTTCTCCAGAATAGCCATAGAAGTTTGCAAGTATCAAATCTGTCTAATCTATGTAGAACCAGGGAACTTCAGCATTTTTGGGTGACTTTTGGAAAAATTATTTTTCCACTGAACAGTCAAATTAGTTCAGTTTACTCAATGTGTTCAATATCAGGGATGTGAGAGTAGATGGCACATGTTTTCTTTCTCAAATTACCTTTAAAGAATTATACTGGGAGTGACTGCAGGATCTGGTGACATTGTACTTGAAGATGACTCTGGCAATGTCATTGACCCCTGTGACCTCTGACGTTGATGAGCACTTTTGATGAATAATAGGTATTCTAGTGGGAGTACAGCTATTATCCCTTCATTGGGTAGTCTTCAACAAAAACTTGCACCATCAAATTTTGTGTAAACACAGTAGTAGAGAGTGAGATGTAAAGATGTGCTTTCAGTGTAGACTAGTGAAAATAGATACACAGCTGAAGATGCCCAACTTCTAGGTAAAATCAGTGAATTATTATTGATTTGATATTGCCTTAAAATAAGGTTTAGGGGATTTGAAGGCTTTTCCGACTCAGGCAGACAATAAATTCCAATGAAACAGTAGTTCATTTTAAACATGTTTTGCCCTAAAATGAATAATTTTACCTTAAAATTATTGAGGGGCCCTAAGGGTACTTGGGACCCACACCAAAAGTATTGGGGTGATGTCCCCCTTCTAGAGCCACTGAATGCATCATTACCACTAAGTACTTAAAATCATCAGCAGCATAATGTACAATGCAAAATCCTCCTTAAATTTTCAAAGATTTTTATACATCTGTACAAATTGCTATTGACAACAAATTGTGTGAAATTTTGAGTCCCATGATATCTGTAAAACACAGTCATGTTCAGCCGGCTATAGAATTCTTGAGGATCGTCTTGCTCGAGGATTGCGAATCCAAAGGCAGTCTCAGAGTGTGTGTCCACATGACTAAGACCCCGTTTAGACTAGGGAAAAGTCGTACTTCAACAACGACTTTTTTGAAGTCGAGTTCAGTCGAATTCAGGTCTAAACAGGTACAGTCGTTGTTCAAGTACGACCGAAGTCGAGTTCAAAAGTTGTTGTTCAACAATGCTCCCGAGGTTCATTAAGTCGAATTCAATTCGACTTTGTCGTGGTTGAAGTGCGACTTTTCCTGGTCTAAACAGTCAGTCGAATTGAATTCGACTTTTTTATGCGTATCGCTAAAAACCACTAACACGAATTAATTTATGCTAATCCTCTGTCTTAATCGAATTCGATGCCAAATTTGAATTAGACTTTTCTCTAGTATAAACGGGGTCTAAGTTGAAGCCTGGAATCCTTGAGTTTTGCAATGCACAATCTGAATCACACCAGCATTGGAATTCGCCAGCGAAGTGTTACATGTAATCCGATTATCACATGTCAACTGGATCACGCTTTTAAGTTCTACACCACAATTGAAATGATCGCAACACAAAGTTTATGACATGTGCTATCAGGGTTCAAATTCGGCTGTATCGCATAGCAGTTTGCTCCTTATTTTGAAGTAACTGCTACCCAATTCTGCATTTGTGTAGCCCTTTTTATAATGCTTTAGTATATAGAAGTATCCTGATTATGATGAATTAACCAAAAACTGCTGTACAAAAATTTTTAAACGAATTCGAACCCTGTGTGCTATCAATTCCAAAAGGTGTGTGATCCAGTTACCAGGGAGTTACGTACCACTTCGCTGGCAAATTACTGCTGAAAGCTTAATGTGACCTCTCTAGTGGTGCGCCAAATTGAGCGGTATAAAACTAAGGTCACAGGTTAAGCTCAGCACTCGAGAATCTCAAAATGTATCGTTCATACAGTGGTAGCAATCGAGGATCACTCTGGAAAATCATGAAATCCCCTAAATTTCTTGGGAATAAATTTGAGGGCAAAGTTAGGGATTGAAATCCTCCAGACTTTTCACACGGCAGATTTCCCCCAGTTTTTGCTCGAGAACCACACTGCTTGAGCAAAAAGCCCTCCATGTGGAAATGCTGAATGTGTTCACTCCAGAGACTCCCATTTGAGAATTTTATGAGCGCTGTGCCAGAAAAGGTGATTGAACTTGGTTCCTTTTAATTCAGTTTAAAACTTAGGAAAGTTGTCACGTCAATTTCCAGCTTTTGAATTCTCCTGACTCTATTACATGCTTTATATCTTGATTATTGACGAAGACACTAGTGTTGATTAATAGATTTTAACCTCTTCTGTACGCAGACGTCAAGATCCAGTCCAGGATTTGACAAAAAAAAAGAAGTCCAAATTTACATTTCTGGAATTTGAATTGTAATTGATATCTGTGTAATTTGTATTGTGACTAGTACAAACAGGTTGATTGTTGGTGCAGTGGTTCTTGAGGTGTGACTTGTTGTATTTGGAGATAGTATTGGTGAGGTACTCTGACACCTGCCTATGGATGATGCTGAGCCAGAGAAGATATCTTACTCTTCCCAGAATCCTTTGCAACATGACACATCACCTCATTACATCATAATGACACTCCTATTACTAGGATCACATTGTTTACATTTTGAAAATAGACTGGCTAAACATGGATCGATAGTCCAGAAATATGTCATATTTTTCAAGGTCTGGATGTGCTCTGTTCATTGAGGTACTTTTTGATACTATCGACCCATGTTGCACTAGATAGCAAATCAGTACAGACAATTGTATATTGAAGAAATGCATTGTGGGAAGTGTAAGATATCTTTTCTGGCGCTGGGCATTAATGCAAGACGTGTTGTATGGTAATTGGGATGTTTAAGAAGGCAATTTGGAATGGGTAGAAAATATGGATGTTGCATATTTTACCATTAGTTTCCTCTGTATGTGGTTGCATATATATCATATGTAAGAATGAGATTTGAATAAATATCTTTAAAGTGCTCTAAATGGGATAATAAATCAAATTATTTTTTTGTACCTTTGGTGTGATGGTTTAGTGATAAGTCACTGAATCTACTGTAGAATGGATGAGCTTGTCAAAATGTTATCAGTGAGGAGCAATATCCAGTGACACTCTGAGCCAAGTGGTCTCATTATTCAGTGGCGTCTTATAGTTCAATGACCTCAGATAATAACAAAAGTTGAGCCACAGCTTGCAGAGTATTGAGTTCTATCAATATCTGTGGTTCTATATGCTCATCTATCAGAGATGCAGTTCTTTAAGGTGGTACTACACCCCTGCCCAATTTTGTGCCTATTTTTGCATTTTTCTCAAAAATTATAGCGCATTGGTGACAAGTAAGATATGTATATCATAGGGGCAAGGACCACAACTACTGCACTGGAAATTTGATTTCAGCACAGAGAACAGTTGTGGAGTTACAGTCAAAAATGAGGGAAAACCAATATTTGATCAATATATCAATAACTACTTGCTTTGAGTTGCTGAATTTTCAGTGCAGTAGTTGTAGTCCTTGCCCCTATAATATACATATCTTACTTGTCACCAATGCGCTATAATGTTTGTGAAAAATGCAAAAATAGGCACAAAATTGGCCAGGGGTGTAGTACCCCCTTAACCCCATTACAATTTACATTTGTACATTCATTGAATGATCTTTTAAAATTCGGTTACCAAAACTCATACTCTGCAATATGAAATCAAGTTTTGCACTATGATTATTAACTGAGGTTAGAAAACTATGTCATTGGGATGAGATCATTGTGGTCCATAGTGTATGGAGGGCAAAATAGTGAACCTCAGGATTATTTCGCCATGTGGCCTGGCAAACTCTGATTTAAAATTCCCTTATTTTTGTGTTGTGTGTAATGCATTGTGGCGATTGCACACTCAAAATGTTTTAACGCATACATTTGCGACGCTCAATCTTAAAAACCCAAGTTGTAGTCGACTTCAGCAATTGCCGACAAATACCAATACCGGATGTGTACTATTTTGCCTTCCATGCATGACAAGCCACTATGGCAGATTTACCATAGTGTTAGGCATGGGGCATTTCTGAGTCGCATCTGTTTGTTTCATATTCCCTATCTGTATGCTATTGGTTGCATTTATAGACAGAAGATGTGCATCTGAAGAAATTTATACAACAGGGATTGAGTTTTAAGGCATGCGAGTGCGATCAGACACCATCGCACACCTTAAAATTACATCGCCTGTGTGAGTGTGATTTATAGTACACCTCAATTTCTAAACTTCTTACTGAGTGCAATTTAATAGCACACCTGACAGCCCGCCTTTACATTTCCATAACCACTGACATAAAACAAAACAGCACAAATAAAAATTGCACTGTACTGGCATTGCATTGAAAAAATATTCATGTATGTGATATTTTATTTACACACAAATTTGAAGTTGTAATCTGAATCAATAACTTGTAAGATGTTTGCAATTAGAAATTTATGCCTGTTACCTATTGACTAATGAAATTGCATTTCTTGTCTTTTTCTTTTGCATATATTGTATCGGACCTCATCATGTCTTGATCTATCCATCAACACTCCTGCAATGAATTCTCTGTTATCAGGTGAGTGACTTAATATTGAAAACTAATCAAATAACTAATACTACTTCTAACCACTAACCCTATTAACCCACACAATAACATACCAACCATATTTATTACGGTTTACGGAACAATTTTTGCTAGTAAATATCGTAAGAAACAAGGAAGGAGCATCATCAGGAGCAGTAGCGGAAGCAGCACTACAGACACGCATGGAGTGTCCCACGTTGTAATAATCAATGCGTCAATGAGCCGAAAATGAAACCGCAGCGAGGAGCGAGAAGAGAGTATTACCACATGGCTGAAGACGGGATCTTATTCCCAATTTGGCTAATGCAGACTAGTTTCAGTTATCTTGTCTTTGATAGTGTAACAAATTTGTTATCTGCAGGGATGGAGAATAGTTGCCTTGTGTGTACACTGTAAATAAAAGTAATGAAATTTAATGAAAGAATATTGATTGATTGATTTGTGATAGTTTTTTCAGGCTGAAAGGGGCAGTGCAATACATTTGATAGTTTTTTCAGGCTGAAAGGGGCAGTGCAATACATTCGATAATGCGTTAACTTAGAAGAGCAATGTCCGAATGAAGTGAATTTTTTCATAGATATCTATCAGACCATACCCTAAAAGAGGATGCTAAAATCACAAAACGGCTTTAAAGCTGGCGCTGAATGTTCACAATTCTTGGGCATTTGTGTGACAAATGTTTGCCTCGTCAAAGTTAAGAGGCGCATGAATTATTCAAGTTCACCATTAAACTTGATTCATCCGTTTCGTCTATGTGTAGTTTGGTTCAGTTGCTATGAATTTGGGCTGTCTTTCTTATGCTTTTAAAATTTTGCACAAGGCAGCAATCTAATATCAACACTGATACATCTTTGTTGCACAAATGTGAGGGATTGGGAGTTGATGATACACACAATGATTATCACATCTGTTAAAGATTTCCCTGAAAAGGTACAAATTACATTAATTTGTGTCAAGGTTTTCGATTTTGTTTGATGTGCCAGTCCTTGGAGAACATGGTTCAATGTGTTGTAAAATAAACTGAATGTGGACTTGTGATTTTGAATTGAACTTGAGTGTGTTGTGTGTTACATCCTACCCATGTTACATGAAAGGTTGTTTGACCTAACATTATTGAACCAAGACACTAGGACAGAAGGTTGTAGCATATTACTGGTAGTCACATTTACCTTGATAGCCATTTGATGAATCATCATGATTGAATCTAATTATTTAATTTTGATAATGTATAGACAAATTAGGTACATTTAGTTGATAGTCATTTAATCAGTATTGTTTATGAAGCAATTAGGCTAAAACATTCTAATGAGCTTAAAAACAGATGCAGATGCTTTGCAGTGTCTATTAATGAGTTGGTCTGGGGATATGAAACAACTGGTTTAATAGTCTCAGTCCCAGCCGATTTGTGCTCCTCCAGTCACTAAACAAACTGTCTGGCGACAACTTCAGTATGTCTTTTATGATTGGTTGAACATCAACTCGATAAAAACCAGAGGTAAATTTGGCTGTCAATCAAGCGCTAGGCTTCAGCACATGCAGCGGTTGATGGATAGCCATGCTGGGATATAAATCCTCACATCATGCACACGAGTACGCACTGAGGTTTTCTGACATGAAATTTAATATCAGACGGGTGGTGCTTTTGCAGTAGTCCTCATTCTGTTGTACACTTTGCCGCTTGTGGTTACAGTTTAGCTACAAATCTGGGCATAGCGGTCAAACTATTGTTAAATTACGCAGTCACATGGTTCTTATCCAATTGATAACATTTTTATATGGGATTTGTTTAACCAATCGGCGATTGTTATTTAGAGGCTGTTGCCATACAGCTTGTTTAGTGACACAAATGGGCTGGGACTGAGACTAGTAGTGAGTTAGCTGACTGCAACTCCCTCTATCACCAGCACAAAGCTAGTTGGGCTGCATGCTCAGAGGGTAACAGATGACACTGAGCTGATGCTGTTGGTGAGAAGCCTTCACTGAGTAAAAACATGTTTCTGTCAATAGAAAATCAGGGCATCCAGGGGTGGGAAGTTCCCACTTGAATCCTGGAAGATGATCTATACAGATAAGAAAAGAGGTTGCAAGTGATGAGATATGTGTACAGCTTAGGTGATGGGTAGTTCATGCATCTTGATAGTATTTAGTATACTGACTGTTGAAGAACCTACTATTTGCGGATCGCACGGTCATCTCAAAACGAGGTTCTACCCGCAAAGTGTGCGCTGTGTGTGCGTACGGCGGCAAAAGCCTTCTGACGCGTTGCTAGAGAAGCATGAGAAACAAAAATGCATTTGCAGGGAGAACCTCATTTTTGGTGGCATGATGCGGGTGGATCTGTGCAAAGGGTGAACGGCTTTGCAAATGATATTTTCAGAGGGGCTGGGAATGGGAAGTCTTATGTTATGAAGATGGACCGTGACGTCAGTTAGCAAACTATCACGCCACTCAGTATAGTTCGAGCGAAACCTCCTTGTGGGCAGGTGGCTTATTCTATTATGCCTCTCTGGGGCACTATTGCTAGTACAAGTGCCAATATGATACTTATGATCTATAAAGGAAGTGCTGCTTAAATTGATCCATGTAAAGCCCTGATAGATCTTATTGCTTAAACTTTGACTGCCAAATGGAAAGTTGGGTTTTCCCCTTCCCCAGGGTTTAAAGTTTGGGGTTGAATTAGAATGATAAAATAACAAGATAATGTGAAGGGGGTTTAAAGTGCTTGTGTACAAATCAGGTGTTTTGTAGATAAGGAGAGTTTAATACAGTGCCAAAATAGTGGTGACTTTATACTGATATCGATACTGTCACACTCGGCAGTCCACGCTTTATAATGCGTGCCGGTTCGAAATTCTGAAAATTGGTGAAAGCGTGGGGGTTTAAACTTTTTGGGTAAAAAGCGTGGACTGATATAAAGCGTGGGATTAAAATAAAAAGCGTGGCGCTTCTTCCAACTTACAGTATATTTTTATTGAATGATAAAATAATCATAGTTCCAAGAAAAATCACCAAAACTTGCACACTATGTCGCAAGATAAAATTCCATTTGATGCAGGCTCGCGCTTGTTTACGTGAATCCAGTGCAATGTACACAATATCCTCCCCGAAGCCCTGCCAAAACACCTACGCTATATGCAAATGTCCGATTTTCCATGACGTGTTATTTTTCTTTACATTGATCGTGATATGAGTGACGCCATTATCATGCATAATTGATTGAGCGAAGCAGCACGGAAGAAGTAGGATATAGTCGCTGAACATAGCGTACGTCAAGTTTCATGACAAGAACAACATTTGAACGCCATAAAAGTACAGTTATTCATTAAAATGCTTATTTTACAGTACAGTAGTAGTTTTTCACATATAATTTGCATTGTTCACGTAATGTATCAACTTTTAATGGAGAGAAAAACATCGGACTCGCGACGTGTAGGTGCAGAATTGGGCGCACTTGATACTTCAACCAAATTGCGTGTGACTTTGTCAGTTTACAAATAGCGAAAAAAGTGGTGGGGGTCAAGAATTTTCAGTATAAAGGGTGCCTCAGTAAAAAGCGTGGGGTTAGGAATTTTCAGTATAAAGGGTGCCTCAATAAAAAGGGTGGGGGTAAAATAAAAAGGGTGGGAGTCAAACCCCACTGCCGAGTATGACTGTACACAGTCAATTTGCAACGCGGGAGAGCTGCTATTGTAAAAGAAAACAATTTTCAAAGGAGAAGAGGATATTGTTGGGAGCTCCTCATTGTAAAGTCAGTTGTCACTTGGTAAACTAGCTGACCATACTTAAAGCTGAACAATTTTATTTGGGGGGGTAATGATATCACTTGAGCCTAAGAGATGTACATCCCTGGACCTACAAAGAAGTTGAGATATGTTCCTTACTCCTGGCACTACGCTGACCAGTTCCACCAAGCATTCACTTCTAGTTGGTGTAAACATCAACTACCACTTCCCCACTTCCAGTGTGTCCTTGACCTTTTTCAACCACACGATATGTAATTTATTCTTGGCTCCGACCAAAAAAAGGGTAAAACTTACACTGGGTGCTAGACGTAGCAGCATTCACATTGCAACATCATAGGCCTGGCGGACTACACCTAGCTCTGAACTCCTGTCTTTTGTCAGGAGTATATCGTCGGATGTACGCATGGCGGAACTTGTACGCTGACCATCGTTCATACTGCCACCTACTGTTATTCCTAGCAACTTGCACCGACCAAGTTCCGCTGGGTATACATGTATGTACGACAATGCGAACACAGCTAGTGAAAGACAGCAGGTATACAATTTGATGAGCTATTTGCATGCCAGGTGTTGGCAGACTACAGAGGGTGTTTTCATCCCAGAGGGGATAAAAATACTTAGTTAAGAAAATAAATACAAAAATGTGACAAATTGATTCGGGAAGGGGGTAAACGTGATGAACGTGATGTACACATATTGAACACCCAGGTGTCAGTTTCCAGAGTTATTAGCACCCTTGTAAACTGACCACTCGGCTACTCAACCATTTGCTCGCTAAGTTTCTTCGCGCATACGGATCACTCATCACAGGATGTTATTGGACCTTCCTCTCCAGTATAGTATATCCTTTATAGACAGGAGAATCTCCACACACCAGCTTGCAGGGTTGTATTTCATGTGTAAAATGAGGAGATACTGCAATGATAAAATTGTCCTATTTTTGGTGCTCTTGATACACTTGACTACAAATCATGCGCAAATCTGATTTTCGGAAACGAGTGGGCATGCATGGAGGCTAACATTGTATTAATCCCATGAGAACTACCTGCCGATTGGCCAAAAAGAAGTTTTCATTATCGATTGGACCAATCGGCAACATTGTTAGAATAATTTCACCACACAAAAAAATTGGGGTGAATTATTTGCAACACTCCATTCTAATTGGTAATTTAAGTGAAGATAGCACATAATTGACCAATCAGAGGCAATGTTAGATTGGCAGGTAGTGCTCTGGGCCAGGGGGTTAAGCAATTTGTGAGATAGATAGACGGTAGAAAATTTGTTGCACAAGCTTCGTTTTAGTTTGTGACAACTAGTATTAGAATGTTGAACCATGTCCACAGGGGTAACTGTTGAATTCCTAATTTGCCATGTTTTCTCAAAAATTTGCCTTAAATGCTTTAAATTAAAAGTAGCCTTGCGGGTTTGTGTATGATGCTGTTTAATTTGTCACCTCAAGCAAATAGTTCGGCAAACCTATCAAATATTTTGAAACAGTTTTTTCTATTTTGATCAACGCCCTTAATAAATATTTTCACACTTTCGAATTTCATGCTTGCCTTAGTAGCAGGAAACCCACTCTAGCACAAAAATTGCAAATTCACCAATGGCCAGCAGGTCTAGCAAAATTATTACCTGAAAATTTGTGTGCCCTCTGCAAGGTGTTCTCATACAAAAGCTTGTGCATCATGGCAGTGGCACTTTATCTTGCATGTTTATATGGTTTGTTTACAATGTGCTGTGTCCTATGTGAACTTGATGACCTCGCCAGGTCACATTCTTATGATTTATTAGTAGCAATGGAAAAATAATTGTCACATATCATTTCCATTGGATCACTTCCAGGGGTGGATGGTATTATCCAGGGGTGGATGGTATTATGTAAGGATTATTTTAACTGTTGTGTCCTAGCTTGCATAACCTTGATGACCTTATGAGGTCACAACATTTGTAACTCACTTTTACAAGGCCTTGCAAAGACATTTAGTATGTCCCCAGGGACATACTATTACTAAGAAGTAGACTAGACCACAGATAGACCATAGACTGGATAGACCTATATTTGCTGTAACATTTAGATATGATTTATAATACATAATTTATTCATGTACTTGTATTGGATTAATGTTCTGAGTTATGTTCAAGGCTGTATTTATTCTGTGAATATGGATTCACTAATGCAAATTATGTTTCTCTGTGATTAGAACTGAGCAGAAAGAATTTTACTGCTCCTTGAAAAAGTCTTATCTTATTATAATTCATCTCAATCAAAAATATCATTCGATACGACCTTGGCAAAATTATATCACTGGGAAAAATGTGCATGCATTCACGAATATCGAATCGGGAGTACAAATCAAGTAATGAGTAAGTAGTACCAATGAGCCATTACGAAGATGAGCTCTATGAAAAAAGAAAATATGATCTTCTAAGTCAATCCAATGGTCTGATAGTAAATTTGGCAGTTCCAGTTGAAATTCATACACCCCATAATTAAGACATGTCCTTAATCTTCCACACAGGGAGTGTGAATTTCAAATGGGATTACCTGAATGGGTGCCTCCATTTGAAATCTACACCCCCTGTATGGGAGATTACGGTCATGTCTTCCATAGGGGTTGTATGGATTTCAAATGGAATAGCCCTTTAATAGCAATAGCAATAGCGGGAATCTAAAATTGGATTCCTCGTTTATGTAGCAAGATGATAACCAGAAAGGCACAGACTATGTTCGGGTTTGCCACCAAAAGATTACTGTACATCCCTTCATTACTTGTATCTCCGGTAAATAACAATAAACAACAACAGGTTTCCTGGTTACTGCTTAGTTTATTCCGACCCTGAGTGGACTCAGTAGCCTGATATGACAGTAATTTGTACCAGCCAGTTAATATGTAATGTAGGTCTACTGTTAAATTATTTGTGCTCACATGATTTGCTCCATTCCAGTTTGATTTGAATTGATGGATATAGCTGATTTCTTCTTGAATCATTTGCAAGTGAACATGTTGGCCTATTTGAGCAATTTGACCTGTTTTGAATTTTGATAGGATTCAGGCCCCTAGCCAGTGAGGTGGTGGTGGGGGAGGGGTGTGTGGGGTAAGGGGTGACAAAAGGTCTGCTTTGTCTGTAAACAAAATAACAAAATTGGGCCAGAAATTTTGATAAATATATCCCAAATCATGAACTTTCTTGTGAAATTTGTTAAAAAATAGGATAAAAAATCAATTGCAGAGGGGATAAAGGTCTACTTTTGTTCAGATGAAGATTTTCCTTGTAAAGGTCTGCATTTGGAAAATCCGCACCCCCACAAAAAACATTCTGGCTTCGGGCCTGATAGGCTACATAATATTATGATGCTATGCAATTGCAATGTGAACATAATCAGAAAATGTTTAGCGATACATGGAAACTGACACCTAGGAATCCCTTACATAAATTCTCTAGGTATGGTTAGCTTTAGTTAATCCCAACCAGGCAAGAATCTAATAGTAACTTGCCTGTCACGCTCAATATACGTCGCCCTCTGTGCGCACCACCCTTACCAATTGGACATGTTGATCGGAGGGGACTGGGTCAGTTCCAAGCCTCAAAATAAGCATGCACCCAGGAGCCATTTACCCAATGGTCATTACATTTTGGCTCCTGGTCCATGCAAAAATCAAGTGAACCAGGCTCTAAACAGAAATTAGAGCCTGGTAGTTACACTGGTTTTTGTATTTAATGTGTACAGTTAAAATCTAAATGACTCCCAGTTCTTTAAAAAATGGCTCCTGGTTCTCTAGATATTCACAGGATCAGGAGCCACTTTTTCCAAATGTGTGGCACCTGGTCCAGACCTGCTTATTTCGAGGCTTGGTCAGTTCTAGGTGTGGATATCCCCCATTGTTGACAGGACCAGTGCAGGAAATATTCTCACTGTCACATAAATTCTTTAATCCTTCCTTGGCTCTGTCATGTATCAGGCTTAATGTGAGGCTTTCTGCTCATGGTCAAGAACTATTGATTAGGTGAAGGACCAGGAGGTAAGGGACAGGTCAGCGGGACTCTACGAATCAGACAAACTTTCATTAGTAGTGTTCAGTTTGTAAGCCTTAAAGAGGAAGCCCGTCAGAGCAGTTCTTCTGGGTGAACCAAATCTGCCTGGTTATCAAATTAATCAGTGACAATGTTATCTCTGAATTTGATATGGTGCTAATTGATGTTATTGCATCAGTTACCACCTGCCAAATTCAGAGATAAACTTATCACTGATTAATCTGATAACCAGACAGGTTTGGTTCACCCCAGAAGAACTGCTCTGATGGGGCTTCCTCTTTAATTCATGTTTCATGTTTCATTTTCATTACACCATATTTTGAAAATTTTGTTTCATTATTACAAAAATTGGATTTTTTACTTCACTTCTCTTTTAATCTTTAGATTCTTCAAAACACACCTGGTGCATGTTTTCTTTAGGACATCATGTTTTTTAACTTTTCAAACTTGTGTTGATAGAAAAGTAAAGTTTAATAATATTAACAATCTCCATCAATGTTCATGTGCCACATTGCAGTGATAAATCAAGAATAAAACAGCCATCTGTGATCCATTATTGCGTAGGTAAAAAAACATGACTAAAGTCACGCATCATGTCCCGCTTGCAGCAGCCAGTCCTAGCCATGCCATGCATCAATTCCGGGAAGAGAATAATCCCGTAACATTTTACCTTATTTATTTGGAAGAACAAGATCACTGGGTCAGCATTCTGTGTTGAGTGTTAACATCATTCCATACAGGCATTCTATGTGTTTGTGTGTATGTGAAGGAATTTCTGTTCAAACGGAAATAGTCAATGTTGTTTTGATACCATCTTGAAGTAGGTTGCTTGTATGCTTGGTGCCGGGCTCAGTGGTGTTGCAATCTGAGAGGATAAGAGTTGTCCAACATGGGTTTTTGTAATGGGCTATTCCAGAAAATAGGTGCACACCCCCTATAGAGGAGTAAATTTTCAATCAAAGAAATGTCCGGATTTCCAAGTTTGCTTTCTGAAAACGACTGGATTTCCAGTTGCCAATGTTACTGGAATAAGCTTGGAAATCCAATCAAATGAAGGAAAAATCACGGAAATGTTGAAAATGAGCTCTCATATTGAGGATTTCTGATTTTAAACTATTTTTCTGTTGGATTTTTTTGCCTTTGGGCACTTTAAAAGTCTGGATTTCCAACAGTCACGACTGGACAAAAAGTCCGGATATCCGAACTCCTCTATAGGGGGTGTGCATCTATTTTCTGGAATAGCCCAATATGGAGATGGATGAGTTGCATTCATGGTTCATTTGGTAGGAGAGGATTTTGATGAGTATTGGAAGTGGAGTTGGCAAAGATCATGCCTAATTGAAAAACATTGTAAGGGAGAGTGGTAACATCTATCTGTCATCTATGGGGCTATTACATTTGAGATTGATACACCCCATATGGAAGATATGACCTTAATCTCCCACATAGAGCATGTAGACAAGCCTGCGACACTCCCGAGCTAGTCTGAGGACAGAAAATATGACTCTTGTGCTAGTCTCCTACACAACCAGTTAATTATGTGGTCCTGACACTCGTCGTTCATACAGTCTGGCCCGAGACTAGGCAAAATGTGACTCTTGCACTGTCCTCACATCGGTAGAGGCCGTTTGTACGGAGTGTATCATCTCATTGTATAAGATCTTTGATGTAGATTACTAATGGAGATTGGTAGGCCTATTCAGTGCAAGGCAAATTGAACATTAGGCTACTCTAGTTGAAATTCATATCCCACTATGGAAGACTTTACTTTCCCACAGGGAATGTGAATTTTAAATGGGGTTACCTGAAAAATTGGCAACTCCATTTGAAATTCACACCCCCTACAATTAAGGTTTATGTCATTAACAGGGATGTGGATTTCAACTGGAAATAGTGGAATAGCCCAATTTGCTTCCTTTAATTCAGCGCTTGTTACTTTAATAATAAGTGCAAATATGAGGTGGGATGTAACTACTGCCATGTAGGTAGAGATACATTACACTTTAAAAATTATTACATGACATTTGACTTTAGTACCATTTATCAATATTTTGCGTCCCATTGTCAGTGGTAAACTCTCTAGTAAATTCTAGATACATGTAGACAAGTTAGGCCGCGTAAAATTAATGTTTTGGTTCTCGTCCGGAGGATTTTCAGGATTTGACGAGGGAGGGAGGTGTTTTTTTTTTTTTTTTTGGGGGAGCAAGCGGAGTTGGATTTTTTGCTAGTGTTGGCTGTGCATCCAGTAACTGCAATATATGCCCAAATGTTATATGACCCCCCTATCATTTTCTACGGAAGGGGGGGGGCAAATTTACAAAATTTTAAATCAATAAAATTGTGACCTCCTCCCCCAACAAAAAATTTATGACGCCCACCACCAAAACACGATACACCTCACCTACCCCCCAAAAAAACCTATGGTTTCTTTCCAAAAATGTATAACCCCCCCCCATATATTTGGGACCTCCCTCCCCCAGCTCCCCAACCTCCTTCCGAAGTTGAAGAAAATTATAGCCGCCTTGGGCTGTTCATTTGTTTCAAATATTTGACTGTTTGAGTTTGATTTGAGTGAAGGAATAAAATTACCGAATGCACTTCTAATTATTCAGTCGGTATGAATGGCCTGAATGATGCGCTGTCATGGCTGTCGAATTCGTCAGCGTGTACAATTACCGTCTCGTTCTCAAGTTCCATGTCATGATGAAGCGCATGACAACAGGTTGAACACATGACAACACGCTTTATATGCTTTTTACAAGCTTATTATATTAGTATATCGTAAGAAGCGAAGGTATTTACCTTGGTGGACTTTGTGACGATCGATGTTTGCACTTTGCACCAGCAGCCTACGGCACCAGTACTGCAGCAGCACTCGTACTCGTGTGTCAATTTTCATCAATTTTTTCGTCAAGCAGAATTAAAAAGATCTCATACCCATGTGTTATAATCGCTACACCTCGCTATGGTGGTGCGAGACTATCAACATTCTAGCGATATGAAAAAGCATATGAGACCTCGACTAGTCTCTGTCGAAGCTTTCATGGTTCGCATTTTTGTATGGAGCATCAAACACGGTCTGCCAGGACTGTTAAGAGAGGTAGTTTTAAAGAGGCCCCAGGCAGCATCAGACACGAAAATAGAAAAGTAAAAAAAAAAATTGAGGGGGAAAAATCCATGAAAAAAAAGCGATTTTTTTTTTGTTTTTTCCAAAAGACACAAAAATCAACAAAAAAAAAAAAAAAAAGCATGCGGCACCCCAAACCGAGGCGGGCGGGGACGAGAACCAAAACATTAATTTTATGTGGCCTTAACTGGAACTATGATGTTAAAAACAACCACAAAATGTTTGAGAATGATTTCAATAATGGCACATTTGGGAATGTTGGGTAAACCATGCAAGACTGAACCAGATGCCTGTATGGATGGTGTCCAAGTCTCTCTTTCTTTTCCATCTTCATAATGTTGCTTGATTTAAAGGAGAGGCAGTATGTAGGCCTAAATTCTAAATGCCTAAAGTTCCATTGGATAAAAAATAGGGGCCTATACAATGCATATAACCAGTGCACGTTTGTGTGGACATATGCTAAACTAAGTCCAAAAAGATCCACATTTTTGTGGGAAAAAACACATTTATAGCGTCCACTTTTGTGAGTGAAAATATCCTGGGAAAATCATCAAAACTTGACTAAAAGTCCACTTGAAAGTGATAATGTCCACTTGTTTTTAAATGAAAAGTGATTTTTACTGTTTTGGAACCAATTTGCACTGATAAAACTTTAGATTGGATGGATGGAGCCAGGACACAAAATATTAAATGGCACCAGCCCTGCATTAGGAGCACCAATCAGTGTAGCCCACATGAGTGGTTAGCTGAACCATTGTTGAAGTTAAAAACACCATGCTCTGACACCCACAAGCATTTTTGGGATTGCCAAATTCCAGAAGATTTTACCCATTCTGGTTTGGCCATCAACAGCTATCAACCTTATTTTGTAAATCCCACGCTTGATCCCCATAACAATCCAGTATGTTACTGCTGAGGTGAAACCACTTTTGCTTTAGCCTCTCTCAAAAATGTCATTTACACCATCTGTTGCCTTTGATCTGTGGCCATTATTGGAAAGAGGTTGTCATTTTTCCAAATGCTCACATTTTAAAGCCCGATTAACAGGTTGGTCTGGGTTTTGCATTGTTGAAGGTTTGCCAAAAGAGTACGCCAGACCAGAATGATGGGAAAACAATGTTGGTTTTACATCAAGAATGTAATTTATCCATCTGTTGCTTTTCTTTCCAGTTTGCCCCTCTAGAATACTTTATGATTTGAATAGTGTACATTTCCATATATTTTAAACCAAAAATAATGTTTATTACATGTCAGCAGGCCCACAGCCAGAATTTTTTCGTGGGGTTACAGATTTTCTAAATGCAGACCTTTTCAACAGAAATCTTCATTCTGGTCAAAAGTACACCTTTGGATTTATCCACTCTGCAATTGATTTTTGGATCCTAATTTTCGGAAGGTCATTTCAGGGTCATCCGAGGTCACCAAGGGGTCATCTGAGGTCAAATCACTAAAAACTTGTATATGGGCATGAAACGTGGTGGGTACAGTCAACATTTAGAGTCAGTTTTGGGAAGGTCATTTCGGGGTCATCCGAGGTCACCCAGGGGTCATCTGAGGTCAAATTACTAAAAACTGTAGTATGGGCATGAAACTTGGTGGGTACATAATATACATTTCATCTTGTCAAAACCAAAAGTTATTTACTGACCTGACAGTTTCGACCATCTTGGACGATGATCATCTTCAGAGTGATGTTTTTCTCTCCACCTTCTGTTTACCAACAGAGTGCGCACCAGCGCCCAGAAGTGGGTCGTATACGTGGCTAAGATAATGGGCCCCCTCGTCTCTGTTCATTGTGTTCGGTGCTCTCTTCCGTATCCAGATGGCTTCTCTTATCGGCGGGCTCCCGAATTACATTCCTTTTCAAGTACTTGAGCATCTTTCCAGTTAATCACATGATTTTGTTGAGCGGCATGGTCCGCGGTAGCAGATTTGGACTGTTCGCTAGCCGACTGTTTTCTTGTTTGACGAGTAAATGTTCCTTTACTATCTTAGCCACGATATCGACCCACTTCTGGCGCTGGTGCGCCTCTGTTGGTAAACAGAAGGTGGAGAGAAAAACATCACTCTGAAGATGATCATCGTCCAAGATGGTCGAAACTGTCAGGTCAGTAAATAACTTTTGGTTTTGACAAGATGAAATGTATATTATGAGTTTCTACAAACCTAATGAACCTCTTCAAGAATATTGGTGGGTACAGTCAACATTTAGAGTCAAATTTTCAGAAGGTCATTTCAGGGTCATTCAAGGTCACCCAGGGGTCATCTGAGGTCAAATTGCTAAAACTGTCGTATTGGCATGAAACTTGGTGGGTACAGTCAACATTTAGATTTAAATTTTGGAAGGTCAATTCGGGGTCATTCGGTCACCCAGGGGTCATCTGAGGTCAAATTACTAAAAACTGTCGTATGGACAAACTGGGTACAGTCAACATTTGCAGCAAAATTTTGCGGGGTAGCATGTTCCTCAAACTTGGGTGCATCTTGACCCCAGGCAGAACAAGTTTGTATTGGTTAGTGGGTCAAAGTCAACTAAGTCATCCAGGGGTCATCTGAGGTCAAACGAGCAAAAACTGTCGTATGGGCATGAAACTTGGTGGGTACAGTCAACATTTAGTGTCAAATTTTTGGAAGGTCATTTCGGGGTCATCGGTGTCACCTAGGGGTCAGCTCCCAACCTGTTGCGCATTCGACTCCAAGAACAATTACTTTCCCACCAAAAAAGCGTGAGAGCCACAGCACCATTGGTGCTCTTGTTAAGTTCATGGTTTGTAGTAAAGGCCTATTTATCAAAATCATTGATATTTTTGGCCCAATTTGCTATTTTTTTACAGACAAAACAGACCTTTTGCACATTTATGTGATGGGGGTACATTGCTCTAATTGCACCCCCTGGCTACGGTCCTGCATATCGGGTAAAAAAGAAGGGCATCAATGAAATGGCCTTTTGTTCTTTTCAATAGTCCTTTGCGATTTTAACAATTCACCCCAGCTATGCCGTTCCATATTAACACACTTTTGATTGGGAGCAGCTCTCGTAGTGAGATGAATTGATATTGAAATATAAATTTCAAAAAAGAGGCTATTATGAAGTAAACAATCTAATAGTCCAGTATTCAATTTGATATTCAAAGATGACCTAGGATAAGGATTCCTTCATCAGTACCTGTCATGCGGGTATTTAGCTACCGTATCTCCCCTGCATACTCAGGAACCCCTCCCATTACAGTTGTCTGTGTATTGAGAGTCCTGATTATCACCTTATTTTATCCACCAACTTCCGGGAAAGGTGAAAATTTTATTATTCCTTTATTTTCTTAGTTTTATAATGTCACATCTTGAATTATGAAGGCATATTGGCAACTGTGTTAAACCACATCGGTGAAGGTTTATGGGCCAAAAAACACTGATGACAAACACTGTTGCTCTATTTCTGGTGCTTGGGTCTGTACTGTAGGAGGAAGTTGCACACTTCTACATGTAGATCAATAGCTTCATTAACCCTTATGCCCCTTCTATAATAAACTGGTTTAAAGTTGTCCAAGTTGAAAACATTGGAATGACTTGTTAAATCACTTTGGTAAAGGAAAAATGCACTCGAACATACTCTTTCCAGGTGCTGATATGTCAATTTTTACGCATTCACAATTTGCACATCACGATCAGAAGGGACTAGGCCTGTTTAAAATAGATACATTCTCCACTAGAGCAAAAAATGTTAATTTCAAATTCCATTTGTGAGTGTCAATTATATCACTCATACATAAATTCTAGACAGTTCATTGGTTGATTACCATTTATCATTTTTACCATCACCCTCTCCGTGTGATAGTCTTTACTATCATAGTGCTCTGCCGAAGTGCGCCTGCGCCAAGCCGTGCACTGACTCTGGATCTCGCCGATTTAATTATGGGTGGACCCCAAAATGTGAAGTATATCACGGCAAAACATGGTGTTATGTTGATGAAAAAATGTATTTCCTACCTTAAATAGTATTTTAGTAATAGAATTTATGTATGAGTGATATAAAACAAATATTAACTGTCTTAAATTAGTGTAATGGTTAGAAATATAATCACTTTCGGTGAAAGATGTATTGTTCCATTCCACTCGCGTTCCGGCTCGTGGAATGGAACAATCCATCTTCACCTCATGATTATATTTCACCATCACACTCATAGACAGTTAATATTTGTATACTTTTGCTACAATTCTGAAGTCATCATTTTCTGTTACCAACACAGATTTAATTGAGTGCTTTAGCTGTGACCCCTCCTCCCAGTGTCATCTGCAACCCTGTCAGCTTTGACACTCTTTTGGTTTTACTTGGGTTCACAAACTATGTTGCCCCTCGATAGTAAATGAAGGGAATAGTGAGCTATCACCATACAGGTATCAGAGTACCAGTACGGAGTCTGCGCTATGCCCAAGTTCTGTGACGAAATATGACCAGTCCCTAATAGCACACCACCACAACTTTCCAATCTCCTGTTTTTTTCTTGCACAGAACAGACTGCTCGCATAAATATGATTAACATGTCATATAAACAAACAAAGTTAGCTGACTAGAAAAATCGAAATAAAATGTTTTTCCTGCCTTGTCCCAAAGGGGACCAGGACACTTGACTTTGCCTGATGAAATGCTTCCTGCCACAGAAACAGAAGGTCGACCCTACAACTCCCCTGATTGTTATGGTCTTTCCAAGGCAGAATGCTATTTTTGGCTCATTTCTCTCAAATTGCTCCTTGTAAATACTATCTGGCAGGGACAGGAGTGGATTTATTCATTAGCTGGCACAGAGACACAGTGTTGTGTTGGGAAAACATCAAGTTCAGTTTGGTTTTTGGTCTCAGCACATGACTGACTGTGTTGTAGCCTAGATCCAGTGTATGGTTGTAGTAGTTCATTGCTCTCAGACCAATTGGAAGTTCTTGGAATAAGTTACTACTAGTTGGCATGTGTGCATTTAGTAGTATCTTCATTCATTGCATTGAAGTAGCTGAGTGTAGGACTATTTTGTTGCATCAATGATAGAATAAAGGTGTACATCAGCAGCAGATAAATTTGTGTGTAGCCAAGTTTTAGCTTACAACCTACAGGGCTTAAAGTGTGTTTTTTTTGGCAAACTGCAGCGACATTCAGATGATTATAACATAGATGCAAATGTGCATGGTGATACAGAACTCTTATGTGTAGTGAGCTGCAAGTGACATTTTGAAGCTTTTCGGATTTTAGGATCTATGGTTAAACTAGAGCTGTGTATTTTGGTGAATCAAAGTGACAGTTTGAAGCTTACGAAGAACCTTGACTTGAATGAGGATTAGTTGTGAATTATAAGATAGAGTTCAAGATGCCTGAAAACCAGAGTGTTCTAGCCAATGGTATAGTACTTGGGAAAAGAAAGGTATGTTGAAATTAATTGGTTTGAAGCATGGTTGGTTGATATATTAATTATTATGTGAATCTTTAAAAAATATCACAGTTAGGTGATGAGGAAAAAAAGAACCTATTCTACAGACGTCGGATTAACTTGCCAAGTATCCTGGTCAGGATTTTTTTTATCTGGAGGAGGTTAAATGACCAAAAAAATAAAATCACAGAAAGCTTGAAAGATCTTTAAAAAATCTGCAGCAGGCAAGCTGGGTAGATTCAAAAGTGGTGACAAATTTTGTAGTGGGGAATAATCGCTCTAGAGTCATATCATGGACATCGAGCTACTTGACCCTTGAACTCCCTCCCCATCCCCTCTTATGGACACTGACTGACCCTACCGCCTTAAGGTATACAGGTGGGAAATTGGAGGAAAAAGTGATGGATTTAATAAGAAAAAAAGGATTTTTCCTGGGATCTCAAGAAAACTGTCACAACCAGATGACTTTGGTATACCAACCCACTCAAGGTCTCTTTGGTTCACATCTTCGTGCTTGACCTTCTGACTTCACCAACAAACATTGTAACATTCCCCCATAATTTCCCAACATTTATCATGTTATTATAGGCTCTGTTGTTGCAAAACAAAATGAAGGTAACCATTAATTTTGAACTTAGCAGAACTAGAGATGTTTTGATTCAAGCTGATTTACATTAAAATGAATCATAAAATGAAAGTAACCTCCAGATTAGGATTTGCATTAACTTGAGAAGAACAAGGTGGTACTCAGATTTCATGTGTCCAGGGTTGAGGATCAGAAAGCCTTTTCAAAATGGTTCTGGTCATGAGTTAGGCTTTCTGGTTCTCAACCCTTGAGAGTCAAGTGCTTGTTTCACCATGATATTTAATACATGTAGACAATAGACATGTAGAATCAGGAAGCCTGTTCTGAAAATTGAAGAGGAAAGTTTGCTTTCCCAGGTTATGCATAATATAAGCCTACATGTAGGCCTACATTGTGGGAAATCCGATGTTTCTGCCAGGGAGATTAATATTTGTTTACAGGCCAGCCTAAAGGTTCACTAGTGCTAGTTCAAAGACAAGGTTCTGGTATTCTACAAAAAATTATTATTGGTAGCTTCCGTATCTAAATAAATGACTATAATTAGGCCACACGTGGGCGCCATAGCAGTTTGATTTCCCAGTTCACAATTAGATGTGATATTATCTCATATTTAAATGTTCTTCTGGTGAAGTGGGATTACAGAGAAGTTCAAGGGCAAGATTGAGATTATTCACACAGTGGGTTTGGTTTTGGATTGGTTCACAGGATCTGGAGCGATTGTGGCACACTTTTCTTATTCATTGATTCTGTTTGTGTGGCTACTTATGGGAGATTATGAGACATTTGGCATTTGGGAGAGGAAATATGCCAAGAAACTTGGAAATTTGTTATTTTTGCAGGGAATTTGGATATTTTTCTGTTCAGTTGAAGTTCCATGTGTCACTCTGCTGTGTATACCCACTCTGCTGAGCTGTACTGGAATTGATGATTTTGGCTCACTTCAATCTGGAATAAAATCCATCGTGTGAATAAATCCAGTGATGCTCCTCTCTGTGGTTTAGTAAATGGTTGGGAATTGTCAATTAGCTTTGATTAGATATTGATGAGTTCAGTTCTCGGTAAAAATTTAGCAATGCTGATTTATTCATAAATGTCTCTTGATAGTTTTATGTATGAGACATGACAGTTGCTGTTCATACATGGAGAGAGAGTTGTGTGCACATGGGATGGAGGTGTGTGTGCGTGCCTTTGATTTTACCTTCACTAGAGGACATTTTTGTGCTTTTCACACCTTTACGAGGACTCTGTCCCAGTTGTCAACTTGTCACCACATTTTCAATCACAGCATAACCTGGTAAACCTGTACAAATATGCCAAAAATTGACTTTTTACAAAAAGTACCCCAGTTTGGCAGTAAAAACTTCAACTGTGTGTTTTTGCCCCTGGTTGGCCAATAATTCTCTGTTTTTGATAGGCATTAATTAAAAAATTTGGAACTGTGTGATTTTCCCTAGTTGGCCATGGAATTGCCCCTGCTTCCATGGATGCATACATTTGAATTTCCATTTCTAGATATGTGCTGGCATTCACCTTCACATCACACTACTACCTGATGATAAGCAATCACTGTTGTATTTCCTATGTTGCCAGGGTTACCAAAAAAGTTTCCAATTTTCGGCCAAATATGGACGAAATCAAGATGGCACTTTTCATCAGTTTGATATGTTACCATGGCAACTAATTACTTCTACATTGCATAGACCTAGATTGTGTACATTTCTTAAAGGTTACAGCCTAAAAATTATATGAATTGAACAAATCGTTTGAACGTGACAAAACTGTATCATGAATGCACATCTCAAGTTGATAATAAAGACTGGCATTTACAACCCCACCGCGGTACAGACATAAACAAAAGGAACCTTTTGATTGTTATTTGTAACATGCCGAATTGAGAGCGTAGTCGGGCAGGTAGGTGCCAGGCTTTTTGTTTTTTGAGGATGCCCTGATTATAAATGAGTCTACCCATTAATAATTCATTTCTCTTTGACCTGGTTGCAATTTCGAAAATTTCACACTTTGCTAAGTAAATAGACCTTCCTCGCTATGTATTCAAAACTAAATAGTAGCAATATAGTAATCAGCATTATTATCAAAATTGCTACCAAAAATCCAAAAAACATGTAGATTGCAGAATGCTCAATTAACAACAATATGGAGGTATTTTCCCTTCTAGCAAACATGGTAGAGTATTTAAATGAATGACAGGCAGACATGATGGGATATAACATGCATTCTTCATTTTAGTTCATTGATTGTTCTTGTCAGATTTAAATCTTAAAACATGATCAAAATCACCAGAAATTGAAGATTATTTCCTCTTAAAGCAGTCATCACAACTCTCCTGAAATAGAATCAAGTGTCAACGAGATTCAGGAAATGTTTTGTGTTACTGATTTGAAAACACTTTCAATATGTCTCCTGATAGATTTTAAATTTAAACGACATAGACTAGATTAGGTAACTTCTCCCTCAAGACTAGCCCAATGTCTTAATAATCAATCTCTGTCTTTTGTACAAGTTCAAAAGCAAAACATGCTTTTAAGGGGCAGTTCACGATCGATAGCTTCAGTCGGAAGTTACATCACCGTGATTATGTATGAATGACCTTTTTTACACCCCCCAAAAATGTTTATCTAAAAACAAAATAACTCTTCAGGGTAACGCACCCCTGCCTTATTTTACTGGGAAATGCCCAGTTTGGTCCAGGACTGTATGCCTACATCATAGAAATGACATACATGTACTGACCACCTGTACAGAATGGTCGACTGCAGATCCGTCGTATAACGCTTTTTCAATGGGAAATGAACTTTGCTGCTTGGATGATGTCACAATGAGGTTAGCATTAATTCCGTATTAAAAAGTGTGTTCCGACTGATCTGCACTGGACCGGCCTCTGTAGCTAGGACAGGTCAGAAAATATTTCACTTTGGTCATGTAGTAATGTCAGCCTGGTGTTGTTATTCATTCATGAATCTATCCTAAAAGGATACAACTTTAAAATTAAATCAATCATTGGAATGAGCTTTTAACATGTAGACCTATATACACTATGGACCACAATAGCCTCGTCCCAATGCCAAAGTTCAATAACCTCAATGAAACAATAATAGAGCAAAATTTGACCTTAAGTTGCGGAGTATGAGTTTGTGTACCCAAATTTTCAAAGGTCATTCAAATGAATGTGCAACTGTATTGGGGTTAAAGAACTGTGCCCTGATAGATGAGCATGTTGAGGATCCTAGTGATATTTAGGAATCTTAGATCTAAAAAGATACTGAATTTTGAAGGAATCACAAATGCTTCTTTAAACAGGAATAACACATCAAAACAGGGACTTTGAAAAGGAAATTACTGTGATTACATTGATTATGTTGTATTTGAACTTGGTCTGTGAGGTTACAGACATTCTCCCCTAGGACTGTTTATAAATTACAACAGTGCAAAAATATCCGCTTGGTTATAATCATCCATTTACAAGTCTGTCACTTATGTTCTCTAAATTGTTTCTTCCTCTGATCTTAGAGTGGAGAGATTTTACTTTCTGTGGCCTAACAGTCATCATAGTACCTTGTGTGTTACATACATTAGTTTATATACAAATAAGATAATTTGTGGTCAACAAATTCCAAAAACTAATAAAATGAGAACATCTTTACCTATTTTTGGTCATTTTTGGATGAATTTGACTCGTCATTGCAAGTTTGTGTTCGAAACCTGTCAGGGTCATTGTGTAGGTGTCTTTGTGCAAGACTTTTTATTTCGCTTGCTCCTCTCCAACCAGGTGTATAATGGGGAACTGATGGGGAGGATCGTCAGTGTTGTTGGCACTTGGCAGCCACATAGTTTGATATCGTAGTGGCATTGAAAAAATTGTATAGCGATCTGAACAAATTGAAAATGCACTCCAATGCCAACATTTATTTTTGTTTATTTTCAAGCAAACTAGGTTATTAAATTTCTATAGATTCCATTTAAATTTCAGCTTATCATTTTGGACACCCTACCATACATTATTTGTCGTATGATTTTATCTGATCTTGACATTTAGGAGTTACTGTGACTATCTTCAGGATTTGATCAATTCCTGTTATGTTTTCCGTCAAATTTATGTCAAAATTTCTGAGACTAAATATTTGCAATTTGGATAAACAGTATGCTATGAGTCCCTTAGACACAGGGTAGGGCACAGATGCACAGTTTTGTGTTCTGTTGGCAGTCCAGGGAGAAGGGGGAGGGAAAGGTATACCAATATCATTTCCAGTTAAGGGCTCGGTCACCCACGTTTGCACAGTATATTTTGTGGGACCTGTTTGCTATTCAAAAGTACTCATTGTCCGCCATTTTCTGTGATTCCTTTTTTGCTGAACCATGAAATGGTCTCGGCCTATAGTAGTCTATGTTACTTCCTTACTCCCTTCCTTACTCGGTAACCTTTTGGTCTGAAATGGACATATCTCTAAATGCCACGAAGGTATGAGCCCATGAGTGGTGTCATATGAAAGAGGAAAACATAAAGAATATAATAAAAATATTTCCAAACGTCAGAGGTCATCCAGGGGTCACAGGGGTCAAAAAAGGTCATTTTAACCAAAAATGCTCCGATTGAGCTTAAATTTAAATGCAATGATCCTTATGACATTCTAAACATGTTTAAAACATTTTACAATTTATTTAAAGTCAGTAAGGGGTCATAAAGGGGTCAAAGGTCAAGTTGTTTTAAATGCTCCAATTGAGCTGAAATTTAAATGCAATGATCCTTATGATATTCTAAACATGTTGAAAATCTTTTAAAATTCATTGAAAGTCATTAAGGGGCATTAAAGGGGTCAAAGGTCAAGTTTTCAAAATGCTTCAATAAATGAGCTGAAATTTAAAAGCAATGATCCTTATGACATTCTTAACTTCGACGATCAAGGTATATTAAAACGGCAATTAATGAAACAGTCTTATTCAAATTAATACTATCCAGCACAGTATTGCTGCTTGATTAGATCGTCACAGTCATCTGCCTAACTTACCTTGTTCCCTTGCAAAGGGCACAGTTGCTCTAGTTTATTTTAAATTCTTTACTTTTCCTCTTTCATTAATACCACTCGGCCGGTCATACCTTCGCAGCATTTCGAGATTATGTCCATTACAGACTCCGGGTGACAGTGGTATAGGCCTAACAGAATATACTGCCGAAGCCACATGGTTCAGCTATGGTGCGGTTATCGCTCTAGTTTCGATTAAGGCACCATTTGAATCAACCACCCTTTGACCAATCACGGGCTGTAGGATCATCAGACGCCAGACTTGTAGTAGTCACTGAAAGTCGAATCTGAGTTAAGTCAAGTCATCAATCCCTCTAGTCGAGTTGAGCCATGAAGCCTTTTGAGTCCGAGTCAAGTCATTTGAAGTAAGTCAGTCGAGTCGAGTCAGGCCATTATGTCGAGTCGAGTTGGATATATTTTGTTGAGTCATTTCGAGTCACTTCACGTTTTATATGCTCATGTTACCAGGTTGGTAAACTTGCGTCAAATCTGGACACAAATTAGTTCATGAGTATCTTTATCTCTGGCTTCAATTATACCAATACAAAAAAAGGAAGAACTCATCAAGTCAATATGGTATTATTTTCCAAAATTTTGATCTTTTATATTGTAAAAGGTTACAGAAATACAGATATTTATTATTTATATTGGAAATATGTCTGTCAGTTGCTGATCTATTTGAAGTGAAACAGGATGCTTAATAGTTGATTAATTTTAAAACCATATCTCCACTAAAGCTGCAAAAAATCTATACCCAATTTAAGAAAGGAAGTGTTCTTCAAGTGAAATGAAAGTACAAGGATGCTCTGCGGTCAATAACTGACCTTTTATTGACCTGTCCCCAGTGACCTCCAGACTGTGTTCAAGATTGTGTGAATGATTGATTATCGGTTATTGATTATAAACAAAAAGAATTGGAAGATTGAAGTGAATTAATACCAGATGAATAGATGTCCAACTCTGAAACTGTATTAATATTGAACCACCATTGCAGTACAAAAAATGTATACATGTGTGGAAAAGATATTTTTAATTTGCTAAATGTAAACTGCAGAAGATTGTTGCTTTGTTCATTAGGCCAAAAAAATATGTTTGGTTGCCCTCAGAGACCAACTCAAAAAATCAGAAAACCTGGGTCGTTTTTTTTTCCTTTTTTTCCAATCACTTTTTTTTTTATAGAAAAAAACCTTAAATTTGAACAGGATAGAGTGACCTACCGACCCTCCAAATTTTTGTCTTGGAAGGGCAACCAAACAATTTATTTTTTTGGCCTTAACATAGTGTCATACTCATAGCAATTTTGAGTAAAAACACAAACTTGTAAACAATTCAAGCTACTCCACTGACAGTAGCAATCCCTTAAAAGAAGGACAAAATTACCTGTTGATAATATTTGATGAAATTATTGCTAAAAAGATAAAAAATGTATCTCAAATATTTCCAACCTGTTGTACCTGTATCGGGTGTGGTTTAGTGATGCCAGTCAGGGGGTGATGTGACTGACTGATGTCTAAGAAAGATGATGAATCTGGGTTTTGTATTGGTCAAAAATCAAGAAATCAATTATATCGTCATGAAACCGTGGTGATGTAAAATATATAAAAACTTCAAAATACTCTGAAAGCAGCCACTTAGATGAGTACTTTGCATTTTGTGATACCATGTGTGTAAATTTTGTTGCTCCTAAAGCAGGGCGCCTTCAAGTTGGTGCAAGAATCTGTTGATTTGTGTTAAATTGGCTTGTTAGAATATGATTTGATTATTACAAAGCTGGACAAAATTGAACCCCTACTGATGAAGATAAACTGACCAATAAAGGCTTTGGAGTGTCCCAGTGGAGTGTTTACAGTCAGTGCAGTGAACTTGGACAAAAGGGAAAGAGTAAAAGTTTGAAATATATTTAATGTTGCCTAGGATCATTGAGATTGGGATTTATAAGGTATTTAATACAAACAGAATCACATCATTTGAAATTTGAAATGTAGCCCCTGATAAGTACCGTACTGACGCATGTATAGTCCCACCTGCAGTAAAGTCCCACCCCAAATTTTCAAAAATTTCAGAAATTAAAATAATTTAAAAAAATTTTTTTTTAAAGTTATTTATTTTTTCGTCCCAGTTTGTAGTGTCCCAGGACCTAGACCTAAATGCTAGGATCATTCATGGTTAACCTAAAAAAAAATATAAAAAAAATTCAAGATGTTTTGTATTTTTAATATGAAAATTTATACTTTGTATTCATGTAATACTCTATTAATGATTTCAAAATGCATTCAAATTCAATGCATTTTTTTAGGTCAACCATGAATGATCCTAGCATTTAGGTCTAGGTCCAGGGACACTACAAAACCGAAAAAATAAAAAACTTAAAAAAAAAAAAAATTTTTTTTTTGAAATTCGAGTATAGTCCCACCCCCCAATTTTGAAAAATGTTCACCCAAAAAACGAGGTGGGACTATACTCGGCCAGGATGGTACTGGAGCATACTATATGTATCAGAGGAGATATGAATGAACTGTGGCCATGCTGTGGCCTGTGACAATTTTAGCGGGAATTTTAGTCGGAGCAGCAAGCCCATGTCTCCTACTTTCATAGTGCGACAATGATTAAATCTAGGTTGGATGCCTTACTAACTTAAGTGATCTTAATTGAGACGGGTATATAGACAGTTACTTCCTCAGTGGGTAAGAAATGAGCCAGCCTATCTCCTGTGATGACATTTCCGTGAATTTCACTTGTTAATTTCATCATAAATTGATTCCAAAAGTTAAATTTAGATGAAAATGTGATCTAAATCTTTGTTTGAAATAATTGTGGGTTAATATTATTTATCAAAGAAAATTAAAAAACAAAAGTGATACGATATTTGGAACTATGGTTTTGCTCAGTGGGTAGGCTGCAAATGGACACACGAGGGCATAGTTTTATGATGTGGTCAGTTTCTGTTGTACAAGGTCTACAGACAAGACTGGACATGTGCTTTTTGTCCATTACATGGTAAGTCCCATTCAGACTCCACATTGGCGATGAAATCTGAGCTAGGTTTTTTCGATCTTGGCGTTGAAAATGCTCATCGCGCGGTGGAATTTTCCATTGGCGATGAGAACTATTTCACTCTCTCTTGCGTTATTTAGGCCGTGCACGCTTGTGATTGGTTTCTGGCCGGCGGAATTACCTTAAAAGGCGATGCAGACTCAACATCTTGGCTGAAACACCCTTCTAATGTTTGTATTAACACGCCAACCCATATTGCACTGATTTTGTAGTTCCCAAAATATAACGCTGTCACATTGCTCCATCAAGGAGGGAAGCTGACAAACAAACAAACAAACAAACATGTCCACCTGTACTTCCATTTTCTTTTTGACCTGACAATGGCCTATTGCAGACAGGGGCTGAGGGACATCCTTGGCGGGTGGGGAAAAGACTGATTGATCATTCATCATCCATGTATGTATTAGATATATATTGATTGGGAAATGTTACAACATTTATTCATGCACACTTGTTTACATAGGATACCATATTCATCAATAAACCAGGGGGCTCAACTCTTATATTGACAGGGTACTATATTATGTGGACAATTGCCAAATTTGACAGGTTTGAAGGTACCGGAAGTGCTATCTGAAGGATTTTTCAGACCGTTTTTTTCCCTTGACCATTTTCTACCATGCTTGCAAGAATTTTCTCTTCAACACCCCACATCAGGTCACACATGGGCGTAAGTCAGTTTTAAAGGGAATTTTCTGCTTTATGTAATATGTAGGAACTCCTTTGGGGTTTATTCCTGAAACGATAAGCCAAGGGGTACACCAATACTGCTGTTTTGATTCTTTCTCAAACATCTAACTAACCGTTTTACAGAATACATTAATGCATTTATTCTTGAGCAGGCCCAATAAAATATTTGCAATGCAATTCAGCAATCATGCTTCAGCAAGTGCAACACTGTTATTCATGATTTGACTCCTTACTTCAGGCTCAGCAGTTTGGGCTTAGGTCCCCAAGCTCACATTTCATTCAATTTCAATTCTTTTTCATCCTCATGTTTCACAACATGACCTGGAAAACTAAAACGTGTTAAGAATCTCACCATTACAACTTTTTGCCAGCACTTATCGCCTCTGTATAGCCATGCCTGTGAAATCATGATGAGCCGAAATAACATCATCCCTCATTGCCAAGTTCAATAACCTCCATCAAACAACAATAAATCAGAAGCTTACCTCAAATTGGGCAGTATGAGTTTTTGTCCCAAAACATACAAGGGTCATTCTATGCATGTAAAAGCCTATAGGGGTCAACTAACTTTGTACTGAGGGATGAGAATGTTTGAAATAATGGCTCATGATAATGCTACAGTCAACAGTAAATAGGTCAAGTAAAGCTAAGAAATAGGTTCCAGTCTTCCTTTGCTGCATTGAGTGAGACTCTGAAACTATTCAAATATAATGAGAATAATGTTCCTAACAAAATAATGGAGCAAGTTAAAGTCCGAGAGTGAGGCCAATGTTTGCATTTCAAGAAATACTTGTATTGGTGGTGTCACCTTATTTTTCCCTCTCCCAGAGGGGCATGCAAATGGCCTAAATGAATATAGAGGGAGGGTATGTTTGTAGCGGGGTGTACAAGTCTAAAGAGACAGCAAAAACAATGCTATTCTGTAAATATGTAAACGCAAAGAATGTTTTTCCCCTCACTTCGCACGCTCATGGGTTTTTTTCAGTTTTAAATAAATCTACTTTTTGCCCCAAATAGTTTTGATTTTACAGCAATTAGCATCAAACTCATCCACTATTGATCATTATTATGTTTTGATGGATCTAAGTGTGTGAAAATATTGGATTCAAAACATGATAATAAAATTGGATGCTTTATGCCCATTGGGCTCAACCGATCCAATTTTATATTACAAATGGCTGATTTTATTTTCACATGCATACAGCAAATTAAAAAATTTCTGAAAACGGAAAATTTGAGTCAGGCGAGCCTTTTGAACAGGTTTTTTTAAGTGTTCTTGTCGCCTAAATGTGGTATTTGCTATAATTGTTTTTGACTGGAGGGGAAATCCCTCAATATGGGGAATTCCCTCATGCCCATGCAATGAATCTCAATTTCAAAGTATACATTGTGAATGTCTACTAGATAACAATGATAACCTTGCCATTTTCATAGATGACACTAAATGGACATTGCCCTTTAAATGATTGACACTGTATCAATACTAATGTTATCTTGTGCAGTGTTTATGTATTAACATCGTAATCTGTCTAAATCCTGATAGAAGCTATTAGTAGCTCCTTAGCAGAGCAAACTATCCTCACACCTTTATGTTGTTGCCAGTACAAGGCATGGTGAATACTAGATGTTAGCAGATCCCACAGAGTATCTCATGTTCTTCCAAATCAATGCAGTGTTTTGGTTTTAATTTACCTCACTGGTACATTGTTAACTTGTAAGGTAATTGCTAATTTGCACATTTCTTTTCACAAGTTAGAAAACGAGTGTTTCTTCAGCAAGACATGGGCATGTAAAGGGTTAATGCTTGTCTGATGATGTGACAAGTAAGAACGAAATGATCCCGCTGATGGACATCAGTCAATAGCTTTGCCTTCATCAAGTTCATGTAGATTCTATTACTGGTTAATGACAGTATTCTGGTCTAAATTGAAACTTGCATCTGATAAGAAATGTTGTGTTTTCTATTTTATTCAGTCTTTTTGTCACAATTAATAGTTACGTAAAAATTGTATTTGAAACAAATTTAGGGCAATAAGCTCGTAAGGCAAAATGGATATGTCTCGGTCTCAGAGCCGGCAAAGGTTTTATATGATAATCCATTCCGGAATGTGTTTTTTACCCAATTTCTCTGTAAGGTTCAAATTCGGCTTTATCGTATAGCAGTTTGCTCCTTATTTTGAAGTAACTGCTGTAGACCCAATTTTGCATTTGTATAGCACTTTTTATGGTGCTTTAATATGTGACCCATCACATCAAAACACGGCAGTTGTCGTCAAAAATTAACTTACAGGTTTCTTTACCAGACTAAAGGACTGCTTTTAAGCTTTAAAATGACACCTCACCCGTTGATGTCGCATGTAGATTGGTGATTTTATGTGACAAATAGATTTCAAATTCCTTATTATTTCCTTTATTTTTTGGGACACATTTTCTTTATTATCTTTAAATGTGGGTTTCCGACAACTGCCGTGTTTCGATGTGATGGGAAGTATCCTGATTATGATGAATTAGCCAAAAACTGCTACGCAAATTTTTTTAACGAATTCGAACCCTGTTTCTCTGAGACAAATACACACCACAAAACAAATGAAGATACTTTTTCCTAATTGCTCATAGACTTGTTCACTGCATTTTGAAGAATCATACCAATTCGTAGATACAAACCTGTGTTTTTTGTTTTCCCATCGCCATCTGCTGTACAGTGCAAGAGGAAACTGTACAGACTGTGCTCATCACAGCTCATCGAATTGATACATATCACACATGGGAAGTGCTCAGGTCGCATTACCATCAGCGCGGATCCGATGCACCTTCTTATTGGTTATTTGATAGCGTAGATTAGTTGCGGTTATCTGATTGCCTAGCTGCTGTGTATGTAGGCAACTACGAAAAGATACTGTTAATGTTGGTCCCCGGGGTCATGAACCACTTTGCCACGCAAAAAGTCGGCTTTTAAAATTGATTTTTTTTTATATAGAAGAGTGTAGTTTAAATCACCAGATTTATACCAAGTGCGATTAAAAGTAAAATGCAGTCGTTTGGCGATTTCTTATATAATTATGAAATTATTATATCTTGATACTTTTATTAAAATATTGACCTATTGCAAGTAGAAGATTTGAAACCGTCAAAATAATCCAAAATTTTAGAGATATGTTTCATGATTGAAGTTGATACAGTTAGTATGCTGTGTAAGAAATGTTGAGGGGTGTTGTAGAAATCCAAGGGCCCTGCCGTACTTTTAAAGGGCATGTGGCCCATAGAACCACTTTATTTTGAGGTCTGAAGATTTGTTTGATTCTGTCAACTCCTGTCAAATGATTTGTAATCAATAGATAAGCTGTATTTGTATGCTTTTAAAGGCATTGTTCAAATATAACCATCACCCTGAAAGAGGATTCCATGCATTGATGTTGATAAACTGGATCAACTTATGGTATAGGTGAATGCTGCCCTCGCTTGACCAAAAACCCCTCACACATTAGAAACAGTGTGCAATACTGATACTCCAGTATGCATCTACAATCACAGCCGATATAATAATAACATGGATGGGACATAATGCTACAAGTAATATAATATTCCATCATTATGGGTCACAGTCCGGGGAGGGGTCAAATGCAGTGTGATGTCATCAAGATTTTCACCCAACATTAAGGAATGCACAGACCCTGGCCAAAAAGATCCCAATTTCAGGCTCCTTTGGTGAAAACTGAAAAGGTTAGGCGAATGGCTCAGTATGCCTACACCTTCTTCTTCTTCTTCCGAAATAGTGTCAACTTCATTGATGAAGGCTCAGACACGGGTTACTGCTTGAATAGGAATTTCTTTGGCAGGCCTATATTAAACACTCTTTTCCTGATAATTTCACCCCATATTTCACACAAATTCTTTATCTAAAGCCAATGAAAGTGGTCCCATTTTCAAAATGTTTTCAAAGAAAAGTCAGTGATTTAAAGGTTGATATTTTCACATGATGTAGGTCAATGCTTAATATTGGAAATGGTGAGGGCTGCCCTGAAATGACAACATGTGATAGTATACTAATACAGCCCCCTCCCCCTCCCCTCAGTTCACATTAGTCCTGGAATTTTATCCTTATGATGGTACCGACCAGGAAAAGTAGCCTTATCCACTTTGTCAAATCTGCAGCAGGATTTTTTAAACTCCCAATACATTTATAATTGAAGCAACACCTTGACAATATGCAACACAGTCTGTGATGTTAAAAGAAAATAATAGTATTCTAATATCGAGTGCACAGGGCTTTCTAAAGGTTTTATATTCCATTATCATGGAGCACATCGCGTTGAAATGTATCCCATCATTTAAGGTAACAATGAATCTTGCCGAGTGCAGACACCTGTTTGAACTGCATATAGGCTCTAGATGCAATTTTCTTATAAAAATTGAAAGGCAAGCACAGATATAGTGTACATTCTCTCTATAATAAATATACCCCCCTTAATAAATGCCCCCATTTTTTAAGTCAAATTGACCAAAATGCAGAGATTGCCATACCATAGCATGCAGGTAAGCTTAAAACTGACATTTGTTGGGTGTCGTGATCGCCAACTTGGCGGACCCAGAAGTAATTAGCAATAAAAATAGAACAGGAAGTAAACAGAAAGTGACCCATATTTTCGCTGATTGTACGCGATTTTTAAAGTTTGATCCTAATAAGGAACGCTGTGTTCATCAGCACCTTAAAACCCTTTAAGTTGATGCTAACATTTACAAACCAATGTGTGGGGTGGAAATCTCAAGTCTAGATGCCCGCAGGTGAATGCACAGTAACGGTTAGAGGTAGTGCTTAATGCGACTCCATTCCTAATCATAATTTAGGTTACAATATTGTGATAATGGGAGTCACGCGCCACAAGTCGGCCTTGTTAACGGGTATGTTTTACAGGGCCGGGGTTATATTACAGAAAGCAGTTGATACATAGATAAAGGATGTTTAAACTATAAGCACCCAAGCTGTAGCTTTACCATTTAGGATTACACAATTTGGGGTATAAATTGTTCATAATAATTACACCAATTAGGGTTGCAAATTTGCTACCATCAGCCTAGGCCATTGACAACTGCAACAGGGTCTGAGCATGGGTAGCACTTATATTAAAGTGACCCCCCCCCCCCACACACACTGAGGGCCTAATTGCATCTTCAAATGGACCTATCACCACTTTGGAAGATCATTGAATTTACGATCAATCAATCAGCTTATCCTTATGTTAATTAACATGTTTCAATTGATGTTAGCCAGTTGCTTGATTTATCGCTTGCTTAGTTGAATGATTGTTGGATTGATAACCGATTGTTTAATATTACATTATTCAAACCATTTCATCCCTTATTGTAGTTATCTGATTTGGTTACCAAAACTGTAAACCGTAGTTCCATGTCAAATTGAAGCAAACCCCAGTGGAGTTACCATTGATAGCAGATAAAATGGAGAGCAACTTTAAAGATTAAATTGATAAATATTGGTTGAATCGCTAAGATTTCCCTCTTCTTTTTAGTCTCCCAAAACGCTGTTCCGTAATCTCAGTATATATGTCCCTTCGTGAACTGACCATATTTGATTTGGTTTTCAAATCTCATCCTCCCCAACAAGAGGTCAGAGTTCAATATTTTACTGATTAGTTAATGCCTCTGAAACAAGTCTCAGTAGTGAGGCTACATCTGGCTCCTAGTGTATAATGTGTATTGGCGAGCTAGGGGCATTGTGTACATTAGTAAGTGCTCTCAACACATGCATACAAGCTGGCCATTAATTTGCATAGATGCGAGGGAATTACAGTCGTGACGACGAAATCGCATGACTTGTTAGCCAGTGCGTGGGTCCTAATGATAACTTGTCTGGAAAGAGAATGGACACTGAAATGCTACAATAGCGCAAAGGAATATTCTTGATCTAGAGATGTTTTAGTTTTGGCTTGATGTTCAAGAAATGAAGCTCCTAATATGTTTTCATTTCTAGTATATTTTCAAGTAGACCTCCCCATCAGATTTGCTGTTCCGGACTCCTTCCCGGGCCCTCCTTACTCTCGATGTTACATTTTACTTTTACATTGGGCGTCCGACAGGGGGACGTGTCCTGCCACTTTACAAACTAAATTGTGTTCTTTTCAGCCACTTTTTGACAATTCTGGGCAAATCATTGTGAAAGTGAAAGAAAACAGAGAGCGTACCACCAGTCAAAGTCTCCGCATCATCCGATAATGAGGGCCAATTGTTCCATGAAATGCGACAGGCGAGACTGCTATGCATTTACCGCATATTTTCACGGTCTATCGCGTAATCACAAAAGCATGCAACACTCTATCGCGTATAGGCCATATACGCGAAGGCACACAGCGCTGGCGTGATTGTTAGACACGGCACGATCAAACAATCAGGCCTCGGCCCTCATGAATATGCGAGAACTTACATCATACAATACACATTGACTTTGACTGGTGGTACGCTCTCTGCTTTCTTTCTCCTCTGTGATTTTACCATTCTCTCTTATCCCATTCTGCCATGGCTGGCTGCCTTCATTCCATCTCCCTGTATATGTGTCTCCAGCATTATCAAAACTAAAATTCTGCAAGTTTGTTTGTCTTTGCTTCCTTTCCTCTCATCTGTAGTGCCTCAGTGTTTGTTATTCCTTATTCCTTCCTTCACATCTTTGCTTGAATAAAATTCATTTCCCCTTCTTATATTCGCTGTGTTTTCAAATCTTCAGTCAGTAACTAAATTTTGTTGTCAACATTTATTTACATTGTTGTCATAGACCTCAAGTCAACAGTAAATAGGTCAAGTAAAGCTAAGAAATAGGTTGCAGTCTTCCTTTGCAGCATTGAGTGAGACTCTGAAATACAATGAGAATAATGTTCCTAACATAATATTACGGATGGGCACATACTCAATGCCCATAGCCAGGAATTATTTTTGGAAGGGGCGGATTTTTGACAAATTTACCTATTGTAGAGGACAGATTTTGGAAAAATATGACTGTTTTGGAGTGTTACACAAAATTTGATTGATTCTGGTAGGAAGTATTTTGGATTTGGGAGAAACTTTCAATTACCTTGGCCAACTTTGGTGGAATTTGTAGATATTTTGGCTACAGGCCTGATGATATTTTCTCCCATAATTCTTCCTTTCACCTTTCTCCTTCCATATTTAATTATCTATCTTCTGTGTCCTATGCACAGACCTGGGGCGTTGGAGCGTATCTATGTAAGAATAAGAGTATAGGGTCTATGCCATTGGGTGGACCCCGGGGTGGACCACAGACGGAATATTCGCCATCATTCATGTTCATGATGTTGTTTCTCCCTTCATCTCATGGGAGCAAAGGTGCATTATAAGTCAGTGATGGATGCATACTGTCAAATCCCATCAATCATTAATGTTTTGTGTGTAATGAAATAAAATAAATGCGTAGCATTTCCATGGCATCAAATAGAAATTGCACTTGACCAGTAAAATTGAAAATGGGAAAAATTGCAGTGGCTGAGTTAAGGCCAATCAAAGTCGATTTTGAGTTTCCCGTCACCCGCCCTCACTTCATTTTCTGACCCTCACTTGAATTCATTATTGTGATTTTCCAAAAATACTGGTTATATTTGCAAAAAAAAATTATGAATATCCCTTTATTTTTTGTGGAAAAATCAAAATCAAAACATACATTTTGCTGTCAACCTTGCAGACTCTTTTTTAATTATATACTTTTGAATCTCATTTGGGCTAAACATCCATCTTCAAGTGAGTGAGCGGTAAATAACAACACATTTTGCATGTGTGTTGGTCATATAATGAAAAGCAGAAAAATAATGAATAATGAAAAAGTTACCTCACTTGTTTTCAGAAATTATGTGACAGGAAACTCAAAATTGACTGTGTGTGGCCTAATGTGTAGCGGATAATTTCTATACTTGCAAGATAATTTTTTTAAATAGAATACAAATAATACAAATAATTAATTTTTATATAATATTTACATACACAGTGCGCTTCAGATTAAAAAATAATAATCTTTTTCGAGTCGGGGAGGAGACAAAAGATGGACAGACAGAGACAGAGATAGAAGAGAAGGAAGACATGAGTTGGAGAAAAACAGACCATGCAAATGAACCATTAATAAAAAACATTCATGAAATTCACAAATAAAGCTCAATTTAGTTAGATATTGTACGCATCAATTTAATTAACTCTACCATCACATGATCCTATCATGTTTTATTGATAACTCGCAACATACAAATGTTTCCCAAATGACACTATTAAATTTGCATTAATATTGTGAGCCAATATGAACATTTCAAGAACGTTACAATTGCATTATTTACGATAAAATGGAATAATTGGCGATTCATTTTGGCACTATTAAAAGGTGTGTTCATCTGACGGATATTATTGTAAGTTTATCATTTTGAGCTTATCAATTTATATTTAGTGATCAAATTGAAATTGCTTAATTTTGACTGTATATGCTTGATTCATTCTAATGTATGAGTTTATGAATTATTATTATTATTATTCAAGAGATGCAATCCTATTATAAATTTTGTTATAAAGTATAAAATTATAAATTTTTGCAATTTTGATTAACATATTCTCAGCACAGCTATTTTTAACAGCAATTAGTTTCCAATTTATAATCAATTTTTTGCATATGATATTGTTTAGCAAAAAATCCATAATTTGAAAAGTGCAACATCTGTTGCAGCTCCCCGGAAAAACCACAATGGCCGCTCTGTTGCCATGACGATTGGTTTGGCTCGTGACTATGGGTGTCATCTTGTGATTTGAGCATGGTTAGAGGTAAAGGAGAGATATTAAGAGAGCTGAGTTGTGCTCTTTGCGTGGTTTTTTGGATGTCCATGTATTTGGTATAACGCCTGATTAGGCACCTCTCTGTTTTTGCTCATTCATGTCTGATGATGTACATTGAATGATGCATGTACTTTCAGCTTAGTGCATGTTTTTGTACAGTTTCAAAGGCATAATCTGGTGGTGGTGGTGGTGGTGGGGGATTTAGTGGGCATGCCTATGTGAATGTGCGGCACATTTGAGGTGTATATTAAGGCTTGTAGATTTCGATTCAGGGTTTAAATTTTTTTTAATGGTTCAGAGAAGGTGTTTTTTCAAAATTCATCAAAATCTTGAGCAAGTGCTTATTTGCATTGTGTTTTTAGCAACATTTACAGAAATTTTCCTGATTTGGGCAAATCTACCTTCATTTTGAACATAAATAATAATAAAAAAAATCTGAAAATCAAAAATTGAGAACTTCCACCCCTCCACCAAGGGCATGATAGTGCAATATATAGAGGTTGTGGAGAGAAAGCAAAGAGGATGCGCGAGATGGAAAGACAGAGGGAGCGAAAGCGATGAATGGTTGCAAAAGCAGAAAGCTAAAAGAACAAGCAAAAGATAAGAAGAGTGATGTACTGATGTGAACCTCGCATATATTCACCCATGGGAATTATCGCTGTGTTCAAAGAAGGCAGGAATATAAAATGGCCACCTCCAGTTGAAAAATGTAATACATAGACTTAATTGGATTATTAATTTTTAATACGCAACGGTAAATAATGAAATGGAATTAGTAGTGGAATCTGTAATAGTGACATAATTGATAGGGGTCAGCGTTGGCGTACGATATGAGACGATGAAATTTGTCATTTTGTATACATTAAGGATTCATGGTTTATGCGCAGGTTTGTTTATTTTGCTGCTACATAACGTAGCTCATTTATCTTACTAATGCTTTCATCATGATTAATGTCTATCTAGCATCACTGGACTAGAATTAAAAAAAAACACATGCAAATTTTTTCCTTTTATTTAAAATTCCTCTTTTTTAACCAGTTTTGTGCAAAGAAAGCCGAACATAAATGTTGGAGATGCATTTGGAAAACCACTGCGAAAATTGTGAGATTTATTTAGTGCTCCTGTGAAATAATTATTTACAACATGCTCAAATGATGGACAACATGGGTGTAAACAGAAGAGGTTAACACGTTTTGAACACCAGGGGGCAGTATCACATATTTATCACTAGAGAAGCATATCACTAGAGGATGCCAGTGTCAGCATACACAGGATGGAACAATCCATTTTCCTATATTATTTGATTGATGGTGATCCAGAGGTTATTAATTACTTACAGTTTTACTTCAAGCTGGTTTGTTTGTAAAATGGAATCCTAAAAAGTGTTGAATTTTAAGCAACAAATTTATAGTTTTACCAAGCAGTAAGTTATTGTTGATACCCTTATTATTCATTTTTATGTTCTGTTTTTAGAAAAATTCACATGCATACTTATTAAATTGAAAACTAGTTCATGAAAAATGTAAAAAGAAAAAAGGAGGAAACTCAAAATATAGGTTTGCCAAATGACCATAAACAGAAGATTTGTGATGTGTCATGTCAATAGGAGACACTTTTGGGCAGGTTATCAATTTTGAGGTTTTTACATATCTTAAATATAGAGATATTTTGCTCCACAATGCCGTTTTCCCCAATGAAATCAGACATTCCTAAGCGAAAATATTGAGTTAGTAAGTTATGGTATTATAAAATTGGAAATTGGAAATATCGGCCTTTAAAAATATTATTGACAATGTTGAGAGTAGAATTACCTAGCAAAATGTCTCAAAAAATGCAAGATGCCTGTTATATTCCGGTCTGAAACTATCAGACAATATTTTAAACATTAATAACATTACAAATTCACAACAAACCCAAATTGTGAAAAAAATACCCCAGGCAGATTTTTAGCTATTTCTCCATTTATGATCCTGCCCAAAAGTGTCTCCTTTTGACATGACACGTCACATTTGTCTTTTTAGGCTATGTATATGGTGTGTTCAGCATATTCTTCACTTGTAAATTTATTCTCGAACCTGTGAATGAACCTTGAAGCTTGAGGCATAGTCTGCTATTCTAAATACCAATATATCTCATGGTTTCCAGCAATTTGACCATGTATTTCTTTTACAGGTGAAATATGGGACATCCATGTTATGCCTATCCAGCATGAGAACTAGAGATGTGGAGATAATTCTTAATATCACTGTCCTTTAGCAAACTCAGTCCTTCAGCTTCAAGGCATTATTGCAATCCACATGGTTGGATTTGTTCCAGCTTAAGTTCTGGAGGACCAATTTGAGAGAGCCTTCCTGATGTAGGGTAATGTGAAGTGCAATATTTTCACGTCAGGAATTTTTTGTGATTTAAAAGAACCATCATTTTTGCCGCATTTAATTTTTGCGAAATTGAAATGAACAAAATGTTTGCAAGCGTGGAAATTTGGTCGAATGCATGACACTTGCGAAATGTTCATGCACATAAACATTTCATGATTTACAGTTCGTCTTGTGCAATGTGCATACCTCAAGGGCTTTTAAAGTAGTCCCTTTTGCATGAATCAAATTGATTCTCACAAACTAGAAATTGGCTAGAATCGAGTGAGAAACGACTGATCGTTATAACTTACCGTATGCAGAATGGGTATGATTTGGGACAATCCCGTTCTGATTCTCGTGATTTAAGTTAAGGAGAATTGTTTAGAAAAAGCCCTGTTATACATGAAAGCAGGTTAAATCTGTCAAGTATCTGTATTATCACCTTTCAAAATTTAACATGAGTTGCATCATTAAAATCTACAAACACACAGTTGAGCTGCTGCAGACACAATGTTGAGCAGCTGATTCTAATTTGATCCAGAATGATCTGGAATAAATACTAGTATGAATGAACTGTCTACCAGTATAGAGTTTACCATTCTGATCTCTGGATATTTTATGATTTTCTTGGATTTCAACATCCAATCTGATTTGAGTTTCCTTTTGGCTAGTTGTAACCTGTGCTCTACATTCAGAACAATTTGTTGCAATGGGGAAATCAGAATTGGACAAGCAGTGGTGTTAGTCAAAATAACAATGATAGTTGAATTGCTGGGACATAATGCATGGATCACATGTGATATATGCTCTCTCTCTCATGTAAGAGTGACTTTCTGTCTTCTTGTTTAAGTTTTATTCATTTGATCTCCACCCACACAGACATACACATGGACAGCCACACATTGTTATCTTCAGTAGACAGCACTCACTTCTAAGACATGTGGAACTCAAAATCAGCACAATCATGTAGTCATTGGGCTATTCCTGTTGAAATCCACACACCCTCTATGCAAGACAAGACCTTAATCGTCCACATGGGGATGTGAATTTCAAATGGGGTTACCTGAATGGGTGACTCCATTTGAAATCTACACCCCCTGTGTAGGATATTAAGGTCATGTCTTCCATAGGTTATGAATATGTAGATTTCAACTGGAATACTTTCAATAGCCCAATGACTATATGACTGTGCTGAAGTTGAGCGCCACATGTCTTAGTGAGTGCTATCTACTGAAGATAGCAATGTGTGTCTGTCCATGTGTATCTGGGGGAAGGGAGATCAAATGAATAAATGTTAAAAATCTGAAATACATTACAAGAGCCTCTTTGATAAGCTTGAATAAAATACTTAAGTCCTGTTAATAGTGTGACGATTCCTTCAGCTAGAAGCTATGAGGCTGGTTTATCTTGCTGTCTGGGTTAGCAATCCCGGTGTATTAGGGGTTGAGCCTGACCAACAACCAAGCACGTAGCTGTAAGAATACAGACACACAAGCAAGAATAAATGTGAGAACTCTGGTAATCCATGTCTATATAGTGTCTGTAAGGAACAGTGCAGTGGCAACAGTTTGTGCCATTCTCAGCTGTCATTTAGTTTGGGTTAATTTCAATCCATTCCGTTTAAAAACAGCACTAACGTAAAATTAAACATACATATACCCGGTAATATATTATTAAATATCAAATCGAACCATTTTGTTTTGCGCTCTTGTTCATTTCAGGAGGCCATTTTTTTTCAATGAGATATGGATTCAACTTTGTCATTTTGATACAATTTATTTTTGAAGATATTATGCACATGTTAAGTAAAAAAACACCTGATTTCTAGTAGCCACCTATTCCGGTAACTTTGTAATATGAGGGACATTTCTTTGAGGAAAAACCACTTGTAGACATCATAATGTGTACACATTTGAGTGGGTATCGAAGTATGTTATGTACACTTGAAGTCTGTTTGTGAATGTTTGAAGTGTTCCTTGCATCTCCCTCCAAGGTATTTATAGAAATGTTCACAACTTCACTTTCAGAGTATTTTGATCAAACATTGGGGAAGGGTAGGTTAGTCCACGCTGTAGTCGATATTCTTAGGATTATGTAAATCTGAAGATTTTATTTGGTGTTTAAATAATTGTGAATATATGCTCAGGTTTGAAATGCAGGATTGTATTACACCAGCGAGACTAAATAGTCATACACTAACAAATGTTATCAAGGTTTCAAGGTTCGTATGTGGCGTAGGATAGAGCCACAATTTCTCCGTGTTACAAAATTTAAAATCTGTGTTACAATACAAGTTGGATGATTTCCGTGATTTTCTGTTTTCCACTATAAAGCACTGAAAAGTTAAAACAAACATTTTTTTAAAGTGCATTTTGTCTTACTGTTTACTGTACCATGTCCAGAATCTTGTATCGTAGGCCTAGAATTAATGCTATAATGGATTGTTTAAGGTTGGTTACTGATAAAATAATCACTTTTCTTTGTTTTATTTTGCAAATCAACCCAAAGTTTAGACATTTTGTACAGTTTTTCCCTGTTTTGTGGCATTTTCAGATTTCCATTAGCAAACCCTGAATTCTGTGAATTTTTCTGTTTTTTCTGTATCAAGAAGAAATTGTGGCTTTAGCTTAGGATTAAGAAATTTTGATATTGAGCTTAGCTTTATGGTGAGAATTGGATGACAGGTATTATTTTATTTCTCACCAATTGGCACCAGTGTACAGTAAGCTCATGGTGAACACAAACAGATTATCACCATAACACAGAGTTTTAAAAATCTTGAGATTTAGAAATCTTGAGAATTTGTTTCATTGTGAATGATCCAAGCACTGTACTGGTAGAATTGTGTTAGGTTTGGTTAAGACTATTCTTTTACTAAGTCAAAAGATTTGTTTACCGTAGAGACCAGTGAGTTTGCTCAGGTGTGGACCACTGTAAGAGACATATTTTTGCACAGATAATATTTCATTGTAAATTTAACATTTAAACAAGTGTCACAAGATTATTATCACTGCATGTCAAGTCTATTGTGTCCCTAAAAACAGTTTGTTGTGAAAAACTGGCTCAAATTGTGACTAAATATTGTTCAAATCATGAAAATTCTGTGCTGCAAAAAATATGGTTTACAATATATATCTATATAAAAATCTCCCTACATTATATCCATATAAAAAAAATCATCCTATACGGATACCCATGCAATAAAAAACAAAATGGATTAAATTGCAAAATTTGTTCATAGTGAAAATTTTCAATTTCATCATCAGTGGAAAGTCTTTCCTAAACAGTATGTAATAGTTCTTCAGTTTGTGACTTTTTAAAGAGATTCCCCTAAGTATATTTGCTAGTGCATCTAAAGGTCCTAGAAATATTAGTAATAACCAATTTTGATAATATTGCCAACACTTACACTGTTTGCACTCATCTTTTTTTAGCAGCATCAGTACTTACTATATTTAATATGACGTATGTGCAAATTGAGAGCTCCTTATTGTGAATGGAGGCTTTGTTTAATGCATTTCTTGATACATTGACACAATTTTTTTTTGTATCTTGTAAGCTAACGTAAATTGGAACAGCACTTGAGTTTTCCATCCGGATTCAGTGTAATACATTCAACAGTTTAGGGAACTAGATTTGTTTCATGTTAATCATTCAGATTTTTTTTGTGTTGAAAATGTTCCATTTAAAGGGACAGGAGCATTAAATAAAAATTGTTATTCTGATAAAGTGAATCCCAGAATCAGTATGATTTGAAGCGGCACTTGTCCCTTCTTGCATAATAATGAGTACGAACGCAGCCATAAAGAGACTTTATAAAAAATAAAAATGTAGATATTTATATAGCGCTTTATGCCGTAAACAGCCTCAAAGCGCTTTACATTTATTCCACTGTTATTAGAATATGTCGGAACCATGTTTGCTGCCTACAAATGGCGCAGGGTTCATCAGTACAACGACTGTGACTACCCCTAACAGCTTCCCATTGCACCTGGGTGGGGTGAGGCAAGCGTGACAAAGCGCCTTGCCCAAGGGCGCAACACGGTGCGGTGGCGGGACGGGGACTCGAACCCACACACGTCAAGGAAGCTCTCAGATTATGAGTCCAAGGCCGTAACCACTGAACCACCGTGCCCTCGATTTTTGTGCTTGTGTTGTAAAATAGAAACGGCTGTGTCCTTGTGATATATACATGTAAATGTCACGACACTTTGTTCCGGTAAATTTGAGCTACCCAAACCGATTTGGAACATCTGATTTCAGTAAAATCTTACAAAAGACCTGTAGCTACTCTAGAGTTGCTGATCTAGTGCTTGCCACCCGAGGGGTGTTAAGGTTCGAATTTCAGCTATGCAAAGTAACTTTTTCATTCATCTTCTCTCCTTTTTCATTCCTTCTTTCCCTTCTGATAGCCCCAAACCACTTTTAGCAGTAGGGTTTAAATAAGTAAATAAATAAGGAAAAATTATGATCTCTCATTTCGAATGGATCCAGGCAGCGTTCAAAATTTTGGTTGCCCGGGACAACTTAGACTATGCCATAGTCGAATTTTATTAAAAATATGTTATTATTAGTCATGATGAACCCATTTCGTGAAATTAAAGTATTCAATAGTAAACTGGTCATAAAGAGTTAAAAATATCAGACGATTAGTGACAATAACAGTAATTGAATGCAACATTATCTTGCATAATTATAACGGCTCACTTTAATACTGAACAATTCTGATTTTGGAATCTACCATGCAGTTTATTGATAGCGAACCCCGAAAATTCGACTATGAACTTTGAATTGTAAGCAGAACTTTACCCCCTGGACTTTGCTCTCTAAAAACACACTGTCAAGCATACTTGTTTATCAGCCCATTAACCACAAGTACTAAGCATGGACGCGCTTGATGTTTGATGAGAGATTAACTTTCGCGTCAACACAAAAGCGCCGCAAATACCACAGACAGTTGTTTACGGTGTAGTTACAGGTAATGGCGCGGGCCCAGACGATTTAAACCATAGCGAGGTATGGGCGACCAATCACAAGGCAGATCCATTTAAAGATGCATTACATCATGGCCAATTTTAGTTAGGCCAGAAATTGGCCTAACTCTCCATAGAGTCCCGTGTTAAAAATCTTAACCGCAAGGCAATGTCAGTAGTCCACTTGGGAAGCTAACAAACAGAGGGAGTAGGGTGACTGATCAGATGTGAAAATCTATCAATTGTGCACACATTAATTAAATCAGAGTTTTAAGCTTAAATACAATATCCAGAGTATGCACAATGGGCAAGTGGACTACGGGGTAGTCTAGGGACAACTAAAAAAGTCGCAGGACAACCAAAAATATTGATTCGGTTGTCCGCCGGACAACCATAAATCTAGCCAAAAGTCACATTTGTAGGCCTACGGACAACCAAAAACTTAGACGGACGACCAGAAATTGTAATCTGGTTGTCCGTGGGACAACCATTTATTTTTCCTAAATTCGAACACTGGATCCAGGTAACCTACCTTTGGTATATCCTTGTGATATCAATACATGCATCACTTCATTCCAGCAACAAAAAAAAAAAAACAGCAAAAGAGCTATCATACAAAATTGTAGTTATTTTGAGAGAAAATAACAAAAACAAACACATAGGGCATTGCATTTTTGAAAAAGGAGGCATTTATTGGAGTCAAATTTTCAATAATAAAATACTGAAAAAATCATTAGGTAAGCTTAAAAATCATGCAAAAATCATGCAACTATGAAATTGGGATCATTGACTTCCAGTTCACTTTAGGGTTCGCGATGACTCTTTCAGCAATTATCAATTATGTATAGATTGTGGTAAGCTTATTTACACAAGATAGCTTGGAAATTTCAGCATTTTTTTAACATTTTGGTTGGGGAAAAGTGGGGGGGGGGGAGGCATTTATTAGAGGGATGGAATATTAGAATATTGTGTCCTTGTGAATTCAATACATGTATCACTTCATCCCAGCAACTAATACCTCAATTTGCATAAACTAATCCTATGTTTGGCAACCAGATTTTAGCCAGCAGATTTATCATGATTTTAGCAACCAGACTAGAGGATACCCATACCCTGGAACAAAATGTTACAAATTTACAACAAAAGCTTAGCTCTTTGGTACAAAAAAAACAAAAATAGTTATGTCCTTGTGATTTCAATACACACATCACTTCATCCCAGCCTCCTCATTGAAAATAATCATCAGTTCAATCATCACATACTTGTTTGCTATTGTAAAACTTAACACCCATGTCCTTGTGATGCTTTTTTTTCTTTCATTTTTTTTGACCAAGCTCTTTTGTCAATACTTAATTTTTGTGGAGTGGTAGGAACCAATTATATCAAGTTTTATACAATTGTGTGCAGCTTGTTCTTTTGAATCCCACTTTTCTTTTGGAAGTTGAGGATGCTCTTTTATGTTGGAAGATCATATGCTTGCTTTCTGCTATTTTATAATTTTCCCAAATCATTAGACTCGTCTTAAAATGCTCATCCGCAAGTACACAGTTCTTTAACCATTAGGCTTCTGTATGCACAAAATGACCTTTGAGTGTGTTGGGTACAAAAACTCATGCTCCACAATTTGAGGTCAATTTTTAAGCTATACTTCTTGAAAGGAGCCTGGGTTATTGAACTTTGCATAAGAGATGATACCATGAATGGTGGTTGTCTGTTAGAATGATTTGTTGATGAAACAAAGAATATAACATTTTATAGCTCAAGAACTGGAGCATATCAGCACAGCCACATCCCTCAAAGGCAAAAGTCATATGCGCCCTACACTGATAACAACACTTGCCGTTTGGGATTGCACTGTCATATTAAATCCTGGTCATACCCTATATGAAGAGACTATCATCTCAACACTTACATCTGTTTTGTCATTGTGAAACAACAAATTTTGATTTGAAAGATGAGATTATAATTATGAGCTCATCTGGATCTATACTTAGTTCCAATCTAAAGCACATTTTATGAAAAGGCTTTTAATCATCCCACTGCTTATAATCTGAGCTGAGTCCTAAAGAGTACAAACAGATGTCTTGCATTTGTGGCCAAAATCGTCCTCCAGTTGGATACATTCAAGAATAGACTGTTGTGAACTATCTCAGTGATATTGAGAGTATTTGTCCTTTTCCTCATCATCCCTTAAGCACAGCAGGTCATTTTTAAGTGCACTTAATTATGTTGTCTACTGTGAACTAAGCTTGTTTGAAGAGGCTGATCCCCCTCATCTGGCCTTAGAAACATCCACTGTATCATCTCCTGAAGGCTGAACCAACAGAACAAAGAATCCACTGAACTTTGCCTAGTGGCAGTGAGATGGAGTCACTTAGCAAACACTTCATAACATCATCTCTTGAACTGTACAGATCAATAGGGGAGCAAACACAAAGCAATAGCATCCAGTGAATTGTGCCTGCTGGCATTGAGGCCAAGTCCCTTAGCAAACACTTTCACAGCACAATCCACTTAAACCAACAGATCAATAGCTGACTATACACAAACAATAACCTCCTGTGAACTGTGCATAGTAGCAATGAGGTTACTCCCTTAGCAAACACTTTCACTGTATTCACAATTGCAATTCACAAGATGCCAACATGTCATTGTCAGTGGTTCAATGCACATTCACATATATCTAGTGAACTAAGCCCAGTGGTTGTGAGATAGAGTCTACCCCTTAAGCTGGCTTGCCACTCTGTTCCACTCCAATAGCCACTTCATCAATGAGTGCTTCACTGTGTATGAGCAAATAGCGCCAATCTTTTACCCTGCATGCTGGCTATAATGATCATATGAGTGACGGACTGCACGGCCTCCAAAACTTAATTGTGTTCGGTTGAGTTGAGCAAGCTGTGTAGTGTGTATGCATTTTAGTAAGAGCTGCTTCTGGAGTGCAATCAACACATGTCTACAGCCAGCTCTCTTTATGCACAGTACTGTCCTCCAGCTCCAGTTTACTTCTCATCTTTGAGTCTGTATCACTGACTCTCCATCTTTCTATGCAGCTTTATGCGATCTCTCTGGTGTGGTGGTAATAATATCTTGGGTGATTATTTGGATTTTTTTTGGTGGCGGCATCTATAGATGATCAATCCATCTTTTTGGTGATCTACCACTAGGAAGTACTATACCAACGAGAACCACCTGTTTTTGTATAATAACGACTGTCGATAAACTTACTTGAACATCATGATCTTAGCACCAATGTCCGATATCTATGGCACAGCGCCTACGGCGTTTACCTATGCAACAGTCCCGGCGGGGGCAACTACTATACCCGGTACAACGTATATTAATTACATTCCCCAAACGAGAAAGCGTGGATTTGTAACGACCGAATCTGTGAGTATCTTGAGTGTTGTTGTTTACTACCAAAATGCATTTGAAATTTAATTTCATGAAAATTGGTATCACTGCTACCGCACTATAGTTTGATCGTTACTAAATATCTAGGCTTCTACAATCATTTATGATTGAGCATCTTTATTACGTAACCAATAATTAAGTAATGTCAGTAAATAGTGCAGTGGCAGTGCATGTAGTAGTTATATTGTAGTATTATTTTATTAATCATAGATTCATTTTCAAGCATCTTATAACTATCAGTTTACATGTTTAATATTAATTTTAAAAGTACTACAGGCATTATATTTAATCATGGTAAAGCTGGTCTTGATATGACTGTACAATAAATTTGATAAAATTGAACTCTAAAATCATGCAAGATGTTACAAAGACTCAACAGGCTGACACAAGCATACATGTACACAAAGACACAGACAAACATACAGATATTAAGACAAACACTCTCGCCATCAAATTCGCATGCTCGCACCACACAACTCATATACACGCACAACACGTGCTTGTGCTTCCACCAACTGCAGTATATTTTTATCGCTTTTTGGCTGGGTTATTGTTCCCATTATTTCCTATTATAGAATTGCTCAGGGTATTTTCCAATAGAAAGGTCTGGCCAAGCTCTGTATTCATGTTGATTTTCAATAGTCTACTAGGTTTTAATAGTCTATCCTTGGAATATTCAGTGAACTCATTGAAGTGTACTGGAATTCTGGAAAACGTGCAGGAGAGCATTAAAAGGACATGATTAGGAAACACAATAGCTGCAAACTGGCTCAGATTATTTTCAACATTATCCTTGAGTGTGTTTACCTTTTATCTAACCTCGCTTATTTTCACAAGAATTTCTTTTGAGGACAGCATTCTTCTGTGATTTTAACAAAATGCCCTCAAGATTTTCACAATAGTTTTGCTACCACCTGCTGGAGAATGATATTGTAAACAGTGTTTGCTAGCAATATTATTTCAAAAACTGATACCACTGGAAGAATTCTTGAAGTTGAAATGCTGTAGAAAAAAGTTATGTTTAGCATTAAAGACAATCAATATAGGGCCTAATGGTTTAAAGGCACCATAGACCCTGAAAGATATCTTACAGGGTCTGGAAGATATTTTACAGGGTCTGGAAGAAGAGGATATTTTACAGGGTCGATGTGGAAGATATTTTACAGGGTCGATTTAGACCCAGAAAGATACAGGGTCTATGTTATCCACTTCCACTATAAACAAATTGTCCTGTTTGCATTCCACAGGTGCTGCTTCATACGTCTTACATAATCCAAATAGAGCCTGTCCTACAAGCTGTTTATACTATAGTTCATCTAAATTTTATGGCACAAAAAATAAGAATATATCTGAAAATTTGTTTAACTTTCTGCTGTGCAAAGTGTACTTGCTGCTTAAATAAATTACAAACATTTGGTGTTAAGAATTTGTTTGGTGTTGGTTAGCTTGAGTTACAATAATCCCCAGTTTCATTTTTGTCCCTCCTTTTATCAGCATCACACATCAGTCCTGAACCTTTTCACCTGACCCACCTTTGACCCCCGCCATTGCGTTCTTAACCAACATTTTCATGTGTTGGTACGATGCAAAATTGTCACGTACCAAAGCGATATCACGCGCCTGATTAGACAATGAGGCACTGACCATACCGTCTTGTGTTGGCATTTGTGGTAATATATAATACTTTGCCTCATTCCGTTCATACTACTTGAGTGGAGAGGAACTATTAACACATATTGCCCTTGAACGAGACAATTCAGACAAAAAAGATACGGACTGATAGTTGTTTAAAAGCCTACTTTTAATGGATCGGGCTACGACATAATTGGTTTGATTCTGTCGATTAAGAGAGGGTGTTGTTGGAAAATGGACTGCTTGTGTTTTATATCTGGTGCATTTATGTAGAGCCGTAGTTACATGTAACTGAAGTCCAACATGATGGAATTTAGATTTTCCTTTTTGAAATGTTAGAATTTGGTGCGAATCCCACCTTTGACCTACAGGTGCAGGTGAGGCAAATGTCCATCATGAAAAAACGAGTCTTAAAAAAATTTGACGAAGATAGCAACATTTTCATTTCTGTATTTGGAAATCAAAATTACCTCTAAATGCAAAATATTTCCTTCAAAGGAGTTTCCTGCAGAGTCCCTTCCAGCCCTGATACAAAATCCTCTTTAAAAAAACCAGGTTTAGGCCAAATAAAAAAATAAACATGTTTCACGTCCCCTCCCGCTTCCTTTTTGAGGTTTTCTCAAATAAATTTTATTTTTGAAATTCAGTTATAACTTTTCATAAAATATGTCTAGGAAGTTGGGATGCTTTCTATAGCCTTGTTAAGATACAAGAAACATTTTAGGAAGGTTTTGTGATCATTAGAGGGTGTAACTCTCAGAACAACAAATAAAAAAGGGCCTCCTCCTTTTTCCAGGCATTATTGAATGTACGGATTGTATGCTAAAACAGCTCTAAGTATGGGTATTTACACCAATTTTGCGATAAAAAATAGAAAATAAAAAGCCCCCTCTTCCTCCTTTTTTTTTTTTTTTTGACGTGAAACATGTTTTATTTTTTACTTAGCCTTATATGTATGTGAATGAGGCCCTGGGCATAATGCATCAGTGAACTTGCAAGAATCAAATGATTCTGGAAAGCATCTTTGGTAGGAATCACCTTGATTTTGGTGATTGGGTGTATCATGTGATGAAATTCTACCTCTGCAAGAGTGGTTTCCTTTATGTTTTAGAGCAATTCAAAGGCCAAACACAATTGGTTGAGGGGCTGCCGGTATGAACAAACTAAGTACTTTTGAAGTTATGGAAGTAAAAAGCCTGCAGATGTTTACCCATTGAAAGGCACATATCTTGAAAATAAGGGTATGGAAAAAATAAGCCCATATCCCTGTAATGGAGCCTGATATGGCTGTGATAATGAATTTGATAGTTTCTGAAAAATATGCTGACAATAAATCTCATGTACAAGCAGCAGTTATTAATTTAGGAACACTTTTTTCAACACTATCACAAGTTTTACCATGTCAGACATAATGTCATTAACACAAAATAACAACACAGAAACTAGGACACTGGTGACTGTTGAAGTTTTGGTGACTGTTGAAGGTTTGTGGCAAGATCTTTGAAGGTTGCTTGAGGTGGCGTTGGATACACTACTAGTTTCAGCCAATTTTGATGCAATTTGACAATGAAGTGACAGTAGTGTTGTGAAAAGTAAAATTGTCATAGCTTTATAGATGTTGTAGAAGAGCTTTCAAGGAATTCAAGTATTGAATGTCACAGTTGAGAGGTCAAAAGCTTCTTAAGAATGTCAGCTGAACCACAGATCCTAGAAAGAAGTTGAAAGTTAGTGATCTGTAAAATGTGAAGTGATACTCTTCCTGTGCATAAATTGTCCATTTATTTTATTTGATAGAGAAGTGCTTCATCATGTGTATAAAATTTTGAGTTAATTAGTTCAGCAAATTGTAGGAAAGCTAGAAAGGAGGCCGATATAAACTTTGTTTTCATAATTCAGGAGAAGTGACCAGCCAGCCGGCGTCTCCCTATCCACCTAGTACTAATCATGGTAAATGACTGGTCACTTACCAATTTTGAAGGTGTTGGTTGATTTGGTCAGCCACTATTTTGGATTTCATGGACAGAAATAGGGTTGGTAGTTATGTATAGGGAGTTCCTACAGAGGTCAATATTTTACCTACTTTTTTCAAAGATTGCAGGTTCACACTCCTGTTCTACTTGTTAAAATGTTGGCCTTTGGCAATTTTCCTGCCTCCTCCGACTACAAATTCATTTTTGATCAGGGTTGGATCAGGCATATTGTAATTTGTGGAGTCAAAATTTACCTGTATGTGACCTAGTCAGCTTGCAAGTGTTGTACTAGGATCCACAACATGCTCGTATATCAGGCCACAGTTCTTTAACCCCAATACATTTGTACATTCTTTGAATGATCTTTGAAAATTTGGGTACAAAAACTCATACTCTGCAAGTTGAGGTCAAATTTTGCACTATGATTGTTTAATTGAGGTTATTGGACTATGCTATTGGGATGAGGCCATTGTGGTCCATAGTGTTGCAAGCAGGAGTGTGCTGCTTACTAGGACACTATAGTGTGTCTCATCTCAAGTTGAGAGTAACACCATGTCTGTATATTATGCAGTGGCATCTATGAGGGAACCTGGGTATAATATTGGTGGTAAATGTCTGCACACTTATGATGCACCCGTGTAAAAGCAATGACAGCACTTTCAACTTACGACAGGATGTAGTACTGTAAGTGGTAATTTTCGTGTACAGTTATTTTCGCGATTTGGAGTGAGAGACACATTTTCACGAATGTTATTTTCGCGATTGCCCAGTCCTTCCCTATACTTGTAATACATTATTGCATACATTCGCGAGGTGGTATTTTCGCGGTTGGAGCTCTAATCGTGAAATTCGCGAAAATAAAACCCTCGCGAAAATTACCACTTATACAGTATAACAATTTCTCATCTATTCCAAGATATTTTATGAAATACCTGAACAGAGAGGAAGTTATGCATGATATAGTTTTGCTCTGTTGTAGGCAAATTTGGGGACATTGCAAGCTTTAATCTGAACATAATGCTTCCCTCTGTACAGCATGAAGACAGCATCAGACACATGACATTTTATCTATTGATGTGTTTTGTATGTGTGTTAGTAGCAAGGTGGCAGAGTCAATAATTGAATTGATTTCTTCACCTTAAAGATACCTTGCATAATACTAACCCTTTTAACATTGTGAAAAGGGGTGTCCCTTAAATAGGGTTGTCATTATTAAGACTTGCTTTGTCAAAGTTCTAATAGGACAAGAACATCTCTGGCATGGAGGGAAAACATGATGTATCAAGTACCGGAAATGAATTGGAAAACACTGTTCGAATAGAAATGGTACATGGTTTGTGGCAGTGACTTTAAAATCAACAATTCAATTCAGTTATAGAGCTTTTTTAGCCTTTTTAGCATGTTATATGTTTACCCATCTTTACACACAATCAGAATCCTTTAGTTTCATGATTTAGTAAGAAATTGTACCCATGGAGTACCCATGGAATAAGGTAATGCTTTAGTACTACCTAGTACCTGGTGGAGTAAGTAGTTCTAATAGTGAAGTAATACTCAGGAATAACCAGATTGTTGTTTTGCTACTCATTTGGATTGTTTTTTATGGATTTTATTTTGAAACTTTTGGGAAACCATTTTTGAACAGCTACATGAATAAGGCTTTGAAGGCTAGTAATATAGGCGTATAGGAAAAGGAAGAATGTTACTTTCTATATGACTGAACACAGTAATTTGCCTTTTATGGGATATTGGAGGGTTACATAGATATGTTTTGATCATTTCGAGTACATGATGATGGATTGCAAACTATAAAATGGTACGTTGGTTTTCTTGATTATACATGAATGGCAGAGTGCATATTTTGATGTTACTATTTTGATGTTACTATTGTTGTTTGGTTAACTTTGCTTGGATAACCTAGATTTATTTAAATTTACAGACCATGTCATCATTCATTTTGAGCTGTCTGAAACTTTGCATTTATTGTCGGTGACAAACAAAGCAAAATGATGATTATGATTAATTGCAGGCCTACAATCCGAACCCGGCCTACAATCTGCAACCACTTGTATTGCAAGTACTTCTTAAGCAAAATACTGTACATATTTAACAAACATAAATTATAGAATTTAATTTTTTTGGGTGTTCCATACCTAGAAAATATGCTTTGTCTCAACATGGTTAAAAATTTGTCGTCCAAACCATCCAAGTAGAAAAGTGTTATTAAGAACATTCCTTAATAGAATCAATTGTTATATTCATGTAGCTATTTTCATATTTACAATTTGTAAATGAACACTTGCGAACAAAAGATAAATTTGCATCCTTGTAAGAATAGTTACAAAAACAATACATGACTGGTATTATGTCTTCCTCCATCTCTGCATGGACTTGTAGAATCGAACACACTATAGAATGATAGTGACAAAGACCTGTGTGAGTCCAAGTGCAATACAGCCTGTGTGCCGCTCTCAGCTGTCTTTTGTTTTGCCGAACCACAATGCTCCAAATATATTAATGGCTTTTGTTCGCAAGAACTCAATTGCATCAAACATTTAATTTTTGTTTTTCTGCCTTGGATCAAAATAATTATATGATGGTAACAATGATATTTTTTCCATATTGTATAGCATGTGGGCAGAATTAGTTAGGGTTCAGTTCATCTCATACCTGATCATGTGTTGGTGTCTAAGTAAGTTGTGAATTGAGTAATTTGTGTTAAAGCAACGGGTGAAAAAGTAGGATATTACTTTCTGCAAAATGAAGAAATGAGATGTTTTCTTTCAGGTTTCTATTGTGATATGACAGAATTTTAAGTGAATGCATTGAACCTGCGAACAAACAACCAAACCAAACAAAAACAAAAATAAGACTCATTGTGAAAATAAGTGTGAAGTTACAGTGAAACTAAGTAAATGATTTTATTATTGCGCATCAAAACTTAAAATAACAAGATTAGAAGCACATGTTTAGATATTTCTTGATACATATAGTATGATTTTTTTAAAGAAAAAAATCCTTTCTCGATATATGTATGTAGGTAAATTAACCAACATCCAAGGCTGCAAAACAGTTTTGAGTGATTACGAAACCTGATGTCTTTGTTGATATACAAGGAGTTGAAACAAAGAAGCTTATGAAATGAAATCGAAGAGAGCCTTTTGTTTTGAATACAGCGGAACATAATCTCCTCTTAGAAATGTCAAGAAGTCAGCTAACAACTTCAAGCTCCTTCACAGTGGATTTATGTGCAACATTAAGTGTATTTTGACTTTGTACTAGATAGAAAATAAAATGAGGCACAATGAACTTGTTTGGATTAAACTGGGTTTTTAAAACTACTTAGTGTCTTGAATGTAAACCTCAGTTTGTATTTGATAGGCTGTGCCAACGACTTTTGCCTTCAATAGTATTCAGACAAATATTTATCACAGAAGGTTTAGTTTTACAGTAAAACATCAAACCTTGTTAAAAAGTCATTAGACTTTCCTATTTGCTCTGTATCCATGGTGATAGGAAACAATACATTGGAATTGGAGCTATTGGATTCTACCTTGGACACCAGTTAAATTTAGCTGCCTATTGTTATAAACAGTGGCGACTGGAACCACTTCACACTAGGAACCAATATATGGAATAGAATTCCTTGTATATTTCTTTCACATCTTTATAAGTACATTAACAGAATTGGAAACCATCGTTATGAAGATGGCATTATGGTATTGAAATCAACACATGAATGCAATGTCATAACCTTTTTAGTATCAATCTATTTCTCACATTGTATAATTTCAACCGCAGAAGTGTTTTCGATCCGTCCGTCTCATCTAGTTTCGTGAACCACAAAGTCATAGTTAATATTGTCCTGAAGTTGACTATACTCGGTACAATGTGTAGTTGACTTCAGGGTAGTGACAGCTACTTAATTTAGACCTGAAACTGTTAAGTTCCTCTCTGCTGATATCTAGAGTCATAAACGTAATAATACAATGTCACAAGCATAATAAAAGAATCGTGTGTTGAAAAAACATCAAACATATTTGATATTGGGCTAGTGGTTCTTTATCTATGAGGTTTTTATCAGAGTCGTACATGTAACCGATAGATGCAATCCCCCTATGCAATGGCAGCCAGAGTGTTCATTCCACCAAAATCATCTGAATCAATGCCTTGAGATCTCCCAAACACCAACTTGCAGCGGAGAGCTTCTGAAATATACTACTTAGCATGTTTGTAGTTGTTCAAATGCGTTTCTGGCATAGGTTTTCAAATTAATCAACTTTATATTGTAGAAAAAATTTCAACTGCATTCATTGGTACGGAGAGACTTAAAGTTTGGATTGCGTCTTATTATAGGGAATGGAAACGATGACATTTCAGCAGGCTTAAGTCAGAACACAAATTGGGAAAGGGGATATATGAACAGGGATGTGTTGGGAAGAGGTTTCAAGTAGAATGGTGGTATTACTTTGTATGTGGTGGATGATTGTGAGATGGGATGACTCTTGGATCATACTGTTTAGTTTTTATGTAGCTTTTGTTACTTAACATGATGAAGGTGAAGGTCAATGACACTAAACACATGATGTTACACACTATGGACCACAATGGCCTCATCCCAATGGCATTGTTCAATAACCTCAATTAAACACTCATAGTGCAAAATTTAACCTCAAGTTGCAGAGTATGAGTTTTTGTACCCAAATTTTCTAAGGTCATTCAATGAATGTACAAATGTATTGGGGTTAAAGAACTGTGCCCCTAATAGATGAGCATGTTGTGGATTCTAGTGAGAGTATTCAGGTACAAGAGTCATTGGGATGTTTGAAAAGTGTAATCTTCCTGAGTTATTAAAGTCCAGAACAATGAAGATGAAAAAATGATGAAAAAAAGATGAAAAAAATGTCTGCAAAGTTCACTGACACAAACATTAATGAATATGCAGGCACCCCCGGGCAGACGCTAGGATCAATTGGGCGTTTGGAAAGTGTGAACTTCCATCTGAATGATGAAAATGAAAATCAAGCCCTATGTTGTTATGAATACTGATCCTTCAACTGTATTGTCTTGTTGAGAATTTTTTGTCTCTATTTGTAGTTGCTGAGGTCAAAGGTTTTGATGATTTCAATACAATGTTGAGATGAAAAAAATGTTGCACTGTAGTTGGTCAATTTTTAAACGAAATTCAACAAAATAAAATATTCAGCTACATCAAAATTGGTTCCAGACAGGTGAATTTGTTAATAAACTGAAAGCTTTGCAATTGTAGTAAAGTGATCTGTGCAGATAGTCCAAATAGAACTGGATTAAAACACATCAGAAAGATATCATGATTCATAAACGAGCTACATGAAGCATCTTAACGTAATGCGTCATAGGCTTCTGTACCATTTGATCCAGATCTGATCAGCCAAGAACCGGATCAAAATGCATCACAGAGATATCCTCAATTGATATCATAACAAAAGTACATAAAACCATACATTTATCTAGGCAATAGGATAGAGCAAGACAAGTAACTACATGAAGTGTACATTGCATCGTCCATTATCCAGTTCATTTATATTTCACAAACACCTGTCACAGCTTGAATTGACAACAAAATTCAACTTTTCATATTCCATAAACGATGGAAAAGGCGGTCGAAATGGCAAATATGCAATCTATTTCATGTATAACCATGATTATGGACCACAATGGCCTCATCCCAATGGCATAGTTCAATAACCTCAATTAAACAATCATAGTGCAAAATTTGACCTCAAGTTGCAGAGTATGAGTTTTTGAACCCAAATTTTCCAAGGCCATTCAATGAATGTACAAATGTATTGGGGTTAAAGAACTGTGGCCTGATAGATGAGCATACAGTGTATCCTACGAAACATTCATCATATATTGTCAACAACAAACGCAATTACAAGATAGCGGATAAAATGACGCAGTTTTGTCCTATGAATTTATAACAGAGCATCATGTACACTGTTTGTTTATAATATACTGTGCACCGTCGATTATCGACATACATGTGGAAAATATATTGTGTGGGATGATTTGATGTAGCTCAATGTAGTACTATCATTGCTTCGCTTGAAGCTTGGCTCGTATCGAATAAATTAGCAATTAGCTAAAAAGCCCATTTGTTTGTCTATGAAATGGATGACGGTGAGAGCTTCAGAGACAAATGGAGAAGAAAGAAAGCAAGAGAAAGAGAGACTGATGGAGGGAGATGGGAGGGGGACAGGAATAGAATGAAAAAGAAGAGAATTGTTGAAAAGAGGAGAAAAAGGTTTATATATCAATGGGTTTAGTGTAAAAAGGGCTTATCTGGAATAGCTGCTAGATGTTTTATATGTAGAATTTTAGATAGGCCTACATGTATAGAATAGAAATTGTCAATAGGGCAGCTATTGTAGATAGGACCTAATTCTTGCACTAAGGCCTCATTATTTAGAGGTGTGATAAAGTAGATGAGGTAATCTGACAAACCTTGTGGTACATATCACACTTTATTCCAATTTGCATTATGCTATTTCCATGAATTTTCTTGTCTTTTCCTTTTTTGCAACAAATTTGTTGCTGTAAAATTTGACTGCTATAGTAAATGAGCTAGCAGGAGTAACGATAATGAGACGATAAGTCATTAGTTATATACCATCCCAAGCCAATTCCAGTTATTTGCTAAAATGACTCATAAAATAAAGGCGTAATTTATCTTCATGATATTTGCCTCGTTAAGATGAGAAATTGAGAGTGCTCGGGTAAATTGTTTTGGGCTTGACTTGACCATGAGCCTGCTTGTATCTGATGGCTGATTTGTTTCATGATGACACTTGAGGTCAAAATTTAGCAAATTTACATTTTTGATTGTTTTTTATTTTTTAAGTAAGGCTGAGGTTGGATGTGAAAGTCAGATTTATCTCTTGTAAAAGTGTGATTTGCCGGAGGATGAGAATTTGAGTGCTAGAGAATTTGTTTTCAGCTCCACTTGTGATCAGAGAGGATATCTTACACTTCCCACAATGCATTTCTTCCATTTCAATTTTGCTGTACTGATATGCTATGTTTGCTATCTTGTGCAACATAGGTCGAGTGACAAAAACTCAGACAAAAAGTACCTCAGTAAACAGAAAACACCCATTCTTGCAAAATATGTTATTTCTTGACTATGGACCTAGTATAGCATGTCTATTCTCAAAATAAAAACAAAGCTTACCGGTACAAAATAATAGGAGTGTCATTTGATGTAATGAGGTGATGCGTCACGTTGCAAAGGATTCTGGGAAGGGTAAGATATATTCTCTTACTTGTGATTGTGGGCCCACTTAATTTCTTTTGGATGATTCTGTTGATACTTGAGGTCATATTTCATAATTTTCTATTCTTGATTAGTTTCATGTTGGTTATGGAGCATTGTTGTGTGTGATTTTATATATTTTTTGCCCTTGGAGAAAAACTTGATAGCTGGGAATTTTCTGCAAGGTTGAACATGTTTTGGTATGTTTGTATCTTCAAGTACCTTGAACCGATCACTGATCACATTATGTTGAAAATTATTGCTTTTAAATTCAATCAGTGGTTCATCTCAAATACTTCCATTGGAATAGGATAATCTAGATTAAAAATATCTAGATAAATCTAGGTCTTAAATTTTTTATAACAGCATGCTTGGGTAACAGAAGAGAAGAGAAAATAAACAATAAAATACAATTGAGTGGTTTTCAAAATTTGCATCATAAGTTTTTTGACCCATAAAGTCACATGCAATTACAGTTTATAGGATACCAGAACAGAACATAAATGTTTCCAATAATATTTATTCATTGAAATGTCTTCTTATCTCTTATGCAATCTAATTCAAGTGGCCTCAGTCTCAGAATTGCTGGACCCACGATTTGGTAGCCCAATTGGGAGGCTTTTGAAGATTTTCCCCAAGACTTATTTTTCTCTGCCACAGAAACCAATGGTTAAGATTAGAACAAAATTGGGTGATTTTTCGACATTGGCTCCCACAACTGCTTGTAGTTTTGCGGCCCCATAGAAACCAATGGTTTAAAAAAAAATTGGGTAATAAGCTTTGATTATTTGACCACAGCACAGGAGTTGGGTGGAAATATTTGGCAACACTGCTCACTATGTAATAATGATGAAGAAAAGGAAAATTTCAATGTTGTTTGTGGTTCTGGCTGGAAAGGTGTGATAATGAAGTTGAAATATTTTTAGCTTTCCTCACATTTATTTGATTTCCAATGTTAAAATTTATTGTCATTGCCAGTAATACAATTTGGTGGAACATTTCATTCAACATATTATTAGATCAGGAATTATGTGCTTCTTAATTATAAGCAAAAACTAATATGAAAACTGCAGATTTAGTTTTCCCAGTAAATATATAGATAGCAATATTAAGTGCAGTAGAATTAGTTAATAAATGCGGCACATGTTTACCTAGCGGGCAAAATACATACTATTAAAATTCACGAGCAATTTCAGATGCTGTGATATGAAATGGAATAAGAAACACAGTGTCAACCGGTTTGGTGTTCACTGTGAGCAAGAGGTTGTTAAGACTAGACATTTGGATCATTTAGTTGTGGGTTCGAGTTGTAGAAGCTGAAATGCATAATGAATGCATCTATCGAACCAGGGCTCAAATTTTATGGAGGCCACCAAGGCCATTGCGTGCCCTTCAGTTTTGGCCTTGGTGCCCCAAATCTTTGTCAACTTCAAGTAATTCTTCATCACTTGTTGGCCTTGGTGCCAGTGTCCGAAATAAGGAAAATATGGAGGTTATCCTGAGGATAACTAAAGCATAAATTCTGCTTGTCCGCACTACATTTTGGTTGTCCCCAAAATGTGTCATCCTTTTGGAGGTAAAATATAGTGGTTGTCCAGGGGATAAGTACTTAGCTCAATATGGTTGTCCCCAGTAATTTTTGTACAAGAGGAAAAGAGGATAAGTGCTTATTTCGAACACTGCTTGGTGCCCTTCTTTGTCTTTGACCAATTGCCTTGAAAATGGTTGCCCTAAAACACAATTCGAGGCCTGCTAACCACTTTGAGTCAAAATGGATGGTCTCCTTTTTCATAGGCATAGTTCATTTAACTTTATAACCCCAAAGTTGACTACAATTTGTGGTGGGTGTATGAGGTTTATACCCAACACATTCAAAGGTAATTCTATGGGTGTATACAAGAAGCGTGTCTTTCTAGATTGGCTTGTTTTAGAGCATAGTACAAGCCACCCATCAGATGGCTTCTTCACATTTTCCTACATTGACATAACCAATTATTATCGTAATTGTTCGTCCAAATTTAAAATGGCAATTAATCTCATGGGATAATGATAAGTGATTTTATCCATTAGAGCTTGTTGATGCATTGTTGAAGTGGTTTGTTGTTATGTGTGCGAGGTCATAGAGGACATGACCAGAGGGAGGAGGTTCGACTGCTGGAAGGGTTAGCAGGTGCTTTTATTCTCATAGTTTTTATAGTTCATTGAAGACATGGAAACATGATAGAAGTTACGGAGAATCACACAACCACACAACTGAACATTTTGAAATTATATGATATGGAATTTTGACCATTTGAATGATTGACAGGAAAATGTTCTATTCACCCATTGCATGGTTCCGCCATGTGCGAGGAGAGACTCGATCTGGCAGCACGCATGAATGGGAATTGAACCAGTCATATAACATTGCATAAAGTTATGTAATTCTTCCTTTCATGTCATGCCCGTTCAAGGCTCTCCTTGCATCATGGCGGGCCGTGCAATAGGCGAATATTGTAAAGGGTGCGTACAGGCCGTTCACCCTACGTTGCCTACAATATAATTGCACACTTCTTGTAGGCTCTATTAGGTCTATATCCCCATAATCATGATCTCAAGCTTTAAACTTTAAAATATGTTTCCAGTCTACCATCCTATTTCTGGTCGTTTTCCCAAAGGCGTAGCTGTGTTGCAGCAGATACAGACAGTAGAACAAAGAAAAGGGATGCGATTTAATGAAGCAGTGATAGATACGGACTAGAAGTGTCCCCCTAAATCATTATTATATCATATCAATGACAACATTACTTAGTCTGAATGCTAGATTATAAGCTTTTGTGACTACTTTGTTTAATCTCTGTCACACAATATTAAACCTAAAGTTCATGCATCCATGAAACTTAATGACATGTCTGGTAAATATGCGATGGGTATTTATGATTATCTAATATTTATATCTGGTTCTGTAAGTCTCACATATTGCTTGACAAAATATGCAGAAACTTTAGAGTGGATATATATCAGGGGTGTGAGAGGCAACAAACCAAAAACGAGGAAAAATAACTCAAAAGGCTGAAAAACGGCATAAAATCAGGGTAAAAATGCCAAATATGGGCTGATAATAAAAGAAAAGCCATAAATTTTGGCAACAAAAAACAAGGAAATCAGCTTAAAAGAGAAACTCTCACACCCCAGATGTATGAAATTGTATGAAAATTGGTATTGATTTGAAAATTTCAATTTGAAAATTTCAATTTGAAATTCACATTACTATGTGATTATAATGGCCGCTCACCCAGTGTAGTCAGAGTCCTTTCCTTTTAAAGGGAATTGTTTAAAATTTGGGTTCACCACATCAATACACCCTGCTGCATCTTAGAACACAGTTTTTGGCCAGGAGTACTAGTAGCAAGCCAGGAATATGATTTCATACTTGAGCTGATTTAATCCTCTTTTCACTTGCAAGCTGAAACACTTGCCAGCATATTACTTTGGCATAAACACACAATGCTTTGGAATGACAAAAGCATTCAATGATATCACATGTGTTATGACCTCATGACCTTTACTTCAATATTTAGTCTAATTTAATATCTATAATTTCTTTCAATATTTAATTGAGGAGGGTATCATGTAACGAATCATCGGCAATATATTCTGTTTCAGGTCTATACATTCATACAATTTTGTTTTGTTTATTTGTTTGTTTATAGACGGGCAAATCTCAAGGCAAATGTCTTATTTCAACTATGTTTTCTTGGATGAAAAATTATTCTTAATAGCCCCTAGATACAAATATTATTTTCCTATATATCTGATCTCATAACTATATTCAATCTTGACTTGCCACTGTGGCATATCATATCAGACTTATATTTTCCAAGATGCTAATCCAGATTTAAATTATCCACTGACCCAGATTAAGAATGAATTCATTATCATAATCTGCAAGTCACCAAAAGTGCATGGTATTAATCTTCCACACAGGTAGTGTGAATTTCAAAGGGGGTTATCTGAATGGGTGACTCCATTTGAAATCTACACCACCTGGCCATATCTTCCATAGGGGTGTATGGATTTCAATTGGAATATCATTGTAATTTAGGGTCTAATCTATTAATTTAGATGCAACATTTAAATATGCTTACATTAATATAGATCCATGGTGTTTCAACAAAAATTGAGTGTATCTTGAAATTGGAATATGTTTCACCACCCTTGTGGTTCATTTTGAGCACAGTGGCATATTTTATGATTGATTAATTGATGGATTATGATATGAACTGCTGAAATAGTTGTCCTCAATTGAAAATTGATAATTTGACAATTGCAATAATGGAGCAATTTGACAATAGTGGGAGATAAGATGAAAATTGATAGAAAAGATAGAATAGAATAGTTTATATAGAACCTCACTTTTATATCAGTGGTACTCAACTATCCAATGGTGCGTCCATAATTATTACTTGTATGTAGGTATTGATTTGAAGAAGAAAAAATTGTTACAAGTTTGTTTTCTATGATGTTGTCAGTCACATTGATAGATGGCAATATTATATAATTATTGTCTGAACTTGATGCACTGGTCTTTGGAATTTTATTTGGGTACTGGGCAGGGTATTTTAAAATATTCTCAACCCTGTAATTTTAAGATAAAGCTGCAACTGAGTTTGAAAGATTCACTAATTTGTCATGAAATGTAAAACTAACTTTGGTATTTCGACATGATTGAGAGCTTAACACTTTTGACATAAATTAATATAAGAGTATCAAAAATTGCACGTTTGGAGGATATTTCCTGATGCCAGGAAGTAGAATCGTGTTCAAGGAAGTGTGTTCTTGCTTTAACTAGGAAAACGATATCTAAAATCCCTAATTTTTTCAACAAAAAAATTTTTTTAAAAATTGAGAATTGGTGATGCCCTGGGACTTGTAGTATATTGTCAGACATGCACATTAAAATTTACATTTTATGTGACTTTTTTTTATTAGTATAATATCAATTATTAAAGCTCATAAATATGAGTACCTGCGGCGATATTCAAACAATTCATTCTTTTCATTCAATTAGGGAGCTGAATTGTTAATCAGTCAATTCACCTTCAAATTTGTCTCTCAAAATGATAGACATTAAGACTTTATCACATTGCTAATTTGTCTGTTACCCACGGAGAAAACATCAGAAAAAAGGTCAACCGTTTTTTATACAGTCACAGCGAATTTGGTTTTCAAATGAGCAGTTTACGCTTGCAAAAATTGCATATTTCCCTCTCAATTGAATAATTGAAAATTGATTTTTCTTTTTTCTGTATTTTAAATATCACCTGTTACCGTAAGTTATTTAGAAAAGGTCAGTGTATTGTTTAAATTTTGAACGAAGAAAATGCCTTGGTGAAATGCGTAGTATCAGATTTGAAGCATGGGGCTATTCCAAAAGAAATCCATACACCCCCTGTTAAAAAAGACATGACTTAATATCTCATACAGGGGGTGTAGATTTCAAATGGAGTTTCCCCCTTTCAGGGAACCCCATTTGAAATTCACAGTCACACCCCCTGTGTGTGAGAGCAAGGTTCTTCCATCTGGGGTGTATGGATTCCAAGTGGAACAGCCAATTTTTGTCAGGAGATAAATAATAAAGTGCCATAATAATTTACAGATGATATTTAAAATGAGATTCACACTTCAAAGTGAAAATCTCCCTACAGCAGATAGCTTCCATTATTTTCATCACAGTTTCGTCTAAATCATCAATTTTGCTAAGGATACAATTTATTTCTTAGCCCCGTAGCACAGGTGTCAAAACCATAGCCCATGAAACTTGCAAATTTTTTCAATAATATTACTACTTCGGGATAAAATCTGGAACATCGGTAGAGTGAAGGTACCTACTAGCTAACTCTTGGGATGATAAACAGCCATTTTAGCAGCGACTAAATTTAAATAACTAGGTTCAAAACTATGAAACCCAGTAAATGCACTGGTTGGAAATCACTTACAGTTAAATGTAGAACAATCATCAAACATTCACAGCATTTTAAAGAGAGGAATGGGCTAAATGTGACACATAGTACTTTCTCTTGATCTTAATTTTCAAATTCAGAGTTTTCTTCACAAAGAGCAAATTTTGTTGATTTTTGTGGACAAAATTTGACAAAATTGTACCAAATTAACAATTCACGGATTGTAAAATTGTTAACAAGCAAATGTAAGAATTAAAAGTAGCAAAGCAACTAAGCCTAAAAATATTTTGCTTTTTTTTACAAGTTTGTTGAAATTTGCACAATATGGCCCATCCCTTTGATGTATAAAAGTGTGAGCTCTTCTGGATGAGCTCCAGATATGTTTTACTATTTGGTAAAAAACTAAAATTCTCCGTTGCTGCATTGCATAGCCTCCTGCATAGCAGTGGTTAAGTAAACACAATAATGTGTGCATTGCTAAATTTGTTTAAGGCCTAGAAGTCTTTTCATGAAAATTTGCTGAAAAGTGCTACTCTCAATGCTTGTTTTTTGTCCCGAGATGTTTACTTAAGATTTCAGCTTCTATTCACATTCAAATCCTGTGGAAGGTTGTCTGGGGATGACACTATGGACCACAATAGCCTCATCTCAATGGCATAGTCCAATAACCTCAATTAAACAATCATAGTGCAAAAATGTGACCTCAAGTTACAGAGTATGAGTTTTTGTACCCAAAGTTTCAAAGGTCATTCAATGAATGTACAAATGTTTTGGGATTAAAGAACTGTGGCCCTGGTAGATGAGCATGTTGTGGATCATAGTGAGTGCCAGGAGGTCGTATATGTGCAAGAGCTGCAGACTGGTGATTTGGCAGTTCTGATTTATTCATGCATTTGCTAAAAGGCCTATGATAGGCAGCTAAAATTTGAATACATTGCCTAAAACCTCACAAAAGGCTATAGGCCCTATATAATAAGATTATTGTATTCAGGGATAGGCTCAACATGATAATGCTGAATAAGCTTGCCAAGTAACATTGTCATGGTAACTTGATTACTGATGCATGATGGTTGTATTGATTAAAATAAGCTCAGTTTTACATGATTAAGGCTGATGATGTTTAAACTAGGCTTTTTAAAGTGCTTTTTGCTTACCAATTTAATTATGCTACCTTGTGTTATATAAGTATGTATTGTGGGTTTTGCATTCACAGATGATGTTTTGTTGAAAGAAATGGGCTCATCAGGATCGCTTACTTGATTGGTTTAAAGCTTAAAGTCTAGAGGAATTTGTTAAGTGGAATTTTTCGCGCTACATTTATTTTTGTGTTTTTGGCATTCCAAGCAGTTATTATACTGATTAAGGGTTGGGGTATGAACGTTTGGACAGTATTTATTTTGGGACATTAGAGCACATCAGACATATCGAATTGCATTCTGAATACGAAGAATGTCATTCTGATATCAAATAATTTTGAATTTTTGAAATTAGCAATTTAATACACATTTTATGGCAAAGTCATTAAAAATTGATATTTTTGATATTTAACAGTACTTGAAGTACTTTATAAATCTGATGATTTATACTTAAAGTGTATGAAGGTGGGTTGAAAAGCCGACGATCAATTGAAAATTTTGACCTTTCGTATTGAAGATATGGATTTTCTTTCCCAAAACACCAAAAAAAATTAGGTCTTTTGGGAAAAAATCCATATCTTCAATATGAAAGGTCAAAATTTTCAATTGACCGTCGGCTTTTCCTCCCTGCTACATACACTTTAAGAATATATCATTAGATTTATATAATTTACTTCGAGGACTGTTATATATCAAAAATTCGAAAAAATATCAAATTTTATAATTTGTCATAAAATTTGTATTATATTGTGATTTTCAAAAATGAAAATTATTTGATATCAGAAAGACATGCTTCAGATTCAGAATACAATTCGATAGGTCTGAGGTGCTCTCATGTGCCACAAAAAATACTATCGAAACGCAATAAACGCTCATTTTAGATCCCTTAATAACACAAAAATTCCTCAGAGAGGAAACCCGCCAAAGCAGTTCTTCTGGGGTGAACCAAACCTGCCTGGTTATCAAATTAATCAGTGACATGATTATCTCTGAATTTGACAGGTACTAATTGATGCAATAACATTAGGTCTAGGTTGATGTAAGGCCAGGATGCTTAGAAATAGCAAATTTAAAATACAAGTGAAACCGTTCAAAATGGGCAAAATGTGAAAAATTATTCATACCAAAATTAAACTACCATTGGTAGCCCAGTTGGGTCACTTTTGAAGATTTCATCTGTGACTTTTGGTCATTTTCTGTGCCATACAAGACAATGGTTAGAAAAAAGTATTGGAACACTTTTTCAACATTCACCCCATGATTTTCAGTAGTTTTCCTGACCCATAGAAACCAATCAATTGGGTGAGTTAGGTTATTTGAGGGATGATTTGGTGATAAGTTTTGTCAACCCTGTATTCAGCAGAACAAAACATTGTCCATCAATCAATCAGACAGAACTTGATTGGTTCATCATGAGCAAATCCTTTGTCATGAAGGTGAATCTCTGTCCCAAAATGACAATGTAAAGTGCTGCCTCAGGCATCAAAGTTTGCAGCAGGTTGCCTCGAAATTCAATTGTTTGATGTGACGAACATAACATTTCATGCTGGTACCAAATGGTGTTTGATGTAAATTTGGATGTTTTACAGTAAATGAAACAATGCATAAAGTTATTTCCTTTGTGGAAAAAAGATGTGTATTTTGCATGCAACAGCTGGTTATAGGAAGGATTGATAATGTTTTGTTCAAGTTTTGTTGTGAAACTTTTAACAGTAATTGTTAATTACATTGTATTACTATAGTGCCACAGCAGCTGAAGGAATATCCTATTATAAATTGCAGTGGATCTGCTTTCTCCATAGCAGGGACTGCCTTTTGAGGAGAGCAAGAGCAATCGCTCTCTACCTGCTCTCCTTAAATCTGATATAGGAGAGTTATTCTTTGCTCTGCTTAGTTGACCATTCTCTTCTTGCATTCTATTTTAAATGTGCTAAACAGCTCTCCTTGAAGGCTCCAGAAGAGCTATTTAATGCTCTCCTGCAAATTCCAAAAGACAGTCCCTGCCATAGCAGATGAACTCGCCACTGGCTTAATAAACTGTACAGTATAACCAACAACCTTCAAAAGAAATATAAGAAATTATGCCATCAGGCAATTTTACTTAAAAACATGAATTTAAAATTCTGTCGTTCTGATCACTTTTTGATTTCAAATGACTTTGCATTTAAATGCACTGACATCCAAACTAAGCACATACTTCAAATCTGGAAAATTATGCTGTAAGCTTTTTAAACTTGACCCTTCTAATAATACCCTTTGGGCTGCACAGAAATAATACAAAACATACAAATCATAGAGCTGAAGCCGTCTCTTTACAGCTTAGATATGGATCACATTCCTACTTGTTGCTTATAAGCTTACTCCGGTAAAAAATCTTGACAAATCTCTCTGCCAACTAACGTTACGAGAAATCATCGCAGGAATGTTTTGATATTGGCTACTTTCCTGTTAACATCTGTATACAATTTTGTGCATTTAAACACTTCCTTCTTAAATAACCATTTTTCCCTTCCTTTTCCCCCTGTCTTGACACCCTCTAGACATCAATGTCAACAAAATGCTGGAAATATTTAAGAAATGGACGATGCAGTAGCAAAATAGTGCATTTTAATTAAGTTTAAAGTATTTGGGTGTATTGTTGATTAGCTACTTGAAAAATAAGTCACACTTTTTTTGTCACATTCAATATTAAAAAACGCAAGTTCACCATAAAACACAATGGTGGTTATCGGGTTTGTCAGGCTTGTTTTTTTTTCAATATATTAGTGTTGTACGCAATGTGCGGAACAAATTCGAACATGCAAAACATTTTGTGAATTTTATTATACTGATTAAGTTCAAATATGGAAAAAAATGGTGACCCTATTTTTTTCTTCAGATTTTAGGGTCGGTCAAAAAAAGGGCAATACAAATCTTTTTTTAGGTCTAATGTGATGAAAATGATCACTTGTTGATTTGGGTATGGGTAGTTTCATGCGTAACTGTTTGTTGTAATTAAAGGAGACGGTTGTTGTTTCAAATTAAGTTACCGTCTATACACGATTGATGTAATAAGTTAAGATTTCCCAAATCCATAGTGATATAATAAATCAGGTCTAAGGAAAGCTTCAAAGGATTGACCAGTCTGAGTTCTCGTCCATTCATAATCATCTGTCTGACTTAATTGCAGTAGATGGGCAGGTCTTAAACCGATAATTTAGTCAAAATTAGACAAGATTAGAAGTGTTTCCTCGACTAAAATATTAGTGATGCAAAGGGCAGGGACCTAAATCTAAACTCCCACAAGATGTTGGTTGTTTTCGCTTAATAAAAAGAGCTTGCCTCCTTGTCCTTGATACATTCTGTTTTGAAGTGACATGCCCTTCAAAGTCGTCAGTAAGCTGGCATGATATCCCGCGGCATGTCGAAGAGTGCGATTGTCTTGTAATGTCCACGATGCACATCCAGTGGACTGACTGGACTAGTGCGAGTGTGAACGAATTGTACGAAATAAGGAATGAATGGATGCCATTGCCCTGTGAAGTGTCATCAGTACTTAACTCACTGTTGTGACAACACGAACACCGATACATTGTGTTTTATGGTGGTCAATGCAGTGATCAGAAGTAAAGACCTTCTGTAGTTACGTACTTACAATAATGCGTTTATCAATATGAATTAGTGGCCTCTTCCATAAATCTGCTTATCACAAGTACTTCCCTGTTTGTTTATTTGTTGTTTTAACAGACCGCCGGATAAACTTGTGAAATTATTGTAAACTGTCCAACATTTATGTCTAATTTCATAACTTGCGTACGGTAAAGCCGTCATCAAGCTAAAGAACTGACACACAATTCTCATCTTGTCAAAAAGAGGCATATATTTTATACACCAGCATGTCCAGGATCTGTTCATGCGGGGGGCTCAGAGGGGCCTTCAGAGTTATGCGGGGGGCTTAATGGCTAAAATCGCCAAAAACGGCTGATTTTACATGATTTTTAATAAGTGTGGGGGCTCTCTGGACACGCTACTGTTATATATCAGATATTTGATGTTTTGTCCAATTTAGAATCAAATGTGTGAGCAGGGCTTAAATGGGAAAATAAAGAGACGTTCATATTGTCTTTTGTATTGACATGGATTCAATTGATATTTAAATTTGAAAATATCAAGACCGGTAAATGCAATGGTACAGTCCTTTGATCATTGTCCATTTACAAGATCTATACACCTGTAACCTGCTAATTATGCCATTTCATTTAGTCAATTATTGTTTTCAATTATTACTCCCATCAGTATAAAGCATATTGTTCTGTCTTTATTATTACATCAATAAAACAACTGTTTGCATTTTAATTTGCAGTAATTGAATAGTAATATACCATTTTACAGCGACAAGTTGCATTGTTACTCCGACACTGGTGTTGTATAATTGATACGGGCAGCTGGTAGTGTTCCCACACTTCTATTATTTTTACTTGAGGATGAAAAAATATTGTTATTGTTCATAATTTGAAATAGGAAACGTGACTGCAGAATTCTGCTCATAAATAAATAAGAACTTGTGTTGATACATCTTACAGTTCTGTGCTCACATGGACAGAGTCTAGGGTTGGGTTTTGGATTCACACTCTGTCTTAATCTTTGAACAAGTGGTGGGGTTTGTTACTGAGGTTAAAGCATATAAAATATATGCAACTGTTCAAGCTCCTCCATTTTAAGATTGTTTCGTCATGATGGAGTGAGTGAGGACAACTGCAAACAGTTGATCAACTGTTCAATCCCTGGATGTCATGAGATAAGCCAATCAAATGCTTCAAACATTAAATTCAACTCCTGTACCTTGATATGTGACAGACCTTGTAATTATTATTTTCCCTTTGAACCAACACCATTTCTGAAATTTTTCACAGTTTACACTTCTCTTTTGCTGTATTTATGCAATGGTGAACCATTCTGAGAGTGCCTTGCAGTATTTACTCATGTCCTTCATATCTGCCAAATTCTGAACCTTTTTCAAAACATAAGTATAATGTAGCCTTGTTCATTGTGTTACCCTATACCCTATTGGTGTGGTGCCAAAAACCAAATGCTGTAGACAAGCAATCATGTCAAAACATTTTACATTATATTTAATTTTGTGCATTTGAATGAGTTCAATGATATTTAGTGTTAGCCCAGTCCAGTGGTTTGCAAAGTAAGCCAAAATATTCAAGGGGTGAAAAAACCCAATAGGTCTGAAGTTTTCAAGGCCCTTAAATCAGGTGTTGCAGGTGTTTACTATAGGTAATGGTAGAAAAATGGCAAAAGCATTGATGATTAATCTCACAGCAGGCTCTGTAATGTAGTAACTGAGGGCTCGTATGCAGTTATTATCAGGAGCATCGGGCCAGAGGGCCCAAAAGAGTGCACCTAAAATGTTGAGCCCTGCTGCCAAATAGGACACTCTTATAGCGCATGTTGCGTAGGTCATTACAATACATGTAGTGCAATATCTGATGACAGTTTTATACCTAGATTATCAAGTTCCCTTGTCACCAGCGGTCATCCATGTCATAAGGGTATTCGATAATGACACCATGTATCATTTACTTAACACGGCCGTTAATGAGACAAGAATGTCATGAAATGGATCGAAGGAAAAATAACTTGGACCCCGCAATTGATTCAATAATACGACAAACAGAATATCCGATATCATGCTCCTCAAAGGTGCGACCCAGTTAACGCTCTAATAAAGTCGGATAATTCACGCCTCAATTGACGATAGTAAGGCTAATGTGTATTGCATCAGAGGAAGGTTGGATACAATACCACAATGCAATGCAACAGGTTCAATTTCCAGATGCTCATTAGCAACACACTATCTTTTCACACACTGTATGCAGCGATGCATGCTGGGAGGACCTCAAGTGCTGGTAAACAAACCTGTTACTGTGAAGAGGACCAAAATTGCCGTTAGTGATAAAGAATAAATACGGGGATGAAAAGGCGTAGGTTTTTATTTTTGTATTGATTTGCCTAGTGTGTATATTGTCTTGAATAAAAGATACTAAAAGCAGACAACTCCATATTCATTCTCGTCATTTCGAAATAGCGTACTTAAGCTGGTTAAATATAGGGGCTGAAAATATTGATAAGAAAAAGGAAAGATAGAATTATCCATTTTCAATTGTTTTTGTTCCATACATAATTTCCATTCAAAGAGTAATCGGTACTAAATTTGCAGGAGCATTTCATACCTGTTGATTTTGTTCCTAGTTTGATTAAAGTACAGGCCTATAATCAAAGTATTCTAGCTTTTTTAAAAAAACATTCCAGAAATGCATAGCCCGCTGTGTTTTATCCATTATACCAAACCTGTTGAATTCCTCTCCCCCTTCCAACCCAAGCCTCATCTCAAAGTAAATTTGAATTCCTTGTGTTTACACAGCTACCATCAACACACATTGGTAGCACTATTATTAGCTCTCCTATCACCCTGTGTACCTTACCATGGCTTCGACAGATGATCCGCAACATGAAAGGTGAAGGAATTGAATTGATTCTTGAGACGCAGAAATTTGAAGGAAATTATTTGCTATCAACACACTTGTACCGAATGTGCTCCTTAAAGCACTGATGTAGTGGAGGTACCGTAGCAGAGACTCTATCAAATCCGGTCAAGACTCAGACAACTAGTACAAGCATGTTGCAACGAAAGTATGAAAATTCAATAGATATATTATTACATTTTATCATCATTTAAAGCGCTATGTCATGAAACTTCAAAAGAAGTGAGGAAAACTAGGTTGTATAACATGCAGACAACATGGGTGTTATCATATGCTATCATTTGAATGATTTGTATTTTTACTTTAGGCCGTTTTCCTTGCATGATGTTGATGCGATATACCACCACACAAAAAAGTGTAGTTTTGCTCTTCTCACAACAACACAAAGCTGGAAATTTGAAACAAAATTGTGTACACTTTATGATGCAAGAATTACATTCACAAGGCATGCACCGAACTAATTCCATCGAAAGACCAGTGGTCGTTATTAATTGCCAGCCCCGGTTGCCAGCACTAATTATGACGAATACCTCAACTGTGTCATGTTCATCAAATTATTAATATATCATTGAACAATTGGAATCAATATCTACCAATAAAAATGCAACAACATCGAGGAGGAAAATTACCATATTATTGATTTTTCTTTCATCAATAACTGTAGTGGAGATATCTCGCCCTATTGTGGCAATCAAAAAATGATTATGATCCGCAAATATGAAGCAATTATGAAGGTCTTCCATTTTGTAGTGCTTCAGTCCCATTTAGTCTTGGGCGCCGTTTAAGCCTGATGCATAACCCTTATCATGTGATCAAAATTTTAAAAACTTGTCAAATGAAAATAAAATTTCTAAATATTATGGTTTCTGAAATAGCTGCATTTGAAATATGCATGAAAAAATACTAGTATTTTGTTTAAATGTTGGAGAAAAACTTTTTATAAATGATGAAGATTTTAAATTTTATTTTTATTAGGAAGATATAAAAATTGAGCAGACGACGGACAAAATTTTACAAACAAATTGTTTCGATCTAATCCAATGGGTAGATCTATCCATCATTGGTGACACGGAGATTAAAATTAATCAGCAAGCCTAGGCCTGCAACGATGTATGGCCAATTAAGTCCCATCCTCTTCTATGAAAGTCATTTAAATGCAGATAAATAAAATGCCAATTCTATTGTATCGGATACCCGTGATACAGCAGCTGGTTGGGGGAGCTCGCTAATCAGATCTTAATTAAAACTAGCTTTCTCTCCAGTTTATGGTGGACAAGGTCTGTGAATGATGTTATTACCTCTGATATTATACCGAGTAAAAATGGTTACGATTTTTGATGTAAGCAATGATGGACAGTTTAGTAAGTGGAATGTGTTGAATTAAGTGGATGTTTCAAAAACGGAAAGATCAATGCAACAGACAGAAACGGAGAGTGTGTTTTTACCAGAATCAAATTCTGAGAGAGAAACAACAAACAATTTCTGTGATGACGTCCCATGATGGTGGATGTTCACACCTCCTCACTTCACTATGGTCTGTAAGGACATCATTCCCAGTGGCATCGCTAATGACCCACATTAAACAAGTATAGCTCACATATATTGACCTCAAGGTGTGGAGTATGAGTCTTTGTACCCAATACATCCAAAGGTCATTCTGGTAATGTATATAAGTGTATTGGTTTATAGAACTGTGTCCTGGGAGATGAGATATATCCTAGTGTTAAGTCCCTGACTGAATCGCTATCCCACAGCATCATGCCATTTTCAACACCTATAGCCCGTCCCTGTACAGTGTACACTTTTCATCAAATTTGCCAAGCGTTAACAATAGTGGCAAGCATCTAACCGTATTTTTTGTCCAATGAGACTAGTAATGAATCTAGTAACTGTAGGTTAAATAGATACTGCTTAAAAACCCCAGTCTCTGTTGACATGTAGCAATGTGCATTGTTCATGCGCCAAATCCATCGCGTCAAATCCAGTACATCACAAATGCATTAATTCATTAGGGTCTGTTGGAGTTTCTATTGCCAGCATATCTTCACAGGTTGGTGTTAAACTGTTGCGGCAAGAAGAGGAGCGTCGTTTAGAGAATCAACGAGGCCTTGTCGAGCGGAAAGTTAATGTCAAGAGATCCGTTCTCTATGCCATCACCAGGTGGTGTATGACGTGCATTCCCTAAATTCAGTAAATTTTCATCGTCAACCGTGTAAGTGAATGGGATTATTTTGAAATTTTAAAATGCTTGAAATATCACAAACAAATAGGCCTATGTTGATAAATAATATAAATACATGCTAAAACCGTTGGGGTTCGATAATGAACCCCACAAAACTAACCGAGTATATGGAAAATGCCATACGGTCGGGCGATTTCACGAGTTGCCGGCTCGATCATGTCATCCGCCTGGCCATCACTGCTATGGGCCTCTCCTCATTTTTAACATGATTATAGAGTTAAATCATCAAGCTTGAATACGCTTAACAGTCGTCAATTTTTGGGAAGCAATTTTGATGATGGTTCACCAAGGCTAAGTTGGCATTCATACTTAATTTACAGGGTTTTGCTGGATATTTTGTTTCTTAGTTGGTATACGTGTCTTTGATTTGTGACAATATTCTTTTGAGTGGGATAATGCTCCTTCAAATCCATTTTCATGATTAATTTTGATACCATGATTTGCAACTACAGATAACTGAAATGTCATCGTCAATGTATTTTTTTTACTGCAAGGATAAAAGAGAATATTGATTTATGACTAGGACAAGGGATGAAAGATTCCTCTCAAAAAGTTGCACAGAGGAAGAGAGTACAACACTTGCAAATGTACGCATGCAGGATGCACCCACGTGCCCTACACACGGGTAAAAAATAAAAAGCGCAGTGATTTATAGTGCGCTATGCGCAGGCACAACGCCTAGACATTGATCCACAAGCCTCGGCACACTTTACAAGTTGTCGCTGACCACTACGGCCCCACATTATTCCATAAACCGTAATCGGTTTGATTTAATTATTAGCTAATATCCCAATTTAATGAAATTTAAGATATATATCCAAAACAAAATGCATTTTCTGGGGAAAAACCCTCAATTGACAACATTTCAATTCCTTGTTTTTGAATTCTCTACTGCACTTATAAAAGAAGGACACTGCATTCACCTGTACACAAAAATAGGAAATATAATTGATAGACCAGCTATATAAACACTGAATATTACATGAAGTTAAGTTTTGATTTCAGACAGTAGTTACATCAAATACTAGTATCCCTCTACTATTGCTATATTTGCTGTAATTATTGATTGCCTACCAGTCCAGACAGACACAATTCAGCTGCCACTCCCAACAGTAAAGGAAAAACAAACATTATATTGTATGTAATATGAAACTGGTTGAAATAAATAAATAAATATTTGAATACATGTACATTTTCTGCGACAAATGGTTACCAAACTTACTCCTGGCTCCTGAATCAATACTAGGCATGTTTGTACTCATTTGAATGGATTTTGAATGTAGATTTTAAACATTGCATTCAGGTAAATCAAGTAGGGCAGGTAACAAAGTTTGACCCACAATGCACCATGATGATCTCACTCTAATTGCGTAGTTCAATGACCTCCATACAATAATCATAGCTCATAATTTGAAATGAAGTTGTGGGGTATGAATTTTTGTATCCAACTCATTCATAGGTCATTTGTGAGTGTGTACAAGTATATTGAGGCTAAAGAACTGTGCACTTGGTGAATGAGCATAAAATGAGATTCTGTGCACTCCCATTTTGTTCTCAACCATGTGTGGGAGTTGCTAATACTTGCATGAATAATAGGTGCATGCTATAAAAGGAACTCTTAAATCTAGATAAATGAAATTTTTCAAAAATTATGAATTGTTTTAGAGGAAAAAACAACGACTAAACACCTGTGCCAAAAGTTGCTTAATGTTTCTTTTCTTTCTTTTTTTTAATGAAAAAAACCCAACCAAAACATGCAAAGTAGGTAGTACCTGTCTATTTGGGACAGAGATTTTCGCAAGAGAGAAAAATGGAAAGTCATGAATAGAGAGTGCTAGTTTGTGCAAGCACTGAGCAAGCAGTCAGTATCCCTTGGCCACCATTCAATACATATTTTGTGTGTGACAAATATTTGCCTATGCCATTTGGGTTTAGGCTATGGTCTACTTGAACATTTACCTAGTTCATTTGTTGCATTATGAGGGCACTTTCTTCAAGCAGAGTAAAAATGGTGCATGTTATATAACACGGCTAATGTCAATTTGAACAGTTCTTGAGCTTTTTCTGACTGATACCTAGTGCAAATTTGTCTGAAATACTGGAATTGTCTTCGAATTATCAACCAAATTTGAAATGTCAATTAGAAATTGCATTTAGGTGAATACAATGAAGTATAGCCAGTGGTCCTCTGGATGGAGAGGATTATGTTGGAAAATGTTGGCGGCCCACAGGCCAGTCTCCATGCGGACCAATGTTAGTTGGCCAATTGGGAAATCCAAAATGTACAAAAACAAGATGTATTTGGCCCTCAAACGCAGATTTTTGATATTTATTTGGCCCTCCATAGCCTCATGACAAAATGGGTTATTCAATTGAAATCCATACATTTCTATGGAAGACATGACCTTAATCTCCCACACAGGGGAGTGTGAATTTCAAATGGAGTCACTCGTAGTAACCCCATTTGAAATTCACACTCCCTAAGTGGAAGATATAGGACATGTCTTCCATAGGGGATGTATGGATTTCAACTGAATTAGCTGTTGAATATAAGTGAGAACCGCTGGAGTAGGGACTAGCCTAACTTCTTGGGAAACCCATGCTACTGACAGGTAAATCCAAAACATGAGTGGTCGGTTCTTAACAAAATTTCTCCAAGGTATAACATGAAAGCAACCCACTTCTTTCGTGCATCAGATTACACATAATATGCTACCAAATACCTGTTTATACGTGTGTTCTTTGTATTTTTTCGGTAAGCAAAAACATGACCCTAAATAGTCCCAATTGTGTGAGCCCAATTGCAAAATACATGGCATGGTTCATAAGAGTTCAGTTTGTTACTTCGGGCTCAAGATTTGAACTGAATATTTGTGCATCTACATGGGTAACCATGCACTGTAGATTGTGAGAGGAGGTATTGTGGCAATAACACAATAACAACAAGAAAGGAAAATATGATAAGATATATTTTGTGAGTGTTTGAACATTTTGCAAAATTTGTATGAATCGTTTTTTATGCAAGTTGTATTGGCTACATTGCACATTCATGATCCAAGTTCAATATCACAAAATATAACTTGTTAATGTCTTCTTTGAACCGAATGAACCCTTTCAGCCATTGTGTAAGAAATTTGCTATGTACATGTACAATGTACATTAGAAGTGTTTATGTAAGGTGATCTCTTAAATATTTTGCCAAAATTGGGTTCATTTGAACAACTATTGGGAGCTGATGCATATTATCGAAACATGTGATGCATTCAATACCTAGATTTGAGCCTTATTGCCGGGGAATGCCCCGAAGAAAATACTTGTTTGCAAGTGGAAATGTTAGGTATCACAATAAATTTAAGAATAAGAATGTTTTTCTTGACTCACATGGTGCAATTTGTAAGCTATAATTTAAGATAATATGGCCCTGCAATCAAGGTAAAAATAATTAATGAAGTATTATTACAGGAATTAAAACTAAAAATACAAAGATTCTGTTATTTCACCTTACTTGCTTAGTCTAGAAATTTGAATACAAATAGACCTTTGTGAAGTAAATGATGATTGAACAAACTGCTTTCAATAATGAATATAATTTTTAATAGAACCACTTACTTAGTGTTTTTAGTCAAGGAAACAATATCAATATTTAATAGAGTCAAGTCATTAATATAATAGTAAAAAGCACTTATAATTTGTAATCATAAGGTCACTGCATTAAGAGCCATTGTTGGCTGTTAATGAATACGCCTTGATGTGCATCATGTGCAAGTGGCGTGACGAATAGCCACTTTTTCTCAAAATTATGTAAATTTTATTATTTGATAAGAAATCAGCATTCTCATGGCTGTGTTTAAAATGTTAAAATATCTTGAACTACAGCACACCTTAGTAGTATACAATTATTGTGATTCTTTGAAATTAATTTTGTATTGAAATTGATAATGATGAAAGGCACTTTAAATTGCAATTAAATGTTAATATGACATCAAGGATGATTGTCGGGCATTAATGGCGTTGTAAAATTTGCATGAACATTTTTGATACTTTCTCCAGATTATTTCCGATGTCAATATCCCACAAAGGTGAATCGTGATGTGTTTGAAATGGAATTCAAATAGGGCACCAAAGAAATGAATAGGGATACATATGACAAACACAAGAACAGAAACCAATCACATACAAATGACTAGTTAACCTTAATTTTCATGTTACAAGCCTTTTGCAGGCATGGTTACGGGCTGTCTTTATCCATTTCTGCCCAAATTTCAGGTGAAGATGCTTGATGTAACTTACAAAGTTCACCAAATTTTGACAACTTTTAATTTAAAAAAAATCTGAATTGATCATCATTATTTGAAGTCTACACAATACACAATATTATAATGCAGTCGAATAGATCAAGATTTTACTTTGACGACTCTTCGTATAGTGTAGTGGGATTTTATTGACTTTCTGAAGTGGAATGTATTTCTGCAGTCAGGTAGGCAGAATCATTAAAAGAACATTTTGATTTAGTGCATAGAAGGAAACCTGAAGATCACTTCACTTGTGTACCACAAAGAGACTATGTATGACATTCATAACTAGAACTACACCCTTGGTATGCTGATTTTGAGTACTTGCTTGGAGTCAAAACTTAAAATTTTTCAAAAAGTTTGGAAATTTACTTTTTTGGGGGCATATTTGCAATCTCCATTAAAAGTACACTAAAATGAGTACAAACATGCCTAGTATTGGACCAGAAGATGTTTTCAAGTTTTGTTGTATAATGTACAGAAGTTATAATCAACTGACTTTCTTATCATAAAACCTTTAGACGCACGGAAAGGATAGCACTGTCGGCAACTAGAAATTATTCCTTGAACACGGAGGCACTTCTACGAGAATTACATTCACCCTGTATTCCCTTGATATATTTTCCCCCTTCATCTCGAGGAGGGAGATGAATGAAATTCCCAACTTAAACGAACGACCCAATTCATTTTGTTCACTCCGCAAGCCCTCGATCTACGAAGCATCAATAAAGAAAATGATACAATATTGAGTTTAATAGTGTTTTGCCTATGGAATATCGAGAGGGAACAAGAGGTGCTTTTGATATATAGATACAGATCTTGTTTTGATAGGAATAAATTTTTAAAAAAAGCATCAAATTAGATGGGTATGGGGTGAAAAAGTTCACTCAATTGTTCAGAGAAGTAACAGATTTCAATTCCATGAACACAACCAATTTTAAGAAAGGTGGATTATTGGTTCTACTTCTTGTCATATGTTTACCCAGTGAGTTTAGAGAAAATGGATTAAATTTCACTCTTAAGGGTAGACGAGGCATTGTTGGTCGAAGCAACCTAAAAATCGATTTTCATTATCTAGATCAATATATTATTGAAAATTAACACCTTGATGTTTTGCAAAAGTTTATTCTACAAATCGTATACTTTGCAAACTTGCTTAATTTATTGTTGTTAATGAGTTATGTACGCTTTTACAAAAGTGTTGTTGTTTCAGTCCTCTTTACAACGTAACTCAAGAACCGCAGCACCTATAAAAGTATATCTGTGATATTTTAATTCTTCTACACGCCGCTATGAATTGAGCAATGCAGTTTTTGCCAAAGCTCACTACCATTCGTAAGATGCTACCAAATCACAACAGTTTAAAATAATTAATAACCTTAAACATCACAGGTCTATGTTGTAGATGTATAATGTTTCCTGAGTAAGTTGTGCAATTGTTACTTCTGCTGGAAGTGCCTCTTGCTCTGGGATGCTACTTACAGTCTTTGAAAGATCTCCTGTTGGATTGGGTTTGGAATTATGTCATTACTTAATCATTTGTTATTGCAATGGAATACATTTTGATGCCTTTTGATACATATTAATTTGCACATTTGTAATATTGTTCTGTCTTCAAGTTCAAAGTTTAAATGGTTTTCAAAGGTATACATAAACTAATTGTGACCTGGGAAAAGTGACTGTTCCCCTACATTGTGATCAACTAATATGTTGTCCGGTTTTGATTGGGACACGGTATATAACAAATGCTCATAGCTTGTTATACATCACTGGGAAAAGTGAAAGTTACCCTACATTGTCCAGTTTTGATTGGGACACAGTATATAACAAATGCTCATAGCTTGTTATACATCATGCTTGTGTTGTCAGGTAGAGAAGGAGGGGGAAGTCCCTGTATGCTTCCTATTCTTTATATTCACCTGCCTGCATGATGGAGTATCTAATTCTTGATAGCGACAAGACAAGCCAAGTCAATTTTCATGGAGACTAGAGTAGTTCAGAAATGCCCACAGCTTGTTAAAAGGGATGGAGTAAAGAAAGTCCCTTGTTGTACACAGGGTTTTGTCCTCCCTTGAACCTTCACATGGGTTTAAGATTGAGTGTTTTTCCACTGTTTATGCATTCAACTTGACCGATTTCACATGGGACACGGTATATTTCACATGGGACACGGCATAATACAAGATGTGCTCCCGCTTACATTTGTTACAAGAGAGACGGGACAAACTGGTACATGCTCTTCTCATGGTTAATACTGGCTTATTCTGACAGCCTCAAAACTGTATAATGTACATGTATTGTTGAATTGTACAAATAAATAAAGAGTTTCAAAAGAAATCCTGCTAGATTATAAATTTGTTTTTATAGCAAGGGGACAAAATCTAATGCTCCAGACTTGTTTATTCTAGCAGTGTGATGTTACACTGAATTTACAAGGCTTTTATGATGGATAACTAATCTAGTTTGAAATGACAGGCTATATGGTGGACATCAATATTGCATGAGGTTTTCAAATCGACTTGAGTTGTAAATTGCTTTTTCATGGTTAATATTGTATTTTTGATATTATGTGATGGCGAAGGGATGGACATTGATGGGGATTACGCTACGGGAGAGCGAGAACTGCAGATTGTGTTTTAGCAGTGCAGGAATTGTAAACCATTTTACCAGTTTGATATGCTATCTTCAGTAGATTTCAATTCATGGGTTTATTTAGAGAATTTATCAATTTTTTTACATTTTGATTTATGCTGTCTTCAGTAGATTTCATTTGATTATATTTGGGAAACAATCTTGTTTTCGGAGATGAGCTTTAATGAGTGTCTGGATAAATAGTTAATGCTTTGCATTTTGAATTTGTGCTGTCTTCAGTAGATTTCATTTGATAATATTGGGAAAACAGTCTTGTTGTCAGAGAATTAATCAGTGTCTGGATAAATAAGCTTTGCATTTTGAATTCGTGCTATCTTCAGTAGATTTCAATGCCATTGCAAAATGATGTTACAATGCACCATTGGTTCCATGTTGCACTTCTTTGAAGTCTCACTTCAGAAGCTTAAATATAGCCTGCTCACACAAATACACACAAACACACATTACAGTACTTAAAGCCAAGTCACACTTTTATAGGCTTTCAATGTGTCAAATGACTTAATGAAATACTACATTTACACCATTTGTAAAGTAAGAGCGAGTTGAAAGTGATTTGCCATAAAATCCTTACAAAAATGAGTTATTATTGAATTGATTTTTGAAAGATTTTTCAATTTTCAGTTTGATGAGATGGCAAATTGCAATGCTTCAAATATATTATTTGCCTGCCTCGGGTCAGTGACACAAAACGTTTACATTGATTCGGATGTCGGATGCATACCAATATGCTGCTTTTGTGCTCAGGCCATTTGATTGTGTTCTGTCACTGACTTGAGATAGGTAAATAGTCATGTTAATTATCTGAACACTTGTAAGGTAAGTGAGTCAATTGACTCGGTATTAGTAGATCAATTCCAAGATGTTTTTGTATGTATTTTGAATGTTTTATTTCAGCTTTTTTAAATCAATCTAGCCATTTTAACTCACTTAGCAATTATTAAAACATTGATTTTGCTTTTCGTAAATGTTTGATCAATTTAACAATGTCATGGGTCAGTTCACTTTACGCCTAACATGTGTTACAATTTTTTTGTGTTTGTCGCTTATACACACCAATTTCACATCATGAAGCTTATTTTTTTTAACAATCATTACGCATGTGTTGAATGATTCATGCACAATTTTTTTGTATTTATTAATTTTTTTGGTAGGATTGCCCCCCGACCCACTTATTATTAAATGCTTGATTTTTCATACCTATTTTATTGCTAGTGGAATATTCCACACCGAAATGCTGTAGTATTACATGTAACCATTGCTATTATCATTTGGGAAGTACCATTAGGGTGTAGGGGAGGTTGAAGCATCAACCTCATGTAATCACAAAATCATTTAGGTTGGGGGCCAGCTAGCAGGATCTCTTCCCGCTGGTGTCTATTTTTCTGCATGTTTATATAAACTGTTTCTCTTACTACTGTCCACCATTTTCTCCTCTGACTTGCGCATTTTTTTCTGTTTCTCTTTTGTTTCTCTCCTGTTCTCTCGGTCACTACTACTCCGTCCGTTCCCAACACCCAACCGATATCACCAATGAACACACGTACACAGAGGGGTTCCGAAGAGCTGCTTACGCAAACGCCCAACGGTACTGCCACTAATTCTTTATCCTCAATACCTACGGGAGGTGATTCGCCTAACTCAAACGACGCAAAAAAGGTAATGGGTTTATTATTTTTTTTGTTATAAACTACCATATTTTTTTTGTTTATAATAAACTAGAGGGGTCAAGCTTTAACATTGGCCTCGCTTGTTGCATCATATCACCACACACAGCAGTCATATGGCCAGGAGGATGACATCCAGTGGAGGAGGAGGATAGCATGAACATGTGACTTTTTGGTCATGTGACTTCTTGGTCATGTGACTGCTTGGTACTCAAGCAGGGAAGGCTTGCCCAAACCAAAATATCAAAAATGATAAAACGATACCAAAACGAGAAAAATTACAAATTAAAAAAAGTCCCAGCCCCATTCACATCTGCCAAAACATTTCACCAATATTTTTTCAACAAAAACACTTTCTGAAAACAATGTAGTTTGTAAACTGTGTGCTCGCACTACTTTGCTGTTTCTAAAAAAAAACTTCTATCTTTTTAGAACTTGTTAACTGACCTTTTGAACTTTGACCTTTGGCCTATCATAACATCCCTTGTCACTGGTTTATATCTTTTCTGCCACATTGTTTTAATCAAATCAAATTGCATCATGGCTGAATTTATTTCATTGTAATCGTCACACTACCTGTATTGCCTGTTTGATACTTTTTCCTTATATTACATTCCATATTTGGGCATGTCTTTCCTTAATTTTGTAACCATGGTAACAATGTTTCTAGATATTATTTTATTTTTTTATTTTATTATAGCACCATTTATGCTGCCATTTTTGCTTTGTGCATGCTTCATTTGTGTATTCATGTGTGTTTATTAAACTATTTCATGTCAAGTTTTTAATCATTTCATCAATATTTATGCTAGTATTAGTTTGATGTATATATGCAAAACTTGTTTCTTTTCCAGCAGTAGATGTTAATTTTGTTTTCTACCCTGTTCACATATACTCTCGAGTGCAGTTGGAACTGTAATCTTGGCACCAAGGTTTTTCTTGGAACATGATTAAATGAGAATTTCAAATATGGTTGGTGTCATCTTACAAGTGGCATTCACTGGTGTTTTATTGTTGGATTTTGGATTTAAAGGGTAACAGGGGTAAATTTTGGTTGAAACCATACTTCCTCTCATCCTAAGGATTCAAAAATTACCTGTGATGTACTGTTCTCAAGTTATATGGAAAATATACCTTTTTTAACTTTTGATCCAAAATTTGCCCCTAAACACTAAGACACCACTTGTGAAATAAGCTATTTTTGAATTCTACATAAAAAAAATTTTTGATTCCAAAAAACTAAGATTGTACCAAGGAAAATTGAACCACCAGTAATGGTGACACATCCAAGAGAACTAAAAGCACTAGAGATTGCTACAAGTTCGCAAAATAGGATGGGATACACAATGTTATAGGTTGACGAATTCACTCACCACGCATTCACCCCCACCTGATCTGTTTCTGCAGGGGCTGTTACCGCATATTCCTCGCATCACCCGAATTCACTCGAATTCGTTTGCTGAGTAGAAACACACTGAAAGATCAGTGGGGGGGGGGGTGGAAACAGTGGTATATATAGAATAAAAGGGATACATTCCGGAAATACAGACCTTGTTGCAGAGTGTGTGCTGGAACTAAATGTGAACTTGTGAAGTAATGTTTCTATTAATATGTATGTGTTAGGTGTTTGTCAATGGTTTGTCCAATGATTGACCACTTCGGAAAGTCACCAGTGATGATGTATTTTATTTGCAAGTTCCAACCAGGTGTGGAACAAGTATGTATGTGTCAAGAATGTGATCGAGATCTCAGTTTAGAGCTCAACAAGGAAAACATTCTTCCTATTTTGTTGGACCATGTCGTACAGTGGTGAATGATCTCTTTTTTGAAAGTTTGATAAATGTGTAAATATAGAATGTTGTTCCTTGAAATAGATTTCTATCCAATTCTTTTCAGCACTGTGGATGTGACACATAAAGCACATTATTTAACAAACTGTCATTTTTTGACAAATGCCTAATGGTGCAAATTATATTCAATATCAATGAACATGGACTGATAAAGGTTTCACAGGAGGGGTTAGGAAGCTGTCCCCCTTTGCCCCCCTAGTTATGCCACAGTTGTGCAGTCACAGCATAGGGAACATACTAGAGCTAAGTCAGCAAATCCCCAATAATCATTGTTTGCTACTTTCCGATGTTCATTCACATCAATTTTCATAACCTCATGTTGAACCAAACTTCCCTCAACCCCCCCCCCCCCAATAGAATGTATCATGAGTGAGGATTTACATGAATACCAAGAGCTAAATGAATACCAAGAGCTAAATGGCTTCTTAGCTTCCACCACAGATCTTGGACTCTCCATGATCTGTGCACCAACATAAATCAAGTCCTACAATTACCAAACAATTTCGGTTGATACATCATATTAATTGTTTGATTGCATTATATAATTTGTGTTGTCATGACGTTAATTGTTACATTATCTATGCAAGTTTTGTTTAAATTTATAATGTGTATTATGTGTGTATAGTTTTAGCATTGATAGAGACCGCCTTTCTGTACTTGTGTTCCTTACTGTGTAGTGTATGAACTAACATTTGTAATGCAATATTTAGTTTGTTGCTACTTGCTTGTGTAATTGAGTCAATTTGTGCTTGTGTCCTGAAAAGTCCGTACTTATGCATTGTATAAACGTCTTTCTGATTCTGAGTAAGTAATGAAAACTGTTATAGTTCAAATGTGGCAATGAAAACTCGTGTCACATCTTGGTATGACTGATACACATACCAATTGTGCATTTTTTTGTTTGATTGGTTTTGTTTGTGTGTGGGGGTGTTAGTGGGGTGTATGTGTGCATGTTGGCGCGTACATGTATGAGTGTAACAATTTTTGTAAGATTTTATGCACAAAATTTTATTCAACAAGTTAAATAACTGTTAAGCTTATCTAAAATCAATGCTTGTTATTGCAAAACTCATCGCAAAGTTCACAATGTTTCAATTTTCACATAAAATAAATGACAGGATAGACAACCGCTTTTTTATATGGCAGAAATAAGATTGATATAGGAAGTTGTCATTTGAAATGAAAGCCTATTAATGCAGCAAATTGCACACGCAGGTAGGCCTATTGATATTGTGGATTCGGCACACTTGACTGATACTGATGAATCGATGTGTCTGAGTATCTTTGTGTCATATTGCATAGTTTACACTGTAGATTTAGACCATGAAACAACCTTCAACTTCAAAACAGGTCCTACAGAACAAGAAATGCATTTAAAAAGCAAGTGGCCACTTAGCATTTTAACCTTAGTGAAAATAAGTTCATTTTGTGCTTAAATATGTTTGTGTCCTGATAGGAGTACGACTTGCCCAAAGTGAGGATCAGGAAATGCATTAAAAGGGGCACATTATCCCAAGTGAAAATTTGTTTTGATTGTTAACCACTGTGCAATCCTTAAATTGTTTGTGTGCTGCTTAATGACCAAACCAAAATTGAGGCTCTAAAAGGCTTGTGCTTGCCTTTCTTGAAGATGTGAGAAAAAGAATTCAGAAATTTAAGACTTGGTACATGCTGATATGGTCCATGTTAATCGTTAACCCTACTCCATACGGATGTAGACTGCAGACTTTAAATTTTGAAAATGTCAGAATTGTACAATTTTTTGACCATCTTTGGAATCAACATGAAAAATGCATTAAAATGAGTACAAACAAGCCTAGTATTGGTTCAGTGGTTTTGAGATGGCGCTTAGGAATTAATGTTGAAACCACACGGGTAGCACGCAAATCATTATTCCTGGGAATGAGACAAGTGTCTCGACCATAGATGATCAATCTTGAGGCCTTATAGCAGCCATCATACATCATATTACCTAGTCCGTGTGATACCCATGCCTAATTCATAGCTACTTTCAGACTCTTGATTCCTACTCATGCAAATAAAGATAAATATTATATACTAAAATGCAGCAAACCTTTTACGAGCGCGACTACCGTGATGTTGCAAATTCGGCGCTAACAACGCGTACGGCGCACAGTTCATTCATAAATTTCCACTCAGCAACAATATATCGCCTTAGCAGCCAATCAGAGACAAGTGCGTAACGCAGTATATACGCCGATGTATCCTTACAATACGCTACTCGTCTAAGGTTTTCTGCATTTTAGTATAGTAACTCATGCCACCTCGAAATGTGAATAATTAATTGATAGCATTAGCTTGAGACTCGTAAGTTTCACACACATTGCCAAATTTTTAGATTTTTGTGGACAAAATTTTAAAGCCTATTTCATGAACTACTGAACCAAATCTTTTATATAAACACTATGGACCACAATAGCCTCATCCCAATGGCATAGTTCAATAACCTCTATTAAACAATCATAGTGCAAAATTTGACCTCAAGTTACAGAGTATTGAGTTTTTGTACCCAAATTTTCAAAGGTCATTCAATGAATGTACAAATGTATTGGGGTTAAAGAACTTTGTCCTGATAGATGAGCATGTTGTGGATCTAGTGAAAGTGTTCATTTGAATGCATTTCACTCTGTTGAATGTAGTCAACATTTTGTGAATTTTGAGCTAGACCTCATCAACAAATTAAAATGCACGAATGTTCTTTTATGCATACATCTATATACAAGAACACAAAATCGTGAATTTAAGAAGATCGGTAAATTGCGAAAAAATTGCGCACACAAAAATGACCACTTGTACAATATTTATGTGGGGAATTTTTACAGACAAGGGAGCGTGTATATTCACTGATGCGTGGTGAAAGGCCAGTGATGCTAACCCGGGTTTGTCACCCTGGCTGTACACCTGGATGACAACAGTCTCATCTCTTAAGACTCAACACCTTGTGGCTTCATAGTCTCCTATGAGATCCACGCCAATGGGGGAACGTAGCACAAGGACTGTGAGATGATGTTGCAGGGCTTTGTGAAAATGAAATAATTATGTTGTAGCTGGCCATTTTCTAGCGCAAGTAAATAATAAATGATGCGAGTGCCATTGCAGTCATATATGTCAAATCTCAGAGGGCTTTAGCAAGGTGTTAAGTTAGTAGATTGTTGACCAGGAAGAATGTGGCATTTTTGAAATCAGGTGGCAAAAGTGAAAACTACTCCCCCACACCCTTGCATTCTGATCAGATACATGTATAGTCGGGTCCATAGCCAGGATTTATTCCTTTTTTTTTGGTGGGAGTGTATTGAGCTCAAAAGAGGACCTATTTGATTTTTTCCCTTCAAAAAGGGCCAATTTCAATGTTCTTAACGTGGAAGAAAATGGACTTCTTGTGAATTTCAAATGTTTTTTACAGAAAACTTTTTTTATGCGGATTAACAAGGGGGTGCCCCTGGCTACTACATTGGATATAGTTCAGTCTAAGAATCATTTAGTCCATGTAGATTCAGCTTTACAGTAACTTCCAGGGTTTATTGTAAACATTTTATCTCTGAAATCTAGTGCAAGGCAAGCAAGGCAATAAACGGCAAGTTGAATGTAGAACAGTGCACACAAAAGGAACTAGTTAAAATTGATACCAAAGACTTTAATTTGAGTCTGCTCAAGTCAGCATATTGGCCTCCAGATAATTGGTATGTTACACAAATCTGAACTGTCTTTAAATCTTAACTGTAGAGGAATCCAGTGCTTAAGTTCTGATGCATAATAACGGCAAGGCTAAATTTTGAAATGCGAGTGAAATATTGTTTCAGCTTAACGCCCCTAGCTACTTTTTTGACGAGGGGGAAGGAAAGAAGAAAGGAAGACGAAGGAAAGAAAACTTTTTTCCTCTGGTGCGGTTTTGAACCACCGACCCATTGGGTGCCAGACACGTGCCTTGGCCTTTGCCAGCCAAGCTTTCTGGTCACTGTTCGCATGATGACGCAATCGCATCACGTGGGATACATGCCTGTGCATATGCTTTGTGAAGTGTGTTTATTGATGTTTGGTATGGCTAGGGCTAAGTTTGCGAGATGACATGAGCCATATATTTTTAGTTTTAGTCATTTAGCTAAAAGAACTGCATTGTGCTCCTCCAATTATTACATTTGTAGGAAATGAGTCAAGAACATTGCATTTATATTTTCATAGGTCTTGCGGTTCTTGAGTTACGGTCAATAATATAAAAGCAAAAGGTTTTGGCATTTCCCCCTCCCACAATGACACCCCTTATTTCAAGCCTTGGGATCTCTTTTACATAACCCATACCATTGTTCTTGTATGTCAGCTTTATTTGTCTCAATATGTGAGTGCAAACACCGTAAAAGTTCACGCTTCTCTCTGACCCACCTAAGTAATCAGAATGTTATGTGTTTTTCTTTAAAAAAAGAAGGAAAGAAATGTCAGTGAAGTCAAGCACAAAGTTTTAATAATAGAAATTTAGAAGGGGAAGGAGATCATCTATTATTTAAAAAGTTTTTAGCCAGACTCCAATCTTGCACTTGCATACCAATCTATGTAAACATAATTACAACAAGGTCAAAACACTGTAACCTAATTCTTAAAAGAAAAACGCTCACGAAATTGAAGTAGAATGTATCATTTTTCTTAAAACAAAATGACTTAAAGCTTGTGCAGTCTGCTATTTCTGTCCTTGTGTCAACAAGTACTGTGATAAATTCCGCAGTATCTTTTCCCAAATGAAAATGGTGTTTCAGGATCTTCCCTAATGAGAAACAGTTGAGAAACAGTCTTACCTTGCATGTCAGAGACAATGTCAGCAACTTTTGCTCTCGGAGCATTTAGCCCACCATTATCCTTTCTGCCATTGCTATGATAAGAATAAGTGTTCATGCAGGGATAACCGGGAAAAGGGGGGGGGGTTTAGTTAAAAAAATCAGGATGGAAAGAATGAAAGTTTAGGTTAAACCAGTCACTTTTAGCCCTGTTTCCCCTCTAAACTAGGACAAATTACAGGGTTTTAATAGATCTACTGAATAACCAAGCTTCTAACTTGCAGTTAGGGTTAGGATTGAATTTAACTTAATGGCTTGCTACTGTTCCAGGAGCATAATTTACTGATGGCATCTCTGACTTATTTTGAGGTGTTAGAAAAACATTACTATAAATAGGCCTACGTTAATAAAGTTTTGCTACATGGATTTCCTGACAAATGTTTTTTCGCTCATAGCGTGACTAGCATCAGCGAGGCAAGTAATGAGATTTACAGTTAGAAATAATTAGCATTTGATGAGTTTTTGTTATTACAATTTTGGTTACTAATATGTAGATGACATATGAAATTAACGAAATGAGTGGTCTTGACAGAATAATGTGCCTGAATTGGAACTAATAAGTATTCAAGATTATTGACAAAAATGTTTTATTACTATTTAATTGACTTTGTGATTTGACTTTTAAAGTTGTAAGCCTCACATGATCATGGTATTTGCAGTGCAGTTGATCGAAAAATGAAATATAATTATAAATCCAGAAGAAAGGTGTCAGTGATATGTACAGAAGTTGCTTCACATTTAATACTAGTACTGACACCTTTGAACAATCTGTCCTTGTGCTTGTGAAGATCTACAATTCTGTGGCTATGAACAGATCCCCGTTACACTTTGGTAGATGGAGGCATATTAGATGAACAGCATTTTGATCAAGGAAGCAATTGCAACTGCCAAATCTTGAACTCTCAGCCTCCTGAGCAGAATTGCCATCTTGTTCAACAGTTTTTCTAAAATAGGGATGGAGGTTAGTCTCTGCAACTGTCTTATTTTATGACTTAGCACATTTGACCAATGGGGCCTGGTCCAAGTTAAATATTGGGAGGGGGCAGGCTTTTGCCAGTGGCCACCAAAAGTATTGAGAGTGGACCTCCCCTGGTACCAGAGTTACTGTCAAGTGTTTCTATAATATCTCACATTCCAAGTCCATTACAAATATAGGATTACATTGGGTTAGATTAAGGGGTGGGGTATGAACATTTGGACAGTATTTATTTTGGGACATTAGAGCACATCGGACATATCGGTTGCATTCTGAATACGAAGAATGTCATTCTGATATCAAATAATTTTGATTTTTGAAATTCGCAATTTAATACACATTTTATGGCAAATCATTAAAAATTGATATTTTTAATATTTAACAGTACTTGAAGTAAACTTTATAAATCTGATGATTTATACTTAACGTAATATGTAGGTGGGATGAAAAGCCGACGATCAATTGAAAATTTTGACCTTTTCATTATTGAAGATATGGATTTTTTCCCAAAACACCAAAAAAAATTAGGTCTTTTTGGGAAAAAACACCATATCTTCAATATGAAAGGTCAAAATTTTCAATTGACCGTCGGCTTTTCCTCCCTGCTACATACACTTTAAGAATATATCATTAGATTTATATAATTTACTTTCGAGGACTGTTATATATCAAAAATTAGAAAAATATCAAATTTTTATAATTTGTCATAAAATTTGTATAATATTGTGATTTTCAAAAAATGAAAATTATTTGATATCAAAAAGACATGCTTCGTATTCAGAATGCAATTCGATAGGTCCGAGGTGCTCTCATGTCCCACAAAAAATACTGTCGAAACTCAATAAACGCTCATTTTAGAACCCTTAATGATAGGATCTATTTGATGAAAATTATGAAAGAATTAGGGTCAGTATATGTATGCAGAAAGTACGCTAGATCAAAAAAGTAAATTTTGATGAGTTTTTCAGACCTGTCTTGTCACAGATGACTAGTTAACATTATTACACAACATGATTGCTTATTCTGAAACCTACTTATGTCAATGTGGATTAAAGTTGAATTCTTCTGCCTTTTGCGTTGACAAAGTGTTTGGGTTAAAAATAGATGTAGGTGTGAAAGTGGGTTAGAATCGTCAATGTTTCAGGAAAGAATTTGAAGAATGTTGTTACTAAAATTTAATCTTTTTAAATAAAAAGTAGATGCTTTTTAAAAAAATTTTTGAGAGTGAATTAAATAATTAGACGCTGCCATTCAGCAGAAATCATAAAACAATCTTGACATTAGTGCCATTAATGGGGCAAATATTTGGACATGTGATGGGGCAGAGGGACTTTTTTTTAGCAATTTTTAAAATTTTATCAACTATTAGATCCTATTCCCTGTGATTGGAGGTTCATGGGTGTGAATGGAATAGAGCAAATAAATTCAATATAATCTTGTTTTGCTAAGGATTGAACAGGGCACCTGCCTCAACAAACCACCTAACCTATTTGCAAGTGACAGAGGTGTCATCAATGGAATAGATAATAGTAATTGTATGCCACATGCAGTAACCACAGTTGAAACATGCTTTCATTAGGCTAAATAAGGCAGAAATATGGGCTAAAATTAAAATAAGAGCTTTAACATCTTCATCATTTCGGGGTTGTCATAATGTAGACCAACACATTTTCTGGCCAATTCAATGTTTACAAATAATTCAATCCATCCTGGCTAGGTGCTTTGTAAATTTATACTTGATCCACAATGACAGTAAACATCCTTTGACACACACCACATCCGCAAAATGGAAATGACAGTCTATCATCATGTTGCTGTCTTTTTACCAGCACCTGAGTATCTTTAGAAGATTTCCTCATTGATCTCATCCCTACATGCACAATCTCTATGGGTGAAATCACAGCAGCTGAAGGGAGTATCCCATTATGCTTTGCAGTACCATTCATAGAACTGTATGTGCCATAGAAAATGTACACAAAATCCCTCACTTCAACTTTCAATAGTGGCTTCAATCATGGGAGGTTAAGACTGTTGCTTGCAAAAATATGACCCCTAAAGTATTGTGAAACTATCCATAGCTCTCAATATCTAAGAGGCCCTTGTTTATATTTTGTATACATTTACTATGGAGCATGCAGCTATACTGCAATGCTTGCTGGGATACTTCTTTCAGCTGCTGTGGGGTGAAATACTATGTTTCATTTGGCAAAAGAAGATAATATTTTTTTTAATTCCAAAAAATGTATGTTGTATTTTTTCTGGAATAGGGAGTACAGTCATGTTTTAAAAGAAAAGATGTGATCAATTTTTCATTTGTATTCAATATCGATGATGGATTCCCTTCAACCATATTAAACTATCATACATAGCCTTGGCCTTTCAAAATTAATTTGTAAAATTATATTTGCACCGCCACACATAAAAATATATAAAGTACAACTGGGATGCTACTTGGATGCTAATATTGTCAATTAGAATTTCAAAGTACTTTGGTGTTTGTTTTCAATTGCGAAATCTGTTTAGAAGTGCCTTTTTCTCAATTTAATCAATGTTCACACAAGTGTGATATCTCGAGATTTCAATAACTGGATGATATTCCATCAAAAACCAAGTGATGGTTTTCTGTGTGATTTGACAGAAATAAAGCATGACTTCAGGATGTTTTACCTCCTTTATTTTCATATTGTATGATGCAAATTTTGGGATGAATTATTAGGCTGTACCAAAAATTGAAAATATTTAATTATTTGCTACTTTCTTACTTTGATCATCCTAACTATGATGCTGAACAAAAAGTAATTAGTATAATTAATAATTGAAAATTAAAACCTTGTGCCTTTAAAAAAAATCTTAAACTTTAAGAACTAAGAAAATGTGATGAGTAGAAATCTGCCCCCCCCCAAAAAAAAGAGCACTGTTGACCTTCCCTGAAAATGTCCCTTCCCTCAAAGCAAAGAACCCTACCAACTTCTGATACACATCAAGTTTCGAGATTTCAGCAGGTCTAGAGTTGTTCCCATGATGTGGAGAGTTAAATCCAAAGTAACATTTTGAGATTTCAGCAGGTCTTGAGGTGTTTTATGTGATGTGGGTATGACTAATTTGATCCTGTGTTAGTGCAGAAGTGAATGAAACCCCCTTTAATTTGGACAATCTAATTTACAGATGGGAGTGAAACAGAGTTGATTCTGACTGTAAGCCAATTTAGGGAGATTTTGAGCAGGAATGCTGATTAGATGGGAAGTTCCGCTTCACAGTAAAATGTCACTAACGACAAAACCAAAATAAATGTGAGCTTTAATATATATTATAAGAAAATTGACTTTTAATGTATTTAACATATTTGTAACTTCAGGTTTATAGCATTATTTTGTATATACGGTTTTCCGGTTTGAAGATTTTAATATTAAATCATGGAAGTAGATACAAATCTAACATAAATGTTTTACATCTTCGTGGTGATATGATGCATTAAAAGCTTACATTTAGTCATAGTGTGTTGTGTGACATTTCTCTTAGTTTTAGTCTTATAAATTATATTGTCTGTATACGTTGTACAGTTTCATGTACATTGTATTTATATGCCTGTAAATTGCACACCAATTCAGCTTAAAGCTGTGAGAGTGTTTTCATAATAATTATATTGATAATACGTAAACAATAATAATGATAATAAAAATAAAAATATGGTAATAATATTGATAATAAAAATATTAAAATAAAAATGAAAATAAAAATAATTTCAATGTATCATAAAATACAAAGTAACAAAATTAATATAATTTTTTCTCTGTGCAAGACGTGGTGTTCGTCTGCAGCTTCTGCATATAATTATTCGTACAAAATTAGTGATGGGAAACAGTGAAAAAGCAAATTGCGAAGTTCATTTATTGTTTTTGCTATTAATTTATAATAAATTGTTAAATTTTGGTTCAGGTTTAGCAACATTACGTTGTTGGTTTGATGGTTATTTTAATTTTGTTTCTAAACATAGCAATTTGATTTAGTTCTGCTAGCGCTGTAGATCATTAAATTGTGTTTTCATTGCGATACATTAAAGAATGTTGAAATGGAATTACGTCAATAACGATATTGTCATTCAAAAGACTTTTACCAACATTGCACTGAGAAAGGTGAATTTAGGTATCCTCACGTTTGTCGGTTTATGTTGTTTTGATACCAGAGAAGCATGTGTGCGTGAGTGATATTTGTAAACTCGCACATAGACACGCACATGACATTGGCATGCAAACAGAACGAGGCAATGTTGCCGAACGAGTTCATCCCAAGCATCATCATGCTTATATAACTTCAAGTCTACCAAAATACATAAATAAGGCAGTGTCTTGGGTGATTTTATCCATAGCATATTTCGTATTGAATAATAACGAGATGATACTAGGCATAAGGAAATCTGCATAAAAATAAAAATTTCCAATTTATGCTATCAAATTTTAATCTTGATATTTGTTTTAATTTTAAAACATGTGGTTTAGAATTTCTATCGGTTACTAAGATGTTATTCCAACCTTTAACATGCAGATGTTAGGGTGAGTGTGCTTGCTGATAAGACTTGACAATTTTTTCATAGAATTTTTCTAAATGTCAAATTTTCATATTTTCATTGTGAAATGTACAAAGTACAAACAAAACGTTACTTGTATTAGCAGGTTGTATTATAAGCAAGATCTTGAAAAAAAAAAAATTCTGAAATTTATTGGAGGCTTCTGTATACAGTGAGATCTGTAGTGATGCATAGTAATAATAACACATGGTAGTATCATTATCATCGTACTATCATCATCTTTACCAGTTTGATATTAGAAATACAAGCTGCTTGACTGGTTTCATTAAACTTGAATGGGTTTAGCGTTGTTGCCATGCATGGTTGCTCATGTGATGAGGGCTAGAGAACATGGAGGAAGGAGGTGGTAGAAACACAACGACCAAGCTTGTAACAGCTCGTTGCAGTTGCCAGGTAGTTCATTTTACACCCAATTGGGTGGCTTGATTGCATAAAGGTGTCTGTTTTTCGCAGAATTGTTGGCATCAGGCTCTCGGCTGTTATTCTGCAATGCCTGTTTGAAACGTTTAGGCCTATACATGTAGGGTTGTTAGACACAAAATTTATGGTTGATGAAATATGATGATGTTGCTATCATACTGATTAAAATTCGGTTGGTATAGCAGAAGAAGCTGCCCCCTTGGAATGCTGGTCCCCCAGCAGAAGATAGCTGCCGAAGGTATAGCAGAAGAAGCTGGCCACTCTGATTTTAAGATTTTTAGGCCTTTTTTTTTTTTTTTTTTTTTTTTAGTCTTATTTTTTGCCTGTCTCTTTGCTCTTCTGAAAAAGTCCTGGCTATGCCACTGAGCAGCACTTTTTACAAAAACTCATTGTAAGGCTTACAGGTTTGAATAGCTTTGATTCCCCTGAACTAAAAAATACACATATTGTACAGCAAATGACAAGACGATGCAAGTGTGAACATGGTTAACACTCCACATAGGTACCATCTGCCAAATAAATGGCAACTCATCTTTGCGTTTTTTTTTTCTTCTTTGCCCTTTTTACGTGTCTGATCCCTAAAGTCATGGTCTCAGCCACGCTCTACTGTAAATGGCAGACTAATTGCATGAAAGAGAGAAAACAAGGAGCAGGAGTGTTGTGTTTTACTAATTACTATTATGGCTGCCTTTGTTTTGGGTGATTCATCATTTTGCAGATGAAAGTTTATGATCTATCATAAGCTGGTCTGCCGAAGACAAAGTTGTCAATTTTGATACAAAATAGATGCAGATGGAAAGATGATTTTGATGTGTGCTATATATTAAAACTAATCATCTGCTGTTTGAGGTCAACTTTGATGAATGCACTGATGATTGAAGGTGATAGAACTTTGTCATGTAATGAGGTTGTTTGACTCGGTGATAGGTGAACAGCTTGTGTGGAATCGTTTTGTTTCTTTTTTGAGTATAGCTCTTATTCAAAAGTGACACACTTTCATATTGTGATGAACAGTTGAATGACTAATGAAGAGATGGAGTCATCTTGCAGTTGCACTTTTGGTACAAAAAAATTAGAATAGAAATGTGGATATGGCTCCAGTAGCATAGCCAGCACTTTCAGTGGGTGGGCAAAGTGGGGCAAGACAAATTTAAGGGGGGGGGGGGGAAAACAAAAAGGCTTAAAAATCTTAAATATCAGAGCAGCCACAATCCCACGGGGAGGGGGGGGGGGGCAAGAGGGGTCAAGACTTTTCACAGCTTCCCCCAACCCCTCCCACATTGGCTACGCCACTGTGCATGTGGCTCAAATTCATCACTTTAATATAAGACAAGAACAGCTGGAGGAGGGGGTATCTATATTTCAGGGTTTAGTGCATGATGGTCAGATCTGCAATACACTAGGATCCACAGCATGCTCATCTATCAGGGGAACAGTTCTTAAACCCCAATACATTTGTACATTCATTGAATGACCTTTGAAGATTTGGGTACAAAAACTCATATTCCGCAACTTGAGGTCAAATTTTGCACTATGATTATGTAATTGAGGTTATTGGACTATGTCATTGGGATGAGGCTCTTGTGGGCCATAGCTGCTAGGTGTCATGTGTACAAATAGAATGCAGAAATTATCAAGTGTGCATGTGCACCAGGTGTGTACGTATGCGCACATAAATTCATATTAGCGCTTGCCAATTACGCAAAATGCAACAAACGTGAGTGCTTTGCCCGATATACGCATGGTCATCAAAGTTAGATTTGAAATAGTTCATTATAGATAGAATCTTCTTGCACAAAACCTGGGAATTGATCGAAAGCCTTGGGTATACATATCTTTAGGGGGTTGCCACCTACATATGAATAAAACACTCGGATCCACAACATGCTCATCTATCAGGGCACAGTTCTTTAACCCCAATACATTTGTACATTATTTAAATGACCTTTGAAAATTTGGGTACACAAATTCATACTCTGCAACTTGAGGTCAAATTCTGCATTACAAGTGTTTAATTGAGGTTATTGAACTATGCCATTGGGATGAGGCCATTGTGGTCCATAGTGATATGAATAAAACTGAATATAAAAGGGAATGGGAGTAAATGTATTTACTTTAGTAAAAACTCAAGCAGAACTTTGGAATATTTACATGTTGGCTAGAATATATACATTTTGGCTAGACCCTGTGAGGTCACTCATTTCTAGTAGTAGTCAAAATAACAAGTGGAAATTTGAATAAATGTTTGCCTTGTATTGAACAATGATGTTGGAGGTTAACACACAAAAGTACTCTCAATTCTGTAGACACAACATAAATTTTGGCGTAAATTTGAAAACATTTATAATGCCCATCATTCTTCTGGAAAATGAGTTTAATTGTTAGAGTTCATCAGCGCATGATTGGAATTATACCCAATGTTTTTGTAACGGAAATGGACTTTTTGAATGTGCAGGAAGTAGTGGGCATAAGTTGGAATTTTGGCAATCTGTAGAATATATGCATGAGCAGGTAAATCCAATGTGTGGAGATGGGGTGAGTTTGTATAGGGCGTGTGAGTTTGTGCGCACAGTTCATGGTGAATATCCCCTTCCCTTCAACCTGTCCCTACTCCATCATTACCCACACATCCACTAACTATATATAGCAAAATCCTTCACAAATTCACCTGCTTGAATGTACATGAAATGTTTTTGTGCTGTCCATATTATACAAAATGGTACACAAGCATACAAGCATTTTCCAGATGTAATGTATGTATGACTTTGTGTCGCCTATACCCCACCCACCTCCAACCCATATAACTAGACTGACACAGTGACATTAATCCCTCGGATATCTAGCCTGGTGTTATCTAAATTTTGAAACAAAAGAAAAATAATCAAGAAACATCATTCTGTCTGTAGAGCAGGTGATAACAAGAGAACTCATACATAACCCTTAAGGTAACTGGTTTCAAGACATCAAGTGAAACATTGTCAATTTAGTAGTTTAAAGGGATGTACAGAGGTCTGCCACTCCCAAAATACACTATTCTCTATGCACTTTTAGAATACTTATAATGTAGTAAATTATTAAAACGCCTGCAATGAATAAGCATATAGAATATGCTAGACACTGCATTTGTGTTGATGTCAAGAGAGACATCAGAAGTGTCTATTCCCAGGCATAAGGAATTGCATACAATCTTTATTCTGCATACCAGGGCATAAAGAAAATCCAATGGGGATGTAATTTCAAAGATGGGGGAATGCGATCTTAAAGACACACAACCCTATGAACGTACACAACTGTAGACAAATCCCTCAGTTTTCTTCATTATGTTGATTCTAATTATAATGAAGAAGAAAATGGTTTCAGGGTACTCTTCTGATTTTTCAACCATTTTAATGTGACTTCAGAAAATTTTGCAATTTTTTTGGTCCTGGACAGATCTCTTAAAGTCCTTTTAAGAATTCTTCATTCCTTGAAAGATAAACAGAACAGAAGTAAAATTTGAAAAATAAATCCCTGGAAAAAATAAGGTACCTGGAAAGTTCCTTCCTGGAAAACTCGCATCATTTGGTGGGAAACTGTGCTTCCTCAGATAGAGAAATATGTTGTACATCAGAAATTGGCTAATCTGGCAGAGAAATGTACTTTTTTTTGCAAGCATGTGGTTGTCTGCATGTTAAACAGTCAAGTGGGTGTTTTGCCAAAGCTCTTGAGGAAGAAGCCGCCCTATTAATAGCTTGGTGTTAGGTTTACAACTGTCATTCTTTACTGTTTAACAAGCTTAATTTTACAGCACACACTTCATGAAAATCATTGAAAAGCAGGGCAAAGTTTAAAACTAATTTCATTACAGATGTGACAGTTAAATTTAACAGCGATGAAAATAATGTCATTTGAAAGAACGAAAATGATTCAGGAGGGAGCAGGTATGGTGACATATTGCACTTGTTTAGCAGTTTCAATTAAATGTGTCCAAAATCATCCAGGTATACTTAATATATCCTCCCAGTAAGAGGACATTTAGAAGTAACTACTCAACCTTCGCATAAAGAATACTTGATTCAATGCAAAATGCTCTAAGCATTGGAAATGAAAGGTCTTGCGTAGTTGAAAGCATCAAAAGAAAGTTAAGAAAGGAAAAAAATGCTTGGAAGTCCGAAGTGCATTTAGCATACGGTTGGTCATACCCCTAGGCTGCCACAACAGCAAGCTTTTGACCAAATGATGGAAAAAATATCTCGTTCATTGAGTTTTTGTGAGTCGCTTGACCGACTCGGACAATTTGGTTTCTCACAATTTAGTATGCTGCATTTGTTTGCACAGGTACGGGAGCATGAAGAGAAGGACGGTTTTACCACAGGGGGATTATTGTTCAGTTAAATTATGTGGTCCTGAAATTCCAGTCATTTTGTGTTGCATGCCTTTCACTTTTGAATTTGAAAAAGGTTTTTATACACCAAATTGTGTCATACTAGTATCCAAAAGTGATATTATATATACGATGTGCATTTCAGTGTCATTTCAGCCCATGTTTTGTAGTTTACTGCTCGACATTTGTAGTTTATGGTTACAGAGGATGTTAAAATAATTTTCGCAACATATTAATAATCAACTTAATTTAGATATTCAAATTAGGGCAGGTGAAAGGTTGCTTTCTAAAGCTTTTTAAAGCTTATCACCAATTCAGCTTGCCAAATAAAAATTTGGGATTTTTTTTAAACGAATGTCATATATGGCTCAAAGGAATAGGATAGTGAATAAATAAATAAATAAATAAAAAAAAATCAACATAGCCTACTTTATTTTGAAGCATTATTCCTAGCTCAAGAAAAACGAAGTACCCAAATAGAATGTTGATTAAATACAACCCTTATTTGCTGCATTATGTTTCAATTAACATTTCAAATTCCCTAATTTGTGGTTGGGTCAGTTAGTCTAGATATTTCTCAAGCACAATGTGAGATTGGTCAGCATCCCTGAAGCTGGACAGGTCAATACGTTCCTTTAATTCAGACATGAAATTTGTGTTTTTAATTCAAAGCTAACAAGTGTTATGAATAGGTACCAAATTGAGTGCGAATCATCTAGTTTGCAGGATGCTTGTCGTTTGCATGGGCTACTAACTTAAATATAAGTGAAATTTTTTGTGCTACATTTATATTTGCAGTTTTGCATTCCAAGCTGCTACCGCAAAAATAGCAATGCTGCATATATTTTCTTTTTGTATAATGAAGCATTCATGAATTTAAAAAAGAAGGGAAACAGTTCAAAATTGGCAAAATGCAAAAAAAAAAATTCTGTTTTAAAGTACGAGGCAAGACTGTGAGTCACATTCCTCCAAACATTGGAATCCTGAATAAGCCAGGTCTTTTCTTTTTGGGTGTGAATTTCAGTATTTAATACATAAAGACCAATGCCATGTTTTGTTAGCCCCTACATCACTGGTTTGGGCTATTCCAGTTGAAATCCATACATCCATATACCCCCTTTGAAAAACATGACCTTCCTCACAGGGAGTGTGAATTTCAAATGGGGTTACCTGGAAAGGTGACTCCATTTGAAATCTACACCCCCTGTGTGGGAGATGTGAAGTGACATGCCTTCCATAGGGGTGTAAGGATTTCAAATGGAATAACCGAATACCTCAATCTGTGGGAGATTATGTTGTCCTTTATATTATATTGAGTGCTTCCTATTGCAGATTGGTTGTTAAGCGTTTGACCAGTAATCAAATTTCTTTTTGCTTGTAAAATTGTACGTTCATGCGTTATGTTTCCCCTATTTGTATAAATACCATGAGGACAAATACAAACAAACAAAATGTCATAGAAGCAGAGATCTTCACTGTGGAAACTATGCTAACAGAAGCCAGAAGCAACATTAGTAATATAGATGATAGACCCTCCCTTCCTCTATGATAATAGAACTCATCATATAAAGTGATGGACAGAAGGCATTGTTATGGGTTTCATTACCTATTAACATCAGAGATCCTGCATGGGATGTTTAAGCTGTCTTTTCCCTAGAGGTGGGGATGATCAAAATATGACATAATTTATCCACCCTGTGTGAATAAGTGATAGGAACCATATTTTTCCAGTTTAACCCATTTACATACAAATTGCAGTGAATATTGACCGTTGCTATGTCAACTGGTTCACACTTCCTTTGTTACGAACCACTGATTGAAATGATCACAACACAAAGTGTATGGAATTATTGGCATATCATAATTGGAACAGGTGTATGAGCCCAGGTTTGAACCAGTAACCAATGGTTACTAATGTGCACTATGTCAGTGAAAAATTGCATTTAAAGTTAGTTTTGTGCGTTCCTCCCCCCCCCTAGAAAAATCATGCACATGGAGCAGAAATGACACCCATTACATCAAGCAAGCCAAATGTGATCGCTTTTGTAGAGCCCATACTATTCTGCTTATGTGTTAATTTTTGAGTGCAAACACTGCTAGGTCATGCTCCCTTCTGTCCTGCCTTAAGTTCATATAAGCTTATTGAAGTTTTAATGGATCTAACACTTGATACTCCTGTTAGATACCAATACCTATATAATAAAAATAGCACTTAATTACAATGTGCTAATTTCCACATGACTGGATTTTTGTTTTATACCCGACTATAAATCTGAAGCCAGTTTGACAGATTTCACAGTGATTTCAGATTCACATGATAACAACCTTCAGAGTGCTCATATTTCTTCACTAAATTAAAAAACGATTCAAGCTATGAAAAACGATTCAAGCTATGTCTGTTGCAGATTTTAAATGATCATATCGTTGAATCGAATGATCATGATAAAGTGAAAATATTTGAAAACAATGTGACAAGATGACTACTGTCACTCAGGGATGAATTCAAAACCCAACCCCAGGTCACACGGTGGCACCCTGGCCACAGTTTAACTGCGATTCTATTGGTTCTAACAATAAATCCAGGCTAAATCACCAGTTTGCAAATGCTTCAACTGTCAACCATCGGTTGAAGTTTTAAGCCATCCCTTAACATCCACATGAAAGTGATGCCCCACATATACTTCAATGATGAAACATTTAAATCAAAATCACTTTCTTTCTGTGATATACACCAGGCACAAAAAGAAACTCGTCAGTTATATTCATCCTTGCTGTTCATTAACTTGATAATTTTGGATATTCTGAAATATACATTTTGTTAATTGGACTTTTCTTTCTCATTTGACACCCTGTTCGTGAACATTGAGCAAGAATTGACAAAGATATGCGCCTCCAAACTCTCAAACCCCAAAATGAAAAGTTGCACTTTTAACGATTCAATTGTGACTGTTACACTGTGTGCTTTATTGATTGGCCCGTGATGCTTGTGTGCAATACAACGATGCGATCCCATTGAAAATCGTTGAAAATGCAACTTTTGATTTTGGGGTTTGAGGCTTTGGAGGGGCATATCTTGGTCAATTCTTGTTCGTTTTTCACGAACAAGGTGTCAAATGAGAAAGCAAAGTCCAATTAACAAAATGTATATTTTAGAATAATCCAAAATTATCAAGTTATTGAACAGCAAGGATGAATATAACTGACGAGTTTCTTTTTGTGCCTGGTGTAGTTCAAAGCAGGAGGGATAGCTCCCGGGGATAGCTCTAACAGAAAATGGGTAGTTGTGTAGTCACCTCCCCTACTTGTTTGGACCCATTTGCTTTTTTTGGTCAAAGTGTATCATGTAAGTTAATATTTTCATCTGTTAAGTACATGTGATCCAGTGGCCTAGCCAGGACTTTTTCAGTGAGGGGGGGATGCAAATTACCAGGGGGCAAACTTGGATGAAAATGGTCAAAATGGACTGAAAATTACTGAAAAGGCCGGGGGACTTCTCACAGGGGACAGCCCCTTGCTCCCCTGGCTACACCACTGATGTGATCGTGTCCTCTATTTATCATCATAAGCTCCTCTCGTACTCATTTCTGTAGCTACCCTAATGGCGATGCTCCATATGTTTGTTGGCAAGCACAATCTGTCTGATAAGATTCATGGGCTTAGAATCAGGGCTGCTTGATGGTGGTAAAAAACTCGTTCTAAGCTTAAGTCAGCGCCCAAAAGTTGATTACGTATCGATGTGCGACTTGAGTTAGACGTTTGCTGGAAAAGATATCAGCTTGGAATGTGATTAACGGAGCAGTTACGATAATGAGATATATCAGTTGATTAATGCGCGAGAGAATAATACTTGCCAATGCTATATATAGGTTGGTGTGTTTCTTATATTTGCAGCTTATGCCCGGAGAAGTATATATCAACTTACTTTGCTCTTAGGCTAGAACCGTGCCAAAAGGATGCATTTTTTCAGTATTTTCTTAACTTTGTACAGTCTTTTACCTTGGGTTGTGTATGATGCAATTAATATTATTTGTAGTTTAGGGCAGACAACTCAATAAAGATAATGAATTGTAAAATATAACAATTTTTTTTTTGAAAGTTTGTGAAAATTTGACTCTGATCACAATGTACTAATTATCAAAGCACAGGGGTCAATTACATGTAAAACTGCAAATCCCGGTATATTAGATCCGGCATGAAACCAGATCCAAGTCCATCTCTACATTGGCTTAATAAACGGCAATATTTCAAAACCGGTAAAAAAAGGAAGAATATAGAGATTGACGGAGAGGGTTGTTGGTGATTATTACACCAGAAGTCAATCATGCTCGACGCTGCATATAAAATCCATATGTTATATCATGACGATAGAATGAAATAGTTTCATTACTTTTCATTATTGGATATAGTATTTTCTTGTTGAAGGTCTGGAAATTAAATAGCAATAAGTCCGTCGTCCGCTGTTGTAGCGGTTTTTATTAAATCCAAACCGCTGAAGCCTGGTGATGGATAGTACATCTGATCGCTGGCTCCTTTATCTTTATAAATACCATCGGGGATGTTTAAAATCAAATTAAGATGACCAGTGTAGAAATATTTCAATTTCAAATATGATGTTTTTTGTGACCAGTTGAAATGCAGCCATTTTGATGTCAAATATGACTCCTCTGCACATTGATGTTGGGTGCATTGTGTTCGGTTCACAAGCCATCATCTTTTGGTGTCCACGTTGATGTTGGGTGCATTGTACTCGGGTCACAAGCCATCATCTTTTGGTGTCCATGTTGGTCTTCAAAAATATTAATTGCACGAAGCGTAGGCTATAAATATCTAGCAGTTCTACCTGAATCCACTTGGGACAAAGTGACATATATAGCTACCACAGTATAATGTGTATGTATTACAATGATAATTATCTTTTGTAGATAGCACTATAATATTATAGCTAACAATATTATGTGCAACTGTAACACACCATTTATTGCTATCTTCAGTAGATAGCATTGTATCAGTAAAAAATTGATAATTATCTTTTGTAGATGGCACTATGACAAACATAGCTAGCCATTATTACATGTAACACTAACACAACATTTATTGCTATCTTCAGTAGATAGCATTATATCAGTACATGTTGTATACTGATTAGCTAACAATATTATGTGTAACTGTAATACAGCATTTATTGCTATCTTCAGTAGATAGCATTGTATCAGTACATACTGATTGAATGTGCTCCTTGCCATCCACTCAATGCTCAATGTATAGGAATGATATTACTCTTTAGAATGGTCATCCGTTTTACAGAATACCAGTCAAACACATCCCCACCCTAGGCTTGTCATTCGGTTACATGGAATTGCTGGGCAGTAATATCAAATTAGACTGTTCAATCATCTTGTCAGGTGTAATTTAGACCAACTACACTCCAATTTGTGATGATTTTGTCTTTATACCATACTCAGACAATATGCCTACCACTCGAACATAACCATTATTAGTTTGTAATTATTAATAGCTAGTTTAAAAAATGGTGGAGTTTATTGATCATGAAAGACGACAATTAGAGGCCTATATCGGCACTTTTAATATGCCCATGATGATAATGACGGTAGATACTAGTGATAATGGGAAAAGCAATTGTTGCGGCATCGTTGATGGCAATTGAAGGGGAGAGAGGATATGGAAGGAAAAGCTTGAGCGGTTAATCCCGTTAATTAACGTTATTGCAATTGCTGTAGATGGAAGTTCCCCATAAGGCCGCATAAAATTAATTTGTTGGTTCTTGGCCTGAGAATTTTCATGAATTGATGAGAGAGGGAGCTTGTTTTTTTCCCCCTTCAATGGTAAAATTAGCATTGTTGATAGTTTTCGGTTTTTATCAACAGTGCTCATTGCTCAAGGACCTTTTTCTTTTCTTTATCAAAAATGTGAAATTCTGATGATTAAAAGACTTGAAAGTGATCCTTGTTCTCTAATGAATTTATTTATCAGTATAAAGTTTTTGAAAAATCTCTAAAAAACCAAGAGCGTATAAATTAATTTCATATGGCCTAACACGTGCAGAAATGATGACTTGCTTTAAAAAAAATTTTTTTTATAGCAGATGAAATTTGCTTTTGGGGGTTACATTAGAAGAGAAACTGATGGTTTACCATTATGTAGACAGGAAATTAGTACTATCATCATTGAAATAGATGGTTTGGTGTTTAGCCTTTTTAAAATGTGAAACCTTACAAAAACAAGATGGGATGAATTATTCAGCCTTATTTTGTTTCCCCTTTAGACTCGAGCGGAAATGAAAGTGCTTGGAAAGTATGATGGGTGGTGGGTGTATTTTTTTCATATTTGAACTGCTTTTAACAGTTTTTGCTGAAAATAGTGAAACACAGATTTGATAAATGAAAGATTCAAAAGTTTGACCTTAAATTTTCTCAAACAGCTCAGTTTTTTTTCTCCAAAATTAAAAAATTATTAAAGTAATTGGAAGCAGATTTCATTTGACATAACTGACCCAATTTATAGTGTCACACATTGCAATTGGTCACAAAAGCTCATATGTAAGAAAACATGCACCAACGTGCAATGTCAAAAACTGCATATTTTCTAAAGTAAATGAGCCATTTTGACCAAATGTTTGATGTATGACGTTATAAATTGGACCAGGTGTGATAATTTGTTATAATTTTTTAATTTTGTAAGAAACTTTTTAACATATTAAAAAGATCTCAGTGGGGAACTTAAAACTTAATATGAACTGGTTGTAGGTGTAGTGGTAGTGGAAAGATCATAGAATTAGCTTGCTGACCGCATAACCATCTCGGATGGCACCATGTCAGTGCTAAATGATGATAGCGATATTGAACATAGTAGGTATCCCTGACACTCTTTCCGTGACCAATGATACAGAAACTCTCAGTAGGTGTCATGATTAGCAGAGTAAACTGAAACGAAAATGAATCTGTCCCATACCATGAGAACTATTACTGGACACAATAGCGAAGGATACAGTTTCTAAATAAAGGGATGACTTGGTAGTGGTTGTAGGTCATGTCAATAGGTTTCGATAGCACCGATTCCGATACTCTGGCTTCTCATTTCAAGTCATAGAAAACCTTAATTGACACTTTTTTAAGCTTCAATTTTGTGGGAACTGGTGAAGTTAGCGTAATTGTTGGAAATATGACAAATTTGATTTCTTTAATGCATTGATCAATGAAGTACATGATATTCTTTGTGAGAGAAAGAGGGGTGGGTAAATTGCTTCAGCTCTGTGAAACCTGTAAGAAAGTACCAAGTAGATACAATGTAGTAGCCATGAAGGGCTCAAAAAGAAGTCTCAAATGTTCAAATCACAGGTCTTGACTTGAAGTGTTTCTCCTCTTTCATTTCGTAACTAAGATACATGTACAAGCTTGCAATTCATCTTGCACATGACAAACATGATTCACAGTAATTATGAAGGTCATTGTCAGTTCTGCTATTGGAGTCAATGATTCTTACTTACTAATGACCTTCATGGAGATGTCCCTTATGTCCAACATTAAACCTTTCTATGAAGTTGATGCTGCATGCAGACGACGGCATCCTAAAAATGTACAAAATCGATTACAATTGCAATTTTTCTTGATGATAGTTGAAATATTCACAAAACAAAGCAGCCAGACAGTTTTTTATAATGGTTCAGTGGTTCTTGAGATTCTTTCCATAAAGAATGAAATTTGAATTTTGTGACTTTTTTGCGAAAATTTCTTGTCGTCTGCAAACCATTAGATTTGTATGTTCTGTACGGATCAATGTTGTTCCATTAGTATATTACTCTGATGTCTATATTTAATACTTCTCCATATGACCTAATATTGCTTATTGCATTAGAAGCCAGCTAAGTCTGTGATTTCTTTGTATATTTACCAGCCCATCTGAAGAACCACTGCCCCAGTACTAGGCATGTGTGTACTCATTTCAATGCATGTGGACTATCATATGTACACACGTAATAACCAATTTTGGAAATTTCTTGAAATTTTGTGTGTGATTTTTTGCATCGTCGCCAGCACTGGATGCATTTGTTGGAGGAGTTAATGTGAATATGCCTTGGGACAATTATGACTTACTTTGCCATGGTAGCAAAATTGATGGACATATTTTTTTCACAGATTACGTAAATGACGGGGGCTCCATTCTTCCGTAGCTGCACGTACCGCATCTACGTGTTATCGTGTGTCAGTGTATTATTCCAGCGATATTGATGGCTGTATTAGTGTACAATGTATGTTGAGATGTAAATGGGGCAATAAATGAAATAGCCCCTTGTTACACAAATGAAATGTCAAAATCTATGATGCTACCCCCCTCCTTCACTAACAAGTGTTTACCCATCCTAATAATAATAGTTCAAACTAAATGAGTTTAGACCCTTCTCACCATTGATACAATTTGTATAGAATGACGGTTACCCGGTTTTATTTGTTATTATTGTAAGAAGATCGCCACTTTTGTTTAAACTTGTTGTCACAGGTGATCAGGGTATAAATATATACATGTCATACTATTCTGTGTGACCAGCAAAATCTTATTTTAGTTATTGTACCGTAAACTAACAAGATCTTTCATTTTTTTGTTCTTTCTTGTCACAGGTGAAGCGGGAAGAAAACACAACCCCGTCCAAGGTACTTCACCTGCGAAACCTCCCCAGCGACTGCACAGAAACAGAGGTCATACAGTTGGGCCTACCATTTGGCCGAATGAGTAATATTCTTATGCTAGCAGGAAAAAATCAGGTAAGATCCCAATATTTTGAGCTGAAGTGAATTTTTTTTGAAAGGATGGAGACAGTAAGCTTACTTGCTGTGGGTATTTCATTGGCAAGAGTGGTCTATGTTTGAGAGGTTGCTGTATCGAAAACCAGTCACAGAAGAGTGATTTTGATTTTCCTGTCGTAATCATAGCAGCTACCACTTGCATAAAATATCACAACAGTTGATCAGCTCATAATCGGCGGGCCTTATAACATCGCAGATTAATATCAATATATTTTATTTTGAGAATTGTCTTGTGACATCTCGCCTGAAGCATCACAGGTAATTAATAGAAGTCCTATACTTAGTCTATTTTTGTTAACACACAAAATATAGACCATACAGGTCAATTATATCACTCTTAACGTCGGTCTACTTTTCGGTGTAGTGGTAAAAGCCTAACAATTACCGCTGATTATGAGCTGATCAAAGTATACTTCTCAGTTTATCAGCAACGTAGCTTGGGTGATGTTATGCTGTTTTTGCCCTTATGGATTCTGTGGTACTGTGGTATTAGACATTTTTATTTCAGAATGAGAATATATTTCATGAAGGCCTATGTGAAAATTGATGGAGATTGACACCTCTCCAGATCCATAAGGTGCCTGGTTCGCCTCTTAACTTGCAGGTCCTGACATGTCAGTTTTGAAGTAAGACAAGTACGTAACAATACATGAAATGTCAGGCCTTGACATTGAGCAAGAATCCATTCTTGCAGACATTCTAAACTGAGTTGCATGAATCGAAAAAGATTCTTTAAGAATTTCTGAGCCTATAGACTTAATGAGGTAGAATCTCATAAAATGCTATTGCCAGAATCAAAATGGATCCTGGCATGTTGAAACAAAATTCTACCCCTGAATATGGGCCATGTTATTGGCCAATCAATGCGTGGTACTGTAGGTGTCAACCCTGAAACTAGGGAGGTCAATTCTAAATTGATAAACGTAGATAGAGGTCACTGAACTATTTCCAAGGGAAAATACAAATAAAATTATGTCGCATCCTCCGAGTGAATATACAACGTGAATGTGATCAATAACCCATTTTACCATCAATCACTTTGAATTTGCTATAGGGAGCATACAAACACAAAAAAGCAAGGGAAAGAAGGTAATGGATAGAAAATTGAAACACAGTCGAGGTTTAACTAACTAAAGAAATATTTAGCAAACACCAGCGAAGTTGAAACTTGCGAGATGCTTGGAAAAATTGATGTGTACCTAACCTGTCAGTGTAATATCTAGGGCAATCCAAATTAGCCGTTTGACGTCATGGCAACGTACAGATGCGCCGTGGATATACAGGGATGAGTTATGTTTTTACCCGAGGTTTTGTCAAATTGTATTCTCTGTGTCTTCAACCCCCCTCTATCCATCCTTGCATCCCAGTATGTTTTCATTTCTCAAATGGTGTATTCCAGTTGAAACCCGTACACCCCCAGTGTAAGACATGACCTTACTCTTCCACACAGGGAGTGAGAATTTCAAATGGGGTTACCTGAATGGGTGACTCCATTTGAAATCTACATCCTCTGTGTGCAAGTAAGGTTATGTCTTCCATAGGGGGTGTATGGATTTCAACTGGAATAGCCCATTGCCCTGGATCTCTTTAATCATCGAGGAGGATGAAGTTGCAGATGTTGGGATTGGGAAACTTTGATTACTGCGACTGCAAAACATTTGAGGAATATTATGTGGAGTCCCCACTTTTGTGTGTATGCTGCGACAAATATTTGTTTAAAATTTATAAGTGAAAACACTTGAAAATGGATGAAGACTTGAAGTTGAATACTTAATATTGAATTGAAAATGATGTGCAGATACGCTGATTTGAGAGAATTTGCTCAGATGATCCTGTACAAAAGTAGAGGAAAATGTACAAATTTTCAGCCATTATATATTACTTTAAACTATTTCCAAAAGCCTATTCTGAGAAATTTGAACCCAACTTATTGAAATTGTTCATGTTGCGAGCATCAAATTAAGTAAAACAACCCCTGAGTTCAGTCTGAACACCTAGCTAGTTTCCACACATCTGGAGATGCAAAATTTGTATACCACTTTGGAGTCATCCAAGTCAGTATGGTTTGTTACCAACTGAGGAAGTAGGGCTAGTTTCAGGTTTTGGTTTGAGTCACAGTTGAGTTGCTGCGGAGGCAGGTAACACTTTAGAGGACACAATATGCAAGTGAAAAACACCACGTTTACTGTATGCCCCTCAAAAACCACAGTGAAGGATGCGAACTGAAAATGTGTCCTGGTTTATGAACTCAAGTTGAAGTTAAAATATTAATGTTCTGCCCGCTAACCATAGGCTTCAACATAAAAAGCCAAAGTTTTGAAAATATTTTTCCCAGAATATCAAGAGCTATCTAAAGAATCACTGAACCAATACTGGGCTTGTTTGTACTCATTTTATTTGTCATCAAAATTTACAATTCTTAAATTTGTTCAATTTTAATAAAAAATAAACATCTGCAGTTGACACCCGTGTGGAGAGGGTCAATGAGAATTTTACGTAAAAGTTGCCAGACTAGTATTACCATTTTTAAAAAAAATCCAAAGTTGGGGAAATTTGGACCCGTCATTTTTAATATTCAACCAAGTCTGATATAAAATTGGATCGATTCAGCCCAAATTTATTGCAAGAGAAGAGCTATGAGTTTTTAAATATTGGACGAGTCCTATATTTAACAGCGAGACCAATAAATATTGGGCGAAAAGCATCCAATTTTATCATTATTATGTTTTGGATCCAATATTTTCACACACTTGGATTCATCAAAACATAATAATGTTATATATCCTTTTATGACTTACAAGATTGAATGGGAAAATGCCTGATAGCTTTAAATGGCGCCCATGAAATCAAATGTGTTATTTATACAAGAGTTATATTAGTAGGAATAATTTAATAGTCCATGCTTGTTTACGGTCAGCGAAATCTTGTGGTACTACTTTCCATTGCGGCTATGTAAATAAATAAGTTTCAGATTATCAAAATCATCAAATGCAATTTTTTTTTAAACAAAAATAAATGGAGGCTATCATATACTAGACATGTTTATACTTATTTGGATTGTGATAGTGATTTCAAATATCAAAACTGAAAGTTTTTGAAAATGTTGAGGTTTGTACGTTCTGCTCTGGACAACAGCATGGAGAAGGTTATGTTCTAATAACTGATACCCTGCTTGAAAACATTTCCTTGAAAATTTGCTTAAAAGTTTTTCTGAGTATTATCATAAGCAAACATGTAAAAAAGATTATAAATTAGAATTGTAAATGCGAATAGGGGTTCCATTTGAAAAAAAAATCGGTAAGAAAAACACATTCAAATGTATACAAACAATCAGACCTTGGTGCATTAGAATAAGAGTTCGGATTGTTATTTTGATGGAATGGATACCTCGGGTTTTGTGATTTCAGAAACCTGTTATCTGATAGTTACTTTGAGAGGACGGGGTATTGAGTGAATTGATCTAGCTAAGTGTTTGTTAATAGCGGAATGAAATCGACTAAGTAGGTATAGTCGGTTGATTTTGTGTAAAACAGTTGCAGCTCTCAGCGGTTGCTTGATTTAAAGGTGCTTTTTGTATAAGGTTGATTATCACAAATGATGAGGGATAGTTGAATGAAAAAATGATAGCAATAAAAAAAAGTCAACAGTGAAAACCCAAGTTTAAAATTTTCAATCATATGAAACATTGTCAAAATTATGAGAAAGGTTTTTTTTTTTGAGACAGGTCTCCACATACATAAATGACAGCCAGTGAAAAAATGTCACTGACCATCCAGGATTTGAACCTGGGACCTTCGGATCACCGGACCGATGCTCTACCAACTGAGCTAATGAGTCAGATGGAGAAGAGCAGTGATGTTATTATCTATAGGCCTTCAGTTCAATCATCTTCTATCATCTTCTCATCTAAGAAGTTTTAAGAAAGAGGTCAAAATTGTTGCTAAATAAAATCTTTTAACAGGGATTCTAGTCAAAATTTCAATATATCGCAAGATATTCTGTATCATCTACAGCCTGCTTGTGCATATCCCTGCTATCAGACCTCGACCAGCTTCAGTAAGGAGGTAAATATCTACCTGGGCGCAAACCTGTCAGCAATCTCTACAAGATGAAATTTTCATGCTGCTAATGCCTAAATTTCATAAAAATTGAAAAGAAAAATAGATTTGTAAGTTTGTGGTTGGTTATGTGATGACAGCATGTTTAGATTTTGAAATTAAAAAGGAAAAAAATGCTCTGTAAAAATAATCTGTTGCTTAACTTAGTAAAGTCTGTGTTCTTCCCCAAAAGTAATGTATTCCAAGCTCTCCCTGAAATGTGCTTTAGTTTTCAATATTACAAAAATGTGTGCCAATTAATGCTGATGATTATTCACAAGAGTAAGGAAACATATACACGCTTGTGATTTCTTTGACGTCCGCTTCTACATCTCAAGGTTCAATAACATCATTTATTTGAATCTGTTGTATGTATAATGCCAGGTGAAGTGTTGACTTATCGTGGCTCTTCCATGGTTATTCCTCAACCTTATTCTGACACTGGAGTGAAAGGTTGCTGGGGAATGGAAAAATGAGAATGAGAATTTGAAACAGTCGGCCTGATCTTTTCATGAAAAAGTTTCCAACTTGTAAAATATTGTTCACTTTTGATATTCTCTCAATTTTGTTGAAGAATCAAACTCAAAGCGGAAAGTTTCAGTTAAGTCCAGGTCCGGGGAGTAAGAGTTATTGATGGAGCAGAAGCCCGGATCTGTCCGACCGACAGAATATGCATCATAATTATGCAGACGGAATGAATGTTTATTTACCTATTTATTTTCTGGATGGTGAGATACAGGTTGTGCAAAGTTTAAAATGGAAATATCCACTTGTGGTTTTCTAAGTGATCTCTCAAAAAAAGTGCAAATTAGATACTTGAAAGTGGAAAATTCAATGTTGCCAAGAGTGATTTTATGTGATCCTTCTGCTTCTGTGGTTGCAGATTTGTACTTTGCATTTATTTAATGTATAATATGGAACACAGAAAAACAGAAAGGTAACAACACATAAAATCTGACCCTTTATATTATGTATATTGCATTTGGGTTCCTCAAGACAATAGTGTCCATGTGTGGTACACGCATGATCAAAGGTAGTGCATCTTTAGATGTGGTGCAAAGTGACGACACCCTAGTACAGATATACCACCTTTGATCGTGCATGTATCACACATGACACATGGACACTACTGGTTTGAGGAAACCAAATGGACTACATGTATATGCTACTGGACAATTTTGCAGATTAAAGAATAAAGTGATGAAAAAGTAAAGATTGCATAAAATATCTTTACATAAAACAAAATTGATAATATTGCTAATAACTAAATTTGCATTATGCCTTATCACTATTTCACCTTTGCCATTCCAAAACATGTACGTTTTCCAGCAATACACATGTTTTGAGATCAAAAACAATACAGACGAAAATAGACTTGATTGCAAATATGTATGAGTAGGCCTTCACATCAGCCTTGCCAACAACACATGTAAGCTTTGTAGCGATACTGGTGCTTTGAGATATCATCTTTACCAGCATGATGAGTTCTTGATCTCCCTCTAAAAAAGTAATTACTTCATGATGTCGTGACAACAGATTACATCATCCCTCTCGTATATATCGTCATCTATTGTATGATATGACAAAAAGCTGTATGTTGGATTCTCGTAGTTTATTATCTTTTTACGCCGGTTTAGGCATATACAATCTGTGATGAAATGCCTTTGTGCCAAAAGGGAGTGTAAATGCTAAGGATCTCCTGTAAAGAAATGTTGTTTTCCTTTGGCAATACACTATGGACCACAATGGCCTCATCCCAATAGCATAGTTCAATAACCTCGATTAAACAACCATAATGCAAAATTTGACCTCAAGTTACAGTGTATGAGTTTTAGTCCCCAAATTTTCAAAGGTCATTCAATGACTGTACAAATGTATTGGGGTTAAAGAACTGTGCCCTGATGGGTGAGCATGTAACGGATCCTAGTGATATTGGAGTAATAATATCATGAACGTCAGAGGCAAGCCTAAAGTTAGCATCAATCTAAAGTCTCAGTCCAGTGACCTCCATACACCGCTTCTTGACACATTGACACATGTCATTGGTTTTGAGGTTAAGCTTCATTTCTATTAAACATTGTTAAATGGAGTTATTCCATCATGATGTAAACAATACAGTTCTTCAAAAGATCAAATCTTTTGATATTAGGTGTCTTTGAACCCTATTCGTTCATAGCCATTATGTAATGTTAGTTCATTGCTACTTTTTGTTTTAAAAATATATATATGTTTAAAAAGAGCAGAGTGATTTATAAGTGCTACTGTTTAACCCCACAAGCCTCAGGACACTTAACAAGAATTCACTGACCAGTGTGGCCCAAGACACACCATATAAACTATTTAGGAACAATGAGGGCTTGCAGCCATAAGAAACGCACACCCAATAGATACCACAAAACACCATCGCAGCCAGGATCAGCTCCCCAGGTTCTCACACAGGTAATCGAGGTTCCTTGCCCTGTTGAGGGAAGTTTCAATCAAATTTCACAAGAACAAACAGGGAATGAGCCAGGAATCGAACTCGCATCGCCGAATGGCCGAAGAATAATTAATAAAACCAATTATTTAAAACCTCTACGATGGAGCCAACTTGACTGCTTAAACTTTTACTGTTTTTCTTTCTATGTTCATATAGGCTTTCATTGAAATGCAGAATCTTGCAGAGGCAACAGCCATGGTCAACTTCCACAATCATTCAGTGGCAACCATAAGAGGAAGACACGTCTTTCTTCAATATTCAAAACACACAGCACTGAAAACAGACCAGGCACATCCACACAAGGTAAGATGGGTATCCCATCATGCATTGGAATGATGGCTATATCCCAGCATGCATTGACTTCCATCCCAGCATGCTGTAGCGTAAGGAGAAGGGTGGGGATATCCGATGTCGTGAATTTCATTGCCGGGTATTGTCGATAACAAGGCTTCAAAGAATTGATCTATAATATCACTGAACTTCTAATAATGGGCTTGTAATTTGTAATAAAATTATTCTTGAAGAAATTTGTTCAAGATGTGGTTCTTTGTTTTACAGTGCCTGTTTTGTCAGATGAAATTAAAAACGAACACAAAATTTAAGTCTTGCAGGCCCAGTCCGAAGGTCATGAAAGCCTGTCAGTAACTACTCTTTTAGAAAAGACCCAGACATGTTAATTGCCCCCATCATTTGAAGTTCCTTTGTGCCCTCTTTTGTGTGATATTGCCCAGTTATTTGAAGCCTTGTCATATGATAAATATCAACCACTCAAAGGTAGGATAAGTGTTGAACATTCACCAGGTCATACCATAAGCAAAAGAGACATTTTTAATTTGTTTTTATAAAAAGAAATGCAGTTTTATTGTACAAGAAAAGGGCAAAACCCAATTGAAAACAAAAGTGTTTTTATAAAATAATTGACATATTGAAAACAAGCTAATCAAAAAGAGGGGAACAAGACAATTTCCTTGATACTTGTTGCAAATTGATATTTGTACATGTCATTGATTTTCTGTCTTCAGTTTTAATTTGAAAAACATTCACATCAACTATCCCCTTTTGTCGCAGTGTAATCAATTACTCAAATATCACAGTGCATCTGCCCAACTTCAGTGACAGTATTTGCCAATATGGTAACAATACAAAATCAATTTATCACTCTTATTAAAACCAAACATTACAGGCAACTGTCCACCGGGTTGTTTTTGTTTTGCCTAGTTCTCATTCTTACAGATGCGGAGTCGCTTCCCCTAATGTTGATTTCTGAATGGACCGTTCTAGTGCCGAGGAAATGAAAGCTCGTTAGAGTCAATTTGTTCGTTATTGAATCCGCCTGCATCGGTTTTTATTTGCTGTGGCTAATGGTCATACTGTATACACACATGCATATACAGACATCGCTGTTATTATTATTAATGGGAGAATAACAATATCCAGCCTGTCTCATCTCAGTCAGGTTATCACATTTTATATTATTTTTTGTTTTATTGTGGCCTTATTTGGAACTTAAATAGTACATCATTGACTTGGTATTTGAAATTCTAATTTGGTCAATATGGGTTGTTGTCAGGTTGTTTTCCTTCAAAAATCTACTTACAAAGGAATTTGAAATTCAATTTTTTATCACCCCATCTTAAATTTAAAGATCTTGAAATATTGGGTGATTTGCTTTATACCCCCTCCCCCCGAACTAATTTGACCAGATTCAATGCACTAAACTATTTTGGTATTTACCCGCACTTCCCAAAATAATTAAATTTGCAGTTGTGGGTTACGTTCCCATCCCATTGAGTCAAAAAAAGTACACTCGCCTTAGCAGCGTGAGCGAATGCATCATTCTCTTCATTTCTCACGTTTGATTTCATGTGGTGAGTGACTATCTTGTAATTAGCGATTCATGTGAGGATTGCAATTGTGTCCGGGAAATGTAAAATGTAAGATGGATGTCGAAAAATTTCACATAGCAATGTTGAAAATAACCTTCACTCAGAGGAAGGGTATACAGGCTAGGTTTGAAGTTTCAAAAGTTTCGATGGTGTTGTAATGTTGCAAATTTCATTACCGAATGTTAAATTAAATTAAAATTTATGAAAATGAAATACTTCCATGTAGGTATAAACATGCAGTAATATCAGTTAGGTTACCATAATTTCTTTAATTGGGGAAGTCAATCTTAATCTATTTTTGTATTTGGCAACCTTTAGACCTAGCTTGTTACGTGATGGGGAAGTGCCGTAACATTATAAACCCCATTTTGATAATTCCCTTCACCGCCAAACAAATTAAAAATTTTTATTGATTGACGCAATTCTTGAACCCATTTTATTTGCCATGTGTGCTATCATCACAGCTATGATCAAGGGAAATGAGTTTTAATGTCGAAAATATTCAATTTCACGTTTTTCTTACATCTGTTACCAGATGCAAAATCCGTGGAAATTGAACTTTGGATTACCAAGGCAATTTATCTGTTGCTGAAAACAGTAAGAAAAGAATCCAGCACCATTTTTGCCAATAACTCAAAATCAACATAGCGACATTATACACGTATTCCCTTTGATGGCGTCACTCACAATTTAATGAACGTAAGATTTGGTTGATACAGTGCAGTGAGTTTCAAATTTGAAAAATTATCACCATTACGTTGCCATATAAAATAATCGAGAGATATTTAGACCCAAAATTTTGATTGATACAAACAGGCTTCATCCCACTCTTAGAGGCGGTGGTGTGCTGTACTGTACAATCTTTATGAAATTGACAGTCCGGAACCATCAGACAACAACCAATGTTCCGTTAATCCCATTTAAACAAATTTCAATATGGTAGAAATATATCACATTTAAATGTCATAAAATTACGTTTTATTATTAGGTGTTGAAAATGATTCCACTTCCTGTTTAGTTGTAATTATGATTTTAATAATATAGGACTTTTGCATCCATGATCTAAAAAATCTCCCGCTACCAAGCCAGTTTGATAAGAATGTTAAAAATCCGATAATATGGATGTTTCATTTAATCAAATCAGTCCGTAAATTGGTTATTGGAAATTTTAATTAAACTGGCCATTTCAGTTTTAATAACGATAGTTAGATTTATAATTCTGACCTAGCCAGCTCACTCTAATTCCTAATCAGTATCATGCAGTTTACTCGCAACTTGAGCTACGCCCAAATTTTCGTTGTTTTATGGCCGACAAATGAGTCTGATTCACAGGAGTTGCATTATCTAGAGATTACTGGTACTTGGTTCGTTACGAGTGGTCAAAACACAGAGTTGGGTGTATTCACACAGATTTCGGCAAGTTTACCAAATGCAGGCATTGGATGTGTAAGAGGCTTATGAAGTCTTAACTGTTCGTTATTGTACCATAAGTCTTAAAAGGGTATTAATTCCCAATATTTCAGGTGGTATATTTTGGTCCACACCCCATTGTGAAGGTATAACTGTGCAATATGTGGTGTAATTTGCCTGAAGTTGCATCTTCATGTTCAAAAAACCAAGAAATATTCAAGTAATTGGTAGTTTATGAAAATGTGTAGACAGGCCCGATATTCAAAATTACCGGACTGACGCAATCCTCCATGGCACTGACTGGATATTCACTCACACTAGGATCCACAACATGTTCATCTATCAGGGCACAGTTCATTAACCCCAATACATTTGTACATTCATTGAATGACCTTAGAAAATTTGGGTACAAAAACTCATACTCTGCAACTTAAGTTAAATTTTGCACTATGAGTGTTTAATTGAGGTTATTGAACTATGCCATTGGGATGAGGCCATTGTGGTCCATAGACATGACCTGCATCCAGGTAGCAAGCAGGGATGTGATAGGAAATTAACTGTTTCTCCTCGGGCCTGGAAGTTTTGCCAGAAGATTTCCTGATTTCAGGAAATGTAATGTTGTTTCAGGATGTCCAATTTTGAAAGATAAATGCGAGAAAACACAATTTTCAGGCTATGTATAGGATAATGGCCAGGATTAGAGCGTGAGTGGGTAAGAATGGCTGAGCGGCGGGCGCGAAGCCATTCTACCCACTCACGCTTCTAATCCGCTGCCATTAACCGACTTAATACACACCTATGACGTCGCGCTATTGTTTTACCGCTCCATTATTTTTCACGAATGGAGTGTTATTGAAATAAGTTGCTCTTTACAAATTGATCAATTACTCATTGATGCGGACAATACACTAATATAATGATCGTTACTAAATTTTAGGTGCGAGTGCAAAAATAGTCCGACTCAGCTTTATGTAAAATTTCTATAGAAATACCCATCATATCACGATCCAGGTGTTTAGTTCAAATCATCCGTAACCACCTTCTTGAATAATAAAGATTTAAAATGTTTGTTACACAAATTGAATAAACGTAGATTCGTAAAATCATTAAAGTGATTAGACCATCAATAGTTCTTTATGCCCACTTCTAATGTATTAACTGTTGAAGTAGTTGCGTCATGTTGCGTTTAGGTCTCTATTTTGCATAATAAGGAAAATTGGCAAAAAGGTCATATAGCATGAATAGGCTCATATGAAATGGTCATTACAGTTGTCAACCTCAAGAAAACTACACCTATCGCTATACCTGAGCAATGATACTCTTCTCTGTGAATCGAGTTTACGATTTTGGAACAACCATGCAATTATGGACACTATTGTTTATCTTGGATAATTTTTTGATGGAATCATTCCGAGGATATATATCGTTGATTCGCAGCAGAAGGACCAAAATCAGGTACGAAAAAGTACGAAAATTTTAAATGTACTACAACACATTTTACCTAGGCCTATTATTGTCCTTGAACTTTGTCGGCAAAAAACAAAACAAACTTCGCCGCCTTTCGACGCTTGAAATAAAAGCCACCTCAACTTCCAGTCCCCTTCCGTAATCAAATGGAGCGTCCCTAACATTGTAATATTTTACCGTAAAATGGGGGTAACTTCGGTAAGCGGGGTAACTTTGGTCGTTCAAATATATTTTTTAAATGGTCATATTTCCGTACAGCAATATTGTTTTTAGTCATATTTGGTCTCAATTTGTTAAGAAATATATTTGGAAGAAGTCGCTCATGTCCAATTTCTTTGAAAGTTACGAAAATATTGGCATTTTTGACCAAAAATGAGCATTTTTTACATTTTTTCAGACAAAATAAAAATCGATATTTGTGAGCAAGGATGCGTGCTTGCTTAATTTTGCATGGGGATAAATGTCACAAAAACAAAACCTTGCCCATATACAGCGAAGATCAATTTTTTCATTTTCTTTTCTTCATGGAATGTAATACTCTGACCAAAGTTGCCCCAAATGCGGGGTAACTTTGGTCAAATTTTCAACCCCTAGGGCACCCTTTCAAAATTATTCAAAAATCTTTTTCAACTTCAAGGTGTAGAAGGGAACCCTAACGTCATAAAAAAGAGAGAATTAGAAATATATTTGGTTTTGTTTGGAAGCAGTGGTTTAAAAACTCTGAAAAGTGCCCAAAGTTACCCGTTTTACGGTATCGGATAGGCCTACTGATCGATGTAAGTAAATATTCAAGCATGCCAAAATACCATCAGATGAAACATCAAATATACTAATGACAAATAAAAATTATACAGAAAATAGACCTACTGTGGCTTTTATCATTATTAAACATGCCCGAAGAGAACGATTTGAAAATAAACAGATTCATAGGCCTAAATACATTGATACAGAATGTGTATTATGTATATGTAGCAATGTTGCCCAAAATATGACAAATTATATGTAGGGCCTAAGCCACTGAAAACGTATAAAAATATAAAGAAGGAAAACAAATGTTATAAAAAACAGTAAGCGTAGAAAGTGAGGGTAAAACACATCTTGCATAATAAGTACAACGTACTTAGCCAACAATTTAACCTGCCCGTTTTGATCTTGACTTGCTTTTCACAGATTGCATTGTAAGGGCTCGGATAGCGACGTTTTTTACGTATTTTGTTTGTGGCACCTAAGAGCAAATCAGACACATCCTTCTGATATCAAATAATTTAGATTTTTATTAAATTCGCGATACAATACACATTTTAAGGCAAATTATTAAACATTGATATTTTTGAAATTTAACAGTCCTCAAAGAAAATTGTATAAATCTAACGATATGCAGTAAATAGTAGGAAGTTGGGTTGAACAGCCGTCAATCATATGAAAATTGTGACCTTCATTATTAAAGATATAGATTTTTCCTCAAAACACTAAAAATGTAGGTCTTTTTGAAACAAATGTTTAAGTTCTATATGAAAGGTCAAATTTTCAATTGAGTCGGCTTTTCATCCCAGCTACATAGGCCTATAGTTTAATTACATATCATTAGATTTATAAAGTTTACTTCGAGGACTATTACATTTGGAAAAATATAAAAAATATGAAATTTTAATAATTTGTATTATATCGCGAATTTCACAAAATCAAAATTATTATTATTATTAGATATAGGGACAATCCTCATTATTCAGCATGCAATTCGATATGTCTGATGTGCTCTCAGGTCCCATGACAATACTGTGCAAATGTTGCTATCCGCTTCCTCAATTTATTGTATTAATGAAAATCATTTTCTTCTTGTTTTTTTTATTTTTTTTTTGCATGAATGAAGTGATGATAACAATACCGCACTTTTCGCAAATACTTGCTTTTCAAAAGTGCAATTGATATTAACACTACATTCGTAAATGCCAATACTTTTTCCCTGAAAAGTATTTGCTTTTCAGAGAAAAGAGAAAGGCATTTACTTAATGGCGTGTTATTAGGATCATCGCTCCATTCGTGGAAAATAATGGAGCGGTAAAACAATAGCGCGACGTCATAGGTGTGTATTAAGTTTTCATAATTTCATTTGCTCTGTATTATATATATGTCTGGATTTTTAGTTCGTGGTAACAGAGTTGATATTGGCATGTGAATATTGGTAGGGAGATTGTTTTATCTTGAGAATTCCAAATTTTTTAGACATAGTCCATTATGTGAATATGACTGTATAACACCTCAACAGGCAATATCCCCCTCATAATACACACTAATATTTTCAAACTCCATCGGACAGGTAGCCCATGTTTGAGAAGCAGAGCAATTATTTTCCTATTAAGAGGAGGGTTTATAACGAGCAGAGGACAAATAGAAACGAACGCTAGTCGTAGTAGCATGATTGATGATCATCTTCCCAGGCCTGCCTGCCTGCGCTCGGTTCCATGCGAGGTTTGAATTAATACAGCACCATTATATGTCAACCATGACCATGATGGTTCTGAAAGCGCAGTCAATCTTTCTATACTTCTCTCATGCTTAAATCTAAATTGTTTAGAATATCAAAAGAGGAATCCAACATGAAAATAACCATGGTTGACTGACCATATTCGTTTGGGGTCATGTGGGATTTTAATTAACATGATGCATACTGACTGTATTCCAAGTCTGTGTCGTAGTCAGCCATCTTGCTTTTAACACTTTTATATAAGGGAAGTCCAACCTGATGTTGACCATGTTTGTCAAACATTACCACATTGTTAACTTTTTTCAAAATCCACCCTAAATCGTACAAAAACACTACAAGCTGATCACATCCACTTCAGCAGGTTTTGGTGGGCAATCACATAGGTCACCTCCAGACACACCCAACCCCACCTGGTAGTGCACTAGGGTTAAGTGGGAAAATGCCACAGAAGGCAACCACCAGCTAGATTTTTAGACAAAATTATAATGCAAAAAATGTCTCTTTTGTTTATGGTATTAATTGAAAATAATATACTGTTGTTTTTAGATTATAAGTATTTTAGTATCCTCTAGCAAGTGTTGTAGCAGCCTAAGATATACATATTATGCTGAAGAGTTGTAAAAATCATAAGTTTTTATTATTTTTGCAGTGTGTATCTAGAATCTAGGATTTTAAAAGGAATTGACACAAGCTCTATTCATATGTTGACTGCTTCCTTCAGTTCTATGTTTTCTATATCTAATTCTTTATACTATTCAAAATAGTTTGTTTATTTGGACATTATTACGATTTCATGTGCAAAAGATTGTTCTATTTGCATATATTGTGATTTGACATTTGTCAAAATTGATCATTTTGTGCCTGTTGATTTCAAGTAACCCCTTTGAGAAGTTCAGCTGTTTCTTTTGCACATCATGACTGGTGCGCTGGCAATGGTTTACTAAACACTATCACTGTAGAAAAAAAGGGAAATGCACAATGAAAGTAAACCATGTTCAGCGTACCAAATGTTGCCAAATGTTCAGTATTTCTTTTGAAGAGTTTCTGTCATACTGCACAGTTGCTTGCAATATTTCTTTATGCACCTCTGCTTTCATATCTTATAATATCAATTCTTCTATTTCGAATCATTTATTGCAATTGTTCACAATATTCAATTATCAAATACTATTATTGCACCTCATTTGTAAATGTTTATATCACTTACTTATGATGAAACTTTTTCCTCAAAAACCTAAAACCATACCCTATTTCCTTACCTCTTGAATTTCCTCTCCCCACCTGATCTTTGATCATGCCTTTTGACCTCTTACCTTTTGACCCCAACCTTTGATCCCCACCCTTTGACCCTTTTCCCTCTTTTCTTATCCTCTGTATCTAGGCGGTAGTAGTTCAGGCGGCTCTGGCCGCTGTCAACGCCGTGTTAAACTCTGCCTCTTCAACCGGTGGTGGCTCACACTCTGATACTGAAAGCTTGAGCACAATTGATAAGGTTGCTGGTTCTTTAACTTTCTATTTAATGGCAATTTCCTTAATATGTTAATCCTGGGTTTCTCGGCTTGAAGTCGGTGCAACCGAAATTCTTTTCCATAATACTATATGCATATTTTATAACAAAGGAGATTAACGTCCAAGATGTAAGCGTATTGCATAACAAAGGACGGATTAATCATTGAGCTGTATCTATTGTTATGCGATGCGCCTATTTGTGGGAAGAAATTCTGGTCAAACCAACTTCCTGTGGAGAAGTCCATGATCCACATATTTTGCCCCTTTGAGATGCAAGAATCCCGAGATATTTTACCAAAGTGGGAAAAAATAAGTTTTTGTAAATATACATGGCAATTTTAGAAAGCCTAACCAATAGAAGTTGCTACCATTGAGTGGTTCAACTTCAATAAAGGAACGTGATTAACATTATTTCCAAAATAACGAGGACACAAAATCTTAACTTGTTGGTAAAATCTTATCACCATCCAGTGAAATGTTATTCCCAATTTCTGAAGGAAAGAGCTAAGTTAAGCTGTGGAAAGACCCTCTTGTGGCATATTTGAGGAAATTGCCTTCTTTTTAATATTTCTCTGTTTTATGTATATCAATTCTATGTTATATGTTATATCTGTTCTTTGTAATATCTGTTCTATTTTTATGTTTGCTGTTTTCAAAGTCCCTGATGTGTCATGTCATGTCAAATAATGTGACAACGAAATGTAATGGTATTGTGTTTTATGTTAGGGTTAAATTCCGTACCTGCTTAAAAAAGAACTAAACATTTTCCAGGCCTGCTGACGGCCAGGTAAAAAATGGTGAAATTGGGTGTATGTGTGGTTCTTGGTAGTTCCGTTTCATATATATTTGTGTGTGTGTGTGCGTGTGTTTGTTTGTTTTATATGGGAAAACTGTACCTTGCTTGTAAATGTTATGGTAGGTATTGGACAACTTTCTTATCAATTCACAAATTTCCATAGCACCAGGAATGTTTGTACAAGTAAAGTTTACATCAAGAACAGGTATTTAATATAAGATTCATCTTACCGTTGATAGCCACTGAGCCCTTCCAGTTCAGGTTGCTCAAGCAACACCAGGAGTCATATCATTTGTCTCTATTCTTGTCTCGGCTCCAGAATTCAATAACATAGGTCTGAATTACAACACTTTGTTGTTCTTATGACCACTGCTTGTTAATCAAAGTAACCAAGTGTGACCAGCACGTAAACCGAGGTGCCGTATTTGAGGACAGTTGATCACAGTTACACTCATTGTAATGATCTCGGCCGTGAAATGGACCTGTGGTATTTAAATAAGCGGTGGGTCTTCAGACCAAAATTAGCTTGTATCGGATGTTAAACCATATCAAATACTACAAAACCCTCAAGCCTGGGTGCCTCCCCTTTAACGGGGTGAGGACAGGCAACACAGAAAGGCACTTCCGACTAACCCACCCTCCGGGCGTTTTAGGGTTAAGCATGCAAAAGCATTGTAAATTAACTGTGATCTTCTGGGAAATACTTTATCAAAGCATACGTCAAGAAAGTTGCATAGCATGTATTGATAAAATAATTTGTTTACACATTATGCGTATCCATTAATTAGGGTTTCGTTTCTCGAGTTAAAGCGCATCCTTGAATAACCGCTCAGTGGGGATGCAAAATGTTTTAAACACAATTCTGACATCCAGGCATGTCTGTACCTGTAGACCAAATGCTTAAAAATTAATGAAAGTAATTATTAAACATTAATCATTTTTGGCAGCATGAGCAGTAGTCAAGTGACAGTAGATATAAAGGTAGCGCTATGACCTTTGATAAATTAGCCTTCATAATGTTGCATTATTTATGATGAAATTAATTATTATGGAGGGAAAATTTGTTTTTGTTATGTTATTCAACATTGTGTTTTGTTATGTTTATGTTGCATTGTCTTTTGTTTTGTTATGTTACATAACTTTCATTCCATTTATATGACGTAACTTTAATGTGATATCTTACAATATGTTACATTATGTTATGTTACATAATGTTGTTCTGTTACATTTGTAACAAATGTTACGTTATGTTATGTTACGCCATGCTGATGTTATGTTACGTTATGTTTGTTTACGTTATGTTACATAATGTTGTTCTGTTACATTTTGTAACGGATGTTACGTTACTTTATGTTACATTATGCTGATGTTATGTTACTTTATGTTTGTTTACGTTATGTTACATAATGTTGTTCTGTTACATTTTGTAACGGATGTTACGTTACTTTATGTTACATTATGCTGATGTTATGTTACTTTATGTTTGTTTACGTTATGTTACATAATGTTGTTCTGTTACATTTTGTAACGGATGTTACGTTACTTTATGTTACATTATGCTGATGTTATGTTACTTTATGTTATGTTGCTCCATTACATTTTGTTTTCTAACTTGTTTTCTTGCATATTTACTCATTGAATGAACAAAACATGATTTGTAAATGTGTGACGTAATGGCATCTTTGTAAGGACATAAGCATATACATATATACACTCACACAAACGCCCCCAATAGTCCTTTACTTTTACACATACGATAGTCGGTGACTAAAAATCATACACATAAACACACTTTCAACTATGACCCCCTGCTGTGGTGGCACATGCTATTGTCCAGGTATCGCCCGACTTACATAATCACACTGGTTGAATACCACTGCTGTGCAGACACTCTGTTCGTTAGCTAAAAGACATTATTATCACCGAAAGATGGATTCTTTTGTATGTACATCGGGATGTACAGAAACACATACCCCAACAACCCTACATATAAAGAGATCCTCATACATATTCAACTTGATTCTGCAAATTCAAGACCAACTGTTCTTACAGCAAACTATGTCACTTTGCAATAGCACACTCATGTAACTTGCAAGAGAAATTAACAAATTTGCTTGTTTGCTTTATGCTAATTACTAACTTGAGCTACATTAACCTACTCAATTCTTAACCAGTTACTATATAGCTGTAACCTGGTTTAACTTGCATCTACCTCGGTTAAGCTTGCATCTAATTTAGCTTAACTTGCATATAATCCTGGTTGACTTAACTAACTACTATTCACACCAACTAAAACTGGATTAACTAACTGCACAAATCTGAATTTGGTTTCAAAACTGCCTTACTAAATGCTCAAACCTTTCCTTATATATTTAAACCAGGGTTTATATGATTATTCAAAATCATTTTGACTGTCATACTATAATATCAATGGCAATACTGTCAAATGAAAGTATATTACTAAAATGTGAAAGTGGCATCATTTTGCAGGATACAGCAGAGTGTATACAGGGTGTATCAAAATAATTGGTACCCATCAGTTTTCAGGGATTATGGACAAGACTGCCTCATCAAAATGCAGCGTAAGATCCACAAATTTTTGTTAGATTAATGTGATAAAAGGTTATAAATTCTAACCATTACAAGAGGATCCTATGTTGCATTTGGAAGAAGCGGACTTTTCAATAAACACCAAAACCGATGTGTACTAATCATTTTGATGCAGCCTGTATAAGCAGGTGGACATTTTAATGTACTGATTTAGTGTGCGTTTTACCAAATATAGGTGTCGTCTGCAGATTTTAGTAAAGAAAGCTTCATCTTAAGATACTTAAAAAGGAGGATAAATTCCAATGCATCATCAATATTTCAAAAGATAATCTGAGAGTTTGCCATTTGTGATATTGATGTGAATTCGCTGCAATGATTGTCTCGGAAAAACGACAATATGTCACTGATGTAAAAGTATCCCAAAACTGCAGCTCTAAATACAGCTCTAAATAGTAGATCTTGCTCAATCGAAAAAGATGAGTGTTGCGTGCACTCCCTATGGAATGAAATCGTCCTAATTAGGTAGCAATCGATGCGCCAGGCTTGCGCCGATTATTGCTTTTTATGAGTACTGCTGACTTCAATGATACCGTTGATACGGGATATAGAGATAGTCCAGTGGAATTGGTACAGTCAAGTTACTCATGATAACCTATTATGTGCTTGACAGGGCTTGCAAAGATATATTTTAAGTAGTAATTGAATCTTTTAAGAAATAGACAACAGATTTTGTGTTAACAGGTGTGTTGAAAAGAAATTCACCCGTTATGGTGACTGTTGTAGGTGAGAGCTGGAAAAGATTGAATATCAGAATTTTTCAGAAATTGACAGTGATTGTCACATTGAGATAATAGTCTAAAGTTAGATATCAAAAAGGATATAGCTGCCTTTGGTATTTGACAAAACACTGGATCTGATATTAATGTTTAGCGGTGATTTCACATATTTTTTGTGGGAGCTGAGAATACACCAGACATATTGAACTACATTCTGAATACGAGGAATGTCCTTCTCATATCAAATAACGGTCCAAAACGTTCATACCCCCAGCCCTTAATAACTTTCCCTAGTAGTCATATAGCCGACTAGTAAAACTACAGGGTTGCGGTGCAGTTGGTTAGTAAAACTACCGGTTTATTTTTTTATTTTTTTACTGTATTGAGCAAAAATAACCTCTAGGTGTGCTTATTTAGTCAATATCTAGGTCAGTCTGATGAAGGATACATTGACAGGCTACTAGAGATTGTGTGTATGGTAAAGAAAGACAGACTGTTCTGATGGGAGAGTTTAGCAAAAGGGAGCTATTGAAACTGAGATTTGACCTGTTAAATGTGTTTACTGATCCATGTAGACTGCCACTTCAGCTATCAGAGTTGATCTTTTCTGGTTAATCCGATAATTTGTCAATGAAAATGTCAATTCCTAATAATGATTTATATCAAAATTCACACAAATCATTTTCTAGACAAATATTTGGCCATTTTATGCAGTCGCTGTCTGTTCATGTATTGGACAGCATCAAGGTGGATTACACATTGGCTTATTTTGGCCTATTTACGCTCGTCAAAGTACAAAAAAAAACAAGGTTTTGTCAATATAACGTCAGATCTGCTAACCAGATCAGGAAACAAGAGGAAACTTATTTGTGCATGCCGAACTAGAGTCTGAATTTAATAAAGACTTTGCGTAATTTTCAGGATTCAAATCAACTCAATGTGCAGTGAGTTGATGGCAAAATTATCCCCAGTTAACCCCTGAAGTCATGTAATTAGATTTAGGCTACTATTTTTGACCTGTCAAATTGTCATTACTGGAGGAAAGAAGACGCTATGGGATGAAATGATCTCATCTCTAAGGGCAAAGCTCATTAGCCTGTTTTTAACAATCCACTCCAAATTTGAACTCTAGTTGTGGAGTATGATGAGTTTTTGTACCCAACACATTCAAAGGAATGTACACATATATTGGGTTTATGGAACTGGGCCTTGATAGATGAGAATGTTTGAGGTGAAAGAAATTGCCAAACCCAAAATTTCTAGCCCAATTGGGTGACACTTGAAGATTTTCCTCGTGACTTTTGACCATTTTAAAGATAAAAATTGGGTGACTTTTCAACATTTGCTCCCACAAATTTTTGTAGTGTCCTGTCCCATAGAAACCGATAGGAAATGGGAAAAATTAGGCTACTTTTGTTGGTTTGACCCACGATTCAAGCTGAATATTTTTTGGTAACCTGGATGTAAGACAAAAGATTTAACAAAAAACGTTGCATGATGCATGGGTCCATGTGACCACAATCCTCCCTGGCTGGTTAACATCCCTATCCAACAAATAGGACCTAAATTGCCCACCTATGTAGGCCATATAAAATGGAACCAATAGACACTGAGAACCAACACTATGTGGTTTTTGGTGTTCATTGGTTCCATTTATGGGATTACTATAGTAGTGAAGAAAAGAATGGTGGGTCCTGCTTGTTGCATGCAGGACATTATGTAATAGCAAGTTAATAAAATGGTATAATTACTTGAAACCAGGCGGCGGATGACATGATCGAGCCGGCAACTCGTGAAACCGCCCGCCCGTATGGCATTTTCCATATACTCGGTTAGTTTTGTGGGGTTCATTATCGAACCCCAACGGTTTTAGCTTGTATTTATATTATTTACCAACATAGGCCTATTTGTTTGTGATATTTCAAGCGTTTTAAAATTTCAAAATAATCCCATTCAATTACACGGTTGACGATGAAAATTTACTGAATTTAGGGACTGCACGTCATACACCACCATAACCTAAAAATTGGCTGATTTCTAACACTAACAGGGGGATGAATTGAATGATATATTAAAGTATTGAGAATAACAGTGACATCTTTGACGCAAACATTTGCAAATTGAATAATAATGTTGATTTTAACGAAGCTTTTGATGACGATGATGTGATCCAGGCCATGATTGATTCAGTAATATGTGTTGTGTAACATTGGTTGCGAAGGTGAATATCGTTTAGGTCAAATTTTGTATTCCTTGTTTCATTTTGTAAATATGTTGGGATTACAAAATGACATTTTGTGACCTTTTAAGTATTTCTTTACCAAAAGACATAATAATAATTGCAGATTTGCTTTAGCATGCATATGAGCAGTTTATACTATTGGTTTTTGCAAGGTAATTCAAGTCAATCTTATTTATTTACACTTTGTAAAAAGTACAGTAGTGAAGTGTTATTTACATAACCATTCAGCTGACTCAGCACGTTGCTTACGAGGCGTGGGCAATTTGTTGTCGTCAGGTTACTTTAAGATTTAAGCCATTGTCGTGAACTGGGTCGCATTATCGTTCATGTGCAACATACCAATGTTGATTTATGCGTGTTCATATTATATTGTGTATGTTTGTCTGTTTGTATGTATGTCAAAGGTCAACATATTGTATCTGCATGACTAAACAGTATTTCAGCTGATTTTATCATAAGACACCTATGTAAATACAAATTATTATTAAAATGGTATTCTTGGTTATGAAAAAACTGGAGTTGAACAGTGAATTTTTCGCCTATTCATGTTGTAAAACGTGAGTTGGCACAGTCGCTTTTGACAGCGACTTCTTTGTGCCAGTCACGTTTGACAGGAGATTTTGCATTCTATCAATGCAGTGCACCATATCTAATATTATATAAATCACTATAGACTGCTTACCTGTTTTCATTGTGAAAATCACTGAATTTGATTAAAAACAAAATTAAGAACTACACCATATGGTTATTAAGTGTATTCAGAGTTAATTAAGAAATATTTTGATAACAAAATTTGTCACAATTGCAATACTTAGGTTACAGATGTAAGTGCTTGTATTCACAATTCATAGAGTATGGTTTAGAAAATTTCCATTTTTGAAAAATGTCTCAACAATTGAATATATTACTGCACCATGTGGATCCTGTACTAACTTTTCATTTTGCCCAATTCCTTTCTATTACCCAGAATGCAATGGCACAGGCTGCTTTACAAGCGGCGCAGTCCATGATGCCTCTACAGGCCGGTCATCACCAGCCGTTATCACCCCCAGTGGTTACGGATACCGGCGGCGGGCCCAACAGAGTCTTATGGGTAACCGTAGAGAACATGTTGTACCCGGTGACGTTGAACGACTTGCATCAGGTGTTCTCAAGGTGTGGTACGGTGCTTAAGATTGTCACATTCAACAAATCAAGTAAGTGGCCCATTTGTTTGTATGGAACCAACACTATGGCTTCATCCCAATGGCATAGTTCAATAACCTCAATTAAACAGTAATAATGCAAACTTTGACCTCAAGTTGCAGACTATGAGTTTTTGTACCTAAATTTTCAAAGGTCATTCAAAGAATGTACAAATGTATTGTGGTCAAAGAACTGTGCCCTGGTAGATGTTGTGGATCCTAGTGTCATGGGCCATTCTAGTTGAAATACATACCCTATGGAAGACATGACTGGATTTCAAATCGGGTTACCTGAGTGGGTGATTCCATTTGAAATTCACACCCCCTGTGTGGGAGATGAAGGTCATGTCTTCCATAGGGGGTGTAGATTTAGGATTAGGTGGTAATCAGCAACGGTGAGTGTGTAGATTAGGATGATAAGGAATGGTGTCCCTTACTTCAAAAGTTTCTGCTATAAATATTCTTTTGGACACCCTCACCAGCAATGATCATCTGAGGTGCATAGCCCCATACATTCATGTAGCACAGCATGGATCCAATTCACTTGAGTTACTCTGCATTGCAAGTTCAAAATCAAATATCAGTAGTCATATAGCAACCGCTCGACAAAGGAGAAACACAGCAGCGCACAGTGATCTTTTGGTACTTCTCCGTATGCGCATCAGCCCAACCAAGAGAATGAAAGTTTAAATATGACACACATCATAAGTTAGCTTCATGAAGAAGGAGGGGTAAAAGAACTGTAGACTTTCAGTGATAAGGAGTCTGCAACAGGGTCCATCATAAAGTTTCAAAAGAAAGAGTCCTCATTATTATTCATCAAGTTGCATATGATACAATACTGCATTGGATTAAAAAAATAACCTAAACATGCTTTTTATATGCCAACAGATCAATTCCAAGCCTTAATACAATACCAGACTGAGGATCAAGCACGTAAAGCAATTGAGGTTAGTATTACTAAATGGGACACAAGAAGTATTTTCTTTCAAGACTGATTACTCATTTATGGACGTTCATCACAGACTCAACCTATTTCAGCAGCAAGTTTTACTGGGTTGAAGTTTGGTAGCGCCTGTGGTAATGGTCGTTTGTGAAAGAAAATACTCCTTATTTGCCCATTGCAACATACCGAATCATTATAAGATGTTGGCAAGTAGGTCATATGTGTGGTGTGATCAAGCAAAATCAGTAAAGCCCCATTGAAATTGAACATTTAGTTCAGAAGATAGGAATAGTTGGAAGTGTTTCCAAAACATGCAACAAAATAAATTAATGTCTTTGTTTGGCTATAATATCTGAATATCATTATCCGACTTCAGACTGATTTTGCTTAATCACATCACATATGTTGTAATGATTTCAGCATAATGTTGAAGACCAGATTACTATAAATTATCCTTGTGTCTACTGACGCTATTCACCAGGTCCCAGTGATAACGGCAGAAAGGTCTTTGTAACAAAACTAAAAGTTGATAACATTGCCCTCTATATTCATAATGCAAAAGGCTTGTTTATAGTTACCTGGGATACATCAATATGCAATAATCGCAATGATATTATAATTGATAATATACTGCAATATGGATTCCAAACAATTATATGTGATACATAAATGTTTGGAATCCATATTGTAGTTCTTAATAAAGGGATCCAGATTTTCATTATTTGGTCAAGCTGATGTTATTCTGGATGCCTCTCAGTGCAAAGTACTGTTCATCCAAGGTGGTCCAGCTGACATTTGCATAATTGAGTAGCATGAATTGTACACTTAAATCCAGATTTGAACCGGACTGGTACATATACAGGCCAATTTGTCCAAGATTGGCACAGTCAGTTGTGAATCCACTTTATGAAGCCAAGGCAAAGCCCAGGAGCAGGCCAGTTTTGTGCCAACTTGACACCAGCTATAGTGATTTTCGCAGCCCAGTCCAATCAGTAACATCTAACGCAATGGTGCACCTGTGGCTAATGTTTAAATGGACATGCACATATGTATAATTTAAACACGCATGATTTGGCCACTAGAAAGCACTTAAGCCGCTGATTCTTCAAACCGACATTTGAATTGCTGCACCTGTGTATAACGCTATCCCTAATAACGTCACAGATTTGGCAGCTAATGTCGAAAAGTTCGGTAACAGTCAATTCCTTTCTGTGCAGTAGTGATGTGGTCGGCACCGTTTTTTATTGTCGACATGTCGATATAATTAGATATACCGGCGTCGACAGTGTGTCGACATATAAAAAAATTCTAAAAAAAAAAAAAAAAAAATTTTTTTAAATTTTCAAACAATATTTTTGGCAAGAAAATCAAGTTATAGGCCCAAACTGACTTGTTATTCAAGGTTGAAACCAGAAAATACTGCTACTCAAAAAAAAAAAAAAATGCCAATTTTTTTTTTACAAAGTTGAAAAAGTTGTACATTTTAATTACTTTTGTTTCTATTGAACAGCTAGCAATGCATACTAATTCAATGTGTCCCTGACTGTTCAATAGAAGCAAAGGTAATCAAAATGTACAAGTTCATCCAACTTTGTAAAAAAATTGGCATTTTTTTATTTTAGTAGCAGTATTTCTGGTTTCCAACCTTGAATAACAAGTCAGTTTGGGCCTATAACTTGCTTTTCTGGCCAAAAATATTTTTTGAAAACTAAAAAAAAAAAAAAAAAAAAAATTTTTTTGTCGACATGATTTTTTGATGTCGACATGTCGGCATACGTGCCGACGTCGACATTATGTCGACATAAGGCATGTCGACCACATCACTACTGTGCAGATAATGATGTTTTTGCAGAATCATTCATTTTATTATGTAAATATTTTGAACCTACATTTGAAACCGTGACAAGTTCGCAAAATCTCGAATTTCTCGGAGAGAGAATATCACTCATTGATAGTACAGCTGCTAACCTGAAGCATTGTGCACTTTCTGCTAGAAGCATGAGTTTCCACAGATAAGGTACTAGTAGGGTCAATGTTGATTTTAAGATGTAGAGCCATTTTGGATTTGACCCCCTTTGACCGCTAGAGGTCATAGATAGCACAAACTGTACATTAGTATACAAGCAATTTGATATTTCTTTCAACAAGATCAGAGCTTTTTCAATTTTCCCCCATATGACCTTTTTGACATCTAGCAGTCACCAGGGGTCAAATTCACTATGGCTTGAGTCTTAAAATCTTAAAATCAACATTGAACCTTGCACTTCTTATGTGGAAACTCATACTTCTAATGGAAATAAATGATGAATGAATGAATGAAAGTGCATAATGGCTCTAGGAGCTAAGCAGCTGTACTGCAAAGTTTGATGTTTGTGGCTTTGCCTACCATTTAGACTGACTATGTAGGGTAAATGCATCAAACAAAATTGAAATGCTTTCGATGCATTTAACATACAAAACTGAAAAACAAGTAAAATGACAGTTGGAAAAAAGTTCCGACAGCAAATGATGGTGGTTTATAGAAAGTAATGCATATTCCATATACAGCTGTTATGCTGTTGAATGCATACATATGCATGAATTAATCAACAGATGCTGTGTAATTAGTGGGACAGTATCACCCAGAATGCTCATGTCTCACAAGTTAACAATTCAATAACCTTTGTGAACATCTATCAAATTGAACTTTGCCAAAAAAGTGATGCTGTTTTAATGCAAACAACAGGTGTATTGTTGAGATGAATCATCCCAATTTTGAATTCTGAAAAACAAAGTAATAGCTTCAAAAGAAGTTCAAAATAATTTTTTTAAAGTTGCATAGAGGTAGATAATTCAGCATTCTGTATGTCAATTTGTTTCTTTAATATCAGATCAGTATTATTCATTTTAGGCTTAGGGTCGGGAGGGCGACTTAGCGCAGCGGTAGTTCCCTCGCTTTGCACCACAGAGGTCCCGGGTTCAAGCCCTGACGCGGCCCAAGGACTCATGTGCACTTGGTTTATCCCGATTCCATGCTCGCTCTCGCAGGTTTTCTCCGGGATCTCCGGTTTCCTCCTGCTTTAAAAAATCGGTGATTAGTTGTTTGGTTATAAAAAACTTCCTTCACCCAATGGAATTTGGGGAGCTGCACAGATAATTGGTGGATGTTACAATCTAAGTGCGGATAGGTCTGTGCCTGAGGTTCGGCTGCAGCTGGCCTAGATGATGCGATCTGATTGTGATGATTCACCATGGCAGCGAAATTACAGCGCTTTGAATCCTTCAATATCTAGCTGGAAAAAGGCGCTATATAAATCCGATTTTTTTTTTTTTTTTCCAAAAGAAAAATCAAGTTGGATTTTCAGCAACTCGATCAGCGTAGAGCATGCAGCAGCTCAGAGTCTTAGCAGCATCAAATGGATCACGCTTTCTCTTTAATTTGCCAAAAGTCCATTCAATCTCATTTCAAAGTTTGTCCTAAGTAATAAAAAATATTATAATTCTGCAGACCAACTTGTAGGTTATTCCTTCATGTAATTTTACACGAAATTAGGGTTAGGGATAAGGTTAGGGTTAGTTTAGGATTAGGGTTATGATTAGGCTTAGGGTTAGAGTTAGGATTAGCTTACACAAAATAATTACATGAAGGATCGACCAACTTGTAGCATATAAAAATTGTAATAATGTTGCATGGAGAGAAATAGAACTGGTAGTCCCTTCTGTGGGATATTCTAGACCCAAAACTGTCCGGTGGATTGACAATGGACAAAATAGCAGTAATGTTTAAACTTGGCTCTACTTTTGTGAAAAAGTAGAGCCCAGCCCAGTTGAGGTGGATTTTGTGTGAACTGGGAGCTATTTTGAGAGTTTTGATCACGCAAGAGTTAAAATATGCTGCTACATGCAAATATGAGAGCTTCAATGTAAAAGTGGTAATTTAATAGGCTAGCCAGGAGCTATTTTATGGTAACCAGTGGGCGCACAGGTACACAGGATTCCAGTAGTAATAGAGGTTCCAAACTAGCGGCGGTAAACAATTTACTCTAGGACATAATTTTGATTTCTTTTGAATCTCTCTTGTAGGAATTGAACTCACAGAATATCTACAATGCGTGTTGTACTCTGCGAATCACCTACTCCAAGTTGAACAACCTCAACGTCAGATTCAACAACGACAAAAGCCGAGATTACACCAGGCCGGATCTGTCTCCTGGCAACGGTCTGGGAGGGCTTGATCATGCTCTACCTGCTGGATATGGTAAGGGAGGAGGATGGAAATGGGTGTAAAGATGCATATTTTGGGTGTTAAGAAGTGTTCTACATCGTATCGTATGGGCTAATGGGGAAGTGGTGATTAGGTGTAAAAATTGGGTGTATTTAGGTGGGACAAAAGTTGGATGTGAATGCAAATTGTGTTTCTTTAAGGAAAAGGCAAAAGATAGGATTCAGGGGTTTAATTTTGCAATTGAAATGTATAACCCTAGTTAGAGGTGTGAAAGAAAGTTGTACTGGTGGAATCTGACTTACTGTATGCATATCAGAAAGGTGCTGTTTTATAAGGATATAGGGACATTTTTAGGTAAATTTTGAGCGCCTTCTGTGTTTAGGATACCCATGCGGGTCAAGGGTCAGGGGAATTGCATGCCAAGTGCTGTGATCCAGTTGAACTGCAGCTGGAGAGATGAGGTATATCAACCAAAAGTAAACTAAAGCAGGCAAAATTACATTTCTTACTACGCATAACCCTATCATCACATCATTTATCACAATTCAGAAATTGCTTCTTTTTTTTCCTTTTTTTTGTCATTGGGCTTTCCCAGTGAATGAAATCCATACACTCCTTTTGGAAGTCATGACCTTAATCTTCCACACAGGGAGTGTGAATTTCAAATGGAGTTACCTGAATGGGCAACTCCATTTGAAATCTACACCCCCAATTTGGAAGATGAAAGTCATGTCTTGCATAGGGGGGTGTATGGATTTCAACTGGAATAGGTCATTCTAGATTCTATACATATTCAAAAGTTAATCCTGATTATAGTTTTAGTAAAATGGTACGTTTCACAAAGGCTTGCAGCACAGTGGATGTAAACAACCTATCACTATGAACCACAATGGCCTCATCCCAATGGCATAGTTCAATAACCCCAATTAAACAATCCGAGTGCAAAATTTTTACCTCAAGTTGCAGAGTATGAGATTTTGTACCCAAATTTTCAAATGTCATTCAATGAATGTACAATAGAATTGGGGTTAAAGAACTGTGCCCTGGTAGAAGACCATGTTGTGGATCCTAGTGTATTGCCAACCCAATTCATTACCCAACATTCAACATCATCCTGATACTAGTGGTAACTAGAGAGTTGGTGGGTGATAGGAGTTGTATATCTCTTCAAATGTACACTGACTTATGTTGCTCTTAAGCTGCTTTGTAAGCCTTTGTGAAAATCACCTTCATCAGAAATTCATCTGGGAACACCCCATTAGTCAGAAGGGTCATTAGTCCAAAGAGGATATTTTATATTAGGGTTAGGGATAAGTTTAGGGTTAGTGTTATGGTTAGCATTAGTGTTAGGGTCAGTGTTAAGGATAAGGTTAGGTCAGTGTTTAGGTAAACAATAGGATTAGGTTTTAGGTTAGGGCTGTTTAGGATTAGGGTTATAGGTTAGGGTTATATTTAGGGTCAGGATTAGGATTATAGGTTAGGGTTATGATAAAGTTTAAGTTGAGGGTAAGGTTTATAATTACTAGGTTTCCGGACTAATGACTCTTTATACTCTCTACCTGTAATCATTCATCAGACATTCACATTAGCAAATTGACAAGAAAAGGAAGAAAGAAGAAGGAAAAAACCACTATATTTATACATTCTAGTATAAGCACCATTGATGAATCACAAATCAAGAAAGTATTGATGATGAACCTTATTCCTATATCAAATACAAACAAGATTATATTATTACTAAATCATGTTAGCATGATCTGATGAGGAATCAAATCTTTTCTAGAAGACTCAGGGATTACGCATTTTTAGCATTGTATTTCTCAGTTAGTAATCTTTAATCACACATAAACACATCCATACACAGAAACTATGCAAGACTATCTTTTATTTTGTTAAATGTCTTCCTATAAAATTAACTTCCTTTCGGATAGATCTCTAGTAGACGACTTTCGACTAACAACGAGACAAACACAAGCTTGCTTCTTTAATCCATATCACTTCTCATTTAATTGCTTTTAATGACTTAGAATACATTATTTACATTTTGGTTCATACTAAAGCTCTTTCATTTGCCACTAATAGGGTTCTGAAAGACGACAAGGATATAATTGAATAAACCCTGAAATAATATCTCTATATGCATGCCTAAGACTTGATACGTGATCATTACTGCATGCAAGGACTAAATCATGTTTGAACACAAGGCACCAAATTATACACAAATATGACGCTTTATGATGATGTATTATTTATGATTTGTGTTGAATATAAGATATTTTTGTTTTTTTGCTCTGTGTATAACACAAGACACTATCAATGCATGGTTGCATAGGGGGCTGTCAGCACGGTGCTTTTCAATCCAGTTTAGTTCAGATCAATATAGAGTTGTGTTTTTGAGAATGCAGTACCAATAGAGGATCAACTTTGATTTCGGGCAGGAGTGGTATGGATGCATGCCGCCCTCTATGACAAGATTTGCAAGAAAGACTCTGTGGTAATGTGGTATGTTACATACATTATCTGAATCTTGGCAAGATAGAACTGGATTTTATTGGATACCATGCTGATAGCCCCCATAATGATGCCAAACTTCATGTTGCTTTGCCAGGCATGGCCAAATGACTTCAATGTTTCGTTTGTCATAATCTCGTTAATAGCATGATTATATTCTGTCATAATGCAAATCATATTGACATTAATCCTTTCAATTTTATTTGAAATCTAAAATATACATACACACATACAAATGTATTTTCAAGATGTTTAACCCTTTTTTTCCACAGAGGGCAAAATATAACTCTTCATAAATTGTCATTTGGTACCGCTATCCTTATATCCCTGGATCTTTCTGGGGCTTACTATTTTTTCTTGCATTTCTGATCCAATTAAGAAACAAATCTTTAATCTATCTTTTATAAGCGGCAAAAGTTTCCTACTTATATGACCTCTCCATACTTCTTTCGTAGAAATTAATACTTTGGTATACAGCTTCTTTCTCTGTCATATAAAATTGTGACCCTAACATACGGAAATCATTTGTGTATAATGTAGGTATTCCCGGATTGTTTCACCTTATGCTGCCACTGCTGCCTCAGGGTTCCCGTCGAATCCCGCAATGCTCGCAGCAGCAGGCTTCCCTGCTGCAGCGTGTACAGGTATATTATCATGCATTTGTCTTATTTAAACAATTTTGTTTTGTTCTTACTCCTCTTACTTTTTTCTATCTCCTTGAGAGTCTTATATACTAAAACTTGACAAAAACCTACCATGGTGTGACTACTTCTTTCAATCTATTGTAGGGACAAATAGCTCGTATTCTGGGTTGAGGAAAAACTATCCTTATCAGCAAAATTCTTTCTTTTGCATTTTTTTTGCAAAAAACAGTTGCAAAAATACTGACCTGATGTGTGAGTGATGACTTGGACTCATCTGTTTGGAAAGAAATTGTGACAAACACACCTGAAATGAATCCGAGCTTAATGCGCAATGCATAAATCATGTCGATTTTGTTTCCGTTGCACAACGTATCATATGATATGACCCAAATTTGTCATGTGGGTAATTTTGTTTAATGTTTAAAACTACTCATTCCTGTGTCATGTTGAGCAGGTGTGTTTGGAAGGAGTTGTTAAACTTGAGAAATTACTGCTCAAAAAAGGAAATCAAAGAGTTTATGGATATTTTTGTTCATATTTTCTGGGAAAATTTTATGATAAATTGAGATCGAAAATTAAAAAAAAAAAACTAAAAAACTGAAAAGAAGCTATACATGTATTTTTAAATGGAATTTTATTGAATGAAGACGGTTGCATATTTTGTATTTTTAAAATTTGATTTCATCTTCCAAGTAGACTGTTGGTAGATATAAGTATCAGAAAATAGAACCGGCAGATGTTAACAACAGACACCTTCTAAAGGATAAACACTTTAGTCCCCCAAATTTGCCAAACACAAAAGATGACACTGTTAGCATTTACCGAGATCAATTTTCTCAAATAAACGAGAGGTAAAAGATACATCAAATGTTACTTGTTCTGCTTATTGAAAGCACCACTTTGTTGCTATGGCGACGATGTATATGAGTCTATCGCTATGACAACAGAAGTACAGGTGTATGAATCATTAACTAGCAATAATTTTTTTTTTTAGCTCTCAGTTTTGATGCTTGAAATTATTAGTCGGAAAAAGAAAAGAAAAACAAACGACTCAATTTAAGGCATTTCCACAGTTTCTGTCTAAAACAGATTAATTAGTTGGGTCCTTTTTTGAGCAGTCATCATTTTTCATATTGGGTCAGTTGAAACAATCTGTCTTTGCTCTTGTTCTGAAAACTCCTTTGGTGATGGTTTCCCTAATATCCCCTTAATGCAAAAGCTGCAAATTCAAATTTTCAAGATGATACAGCCTTCGACTACCCCCAAATTCCCCGTAGCTAGAGTAGCGCGTAGTATTTTCAAAATACGCTGCAGTCGCCACAATGCAGAAATGATATTTATTTAAATAAAAACAAACACTTGGCATTAAGCAAGTGATTTGTTATTGTGGTAACAGCGGTCCCAGATCGGAAATGTCGATTTGGATTTACGTCAGAAATGCAGGTGTATGGTTAAGAGTTAAATACCAAAAGGGGAAGGTTGATAGGCGGGGGACAAATGTGGGGATAGATTGTTGACAAAATGATACGGTGAAAATGATGTTCACCAAATGTATGAGATACATAAACACACACTCATAAACAGACACACTTGTACATCCCACACAGAATGAAACTGATACAGTCATGCACTTTATACATGTAGACATGTAGGGCTGACACACATGCACACACCCCCACACAGACGGACACAGAAATAAGCACACTTACACCCACACAGACACATTTTGTGTTCCATTGTTCAATTCACTTTGTTGTGCAGTCATTACCATGCGTAAATAACTTGGTATATGGTGCCAAATTCAACATGCTCACTAACTGCTATAAAACATTGCGCTCACTTGTATTTCATATAATGTATTAATCCTCTACCCTAAGAACCACCATTCCTAGCTTCCAAACCTTACAGCAGTATGATTTCAAAGCATGCCTAGTTTGTAAAATCCAGACTCCTTCCCGACTAAAATCCCATATAGCTTGTTAGCTCCGTACATAATTTACTGTAAAGCATGTATTCTAGAGCAATCAATTTAGCGATTTGCAAAAGAACTGCTGCAAGGAATATATATATATAAATCCACAGACGTAATTGCTGCTACTTACCCCGGTTAGATAAAGAAGCAAAACTAACTAACGTCACAAAATATCACCGCTCTGATGCCACATATAATGTTTTGTCATTAAATTCATGCAGCTGCCATTTCCCCAAGAAAATTACTTCTAACCCTAATCCATCCATCCATCCACATTAGCACTGTCTGGAAGAAAAAAAACCAAAGGGATTTTCCACAGACTCATTTAGTGCAAGGTCACCCCAATGCAACCTTTAACCTCATGCGCCCTTTTACCCTTGACCTGCGACACGCATCACACCATTTTTTCACCTGTCTCTCACCTAATAACTATCCTACTACAAATTTCACTTGCTCTAACTCTTATCTGGGTTTGCTGTATAAGTTCATTCTATGAATACTAATTTTGCATTCTCGTAGCCTGTTTTACGTGTGCATTGGTAGAATTGGTAGACTTTTAGTAGTGTGTTATCTGTATACAAGGCTGAATGCTAGTTTGATAGAATAGATCTTTTTTGTTCTCACAAAATTGCCTATAGTCGCTCTGTGTAATCCATTAAAAGAGTAAACAAACAGTTATCTTGAATATTGTTGCTATGGAGATGGCCATTTTGATAGGTTTTGAGTATGCACAAGAGATATTGAGCAAGACAATTTTCTAAAAGAAAACCGTGATAATGGTTGTGTTGTGCTATATATTAAAATGTCACTTTAAGTTTCAATTTCAATACTGAAAGTTTAGGGTTATTTGGTTATGTATACAGTTAACCTGAAAGAGGGATACATCTTTCAGGAAGGGGCTTCTTTGGTCAGAATTTTAGTTTGAAAGATAAAGTATCCAAATGTGCAAGAAAGAAATGAATTTCACACTACAAAGGGTTTTTAGCCTGGCGTGAACATTTCGCTCGAGTCTGGTCCCATCAGGACCCAAGTGTGTCTCCACAAGGACTGACCATTTAAAAAATATTAATGTGATTATTGTCATTGATTGTTTACTAATTGAGAAACAGAAGGGGCTTACAGCATTTGTGAACCAGTTCTTATATAGCTCATGTTGATGTGAATAAATAGGTAGCATAATGTAGTGTGTAGCTGTAGTTCTTGCATCTAACGACTAACTCTGCTAACCTGACCAAGTTTGAATGCATCATGCTATGAAATTCTTGAGATATGCGGTGCATTAAGCAAAACCCATACTGCTCGCTAACAGAACCAAGTTTAAATGCATAGTGGCATGTCATTCTTGAGATAAACGTAATGCATTTATCAACTCTGACTCTGGCTGGGAAGTTGAGATAAAAATCAAAATTGCTTTGTTTTGATGACCGATCACAGTTGGCACTGTGTGTTGGACGACCAATCGCAGTTAATGCTGTGTGTTGGATGACCAATCGCAGTTGACGCTGTGTGTTGGACGACCAATCACAGTTGACTCTGTTAGTTGGACGACCAATCGCAGGTTGGCGCTGTATGTTGGATGACCAATCACAGTTGGCGCTGTATGTTGGATGACCAATCACAGTCAATGCTGTGTGTTGGAAGACCAATGTTGGTGCTGTGTGTTGGACAAATTATCACAGTCCACAATATTGGACACAATTAATTTTTATCTCAATTCTCAACAAGTCAACAAAAGGTAGGTTGTATGCAATGATACATATATTAGCCATTATGTAATTACACAGTGCTAGTCTCTGTTGAAATCTGCTACACCACTTTACTCTAAATCTGTGAAACAGACTAAAACTTACGGTGTCCCGTACACCCACTATCCTAATGTGTAGTGAGATATTTTGCAGTATTAACTTTTATAAAAACTATATTTCTTGTGTTGCTTATTGAACATCTTTATTGTGGACTGTACTCTACTGAAATCATATTTTACTGTTGTATAATATTTCTAATGAAAACAATGGAAAACATCTGTAACCTCCCCCAAGGTGCTATGGGGTTACTTAACATCTTTGTTAAGCATGTTTTCTTTTATTTTTTCTCTCCTCCATCTTCCTCCATCCCTTGTTATCTTCCTTTCCTTACCCATAATCCTCGGTTCTTACCGTAATTTGTCGATCCAATTACGCATCTATCCTCCCTCTTCTGTGTTGCACATTGTGTCTTTTTTCCATTGGCATTTGTTACTCATTGGCATTGTCATTTGTCATCATTATTTGTCATTGTCATTTGTCAACATTATTTGTCATTGTCATTTGTCAACATTTGTCATTGTCATTTGTCAACATTATTTGTCATTGTCATTTGTCAACATTATTTGTCATTGTCATTTGTCAACATTATTTGTCATTGTCAATTGTCATCATTATTTGTTGCTGTCATTTTGTCACTATCATTGTCATTTGTCTCATGCTGAATTGACTTTTCACAAAAACCATCTTGTTGCCAAACATCTGTCTGTAATCGTTTGTTCCATTTCACTCTTCCATCTCATCTGTGTTGAAACTACTCTTCCATTGTTCTTTATCACTTCATTGGGAATCTCAATGATCACAACATCTTCATCTATCTTTATGTTCATCTTGTAAACTATTGGCATTTGTTAACCATCCTTTTCTTCTCATCTTTTGTTTGTTACACACTATTTCATTGTCTTGTTTATTCCTTTCCTTCCTCCACCCATCTCATTTCATTTTAATCTCCCCAAATTCACCTGTCTTTGTTATTACTCGTTTATTTCCATCTTAACCTTCCTTCTTTCCTTTGTTTCATCTGTCACCTTCCCTTACTCCACTTTTCCATCCTTTTCACACTTTCTAGGTGGCTACTCTCAGTCCGACTCAGGTCGTGGTCTCCTTGATTCTCATTCTGCAAGTAAGCACCCGATTTCAGTTTCTTCGTTCAATTCTCGGATTATTCCGTTTAATTTTTCACTTTTTCCAAGTTGCGGTAACTTATGCTTTGTCCTCATACAAACAAAATGGTTTGCTATATGCAACATATTTAAGCTTTATTCAGCTACCATTTTGTTTTACCAAACTGTCGTGAGGATGTTAGTTACTATTGCCATTTGGCAGGTTTTTTTGCATATGGCCAAAGGTCATTGGCATAAGTTACTGTCGACCTCAGGTTCATAAGGGCAAAGGTCATTGATGTAAATAATCTTTACCATGTCTGCAATGCATGATACTGGTAATATCGTCTGCTCAATCTAGCAATTTAGAATTTTAAGAATTAACAAACAAAAAATCTATATGCAAAAATATGGCAGCTGCTTCCTGGTGTGTTTTGCATATAAATTTTCAATTATAGTTAGGCATTTTAATGAAACTTTTTCCATCATGAAATAAAATTCCACACCATATGTTGCACTCATGGTTTAGAATTTAATTCACATTGACCTTTGACCTGAACCACATATGTACTGAACTTCAACTTCCTCTTATCTTGTCCACAACTTTTTCTTGATTTGTGCAAGAAAATTAACGATATTTTACCAATTTTTTTTTCTCTCACTTGTTATACTTGAATCCAACAATGTATCTGTCATACAGCAATCAGGGGTGGTCCATTGGGTGCAATGGGTACTATGGGTGAGTGTTTGTGTTCATATAATGCAACAAGACGTACATAACATACAGGGTGTATCAAAATGATTGGTACCCATCAGTTTCCAGTGATTATGGACAAGACTACCACAGCAAAATGCAGCAGAGGAGCGACCTTATGAATGTAATGTATGAGGTCATAAAACTATAAATGATGGGCATTTCAATAGGATCCAATGTTGCATATTGAAGAACAGGCTTGTCAATAATCACCAAAAACTGATGGGTACCTAACATTTTGATACAGCCTGTAGACATGCCAAATATGTTTGATGCTTTCTACTTGAGATCATCATCACAATTTTCGACCATGGTGGACACAGGCCTGTGCGCAGTATGTAAACAAAATTGGTGGACCTGAATGGCTTTTATCGATATGATAGGGGTTACTGCATGAATGCAATAGCTGCTGGATTTCAAAATACGGCACTCGGCAGCTATTTTGCAGATGGGGCCTTCTTGCAGTAACCCCTCCATTCAAGACTTGAAAAGGTCGGATATCACTATACTGAGACCTGTTTTCACAGAATGAGGGGAAAGTTGCCAGGAAAAAAGGGCGATATGGTTCATTGTACATGTCAGAAAACAAAAGAAATTATTCTTTGAAACTTAACACCAAGTGACCGAGCAATCCTGACAAGTTACATATCATTTATGATTCAGAGATTACATATCTGGTCATAACTCAAAATAAAGAATTGCAACTTTCCTCGCATTTTGTGGGAACAAGTCTCACTATGGGCCACAATGGCCTCATCCCAGTGGCATAGTTCAATAACCTCAATTAAACAAACATAGTACAAAATGTGACCTCAAGTTGCAGAGTATGAATTTTTGTACCCAAATTTTCAAAGGTCATTCAATGAATGTACAATGTATTGGGGTTAAAGAACTGTGCCCTGATAGATGAGCATGTTGTGAATCCTGGTGTCATACTTTCAGGCTACATTGGCAGAAACAATTGTGATGATGATTGTGAGTATATTGTAATTTTAAGAAGACAGCTAAAAACTGAACTGATACTACAGGTGAATGAACTGATCAAAAACAGTTTGGCATGTCAAAGTTGTGTATGGATATCAAAACCAAATTCTGTTTGAAGTGCTGGTAGAGTAGAAGTATATCTAAGACAGTACACATGTAAGTATGTGTTTGTTGTGCTCAAAAATATATTGGATAGAAAATTATATTTTGTTTTTGCATCGCGTGCTGACCAACATTTCAAAAAGATGGCTACAAAATTGTCCATAGGACATGAAATTGCTACATACATGTACAACCGATTATATGATGATGTTTTTTGTTTTTGGCACTACTGTCGTAGCAGCTACTTTTCTAGCAGCTACTCTCAAAGCAGCTATTCTCAAAGCAGCTATTCTTAAAGCAGCTATTCCCCCTAGCAGCTACTCTTGTTAACATTTCATCAAACCACTGATCCAACTGACACCAGAAGTTGTTTTATTCTAATTCAAAATGTCTTTGGCCTTAAAAGAATTAAAACAATATAATACTAATTTGTATGATATTTTCACACTTTGCAAATGTTATTTCATATATTTTGTTAATTATAGAATTTTATAGGCAATAGTAAATTAGCTTGTTTATTTGGTCAAGATTAAAACCATTAAGACCATTAAAATTATTTCATAATTTCCATCTTTAACACATACATACATTGTTGTACTGTTGGAATCCATCTCTTCTACAGAGTTGCAGTGAACACTGAACACTTTCTCTTATTCTTGGGTGTATCTCTATATTAAGATCTGAATTCATCAATATTTAAATGATCTTTGATCCTAATCTTTTATGTGTTTATGTTTCATTATTTTAAATTGAAACTTATGGTGTATACTATTCAAAATAATCTTTTTCAAAAAGTAAAATGAATGCACCATGGGATGTAGTTATATAATCAACAGGGAAAAAAAGGCTAGGATTTATTCCGTTATGAAGCGCCATTCTCAGTGGCTTACTGTAATGTACAAGTTGACTGCTCAGTGCCAGAAGTGGGTTAGTGCAATAGCTGCCCTGTACACACAGTATATTGTACTCATCTACACATGGCAGCTATTGCACTTACCCACTTCTGGCGCTGAGCAGTCTAAGTGCTTAAAAGGTAGCAACTACTGGTTAGATTATGATGATTTGATCCTACATGCATAGCCTTTTTTGGTGCATTTTACTGTACCGGAACAAAGAATTTCATTAACCTACATCATCATCAGTGCAGGGGATAATGGCGGTATTCAGGCACAGGCACGGGAGGATTTGACTTCACAATCTGAACGCAATTCTCCAATGAATTAGATTGAAGAAATTAGACTCAGGAAGAAATAGTGTACCTATGTGTTATTTATGCAACATTAATTTATAATAGCTGAGAGACCCTTGTAACATTTGTACTTTCGAAACTTGCACTTCCAAGCTTCCAAACCTGCGTCCCAAACTTTCGCTTTCTTGGAAGCGCATCACCAGTCAATTTCAGTTTATACCCAACAATTCAAGAGTTAACAATTGTGGTTCCCAGGTGACAATCCAATTAAAGTCACCACCAGAGATAAACTTATAATGTTGTGCCTGACATCAGGGCAGAGGCGCACTGTATTTGGTTTTTGACCTGTGCAGTACACATATTTCATATCAGATGCAAGCATTCCGAGTTCAATTCTGACAGTGATTATAATACCGTAAAACCTCATCTACAAGCATATAGAGTGCTTCTGATGAAAGCTACATTAATCCAGGTGCCATTATGAAGTTGGAGCAAATAAATTACGGATCCAAGCATATACAAACAAGTATTATTTTAAGACCAATCTTTTGTATTGGCATATTTACGCTTGTTTCGAATTAATTTAACTTTCATAAAGAACACTATGTATGCTTGTAGACGAGGTTTTGCGGTATGTAGGAGTACTGGCACACATAGGCACACAAAAAGTCTTGTCAAATTCAATCTAATATCTTTGAATACACCATATTCCACTATACTAGTTATGAGCAATTATAATCTGACCATTGGCTTGTTGCTGGGAAAGGATAATCAAGATCATTTTGTCAAAAATCAGTTGCTTTTCTTTAGCGACTGGAGGATAATGTCAGCTTAACGACTCGAGTTCCAAAATGTTCAAGTAGTGTGTGTAATGTAATGGATCAAATTAAGATCAAAAATAGTCCTCTCTTTCTCTTTCTCTCTAAAGAGAAGTAATATGTGTTTATGTGAGAAATTGAGAGAAATGTATACCATTGTTTGTGATGTGAACAAGAATGTGAATAGTATATGGAATTATTTGTCTAACAATGAACAGGTCTATGTACACAACACATTTGGATCTGGAGTCATCTGGCGTGTGGATGGTTGATGTAATAATGTTCAGCAATCGCTGTCTGTGCGATATGTGGGCGGCTTGAATGTGGATATATTGAAGTTACTTGACCATTGCTACATCCAGTGTGTTGTGTAGATTGTCCCAGTACATATGTGTGTCGATCTCCCACTGTGAACTGAGAAGTTGAAGGATATGAGTTCAGGGGTTCAAATTCAAAAAGAATCAGGAGTGGATTCTCACACGACAGACTCGCAAGAATCAAATTTGGATACCCCCTAAAACTCACCATTCTATATACATGTTGGTCAAGATCTGGTCATTCCTCTTGTATGCGCTTACACAATCTGATTCTTGCAAAGTTTGACGGAATTTGAACCCTTGAATTTCCAAATCCAGTGGATATAGGATTTGTTGATTCCCATCACTCGTTGAATGTATGCGTTATTGTGTAGATTCTTTGTGTTTCTGTCTTGTTCACCCCACTGATTTTCTCTCTCTCTCTCTTACCCGCTTTTCACATGTTCCTCTCTCTCTAGCTCTCTCTCTCTGTGCCATGACCTCTTAGGCTCTTAATCTCTTGTCACTTTATTCCCTTTCTTTCTCTCCTTCTCTCTCTGCTATGCTCTCTTTCCCCCTCTGTCTGTATCTATATGTCTCTTCTTTTCTACTATATTTCTGTCATTTTCATGTGTACACAACACTGACGCCATACAACCTGTTATCCTTCCCTATGTGCACTTTTCCACATTACTTCATAGATCCTATAGTCTCCTCCACAGCCAATTTGATTCTGCTATTCCATACAACCATCTGCCAATTAATGTATAATGCCATCTGATTGGCCTACAGATATGCCACGAGAAAGGCGTATCTGGGAACTTTGAGTTGGACACTAAAAATAGCATGAATAGGGCTCTATAGTATACAATCACTCCATTGTCAAATGTTACTCAGTGATGGTCACGACTCCTGATTATTAAGTAACCTATTAAAGTAGTAAAAGATTTGTTTCAAGTCGTGCTTGATGATGTGGTGTTCATGAAATGGCAGGCTACAAAAGCCTTGTTGTATGTATGAAAAAGCGTTCAATCAATGAAAAAAGATTTGTAATGCTATCATTGGCAGACAGTTGGTATGAAGTGAGCGAGCAGAATCAAACCAGCGACGGAGTAGATTATATAGATCCCACTACTTCTGTTCCTCATTTCTCCTGTCCATGTGCACCTTAACCAACCCTCTGTATGTAACATTACTGTGTGTCAGCCTTCCATATCTGTTATTTACTCTTGATATTGTTACATCATGTCCATCTTAATGTGCGTCCCTCTTAGGGGCTCTTTCTTCTTCAGATTCTGGTTCTGGTCTTCTGGGTTCTTCTTCCTCCTCCTCCTCTTCAAGTAAGCACTCGGGTTAGTTAGTTGACCTCACAAACCTACTATGACCTTTGACCTTGTTTGCTGTTGAGATTTTGTTACGTTTTCATTGTTATTTAGAAGAAAAACAAGATTTGAACATTTTGTTTTTGTGTTTTTCCCTCCCTTTCCTTGTTTTTGGAAAAATATCCTCAAAGTCAACCCTATCAGCAATAGCTGCTCTATGTACATTCTCAATTTCTGCACTTTATATTCTGCTTTAAAATATGACACCTGGAAGCTATTGCTGATGGGGCACTAAACTCCTTGCACTAACCCCTTGAATTATGAGGATTTTCCCATTACCATTTTGCAGTGATTGAAATGAATTATCTTAGTTTTTATAGATATTTATTTTGCCATGTTCCTTCTTTTTTCCATCGTAATTATTTAAGTTCATTACTAAAACAGTAGTATCTGATTTCTGGTATGATTATTATTATTTTATTTTTTTCATTAAAAAATTCTTGTTTGGCTAAAAGCACGAACTTGAAATAGTTTATCAATTGTTACATTGTGTGTTTCTCTTCATTTCTAATTTATCCTCAACCTGAATGTTTATATCGTTCGTTCTTTTGTTCTTATATTTAAGTAATACCATTAGTATTAATTTATATATTAATTCTTAGTTCATATTATTATTATTTATTACTCATTTAAAAGATGACATTGACCTATTTGGATTATATGCTTGATAAAAGTCAAATTGGACTGTTCCATTTAAAAACCACCCTCCCCCAATTAAAAATTAGGTATTGCAACCAAATTTAACAGTTTTAGCCATTCTGTATCACAACAATTTTCATCCAAAAGGAGTGGAACATTTTGGAAATCCAAGGAAAATTTCCTAAATTAGGCCCAAATCCAACTTAAATTTCATAATCTTTACCTCAATTTGAAAGTTTGCAAACCTTTACACCCGGATTGAACTGGAAAGGGGTGGATAATAAGTGGTGGAATGGCTCAATTTATATAACCACAAGTTTTGAGACCTAATGAGCTGTGGAAATACAGTTCAGTTTCTTGAAAGCACATCTATATGACTCAGTGGTTCTTTTATGAGATTTAAAAACAGTTTAACATATATCACAAATAGGTCAGTTTCATTTTAAAATTAGTTGGGTTTTTGTATTTATAATTAATATGCCTTATGCAAAAAAACTTTGTTAAACTGTTTATGCCTTGTGCAAAATACACACAACTTTATTCCATGTTTCTAAACAAATTGATGGTATAAATCTGAAACCCAATCTTTGAGATTAAACAAAACGTGATTATTAAAATATAGCAAAGAATGTGAAAGTTTTAATATAGAGTTGTAGCGCGAAATTGTTGGTAAAGGCTTTTAAACTAAGAAATTCAGCATATAATACATCAATACCCTGCCATTGTCAGGATGGATATATTGAGTTATTTTATGTGAGGCATATTGTTCATTTATTATAATAGTAAGATTTCTTTCTTTTTACTACTAACTGCAAACTGGCTTTCGATAAGTATTTTTGCTTCTGCAAGCTATGATTGAAGCACAATGGTATGCAACTTGTATTGTTTTAATAACACCTTGCACAAGTTTTATCATGTAAGCTCGGAATTCAATGTACTAATGCCTGTATTTCTACCACTCCTTGTCACCCACACAGTGCCTGGCCTTCATGGCTTCAACCCAGCCTTTCAGTCTGCTGCCTCATCAGCACAAGCTGCTGCCATGGCGGCTCTCAGGCTGCCAAATAATTTTGGGCCAACAATGCAAGGGACACCGGTGTTGCTAGTAAGTAATCTCAACCCTGAGGTAAGTTGGGTTGAACATTAATCTCATAACATGAGTACTTCCTGCTGATTGGTTAAAAGTTGATTATTATGAGTTACCGTAAAACCCCGTCTACAAGGATATACCTAAGAAACGCCCTCAATAAAATTGGTTGCTTGTTGTATTTGGAGTTTGAGCAAATATATACTGGCACTGGGTGGCTATGCATTCCATCTAAGTATGTTGTAACACCAACCAATTGTATTGACATAATAACGCCTGTTTCGTATATCAGGATCGTATAGCTCAATTGATAGAGCGTCAGACTTTGGAACTGAAGACATGCTGAAGAGAGCATGGTCCGGGCACCGGTTCCGCTTTTTTTCATTCTCGCTTTAATTTTAACTTTTGACATGTTCTTTTTATCTTTCTTCAAATCTACCTTTCTACTTTTAATTTTAGGTGCGTTTTTTTTTTTTTTTTTATAGTTTTTTGTAGTAATTTTGTGGTTTTATAGAAACTAGTAAAAGCATTTATTCTAAATAATAGCTTAAACCCACGGTTAGACAGATGTGTTGTAACTACTTGTCTGTCCTCGCCTTTGCAATAAAACCTATGTTGCACCTTTGTGCCATCCCAATTCTTGAGGTAGGGTGCGTTTTTGGCTTAAGCACGCATTTTGTTTCTACTTGAAATGAAATCAAAATAAATATTGTTCTGTTGCCACAATTGCAGTTTTTTCAATAAAAAAAATAGATGAGGAATAATAATTATTCCATATTTGAATCTATTGTCCCATCAAGAATAGAGTGTCTTCAAAAACTTCGATCAATTCATCTGACAAAGGAAACTATTCTGGTCATTCAATTTTGTTTCGCTTGCACCTGTTATATCACAGGCGTTGGTAGAGAAGGCACACTTCTCTTGTCTTCACCGAAGTAGTGATGTAAACACTAACAAGATTAATTACCATAGCTAGCAATGGACATACACTATTTTTGTTCCACTTGAACCCATACTATAGGCTATTCGCTGTCGATGTGACGTAATTAATCGGATTAACTACCATAGCAATTGATGAATACAATTTCAATATATAGCCCTGCACTTCATCGTTCACGTGGCACCTATGCATTAAACCATAGTTGTCAAAGAAATGCTAATCACTCGCCATGTAAGATTAGTATTTATGAAAAGAGTGGTATTCAATCTATGTTTGGTGACATACGCGGTGATTAGTGCAATCTGCTTGATGGTAGTTATTGCGATTATTCAGCATCGGTGGTTACGTAATTCTCTTGGTTACCGGATCACGCTACTTTGGTATGCCTTCGAGTGCCATATACTTTATGTGGTGATCATTTCGATCGTGGTTCATTACTCTAGCGCGTGATCCCGTTGACATAGTAACATTACGTAACTTCGATACTGAATTACGTCACTTCGACAGCGAATTGTAGTATAGACGAATCCAACAAGCCAAGTGATGGTCAGAATTTATTCAAGCCATTATACGCTGGTGAAGTTAGCGTAGTGTCGGATTAATTACCATAGCAATAGGTGAAAACAATTTTGAACATATCGCGCTGCGCTACAAGCAGGTTACACTCATCACCTGTACTGTGTATGTCTGCAATCATAGATTGAATACAATACTGGTCTTTTCAAAGATCTTACAGGTGCAGCATGATATGGTTCAATGAAGAGGTACCGCCTGAACGTATCAGTGTATAACGCGTATATTCAAAAATTGTTTTCACCTATTGCTATGGTAGTTAATCCGATTATTACGTAACTTCGCCAGCGTATTGAAATAAAACAGGAGGATGTGAGTTCATAAGGGCAATGTCGGGATAGGTCACAATCGATGTGGAGAGATGAGAGGTCCGACCAACAGCCATAGCGATTCAACTAATTCCAGCGGACGGTCTGTGGCTAGTAAGGAATCGTCTTTGACCACATGCGCAGATCTGTCTCGTCAGGAAGATATTTAATATCCCGAATTTATAATAGGCCTATGCCTACCAGTTCCATCGTATAACCGATCTGCTAGAGAATATTTGTTACCATATGTTTAATAAATTCAGTATTTATCGTATAATAAAATGTAGCCAAATGTATATTATGTGTCACACGGTTTTCTGCTGAACCACTAGCAGGCTATGTTACCACATCTATGACAATGACAAAGGTGAATTTTGATGATTTTTACGATCGTCCGGATGAGCAAATCACTGAATGGGTCTTTAGTTCCTCTCTCTCCTTATCCTGCCAATATTATATGAATCAAAGAAAAATAAAGAAAAAATTAAATTAAACAAGAAAAAAAGACAAAGAAAAGAAACAATAAAAGAAAAACAATAGAATAAATTAAACTAAATATGAAAAAAAAAATGATCACGAAAGGAGTCTTTAGAAAATGCAAGAAAATATAAATGAAAGGTTTGAACAATATTTTGTTTATAAAAGTTTGTGTGACCGTGATGAGGCTCGAACTCACCATCTTCCGATCTAAAGAACCAAAGTCTTATGCCTTGCCAAGTGAGCTATGCTCGTGAGATGCTGAAATAAAGATAAAATAATACATTGTATACCTGCTTGTGTCGGTAAATGCTTTGCTCAAATTCCATAATGATATAATATTGTGGAGGGCGCTAGCGTGAAATATGCTATCATCACAGTCGCTTCTATTCCTTATAGACGGGTTTCTACGGTATTAGGCCAATCAGCAACGTGGTTAGAAATAGTTGTATAGCTGAAGAGGATTGAGCTTATTATTTAGAAGACTTGTTTTAATTGGTCACTAAGATGAATATTTTGCATAAATCAAACAATGGAAACAGCTGTAAGAAAGACAGTAGTTTTCAGGAGGTAACCTTTTGGTTTTGGAAGAACACAAATTATTTGATATTTTGAGCAGTAACAATTTCACTGAAATAATTTTAAATCTAGTAGGGTGCACAAAAAATATATTTTGCAGAATTAATTTCAACATTTTTGTTCTACTTCAGCATTTTTGTGAATGCTGTCAAAGAGAAACAAACTCTACAAGTACCTAAAAATATATATTTATTGATATTTTAAAATGCTGGGTTAATTTGTAAATTTATATGTTATTAGTCATATGTGAGTTGCTCTAAACAACAGTGTAAGTGTCAGTTTTATTTTCTGATTTGAATATTGTACATACACTGAATTTGTTTTTGGTGTATTGTTGGGCTCTCACAGTTGATATCCATACACCCACATGGAAGGCATGACCTTAATCTTCCACACAACTGACAAGGGGAGTATATTTCAAATGGAGTCATCCAATAAGACAACTCCATTTGAAATTCACACTCCCTGTGTTGAAGATTACCTAGGCTCTTGTCTTCCATAGGGAGTGTATGGATTTCAATTGGAATAGCACAAATTTGTTCTTGATCACCTGGTCAAATCGGAAAATGTATTAATGTGTGCTACGGCTCCAGTTATTCTCCAGACTGGTATTTATTTTTAATCTCTTGCACTATATTTGGAGCAGATCACATATGACATACTACCATTGCAATAATGTTAATTGCTGATATTATATTACATTGATATATGTAAAGACTAATTAACCAGTCCCAATTAGTTACGGCATTGTTATTAACTAAACAAAAACATTTCTATAAAACTAGTGTCCTCTGTTTTTTCAAAAAAGACTGCCTATTTTTCGATCCTAATCTTGCAATTAGCTATTAGCTCTCCTTCGTTTTCACTGACTCTCAAAAATGCCTGACTAAATAATTGAACGAAAGAATTTAAATATTTACAAATGTCACAATAGTAACCATGGAAATAATGCAACCGTGGCGATCGGTTAAATGGATATGACGATGTATTTTCTTGCTGCTATTAATCTGTTATCTTTGCTGATGTTTTCTCTATTTTCTCTTTCTTTCTACAGAAGCTGTTTTCTGATCTTGATATTCTACTTTCTCATCCATATTTCTCTTATTGACTTTTTGTTTCTATCAGTGAACTGTATGTCAAGAACTACCTACCTGTGTTTATATTATTGACTTGGTTTGAATTCACTGAAGGCACAAACTGACTGGTTGAAGAAGCTCTGGATAAACATATCTATAGTCTATATATCTACCTCGAGTCGCCAGCAATAGATTTGACGTTCAGCGTGTTCTGCGTTAGCTTAGCGCTACTTAGTGCGTGTACATACTTTTATGCAAGTGATCAATGTGCCGAATATGTACACGCAAGAAACCACGCTAAGCCAACGCAGCACACGCTAGTGCCGGTGACTCGAGGTAGATATATAAACTATAGTTTCATTTCAGAGCTGGCCCTTCCTCCCTGTCGGTAACATAACTGGAACTGGTCAAAATACCATTGATAGCAGAGGATTGTGTTTATAGGAAACAGTGAAAAAGTAAAAATATTGACAAAGCCATAAAAATTGAACTAGTTTCATTACAAAACCGACTTCCATCTATCCCCAAAATATTCCAGTTGAAATCCATACACCCTATTTAAGACATGATGACCTTAATCTTCCACACAGGGGGTGTAGATTTCAAATGGAGTCACCCATTCTGGTAACCCCATTTTGAAATTCACATTCCCTGTGTGAAAGATTAAGGTCATGTCTTTCACAGGAATAACCCATTAACAAAAACATGCCAGCTCCCATTTATACACTCCTGTGGAGAGATACAAGTGAAGTGTAAACCAATTTTTGAGAAGATGAAGTTCGACAACCTCTCTCGATTTATTTAGAAATGTGGCCCTTGCATGTGAATTCAAACCAAATGTATGTGTCTCTTTCTTACAGGAAGATCTTAGGAGTAAATATAATTAAAACTTGGTGTAAAATGTAATATTTTATTGTTAAATGCGATGTAAATTAGGAAGCTGATAAGTCGCCCAAGTTGATGCAACATTCCCATAATGGTAGTATATGCCTAAAATGTCAAGAGGGGTTGAACTGAAATTCAAAATATGATAATTCCAAAATGTAATAACATGTAGAAATTGGCATTTTTAATAATTATATAAATGAGACACCATTTTGGAAGTAATTTTTCCCATCCATTGTTACAGCAAAATACCTTTATTGTTGAAAAAATGAATCAATATTACTATCTTATCTTTTCCTGCCATGCTGCAATTGTGTTCCCAGCAGTAGCAACTCCTCACATTGCATACCCCCTCCCCCTTCCCCTCCCGGACTACTTTCACCTCCAATCCTGTCATCTATGACCCTTCCTTAGCCTAAATATGCTTTCTTGAAGATATTTCATAATTGTGTTATTTTTTTCAAAAAGCAACTTTTGTTAAGTTCCTACCCTAGCTATAACATTTTACTTCTGCTCTTCATAAAATTAACCCAAATCCTTCCTCATTGCATGTTTGCATGTTTGATGCAAAAAAGAACCGTCAGTTAGCAAAGAATCTTAGCAAAGATATTTTCATTATCCCGTTGATTATTATTTATAATAATGTTATACCCCTTCCCAGAAACCCTAACCATGAGACCGTAGAGCTGTCCTAATCTTTGTTCCTGTGGCAGAGTTTTTGTAATGTTTATTGAACTTTTTTTTACTAGCGTATATTTACTTCTGTATGTGAAATTGAATTGAATAGATGCTGAACTTATAAAAGCTTATAGGCTGTTCCAGTTGAAGTGCACTCACCCTTTATAGAAGACATAACCTTAATCTTCCACACAATGAGTGTGAATTTCAAATTGGGTTACCTGAATTGGTGATTTCATTTGAAATCTACAAACCCCTGTGTGGGAGATTAAGGTCATGTCTTTCATAAAGAGTGTATATATTTCAACTGCAATAGCCTAATGTACAAAGTGCTAGAATTATTCCATTTTTAAAACCTCTTAATAACAAATTTCAAAAGCATGGCACTGTTTTTGGTTAAAATGTGTTGCATGATTACTAAGAGTTTGTTCAACTATTTTTGTACATCGTTTTTATGGGCACCAAATTCATATGAGCAACAAGATCGAGCTAGAAAAAGTTTAAATCTTAGGTGTCCTTTCAGTAATATTTACAAAATATGTAAATGCATTTGGAAAAAAAACCCAGTATTTGAATCTTATTCTACATTGATGGACTATGTAAAGTCATTTATTACACACACATACACAATTATATTCAAGCAATATTGTCCATAGTAAATGTTTAGTGATTTTTTGCACTGTGCATGATTTCATTTAAATATTACTAACAAATATCACAATGCTATGAATTGTAAATTTTGTGCCACCCTGGTTACCCTGTATATTTAATTAATACATGAATTATCAAGCATTCGCGTTTTAGTTTATTTGTACAATGTTGTGTTTTATTTAATTTTATGTTATATATTTTATCACAATAATTTCCATTAATGCATGAATTAGTCAAACAAAAACTTAAAAAACAGAATTATTTAATTTTAATTTTATTTTAAAAAAAGGGAAGGAGAGTAGTATGCATGATTAAAGTCATAATAGTTGTGACAAACTCACTTTATGTTAGTGCTCTGAAAAGAGGGAATTGACAAAACCTATCAAATCAAAAGAAAAACCTCACAAACTTTTATTAGCTAGTTTTAACAACTTGTGTCAACTTTTGTTTGTTAATTTCGTTACCAATTAACCAATTCATGCAGCTTAAATCCGCTAGCATTTTTGCTCATGTTAACATAACAAGTTGTTTTCGTACCGGTCGATCTTATGTATCACTAATAATCTTATATTCATTAATTGGTTATATTGCTTTGTTGTCCCCAGTGGTTTCTCTCTTTATCTTTTAGTATGTACGTGTGTGTGACTGTGTGTAGTGATGTAATGTGATGAGAATCATCCAAAACTTTGCTTGTACATTCACAGCTCTATATATTTGTTGTTTACCCTGTATTCATACTCTATCTCTCTGTTTTTCAGGTCTTAAGGTCATAAGGACTTCACTTTTCTCGTCTTAAGCTTTTGTCATCATCCTTTTTATTTTCTCACATTTTCTCTTTCCAAGCTGAATGTGTTGTAGGGGAAATACATCGTCATAGCAACAAGAAGACATACCCCGAGTGTTCATTTTGATTATACAAACTCTTTCTTCACATATATTTTTGCATCTGTATCTGCATATTTTTGCCAAAGTCAAGAATGGCAACCACAGTTTCAAAATGGCTGCCCTTTCTGTTTCCAAAATGGCTGCCAACTGACTTTACTATAGCAAATTCAACACCCTGTTTTTCATAGTCAACCTAACAAAAAGCCAAGTGCGGATCTTCCTTGTTTATATAATACAATTTTTAAAAAGTAGCTTATTTCTCCTGTACTCTTAACTTTTTAGCCTAAAAAACAATAAAATGCTTCTATTGTAATCATGGTAACCGATTTTGATTATAAAATCACATCTGATGTATATTTTTTTCTTTGGTTTCTCTCATATCTTTTCTCCCTCTTTTTTATTTTTTGATCTACTACGTCCTGTGTCCGTGTTCGTTGCTGTCGCCCCTATTCATCTTGCCTACTACTACGTTCACGTTGTTACGCAATAGCTGGTCACGCCTCAGGCTCTATTTACCCTCTTTGGTATGCACCGTTTATTTACGTTTCTATATTTCTCCCTTTTTATAATAAGAATTTATTCATCTCAACAATGTACCACTGCAAAACTCAGATAGATGTAGGGAAATATGTTTATCTGTCATTTTCCACAAATCACAAAAAAATGCTGATTCTTTGGAAACAAAAATTCACTTTCTTTAGAAAAAAAACTCACTTATACGTTGCTGCAGCGTCCTATTTGTTTGGCCTATGTTGCTATAGCTTCCTATTTGTTTGGCTAAATTAAGGGGGTACTACACCTCTGCCCAATTTTGTGCGTATTTTTGCATTAATCTCAAAAAATATAGCGCATTGGTGACAAGTAAGATATGTATATTATTGGGTCAAGGACTACAACTACTGCACTGAAAATTTATTTCAGCACAGACAACAGTTGTGGAGTTACAGTAAAAATGAGGGAAAACCAATATTTGATCAATAAATCAATAACTACTTGCCTTGAGTTGCTGAATTTTCAGTGCAGAAGTTGTAGTCATTGCCCCTATAATATATATATCTTACTTGTCACCAATGCGCTATAATTTTTGAGGAAAATATGCACACAATTGGCCAGGGGTGTAGTACCCCTTAAACAATCCATGAAATTTGCAAACAGTGATGTTCAACAGGAAAATTGCATCAATTATTTGATAAATAAATACAGGCTTCATTTGCAGTTCTGCATCATTCAAAATAAACTTGAGATCTACTTTTGACAACTTTTGTTCTTGACACAGATTTTCTATTGATTGAACAATTTCTGAATTGTTTCTTAATTTGATTCTCGATAGGCCTATCCCATTTTGCAGTGATACGTTGTAAATGTTGTAGTGCTTTTTGGTTTGATTTGTTTTCTATTCATTATGTTAATAGAAATAATTTGGTAGAGGGTAGATTGTGTTATTTTTATGTGTGGTGGGCTTTTTATTTGTTTACATCTCTTTTTTATGTATGCTCCTCCAGTCAGCAATGCATTATGTAGTTGCAGTCTTATTATTATTATCAAATTAGACTCCATTGTTTTAGTTTGTGTCCAACCTTTTTAGTACCAAATTAAAGGAATAATTTAATATTAATATACTTGTCCAATTGAAATTTACGATATCTTTATGGCCTTGCTAGATGTAATATATCCATTTTCAAAAATTTGGTTTGAATGTTTGAAGACAGAACTTTTGTCGAACTTTTATAGGTGCCACATTCATTAAAGATAAAAAGAAAGAAAACTAAAATCTAAAATTAAGTATTACTAAACAAAAGATCTAGATATTTCATAGATTTTTATTAGAAAACAAAACTGTTTGGTAAACCAAATTTGTGGTAAATGTTTTTGTTGTCTTCAGAACAAATTTAATTTTTAAATCACATTTTTTTCACCATGCATTATTGTTATTTATTTTTCACATTTGCCACATCACTGTCCAATCATTTTTTTAATTTTCACCAATTTTTGCTTTTTAAAAATTTCACACATTATAAGTTGAGAAACAAGTAATATCAACAGTTCACATACCCATGTCAATGTTATGCGACAGGATGTATGAAAAGCGCCCTCATGTGATTTCGCAAAAAGAATGTCTCAAATAAAAATGGTGAAAATTGGAGCACTCTATGGATAACACCACCAAAGCCAACATTATGAAAGTTGATTTGCAATGATAGGTCTCTCTCTCTTTTTGTGTCATGTGAGGGCACTTTTGATGCGTAGATTTGATTGAGTGACACCATTTTGTGTGTGGTAATGTGTTTCTCTTAATTGCATGCCGTAGTTTGCAGTGTGTATGTCGCTTTGTATCAAATCACTGCTTATTATTTATTATATTCACAACATTTCTTTTTTTCCTTTTCATCAAATCTTATTCCAGCAATCAAAAAAAAAAAAAAAAATTTATAAACCGTTGAAAAAAAATCCTCCTTTTGAGGTGATTTTTGGCATGTCAAACAAGTTTCTTTTACATCATTTGTTGATTAAAAAAACTGAATCAGTGCTTGCTGCTCTATGCTCATTATCCCACTTATCGTCAGCTTCACTGCATCCTTAAAGCCTTTGCTTTTTCTTCAACACATTTTCGTCACGAAACCAAAACAAAATTTCCCCTACACGGACTTCTTTAGAGGGTATTTTTATCACTCCTTTTTCCCACGGATTCTTGCTTCAGTCACTTTTTCTGGGAGTGTAATCTGGGACACACTATAAAAAGTTTGTTGCATGTTATCATCAGGGGACATGGTGGTCTTGTTAAGTTATATGTAGTTTTTGAAACAAAAGCCATAAATTTGATGGTTACTGCACAGAAAGATATGATGCATAACATTTTGTAAAATCAAACCTTCAAACTTTTAACAATTTACTATCAAATCAGGAGCAAGTTCTAAAAACATACTGTTTATTCTATTTAAGATAAATTTCCGATAATTGTTAGTAAACATCAAAAAACAGACATACACACACTTTTGCAGTTGATTTGCTGTTTATTTTTTTATTCTTTTCTGTTTGCCCACCGAGCGATTCACTTTATTTTTTACTTGAGTGGTAGTGTAGTATTTTGATTGTGGGAGTGTTATGGGAGTGGCGGGCGGGTTATGATCGTGTGGCTACTGCTTCGTTGAATATTCTGATCAATTTGAGCCACTTATATAAAAAAAACGGCATCACTTTTATCTAGAGCCTTTATTTGGCGGTTGCTGCTTATTGTTTATTGTTTTTATTTTTTGTTTTCCTTTTTTTATTTCGCTTCAATATTTCTGTGTTGTCATCAATGTACTTACAGGAGTATATGGTGATGTACAACGTGTGAAAATTTTGTTTGAGAAACGGGACAACGCTTTAATTCAGATGGCTGACGGCATGCAAGCACAGCAAGGTTTGTATCAATTTATTGGCCTCTAAGAACTATTTTGATTGGTTGCAAAAAGGGCTATATCGTGTATTGAGCCAATCAGGGATATGGTAAGAATAATCAGAGTGATGGGGATTTATCTTAAATTGCCAAGAGGTATGAAAGCTCTATTTTGATTGGTTACTGAGAAGTTTATATCATGTAATTAGCCAATCAGGTGTACTGTAAGAAACATGGTGTTAACTTTGATGCTGTTTTAGAGATGACGTGATGATGATTCTGAAATGAATAGGTTTGTTTTTAAGAAAGGCTTTTCAGATCTAATTATGTTGTTGCTTGTTAATTGAATTTGGCTAAACTCATCAGCAAATTGGTTAACAATAATTCATAGGAATACAACTTGTTTATGAATAGTGTAAAGATTCAATGTAAAACAAATGGCACATACAATATTGTCAAAATTGTTTTGGATAACATTTGCAATTCTAGTATTTTAACAATAGCTATAAAGTAAATGACATTTGTGTATGATCTATATTATTTTGTATCTATATTAAATCTGAAACATCTCTTAAAATATTTCTAATATAATTCCATCTGTTGTTGTATACATTAGCAGCAATACCACATAATCCATGTGTATTGCATGATATGCCCATGTGATGTCACAATAAGCTCCATAAAACTGAGAAATATCAAGTGCATGTGAGTTACATATAATACCCATGTGACTACCATGTGATTGTCACTTGAGTTCCATATGGCTCACATGCACATTATTTCTCGACATGCCATTTACATGTGAGTGTCATGGATGTGCATGTGACTATCATGTGATCATTTTATGTGACTTCCACACATATGCTGCTAATGGTTTCTTTTTCTAGCTGTCTACTCTGGAGTCCTTTCTTGCATGCCACAAGCTGTCTCATGCCTACTACTGTCTTATCTCTGCCGTCCCTCTGTCCGTATGTTGTTGTATTCTCAACCTTAAACTTCGTCAGTCTTGATCTTGATGACACCTTTTTCTTGACAAAAATTCTATCTATACTTACTGATCTATGCTCACTGATCATGTAGTATTATCTTAAAATCTGTGACATCTCAAATTGGCTTGTGTTTTGTTGTTGTCCGCCAACACAGCCTCAACCTGTTTCTTTCAGTTGAGATTGCGCATTGATTGATTTTAATCCGTGGTGTCACCGTTTTATCCCCCCGTTTGTTGTGTAGCATTACAACACCTAAACAACAATGTAAAATTATACGGCAAGACACTACGTGTGGCTTTATCTAAGCACTCCATGGTACAGCTACCGAAAGAAGGGCAACCGGTAAGTGACGCGATTTGTGCATGTCAACATATTTTTTGTCCGTTTCTTGTTTTCCCTAGCCATGCACCATCTGAACAGCAATGTGAAGCTGTATGGTAAGACCCTGCGTGTGAATACTTCTAAGCACTCAATGGTGCAGTTGCCCCGAGATGGGCAGTCGGTGAGTTATTTGCTTTAGAGCACACCTTATAAATTGATCCACCCAGGGTAGAGTTGGTAGTTTCTTTGCAGTTGTGTGGAGCTCAAAAAGATAAGCCCCAAATTGATGTCGCTCATGGAGGAGAAAATGATGTAGTCTTCAGATTGTTTTGACACGTGCCCGGTATCAATTTAAAGTGTGTCTTTACATTTTGCGTCTAATGAATTGTGCCAATAACGTGCGCTAAGTGTTATGGGCACAAACTTTTCTAAAGCTCATGATTAAAGATGCAAATTATTGTTCCAAGTCGGACTTTTTTGTGACAAACCAAACTGGCAGATTTAGCATATCGTTATGCACAGAGCATTTTTGAGTTAGTTCTCTTTAGATCTAATCTCTTTGGTGGCTTTGAAAAGAGCTGTGCAAGTGTAAAATAGTGACTCATCTAGTGATGAACTTCTAAAAGATTTGTTCATTTAATAGAATGCCAGTGTGCAAGTGATTTGACTGCTTATGTGATTTGACTGCAATTTAAATACTCATTAGTTAACAAAAGGGAGAGAGATTATGCCAAATGCATAGCAGCACAAACCAGGCATTTTATTGCTTTCATGAGAGACAGATGTCATATTGCCACTTTTTGCGAATATTCAGGTTCTATGTACAATGTCAAATATCCTGCACAAATACTTGCGCACTGGATACAGGGTGTCCCAAAATGTGTCTCAAGCTCCACTTGGTAACAAGTGTCAAATATAATTATACTTGGGTTCACCTCAGCTCGGCAGTGACATTGTTTATTTAAAGCGGCTGCGCTGTAAACGTCCTGACAAACTGCTCTTGCGTGCATGAGTGTGTGCATGCACATGCTCTTCTCAACTTTACTTAACTTTACTCGTGCGATACAATACTGGGACAGCGGATTAGGCACCTATGTCACTATATTGAACTTGAGGTCATACATTAGTCCGTATAAAATGTTGATAATTGACTGACACATATAACTGCTTAATTTCCCAGGATGCCGGTCTTACAAAAGACTTCACCAGCTCACCTCTGCATCGCTTCAAGAAGCCAGGCTCCAAGAACTTTCAGAACATCTTTGCTCCCTCCGCAACCCTCCACCTGTCTAACATTCCGTAAGTAACATGTGCTGACTGCTTGTATGTTTGTTTGTTTGTTGTACATATGAGGAAGTTCCAAAATGACCTTCCTGTGCATATTTGGGTTTACATATGTTTACTATCCCGGTCTGTGCCGAACGGCAGTACCCATCACTAACAGTTGCTGATTGGCACTTAATCAAAATAAGTTTCCAAAAGCTTCCTTCCGACCGGCACAAATTTGAGCAAGTATTATATGATTATATACAGAATTAAGTAAATATCAAAAATCTAGGCTAAAATTTGCTATTGTTCACTTCCACATGTATATGAAACTGCAATTTGCAGTGACATACACTGCCGCCCTAACTTTCACTCGAACATTCATGGCAGCTATTGTTGTATCGCAGTTTTGTGGTGGCGCACTAACATGTGGCCCAGACGGTTGTTTCTTTGTAAATTAATTACCCCGGTTAGGTTGATAACAACCCTGTGACTAATATTATTAGTTATTAGGTGAAGCGGAGGTATGGTACGGGAAATTATCGTGCGCGAAGTGTCATACTGGGTGAAGCCGAAGGCTGAACCCAGTATGACACTGAGCGAATTTATCATACCACTAAGTCATTCTAAATTTGGAAATAATTACGTTTTTAAACATTTTAATTGCTGCTAAATAGGAAAACTTTGCAAAAAATAGATGACTGTTCCGCGTATTACAGATTGCGTGCATTTTACGCGCCGGTTTACGTGAGTCGCCTTTATACGCGTACCTCGCCCGTTACGCAGCATGTCGGGCTTCGCAATGCGCTCTTACTGACTAGATATAAAGCGTAAAATACGCACTCACTGACTAGATACGAAAATATATCAGGTTAGCGGTGTTCTTTGATATTTCCCTTAGTGGTATGATAAGTACATGTATAGGGCCTATGTGATAGAAAGTTCCGGAGCATTACTGGGATATCATTATGGGATCTAGATTTTTTATTTTGGTAGGGTGGAGTGACACTGATGCTATGATAGTTTTTGCATTCACAACAAAATAAAATAACATTGTTAATGGTATATATTGACTGAAACAGAATGTTTTGTATGAACAGAAGTTAACTGTATTGTGTTCTTACTTTTTTTTTTTTTGTATTACAGGGCTACCATAACTGAGGAAGATCTCCGAAGTGCCTTCTCAGAATATGGGACGGTAGAGGGCTTCAAATTTTTCCCGTAAGTAATAACTGTTTTATTATAATAGTGTGCTAATAGTGTGCTACGCATATGCATAAACCCACAAGCCCCAGCACACTTAATAGGAATTTGCTGACAACTGTGGCGCAAGACACACCTTCATGGACTTGCAGCTAAGAAGTGCATAACCTATACATATTATAATACACCATCGCAGCCGGGATCAGGACTGTTGAGGTCAAGTCGATGACAAACAGTTACTTGCTCAGTCAATTTTCCAACAACAAGGACTGATGACAAACAGTTACTTGCTCAGTCAAATTTCCAACAACAAGGACTGCAACAAGTCTCAAGTTCCTGTAGTTCATTTCATTTCTTTTCTTATTTATATTTATAGGAAAGATCGTAAGATGGCCTTGATTCAGATGGGTTCCACAGAAGAAGCAGTACATGCTCTAATCGTAAGTTTATAGCAAATTTGTATTTGAAAATAAATTAAATACACCATATGACAATAGTTGGCAGAACAAATCTTTGCTGGTTGGAACCAGCCCGTAGTACATGGTTTTGTTGCTTGGAGCCAGCCCGTAGTAGGCCTACATGGGTTTTGTTGGTTGGAGCCAGCTGGTGGTATATGGTGTAAACATTTTTGAGAGTAATGCAATTTTTGATTTCGCAGTGGCAGTTTTGAATCCGTGTGTTTACTTGGTTGCATCGGCATTGTACAGACAAATCGCCCTTCTACGTGTGTCACCCTTCTAGCTGCTACTGCAAAATCCAACATGGCATTACTCTCAGCTTGAGACGAGACGGACTATAGCATAGAATTAATGCGGGCACTGTTTAAGTTGATGTGCACCTATAGATTTTCAGATCCAAGGGGATCTTGACAATTTTGACTCGTGTCCAACATTTATTTTGGCAAACTTCAAAGTCTTGTGCACTGTATTTTGAGGAGATCAGGAATGATTTCCAAAGAAGAAAAATGATTATAATAAAAGAACTTTATTATAACCAAGTTATTCACTTACATGTTTTTTGTTCAATTGTCCATCAACAGGCACTGCACAACAAACAGCTGAGCGAGTCGAATCACCTCCGAGTGTCCTTCTCCAAGTCGCAGGTGTAGGTTGCCATGGAAACCGTGCCACCTACCCCCATGTTGTCTCATGTAAGGAGTATTCATATGTAGTGTTTTTAATCAAACCCGAGGCATTGTGGGTGATTTTCTTTCTGTCTTGATATTAACTGGGATGAATTTTTATGAATTACGTTACCACTACCTGTCAAAATTACGAAAAAGTCACAATAATTTGCTTCCATATTGGAGGTCGGAATTTCGCATACAGGGTATTTATGAGAAAAACATTACGAAAATCTGATTCTGATTTCCGAATAACTCCATATTATTATCATCATCCCGGTAACAACAGTTACGCTTGAAAGCCTAAAATGGCTATAAAATTATGTCTATCTGAACACCAAATTGCCTCGGGTAACCCAGCTGTTATGATAATGTGACTCGTGTGAACATCAATCAGCCACATGCAATTTTTTTTTTTTTAACGAAAGGCCGATGACATCAACACGATTCACATTATCCTGTGCTTAACAACAAATCAATGCCTTGTCTTTTAAACACGATAAGGTCCACGGACCAAAAAATCTTCAAAAAAATATGTATTTAAAAAAATTGAAAGTCATTCAACACAAAGTTGCTTAAAACTTAACGTTTTTAAGCAGTGTAAGGTGTAGTATATTTTTCAGTTCTGTTCATGTACTGTATTGATAACTAAAAAAGCTCTTTCAGCGTGTACATTTTTGTGAGTGTATAAAAGAGGAAAAGAGAGTCAAAAACTTATATGAGAAAAATTATAGAGCATAACATGTATGCTAACATTGTATTATTTTTTTGTGGACAGGACATACTTGAAATTTTATCTTAAAAAATCTTGTATTTTTAATTTTTTTTTTTTCTCCCTTCTCCATATTTAAGTGTGCACTTATTTCTATATACTAAAATTGATAATTGGTTTATTAATATGAAACTGCCCAATGTGGATTTGAATTCAGTTATATTTTTTTGTAGAAAAAAGATGATTTTTTTTGTTAGTATTTAATTTTCACTAATGTTGGTGATGGATCATTATCATAAACCGGTGTCTTGTTCCTGTCCTAGTTGTCATTTAGAAATGATTATAATTAGGACTTAAAGTTTGACGTTTAATTGCATTTTGTTGTTTCTTTTCTTTTGATTTTAATTTCAATTTGAGTTTGAAGTTGTTTGGTAGATTAAGGAAATGCTGATGGGAACATAGCTTTAATTCAGCTTCCACGAATTCGGAAGCGAAATTCCGATAATCGTAAAATGGAATATCGAGTCATCTGCATGGCTCTTGTCCACATTCCAATATTTCCAATAGTGAATAGTATCATCCATCGACGATATATTGATAATTAATCAATATATTGATCGTTATTGATTATTGTTTCCTTTCTTTGTTTTATTTACATCCAATGTGAACAAAATTGTTTTAAAACAAAAAGGACATTCAGGTTTGACGTGGCTGAACAACCACAATATACTACCATTCTAGCATTTCATCGAAATTTTTTTTGTTTTGATTTTAATAAAGCAACTTCCACACTTTGTGAAAGATATGTTAAACTTTCACACTTTTGTTTAGTCTCTCTCGCTCTCGTATTTTTCTTTACTTAAATTTAATGCAAGAATCTTATCTTGATTGCATTGAAAAAAAAAGAAGAGTTTAAAGAACAAATTTATATTTATATTTTAAAAAGAGAGTTTAATAATTATGGACATATGAACAAAATAACGGAGGTTGATCGGACAATGGCAATATTTTTTTTCAAATTTCTTCCTTTTTCCATTGCTTTGTTATTTCACTTCATAATTCTCTTTAGGTATGGTCAAAAAAACTTTTCCACTTTTACCCTTTCCAACAGAAATCAATCCCACCTCTGATGAAAATTTCACTTTTTTTCTCTCACTTTTCTTGTTTTATTACACCATGACCAAAGACCTAACTAGTGATTGATTTATCATAATTATATATATTTTGAATTTATTCATTCATTCAAGTAATCATTCCATCTTTTATTTCAATTGATAATAATAATTATCTACCTTATTTAGCAACCATTCCTTTCATCAGTGATAAATGAATAGGGAAGAGGTTATTGATGAATCGGCAAAACCTTTAAAAAAAACTATAAATGCCTTGGCAATAATGATTTAATATTAAGAAAACTTCATGTATTTCTAGAATGTATTCTATAACTTTGTGGTACGTGATGTTTGACTGTTATTAGTGGTTTTAGATAGGACTTTTTTTTCTCAAAAGTGAGGCGTGAACAAAACGACAATCAAAACTGCCTAAAAAATGTATCTTTCATACTTATAAATTGGATCAAAAAAAGTTGACAGAACAAAAAACTTATTTATTCCCTGTACCTTTTTAAGTATAAAAGGCTGAATATTACTGCATGAAGAAATGTGTATATTTTGGTTCATGTTATCAGGGCGGGGATACTGTGGGGGCTTTAAAAAGTCAGGGAATTTGAAACCCATGAAAACCCAATGAAGTCTTTGATGGTTTTATTATTATTTGTTCTTTTTACATTGTGAGTAGTATTGTATGTACAGTGGTTTATGGAAATTAGCTATTATATAATATCTAATGTCTTATGTGGTTGATCAAGAATTTATACAAACACGTTTTTTGTCAGATACTAAATCTAGTCTTCTGGGCCAATCTTGTAGATAAAGAAAGTTTTAAACAAAATATTTAAAAAAAGTTTGGCCGTTTTTTGCATGAGTATTTGTAGTGTATTTTTGGATGGACTCTTGTCGCTTTGATGTTTGGGACAACGCAGTGTGATTCGGGAACTAAAACAGTTTATAAATTTCCTGTAAAAAATGGTGCATGGATTTAGATGTCTTCATTTTAGTTGCCAGGTCTTTCACTTAGTTCATATAGAGATTTTACAGTATCATGTAAACAAACACTAACATAAATTCACTCAAACATGCACCATTATTATTTAGAGCTACGAACCCAGACTTGAACTTCGAATCGTTTGCAAAACAAGTAGAGGCTGCTCAGATAGGAGTCTTATCCATCAAAGAGGTGGAAAAAAGTATGCTAGTAATCATACACATATTATGTTATCCTTTCCTGAGAATGTTTTGCTAGAATCACTCAGTCACATCTCGCACCATTCCAAACATCATCGTAACGTCGAGTCCGTTATTTCTAGGCTGAAATGACAGTGTGCCTTAACTTATAACATTGACCTTATTGTTACTACTGTTAGTTTTTCATATTCCAAAACATTTACAAAACATAATTCCATAATGTTCTAACCAATTATGCCTGTTTTTTCTTGAAGGGTGTGTATGTACATATGATAATAATTAATAATACTTGTTATGTCTGCATTATATTACTCATTCCAATTAGGCATTTGCATTTTTGTTTCATTTCTCTACAACTATAACAACTTTTTTACTCTCTTCTCATAATTTCTAGTCAGCTTTTTATTTGTTTCTATTTTTTCCCTTTTCTCGTTTCTATTTTCTCCAGTTTCTCTTCTTATATACACTTCTTCTGATATATCCTCGTTTCTACGACTACTGAATATCATCTTTTCTCCATCAAGAGTGCAAACTCTCTCCGCTTCCTGTTCGTACGTAGCGATTTGATTCGAATTCGTAAGTTCCGCTCCGGGACCAAGTTGATGTACATATAAAACGAGGGTGATGGTACTCAAGCAAACCAGCCTTTTAATTTTATAAGACAAACAAAAGGTGCTGAGATCATCTATACCTAACAATTATTGATTACTGATTGTGATCGATAATAAAATAATGTATTGATCAATGCATATTATGGTATACATAGGATCACATGATACATTCCTTAGTATAGTGTAGAGTTTAACTTGTTGGTTCTAAAAGACCATTTTGGTGGTATTTTAACCATTTTGGTGGTATTTTAACCATTTTGGTAGTAATTTAATACAAAAAATATGAAAACTTTATAAAAAACGTGTTTGCACTCTGCAACTTTTTTCAGCTTGTGTTTTTCTTTCGTCTTCTTAGCTTATAAATCTTGTACAGTTAGCCTGTTGTTCATTTTGACAAAAAGATTGTTGATGTGTTCCTCTTTGAGCCTGCTGACAAACAATCTCAATTCCAGGGGGACACAGTTCAACTGCATAAAAAGGTATAAAGACTTCAGTCTTAGGGTATGAGGCATTGTGGCATCATACCCAAAACGTTTCGTGTCGGTGGTGATGTATGCAACTTTGTGCACTTGCTTTTGAACTGTGTCAGCTGGAGGTTGGGATATTCTGCTGCTTGCGAGTGAAACAATACAAGTTTGATGTGTTTAAAACAAAACACTAAAAATGTTATGCCTTGTTCTAAAAGGTATTACGATTGTACATGTATAACACCGTAAAAGAATATCATCATGCTTTTGCTTACTCGGAACAAACTAACCAAGTCGCACTGTAGAATTTAGAGAACAAAACCGTTCCTGTAGTTAACACTTTTTTTTCTACATCTTTTTTTTGTTGCTTTATTAGTAGTGTGACTTTTAGTTGGCTGGATTACACAGATTGCATTGTATCATAAGTGCCCATCATGTATCATGAGGTTTTACATACTGATGAATCCAAAATAATTATAAACCGTCCCATTTGTACTAGACTGTCAGTAGAGGGCGACATAGCAGTGCAGAGCCATTATGTTTGCCATGGATACGACCCATGCTTAGCGATGCACATACGGCACTTGACAGGTTCTATAAGGACAGTTTATATTTATTTGGTAATCATCAGTATGCTGAAATTCACAATGATATCCCTATATCTAGGGTAAAGTCAACTTTTGGTGGGTCCAAACAGTTTTTGAAAAATTCAGCTCTTGATCACTTTTTTTTGGTGTGCTTATTTTTCCACTCAACCATTTAGCACGCAGACATATACATAAACAAGAGCGAAATATTTGTACATTACCCTTTCTTACTTGTAGCTGGTTTATGCGTATAACTTAATAATCTTACTGGGTAGTAAGGCACTTTTACGACAATAGGTAGCATCGCATGGTTAGTGTTTAAATACAGTGCTTTCCTTCTGTCTGAATTGAACTATTTAAGATTTTAAAGTGAAAAACAACACAGACTTGTGACCAAGAATGGATCAATTTTTTAAAGTAAATTTCCTATGCACCATTTTGTTGTCGTAAAAGTGCCACATAGTCGTTTTTTCCTCTGTAGCATATTTTCTCCATTAAAAACATTATTATAACCAAGTTAACTGCACCAGTTTAAATTGCTACTATTATGTATATTTCAGGTTTTTTTCGTTACTATGGGCTGATGCTTGATTATACTGTCATAAAAACTGAATAGCGCCCCCAACGCCCAAACTAGGTTTGTGTTAGTACTTGAACTGCTAGCTCTATAAATGTACTATAATCATAATATTTGGCCTTAATTTCCATTTAACCTGTTTACCTTTTTGAAAAAAAGAATTATATATATTTCAGGTATTTAAAATAAAAGGCAACACACCCTTTCCTGTTCTCTGATTATACCGCATTTAAGGAACTGAGCGCATTTCCGCTTAATTGCTGATTAAAAAGAAAACGTAAGAAATCATGTACGTATGTAACCTTAAACATAGCAATATGTTGTCCATAAATAATTATATTTTGCCAACCAGTTGGAATCAAAACGTAAGGATGGTGCTTTTTACAACAATTTTGTACTACAGAAAAATTGGCAAAATCAACTTAATTAAGCCGTCTTGCTGCAATCCAAGCGGTAAACGTTATACCATTTGGGGTTAACTACCAGTATTTATCACTATTTACAGCGACTAATACTGTAGTTTGCTTTATAACATTTGTAATCATTCTGACAATTTACATATTACCATAGCAACTGAATAATCCCAACTACAGTAACTTGGCAGTGTTTCTAGTTATCATTGGGTCTTTTTATTAAGAGAAATACAATTTATAAGACGTGTGGTGTTTGTAAATTTCTAATTGCTATAACAAGTGCTCTTTTTTTGACATGCTTGCTCAAAGTCAGAGGGGTACTTTACAAAAGTATTGTACAAGACCAGTATAGCATGACCTTTGTGGCTATGACCTCTGAACTTTGTCCTTTGCTTGAATCATTTTATTAAGTTAACTGTATAGATGAGTTGAGGAAATTCAACAAATTGTATTCAATTGTAGAAATAGAAGATATGATTAAGAAACTGTTTCTTTCCAAGAAACATGGTACAAACCAGATATGTTTCTTGGGAAAAAACATGTTTCTTTTGCCTGGAAAAGGACATTTTTGTGTAAAGTAAGGATGAGAACAAAGTAAGCTAATTATTGTAACTCAACTTTTTTATTTTAAAGTTGTATGGTTCAAGCGAATTAAAACTTATTTATCTATACTTAAAATGGTGAGCATGTACAAATAACTTTCTGTTTTCTTTCCTGATCTTTATTAACTGTTTTCATCATGCTCTGTTCTTGCTTTTTATCGGCCATTCCAAAGATGTCGACCAGTGACCTGAAGTGCGGTCAATGTAAATATTTAAGGAAAAAATGGACCAAAACAATGTCGGTTATTACCGTATTCAGAATAAAACAGACTCATATTCTTGTTTAGATTTGTAGTGCAACACATTCAGTTGAGGAAGTGGGGTTTAACAAAAATCACTTGTTTGGTAAATTTTATAAAAAAGAAAAAGAGAAAAAATACTGAAAATTAGACATCTTTGGAATAAGATAAATTGCATCCAATGGACTGTGCTGTATTATTGCCACAATTGTACCTAGAAAGCTAGGAAACATAACTTTAAAAAGTGCAACTTTGTACATTTTGTTATTATTAATGGGGACTCTAAGAACCGTTTGACCTGCTCATGACAGCCAGCTTGAATTGTAACAGGGTAATCACAGGTACCAACATTCCTAGTACCTTATAAGAGTCATTGTAACATGAAATGGGCTCTTCTAATTGAAATCCATCCGCCCCCTATGGAAGACATGACCTTAATCTCCCACACAGGGGGTGTAGATTTCAAATTGAGTCACCCATTCGGGTAATACCCATTTGAAATTCTCACTCCCTGTGTGGGAAATTAAGGTTATATGTCTTCCATAGGGGGTATGGATTCCGACTGGAACAGTCCATTTTGACTCATTTGTCACTTGTTTTCTATTCACCTTTAGACCTGTGACTTTGGTGTAAGAAGTTTCAATGAATAGTGCCCCCAAAAGGTTGAAGGACCGCATCCTAGTAATAAAAAAAATTGGATGCGCATTCTATTTATGGCTAGATAATAGATATAATATCTTGTTTAGTTGTTGCTGATTACAAAGCATTCTTTAAATCTGATTAAAACAAACTCACTAAGTCTTTATTTATGTGGATTTTTTTATCATCTAAGACTAATTCCACTGCTTGAGAGAATATTTTTAACAAAAAAATCATGCCATCGTTTTTTAACTTTCACACTGAAAAATGTGAAATTTTGCTGGTTTCCTTCAACTTTTTTTCCCTGTAGTTCTTGTTAGCAATCAATTAACCTTGGAACTTAAATGGTCACATGATAAACCATGTGACTTTATAATCACATGTTAACCCATGTGACTATTATGATCATGTTTTATTCATGATCTAATTTGCATATAAGGTTTTTTGGCATTGAAGTTACAATTATTGGCAAGAAATTGTTCATGTGTATGTAATAGTACAAGAACAAATAAGGCAGGTAAGCTTGATATTAAAAGTTTGGTTTTGTACAAAAGGATGTAAAATCTGGTGTCTATGTTTCTTTATTACAATGATGTCATTTTGTGAATCAATTAGCATCTTAATAGTAAATATACTGAGTCTTGAGCACATTGTCAGTTAAAGACAGATTTTATAATATACCACCAAGTTGTGCTGTAAAAAGTGAATCAAATTTACTGCACATAATAGTCCCCAGGTGCTGAATGACTTACGCCATATACCAAAAGTCGTAACTGAAAAGCCCCGTTTAGAGGGTTGTCGATGTACAGTGCAATCCTGATGTGGCTTGTGTTTATAGTGAGGAATTTCCGGACACTATAAATGCATGTAATGTGACAGGCATATTTCCAAAATTTTAAAATTTAAAGTCTATGATGTTTATAATGTAAGTCATTTCATGCTTGAGCCAATGTGCTTGCTGCCATTTGTTGGGGACAGCTTCAACACCCAACCGATTGGACCTAAACACCTCAAAAGAAATAAGTCCCCCTCTGAACATGTCATCATAACATCGTAATGTTTCATTTTGTACCAACAAAACTAGCTTTGAAATAATTATATGACTGTTTACTAAGTGCTGTGTGAAAATGAAAGATTTCCATGACTTCAGGACTGAATGAGCCTAAATTGAAGACAAAAAGTGCCCTTCCCAAAAGTCACAAAGTAGGCCTATGCTTGTTAACTGCAAGGCGTATTGGGACAAGGAATGGAACTGACCATCTTACAACTCACTGTGCTGAACTCTGCACCAAGGGGATTTGCATGGCTGAATGATCAAGAGTCGATACACATTACAGTAAATGTTCACTTGGTGAGGATTTTAAACTGCACTCAAACACATGGGGTTTTCCATTAGTAACAAGCCATGAATCAACTTTTGTGATAAGCATTTGCCTACTTTGTGACTTTTGAAAAGGGCAGTTTTTGCCTTCAATTTAGGCTCATTCAGTACTGAAGTCATGGTAATCTCTCATTTTCACACAGCACTTAGTAAACAGTCATATAATTATTTCAATGTTAGTTTTGTTGGTAGAAAATGAAACCTTACGATGTTATGACGACATGTTCAGAGGGGGACTTATTTCTTTTGAGGTGTTTAGTTCGGGGCAGTTATATCGGTTGGACATCTGGGCTTTTGTTTCCAATAGTGAGTATTGTAGTTAACCAAACTTTGGAATGTGAGGCTTTAGTATATCACTTTTCTTTCGAAGAATAGATAAAGAAAGGGAATACCCACATCAGCTGACTTGGAACACTGAAAGGACAAATGCTGCCCTTTCAAGTAAAACTTAAGGCCTACAAAGAATGTTGTTTAGCCATTCTACCAAATGATCATAACTTGTGACAATTTCATTACAAAGTATTAAAATTGTGTGTGACAGGAAAGAGGTCCAATCACCCAAACATTCCAAGTTCAAATGCTTCTGAGATTTGGATTCTATAAACAAGAATGTACAGGGAGTTATGTTAGAATTAGTATATCCATTTGCAAAAATGCAATAATATGATTTTTGATTTTTTAATAAAAATTTCTGATGTAACAAATCCAGGTGAAATCCTCACACCCCCTATGCAAGACATGGCCTTAACCTTAACCCAACTAGGTCTCACTAAAGCTCACTATTAAAACCACTCTGCGTGCATGCATTCCACATGACTTGATGACGCAATCAGCCCAAGTCATATATACCCAGGGAATCGTTGGCCGGGCCAACATCACCTGTGTGGCTACATGCTGGGGATATTCTGCGTGGCATGCGAGGGGTCCCAGGCTCGAATCCTGGGGGTGCCAAGTGACTTTTCTCCTCATCTCTCCTTTTTCATTTCTTCTTTCCCTTCCGATAGCAAAAAAACACAGGTAGGGTTAGGGTTAATATGCATGTTTTTCCTAGACATAGGCCTCCTTAATCTCCCACACAGGTGGTGTATATTTTAAACAGAGTCACTCATTCAGGTAACCCCATTTAAAATTCACACTCCCTATGTGGGAGATTAAGTTAATGTCTTCCACAAGGGGTGTATGTATTTCAACGGGAATAGCCCATTTTGTCTTTTTGGAAGCATACCGTAAAATGGGGTAACTTTGGGCACTTTTGAGAGTTTTTAAACCACTGCTTCCAAACACAACCAATTGTATTTCTAATTATCTCTTTTTTGTGACATTAGGGCTCCCTTCTTCACCTTGAAGTTGGAAAAAAAAAATTGAATAATTTTTAAGGGTGCCCTGGGGTTAAAATAGCCGACCAAAGTTACCCCGCATTTGGGGCAACTTTGGACAGAGTATTACATTCCATGAAGGAAAAACTGTATATGGGCAAGTTGTTGTTTTTTGTGACATTTGACCCCTTGCAAAATTAATCAAGCACACATCCTTGCTCACAAATATCGATTTATATTTTTCTGAAAAAAATGTAAAAATGCTCATTTTTGGTCAAAACACTGATTTTTCGTAAATTTCGAGGAAATTGGACATGAGTGAGTATTATTTCTTCCAAATATATTTCTTAAGGGCTGGGGTATGAACGTTTGGACAGTATTTATTTTGGGACATTAGAGCACATCAGACATATCGAATTGCATTCTGAATATAAAGAATGTCATTCTGATATCAAATAATTTTGATTTTTGAAATTCGCAATTTAATACACATTTTATGGCAAATCATTAAAATTGATATTTTTGATATTTAACAGTACTTGAAGTAAACTTTATTAATCTGATGATTTATACTTAAAGTGTATGTAGGTGGGATGAAAAGCCGACGATCAATTGAAAATTTTGACCTTTCGTATTGAAGATATGGATTTTTTTCCCAAAACACCAAAAAAATTAGGTCTTTTTGGGAAAAAATCCATATCTTCAATATGAAAGGTCAAAATTTTCAATTGACCGTCGGCTTTTCCTCCCTGCTACATACACTTTAAGAATATATCATTAGATTTATATAATTTACTTCGAGGACTGTTATATATCAAAATTTGATAAATATCAAATTTTTATAATTTGTCATAAAATTTGTATTATATTGTGATTTTTAAAAATGAAAATTATTTGATATCAGAAAGACATGCTTCGTATTCAGAATGCAATTCGATAGGTCTGAGGTGCTCTCATGTCCCACAAAAAATACTGTCGAAACGCAATAAACGCTCATTTTGGATCCCTTAACAAAATGACACCAAATATGACTAAAAACAATATTGCTGTACGAAAATATGACAATTTAAAAAAATATATTCGTCTGACCAAAGTTACCCTGCTGACCGAAGTTACTCCATTTTACGGTACTGATTTTTTTAAAAGAGGAAGCCCCCCCCCCCAGCAGTTCTTCTAGGGTGAACCAAACCTGCCTCCTTATCGATTTAATCAGTGACAAGGTTAACTCTGAATTTGACAGATGTTTTAATGAGCACTCGTCAAATTCAAAAGTCAGATTAAATTGATAACCAGGCAGGTTTGGTTCAACCCAGAAGAACTGGTCTGGCAGGGCTTCCTATTAATATACAGTATCTGCCAACATTCTATTTACTGCAGATACCGTTTTTTACTTTAGGACCCGATTAATTCAAGAAATACCTGACTTTACCCAAGTAAAAAGGCAACACCTGCTGTGGTATTCATTTGCAGATACAACAGTTTTACTTAGGGAGTAATGAATTATGTCATATCAACTGAAAATATTCCTGGCATGTGGAGATATTGATTACCCAGAAATGATAATAAAGTTTTTGTCCTGATATGATGCCCCTGGATTTTGTCTTGATATGCATGCCCCTAAATCAACTCTGCCCCTGGATGACACCCGGAGTGGAGAATATAAACTGATACGAGGGCCGGTCAAAAAGTTCGTAGAACTCGGTATGCTACTTTGTCACACGGTATTTAATTTGGTTTCATTTGAAAGCTTGTTCCTTCAAAACATTACTGCAAAGATATTAGATTTTTGCATCACTGTATGTGGACAGGACACTCTTCAGAGGAAGCCCACCTCTATGAATTCGCAGGTACTACCAGAAGTGAATACAGGGTCATTATGAAAAATTTTCCGGATGGCGGTGAAAACTCAAATGAAATTTAACAATGTACAGTTGCTGTAAATGGTAATGAAGTCATTGGTATTCAACAGCAACGAAATGGTTCTTAGAGTTCAAGAATGGAATGAGCGTCCTTGAAGATCATCCAAGGTCCAAAAGACTTGCTGACGTCACCACTAATGATATACGTTCTGGTACAGTGTCATTGATAATGAATAAAGAGCCAAATAAGAAAGATTAGATAGCCACAAAATATGACAACTCTGATGAATGTGTTTTCAACATTAATCCATTAACATTGGGTATTCCAGGGTGTCTTCTAGATGAGGTTCCAGCATCTTCATGTACAAAATTGATACCAATTGACATATCCAGGTCCACACCTTCTATACACTTAGAATGATAACCGAGGCAAGTTTAATCTATATGTGGCTAAAGGTGATGTAACATACATTAATCACTGGCATTACGAGTGCATTTAGTGGAAGCACCTGGATCTCCCACCCCTAAGAAGATCATCACTCGGTCACCATAGTGCCACGCAAGGTCTTCATCGCTGTTTCTGAGATCCAGGGAGAGTATTGATGATAGATCATTTGCCAAATGAAAGTACAATCATAGGCATATATCATACAATTTTGATAGCAAAATTGAGGCAAGCCATCATGTGAAGAAGGTTGATGGTAGGAATGTGACTGTTCTCAGATTGTGTCATGTACGCTATTCTTAGTTTGTCAAGCTGCCATTCACGACAGAGGGGTCAGTTAACTAATGTAACCACATTATGGTTCAGGCATGGCCTCCAGTTAGTGAAACCTATTTTAGAATTTTAAGTCCTACTTTCATAATATCAGGTTTGCTGGTGATCAATGCTGGTGATCCTTCACTGAAGTATGGCTCAAGGAGCTATCGGAAGACTTCCATTTTGTTGACATAGAAGGTTTTAAGAAAAATCGCGACGGGTGCATTAAGGTTTGTATTGACCATGCTCAAGAGTGAGAGAGAAAGAATTTTGCTAGTACTCTTTCAAGTACCTTGTTACAATAATAAGAATTCCTTTTTTCATTCGGAGAATATATAGTATTGAAAACTTATTTAACCTCTAAATATTTTCCTGGATGTGGGGAACGACTAACAGTAATCAAAGTAATGATATTTTTACCATGAGCCGACTAGCTTTTATCAGTGGCAAAACGTACAAAATTCCTATTGCTGCCGACCCCAGAGGTATCCACACTGCTAGCAGCCCAGCTAATTTGTAGCTCTAACACTAGAGTACCAATCCAGTACCAGTGTGAACTTGCGATTCTGACCTGTGTACTCTATAGTACCTACGCAGAATACCAATGAAGTAGTTGGGTAGCAGTGTACCGCTGGGTAAAAGCAGCAATTGGAATCTGGTATGTAGTCTATGTATGGAGAGATGCATTTATATGATTTGCGGACAGGGACATGAGCCCCTCATGATGTGTGGTGTTTACCCCTTCTTGATGTCCCACAAATGCAGTAACAGTTCTCTTTGGAGAATGTGTATTTAACCCCCCCCCCCCCCACTCACTCACCCCACCCCCTGCTTGTTCCCCTGCCCCCTCAATTACCATGCCAGTTGTGGTAATATCATGCTTGAGATATTTCCTGTGGGTTCTGGAAATTTACGGAAAACCATATTACAAAATAATATTCAAGTTTACATCTTATTTAGGTAGAACACCCTCTTGACAGTGTGTCTGATGTGATTTTGATTTGATTTGATTTGTTCGGGTTTTGACAACCCTGGATAACACAAGAAAGCCTCTATTGAAGCTTATTTCCATTGGGGTCCATTTGAACACCGGGGCGGGTTGGGAACAGTCAGGGGTTAACACCCTACTCTTTTCGAAACTGGCTGCGAGATACATGTACAGGTATGGCTCTCTGTACACGGGACCGACGGCTTAACGTTCCCTCCGAAGGACGGAGTACTTTCATGATTCATTTACCCAATTCTAAATGAACCATGGGGAGAGCGGAAGTCTGAATTTAATCTACAGAAGTTGCCAATTAATTTCAGACTTTCTTTTTTCCAAGTCAATATTCCAGCAAATCGCCACCGCCGGGAATCGAGCCTGGGACCTCATGCACTAAAGGCAAGTACCCTAACCATTGCGCCACGCTCTCCCTTACTGCTCTTTCTGCTCTCAAGTCACACAAAAAAATACTGTGCAAACGCTCTCTGATCTCGTAAAAGAAAAGCTATTCTCAACTAGCTGGAACATATAGTATTATTGTTTATTATTTGCTTATGGTAAATCTTTTCAAAATTTCTGAATTTTGTCGTGTCTGTTAAATCGGAAACATCGTAAATCACAATTTTTGACGCCCTTTTTGTATTATCACACTCTTGACATAAAACTTATTCATTATGATTATTGTTGATTACTAGTATGTTGACATCTTAATCCTTGTTTCAATACTTACACCTACAGAGGATTATGTAAGCTTTGCCAACTAATATTTTCTTTTAACAGTTGATAAACCCCACTCCCAATGCGTGGTACTGATGATGCACCCCTGGTCAGAGGATGCATCTTATGGTATACCATAATGCATTTTGGCATATATGATAGCTGGACTAGTGTATATAACAGAAACCTTTCTAACCATGCCCCCGGCCCCAACAGCGGTGTATTTCCAAGTCTGCGGTGGATCCAGTGGCTGCTCCCCCTCTTAAAATAGGGAAGAAATGACTTTTTCAGTGAATTTAAAGCATTCATTTACGATTTCGGTCCAATTTTCAATGGCACCGGCCCCTCAATAATTTAGGTGAGGGGGCCCAAGTACCCTAGAGCCCCCCCAATAATCTGAGGTAAAATTCATAATTTTAGGGTAAAATTCATAATTTTAGGGTAAAATTCATAATTTTAGGATCAGATTCATAATTTTAGGGTATAATTCAAAATATTAAGGTACAATTCATGTAAAAATGTGTGCATTTCAAAAGCTTTCCCGCACCTACCCCCTTCAGCGTTTCGCGCCAAAAACTTTGTCCCCCTCCGCCCCCCCCATATTCAAAATCGTCTAATTTTCAAAATCTTTTAATTTGGTCAATATCGTTGCCAATTTTTATAAAATATTAGTAGTAGGCCTAACAACTGTCAGGAAAAGTTTTTGTGGGGGTTTTCTGGTAATTTTAAGCCAAACTAATGAGGTAACATGAAAGAAAACTCACTTATCATGCTTACATATCTTACCCGCTTATTACTGTGGTCTTCTATGGGGGATTCAAAGCAGTAGTGTAGCTTAGTGGGTGGGGGAAGGGGGAAGAGTGCCCCTCTGACAAAAAAAATTGAAACCAAATTCATCCGGATCATGGGCCAAAATAGCGTAAAACACCAAATTATTACGCTTACTGTTGTCCTAAAACACAATGAATTTGGCTCAATCCAATAGGTGTAAGTTGGGACATACAAATATGCCAAAATAACAGGTTTGAAAAAAAATTACCGAACTCATTTAGAAGAAGATCGTACATTATGACTTTAATAGGAAACTCAGGTGATACTAGAATTCCAACACGTCCGAGTATGCAACCAAGTATACGACAACCATGATCTATTATTTCCAGGTACACCGCATGAAATTGATATATAATCAGTAAGATTTCTTTCAGATACCAAGGTTTCGACAACGTACATGTAAAGGGTTCAAAATTCTGATCAAGACACATCCTACCCTGGCAAAATGAATTTTCATGGCCGAGAAGAGGGTTCGCACGTTCCACAAGACCTTTTCAAGACCTTTTCAAGATCAAGACCTTTTCGACTTTTTAGAATAAATTGAACGGTTTTGTTTGTTTTTTCTTTTCGAAATTTCAAAAATATGAAAGTTGTTGGTAGCCTACTAGCCTATTTTGTTTTACACATTGGTCCAATGAGCTCCAATGATACAACGTCGCACATCGTCGCGTTTGGTCACAATTATAATAGCTCACTACGTTTTGAAATCAACAGCGATCCCAGCAAACACAAAAACGTTTTAAAAACGTTTTAAATAAGTTATATTTTGGCTTTTGGTTTAGGTAAAAACGTTTTAATAACATTAAAATGTCGGGTTATATAAAGGTCATGATAACGTTTTAAAACGTTTTGTATGAAAACACACTACAACAATATTTTTAATGTTTTCAAAAATGTTATTGAAAACTATTTTTGCAAACATTTTTGCCAAATATTATGTCAATACTTAAATAACATTATGTTAAAATATTTGAACCCAGCAAACACAGAAATGTTCTTAAAATGTTTTTTTTTCAAATGTCGGGTTATATAAAGGTCATGAAAACGTTTTTAAAACGTTATTGAAAATATTTTGGGCAAACATTTTTCGCAAAATATTTTTCAACTCCCAAAATAACATTCTGTTTAGAATGTTTTGTATCAAGTTTTCAAGAATGTTTTTGGAATGTTATTAAAACGTTTTTATACCCTTTATATAACCCGACATTTAAACGTTTTCTGTAAAACATTTTTGTTTGCTGAGCAGTAGATTATCAAAAAATGTTTTTTAAGGTTATGAAAACGTTTTATACTCTTAATATACCCTTTATATAACCCGACATTTAAACGTTTTCTGACAACCTTTTATAACCTTTTGCGAATGATGTCGAAAACGTTTTGTGTTTGCTGGGATTTTAGACTATTTTAGCCCGAATTTAAGCTGAATTTTGCTATATAACAGGCCAGTGCGAGCGAAGCGCGCAAAATTTTGCAATTTTTGTAGGCTATTTTGGCCCCCAACATGGTGCTTAATGCTTTCGGCTAAAATGGAAGATGCACACTGCACAGGGCAATTTTTGGGGCCTCCTGTCTACACAAGACCCAAGACCAGACCCTCCAGTACACTTGATATAGTGAATAATTATTAAATTTCACACCCCCCCCCCCCGGAAAAATAAAATCACACTACCCCCCCTGTTTGTCAAAGTGAGAATCACATTAAGCCCCTACATTTCTCCCCCGGCATAAAATGAACGGTCATTCGGGAATTTGATTCGGATTATAGACAATTATTTATTTATTTTTATTGATTGATTGATTGATTGATTGATTGATTGATTGATTGATTGATTGATTGATTGATTGATTGATTGATTGTATTCCTTGTATCAGCCCGGCATGCTCCTGTCCGCAGGCCTACTTTATTTTTGGCGAGTCGGATCGTACTGGGATTGTGGGATATTCATTCATTCCTGTGGCGGCAAGCAAACTTTGTTCATTCATGGGCGCAATTCTTTTATCCAGACACGCGCCGTAGCAGACGACATAAGCGTGAAAATATGTGTGGAAAAAGTCACAAATTCATAATAAATTGCATACTTTTGTTTTTCATTACTCATTATATTTGATACAAACAAATTGCAACAAATAATTAAACATAAAAAGTTAAGTGAATTTGTCGAGATACTTAATTTATTAGAAAATGATGATAGGCCTACATTTTTAAAATAGTTTTATTTATTAATTAATTTTGTTATCATTGTTATTGCTTTAGATGGTTTATCAAGCAATAAGTGGTTGAATACTTGCACAGACGAGTAAATACACTTGTCTTCTGGCTCACGACTTCCGAATGCCAACAGACAATGGCAGAAGGACAAAAAGATTGTACAAAATCAAACTTCATACTTTCGTGATTATGCATAGAAAATATATAAACGTTCCAATCAAGGCTTTATCGTAAAACACCTGAACCAAAACCTAAACCCTTGTACTCGTTTGAATGCAGTTAAGTTTGCAGTGTTTTGAAATATGCCATATGAATATTACTTTAAAAAAAAAAATGAATACCGGTTATTGATACAACCTAATTACGTGAATATTTGTGTCATTTTCAAAGATAATACAGTAGTTCAATATTAGTTATGATCTTGTGACTAAGCACCAGCACTTTTTCTCTACTTTACTCACACTTTTACATGTCACTGCATAGGAAAAGATGTTAAAGGAAATGTTTCTAGTATAGGGCCTACCACCCCTAGGAATAATTTGCTATACATGTATAACACAAAATTTCTGACGCATAAAAGATGCATTTACCATCATTAAATTGAAAATTCTCTAGTAACGTCAGTAGCGTAACCAGCGGTGGGGGCAGGTGGGGAAAATGAAAGAGAAAAGTGCCCCTCGGAAAGGAAAAGAAAAGGGGTAAGGAATCCGTTTCCCACCAAAATTCACCCAAAGCATGGGCCAAAATAGTGTAAAATACAAACAAAATTGCTCGCTACGCGCACAAATAAAGTCCTTTTTTGAAGCTTGAAAACTTAAAATTGTGCAGTCTCTCTCTAAAAAAGTATATCTCCCACCAATATTGCAGGATCAAAATGATGCCCCCAGGAATTTTTTTGTCTTTGCCCCAAAATTTTTCCCCTCCCCAGCCCAGAAAGCTGACTACGCCCCTGAGTAACGTCTCCATTGATTTTTGCCTTCCTTGTCTTGCCCCAAATCCAGATTCAGATTAGATTCTCGCTCGTGTTCATTTAACTTTATAATGTCACTTCAACTTTTAACCAATCGGCAATCTTCAATCACTTGAAACTTGCCACCGCGCGTTCATGCACGAAAATCTAATCTTGTCAACATATCAATCTAGACTGACATGTTTAGGAAACAACATCAAGCTGTTAGATATCTTAAAGAGGATTGGAATTCTCTGGAGAGACTGAAAGTTGATATACACCACCAGTCCAACCTCTTTTATCCGGCCATGATGGGACCAAGCATTTTCCGGATAAGTGAAAAATCCGGATAAGTGAATTACATGTTATTATGCTTTAACTGTCCCAAGTACTGAAATTGTGACAACAAAAGATTGTTTTAACATGGGGTAATAACACTAAAAGATGGATTTAGAGTGTTTTATGCAACAGAGATATGCCATTCTAAGCATTCAGAGCATGGAATTAAGGTGTTAAATCATCAAAAACATGTTTTCCTCTGAAGATGTCACAGCCGGATAACAGAGAGTTCCATATAAAAGTTTATAAAAGAGGTCCGGATAAGAGATAGGACATGTACTAATGTATACCAAAGGTGACTTGGATGACAGTGGAGTTTGAGATTGGGAGAGGAGTGCGTCAAAGATGTCTCCTGTCACCAGTGCTCTTGTCCATATGTGTGGAAATGATAGCAAGGATATGCTTGTTAAATGACCATTCAATTACAATGAACTTCTGCTTTCCAAAAGTCAAATAAGGATCAAACAACAGAGAAGAGAATTGTAAAGTATGAAGTGGTTTTGAGGGTGGACTTCTATGGAGTTGAGAATGTAAACTACAGAAAAAAGATCTGAGCCTGGACAAGACTTGAAGCGTTTGACATAATGACCGGGCATAATGGTACTGGTGCCTATTTATGTCTGCTCTAAAGACGTTAAAAACAAGCAAACAATCAAATACAACTTGAATTTTAGAAATGCTCATGCCAATTTCAAGGACTCCCAAATCAGATATATCCTGTTTGTGCTCAAGGTCAATGACCCTGAGGCTCATGTATGTGCCATGTTCTTTGATTGCACCACGTGAATTAATTTTGCTTGCACATCGAACATTCCATGAAATCAATTTTCTATGATTATGATAATAATAAACAATAAGTTGGACTCCTCCAGGCACATCGTAGGTGATGTGGGTTAACAACACCAAGTTCAAGTTCACTGGGATGATGCCAAATAATGGAGGTTTTTTTTTTTCCATTTAGAGAGTCCCTCATTCCAGCACAATTATTACATGCCTTATTCCTTCTTCATACCTTTTTGGGCACGAAAAAAATTATGACTTGCTGGATTTTCAAATAGAAAAAGAATCAAGGTGCGGTACAGCTGATTTAAAAAATGAACTTACAAATTGCAGGTTGCGAGTACTGCACTCTATATCGATTTGAAATTATTTTGAAGCAACCACTGTAAAATGTCAATATCATACTTCAAAAAATACTAAAATTTTAAAATTATATTTTAAATCCTTAAAAAAAGATCAACTTTGACCGATGTTTTAACTACTTTTTTTACAAACGTAATCAATTTTGCAGCGAAAATACGTCCCGGGGGGGCCACTCACATAATTGGTCTGTACGCATGCGTGACCAAAAAAACAAGGAAAAGTGGGTGTTTTTTAAGGCAAGGCGAGTTACGCGAGTGACGCATTTAGGGTCTAAAAAACACTGATTTTCAAGAATAAGGGTAGTTTTCTGAAACTGAACAACTTGTTTAGGGTACCTTTTCAAATTTTTGGTAAATTACGAGTCCAAAAAGGGTACATTTTTTTTTTTTTTTTTGGCCAAAAAAGTCATTAGGGGGTAAATTCTATATTAAATTACCTTATTAAGGGGCTAAATTTGCTGGTAGGGTAAAACTCGTTTAGGGGGTGTTTGAAAAAATTTGGTCACGCATGCGTACAATGTCATATTTGAGTGATCCCCCGGGAAATACGTCAAGAAGGGGAACAGGGCTTGGAACAAAGCCGGGATCAAAGCTAATTGTTTGAACCGGAAAACGCAGCCGAGAACCGAAAATCATACTGATGAGCGGAGAACCAACAGCGGTACGTCTATCGCAACGAAAAATGCACAACAACAATTATTATATTGACCTTTCTTTCACGCCGAAATTGTATGTTTGATTATAATTTCGTCATTTTGGATGCCATCCTTGCCCTTGTCCCGGAATTGCCACGAAACATGCTAGGCTGAGCTAGAAGCTACTGGACTGTGAAAACACATGAATAAGAATAATGTTTCCGGCATTCCGTCATTGGAACTTGCACAATGGCGTGAAATTTACTATCATGCATTTTTTTAAATTATTATAATTCAAATTTTATTTTCCATCTTTTTACCAGATCAGTCAATTTGCACATACAATAATACAAATACATATACATGTACATCGATACTGGTAAAACAGACTTTGATACTGAGGAAACAGAAACAGACTTTGATACTGGGGAAACAGACTTTGATAATGGGGAAACAGACTTTGATACTGGGAAAACATACTTTGATAATGGGGTAATAGGCTTTGATACTGGGGAAACATACTTTGATACTAGAGGAACAGACTTTGATACTGGAGAAACAGACTTTGATACTGGGGGGGGAACATACTTTAATACAAGAGGAACAGATTTTGATACTGGGGAAATATACTTTGATACCGAGGAAACATACTTTGATACAGTAGAAACAGACTTTGATACTGGGGGTAACAGACTTTGGTACTGGGGGAAACAGACTTTGATACTGTAGAAACAGACTTTGATACTGGGGGAAACAGACTTTGATACTGGGGAAACAGACTTTGATACTGGGAAAAACAGACTTTGATACTGGGAAACAGACCTTGATACTGGGAAAACAGACTTTGATACTGGGGAAAACAAACTTTGATACTGGGTAAACAGACTTTGGTACTGTAGAAACAGACTTCGATACTGGGGGTGACAGACTTTGATATTGGTGAAACAGACTTTAATACTGATGAAACAGATTTTGATACTAGGGAAACAGACTTTGACACTGGCGAAACAGGGAAAACATACTTTGATAATGGGGTAATAGACTTTGATACTGTGGAAACATACTGAGGAAACACATTTTGATAATGGGGAAACAGACTTTGATACTGGCGAAATAGACGTTGATACTCGGAAACAGACGCTGATACTGGGGACGCAGACATTTATACTGGGGAAACATACTTTGATACTGGGGAAACAGACTTTGATACTGGGGAAACAGACTTTGATACTGGAGAAACATACTTTGATACTGGGGAATCAGACTTTGATACTGTGAAACATACTTTGATACTGGCAAGACAAACTTTAATACTAAGGAAACAGACTTTGATACTGGGGAAACAGACTTTGGTACTAGGGAAATAGACTTTGACACTGGGGAAACAGGGAAAACAGACTTCAATAATGGGAAAACAGACTTTGATACTGTGAAACATAATTTGATACTGTGAAACATACTTTGATACTGGGAAGACAAACTTTAATACTAGGGAAACAGACTTTGATACTGGGGAAACAGACTTTGGTACTAGGGAAACAGACTATGATACTGGGGAAACATACTTTTATACTGGGGAAGCAGACTTTGATACTGGGGAAACAGACTTTGATACTGGGGGAAACAGACTTTGATACTGGGGAAACAGACTTTGATACTGGGGAAACAGACTTTGATACTGTGAAACATACTTTGGTACTAGGGAAACAGACTTTGACACTGGGGGAAACAGACTTTGATACTGTGAAACATAATTGATACTGTGAAACATACTTTGATACAAGGAAAACAGACTTTGGTACTGGGGAAACAGACTTTGATATTGGTGAAACCGACTTTAATTCTGGTGAAACCGACTTTGATACTAGGGAAACAGACTTTGACACTGGAGAAACAGGGAAAACATACTTTGATACTGGGGAAACAGACTTTGATACTGAGGAAACACATTTTGATAATGGGGGAAACAGACTTTGACAGTGGCGAAATAGACTTTGAAACTGGGGAAACAGATTTTGATACTGGAAAATCAGACTTTCATACTGGGGACACAGAATTTGATAATGGGAAAAGAGACTTTGATATTGGGGAAACAGACTTTGATAATGGGAAAACAGACTTTGATACTGGGGAAACACACTTTGATACTGGGGAAACAGACCTTGATACTGGGGAAACAGACTTTGATACTTGGGAAAGCAGACTTTAATTAATAGTTGGGAAAGCAGACTTTGATACTGGGGAAACAGACTTTGATACTGGAAAAACAGACTTAGATACTGGGGAAACAGACTTTGATACTGGGGAAACAGAATTTGATACTGTTATCGCTGCATGGTTGTACTATTCTTTGCTTCTGTAGAACCAAAGCTTCTGAACCCTACGTTAACCCCCCTCCCCAATTAAAGACCCCCTATTTTTTCTTGTTTTGTCCCCGAAGACCCCATATCTATTTTCCCCAAAAGACCCTTTATGCGCAAAGACTTCACTGTGTGCTTAAAGACTGCCTTTTTCAAATTTCCTACTATTACAGTAATATTTTACCACGGATTATACCAAAGAAATGCAGTAAGGAAATGTTCAACCTTGTTTGTAGTGTCATACTTTTCATGCTCTTAGCATCTACACCAAAAGACCCAGTTTTTAGGATTTTCCCATATAGAAGTCTATCATATTAGACATGTCCGTGAAAGTTGTGTTGGAAGTTTCTGCTGAACATACGTACTCACTTTCATATTGAGTTCCCCCAGACATGTTCCACAAAATTCCAAATGAAATAATGAGAAACAAACAAATTCTTATCATTAAAATAGCATCACATGAGAAATTTATTGGACTTTTCAACAGACATTCATGTACACGGTTAGATTATCTTAATGATGATTGTTGACAACTTCTGTATCACATGGACACAGTAGTACATAACGCATATAAGTTTCTTTGCGTTGGTCTTTCGACTTTATGTCACAGTGGGTAAAATCGTGCAATTTCCTGATAATCTTGATCTTACGCATTATATTTGCCAGCAACCTCAGCAAACACAAAAACCTTTTAGTTTTCTTCTTAACGTTTTTTAAAACTCATAAAGGTTACCAGAAAACATTAAAATATTGACTCTAGTAAAAATTGTAAAACAAGTTCACAATATTTTTACACTGTTTTAAAAAAGTTTCAGAAAACGTTGTTCATATTTTGAAAGTTAACAAAACATTTTTTATTTATGTTTGGCAGAAAACGTTTTGCAATAACATTAACAGACAATATTGTTTTAATATTTGTTTTGATAATAGTTATTTGAAAATGCTTTCCTAATCTTTCCTAGACTTGACATTTCATTGTTTTTAGATAACATTTTAGACAAAATGTTTTATAACGTGTTAATCACATTTTGTTTTTGCTGGGACGTCACCAATTTTTTGCACTATGTGAAAAAGTCTAAAAAGACCTGTTGATAATTATAAGCAGTAAATATCAAACCTGTGCAAATATTTTATAATCCTAATATTGCACGTATATTAAATAGAAGTCACATGAACTTGTATCCAAAAGCATGTATACTTAGAATACTCTGATAGCTCCTACGACTATCGTAAAATTGTCAGTTTTATATTAAAGAAGATTTATTTCACCATGCGTTTTGCAAGCCGTGAAAACAAAATTCACATATCATCAAGGATTCGAACTTGGGACCATATCACAAAATACATTTACGCCAAGAAGGAATGGACAATGCTCTAAAATTTCTTCGTCATAATGGGGACTTAGGTCTTAGCTGCTACGTCTTAGATCTTATGTCTATTGGGTTAATGCGTGGGTTTAGTTTTCATAATACTAAGACTCTGAAGTATAGGACCCTGAAGACCACTTGACACAATAGGGTCTTAGGTTTTAGCTGCTATGTCTTAGGTCTCAAGTCTATGAGGTTTATGTGTGCTCTTATTACCTAGCTGGGGGGTTTACACCCCCCAGCTAGGTACTGTAATGCTATCCGATTCTTCTTTCTTCTTCTGTCAACAAATTTCAAAATGCTTCTCTTCCTACATGTTACACCCTACAATTACGTAACTTGCACATATGTACCGGCTATATCCAGTGCCCATAGGGTGCAAACAGAATTGGGGTCAAAAGTCATTAAGGGGGCATTTCCGGTATTTAACCAAATACTTCCAAAATGCTTCTTCTGCCATATATTACATAGCACAATGACGTCACTTACACATGTGCATCGGCTTTACCCAGTGCCCATACCTTGCACACAGAATTGGGGTCAAAGGTCATTAAGGGGTAAAATCTTACAATTGCATTATCTGGACATCTGTAAGGAGTATGGAGCTCAAACTCGATACAATAAATCTCATGACCAGGGGAATATTTTGCGGGTGTCAGGTCAAAGGTCATGCAGAGGTCAAATTTTAGAAACGCATTTCCTGGACATCTGTAAGGGGTACGGGGCTCAAACTTGGTGACAACAAACTTAATGATCAGGGGAACATGTTGGAACACTTTGCAGGGGTCAGGTCAAAGGTTATCTGGGGTCAAATCTTTATAACTTCATTTTCTGGATATCTGCAAGGGGTATGGGGCTCAAACTCAGTGACAACAAATCTCATGACCAGGGAACATTTTGCAGGTGTCAGGTCAAAGGTCATGTAGAGGTCAAATTTTCTAAATGCATTTTCTGAACATCTGTTAGGGGTACGGGGCTCAAACTCCACAACGACAAACTTACTGACCTGGGGAACATTTTGGAACACTGCAAGGGTCATGTCAAAGGTCATCTGGGGTCAAATCGTAGAATTTCATTTTCTGGATATCTGTAAGAGGTACGGACGGGGCTCAAACATGGTGACAACAAACCTCAAGACCAGGGGAACATTATGGAACATCATGCATAGGTCAGGTCAAAGGTCATCTGGGGTCAAATCTTAGAATTGAATTTTTTTGACATCTGTTAGGAGTACCGACGGGACTCAAACTCGGTGAAAACAAACCCCATGACCAGGGGAGCATTTTTGGAACATTTTGTAGGGGTCAGATACCTCCACAACACCAACATGCCCCAGCTAGGTTTGTGGTCTATGACCACCATTTGCCACTAGTTTAGTTTTATAATACTAAAACCCTAAAGCACAAGACCACTTTTTACACAATGGGGTCTTAGCTCTTAGCTGCTAGGTCTCAGATCGTAGGTCTTAGGTCAATGGGGGATCTTAGTTTTATAATACCAAGCCCTGAAGTACAAGACCCCGAAGACCACTTTGTCACGACGGGGTCTTAAAGGTCTCAGCTGCTAGGTCTCAGATCTTATGTCGATGGGGTTAATGTATGGTCTTATTTAGCATTTAGTTTAATACTACTAAAACCCTGAAGTATAAAACCACTTTTCACATTTATGTCTTAGCTGCTAGGTCTCAGATCTTAGGTCTATGTGTGGTCTTGTTTAGTTTTATAATACTAAAAGTCTGACGTATAAAACCGCTACACAATGGGGTCTTTGTGTTTAAGTATATGTGGTCTTAGCTGCTAGGTCTCAGATCTCCGGTCTTAGGTCTATGGGATTAATGTGTGGTCTTAGTTTTATAATACGAATACCCTGAAGTATAAGACCACTTTGTCACAATGGGGTCTTAGGTCTTAGATCTTAGGTATTTTGTCTTTAAAAATTTGTCTTTAAAAGTCTTAAGTCTCATGTCTTACTATACACTCTTGGTAAAACAGTAGTAATCAATTCTCATTCAAAGGTTGCCCTGGTCAGTGGAATATTGCTCTTGCCACATGTATTACATTATTTAAATCACTAGTCTAAAGATAAATTGTGACGCGTTAACGAAGGGTACCTTTTGAGTATCTATTTTGTACATTAAGTTTAATATTTACCGATAATAAGTTGAGCCTTAAAATGATACCACTCCCGTAAAAAACGAGCGAACATTTTCTTACAGTGTTTTTTTTTTCAGTTACAAACATTGTCATTAGCATGTATGATTAACATCTCAGAATTATGTGTAGCATTGCCGACATAAAGGTACCGTTCGTATATAACACGACTTAAATTATAATTATTTAAAACAAATTTTAACTATCATTATTTTAAGATACTATCCTGTGCATTTGAAACATGCTGAACTTCAAATTCAAAATTAGCGATTTCATTAATTGATTTCAAAACTTTCACAACTGCACTTTCTGATACGGATGATACGACAGTACAAAACGTTTTTATATACTTAGCAGTTTTACCAATCCATTTTCAAAAATAAAATATGTATCTACAATGTCAAAGGCTTTCTGAAAGTCTGTGAAATCCATAAGAAATTATGATTATGTTAAACTTTGTCACAATTGAAACGTATTATGTTATAGCCATACTGTATCGTCTAACTAAACAAAGATAGCAGTATATTTATAGGTTTCTAATTTACAGTTAGATTTTTATCTATATAATATTATTATTATTATTTGTTTTTCTTACACACTCCATATTTATGCATCATGTGGGTCTGATGGGCAAGAAGGTGGCACAATGACATACGTGGACAATTATTATTTTGCCTTGCACATGATGGGGCAAATTATCAAGATTTGTAATGCTTTTTCATGTATGATTGAAATCATATTAACAACAATGTCCAATATAACATTGAACTACTGAGGCAATAATCGCCGTAAGTATTTATAAAGCACCATCATAATAAATATATAAAAGTATAAAACAAACATGTACAGAGAATGCAAGAAACAAATAACCTAACAAACGCTACTTTTAAAATGTGAATATATCACAGACTTATAATACCGCGCGTGCTCAGATGATAGTACTCAAGCAGTCATCTCATTTTGAGAAACGCAGAGTACACGCTTAGACAAAAGGGTTCTACATACATTACAGCTATGGTTCTAGGGGTGATATAGGACATTGCAAGAACCGAAAATGGTTCTTTCTGGCCATGCATTACTTTTTGCATGTCTAAAGTAGTCCTTTCTAGCCTGCCTTTGCAGAACCCTTAGTTCTTTGTAAAACTTAAGAACATTTTTAGGTTCTACATGGAACATATATTCTGTAGTGTGTTATGTACACTAACTTTGCACCAACTATGAACAACGTGCTTGTTGGGTAAAATATTTGTGTTTATATTTTCAATGGAATGAGTGTATCACCAACAGGGGAGTTGTTCATAATTGGTCTAAAGTTGGGTAAAAATACCCACCTGTTCAGAATGCCTGGTGAATATACTCTTTGAGCATACTCTTATATATACTGTTATGTACATTTATGAGCATACTCTTGCACACTCGTTGAAAATATTCGTATTTGTTCAAAAGTTATGGTGAATACCTATATAACCTATAATAATGCCCAATAATTTTGCCTTATCGACCCAAAGTGCCTAAATTGTGAAGCCAATAATTGGTACAGAATTTAGTTTGAAAATGTTTAACGTCTAAGAAAACATAAGCCAAGAGATATAACAAAAGAGTGCATCTTTGAAGGAAACACAAAGAGAATACATTCTTTTGCTAAATGAGGACCGCCTGTTTTAAAATGAAAAGTGTGGATTGGGATAAGATATTTCACACTTTTAGTTGGATAGTTGCGGTACTAACAGTTTTTATGTCATACCGTAAAACCTCGTCTACAAGCATGTATAGTGTTTTTGATGAAAACTAAATTAATACGAAACAAGCGTGAATATGCCAATACAATAGATTGGTCTTACAATAGTACTTGTTTGTATAATGCTTGGATCTGTAATTTATTTGCTCGAACTCCATAATGGCGCCTGGATTCATTTAGCTTTCATCAGAAGCACTCTATATGCTTATAGGCGAGGTTTTACGGTACTTATTAATGTTTAGAAGTTTGTTTGACAACTTAAATGCTTGTGAATGCTTGTGCTTATAAAAAGTTCAAATATTTAAGTACTTCTTAAATTCACTACCGTCTGGGTTACCATGCTTAATGCGTGCTGCAGCCACAGGCTTCAACATAAAAAGTCCCAGTTTTGAGATATTTTCTCAAGATATCAAGAGCTATCTTAAGAACCACTTAACCAATACTGGGCTTGATTGTACTCATTTCAATGCATTTTTCATGCTGATTCCCCATATGGTCACGAAAATGAACAATTCTGAAATTTTTTAATGTTTAAAGAAAATTGACAGAAATTCTTCAACACCTTTTTCATTAAAGTACGGTACATTGTATAAAAAGTATGATGCAATGTTATGTATCATTTACTTACAACCAGGGATATGAAACAACACACTTAGACTGTGCGACTATTATACATTTAAATGTTTTTTTATATGAAACTATATATTTTGTTTTTGTTTTCTACATGTTATTTACTTTTGTTTTGTTTACTTAAACAGTCAATGTCATGTACACACAGGTACATATCGCTGTATATTATTTGTGATGCTATATAGCCCCCCCAAAAAAAAACCCAAGACAAGTAGAAAAATACAAGGAAAAATATGATAATTTAGAGAGTATTAAAACTAACAAAGACTATAGGGAACCTTAATTTCTAAAACAACAAATAGGATGCAGTGGACTGTTCCATTTGAAATTCATACACCCCATAGAATTTGATTAATCTGATATTCACACTCCCTGTGTAATGTGTAAAAAATTTAGGTAATGTCTTCCATAGGGTGTATTGGATATCAACTGGAACAGCCCATTGTCTTGTAAACCATTAACCTTGTGTGTATTGAATCAAAAACCATTGAACCTTCCCCAAAAGGAATGCGCTCACTCACTGAGTTCTTGTACAACTCAAACAGTGCGATTTCCTAATAATCCCGATTTTGCGCATTATATTGACAGTAGCAAACACAGAACCTTTTTAGTTTTCTTCGTAACGTTTTTAAAGGGCTGCCAAAGTTACCCGAATGTCGACTCTATTGAAGGTTTTCAAAACATTTTTACAGTGGTTTCGAAAAGGTTTTAGATAACGTTGTAAATATGGAGCAGCGTGGCACTCTGGATAAGGTCTTTGCCTTTGTTGTGAGAGGTTCCGGGTTCAAATCTCCGCAGGAGCCACACAAAATCTAATTTAGCTCTCACACAACATTATCAATAAACTTTAGAATAAACAAATTGTCTTGTATAACGTCACCAGTCTGGGCATTAACCGTATGTGTATTGAACCAAAATACATTGAACCTTCCTCAAAAGGAATGCGCTCACTCACTGAGTTCGCGAACAACTCAAACAGGGCATAAACTGGTTGATCACCATGAGATATTATTTTATCAAATTTCGAACTTTCCTGCGTTTTCCCTGAATTTAGAAAAGAACTAATAATTTTACTAACAGGTGGTACTTGTCATATTATGCACCTGCTGTTTTCCCATTGTTTAAATTCTTTTGTTTAAGATGAAAACAATGTGAAAGAATTTGGGGTCTTATTGTTTGGTGACTTTGGTGTACATTCAAGACATTTGGCAAGGAATGTGCCCGGGCATATTGAATAAATGGACTCCCCCGGTTTTGTTGATAAGAAGAATAAGTAGATAAATAAATTAATAGAACATATCCTGCTGGTCCGTATAAAAAGCACTTCACGTGTAAATCCAGAGCACACAACAATGCAGTAGGAACATTTAAAACCAAACACAGGTTGAATTGGTATTGTTCCTCTGTCATGAAGAAATGTCTACTGTAATTATACAAAAAAGTATATTCGGAGATTTACTACAGTCTTTTATGACCAGTGGAAAAGTAATTTGAGGTAGGTATAAACTGCAGATGTTTTGAAATTGAGAACTGGTTGAAATACCGTAAAACCTCGTCTACAAGCATATATAGTGTTTTTAATGAAAGATAAATAAATACGAAACAGCCGTAAAGATGCCAATACCATTGATAAGTCTTACAATAATACGGTACTCGATTGTATACACATACATCTGTAATTTCTTTGCTCAATCTCCATAAATAATTGTGTCTATGGAAGGCGCCTGGATTAATTTAGCTTTCATCAAAACACTCTATATGCTTCTAGACGAGGTTTTACGGTAAATATATGAACACTCAGTGGATTCTATATTTCATTTAAAGGTGATTTGCATACATCTTTTTAGAGCCGTGAGTCAAATCTTGCAAGTATGTACTGTCAACATGAACAAGACTCTTATCTTTATTGCAGATTCTAGTACCCAGCAAGCACAAATCGGTTTTTTAGAAAACGTTTAAATGTTGGGTTATATAAAGGCTATAAAACGTTTTACATAATTTCGCAGAAATGTTTTGCCAACAAATATTTTATAACAACATTTATACAACATTTTTAAAACTTTGTATTGTTTTTTTTATATAAATCTTTAAAAAACGATCTCATAACCTTTATATAACTCGACTTTCAAATGTTATAAAAACGCTTTGACCAAAACCAATAACGTTTAGAACATTTTGGTGTTTGCTGGGTATTTATGTGTACAGAAGGGGGTACGGTAATGGATGGCTTCAAACCCCCAACCGTCGGTCGACCGCCGGCGACCTGGACCTGGTTTCGATTGTTCTCAACGTGATTAAAGCAACGGTTTAACAGGGTGCCGGCGATCGTCCGACGGTTAGGTTTTGTACCCATCCCTAAAAAGAACACGGGGATAAGTTCAGCTTGGTAAATTGCATGGTTTTCTTAATTATTGATGTCCTTGAACACAATATAATTACTATTAAAATAACTTATACTTCTTTTAGAATAATAAATACAACATACATTATTTATACATCAATATACAACATTATCATTAGGAAACGAATTTGGAGAAAACCTTCTGTTAATAAAATACTATGCTGAGCCACCAGCCTGGGTGGTTCACGCTCCAGTAATTTCAGATGATTGGGTTTACAATAATACATCAAAGAATGTCTTCCAATTCATGAAAACAAATAGATAATCAGCTTATCGGATTAAAAGCTTAGAGGGACGGTCTTGCTGCTCAGCGAGTGTTTGTAATTATCAGAAGGTTTTCTCAAATTCATTCTCTAATTGTTACAATAAAATTTACATACACATGCATTCTTCAACCACCCAATCGTCCATAACAGTAACAGTGAATAAATCTGGCGAAGAACTATCATAGTGTAATACAGGTAGAGGTCCTAGTTTTGAAGCCGTGCAACATGGGGCATTCCATTGCGACGGATTGACTATGTGCATTTGTGATTTGATAACAGCGTATGTGCTAGCCATCCGATGTCCTTGCGGGCAAGATCCATCGCAATAATAAGCGTTATATTCATGTGGACTATGTACCCAATAGTCCCAATCTAAATCTGCGAAAGAAACTGTTCTTGAATACCTACAGCAGGTTGACTCTCCTCGCCTACAGTCTGTGCCTGCCCTTGCAGGATGATGCGTTCGTAACGATCTTCGCGAACGCCGACGCGGCGACTCTTTCACAGTTATATCTAATCTTGGATGGTTATTCTGATTCTTGGTTTCTTCTACAAATCTATGATGTTTAAAATGTTCTGTATTTTTATGCAAATCATCTAATTCATTTTCTAGTACAAGAGAGTCTCGTAATTCTGGCCTGCTTAGCTGTATTTCAAGTCCTGAATTTGAAGCTGCATTGCGGTCATTTTCCCATCTTTGAACAGCTTCTTTGATATCAAAAGTGACCCATCCAGCATTGCTGTATGACACTGGTCTGACATCAAGCAGTTGTCTAATCTGGTTGATGCTACCAGTTCGGCGATTCTTTTCCGCTACAGTGTGGTAAATCTCAGCTCTCCCTCTGTCTTCAGAGATTTCATTTGATAAATTTGTGTCTTTGAAGTAGAGTTGAAGTTTTGCTGAATGTACCCGTATATGATCACGACGTTTCTTTGGTAAGCTGAAATTTCCAAAAATGATTTGAACCGACTCCGACATTGCGGTGTAATTATTAGCAGTGGTTGGTATTGCTGGTTCCACGCCTGCAGGAAAGCAAAAAGAAACAGAAAAAAATATTGTGATTCAAGTGTGGTCTTTGAATTTGATATGAAAGGTCCCAGGTTCGATCCCTGGTGGATGCAAAATTCATGCATTTGAATTATGGGGCAGATGCAGGTGATGACAAAGGTCTCGCAGCCAGTTCAAATTTAGGGTAGCTCCTGGCTATTCGTACACCCTACCATGGCCCTTGGCATCATGAGAAAGCAGTATTTCAACACTGATTAAATTGATTTGATTGAATTAGGAAAATTCAGAGTTACATGAAACTTCTTTAACGACTGGAAAAACAGTCATTAAACTTTTTCGAAACACATGTCGTTACTGGGCGGGAAAAACCTCATATGTACTTTTGGCCCTTGAACATGGATAAAGCCTTGTTGTAGGTGTAGATTTTGTATTGAATGGTTGCTTCATCTATGTTCAAGGGCCAAAAGTACATATGAGGTTTTTCCCGCCCAGTGACGATGTATAATGTAGTTTAAATGGCATGTAATTTAGGATTGAACTTCAGCGGATAGAGATGTTCAAAGACTTGTTGCAGCATGTGCCCTTGTCTTGGTCCACCGACTTAAATATGGGATTGCTCTATTGTGTGTCAATAATAACCATATCGAACCGGTTTCTGTCCGACTGTCAATCATAGACTTACTGTTCAAATAGTGGCCTATATTTAATTATGTCCCATTTCTTAATATAGCTACATTTGCGCTATAAATAAATCAATGAGGTTAACTATTTTTAAAATTATCATAAATTTGTCACGGAAATGTCTCAAAGGTTACTCCGACTAGATGGGTCATTAATTTTGCGAAATAATTAGCAGATGTTGTTAAATTATCAAATATGCGATGTAAACAAAGACACTAGCCTATATTTTATATGTATATATGCATTGAGATACTAGTCTGTCTGCTATTTGCTAGTTTGTTCAACCGGTTGTTAGATGTGGGGGACACGCCTTTGTATTAACGATTATACTTGCACCGGCTCACAGTTCATAGGTTTTGAGGGTGCGTTAAATACTCAAAATACCAAGAACACTAAAAACGAGGGAAAAAAACAGATAAAAAGAACTTTTCTGTTCAATTTCAGTTTTCAGTGTCTATAAGAATTTTAATGCAGAAGAGGGAAGACCATGCGGTTATATGACCATGACCAAATGACTCGGCACATTTTATTCAACTTTCTCAAAACTTTTAGTAAATTGTTAAACTCCTTTCGCATGTCCTTCCCCACTTTCATAATGTCGCGCCGCTAACCTAAAAACGTCAAGGTTGGTTATATTTTTCCAGTAGAACCTATTGCAAAAACCCGGTGGAAAAAGGTTGTCGAATTCGGCACGGATTTCGACATTGTGGTCTTGTCGTCTTGGTGTCCTTAAAAGCCCGCGAAAACTAACACTGGGCGTTAACCTTCTGTGTCTATTTACAGATCAGTATAAATCGAGTAAGCTATTTATGTTTGCTGCTGTTATCAGAAAACCAAATAATTGAATTTCAATTGTAACGGGCGTCAAGATAGCCTACTTTTTGCAGAAGGAACCAAGAAAATGATCGGACCGATCGCAATTGTTAACTTTTAAATAAACCCATTTCCTTAAAACAATATCTTAAACCATTTTTGTTCTTGCTTTTAGCATTTATAAGCTTATATTCAAATATCACATGTTGTTCAAGTTGTTCAACCCAAATTTCATTTAATTAAACATTGCGAAATACATAAATAAGACTAAGCGGTTGCTTTGCGCCGACAATTCTCTCATGATCGATATATCAAAAGCTTTAGTACGAACAGCCCGACACAAAACATATTCACGGGATATGCAGAGATCGGACAATTTGACATGGAACCAAAATTTCGCCATACTTTCCGATTTTTTGCATTGTCTGCAAAACTTACTAATACTAAATCGTAAATGAATAAGCTTTTAAACTGCGTTTTTATGTCTCTTTTGCCTGAAACATACAGAAATACTAATAAAAAGAAACCGGGTGGAATTTTCAGCATAGGTTTATTTGCTGGTTCTTTGTACAACCAGGGACAAGAAAGAAGATGGTATGATCCGATCTCAGAATAAGGCTTTCATTTGAAGAAAAAACATTGTCATTGACAAAATTTCCAGTTTTTTAAAAGAAATTAATTAAACGATTTGGTCTCGATTCCTGTCCCCAATAAGCACATAGGTATGATTAAATTAATGGTTACGTTATATTTGATCATAAGTTTATTGGCAACTAAATATATGTAAACAGTGGAAAAATAGACTTACAGATGATTCCAGAATCATATTAAGTCAATATTTTGGGTAGCAAACCTTGGCCGTTGCTATTTAATATTAAAGTTAACTTACAAAAATAACTTTCATGTTTGTTGAGGCTTGGTATCCAGGAGCTTTACATTTCTAATCACTTGATTTAATTACAAATGTAAACTAATTATAATGATTGTTGTTCTATGCCCCTGTATTTACAATCGAGTCCTGGCTATAATCCACTTACAATTGTGCATTTATCATGTTTATATTTACCATAATAGTGTGGGTTGAGTTGTTCTTTTGACGTGATGTTGTATTTTGTCGTTAAGGGGGTACTACACCCCTGGCCAATTTTGTGCCTATTTTTGCATTTTGCTCAAAAATTATAGCGCATTGGTGACAAGTAAGATATGTATATACAGTATATTATAGGGGCAAGGACTACAACTACTGCAATGAAAATTCAGCAACTCAAGGCAAGTAGTTATTGATTGATCAAATATTGGTTTTCCCTCATTTTTGACTGTAACTCCACAACTGTTGTCTGTGCTGAAACAAAGTTTCCAGTGCAGTAGTTGTAGGCCTTGCCCCTATAATATACATATCTTACTTGTTACCAATGTACTATAATTTTTGAGAAAAATGCAAAAATAGGCACAAAATTGGCCAGGGGTGTAGTACCCCTTAATGCTAGGAATAATTAGTCCTTAAAAATCAATCAAAAGCTCAATTTGTTCTAATGTTACAGTTTATATGAGTGTCAATTCTACGATAATTTTTCTGTTCAAAGAACTAAGATGGGGATAATATTTGGAAAGCAAAATCAAAGGTAACTCACTTTTATTATTATATTGAGTTATTCATATCAAAGACCCATTGCTTACTAAGTCTATGGTTGGTTACTAGGGGGTGGTAATGGTATACCAAGTCCCGGTGCACTACACTGAAACAAGCTCAAGCTAATCTAAGATAAGAACATCCCGTGCAGTAGGGGGACGGTTTGTACCAGTACTACCCTAATTTGTCCTGGTGCATTACAATGCTGAAGTAAGCTGTACCAAACGACTTCGGCTAATGTATGAACCATCCCTTTGTATCTTACCAGCCGCTATCACACTTTGAGGGGGGGGGGGGTATTACAATCTACTGATATTTATTTCTGCTCTTTCAAAACCTTTCTATTTCAAATTAATAGTAATTTCCTTTCATATTTTAATCAAAAAAATGTTTGTAGATATTTTAGCCTTATACTTATTTTGGCATCGCTGGATAGAAGAGATCTATACCATTAATGTTGGATAATTCAAATCAAGTTTATTTGGTTGATATTGAATACTGTAGAATCATAATAGAAAACAGGTTTTAAGGCAACACATACATTTTGATTGACCTAATTAACCTTATTCCAATTTAAATTTTTACTTTTGTTTGCCTTTTTTATTATGGATTGACCGGTCAAAATTAGGCAAGGTAAATGTTGCACAAGGTTGTCTGTCTCGGAATGTCTGTATCTTTGTTATCTTGTATTGGGCATATTGGGTGTGCTTTTTACTTAAAAATTAAGTAAGGTTCTTTGTGATTGATTGTGCGTTATTCGTCTGAATTTTAAAGTGCATTCTACACTGACTAATGGTGACTATAAATTATAGTCATCTATATATAGTAGATCTATAAATTATAAATCTATATTTAGATCTATAAATCTATATATTTAAATCTATATAAGTGTCAAATTTTGCGATCTCACAACCCCCCTCATTTCCCCCGGAAAATGCCGTCCAAATGTGTTTACAATGCATGCAATATGTTGTTTGTTTCTTTGCATGTTTTACACAAAGCTAACAATTGCCACATTTATTTTTAGCAAAAAGTTCAAGGGACAAGTCTTGCATGAAAAAAACAAAACAATAAACATTCTGTTGTCATGGCAATAAAAGCATTAGACTTATGTAATGTACTTTGTATTTTTTTAAATTATTATTTGAATTTAAATTTAATTTATATTTCAGACATATTCAATTCATTCTAACAACCAAACAATTTCTTTGATTATTTTGTCTGGGACAAATGGATGATCTTTAAATACTTCATTTTGAAATGCAAAGTTGCAAACTCTGCAAACGACAACGGCATAGGAAAACTTTCGTTTTAGAAAAAAAGAAGACTTTTGAAAAGCATGAAACAACCTTGAATTCACGTCAAAGTTTAATTTGACAACACTTTTAATATCAAGAACATGAGCAACAGGCGAATCTATTGCAATAACAGCTGGAATTGTGTATCTTATTTAACATCCCATTGTCCCCCATTGTCGCGGTTTGCACCCTAAAGAGATTTAGCCAATTGCGCGCGAATATGAACGCAGACGACACACATCATAATTATTTTACAAAAAATAACAGCAATAACAAAAAAAGCCTGTATATGTAATCAATATGAAAGACTTATTCAAATGAGTATAAACATAGAGGTTCTTGAGATGAACTATGGGATATATGAGCCGAATTGGTAATTTGGTACAAATGTAAAATTTGGCAGATAAATATAGCACATGTTCATAGCAATTGTTAAGAGAAGGCATGTTGTGATGTCATATTGTTGGCAATTATATTTAATAGTTAGGAATGTACAACAATAAGAAGGATATTTTTGCCATAAAGTTGAATTGTTTTATTGTTTTTGTTCACTACTCCTAGAAAAGGATTTGTCTGCACAACAACACAATATAGAAGGTTGTTGTACTCTGTCTGTTTGACAACATTTTCATGGTTCATGTGGTTTGTTTCTTGTAATATATTCCCGGTATATATTCTTTCAGGTTTAATGCAAATTTGTTAAAACACTGAAAAGATATCGGTATGAATAATGCAATATATATATCTATATTCATATAATAGGTCCTATACCAGATTTATAGTAAACGAAATATTTAGTTGGTAATTAATAATTGCATGGTAATGATATGTATACATTCAATACATGTCATGAAAATATTACATGTACCTTGCAATGTGGTCATATGTGCTTTATTATCATTGGCATTATTATTATTATTATTATTATTGGCATTATTATTATTATTATTATTATTATTTTTATTATTATTATTATTATTATTATTATTATTATTATTATTATTATTTATTATTATTATTATTATAGTAGTAGTAGTAGTAGTAGTAGTAGTAGTAGTAGTAGTAGTAGTAGTAGTAGTAGTAGTAGTAGTAGTAATAGTAGTAGTAGAAGTAGCAGTAGTAGAAGTAGTAGTAGTACTAGTAGAAGTAGTAGTAGTAGTAGTAGTATAATTATTATTAGTGTTACTATTTATTATTATTATTATTATTATTATTATTATTATTATTATTATTATTATTATTATTATTATTATTATTATTATTATTATTATTATATACCACGGAGCGTTAACTGTTGTGCCATATGGCATACCTATTAATGTCAACAAAACTGGTAACACGACACATTCTTTTTGTCAAATTTCTATAATAATGGTGCTTGATCAAGATAATTATAGAAGTCTGCAATCACTCGTATGGAATGACTTTTGAATAAAATATTTATATAGATGTCATAATGAAAATACTGTGGGTTCTATTGAATGTCCCGACTGCTTAGTGCCAGAAGTGGGTAAGTGCAATAGCTGCCCTGTGAACATTTGGCAACTCACAGTTACACACAGTATATTGTACTCCTCTACACATGACAGCTACACATGCATGGCAGCTATTGCACCTACCCACTTCTGGGACTAAGCAGTCGGTCTGTGTGCAACATTATTTTTGGGGTGTCTTTTTCAAATGATCTTGTTTTGCAAATTAATAAAGGTATGTTCATAACACTTTCATATACAATAGACAACATACCAGTGTCAATTATCTTTAAATTTGAATGCATCAAAATATGGCTATTTTTAAGGATTTTTATTACCCTGTAAATATATTAGTTTGGTGCTCATTGAGCCATATCAAAATGTATCATAATTATTCAATTGTTGTACTAATAATATCTTGATCGCAGTGATACAATTATTAACCTATATTGTTAACAAACCACTTCATTCCATCAAAATACTGAAATAGTTCAGCGTCATTCAATCATAATACTGTTCAAATATGCAAGTATTTCATTCTTGTCATGTCAACCTTAACCCTGAAGTCTAACTCTAATCCTAAACATTATCCTTAATCCTAATCCTGGCCCCAACCCGTACTAACCAAACCCCGAATCCAACATTAATCATAACACAAAACCTTATCATATTAACCCCAGTCCGATTGACAGTTTGACTATTGGATTATAATTACCATTGATTACAAGTATTACCTTACTGTTACCTTCCATAACCACTAACCCTGATCCACATAAATTATCCAAACCTAACACTAACAACAAGCATAATCCTAGCCACATTGCAACCTAAACTATTGGACTATCTTGAGCCCTAATCATAACCTAACCCTAAACACTAACCCTGATTCAAACATAGCCCCAGCCCAGATCAATTAAAACTATAAACCTAACACTAACCCCAACCAGACTAACCTCTAACACTGTCTAAAACTCTAAACCTAGCCTAAATAATAATAACCATAACCTGAACATTCACCTTAGCCATGTCAACCCTAATCCTAACCCTAATACTAACCTTAATCCTAACCCTAACCAAAACTTAACCATAATTCCTAACTCTAAACACAACCATAACCATCATCATAACCCTAAATCAACTTAAAGACGACACCTGAAGTTAACATGTCAGAATTGATATATCAAAATGCATTTCATCGAGTACCAACAAACTTCGCATTGGGTATGTGGTTCTTGAGATATACCAAGGATGAAAGTAATAGTTGTAAAATATTAATAATGTGGTATAAAGTCAAGTGATGACTTATGAATACCGTGACCGCCTTCACTTAAGGTAAGAACGCCACCTGCTTTTATCAGGAGCCTTCCCACGTTGGCATTGTTATTTTATTGTGTTTGTGATCTAATAATCTCATAGTCACTCTGAAAGCAGCACCTGCTGAAATGATCATGGTGATCAAATGCTTTAATGAAAGCGAGATATTTTTGAAATATTTAAAGAACTATTTCTCATGCATAAGTTATGTAACGTATTTAGTATGTAAAACAATACTATTATTTTGTTTGTTGTGCGATATTGATAAGCAGGAAAGATTGATCTATGGGGATAAAAACAACTTGTCTATCCGAAGTATTTAATTATGTAAAAAATAAATATCATAAAAACAATACATGGCAATGTAGTCATGACTATCAAAAGTAGATGAAGAAGCAGAAGAAGAAGAAGAAGAAGAAGAAGACAAAGAAGAAGGAGAGGACGAAGACGACGAAAAAGAAGAAGAAGAAGAAGGAAGAGGAGGAGACGAAGAAGAAGAAGAGGAGGAGGAAGAAGAAGATGATGATGAAGAAGAAGAATATCAATGTAGGAAATGTAAAATTTTGGAATATTTAAATATTAGGTCAAAATTGGTTGGATACACATAAATTAACATACTGTAGGTCTGTAAGCTATTTTACGACATTCATTATTGTAGGATTATATTGACAACTTCCCATCTGTCATATTTTACTACTTTTAAAACCGTGATTGTCTCAGTGGGCGAGATTCATAGATATATATGCATCTTCTTCAGACTATAACATTATGTCCTCCAAATCTCATGGTTCAATTTGTAATTTGAATAAGATTAATAATCATTTTGTATTAACTACTATGGTAACAAAAATATTTATTATCAACAACAGTTTTTAACAATAAAATTAATTCTTATATCTAGGTTATTACAATTGATGTGTGGGTGGAAGATTTGTATTTTTTCCTCTAATCCATGTCTACCGCATCTTTAAAATGCTAAGCACATTGAAGGTTGATGCCGGGGTTGACGACATTATAATTAATACATAGATATATAGTGTGAACTTTTTATGTATGTGACAGTGTGTTGTTGAGGGTGGGGGTACGCTTGTGGTGTGTGTGGCGGTATGTAAGTGTATGTTTTGTATGGGGGTGTGTGTGGGGAGGGTCGGGAAGGGTTTTTGTATCGGGTTGAGTTAGTGTGGGGGTGGGGGTGTGTGGACATGTGTGTATAATTGACACATGGCAATCAAATAGGCTAGTTGACATACTTCAGAGTGTTAAGCTTATCTGTATTTCAAGACCTGTGTCTGTGAGATGAGCTTATATGCAAATAAGGTGCCTGGAAAGAAAACGGGTGATCTATTTCATAATTTATTAATGCTATTGCGAAATACGTGTCAGATAAATTACAGAATGCTGAATTCGGCAGCCATGACTCGCCAGTCATACAAAGTTCACTTTACACAATAATATTGTTCTGCGTAAATAGGTTTGCTTTTGGTTGGAAGCGGTTCATTCCGAAATCAGAAATGAAATATTACGTTGAACACAACATAGCCTTAAATATGTTGTAATAATATTGTGTAATATTCCCTAAATTAAATCTCTAGATAAATGAATTTGTCTTTTTACATAATGCTATGATACCATATAATATGCATTGGCCTGCGTTTGCAGAGGTGACTCGCATTTTGAATACTTATTACATCGACAATGACATTATAATGACAAAAATGAACTTTTCTATTGTTTAAATATTAAACCGTATTACAACAGGTATTATGTTAGTAACCAAACTCTGAACGTTATACACGGTCATGGCTGCAGAATTTATTGCCAAATATTCCAAATAAGTGACTTACCTGTTCCGGTAAAACTATAGAATTGCTTCGTGTCCAACTCCGGGTAAAGTTCATGTGTTCGATTATTTTCTAATATACTCAGTGCATAAACACGCTTCATGTTTTCTAACACTTCAATAGAAACATTAGCTCTCGCAACTTCTCTTCTGGACGGCGGTCTCCTCAAGCCAAGCTTACTTAGGAAAGACCTTTTAAACGCTTTTACTTCCACCGGATCTAGTTTAGAAGAAACACCCACTGATTCTGCGCTCCCTCCACCTTTTCCACCGCTATCGCTACCTGTTCTTAATCTTGAATCTGGATATTTGACACCACAATTGGGACATCCTGCCGACGCTTGCTGACACAGACACAAATATAAGAGAAAGAAGATGGCGAAAACTTTATAAAAGTTGACCAGTCTTAGTCTACTCTGATGCATATATGATGATAGATACGGTACTCCTTGGACGCACATTCTTATTCGGCTGTGGTGAGTCATTTAGATAAGAAGATATAAGAACAAATGCCAACACACTTTAAGCAACAAGTAAATTGGAATATAAGTAAGTATAACCGCACTCAAACTGTGACACGTGGTTGGTGACTACTGCTTAGCACCGATGTGACCAATTTTGTCTCGCTGTCTGTGGAATTACCGATCACTGCAAGCCCTTTTTATATTCTTTGAAGCTTGAAAAAAAAATGCTAAAAGACAGTCACTTTTAGGTGATCATTCACCCGGGGAATCATCGGTAGGTTGGTAAGACAAGGGCAGGCACTACGCGTGGTAGGGCGTTCCAAACGATTCATTTGCATTATTACTGTCACTTACAATGCTAACACCCCCACCGCACTTAAATGCAATTTGAGTAGAAAGCAACACTAGACTTAACTCGCCGGGGCTATGTTATTGGTCAATAATTCAGTGTATAACGTATCTGGCTGAGGTGAACCACAAGTTGACCGCGCGACCGTCCGACCGGGTTTTAAACGTCGGGCCCTGAATATTACGAAATCTTCTTAACACAATTTGCATAAGTCAAATGCGGTTGATCATTACACCCGGCATCACACTAAGAGTTATGAACCTATAGTATTAAAAAGAACATCGCTAAAAAGCTGTAGTCGTATCTTACTTCTTAGCTGATTACCCGTCATTTTGGACAGGAGTTTGTTTCTAGGACAGGTAACATTAAAGTCTTGGACAGATGCCAAATTATATTTACAGATGTTGTCATAGAAGTATATAGTTCAAATATCCAAACAAAGATCGATGATATAATTCAAGACAGAATTAAAAAGACTAGCTTGCGTCTGACGTCAGGGCAAAGCCGCGGCGTAATTGGTTGCTGACCTGCGTAGTACGGCATTTTCGGTCTGGTTGAAAAGACGCAGTACGCAAAATAGTCTTTTTAATTCAGTTTCAAATTATAGCATGAAGGTTGGTTACTGTTTACAAGGTCAAAGTTGGACTTTTATTCAAATTACGGGTAAAATATTTCTATTGCGGCGATGCATGTTTGGTTTAAAATAAGGTTAGGGTTATCATTAGTTCTTATTAAGGGTAGACGCGGTATTGTTGGTCGAAGCAGCCAAAATATCGATTTTCATTATCTTAATCAAAATATTTTTGAAAAATAACATTTTGATGCTTTGCAAAAGTTCATTCTACTAATCATATACTTTGAAAACTTGCTTGAATTATTGTTGTTAAAAGGGAAAGGGGATTTCGTGATCCACAGCACCATCCCCCCACTTTTCTCAAAAAAGTTGAGATTTTTATATCACTGGAAACCTCTGGCTACATAATGTTTATGTACAAAAAATTTCTTGCAGATTAATTCGTTTAGCAAAGATATCGTGAAATTTGAATTTCGTTCTGGTATACCAGAACGAAATTACAACACATTGTCTATGGAGCAGTGTAATACACATGATCATGCATAACTCACAAACGCAAAATAGGAATCAACTGAAATTTTGGGAATAAGCTTTTTCGTGGATATCTACTGAAAAATGTCATAAAAAGGATGATTCTAGGATCACGAAATCCTCCTTTAATGAGATATGTACGTTTTACAAATCTGTTGTTGTTTACAAAATAACTCAAGAACCACAGGACCTACAAAAATATATCTATGATATTTGAATTCTTCTACACACTCGCTATGAAATGATCAATGCAATTTTTGCCAAAACTCACTACCATTCGCAAGATGATGTGAACTACTAAATCCCAACAGTAAAATAGTTGCTAACCTAATAATAATAATAATAATAATAATAATAATAATAACTAGGCGGTTACCCGTATTTGGCGGTTCTCGGCTGGGCGCGATTACCTGGCTGATGGTGACTGTACCCACCAGGTTTCATACCCATCCGACAGTTTTACTAATTTGACCTCAAATGACCCCCTGGTGACCCCTAAATGACCTTCACAAAATTTGGCTCTAAATGGTGACTGTACCCACCAAGTTTCATGCCCATCCGACAGTTTTTATTAATTTGACCTCAGATGACCACTGGTGACCCCTAAATGACCTTCACAAAATTTGGCTCTAAATGGTGACCCACCAAGTTTCATGCCCATCCGACAATGACCTTCCAAAAATTTGACTTCAAATGACCTTGCTCTACTGTACCCACCAAGTTTCATGCCCATACGACAGTATTTACTAATTTGACCTCAGCTGACCCCGAAATGACCTTCCAAAAATTTGGCTCTAAATGTTGACTGTACCCACCAAGTTTCATGCCCATATAACATTTTTTAGTCTTTTGACCTCATATGCCCCCTAGGTGACCCCGGATGACCCCAAAATGACCTTCCTAAAATTTGGCTCTAAATGTTGACTGTACTCGCAAAGTTTCATGCCCATACGACAGTTTTTACTAATTTGTCCTCAGATGAACCCTGCATGACCCCGCATGACCCTAAAATGACCTTCCAAAAATTAAGCTCTAAATGTTGACTGTACTCACCAAGTTTCATGCCCATACGACAGTTTTTACTAATTTTACCTCAGATGACCCTTGGATGACCTCGGGTGACCTTAACCCATTAACCAAAACAAAGTTGTTCTGTCTGGGGTCAAGATGCACCCAGTGCCACCCACCCACCAGGTAGGAGGAACGTACGCGACCCTAGTCTCCGAGAAAATAGGCGGACAGACAGACAGACACACAGACGATGCGTATTATTATATAGATAATGATAATAATAATAATAATAATAATAATAATAATAATAATAATAATAATAATAATAATAATAATAATAATAATAAATTGTGTGGTTGTCCTCCACAAAATGTCTAGAATAGCAGCGGGCGGACGGATTTTTTTTGGATCATAATAAATAATTATCGAATCGATCAGGAACAAAAGATCTGGAAAAATTCATCAAATGTTTTTAGGGTGGTATTACACCCCCTGATAAATTTTGTGACTAATTTTGCATTTTCTCAAAAAATAAACTACACACTTGTAACATAAGTTATATATATTATAGGGGCAAGGAATTCAATTACTTCAATGAAATTGCAGTGACTCAAGACAAGTGGTTCATTATATATGTAAAGAAATGAGGCACATTCATAAATAACGTACCGCTTGTCTTGAGTCACTGAAATTCCAGTGTAGTTACTGCATTCCTTGCCCCTATAATATACACAACTTTTGTTACCAGTGTGTTATTATTATTTTTTGAGAAAAATGCAAAAATAGTGACAAATTTATCAAGGGGTGTAGTAGCACCTTAAATTGAAACAGACAATTTTTACCGAACTGAAAAATTAAGAATGAATTAAGGATGAGGCTGATTGAATTAATTAAACATAATAACACATATAGGTTCGACCTTCATGTGAAATAAATTTTCCGCTTGGTTTGGGCTGGTTGGTTTGAGGTTGTATAATTTAGGATAATTGTTGTGGATGGATTAGGGTTTAGGTAAGGGAGCGATTAAAAAGAATTAACTAGGTAAATTTCTAGAGGAACAGATCAAGTAACAGAGTCATCTTGTTTTTGTAAATACTTTTTGAAATTCTTCAGCCCTGTCTATTATACTTTTGCAGGTGGGTAAACGCCTCAGCCCCAAATTTACAACACTATTGACTTTCCATTCGTAGATGATGTGTTTTCTTTGGTCCAATTGTAATCAAATGTGTTGCTTAAGATAAACCATATAGAAAAGTATATCAGTGGTGTGCGCAAATGGGAGGCGAGTGGGTGCGGCCCCCATTTTTGCTGGTAAGTCGGGGGGGGTGAAATGGCAATTCGGGGACAAATTCGTCTTCTCATTCGTGATTTACCTATAACTGTGTGCCAATATTTGCTTCCCCCCTTCGAACTGTTAAACATTGCTTGCCTCCTACGGGGTCCCTGTTCGACTTGCCGAAATCCTTCCTAATTACACCCTCTCACAGGGTTCACAATTTAGTCGCTTACAATGTTTTGTGCTGATAGTTGACTTTAAAGTTGGCATCATAATATTAACTGAAATGTAATCTTTGTCTTGTCAATCGAGTCTTTAAAAGTCAAATATTTAAAAGATAAAACTATTTTACCAATAAAACAGATTACAGTGTTATCATCAAAGAATGCAGACAATTTGGCCGGCAGTCTATTGTGTTGTACACAAGGCTATTTTATATATCTCTGTTTAAAAGTCAGGTAGTCCCATAGATTTGTCAAAATAGCATCGACCATGCATCCTTAAAGGGGCATTAAAACATCCATCAATCCCAAACTACACTTTTCCTCACACATGTCATTAACCCCTGAAAAAAAAGCTGTTTCTAAAGGTTTAAACTGACTTTTAGCAAAACTAATTCAACTAACATTGAATTTTCGATGTATGGCACACATCTTCATCAGAACAGGTCCTATGATGTTGTGATAGACTTCCCCTTTTGTTGACCATTAGCGACCATCACAACATCATAGGACTTCTTCTGATGAAGATGTGTGTCACACATCGAAAATTCAAGGTTAGTTGAATTTATTGTGCTGAAAGTCAGTTTAAACTTTTACAAATGGTCGTGTGTCTTGAGCTCGCCACCAAAAATAGGTGGCGACGTTACATTTTGCCAAAGTCGACTCAAAACAAATGATGATATCTCTGTCAAGCAAGAAGTTATTGTCATGCTTGTGGTATCATTTTATTGCTAAATAAAATGCACTTTCAACCCTGTAAAAAGAAATACTTGAACTTTTTAATACTAACACTGTGCTTCATAGAATTCAGAATGGGCAGGGTGGCGGTGGTGGGGGATGTGGTGGTGGGGGATGTGGTACACACAAACTCTATGGGATTGGTATTTTTAGTGCGTAATCTGCTTCTGTAAAGGCTGTAAATTGGATTTGGTCTCTATTTAGCATCTAAAAGACTCATGGCCTTACAGCTAAACAATTCTACTAATTGTTTTTAATCATTTATGATTGGTTTAGTCTAGAAAATACAAACTTTTTCATACAAAACTACCCGTTGTCATATTAAACACTGTAGTAAGTAATGCAGATGTCTTCAAAATCTAAAAGTTACTGTAAAATTTTAATTACTTATCCTATCATAGTCAAAGTATAGATTTTCTGATGGGAAATTTGACGAGGAATCTAAATATGGACATATTTTTTCTGTATGGGTTAGGGGGGAAATATTTAGGTTCAAAATATGTTGAATTGTAAAAAAATCCAACATACTTTGGGACACCCTATATTCCAAGATTACCAAACAGCGGTGATTTGGTTTCTTCCAAAGTCAGTCGGCTCTCCATATCCTCTAAACAAATGAATGATGTTTACTTCCAGTTTATTACTTTAAGTTGGTAATAAGCAATGCATTGAGAGACCCATTTTTTATCAAAATCTTTTTTATTCCACCCTGTATAACTTGCAGGTTACCCTGTATAATGAGTTGAAATGTATATTTGAATTGCTTATGCCTTCAGCTTTCCAAAAATGTATACTTTTGCTAGTTTAGGGTTGATGATTGTCGAGATAATCTAATTAGAAACCCGGTTGGTGTAAACATTCATAATATTTGTCATGTAACGCTAAGGGTGGCGAGTTCAGGACACACGGCCAAATTGTTAATCACCAGTAGGTATGAACATACATTCGAGTAATGAACAAGTAGACCGCCTAACGTGCCCTTACGCTACAGTGCGCGGTTTGTATTGGAAGGGGATCACCGGGGGGATCACTGGCTTTCGCGACGCTACAGTGCGCGGTTTGTATTGAAGGGGATCACCGGGGGATCACTGGCTTTCGCGACGCTACAGTGCGCGGTTTGTATTGAAGGGGATCACCGGGGGTCACTGGCTTTCGCGACGCTTGTGTTGCGCGGTTTGTATTGGAAGGGGATCACTGGCTTGCGCGACGCTTGTGTTGCGCGGTTTGTGATGGAATGAGATGGGTGTTTTGGGTGATTATCTTGGGGAATGGAAGTTATTATATTTATGTATTATATTGGAAATTTGTATTTTCTCTAAAAAAAAAAATTCTCTAAGCAACCGCTAGCTTGATATCTCTATTATTAGGGGCACCCCTGACCTCGACCTCATCTCGACTGCAATACGACTGTATCAAATGATGAAAACTAAGACATCTTCCACGGACCGTACACACAAACTGGCTGCTCGACAAAGTACATTATCAGGCATGAAACATTCAGCATTAAGATTCGAGTTTTCTCACCTCCCGATTTTTTCATGAACCATGGTTATTAAAATTAATAGCTTCAGCTTCACATACATTATCTTTCTTTTCCGATAAAAAATAATATGCAAAATTGCTGTTTCTGGAATTATATTTCTACTCCTCGTATTCAGAATGCAATTTGGTGCGTCTGATATGCTCTTAGGTCCCACAAAAATAATGTTTAAGGTGGGGGACCGAGCCCTTGACATGAGAAACAAGAAGAGTCTTTAAAAAGGACACAGTGCACTGAGCAGGTGTATATTAATTTGTTTCAAATTTTTGCATAACTCTCAAGCTAGAAACTCTTTAAATATTATATTTAAGAAATAAAGGGTAATGCATGATCCTTTACACGAAAATAATGTGTCCGAGGCAGTAAAAACGTAAATAATGGGTGAGGCGCAGCCGAACCCATTATTTAAACGTTTTTACTGCCGAGGACACATTATTTTGCGTGTACAGGATAATGCTGCACCCTTTATTTCTATTCTATTACCACAAAATAGTGTGATTTAAAGAGAAAATATCAAATTTTATGCCCAAATATTTCAAGTTGTTTACCTCAAGGTGGAGCGCATACGCATAGCCAAAGCGTATGCACATTCCAATAACACAACCTAACATTCCATTCTCCCCTATAAGCAGGTATGCACATACAATAACACACCCCTGACATTCCCTTCTCCCCTACATAAGCAGGTGTGCTGTGCGCTCTGCTGTGCGCTGTGATGATAGAAGAACATAAAGTTCGTTGCCCTTGACACTTTATCGCTAATTAATGGTCTGTCACGTGACGCGTTTCAACAAATCACAGTGCGCGATTTTGAATAATGGGTCGTGGGGTAATAGAATCAATTATAACATGCAGATAAGGCCTTGATAAGATGTTTACTCATACATGGACACTTATTTTAATAGTTCTATACTTTCGCAAATCAGGGACTCAGAGATCAGAGAAATGCCCAAAGTTATTATTTACAGAAAAGATAAGCAAGCATTACTGCGTAGATATGTATTCAAGTTCCATGAAGCATGGAGGTTACTGGTGTTACTGGTTTTTCTTATTGCATTCTCAAGAATCGGGACTAAGAGTCAGTTGGCAGTAAATCGGCTGTGTAAATATATCCAGTGTTTTTTCCTATATGCTCAACCTTATTACTAAGTAAACAATTGTATTGTCGTTATTCACCAATCATTGAAGCCTATTGTAATCATGTGATGGCGCAAACCAATTGCAAAGATGCTTAGAACAAAGACTTAAAAAATAAAAATCCTGACTGCCACTGTCCTATTGGCAAGATTAGATGGGTCAAATAGTCCTATTTATGTGGGGCAGGATTAGATCAAGCCATAAAAACGACCCTATGAGGAATTATTTCCAAGCCTCTTAACTACAGGCTTGATGGGATACAGTAGCTATTCAAGAAACGTGGTATGTAAGGGATAAATTGTGTAGATGAGACATGGTTCAAGTGGAAACATAGTTCACTCCGTGAACAAAAAATGCAGTGGCTAGCTAGCTCATTCATTGCAAGGGTTAGTGTACTACATTTTAGTAACTACTGAAAGTGATAAAAATGTATGTGGGAATAGAGCGTATGTAGTTTGGGAGTTACAGATATCTGAATGTAATGAGCAGTATGAGTTCCATGCAGGTTTTGTGTATTGAAATGTTGAAACAAGGAAAACTGAGAACATCTTTTTTTCTATTATATACAATGATAAATATTTCTATCAATTATAATTATATTCATGGAAGTTTCACGTGCTGCCTATTTGGCAACATTCGTTAAATCGGGCACAACATTAACAATTTGGCATATACCTCTTCATGTAACACGGCATTTGTTAACATAACATGTTGGGGATTTTTCCCTCATCAAAAAGTACTCCAATGGTGTTGTGATGGAGATATCGCGTTTTTCCGTTTTATGATTAGGTTTCGTCCAAAGTATAATTCAGTTTATTTCTGATCAACACTTTTTGACGTATTTAAGTTAATAGTAAACTACTTGGCACAGACGTTACTACGTCATTTCATTCATAATATTGATCTTGTTTGAGCTTGTTATCCACCATGACCACGATCGTTCACGATTCGCACGCTCCGAGTCTGTAGCAGTTTATTTCCAAAGACTGTCATTAATTTAATTTTTTTTGTAACTTTCTATTACAATTATTCAAATGATAATAAAAAGTAAATAAAAATCATTGTTTGTATATCTGGTGATATCAATATAGATACACAGTTAGATATTAAATAGAAGAAATATTTTTGTTGCTTTTGACTCAAAGTCGTTGCATAAAATTTATTGTTACGTTAGTCGGTCTAATTTCATTAAATTTCACCTCATGAAATTATTGTTAATATTGTACTCATAAACATTCAATATTTTATATATTATAAGCAAGATATGAGTACTCGTGCTGGTCCAGAACAATTCAAGACTGGAACAAACTACTATACCACATCCCTACAATACAAGATTCCAACGAAATCAAGAAAGAGGCAACTCAAAATGTGCAAATCATTCCTGTTCCTTTGCAAGAGTTGGGCAGTGTCGCGCACTCTTAAGCATAAACCTACTAGAGGAAACGTTAGAAAAAACCAAACCATGCAATAATATGCTATAATAAAAATTCCTTTAAAAAAGGAATGGGCGCCCAACGGGAGCTTTGATGTGATGTGCTGAGATAGCTTGAAATGTAACCATTTGGATAACAATTATACTCCGTTAAAGCAATCGTACGCGTAACATCATAGTAAACGAAGAAAGATTACGAAATGCAATATATTGCAGTGAGAGATGTGTAAAATGGTACTGCATAGGATGCAGGATTGGTTTCAAATAAAAAGGGATAAAACTCAGCTTAAAATTTCGGTTACTTTTGTTTAGGCATTCATGGTATACACCAATCCGAGAAGCGTTTACTGTATTTGGCCCTCTATTGACGGACACACAGATGTACCAGAGCGGGGTATTTAATTCGTAATTCAATACTCATGATTGTGTATTGAAAATCACTGTTGTGTACAATTCCCGGGTACAATTCTGTATAGCACACAATAAATAATGGATGTAACCCCGGACCTCGGGACACCTCAGTTTTACATCGGGGACACCGCAGTAATGGCGAAGTCGTATTGGTGTATAACGGTATTTATTTCTTATGAGTGACTGCAATGGTAAAGAAGGCAAGAAGGATCTGAACGAGTGTTATTTAGTGACTTTTTATTTAATCAATATTGAAAAAGACATGAATATTAATCTTTAGATACCAATGTTTTACTTTGAAACAGCAATGAAAATGAAGTTTAAGTTAACATGAACAATGGCCTGGACGCCGGTACGCGACGGAGAACAATTCAAAACTGACACCTATCTATTAGAAGTCAATGGAAGTAATACTATCTATCCCCGGGGATACTATCCAATAATCACAACATGATTGTATGAATTAGAAACAATGAAATCAACGTGTAAACAAAAGTTAGCTTGCAGTAGATACCAGATTTATTTTTCACCAGGTTATTGTATGTGCTAACTAATCATAAACTGAACTATTCATGAATGAGAAACTCTAACATCATTGGTCAAATTAGCTACGCGAAGCGAAAAGTAAGCTACGCGTAGCAGCTCCACGTTATGACGCTTCCGGCCGACAACAGGGGCCGACAATAGACGTGTCAGCACATTGTAAAAACGGTGCTCCTTTGAATGAAGGAATTAAGTTACAACAACAACAATGGCATTTTACGTGTTTGTACCATGATAAAAGGCGTTCATTAATTCCGTATTTCAAGAGTAAATTCCTGCTGTATATAAAACTACTTTACTTGTATTCAGTGCATCTTATTAAACAGTAATAAATTCAAAACCTCCGTAGAGAAGGGCCCCAAAAAGCATGTTTCAGTTTAAAATTGTAAGAGTGTTGGAGCATTTTTATTGTTAATAATTACAAACGCCGGTGGTAAAGAAATAAATGTGTACTTGACCCAGGTTACGCGAAACTCACATTACGTTTTATGAATACAGTGATTGATTTCAACAGATTTGAAGTTCTTTTAAAATAAATTTCGCGCTAATAAACCTTCCTTGTCCCGTTGCATCATGCAGTTATTGTTAACTACATGTATGCACGCAACACAGGGGCACTCACAATAGGCAATTGAATACATGAATACAAAAGCCACCCAAGTCCATGGGAAGTGATTTTGAGAGAAAAACCTGTGTATCATTTTAATTCCTTCAGTTAGATTTACCTGGTCAATATGGAAAGTTTTATGTGCAAATGAGTTGATTAACCTGTATTAGGTATGACGATTAGCATTTCAGGGACTTCGTGGGGTTCATTTTAAATTTTGGACTTGGGTGGTTTTTTTGAATCATATACAAAGACAACAATGTTAGAATGAGATTCCCACTAGTAAGATAATACAAAATAAAGCACACAGGTATGTATAATGTTGTATAAAGCATTCTGCCATGTAATATAAAGCACACACTTTCCTTTATTAAACCCATTTTTTTCTTCAAAAGTCACTCTCTAGCAATGAATGTGTTACAAGTGGACTTTTATACATACTGGATTTCAATCAATGTGTTACAAGACTCAAATCATGGAATTGGGTGATTCTTTCATACGTGTTATTTTTCACATGCTCAATAGACACAGAGGATGAATTTGAGTTGTTCTTTCATACATATGACAGGCCTATGCAGAGCAACAATTTCCCATGCTTAACTCAATTTGGCCAAAGTATGGACTTGGGTGGCTTTTGTATTCATATATTCAATTGAACCCTACTGGTAGCGCTGTGTTGTAGATATAGGAGGTGAACTAGTTAGCGTCATACATCAAAAAGTATAAAAGCTATGATTTTAGTACTTGCTCCGCTCGTACATGTCAATATAGCGTCATTATCGATTGGATTAGTCGACCGTAGCGGACAATTCGATCGCTCATTGGATTAATATTATCACGTGGTAATAAATTTGCATTGGACAATAGATTACTATAATGGTTTAATACTGCATATATCGGTTTAATGTTCACTAAGCGGGTTTATGGCTGGAAAGGTCACGGTGAATCTGACGTGGACATAACTGCAATATGGCTAAAATGCCGAATTTTTCTTCTCCTTCATTTCTTTTCCTATTTTGTCGCAAAACCGCGACCGGATAACTAAATGAGGTAATTTGTGACAGGAAACTAAAGCTTTCTAAAAGATAATGTAAGTGTAGAACTAGGGTTATGTTATTTATGTTGATATAAAGATAATGTGGGGATTATGTTTAAGCTTGTGATCTAAATCGGAGAACACAAGGCATGTCTTTAGGATTTCCTGTTTCCTTCATTTTTCGTTATTGTTATGCTTTACCGTTTTAAAGTTTGCAAACAAATCACTTCTTTTTCGCCTTTTGTCTTTCAAATACGTGTTAATAGTGTCAATAGTCGAAGAAATGGCCATATGGGCATTAAAGGTCTAACACTTAAGGTCTACTTAAAGGTCTAACATCGTTGACCAGGCCAACTGGTCATGTTTGTGCAGTAACCATGGTAACTAAATACCAGCAATTACAAAGTGTTTATACTAGGATTTAGACAGGTAATCACCTTGTCTTTACAGAGTTTGCTATATCTACGGAGTCTAGATTTAAAGGGCACTTCGTGATCCACAGCCTCATCCCCCCACTTTTCTCAAAAAAGGTTGAGATTTTTATATCACTGGAAACCTCTGGCTACATAATGTTTATGTACAAAATATTTCTTGCAGATTAATTCGTTTTGCAAAGATATCGTGAAATTTGAATTTCGTTCTGGTGCACCAGAACGAAATTACAACGTATTGTCTATGGAGCAGTGTAATACACATAATCATGCATAACTCGCAAACGCAATATCGGAATCAACTGAAATTTTGGGAATATGCTTTTTTCGTGGATATGTACTGAAAAATGTCATAAAAAGAGGATGCTAGGATCACGAAATACTCCTTTAATGTTATGGCCTATGAACTGTCAAGGTTACATTTACTCTATAGGTTTGTTGAACTTGGCCCCATGATTCTAGAATAAGATGAGTTCTCATAATTTGACAAATTATTCATTGTTTTGACTCATCATAATCATTTAAACTATTTGATTGGAGCATTTTGAAAATTTAACCCTTGACATTGTTATTGTACCCTTTGACCATTTACTTTTTTATGCCTTGATATTTTATATCTTGATCAAAGCATTGTCAAATTTAATACCCATGTGGCCTTTGACCACCATAGCTCAATTTGCTCAAGGGTGCTTTCTTGGCACACGGCAGATTCTGAACCACACACCCTCCTCTAATAATTGCAGCAACAGCCCTTACTGGGGTTGTATGCGGTTAAGTGGGTTTAGTCAGAGCTATAATCTTTTGGGATTTTTTATGTTGTAAGTCATGTAGTTCAGCAGGCTGTCTGGTCGTACCAATAGGATGTTTCTCATACGCTTCTCAATGTGCTTTGTAAATGAGTGTAAATTGGGCTATTTCAGAAAATAGTTCGGTTCGGTTTTCCGGACTTTTGTTGGAAATCCAGACTTCTAAAGTGTTCAAATGCGAAAGACAGCAGAAAAATAGTCAATCGTCAATTTGAGATGCTCAATTTCGTGACTTTTATTCATTTAATTGCATTTCTAAGCCTTTTCCAGTATAACATTAGAAACTGGAATTTCAGTCGTTTTCAGAAAGAAAATTTGGAAATACAACATTTATTGAAAAGTTACTCCTCTATAGCCGGTGCGCACTTATTTTCTGCAAGAACCCATTTTCGTATTATTACATTTGACAATAGTCTTTTATCATGGTTTATAAATGTTCAGGCAAATTGGTAAAACTGTAAAAAATAACGCATGTTTGTCAGAGTTAGCCTATATATTGAGGAGAAAAATGTATAATGTTGGCAAATGAAGTAAAGGCAACACTTTTTTACCGTAAAAATATCGAAACTGCATCCAAGTTGCGCAATTTAATCAGAACTCTTTAACAACGGCTATTTTGAGGTCAAGTGCATGTAGTCTGTGTTTGAGGAGATGTTCTTTCCAGTAAATCTATGACTTCTCTATTACGCATAATGAATTTGTTTCATAACAAGTCCCAAACGGTGGCCGAATGATTGCATGATTAACGCCTGCTATGTGACTTGTTGCTGTAAGTGGCATAAAGTGATGTGATTACTAACCGTTTAAGTACCATTTAAAATGAGTTAATTGTTAGGGTTTGTTCACCCTTTATACTTGATTTATCCCAAATTTTATTGCGATTCGGAAGAGATGCTGACCTAAAGTTGTTTGCGCTAAAATATTAAGACAAGTAAAATATAAACTGCAGAAGAAGATACGGATTTTATAAAATAAACATGATAAACATGATAAAAAGATCTCAACTCTTGATATAAGGGGTATCATTTCTGCTCCGTGTCCATATTTTTTTGGGAGGGGAAAACATCCAAAACTGTCGTTTTGATGTATTGTTGACCTTAACACAAAAACCAAGACCTAATAGAAATATGAAATACAATTACTGTATTCTTTGACTAATTTCATATACGAGTAATGTGTTAATATTGCATTACATTACCTGTGATTGAAAATATTTTTGACCTCTCGGGTCGGGAAAACCATCCTTAAACTAAATGACTCGGATCTGCTTACGATAAATACATTCTACACGGAGCCCTACTTTATTTGGAATACAAATGTTATGTTTGCAAATTCATTACAGAATGTCGGAATTCAATCCATATATATACATAAAAGTCATTGAATTTTTGACTATTTTTGCATTTTTCTCAAAAAATAATAACACACTGGTAATAAAAATTATGTATATTATTGAGCAAGGAATCAATTACTACACTGAAATTTCAGTGACTCAAGACAAGCGGTTCAGTATATATGATAGGAAACGAGGTACATGCTAGCGATACCTTTATTCTTATCATAAATAACAAACCACTTGTCTTGAGTCACTGAAATTCCAGTGTAGTAATTGGATTCCTTGCCCCTATAATATACATAACTTTTGTTACCACTGTGTTATTAGTTTTTGAGAAAAATGCAAAAATAGACACAAATTTATCGAGGGGTGTAGTACCACCTTAATCAAGTGGTGATTGTGCTACATTGTTGTGATACAATGCCTCATTTCATCTCACTAGTAGGCAAAGGTTTTTGTCTCACTAGTGGGCGAAGTTTTTTCTTTAAAACTCCCTAGCCCCCGATAATATCTAATGGTGCGCCCATCAAAGGAAACCCTGTGGAAAACTGAAAATAATCATTATAATGTGTGTTCTTCATTTTGATAATTTGCTTATTTGCATTATTTTACGAGGATTGGAGTTCTGTATGGTTACCCTTTTGGCTAGGGTAAGGGATATGTTTAGTGTTAGGCTTAGGTCATAGGTTAGGGTTAGGGTGAAGTTTAGGGCTAGGGTGTATAAGTAAGTTATTGAGTTTCCGGACTATCGACCTGCAACCCATTCATTATTATGTAGAATTAAAACTTAATATTACAATCTATTATAAATTAGGCAGTTTGGCGAAAAACTATATTACGGTCTACATTATTTCGGGAAACAAATTTTTGAGATGCAAAGAATATGGTCCTCCGTACCCAAATAAAACGTCGAATTTTGTTTTTGTTTTTGTTTACGTTAGGCTGAGCTGGGTTGCGATCACATAGAAGTATGCTGTATACTGTACATGGTATTCGCTATACGATATACGCTCATTCGATCAGGCTGAGTTCACATAGTATACTACTATGTGATCTACTATGTGAGCTGAGTTTACATAGTATCCGGGCATACACTACTATGTGAACTCAGCCTGATCGAATGAGCGTATATCGTATTGCGAATACCATATACCGTATACTTCTGTGTGATCGCAGCCCTTAAGGGTGTCAAATTAAGCTTCAAACGCACCGAACGGGCCTTTCGGACTAAAATAAGGTTGCCATGTTTTCACTCGCATACTACTTTTTTGGTCTCATACTCCGGTCACTACATCAACTATTACATCAACTTTTCATACTTTCATTAGACAATAGCTCCATCACGTTCACAATACATGAATTATGCCAATCAAGAATATGGAGATCAAGACTGTTTATACATCTCATTTACTCAAATGGGTCAATGTCCTTTCTGGAGATCAAGAATGTTAACATCTCATTTACCATATTTACATCAATTGTGTACTCTAAAGGGTCAAAGTCCTTTTTGGAGATCAAGAATGTTAACATCTTATTTACATTAATTGTGTACTCAAAAGGGTCAATGTACTTTTTGGAGATCATGAATGTTAACATCTTATTTACATAATAATGACCACAAACATTGACCTGGTAATTACCACACTTGAATATGTACAGTCACGTGTCCACTGGAGTGAGTGGTCATGACCATCATTTACCTGACCATCAGCATCAGCCACTTAATGCACGTCTGTTTGAAGACACTAGGTAAAACCTTCGACCTCTATGACCCAGGCTTGGGCGTACATACTGCTTCCGTGAGTGTATAGTAGTTCAGGAAATACACCGGTTAGTAAATCCAAACAGCCCAAAGTCCCGAACATGGATTTTAAAATCGACGTAATGATTATACAATTTTTTTTTGCTTAAAAGGGCATTTCGTGATCCATAGCCTCATCCCCCCACTTTTCTCAAAAAAAGTTGAGATTTTTACATCACTGGAAACCTCTGGCTATATAATGTTTATGTACAAAATATTTCTTGCAGATTAATTCATTTAGCAAAGATATCGTGACATTTGAATTTCGTTCTGGTGCACCAGAACGTAATTACAAGGCATTGTCTATGGAGCAGTGTAATACACATAATCATGCATAACTCGCGAACGCAAAATCAGAATCAACTGAAATTTTGGGAATAGGTTTTTTTCGTGGATATCTAATGAAAAATGACATAAATAGAGGATGCTAGGATCACGATATACTCCTTTAATGGGCAATAAGAAAATATTTTTACATAATAGATACGTTTTCTACATTCCTGAAATGATTTTAGAGGTGCAAGTCTCGATGAAGCCGTTGATCATGGCGATAGTTTTGAGACAGAACATATCCCAAAAATGTTGCATTTTTTACCTAATGGGAAAAGTGCATGTTTTTGGTTACAACTAAACGAGTTTTTTGTTTTTATTTTACATTAAAACATTACAGGATATCAAAATAAATCTATATACACAAAAGTCATTGAATGTGATTTCGTTTTGCATTACGCAATGTGTGCACCTAACCTTCACATCCGCACCTGTGTCCGCGGCACCTGCACCTGTCCGGGATAGCTCACATACTTGGCCCACTGTCAACATTCCTTAAACAGGTGGTGATTGTGTTACACTGTTGTGATACAATGCCTACTTATAAAAATAATGTAACAAGTGCTGCGAAAAACTGAAAATAACATGTGTTTTTATTTTGATAACTTGTTGATTTACATTATTTTACGAGTCTTTATTATTGTTTGCAACAAAGATTAATTTTTGCAATTGTATTTGAGGGACATGTAGTTGTTCGGTACTAATGAACAAGAGAAAATACTGATCAAATCCAGACTTTCAAAGTCTCCAAAGACAAAAAATTCCTGCAGAAAAATAATTTAACATCAGAAATCCTCAATTTAAGAGCTCATTTTGGACATGTCCGTGATTTTTCCTTCATTTAATTGGATTTCCAAGCTTTTTCAAGTGACATTGGCAACAAGAATTCCGGTCGTTTCAGAAAGCTGACTTGGAAATCCGGACATTTCTTTGATTGAAAAGTTACTCCTCTACAGGGGGTGTGCACTTATTTTCTGGAATAACCCAATGTATGCACACATTTATTCAGGAATGATGTTTTTTTAAAAAGCTTCTATATTTATATTTTTCAATATTTTGATGTGCAATAATTTTATATGTACCAGTGATGAAGTCAAATAAATAAATAAATAAATAAATAAATAAATAAATAAATAAATAAATAAATAAATAAATAAATAAATAAATAAATAAATAAATAAATAAATAAATAAATAAATAAATAAATAAATAAATAAATAAATAAAACAAAATAATAAACAGATTTACTGAAAATGTTAAATTTGTTTATATTAATGATTGAAAAATGTTTAGCAGTACTGTGTGTAAAATTTAATTCTTGTCTTTTAATGATTCTATTTATAAATTGAATACATGAATACAAAAGCCACCTAAGTCCATGCGAAGTTATTTTGAGAGAAAAACCCGTGTATCATTTTAATTCCTTCAGTTAGATTTACCTGGTCAATATGGTAAGTTTTACGTGCAAATGAGTGGATTAACCTGTATTAGGTATGACGATTAGCATTTCAGGGACTTCGTGGGGTTCATTTTAAATTTTGGACTTAGGTGGTTTTTGAATCATATACAAAGACAACAATGTTAGAATGAGATTACCACTAGTAAGATAATACAAAATAAAGCACACAGGTATGTATAATGTTGATAAGCATTCTGCCATGTAATATAAACCACACACTTTCCTTTATTAAACCCATTTTTTGTTCAAAAGTCATTCTCTAGCAATGAATGTGTTACAAGTGGACTTTTATACATACTGGATTTCAATCAATGTGTTACAAGACTCAAATCATGGAATTGGGTGATTCTTTCATACATGCTATTTTTCACATGCCCAATAGACACAGAGAATGAATTTGAGTTGTTCTTTCATGCATATGACAGGCCTATGTATAGCAACAATTTCCCATGCTTAACTCAATTTGGCCAAAGTATGGACTTAGGTGGCTTTTGTATTCATATATTCAATTGCCAAAAATAAACGAAAATTGATCCATAACATGATCATAATCAATATGTTGCAACATTTCATGTAAAATGATTGATATAAAGTAAACATGCGTAGGTATTTGCCATGTAAAGATTTCATTGTTTGTACCATTCTTCGAAAACAATATCCATTTCAAGTTCTTACTTTCATAAAAATTGCGAGAAAATTGCTTTCGTCACTGCATCGAATTATGGAGTGGGTGGTAACAACTTGAGTTAAATCTACATAACTTGTATCCACCCCGTGCCTAGAAACGCGAAATAGAGACAAGTCACAGAATAGAATACTCAATAAATTGTAACGTGTACTACTTTCACCGAACCAGCAAGAAGAGCTGTGACAATCCCAGAATGCTTTACGAAAAGTTAAAATATCTTTGAGCTTTCAACTTGAAAAATGAGACCAAAGCCCCTTACCAGACCAGATGCATCCATTGAGAGGTTACATAATTATATTTTCGCCGATTCCCCTCGGTTATGGAAGTCCTATTAAGGTTAGCATCTATTTTAAAGGCTGTTGCGATTTGGTAGTTCACAGCATCTTGCGAATGGTAGTGAGCTTTGGCAAAAATTGCATTGATTATTTCATAGTGAGTGTGATGAAGAATACAAATATCAAAGATATACTTTTGTAGGTCATGTTATGTTGTAAAGAAGGCTGAAACAACAACACTTTTGTAAAACGTACATAACGCATTAACAACAATAAATTAAGCAAGTTTTCAAAGTATATGATTTGTAGAATGAACTTTTGCAAAACATCAAAGTGTTATTTTGCAATAATATATTGATTTAGATATTGAAAATCGATTTTATTGGTTGCTTCGACCAACACACCTAGTCTACCGTTAATTTGTGACAATAAATAGCGTCTCGAGATTCGTGGTCGGTACACAAGTAGTTTTTCCGGCCGATGGAACACCACGTACTATAAATAGAAATTCACCGGAATTGTTGAGATTCTTACAACCGTTGCATGGTAACAGGTGGTTAAACTGCATACGTTTTGAATTTTGACAAATTATATCAAAATGCGCCTATTTTCCTGCAATGAATGATGGGAAGGCGTTGAATGATCCTCTGCACGGATACTCTCTCTACTACATGACAAAGATACGCGGAATTTATACGTGGATATTCCATTTGGTGTTGAGACGCCTTTCTTCTTAGCCGCGATCTATTGCTGTCAGTAAATTTGAGAAATAGAAGAAGCACCAAATCAATGTTGCGTATCTTCGAGTTAATCTGTGGTCATATTGGAACGTTGACGCAAAGGTCAACTGGCAAATATTACGAGTTAACTTAAAAAATAAACTGCATTTTTGCTACATTACTCAAGGGGTTGTTAGCTGTGCTAATTAGGGATACTGATCGCTATTGTCTTGTATTTGAGGGGGTGAGAGTGTCATGGAAGGTTGAAATTCATAAAATATTTAAAGAAACATAAAACAAATAATAAGATGAAGTTGTAGGTGAAGGAATTTTTAAACAAATAAGGCTACCTAAGGTTGATGACTTGGTGTCATCAGGTCATCCGTTGCTTTTCTTGATCATAATCGGTTATAATCGGGATTAATAGACTACACTCTTATCAAATTGAATAGATTCCTCTTCAGAGGGGGACTTACAAAGTATCTCTTCAATTTTGCAAGGTTCCCCTCCCAAAAATGGTAAATTGAATAAGGGGTCAAATGTCATAAGATTAATACTTGTCACAAATATAGAAGTATGCTTCTTTGTTATATTTCTGACAAGTATCAAGCTTTTATTTGACCTTTAACCCCTCATTCAATTTACAATTTTTGAAGAGGAACCTTGTGAAATTGAAGAGAAACCTTGTAAGTCCCCCTCTGAAGAGGAATATATTCATTTTGATAAGTTTGTTAAGAATGTAAATCTATAATCTTTCTGTGTCCTACTTTTGAAATTCCGTTTTGTCAATATGTCAGTTTCCGTGTTTGTTCGTTTTCTTGTGGCTTTTCGTGTCTTGTAATTTTTCACTTTTTTTTAAAAATTAATTAAATTTTATTTATATGAAATCATATTTTCCGTTTTCTACCTAAAATTCGTCTGTTTTCCGTATCACGGAACACTTATGTCTTTAGATTAGATACACAATACACATGTTAAAAATGAAGTTAAGATGGTACTACACTCCCTGATAAATTTTGTGACTAATTTTGCATTTTTCTCAAAAATAACTACACACTGTTAACAAAAGTTATGTATATTATAAGGGCAAGGAATCCAATTACTTCATTGAAATTTCAGGGATTCAAGACAAGTGGTTCATTATATATTCAAGAAATGAGGTACATTCTAGCGGTACCTCTTTTCTAATCATAAATAACGTACCGCTTGTCTTGAGTCACTGAAATTCCAGTGTAGTAACTGAATTCCTTGCCCCTATAATATACATAACTTTTGTTACCAGTGTGTTATTATTTTTTGATAAAAATGCAAAAAAAAGTCACACATTTATCACTGTAGTACCCCCTTAAGCAATAGAAAACAAAGCTGTCGTTGAATACTGTATCTTGCCTTGTTGAAAACTATAATAAAGATAAAGAAAAGCAAAGACAATACAATTTTTGAAGGATAACAATTGCATTTTCAACTTTGCACTCCTCATCCACTATAGAATTGTTATATTATTTTTTCTTTAAGAATTTTCTAATAAACCAATTACAAATCGTCACAAGCCATTCTAAGCAACCAATGGAGATTATCACCACAGCACCACAATGCACCATGCTTTTGCAAAACACCATGAAACTGGTTCCTGATGCATATAAGTTCCCATTGAACATGTACGCAAGGGATACCTTTACAGCAGCAATATCATCGAGGCTCTTAGGTTGTGTATGTTATCTAATGAGTAAACTGAGTGTCTCATGTACTCATAAGACATAATTTGTCTTACTTTCACGAGCTCTTATGTAATGAGTACACAAGACCCCAGTTACTCATAAAAACCATTCAAAACCATGAGCCCTAGTGATATTGCTGCTGTAAAGTCCTCCTTCGAGTACATGTAAACCGCGAACTTGCATGCATCAGGAACAGTTTTAGGGTGTTTTGCAAAAGCATGGTGCATTGTGGATCTGTGGTGATAATCTTCTTTGGGTCTGGCTGATACTGATCAAATTTCACGTAAGTGGCATATACAGCACATGGTGTATTCTGGGATGCTGTGAAAATCTCCATTGCTATTGAGCTATAACATGATGATCATAATAATAATGTAAATAATAATATAAATAACTAGTGTCTTTGAAGGTACAAAGATAAAAAGTTGCGAAATGATATGTAATTTAATGGGCCTTATAATCGTAACAAATTATGACAAGACAATTTTTACAAGCTAACCTTTGACTGACCCCTGTTTAAGGACATGTCAGTGGTTTGTCGTATATCAGATTTACACACGTTTTACTGGGTGACAGCCAATGTAAACTATAAATGACAGGAATACCAGCGGATGTAAATACAATGGAGTACCGCAGAACTATATTTAAACACGCCACGCGCACCAAAACCACACAACTTTAATAGGTTGATGAGAGTAACCACTCTGTTTTATGATTATTGAGTGTTCAACTGAAAGAATGTTGAAGACTTCCGATTTTTTCCCCGGGATTTTGTTACAGTTGTTGTTTGATAATGAAAAGGTCAGTAGTTCCAATCGCGACTTGCTGTCAATGTAGTGACAACATACTAGTCTTAATCCCATCGATTGATAACATTTGCGGTAATAAGGTCCAACCCACCGTTTTGCTAGGTTTTATTGGTTAAGTAGTATTGAGTAACTAATTAAAACTTAATGTATGTAAATAGTGATTAAAAGAGACCCAAGAAATAAGTTTGTTCTATGATGATATAAAAAAATATTACAGTGGTTGGATAAGAAGTGTGCTGTTCAGTTCATGGCAAATCTTGGGAAAGCTGTATTGATTATATATAAATTTATTCGCTCCATTGTATTAATGACCACAAACCTTCTTGCAGTGAATGGAATTTATTAAGGCTCTTGGTTACCATATCACGCTATTTTAGTATGCCTTCGAGTGCCATATACTTTGTGTGGGTATCGTTTCGATCGTGGTTCAATACTCAGGAGCGTATTGACATAGTAATATTACGTAACTTCGATAATGAATTTTGCCAAAGTGGCCGGACTGGAGATCGAACCAGAGACTACTGTCAGTCTCCAACCCAGTATCACTGAGGTTTATGGAATAATTCATAAACTATGTTCATATCATGAAAATCACCTGTGAGCAAAATTTCCTCAGGTGGTTATATATTTCAGCATTTTCACATATCCACCATTGTCCACGAGTATGACAATGTTAGTGTATTCTGTCCGTACATTATTTTATTATCACTCTGTTTCTTGTATCACCCTATTGCATGTTCCCTGACTGAAACGGTGGTTTTGTGATACTTCAATACTTGACCAATAATTAAAAATAGCGGCACGTGGCATAAGCATGTAACGCATAATTGGGTTGCTACGATGACTTAAGATTGATTGTGAAGCTTTAGGTACACAAAAACGATGATATTCAAACAATGCAAAGAATTCGCCTCAGATTTGATTTATGTTTGTACTGTAAGGTCATTGTGTACAATTGTTGTACTTAGAGTTGATACAGTAATCTACATGTTATGTGGAATAGATATAGGCACCTAGTATCTATGCCCAGACGGACTTTCTGTATTAAGACATGTAGGCGTTTTGGGGGCTTTTTTGTCTGCTAAAAATGGTTGACGAATGCACACTCAATTTTAAGTACAATAGAATTTTCTAAAAAAACCTTTTCCTCCGGTGATTCAGCAGAGAGTAATGAAATAATTACTTAATTTCTCGGATAGCGACGCGACGTTTGCACAGTATTTTGTGGGAAATGAGAGCACATCAGACACAACAAATTGCATTCTGAAAATGAGGAATATCCTTCTGATATCAAATAATATGGATTTTTTGAAATTCGCGATATAATACACATTTTATGACAAATTATTAAAAAATGATGACATTTAACAGTACTTAAAGTGTATGTAGCTGAGATGAAAAGCCGTCCACCACATGAAAATTTTGACTTTTCGTATAAGATATACATTTCCCCCCTTAAAGACCTTTGAGGTGTTTACTAAATACACTTAGTACTATTAATACATTTAGATTTATAATGTTTACTTCGAGGACTGTTATTATGAAAAAATATAAAAATTATCAATTATTTGTCATAAAAATTTGTATTAGGCCCTATATCGCAAATGTCAATAAAACTATATTATTTTATATCAGAAGGACATTCCTCGTACCCATAATGAAATTTGGTGTATCTGATGTGCTCTCAGACCCCATAAAATATTGTGGGAAGGTTGGTGACCGATTTCTTAAAGCATTACACAAAAATAAGAATATGTTTCCTCTTGCTAGTCGGCTATTTGTGATAAAAAGATGCATTTCTCGTCAAAATAAGTGTTGATTAGCAAGACTGTTATTGAAAATCCCACCTTTCCAATTACGTTTTCCAAAGGTTGATAGTACTTTGGGGCAAATAATAAGATGCACCAAATGTATGTTACAAATGGTTCACAAGTTCTAAGTTTCTCCCTAATACTGTTTAAATGCAAAAGGCCTGCTCATAATGGGCTATTCCAGAAAGTATATTTTCTGGAATAACCCAATCGTATTGCCTGAAGCAATTGTATTAAGTAAAATTATACTTGCTGATACTGTGGGTACCATTATGCAATGACTTTTAATATCGACACCAGTTCAGCACTTCACGTTCCCATCACGACAGAAATGCATGGACAATTGATGGAGTAAGACAAACTATTTAACAACGTGAATATCTTGAACAATAGTATTCTTTATCTTGCCTATCAAACATGAACCTTTGTCAACCAAGCAAGAAGAATAGAGTAAATTAAGGGGGAGGGGTGAACGTTTGGAGAGTATTTTTGTGGGACATGAGAGCACATCAGATATATCGAATTGCATTCTGAATACGAAGAAAGTCTTTCAAATATCAAATAATTTTGATTTTTTTGAAATCCGCCATATAATACACATTTTATAGCATATGATTAAAAATTGACATTTTTGATATTTAACAGCCCTCGAAGTAAACTTTCTAAATCTAATGATATGTACTTAAAGTGTATGTAGCTGGGATGAAAAGGCGGCGATCAATTATTGAAAATTGTGACTTTTTGTATTGAAGATATGGATTACAAAAAATAGATCTTTTTGGGTAAAATGTATATCTTCAATATGAAAGGTCACAATTTTCAATTGATCGTCGAAGCGTCGGCTTTTCATCTCGGTTACATACACTTGAAGTACATATCATTAGATTTAGAAAGTTTAGTTCGAGGACTGTTAAATATCAAAAATTTAAAAAAAAAATCAAATTTTAATAATGTGTCATTAAATTTGTATTATATCGCGAATTTCAAAAAAAATTGTATTATTATTATTATTATTATTATTATTATTATTATTATTATTATTATTATTATTATTGCTATTATTATCACTCTTCTTCTCATCTTCTTCTTGACATAAGCTCCACTTATTTTAATTGACCATCCTATAAAGAATTATGAATTCTTAATGAGGGTGACATTTTACTCTTGGTGACAACTTAAGCGAAGCGACCCCGTATTAATTTGAAGGTCAACTTAACACTGACGGAAGATTAATAAAATGTCAAACACTCCTAATGATCAAAAGATATGTCGCTTAGACGCACGGTTAGGGTATCAATCTATAATTCTAATTAGATATACTTCTCTGAAACCATCTCGACATGAACATATCTGCATCTTTTTATATACTAAGTATTGACTATTTATTGTCATTTACTTAGAAAACAACACATAATTCGTCCGAAACTTTCCAGAAACACTTCCACATAATGAATAATTAATAACAAGCGGCGTACTCACGCAGATGTATCGTGATTCGTCAGAATCCATCACTTCATTTGCATATTTTTGGCTACAGATGCAATTGAACTAGCTGTGTCTATTTTTAGTGTTTTCTACTCGTCTAGTGAACCTATCACTTGTGGAATTGACAGTGGTCAACTTGTCGATATGCTCATTTGGAATATATATCAGCAAAAAGTAAGAAACCACTGAAATAGATCCGGCTATCGCTTAACAACATCACCTTAGTACAAAACAATCTTCCGGTTTGAAATAGATAAAGGAATATTTAACCAGGTTTTTGACCTGTTTAGGATTGTTCTTAACCCATTTAGAACTGACGATAAGTAAATCCTTCAATTCTGGAAACTTTGAAATACATTAATTTGATAAAATTGTCAGAATTGAGCAATTCCATACCCGTATTTAAAATATACATACAGGTCCAAACATACTTAGATTTGGTCTAGTGGCTCTTTAGCAAATATTTTTCGTTTCAGCCATACTATAGATTTGGCGGACTTTTAAACTGCGAAATCCACAGTTGCGTTAACAGACGACTAGTTTACAGGTAGCGAAAGGACGTCTATAGAATTTCACTGGGTGACCGATTTATAATGATCACGTTTAGCCCTATTGACTTATTTTCAGTGTACGAGCTTAACATCGTTACCGTACGGGCATCACACATTATGGTCATTGGCCGACAGGGCAACTAAATAGAATTTAACTTAATTTGTACCTAATAGTTAACTTTTGTAAGAAGTATATGAAAACAATGATTAATTCAAATTTGATGTAAAGAATAAGTAAATAGTAAACAAAGAATAAACGCATCACGAATATATCAAAAGTAGGACTGTATGGAATTTAATGTCTTAGTGTTTCACTGCAATAGTTATTGTTACAATATGTATTGTATTGACATCTTTATTGATTTTGAATAGACCACATTTTTGAAGAAAAAAACCCAGGTACGAGTCATGTTGATTGCTTTATGTTGGCTCTGGTTTTGAATTCTTTTCAAATAACTCAAAATACTCTCTATCCAGTATTTGTAGCAAGTCATATTTGCAAATCTAAGTCAAGTTAAAAGTCATTTTGCGCAACTTTACAAGTCAAGTTATTCTGTTAGAGTTGTAAGTCAAGTTACGAGTCACACAACTTCTGATACATCATTACCTGAGAATCGGAACAATTTCATTATCAAGAGCGTCAAGATTTACCATGTTTATACGTGTTAGTAGATATCAAAGAATAGTTTAAAACTATTCAACAACACTAACGTTTTTGTCTGAATAATTTCAGTGTAACCATCCTCCTTCAGCAGCGGTGTGATACTGTTGAATGACTGATGTATGACCTTTACATCTTGACGATGTCTTTTGTAAGGTCTTTACGTCTAGAAACGCCTTCCAATTGGACAAAAAAGGAGGTAAAGGTCATACATCCGTCATTCACCAGTATCACACCGCTGATAAAGCATACTGGTTAGTGGTTACTCTAAAATTATTCGGACAAAAATATTAGTGTTGTTGAATAGTTTTAAACTTGAAAAGTTTGAAAATATCCCCTTAGATAACACAAACCACGAAGTGCTTGAGAATGCCCGATTACCTGATCATGTTGGGAATAATAAGTATATGACAACGTTCTTTGGTCCAATTGCCACCTATTGCCACCTAATTGAATTCCCTGGTTTACCACAATGGATATGTTTAGATCATTTGCCTCCACAAAACTAAGTTTTGTTTAACCGGATTCAATAAACTACATGTAGGCCTATATTTGTAAAAAATTTCAAGAGGGTTGTCATTTGACATTTTGACTTTTTACCTGGTCATTTTGTTCAATATCAGACGCAGAGGACAAATGTAACTATAAATTGAATTTCAATAAAGCTACATATAAAATGTGTGGTTGGATAAAGGGTTTTGAGGCGTCCAGCCGCAATGGTTTGTTAAAATACAAAACTACGCACAAAAAGTATCCGAACACTTAAAACAAAGGCAATATCTTAAAGACACTCAACCTTAATTACCAAATAAAGTAATCAATAGATGGATAATTAATTATGCTTAGTTTGATACCTCATTTTAAACGATGCGACTAATTTACGTTTTACGTTAAAATATTGAATAACTTTGTGAGTGTGATACAAGAATAAGTTGAACGAGATAGAAGAATAATGCACGAGTCAAAGACGATCGATTGCAATATATTCTTTTTACGAAAAAAAGCCATTCATTATTATTATTATTATTATTATTATTATTATTATTATTATTATTATTATTATTATTATTATTATTATTATTATTATTATTATTATGTCAGGCTTTCGCTATGCGGTAGAATACAAATTTAAGCTTAACTAGCCGCCAGGTGTAACCAATGTGAATTGTTAGCTTACCACTTGACCTTCTATTTTCTGCCATTTCTTTTCCAAAAGACAAATTTGGAATATACAGATTTATTTGTAGATGTGAATTATATAATTATCATCCAGATAAAATATTTACAGAAGAGTGAAGCCTTGTTTTTGTTTAAAAATAACACATTGATAACACACCGTAAATTAACACAGCAAAAAGGTATCCAGGTCTAACGGTGTTGTGCGAGCTGGTTGTTTGTATTATCACTGTTCCAAACCGCAACACTCTCCAAACGTTAATTTTATAATTATATAACAATGCTTAATTTTCAGCTTGTTTAGATCCTTGCTTTTCCTGCAGTGTCTGTAGCTATTGTCTTTATGCTAATGCTGTAACATAGTTAAGAATGTGGTATCATTTATAAACACGTGCTTTGAAAGAAAAATGGTACAGCCTTTATGTGATTAAAAACAAATTTTATCAAAACAATCCATACATTGGGGTAAAACTAAAGTCAACTTTCAAAACATTTTGACCATTTGATAGTTGCGTGTAGCCTTATCAAGCTGTAGTTGGGAGTTAGATTCAACATTTTCCCGTATCTCCACTCAGTATTGCCAGGTATTACACTATATCGAACAGCTCAAACAATTTAAGTGCATTAAGAAAATGAGGCCAGAGTGTAAAAGGGATTCTGGACAATGTCAGGAAGCCATTAGTGGTGATCTCGCCAGCATTATTCTTGCTGCCATGGCATGTATGGCATCGGCTTGAATTTGGGTAGACTGATAGCCATGCAAAGAGAAGCTGTCACATCAAACGCTTTACACTTAGCAAAAAAGTAGATCACGGAAGGGCTACTCCAAATTTTCCGAGTCATCTGGAGCATACACGTGAATTCTGTTTTTAGCTAATCAGAGCTTGTTGCAACCGGTATAGCCTGCTAGTTGACCAGCAAATTCTTAATCAAATGCAGTGCCAAACACGTAAAACAACAGTTTACTAAGGTATGTTATGAATCAAGGGCATATATATTGCTCGGTCAACATTATATCATTGGCAAGCTAATATTATGAGGACAATGAAAATGACTCCTTCTTTGAGAAAATAAGTCGTTTAATATTGATATTCCACAAAAACCAACTGTAAGCGGTGAGTTCCTTCGAACGAGATAGATTTGGCCTAGAAACTACAGTGACGTATAAATATGAACATGACCAGCTTTGAGAGAATGGACTGCCAACACTGTCAATGCACAGAACGTATGGTGTTTTTATCAGAAAAAACTCTGAATCAAGTATTACAATTTAATGTCAGGCCGCTTCTTTATTATATATTAGTAATATGTGACATTAAAATTCATATGTATATCAACTTGATGAGAAATACTTGGACTAAAGCGATTACTATGCCTTCCAGCGTGTATTTTTTATGAAATACACCGATTAAGTCAAAGTAAAAATTTCAAAAATATTGACCTAATAAGCTGTATTAAACCTCTGTTCGACTTTCTGTCCATTATCAGGCCTATAAAAGATACAATTCACATGTTAAATGCTTGATGTGAATGTCTGATTGAACATGGAGTGTCAGCTAATTGTACAACTAGGATCCTGATCGATTGAGAACAAAAGCTATACAAAAAGTACAATATTACCAACGTCGCGGTATAAGCCGCTAAATTGTGCAAGTTCCTTCGTTGTCTAAACGTAACATTTTCTTTTAAACCCAAGAACATTTGGTGTGAATTGGGTGGTCCATTGTCACGCCTCTCACTGCTTATAGGTCATCGTCAACACTGGCTGACATATTGATGGGTTTAAATGATGTTTTATAGCGAGATCAAACAGACGTGAAATAGGTATCATACCACAAAAAACTAGCCCTTCAGTCAATAATATTGGATCATATCAATGTTAAAGGAATCGATTTTCATCATGTTCATTATCTAAATCAATATATTATTGAAAAATAACACCCATCACGCCCTCTACGGTACATCCTGTCACCTATAAAAGGAAACAGTCAGATGAGATGTGATGAGTTGCCAGTCTGATGAAGCCACTAGTGTAGTGGTGAAACATCACTAAAACGTGAGTAATTCACCAACGTTTTTAGTTGGAATTGTTTATAATGAACAAAATTCACAGTTTAACATGATGGTTTAAATTAACATTCCTAATGAACTTGTTCAAAGATTCAAGACCATACTTTGGAGCAGCTGCAAAAATGAGCTTGCAAAATAGATCTAGGCAAATTGTATGATAGTTATGACATTGGCAACGTTCTTAATCTTTGCCAGCTTGACTCTCTAGTGCATCTACACAAAAGATCTCATCCCTCCTACCAGACTGGAGAGTCATGGTAGGATCCTTTGCAATCCCAGCAAACACAAAACGTTTTCGACATCATTCGCAAAAGGTTATAAAAGGTTGTCAGAAAACGTTTAAATGTCGGGTTATATAAAGGGCTATTCCAGAAAATAAGTGTACACCCCCTATAGAGGAGTAAATTTTCAATCATAGAAATGTCCGGATTTCCAAGTCTGCTTTCTGAAAACAACTGGAATTCCAGTTGCCAATGACACTTGAAAAAGCTTGGAAATCCAATTAAATGAAGGAAAAATCACGGAAATGTCCAAAATGAGCTCTCAAATTGAGGATTTCTAATTTGGAGCTATTTTTCTGCCGGATATTTTTGCCTTTGGACACTTTAAAAGTCTGGATTTCCAACAGTCACGACTGGACAAAAAGTCCGGAAATCCGAACTCCTCTATAGGGGGTGTGCATCTATTTTCTGGAATAGCCCAAAGGGTATATTAAGAGTATAAAACGGTTTCATAACCTTACAAAACATTTTTGGATAATCTACTGCTCAGCAAACAAAAATGTTTTACAGAAAACGTTTAAATGTCGGGTTATATAAAGGGTATAAAAACGTTTTAATAACATTCCAAAAACATTCTTGAAAACTTGATACAAAACATATTAAACAGAAAGTTATTTTGGAGTTGAAAAAATATTTTGAGAAAAATGTTTGCTCAAAATATTTGCAATAACGTTTTAAAAACGTTTTCATGACCTTTATATAACCCGACATATAAATGTTAGTAAAATGTTTTGAAAAAAACATTTTAAGAACATTTCTGTGTTTGCTGTGTTCAAATATTTTAACATCATGTTATTTAAGTATTGACAAAATATTTGGCAAAAATGTTTGCAAAAATAGTTTACAATAACATTTTTTGAAAACATTTAAAAATATTGTTGTAGTTTGTTTTCATACACAACGTTTTAAAACGTTATCATGACCTTCATATAACCCGACATTTTAATGTTATTAAAACGTTTTTACCTAAACCAAAAGCCAAAATATAACTTATTTAAAACGTTTTTAAAACATTTTTGTGTTTGCTGGGATGTAAATCAAAATTACGTAGCTTTATGCAAGGACCGATCGTTTTAAAATCAGCGCCATTCCAAACTTTATCAACGTATTAAATAACTAGGTGTCCTGAACTGTTTTGCATATTCTGACTTTTAAATCTGGTAATATTGTGCCATTTTTACCATTTTAATAGTGTGTATTTATAATGTTTTTGAATGCTGTCTTGTGCAAAATTTCATTTTCTATCAACAGTAGTTCCTTTGTTTTCCCTGGTTCTTATTGATACTGTATAATACTATTTGTTTTATAAATGTTTATTATTGTAAACACCTGTAGTTTGGCCTGAGAGCCATAATTTGTGCGTGATTAAATATACTATTTTATTTATTTAGAATGAAGCCTAATTGAGCTGAAGTTGGGAATTAGATTTAACATTTTGTTTCCAAGTATTTCCTTCACTTAATATCACATTATCACATAATATTGACCAGCTGAAACACTAAGTGAATTAAGGAAATGAGGTCAGAGTGTAAAGGGGATTCTGGACAACGTGGAAAACCATTATCTCCAACGATCTTTTTGCTACTATGGCATCGGCTAGAACTCCGGTAGACTGATGATCATGCAAAGAGAAGCTGTCACATCAAACGCTTTACACTTAACAAAGTAGATCACGAAATGACTACTCCAGATGTTTCGGGGTCACGTGTATTCTGGTTTTAGCTAATCAGAGCTTGCTACAACCGATATAGCCTGTCAGTTGATCAGGATAGTTTATTGAAGGACCCACCAGAATTAATGAATGCTCTTCATTAAAACCATAGGGTTTGGTCAATATATTTTGATGGAGTATAAATTATTTAGGATTTTGTGTGACTAAGTCTTTCTAATTCCAGCTCCTTTTGAGAATGTTTAGACGCGTTTAGCATTTCAAACGAAATTTTGCAAATGTTTAGTGAGATTATTACTGACAAATCCGAACACTTATGGAGTATCAAAACTTCAGACTCGCGAAGGTGTTGAAAACCCAAAATGTCATTTATCCTGTGTTGATATAGACATCTGATTCACAGCATAATCGAAAAAGAGTTATGTTTAATATTCCAGCATACCGAGAGCAGCCTGGACGATTGGTTGTTTAGCAAATATCTGTTCATAGTTACAACTCCTCTTCGCATGTTAGATATGTAAAAAAAACTTGAACAGGTCAGTATTTTAGACACAAGGGCCTGGGTAATGGTTGTTGTGTTCATCAATTAATGTCGCCGCTGTTTTATATGTAAATTAAGGTATCTGGATTCTTGGAAATAGAACGACCTTGTTACATGTGGCAGTTCATCTTCCGGAAACAAGGAGGGAGCGGGGGCGGTATTAATTATCTGATAAAAGCAAAGAAGAAACTGAATATTTGTGCACTATTTTAAGACTACACTACACTCGTGAATTGCAGATTTTGTGGCCCTAGTTGACAGAAACGAAGTGATTGATAGTGTTGATGACGTAAAAACCAGGCTCGTTCAACAAACTATTCATTTCACATTTATTTGTTTACATTGTAAAGCATTACAAGTTGCAAAAGGTAATGGTATTTTCGTAAGGAAATTACAGGCACAGGGTCAATTAATTTATGAAGCTGTACGGATGTTCAAAGTCAAGTTTATTTTACTTTTATGCTCTATTACAATCCAGTGGACGCGGGATATCCAAGGTGTATGACGTGACGTCATCGGCTATACAAATACCATGATCTTTATGGCAATATACACTGTATCAGTTCTGCTATTAAAGTAGTACATGTAACCTTGCTGTGAAGCTTGGAGATACAGAATCGCTTATTGTTCATTGCTGGAGGTACTTTTTAGAAAACGGTAGGTACATTATGTGCCGCCGGTATGGGTCGCATCACTTATTATAACAATGGGTCATTTTTATGATGTTACGATGGAAATGTCATTTTTATGGCCAACTTGACTATACAAATGGGACGTTTTCTGGCTTGTTCTTGTTTCTAGCACAATTGCACAATTTTTTGCGGCTACTAAATGGCTATATTTTTGGAATTTTACTATAAGAATGGTTCAACTGTATTGTACAATTTGCTAAAAAATATGAGCCGAATCTTTTCCCAATTGCGGCACACCTATACCAAGTCTGAGAGCAAGTACCCTCTGGTGGGGAGGAGGGGGGGGGGGGTATAAATGTAGATGTTAAAACGATCGAGTCCAATGTCGCTAATGTTGATTTGGAGTTATCATTTTATTATGATTACTATTAATGTTTATTATTAAAGTTAGAGAATCACCCATTTCTTTGTAACCAGAAGTCCATTTGGGTTTGGACCAATGCTATTTCATGATTCCAGCGCCTATATTTAACGTCAATGCATGTATTAGTTCGCCGATCGATATTGAGGGGAGCTTCACGCAGCTGGGATGTATATATCAACCATCACTCGAACTATGAACACGGTGAATAAAACAGGGGATCCCCAGGTTTATTATAAAACTTAAATTTGACTGTATTTAAAGCACTTCCGAATTATAGTACAGGGCGCTATGGGTTTTGGATTTTATATTCCTTCATTATTGCAACCAATGTTTTTTAGTTTTTTTGGCCCATGTGGTTCCCACGAGAGGTCGAAGGTCACAGTGGTGGAAAAACGTAAAAAATAGTCCCATCATGTAATGTAATGTATCTCAAATTGTTCCTCTTATCACACGGAATAAAAAAAATCAATTGTCATATTTTTCTACGGTCCAATAGAAGCATAACATTTTACCCATAATTTCAACTGATTCTGAGTTATAAATTTCTCAAATAAATTATTTTCCTATTTGGTTTGCCGAGAGGAATAATTTAAGACAAATTTCGATTGAATCGGTGCATTTTAAAAATATGGCTTCTGTGCATGAGATGACATTTGACCTTATTTACTCTATAAGCATCCTAGTGCAATATGACAATTGACTTTTTTTAAATTCCTAGCAATGAGAGGAACAATTTGAGGTATATTACAGCATGATAGAACAGATATTAACTTTTGGCCCCATTATGACCTTCGACCTCTCGTGGGAAGAGTAGGGGCATAGAAACTAATGGAACTAATTCTAGCTTTATCCTTTGAGGTGTAAGGATGCCAAAAACATTAGTTCCAATATTGTAGGAAAACTAAACTCCTCAAAAAAGTTTGGAAACTTTCAAAAACGGCTGTTTATCAGAAATTTTTGAAATCTATCTCCATATTGTTTTATATCAGTAAAAAGATTGTTGTCTCCTGTCAAAAATGACACCTCATTTGTGACGATAACGTATTCCACGGCTGAGTAACTTTCTTTGAAAGACAGAGAGGTCTCAAAGAAAATGTGCTAAACTGACCATTGTTTGCGCTCATCTCATTGATTTGAATGAATGAATTTGTGGGTTAATGCATGAATAAAATAATGAATGAAAAGTTGTTTGCAGTATATCATTTTGAATGAAAAATGCTAGGATGGGATTAACAGTTCTACAGGTGAATCAAAATGGATCAACGCAAGTCAATCTCCCTTGCTGGTTACTTCTTCATAGTGGTCATTTGCAAGAAAGTTCTAATCTAAATTTGAGTTTCTCGCAGTACGATCTCCAAGCTAAAAGCCAAGTTAGGTCAGACCGGAGATGTCAATGTCAAGGGGAATATCGATGACAGGAAAGACCAGACTTGTAGTAGTCAATGGAAATCTCAATGCAATCAAATATCGAGATGACATCCTTCAGCCAGTCGCAGTCCCATTTCTGCAAAACCTTGGACCGAACGTTGCTCTACAGGATGATAACTCTCGACCACACAGGGCAAGTGTTGTCAATGACTTCCTGCAAGAAGAAGGAATTCAACGAATGGAGTGGCCAGCCAATAGCCCGGACTTAAATCCTATAGAACATCTCTGGGACCAACTTGGAATGGAGTGAAATAAGTTATGGTCACAAATTTGACAGGAAAATTTTGACAGGAAAGAACAATGTTTGTATTGATATGAAACAATATGGAAATAGATTTCAAATACTCAAACCTATGAGAGGCGAAATGGATCAAAAAAGTATCGCAAACCGAGAGAGATCTCTAAAGTAGTAAACGATCTCAAACGTAGAGCAAGGTTTCTAAGACCGCGGAAGGTTTTAAAATCAGAAAAGGGTCTGAAATACAGAGAAAGGTCTTCAATACATAGAAAAGGTTTCAAATCGCAGAGAAAATTCTCAAATACAGAGAAAGCTATAGAAAGTTGAGAAACGTATCAAATACATAGAAAGGTCTCTCTTACCAATTCTTTATTACTTGATTGGTCGATAAAACCTAATTGGAGTAAACACTTATTTTAAACACTTGATTGATACCTTTCTCCAACCACATGTCCACCCTCACAAATGATCGATTTACGCCAATACATTAAACTTGGTTTACTTCCCTAACTTGATCTAGTTAGAAGGATGTGGTTAAGAAATTCAAATAATATATTAAACCAAAGAACCCGAAGTGGGCACTCAGGTTAAACCACGCTCCAGTTTTGTTGGCACTTATAAACTAGTAATTTTCTAAGTTCCGGAAATTTTTACATTGATTTTTTTTTGTGAATTTTGGAACTATTAAAGGGTTGCATCACAACCCAGCTGAAGAAGGAAGATTTAAGTCACAACGTCGGTTCGACTATCAAAAATAGGTCGATCAGGTTGAAATTTAATCTTAATTGCAACAAACCCAGATTAATGAGAGTCTACACGGTTTATCAAAAGTCTAGAATTTGGACATTTCCTGCATCAGTACTCAGTTATCATATAACATATATATATATTATATTACTTGATTAGGTATTGGCCGAAATATATAGGTAAAACAATACTTTAGCACAGGGCAAAACACTCCATACACAGGTCTTGCAGACTCGCATCACAAAACACGAAGTGCATATGTGGCCGTACACTACTAATGAGCCGTTAAGTCGGCAAATTGTATTCTGAGTTACAATGTAAAATGTGCGTGAAAGTCGTATGCAAAGGTAGCTCAATTTGTTGTGACAAGTATCTCATTTACACCGTTTAACCAATCAATAATCCTATTGCTGAAGAGAATAATAAGCTTCTACATATTTCAATAGAAGACCTCTAGTCTTTGTTTGCTTTGGCTCAAGTGGTGGGTTACAATTGCATTGTATTTTGTCTAGATAACCAACAATTAACAATGAGAGGACGTTCCTGAACATCGTTGACTTGGGGATAATTTAAAATGACCGCCAATTATGACTGTTTGATATTTATTACCAGCAACGTGGAAAAAGAGACACATGTAGAACCGAAAAAGGTTCCAATTTGTTGAAGGAGCCGAGTTCAACAAACCATAACCCCGCTTCTGGATGGTTGAAGTCAAATGATATACCATTCTAAAGTTTATGATATACATTTTCTTATACATGAAATAAAACAAAATTGAGCGGGCCGACTTGCAGGATCGCTGAAAAACATCTCTAAGTTGACCATGGATCCAATATCTCGACGAATTCACATATGTGCTAGATATAACAATGTTCTTTGAATGAAGCAATATTACGATTAGGCTAATCAATGGGATGGGAGCCTGGAGGTGTCCACTGTGGTGACATAACGTGCGTATTTCAGTGCTTGCAAATGGTGGAACGCATTTGAAAGCAGAGAAATGACACTTTAAGGGATGAAAGTTTAGCAGCGGTGTACTGACAGGGAGGGGAAGGGGGCAACTCGAAGAAATATATTCCTTGTTCTCAGTATTGTTTAAATATCCCCACATTCAGTAAACACCTTGATTTGGGTATGAAATAGTGTAAAAGTGTTATACCAACTTTCACTTAAAACAGTGTACAACTTATACCCCGGTTATTTAGGCACGCCATTGAACTTTAGTCCGGAAAATGGCCAGGTGCCTCAAAAATGGTCTAAAAGTGGTTTCTGCAACGTAATCAATGCACTGGTAATAGGGAAATTTTAGCGGGAGAATGATTCTCAGATGTGTCGAAGGGAAGAAATCAACAGCCTTTAAGAAGGTCCTTCGAAGTCTGGGGGACTTCGAAGAAACAAAGATCACTTGGTTACCCCATAAGGAACCCGATGAATTATCACTACGTGTTTAAATATCATCATGTCCTTCATGCAGTAACCACGTGATCTTATTATTACAATTGAAATTCCCGAGTCTCCCAACGCTTCTAAGACGTCGGCATTCGTCAAAGCACCAGAACCTTCTTCTGTAACCAATTTCCTGATACAAATTAAACCATTTACAACCATTCTAAAGACATCTGGACCTTGTGGACGTAACTTGTATTTTCTTCTCTGCGTTCAAATGGATTTCCGTGTTAGGCGCCGGAAAACACTGGAAAACACGTATGATGTTACCATTAGTCATAATTATACCATTCAAAGAACTTTGCCATCAAGAACGTAATGTGAAATTGACAGAAAGTGAGATGAATGTTCAACTTACAGATTGCCGAATTCGCCTATTTCAGCCTTATGTTGCAATACTTTACAATGATATATCATTTGACTGCAAACGATATCCAGAAGTGGAGTTATTGCTTGTTAAACTTTGCTCCTTCAGTAAAAAGGTACATTATTTTGGTGCTACAATATATCTCTTTTTCTACATTGCTGGTATTAAATATCAAATGGTCATAATTGGCGGTCACTTCAAATCATCCCCAAGTCAACGAGGTTCAGGAATATTCTCTCATTGTTAATTGTTGGTTAACCCACCATTTGAACAGGATTTAGCCAAAGCAAACAACAAGTATAAGCGTATTATCCTCTTCAACAATATGATTAAAGATTGGTATATGAGAAACTTGAAATGAGAAACTTGTAGGACAATTATTGGGTACATTATGAATACATGCTTTATGCACATTTTGGACTGTAACTTGAAATTCAATTTGCCGACTTAACGAGCGGTTTGAGAAGGATGGTCACATATTGAATTCATAGTGGAAGACAGGACCTACCAATCTCATTGCTGGAAAGCCTTGCGTTGGACCATAGATCAGTCTATTGATTCGTCTTGCAAAAGGGCGTGTATAAATGATGGTCACACAATTAGTGCAAGTTATTTGGGTGATATATTTGAGCATTGTAGCACGGTGAATGAAGTTGCCTAATGTAGGATGTATGCTACTTGGCGAACGATGCAGGGACACACCATTAATATTGTTGATGCATTTATGGGGACTTCTAACTATTCAAATTATTAATACTAGCTTAAGTAATGTGTGTCAATCTAAATTTTTTTAGATGGATGGACGTGGCATATGGATGTAAATGATACCCATGTCAATTTGTACATAAGAATTTGTCATGTATATACAAGTATTAACAAACCACAAATATGTAAACGATAAATATCTCTCTACATTTTTTTTCATATCAAAATATTGTCTCCGTCTATAGAATATGCATTTTATTCTAATTTTCTTGGCGGTATGCATCATGCATGTAAAATCAGCTGTTTTGGGTAAGTGTGGATAGACTTTGACAACAGATTTTGGCATCGCTATTGAATTTGTTTTCAGATATTGGTGATTGGTAAGTGTCATTTCAGATATTTGATTTAAAAAAGGCCCTACCCTATTGGAAAGGTCAGTCCACCCGTAAAACAGAATATATTTTCGTCGCCTTATTGACAAATAAATACGATCAATATTTACACAACGTTTGCGACATTCCAAGGAGGTCAAAGAACTAAAGAAGTCCTAAGTTATAGGGCCCTTGCACAGTAGGTCAATAGGTCAAACTAAGTGACTTATGCTGAAATCAGTCAAGCGTGGTGGAGGACAAGCAAGCTCAGTTTTCAGCACTGTTTCAATGCAAAGTCATGCTCTGAGACATTAAAATTTGTCTCTGAAACACAATTTCATCATTAAAATTTTAATTTTTTGCTGAAAATATAAAGAAATAATTCTGAACAAATCCTGTGATGAAAAATAATTGTGAGTGGAGATAATTGAACATTTTCATGGCCAGTTTGTCATGAACCTGAATTTCTCCCATTGCTCAGTACAGTGCACAGTGCATTGTTTGTCCTCCAGCAAAATTGCCAATTGGATCAATATTTGATGACCTTGCAGGAAGTAGTAGGCTGTGCAAGCACCCTACCAGTGCCTTATTTTTGATTATCAAAATGACTCATACTAAGTAAGTCTACAGCTACAGAAATAAACTATTTGGAATTTGGATTCTGTTCCCCGGCTCTGTTCCTTAGAATCATACACAAAAATAGACCAAGTCAAAGAACTTTGGCCATTGAGTCCAAAATGAAAGGTCTCGTATGATGCAACACATACTTGGACGTCTATCGTAAAGCAATAAGGGACGCTTTCAAATGAACCTTCTTGATAGTACCTTCTTCAGAAGTTATTATCGAAATTCAGACAAGAAGAAAAAGGAAATAACAGAGATTTAGAGTAATGCTGTATTGTTTCATACTTTCTGCCGCTTGCTGCTGAGCGGCATAGCGCTTCATCATGCTGCTTGTACTTTTGTGCAAGCGGAGCGGCACACCGCTGAGAGGCAGCGGCATGACTCTGAAAGCCACTGTTACCGCTCAGCACCGCTCCAAAGTCGTATTTTGTTCTCATACGTCAAAGCGGCACCGCTCCGAGTTGACTTGAATTGAACTCCCAGCGATGCTACCGCTTGGGCAAAGCGGTGAAGTGATCAATATATCGGCTTGCCGCTGGTCACCACTAGCGTTTCTGGTGCGACTACGCAGTGAAGCAAAATCATCTTCAGAACGGCAAAGCGGCAAGCGGCAGGAAAGTATGAAACCAGCATAAGAACTTGAACATGTTCAAGGTCAATTTCATATTTACTCACATGACAGGCATCGACTACTGAATATTCCAGTAAAATACAGAACTATTTCTCGGGTGATTAATTAACATATTATCCTATTTTGCCAAATTAAGCTGAATCGGAATCCTTTAATTAGTTCTAACAGGCAAGGAAAGTCAATTTGTAATAATTTTGCAATTTGAAGGAAAATGGGGCAAAAACATGCAAGTCACAAAATTCAAAGACAAGCCCATATTCTTTTTAATGTTAATTTTGATACTTGGTTTTAAAAGATATTACAACATATTTTTTTGTCCTAAAAATTAGAATACACAATATGAATTTGGTCTTAGTACAAACCTTTTGGTTTGATTGTCACAGCATAGGAAAAAACCAAAAACGCATATTAAGATTGGACTTTTATTGCCAGTTAGAGCTGAAGGATTAGGATTTAGCTATGTTTCATTTGGCCAAACAGGATAATATTTTTAACCCCAAAATTGCTGCATTTTTCTGAAATATAGGGAGAAGTTACTTTTAAGGCTCGGAAGGAATAAAGAAAGATGAAGTAAATGCAATTAGCATAATAAGAGTTTATTGGAAAGAGATACAAACAGAGTGACATAATAATTGTAGAGTTAGAATGAGAGAAAGAAGGAGAGCAAATTAACCGATAAATTAACATTGGAGACATATTTTCCTTGTTTTTGATGGCTTTGGAGATTTAGTCGTACAATATAAGGGTAAAACCCCTATACGTTCATCAAAACGTGGACATTGGACAGTTTATACATAAATACTACACGATAATTACATTTCGTTCTTTAAACTCGCGATAATACGGCGAATCAGGCCACAATTTGCTCTATGATTTACTCTTAACAAGGCGGTCGAGTTACGCGACTTTGTCCTCGGTAATTTTATCCGCCATATTGGATTTTTATGCTTTATATGCCGGGACAACATAAGCATGTCACTAAATGTAGACTTTACTAGCAAATCTATCAAATTCTATTAATTTTCCCCTTGTGCTTGCAATAAACATGATGAAGCAGAAGAAACAATCATATCTTTATATAAGGCAAAAACCGATTTATGTTGTTTTGTTGACCATATTGACGAATTTTATAACAATTGCCTTAACATTCTCTTCACATGCACAGATCTTTTCATTTAATATATGAAACACATTGGTTTATACATTTATAATCTTTGGCACACAGAGATATTTCAATGTACTTACTTATCCGGGATATTTTGGACCTTTTGTGCTCCAGGTTGATTCGGCGTGACGCATAAATTATTTTGTATCATCTGAACCGAATTTGACCCAAATTGATGCATACTCATATTCCATGGTCTACGATGCGAAGTTCAATTTGAACTTATTCATATTTAAGTCTGACAAGTCGACACACACAAGTTTAAAACCTAGAAGAGCTTACATCTGGTGTAAAAAATCCGAAAGCTACCATGTTATACTTGTCGTTTCACCAGTACAAGTCCTTCTTCACGCACTACGGTATTTGAGTACCCATTGATCCATTCGGGAGTCTATATGCCACCATGCGGGACCACTTTCGGCGGACGGACCCCATGGCTTAACATGATATCACTCTGCCATGTAGGACCTATTTCATTTAATCCCCGGTACAAAAGTATCACTGCGATGTAAAACTGACTCAGTTCCTTAGCTCGCGCTACCTTTGCATTGTAAGCGCGATGCGAACGCCAACGGGCGCCGAGCGCTACTGGCTGAAAGAACGAGTAGTTTCAGGGTAAGGTTCGGGTAGATCAGCATTGAACTAGTAACCTCGATGATATAAGTACGGCTCAAAAAGGAATATTATAGGAATAACTCCGTTACAAAAATATTTTAGCGGTCGCTTGATAAAGATACAAATCCTCCGGAAAGTGACACTTGAGAGGACGTTCCCTCGCTATATAAGTGCCTGAAAATATTTCGGAAAAAACTGCATATTCTGGAGAGCTACAGCAAGAACATGCTTAGACATGTTGGATTGAATTCACTCTATGATTCTGTTTACCTATTAGCATTAACCGCTGATGGTTATAAATAAATCAGACGGTTTACTCTTTGTTGGTTAAAAATAGTTTTTCATTTTATATTTAACTGCAATTAAAGGCCCATTCAGTGATTTGCTCATCCGGACGATCGTATAAATCATCAAAATTCAGATTTTGGTACCTTTGTCATTGTCATAGATGTGCTAACATAGCCTGCAAGTGCATGGTTCAGCCGAAAGCCGTGTATTTAAGACAAAATAAGACATTTTACACAAACCTGTAATTTAGATACTGACAATATCTAAAATAGCTACATGTATTTGAATGGGGCTTCAATTTCGTCAGTACTGATGTTTTCTTCGGTTTTTTGCCAAATTTGTCATTTCAAAAATACCAAATTACAATTTGAATGACTTATCCTTCACTTTTAAGAACTTTATAAACAATTTTAATTTTTTTCACATTTGCGCTGGGATCACTGAATGGGTCTTTAACTAGTATCCTAAATTGGAGTTCGTAATAGTTGACATTGCAACATTGCGTAATCAATATTATCTTGACGATTCATTGATTTGGACAGCTGTCAATTTACCTTTTCCAAATAGGTTAATTTAGAAATATCATGTTCAAATTTCTCTCGTTACACACGTTTTACATGAATGGAGCCAACATTGAACTAGGATATATTTTGAGGCTTACCTCAATATGAGGAACAATGGCGACGGAATCATTACAATTTAGACGGGGACGAGCATATTTTGTTCCGGTTTTACCGGGACATTTGTGCACAGACTATGGTAGCCCAAAATGAAGATACATTTTGCTATTTGATGGGCCATTGCGAAAAGTGTTGCAATTGTACTCTATTGTGGCCCCAAATATGGTGTTATCGGGCTAAAAAGGACGATACACAATGCAATTATTTTAGGGGGACCGTCCCCCATGGAAAAATTTTATGGGGGACGTGTCCCAGTCCCCTTCCCGCTTCCGCCGCCTATGTTGAGGGAAAGTGTAAAAACCCATATAGATCAAGCAAACTTCGACTTCAATCAATAGTGTACTGGGTTTCTGCAGCTACGCGGTTTCTCTGAAAGAACTGCACCGTCAGAAAATTTTTATTTTTTATTTTTTACGAATTATAATGCCACAACGAAACATAACGGAAGAGTGTATGTCATTGCATGATAAAGCAGCTCTCACAATTTTTTTTAATTTTGAAAATGTACCCCCTCCGTTCTGGTATTATTATTTGAAAATCACACCTCATTTTTAAACCAGTCCATAATGTAAATTGAGGCATTTAAAGCCTTAATGTACGATCTTTTTTCAGAAACCGATTTTTTGGCATATTTGTAATACTTACACATGTTCCAACTTACATTCGCCCTATTTGTTGTAAAACGGGATGATTTTCTGTTGGTCCGACATATTATCATAATTTTCAGATTATGATAATTATGTCGGAACGATCGCAAATCTTAAGGTAGCTGTGTACTCTCAGATACGCATGTAGTAAAGTTGTAAAGTTTGTAATTATTCACGCAAGACATATAAAAGTATACATTTTTATGAAGGCAAGATATCAATGAATATCAATATAAGTACAGTTTTGGTGTAAAAACAACAATTATGAAGAAAATCACAAAAAAGTGAATTTTTGTTCGGTACATCATAACAAAAAAACACTCTTTCCAAAAATTTTTGTTTTGCTTTTTTATTAATCTTGAGGCACCATTCCAAAACGTTTTTTTTATAGTTTTTGATATTGGCCTTATTTTTTGAGATATTGACCATATAAGGCATCAAAATGAACTTTTAAAATTCACAAACGCCTATTTGCACAAAATGATGCCTAAAATCGGAAATAGATCAAAATATAAAAAAATAAGAAAACGGTTTCTTAAATCGATCATGCTTATTATGATGAGCATAATTGCTTACCTATAGATGTTGTATTTATTGAGTTATCATGTACCTAAATCGACATTTTACCGAGAAAATGAACATTGAAATAAAGGCTGTTGAAGTTTAAAGTGGTCACATTTTGCACTTTGATCGAAGCTTACAGAAGAATGCAGCAGTTCTCGTTTTTCTACCTTACATTACGTTAACATCGGGTAAATCCACAGCCCCTTGAGAAGTTTGGGCGAAATCTATTCATATCTTGATGTTTAAATCGGGGGAAAGAACTTGAAAAATTCACATTTTATAAGCTAAAACGGAGCCATTTGACCGCTAGGTTTTTGTGAAATCAGTGCTTCCGTGGTGTTTCCATAAGATGCGCCGCGCAAGCAGATAAGCGTCGCGTATGCGTAGCGTATTTGTGCGTTACCAAATTGCGCGATACGCAACTCGATGCGTTGTTGCTCGCGTATACCCTGCTGGTTCAACAAAGATTTTCTTTCCTTTTCAATTTCAAACACGAGTGGAATAGTGAAATAAAATCCTTAAAATATTGCAGTTGGAGTTTACAAATCTGGACTTTCATTCCTTGTATTTATAAAAAACATAACAAAGTACAAACATATCAAAAAAACTCAATATTGCGAAAGAAATACACAGCTACCTTAATCTCTTACGAAGCCAGTTTGGTTACGCTCCTCCACACATGTGGAGGAAGCATAACCAAACTAGCTGCGTAGGAGACTAACTCTGAGGCCGCACTCGGTGTCGTCGTAATCTAAAAAGTGCGAGATATTACGAGTGATAGAGGTGAGGTTTATGATGTTGTTTCTTTGCACATTTCCAGTGTTTTTCGCGTCCAAATGTATTGGGAACTTTCATAATGATTGTATATTATCATTTTGGAAGAAAAAAAGATAAATCTAAAAATTTAAAACGATCGTGCATTAAGGCTTTAACACAACTACCCATCTGATACCACTACACAGTGCCTGATGCTTCAGGTAGAACTCACGTCTGCTGTATTCACTCCTGTCCAACGCTTTTAATGTCTGTTACGTCCTTTTTAGCTCGAAAAACAATACTTTCATTGTCTGTAACGTCCTTTTTAGCCCGAAAACACCGTGTTTGTGACCACAATAGAGTACAACTATTATCGTAAAAGTCTTCTATTTCAAGATCAAAACAGTCAATTTTCGAAAGTTGCAAATCAAAACGAAGCACGCGGTCGAAATTGCTTAGCGTGGTAATATGGTCAAGCTTGCTTGCCCACGTTTGGCCCCTGTCGACTATCCCAAGTGCGCGCTTTATTCAATTGTTAAAACGCATCGCTTGCTACAGTGCTTTACTGATGAATACTAGGGCACGATATGCGATCGATATGACCTAGCGGTCGTGTTATGTATGGTCATGATCTGCCATTCACCTCTACAGGTCCGCTTGGTCCGTTTTTAATTTGCAACTTTTGAAAATGCACCAAATTTCATATACTGGGTCTGTAAATATAGAGTTTTTGGTAGCAAATTTGGTATCAAATTGCAGCTAACACGATTCTGCACACGACCTTTTCAATCAAATTGTCATAACACGATCAAGTTTTGGTGTATGACGAGTTACATGACTGCGGACTTTCTTTATTTGAGGTGTCTAGTTCAATAATCAAAGTAATAAAAAAATACAATTTCCGATGTACAGCTCTTTTAGAGGCAACCTGTATGAGCATTAACGATGCTCTTAATGTCTGTAACATAAGACTTCCTCAAATTGCGTCCGCTGTCAATTCCTCCTTTGGATGACAACCCAATTCAAACCCCAAAAATCTACATTCAGTTACCCATTACGTACAGTGCGACTCATTGTCTGTTTCTATAGACACATGCATTCCTCAACCACTATTCCTTCCATGAGAGTGTCCTCCAGACCATGTGGAGTCAACAACCGAATGGGTAAATCACCCAACCTACTCGCCGTACAGCAAGGAGGCTCCCACTGCTCCGGATCCATCATATACATCTGGGACTTTATGGTCGCGTACGTACTTCCCACCCTATGTCCTTGAGGACAGGAGCCTTTGCAATAGTACATGGTGAAGTAATCAGGGTAGGCTACCCAGTAGTCCCATCCAAGATCGGCGAATGAGACGTTACGTGAAAGCCGACAACATGTGTCTTCGTTGTCTTTACAGTCTGTACTTCCTACCGGTATGTTAACATTCTGATCTTGTGCGTCGTCAGCGACGATAGAGTTCTGTCGACGGCGACGACGTCTAATTATCTCTGAAGGTGCCTTTTCTTCTGGTAATACAGGCTTCATTCGATATCTGTTTCCATGTTCAGGTACCTCAGTAGGTACTGCAAATGGTCGACTCCTAACTGTACTCATTACCTCAGAAGCCCTTCCAAAGTTTTCACCAGGTACCTTTGCATGTACCAAGGTGTTCACACGATATCGTTTTCTCAAGTCATCATGAATCGTAGAGTGGTTTCTCCTTCGGAACATTCTCCACTGACCATCATGTTCTACAGAATACCTCGTCTGTTTTGCATCTTGTACCGTCGAGTCACCGTGAGCTCTCGATAGATATTCTGAGATCGAAATAGTCTCAGATCCTCTCCTCAACTGATCCTGAGTATCGTTAGATAACACAGATGTGCGGCGATGTCTATGCGAGTGTCTTCGCTTTTCATCTACTACCAGTTCCATATTAGTACTGGACGAGAAATTTAAAACGTTTTCATCGCCCATTACATTTGGAATCTGTGTGCAATTATCACAATTTGTCTTTTTAAAGTGTATAAATATTTCCAACTTAAAACTAGTCAAATTATTACATTCCCTCATCGGGATACCATGTTTGATGTCAATTTCAATCGAATCACTATCAGAAAATCGTGCACTATTGCGATGCAACTTTATGTTTCTTTTAATGTGATGTATATCGCCTTGTCGATTACTAGCATGAATGAAGATACGCATTTTTTCAAGGAGATGGCCTTTGTCAGATTCATGGGAAACAATTCTTAATCCTCTGGACTGGTTTGTATGAAGATGTAGCTTTGCTGAAGTGATCGATGTCACGAGATGTTCTTGTTGGCTTATGCGAAGATGGAAATCGTTGAAAGATATCTTGAACACCTTGGAGTTGGTGTTGGCATTGGTGTTGTCGTCAAGAGCTGTAACTGTGTGGATCAATAAAAAGAACGTAGGAATAATGAATAGTTTGTCTAATGTAAAGTAAGTGTAAATTACGGTGTCATACAAACATACTCTACCTACATATTGATTACTTTGATATTGATTACAATTGATTACTTTGATATTGGTTACATATTGATTACTTTGATATTTATTACAATTGATTACTTTGATATTGATTACATATTGATTACTTTGATATTGATTACATATTGATTACGTATTGATTACTTTGATATTGATTACATATTGATATCTTTAACACTATTCGTTATAGAAGTGACGTCATAATCGGATTAACTACCATAGCAATAGAGGAATACAATTTATAGATCACCCTACACTACAAGCAGATTGCACTAATCACCTGTGTATGTCAACAAACATAGATAGGATACAATACCGCTCTTTTCAAAAATACTAATCTTACAGGTGCAAGTGATCAGCCTTTCTTTTACATCTATCGGTACTGCGTAAACGTTGTAGTGCAGAGCGATATAGTCAAAATTGTATTCCTCTACTGCTATGGTAGTTAATCCGATTAACTATGTCACTTCAACGGCGAATGACGATTCATTGTTGAGTTGGTGTGCACACCATCAGAATATAGAGGGAATCAAAATATTGTGACTCGGAAAATAGTTGAATAGTTTTGCGTCTTATAACAAACAAACACCTTACAAAAACTAGCCATGCCCTTTTGGGCAAACCTGTTTATCACAATAATGATCAATTATAAGTTAATTAATGCGTATCACTTGTTGGGAGTTAAATTGTACAAAATAATGCACACATACTGAGATGGAGGATGCATTAGACGCATCAACATTTGAGTACAAGTGCATTCTTTTATACAATGTCTCGAGCAACATGTGATTTTACGTATCTTACAAACCTATTTCATACAGTGATTTTTGCTATTTTTATAGTCATTCAAAATGTTGGAAAATGACAAGCAAATAAAATCCAGCCGTCATATTTATCTGTTTCGGAACATTGCAATATTTTGTATATCAACCTGCAAGAAAAATTAACGCGTCCGAAAGCACTGCACACAGTACGCGGAGTGCAGTATACACAATCAATGCATGGTTCGTTTTTTATAACATTTGCTTTGATTCTTTCTCGCTATCTAAAATTGTATGGAATTGAAATTCCTAATTGAATTGTTAAAAAGAAGCCAGATTCTATTGTGCACTTTACAATTAAATGGACGACAACCTTCTTGTAATTTATTGCTGATGCTTTAAAAGTTGATCGAACCATATCACCTGAACATTCCATGTCGTAGCACAGTTTATCAGATGTCTACATATGCAATACTAATACTATATCATATGTCATTTTCCTACAGGATTTTTCTTGGAATCTAGGCACTATAAGACAGCTATAAATTTCTAAATGGTACAGTATGCAGATAATAGGCAAAATATTTTGGTCAAGCGAGTACATATATACAAATATTGCAATGTTTAAAAAAGATACAATATGATGGCTGGATTTTATTTATTACCCTATTAAACTCCTTCAACGATGGTCAAAGCCAGACAATTGAAATTATTTGATGTTTACGTTATAAAATCTTAGACACAATACAATAACAGTTTTTGTGCAATTGCGAAATACACTTATACAAAAACAACTCAATTGGTGTTTTTCCAGATATCAAATAATGCAAAGCGAATACACCCAAGGCCCGACACCGGACTAGACATTCAAGGATGAAAAACAAAATGGTACACTCCTTAATGGGAACTAATAGAACTTATATCAGCGTCAGAGTTAACAAACATTAAAATAGTGTTTTTCAATTATTTCCTTTCCCGAAAAAATATGTCTGGTTGATTCTCTTTAATAAGAATTGATACACTATTCATACACTCCTATATACACCAGGCACAAAAAGAAACTCGTCAGTTATATTCATCCTTGCTGTTCAATAACTTGATAATTTAGGATTATTCTGAAATATATATTTTGTTAATTGGACTTTTCTTTCTCATTTGACACCTTGTTCGTGAACATTGAGTAAGTATTGACCAAGATGTGTGTTGCTTATCTTCGAGTTTCGAGTTTCAAGTGATAATTTTCGAGTATCGAGTCAGGATTTTGAGTTTCGAGTGATAATTTTCGAGTGTCGAGTGATGATTTTCGAGTTTCGAGTGATAATTTTCGAGTGTCGAGTGATGATTTTCGAGTGTCGAGTGATGATTTTTGAGTGTCGAGTGATGATTTTCGAGTGTCGAGTGATTTTCGAGTGTCGAGTGATGATTTTCGAGTGTCGAGTGAGGATTTTCGAGTGTCGAGTGAGGATTTTCGAGTGTCGAGTGAGGATTTTCGAGTGTCGAGTGAGGATTTTCGAGGAAAATCTGTGTTTAGTAAAGTGTGCTGAGGCTTGTGGATCAACGTCTAGGCGTTGTGCCTGTGCGTAGCGCACTATAAATCACTGCGCTTTTATATATATATTGAACCCAGACTTGCATCTAGGTTCTATGTCAGTTTTCAACATTGTAGTATATATTTTAGTATTTGCACTAAATGCAGTATTTAAGGTGGAATTGCTCTTAAAGCATGTTTTAAGAGGTTAATAATTTTGATTATTTGTCAAAACAATCAGATAACAAAATGAGGAAATTAAATTGATATACCGTATTCGTTCCATTTACTGTACATATCCCTATAAGTGCCTTTATTACACATGATCCCCTATCATTATGTGCAGAAACCAATTACACATCAAACATGGAACCATGTATAAACTTAAAATCAATAATTTGGACCATTGTTTACGTTTGCAAGTATGTAAACAATGTCTAAAATAAGCACTCACTCAAAATGATGTTGATAAGCGCCCTGGCAGGGACTCTCTTTTGGAATTTGCATTAAATAGCTCTTCTGGAGCCTTCAAGGAGAGCTGTTTAGAGCATTTACAATAGAATGTAAGGAGAGAATGGTCAACTAAGGAGAACTAAAAATCACTCTCCTATACCAGATTTAAGGAGAGCAGTAGAGAGTGATTGCTCTCGCTCTCCTCAAAAGGCAGTCCCTGCCCTGGGTGATTAATGGAATGAATACGGAATTATGAAAACCATAATTATGTCTGATTTACTTCAAACAAAAGATATTTTGATCAGTGTACTTTGCCCTACTCTATGACTGTATAGAACATGCTGAGCATTTACTAATATCCAAAAAATGCCTCATGAGCCACCTTAAGTTAAAAATATGTGGTATTTAAGTCAATTTATGGCAACAAATCAATTTTGGAGCAAACTCGAAATTTTTCATTTTCGAGTGACATGACTCGATTTTTATCATTTTTCGAGTGACAAGACTCGATGTTGATCATTTTTCGAGTAACAAGACTCGAAATTGCGCCATTTTCGAGTTTCATGCAAATGCTCTAAATTTACATTTTTGGCACTATTTGCTCTGATTTGTTATACTAAAGATGTCAAAAAATGTTAAATTAAATTAAAATGCCTTCCCAAACAACAGACAATGATACTCTAATTTAAATATGAGCCAACAGAATATAATATACATATTGAGGGCATTAGGACAGGTCTTTATTCACATCATTTGAAAGAGTTTGTGATCGGGCTATAGCCTAAATATGAAAATCATTAACGTATTTGAATCCAGACTAGGTTACAGAGTTTTTGATTAAGAAAGGTCTTTGTTGTGTTTTCATTCATTCACCTGAAGATAGCCATTGCGTAAAACACTGCAGATTGAAATGTAATAAAATCTGTGTTTATATTTTGAATCCGATAGGTTCTATGTCAATTTCAACATTGCAGTATTTAGTACATGTATTTGCACTAAATGCGGTATTTAAGGTGGGTTATGAGGCATTTTGAAATTGCTCTATTGAAGCAGGATTTTAAACAGATTAGGGGCTGTGCAATAATTATGAGCCCTGGGGAGGGTAAAATTGGGGGGGGCAAGAAATTTTGGCGAGCCGAAAGGGGGGAGCAATTTTGGCAAGCCGAGGGGGGGGGCATGAGATTATTGGCAGACCGTATAGAACATGCTGAGCATTTTATACTAATATCCAGAAAATGCCTCATGAGCCAACTTGAGTTAAAAATATGTGGTATTTAAGCCAATTTATGGCAACAAATCAATTTTGGAGCAAACTCGAAATTTTTCATTTTCGAGTGACATGACTCGATTTTGATCATTTTTCGAGTGACAAGACTCAATTTTGATCATTTTTCGAGTAACAAGACTCGAAATTGTGCCATTTTCGAGTTTCATACAAATGCTCTAAATTTACATTTTTGGCTCTGATTTGTTATACTGAAGATGTCAAAAAATGTTAAATTAAATTAAAATGCCTTCCCAAACAACAGACAATGGTACTCTAATTTAAATATGAGCCAACAGAATATAATATACATATTGAGGGCATTAGGGCAGGTCTTTATTCACATCATTTGAAAGAGTTTACATGTATATGATCAAGCTATAGCAAAAATATGAAAATCATTAACGTATGTGAATCCACTAGGTTACAGAGTTTTTGATTTAGAAATGTCTTCGTCGTGTTTTCATTAATTCACCTGAAGATAGCCATTGCGTAAAACACTGCAGAGTGAAATGTAATAAAATCTGTGTTTATATTTTGAATCCGATGGGTTCTATCATGGGCACATTCTCCGATAAAGTGTTCAAAATGCCAAATTTGTGTCGCCCATAGTTTCAAGTCGTATTCAGACTTGTTTCGTCAGAAAGAAATAACTTTTATCAATATCCTCACTCGACACTCGAAAATCCTCACTCGACACTCGAAAATCCTCACTCGACACTCGAAAATCCTCACTCGAAACTCGAAAATCCTCACTCGACACTCGAAAATCCTCACTCGACACTCGAAAATCCTCACTCGAAACTCGAAAATCATCACTCGAAACTCGAAAATCATCACTCGAAACTCGAAAATCATCACTCGAAACTCAAAAATCATCACTCGAAACTCGAAAATGATCACTCGAAACTCGAAAATTATCACTCGAAACTCGAAAATGATCACTCAAAACTCGAAAATTATCACTCGAAACTTGAAACTCGAAAATAAGCAACACACGACCAAGATATGCACCTCCAAACTCTCAAACCTTGTGCTTGTGTGCAATACAACGATGCGTTCCCATTGAAAATCGTTGAAAATGCGACTTTTGATTTTGGGGTTTGAGGCTTTGGAGGCGCATATCTTGGTCAATTCTTGTTCGTTTTTCACGAACAGGGTATCAAATGAGACAGCAAAGTCCAATTAACAAAATGTATATTTCAGAATAATCCAAAACTATCAAGTTATTGAACAGCAAGGATGAATATAACTGACGAGTTTCTTTTTGTGCCTGGTGTAGATCAGCTGTAGATAGTGAGAACCAATCAGAGCAAACGTTTGTAAAATGCGAGATGTGCATAAATAATTGCATGGGCGCGCACTCCGCGTACTACTCGCAGTACTTTGAGCGCATTATTTTTTTTTCTTGTGGATCGATACACTTATATTTGCTTGTATTTTAGCGTATTTTCCAACCTTTTGTGTGACAATTTTGCAAAAATAGCAAAAATCATGGGATTTTTTCCCTCGTGTATGAAACAGGTTAATATATGCGTAAAACTTGTTGCTCGAGAAATTGTACAAAATAATGCACTTGTAAGGAGATGTTAATACGTCTAATGCACTTCCCCCTTCGGAGCTTGTGCATTAGACACATCAATATTTCAGTACGCGTTTATTATTTTGTACAATGTCACTCCCAACAAAATAATACGCATTTATTAACCTATAATCATTGTGTATTTCAGATTTCCAAGTTGGAAGAATGTTAATATGAGCCGATTATTTTCACGATAAGCTTATAGAATTTCAGAAAGTCTTTAGTATGTAACCTTGAATAGATTGTGGTGCCATGATATACTTGTACGCCCCAGTTCAAAGTTGTTTAGTCTAATAATCTTCAATGTAATAAAAATCGCAAAAATATTTATTTTGCAAATTCGATTAAATGGTGATAAATCATTTCCAGAAACAATAGTTGATGAAGGAAGGAGATGTAGAATGAATTGCGTTTTAAGAAAACCCATTACTTCAACCTGTATGTCGAACTATATTTAACAGATGATTTGTGGTCTTCACAGTCCTTGTAGAGTAATTTGTCTTGAACTTATGCAATAAATAATCCTGTAAACATGGTAAAGAATCTGAACAATTTAAAACTTCCTATTGACAAGATTTATGTGTTTTGTGCAAGGACTTTTGGTAAATTAGCACTCTTTGACAAATTGGCTAATTCAGATGATACGATTTCAATTGCCTGTATCAATAATAATAATAATTAGTGAGTGAATAGTATCCATTGGCAGATATACATATTTAGCAATACTATTTATTCACATTAAATAACTACATTACGGAAACAACAGCTGAATAATAGCAGATATAGAATATAGACGTTTACTTTTTGGCGTGGTTGTCCTTGTAAACAGATCCAGATATCTCACGACGCGATTTTGTTGCCGCTTTTATTCGCTAGCGAAGTGATGTAATAATCGGATTAACTACCATAACAATAGGGTAAAACAATTTTGGAATATATCGCAATCTGCATTGAACAGTATCATGCTGATCACTCGCACCTGTAAGATTAGTATGTTTGAAAAGAGCGGTATTGTATTAAATCTATGATTGTATAATAGACATACACAGGTGATGAGTGCAACCTGCTTGTAGTGCAGCGCGATATATTCCAAATTTGTTTTACCCATTTGCTATGGTAGTTAATCCGATTATTACATCAATTCGCCAGCTACAGGTATAAACTGTAATTATAAAAAGCACGCGTAGTTTTATTTTCAAAGCGTATTCATAACTTCAGGTCGTATTTTGCAAAATAAAATCCGGAATGAATTTGCAGGAAGTTGCTTATCTATGTTTTGGACAACATAGATTTGGATTACAATACCACATTCTGTATTTAACATGTTTAAAGGAAAATCACAAAACCATATATTTCCATGTCGTCTGAACACACAACCAAGTTTCTCTACTAAACAGCTAATATTAAGCACAACATGTCCTTAAATGCTTCTAGCCCTGCGGGGCTCTTCTATACTACGCCACTAAGAGTTTGCCAAAAAATTATTTACAATAATATTTTTCGTGTAAATATACGAATATGCATTTTATTCTGTTTAATATTTACCTCATAATGTCCCTCATTCTACAAAGCATACTCTCTTTAAGGGACTAATTTTTAGTTTAACCATAGTTATCTACGATTGAAACGGGGCGCTAACACTATCACTAATTAAATTTTAACAATTAATAATTGTCTTACCAGTTCCGTTGAAAAAGTATCGCCTTATTGTTCCCAATTTTCGCGGAATCTCTTTGTTTTTATTATCAATGTTCCTACTTTCAGATACGTCAAGAAGCACCTCTTGAGAAACGTTGGCAATTTCATCTCTTGTAGGTGCTCTGACCAAACCAAGTTTTCGTAAGAACAAATTTTGAAACATTCCTACTTCGGCCGACGTTAATTTAGGTGTGATGGTAGATGCTGAATCTTCTTGTGCTCGTACAAGTTCACCAGACATCAATTTCGATGGAACCGTTGTATTTCTTTTATTTTCTGACGACTCAGTTGATGTGTAATTTGGTCGAATAGCTGTTGATTGCACTTGTTTTTCTGCATTTTTTATTGTAAAAGTTGAAACCAAAGATGCAATAACAATGATGTTGAACGCTGTGAAATACAGACAATGCATTCCTCTCGCCATGATGAAAAATGTTGATATTTAACCATCTTATCCGGAATGGAAGGAATGCTACCAACAACGAGATGTCCATAAAATATAAATGCGTGGTTTGCTAACAATTTATGGACAAATTACAAAACTTTTATTTTTGTTATTTTTGAATGACAAGTGTTTGTGTCGTAAGATTTCACACCCACATTTATACCCAAAACGCTATCAACTGAACATTGAGAATAACGTGTGATTTTGACATATCGGAAACATTAGAAATATGTTATGATAGGGAACAACATTGTCATAGAGCACTGTTTTACTCAGTTTGATACGTGCAGGAATCATAAACAATTCAAACTGCCTTCAGAGAATCCACGAATTAACATCAATACGGATGAGTCGTGATGACCTTGGTAGCATAAATCCACTGGGGGTCCTTAGAGAAAAGACAAAAGTAATTAATGTGGCATTATTAATTCGCTTGCACCTACTTGAAAAATGAACCACAACCACCAAGTTCGGATTTCAAAAATATAATAATCAAGAGCCATTTACAGTCTTTAAGAATAACAATGTACATTGTTCAAATTCCATTGAACCCACCTTAATACAAAATGTATTGTTTATCATTGTCATGATTTTGTATCGTCCCAAATTGTAATAGACTCGTTTCAAATTTTTATGCTTCGCATCTCTGATTGGCTGATATGGTTGTTTATTTATAGAGACTGTTTCAAATTCAATTTTAAGTATACATGTATATCCGAACACAAAAGCAGCAATACTGTTGTACAAATCAAAGTATTTTGGTAAATATTCCAACATACACTATTGCCAGTGGGGGTCTTCACAGAATGCTGTCACAATTAATCAATTAAATAAGTTTGAGATTTTCTCTCAGTTTTCTTAATGTCCTCATTTATTACTAATAAATATAGCCTTTTCTCTTTGTCTTTCTAATATTAGTCAGTTAATGATGTTTTCCTTCGCTGTTGTTTGGAACTTTCCAATGATAAATGTGTTGCTGGATAGATCGGCATGTTATACAGATTCAAACTTTCAGGTTGAGTTTAATTGACCTTCATACACTCCTATATCAAAGTAGCCAATCAGAAAAGTGGTTAGAAAAGTACGTGGAGTGCATTGATTGTGTATAATGACACTTCTTGTACTAGGCGCAGTGCTTTTGCACGCGCTCTCATCGCGTAGGATTGATTCATTTTTCGGGCGGGTTGGTGCATTTATATTTGGTTCTATTTTCCAAGATTTGCTCGAGAAATTGTGCAAAATAATGCACTTGTACTGAGATGTTGATGCGTCTAATTAGCTCCGCCCTTCGGGGCTCATGCATTAGATGCATCAACATCTCAGTACGCGTGCATTATTTTGTACAATTTCACTACCAACAAGTGATACACGATTATTAACCTATATTGATAGTTTTATTTCTGATCTCTTAAATTAATATTAGAATCCACTTTGACATTCATTTTCCATTAACCCTGTTTATCTCCTGTTTTCTATTTTCTTTGCCAATTCTCTCTTCTTTCTCAAATTTTCTCAAATTTGCTTTTCAGGTTTGTCCTACATTACCAATCTGCGGGAAATAACCCACTGAAACCCCTTACTACACCAACGTTAAAAACGTTATTATAATTTCAAAAGTGTTCCTTCGATGGTGGGAGTGGTGTTGCCACGGTCCATTGTTTATCATAATGCAGAGATGTCAGTGGTCAGTTGGTGTGACAGAGAGTGAAAAGTCGTGGGTGTTTTTGTCACTGATCTGTTTTGCTCTGGTCACGAAGTCAACTTTCACCTTTCTGCAATTGACATACACGCTTGTAATTGATGTATGTTTTTGGTAATCATCTAAGTCTGCTTTGCTTTCACCAGAGATATCTTAACAAAAGATATTTACTCGACATTAATATATACAAATAAAATACTAACAACGCCAAATAATAAGGCATACAGCCAGTCAAAAACACTCGTCGGAAAAGCTATTCTGAAATTTGTACAGATACTAAAACCATGGTTTTCAGACAATTTCACATCAATAGTCAACAGTCCTCTGAAACGCATCATCAGAGAATTCTATTACTGGTATATCATGATAAAATGTAACGACAGGTCACCCCCCCCCCACACACACACACACACACCTGCAGTAAAACCCCTAACCTATTTTGGCTACGGCACTGTTCTGTTACGCACCTCTGCCCTACACCAAGCGCAATTAATTATATCTGTGGGCCCTGAATCCCTCTTGGACGGTCTACGTGGGTTGAAAGCTTCTGAAAATGTATGATGGAATTCTGAATGTCAAGCAATCGCTGAGTTCTTAGAATCTTTGAAAATATGAATATTTCATATACGTGAGATAATGGCAAAACGGTGTCAATATCGTTTATGTAATGGTGAAGAGCTGGGGCTTTTGAGGAAGTGAAAACATCCACATTATTACTTTATTATTATTACAAAATTGTTTCGTTATTTATCCTTGATATGAAGATGGTTTCAGTAATACTGATGTGTATTGACTTGATGGATTCGGAAACTTGTATTATAGACGAATCTAACGAGCCAAGTCATGGTCAGGATTTGGTCGGACATCTTTGGGTAGCCGCTAGCACCAACCTAGTGTTTTGAGCGTCCAATTGTGCAAATAAAAGCCGCCTAACACCTAGAGAAGATGCAAGGACGAGGAGGGTTAATAGAATAATATATATAGAGAGATAATTCCGCAGGTAATCCCATCGCATCTATTCATACATAGTCCTTTTGTTCGCAAATACATCAATGCATAGATACCGCGTGTAGTTAATCCGATTATTATGTATTAAGGTGTAAAACGAGTGATGGAATGCAGTTTAAAATTTCCGCCAAGGCCGAATCATTTCACATTTTGAGTGCATTGTAGCCGACGGCTACCCAACTAAAGGCTGCTAGTCAGGTGTAGGAATGCGTGAATTTAGATTCGTCTATACTCACGTGGTACAAAACAAATTTAGATTAATTTATAAAAATAGATAAGAAGTCCCGATAAATACTTTCTTTGGTTCAAGAAGCTACCATATTAATCATTATTGCGGGAGATACTATCCGTATCTGTAGGATGATGGGTGAAACGCAATCGGTAGATATGGATATTGAAAAAACAAACATCTTTGGCCAATATACCCATTGTACCCTAATTCCCACCCAGGACCTATTGTGGTTGTTGTGCACCTCAATTACACAACTCTTTATCCCAGTGAACGTACTGCTCTAGTCGAAACCACCCATAATTTTTGAAACTAATATAAAAAATCAGCTAAAACCACCTGTACCACCTTACTAAATGCCCATGTATTTCAAAGCACGTACAATTATTAAGTGAAAGGTTGCATAACTTAAACTCTGCTCTATTGTTTTTAATATCTTTTGTTATTTTTTACGGAAGCTTTGAAATCGAGATTTGTCCCGAGGGTTTTTTCTGGTTTTTTCTGGGAATATAGATAATGTAAAAATGTGATCCTCCACCACAAATGGACGGTAATGTCGGCTTTGTCACTTTTTGGGATTTTGGACAGGAAAATTTCCTGAAAAACAGCTGTACAATGATATATTACATGTCATTGTAGCTTGGTTGCAATAAAGTAAGAATTCAGTAAAAGAGTTGAAATATCCTTTGTTTTCTATTGTTTTTTGATAAGTGTAATGGACCATATCTCAAAGCAAGTTTTGTTCTATTATTACAGCCCATTCGTGGGATAGTCACAAATTAAAGAAGATTTTTGCAGCATCCCAGAATACACAATGTGCTGTACATACGACTTTTGTGAAATTTGACCCTTTTTAGCCGGACCAAACAAACTAGAACTTGCTTATGAATGTAATGTTGGTATATAGAACAAGAATATAACGGATGCACAGCATAACTAGAAATTCAGGGTCAAAGTTTATACAGGGGTCAAAACTCAAAATTGTTCCGATTTTGTTAAAACCTATTGCAAAATATTCCCTATATTCAGAAAATATATTATCAGTCTGGAGGTATTGACGAAAAGGTCAAAGGATGGAATTAGGGGTCAAACACAGAAAAGTTATCAAAGTTTGATGAAAATGGTCTAAAACTGTTTGTATCTTTATAATCATTCAGAAAAGAAATACTTTGTACTATCTACAATGTTTCGTTACCATGGTAAGACACCAAAAGGAGTTGAGTCCAATTGATGTTGACATATTTTCCCGCGTTACATCGGTAACGAAATGTCGTACATACTGAAAACTATTCTTTTTCTGAATTATTATAGCAAGACAAACATTCTGAGACCATTTTGATCAAAATCGGATAAACTTTATGTGTTTGAACCCAATGGAACCCAATTTTCAACCTTTGACCTTCTAGCTAATAACTCCGGGCTGATTTGTAGTAGGTACGTCAAACTATATATTTTCTGAATCGTTGTGACCTGAGAAATATTTTGGTATTGGTATGGCTTTCAACCGGATCGGAGCAATTTTAAGTTTCGACCCCTGTATAACCTTTGACCTCATATTTCTTTTTTTGCTCAAGGGTGCTGACTGGGCACCTGTCATTTTTTTACATCTCATCATGTTAGGCATCAACAATAAATAAGAAAATGTTAGTATACGCAACATTACACGCAAGGAAAAAGAACAAAAGGCATCTACTCGACTATTATACAGACCACAGCGATCTTTCATGTAGCAGATTGCTTGTTGAATTACTCGCGCATGTGCCAAAAATCAGCCAATCACACGCGCTGCAGCTAACTATAGACATAAAAGACATCCAGGAAAGGATTATAATGTTCTTTCATGTGCAAATAACCAATTTTGCACTCTGGTGGATTTGTGCATCTGTCAGGAACTACCGTTTTGTTATGCTAAAATAGACTTCCGAAATGTGCTTGTTGAAGGCGGTCTACATACATCAGTGTACATCAAAAGGAAAAACTAGGTAAGATGATAACCGAGCAAAAAATTACTGGTTTCCATTCTTCATTTCAAATTTCAAACCCCTATTTTGTCTTACCTTCGCGAGCTCTAAATTTATGAACACTTGTAATGAGTGCAACCCAAAACCTAAGTGCCCTAGTGACCTTTCTACCATGCAAAATCCCGGGTCCAATACAAAAGCCCTATATTGCTGCTGTTAAGGCTACACGATCTATTGTTGGTCGAAGCATCCAAAAAATCGACTGTAATTATCAAAATCAATATATTATTGCAAAAAATACTTTGATGTTTCGCAAAAATTCATTCTACAAATCATATACTTTGAAAACTTGCTTGATATATTGTTGTGAATAAGTTATGTACGTTTTACAAAATTGTTGTTTTTTCAGTCCTGTTTACATCACTTGCTATGAAATGATCAATGCAATTTTTGCCAAAGCTCACTACCATTTACAAGATGCTGTGAACTACCAAATCGCAACAGTTTAAAATAGTTGCCAACCTTAAGCCCTCGTGTACATGTTCAATGCACGCATTAGGACAGTTTTAGAGTGTTTTGCAAAAGCATGGTGCATTGTGGTGATATGGTGATCATCTTCTTTGATTACAAATAGAATATTTCAACGTAAAATGGAGCAAGATGAGATTAAAGGTTTACGCGGATGATGCAAAAATACCCGGGCAAATATCCAAGTTATATAACAGGTGCAGGCATATTATATAATGCGCACTTGATACCAGCACGTAAGGGTGGATCAGAGCAGATAATAGAACTATGGACTTGACCTCCTTTTTAGGTTTTAAAGTTTAACCGTAGTGTATTTAAACACCTAACATATTTAGGTCTTTTGGGGAAGAAAATTGTATCTTCAATACGGTAAAAGGTCAAAATTGTCAATTGATGGACGGCTTTTACTCCCAGCTATATTATTATGCGATCAAGCTAAATGAGTCTGATGTCGATCAAAATCATAATTTAGTTTTCAATTTTTATTACATGAGCCATTCTCAGAGCTTTATTTTGCTAAAATCCCCATCATAATTAGATTTATGGTTCTAGAGATATGGTCATTTTAGTGTTGCTTAGAACAATAAAATACAAAGGAAGTTGAATACTATTATTGCCTATATCTCAAAATCAACATTCCCGACATCCGACTCATTTTGTTTGATCGCAGTAGTATTTGTCTTACTTTCTTGAGCTCTTAATTTTTGAACACTTGTAATGAGTGTATGAGACCGCAGTTACCCATAAGTACTATCCAAAACAAAAGCCCCATAATTGCTGCTGTAAAGCCCTCCTTCGTGTACATGTTCAATGGAAACTTGCATGAATCAGAATGCAGTCTGAGGGTTGTTTTGCATAACCATGGTGCATTGTGGTGATTTAGTGATCATCTTCTTTGGTAACAAATAGAATACTTCAACGCAGAATGGAACAAGATGAGATCAAAAGATTGCCAGGTTTACGCGTATGCTGCAAAATACCCTGTTATATAACAGGTGCTTTAACAGGTATATAACAAGTTATATACCTGTTGAATAACAGGTATATAATGCACAGTGTCATCGCCCCGATATCTTCATGGCAGAAATCGCCATGGTAGGTTGAATCCACAGCCACGCATGGCCATTTTGTTCCGACCTTTAAGACGCATAATGAGCCGAGGGACATCCCGACTAAGGCTACTGTCAATACCTCGGTAATTGACATCTCTAGTGTGCAAGTGAGCTTGTATAAGCCATGTGAGGGGGTACTCACACTACGCTGTGTGTGACCTCTGTGTGTGGGTGAACATGGATATGTATACGCCATGTGAGTGAGTGCTCACGTCAGAAAATCATAATATTTTTGTCAGTTTATGAGTTCAAGACGCACGCTTCTTTCTCAAGACGCAAGCTAACGACTATCATATCCGTTGAACATATATGTTCAAGTGCAAGGAACCAGGTCTGGTTTCTTTATACGAAATCATTTACGGGAGATATTCATCATTTCCTACCCCGGTATCCAAAGATTTATCGTCTGAATATCAATCGTGCATAGCACATTTACGTGTATCGATCCCGGGTATTCATTTCAATGTCTCTGGCTGTTTTAAATGTAATTATTAACCGGGCGATGTCGGTGTGTAATGCACACTTGGCATTAGCACGCAAGGAAGGATCAGAACACATAATGGATCTAAAAGGGGTTTTTGAATTCACCTTTTTCCAGGAAAATGGTAAAACAGTAACATGAGTAGGTGTAAATTTCACCTTGAGCACATGAATAGTCTAACAATTAGGGTCTGGTTTTCCCCTAGCCATGGAAAGACACCAAACGCGCCCTACATTTGTAGGACTACAAATGGTCAGTTATGACACAGACCGGTCAGCGTCTTACTTCCGCATCTGTTTTTTAAGTGATGGCGTTAAAAGTCACATTTAGTGCATTTTGAGAAAAAACGGCAAAAATATGTTTTTCATAAATCTGAAAAAATGTCTCGTTTTGAAAAATAGTGTAATTTGGTTGCTTTTGCCATTTTCAAAATATTCCTACATGATGTAAGACGGAGGTCAAGTCCAATATTATCTTGACCCAGTGGCGGATCTAGAGCAGTAAGTGTGTGTGTGTGTGGGGGGGGGGGGGTCTGGGGGGGAGATGCCCTCTCAGAAGTGAGAAACGTTTGCAAAATGAAAACATAATTGAAGCCACCATGTGGCCGACCATTTTGGCACTATTATTGAATTGATGTACCATTATTGAATTGATGTGGCAACACACATCCTCATCAGGATAAGGGGGCTCCTCCAACGATGAACTGATGGAGTTGTACATTATATCAATTTTTGATCTTTGATCATGTCGTTTCTATTGAAATCCTTGATCAAGGTTGAGCGCTGGATTGTGTCTCTGTTTCTGTCTATCGCGGAAGGCCGTTGATATCAGAAAACATCGAAAAACCTTCCTCTTCAAAATGCAACATAGGATACTCTTGATATGTCTAAAATATATAGTTTATGACTTGTTATAAATTAATCTAAAAAGTATTTGCATCTAATGTTGAATGTTGATGTGTCAGACTCATTATCAATGAAAACTGACGGGTACCAATCATTTTGATGCAGCTTGTATGAAATCTGTTTCAGTAAATCAATCCCCACTTACCTAAAATCAGTAACGAGTAGAGAACCCAAACGCGTTCACAGCAGCATTGCACCTTCTTCTCATGCTTCTTATCAACCTGGCCAAACGCCCCTGATGGATGACATTCCACTCTTCAAGCAAGATCTGTCTTACACCAGCCAAGGTGGTTTGATCTGTCACTCTACTGCGCACAGCCCGGCCAGGTTGGTCCCAGAGATGTTCTATAGGATTTAAGTCCCGGCTATTGGCTGGCCACTCCATTCGTTGAATTCCTTCTTTTTGCAGGAGGTCATTTATAACTCTTGCCCTGTGTGATCGAGCGTTAGAACAGCGTTCGGTCCAAGGTTTTGCAGAAATGGGCCTGCGACTGGCTGAAGAATGTCATCTCAATAGTTGATTGCATTGAAATTTCCGTTGACTACTACCAGTCTGGTCTTTCCTGTCATTGATATTGCCGCCCATATCATCACGCTTCCACCACCATAGGGTATTACTTTGTCAATGCAGCAATCTGCAAAACGTTTGCCACCTCCTCTCCACACTCTCACTCGGCCATCCAGCTTCCTCAAACAAAATCTTGCTTCATCACTAAACATGACATTACGCTACATGTGTAAGTTCCAATCGCGGTGTTGACAGCACCAGCGAAGACGGACAAGAAGATGAAGTGGAGTAATTTTAGGCTTCCTGGCAGGCTTGCCACATTTGGCAAGTTTGGCACATTTTCTTTGAGACCTCCCTGTCTTTCAAAGAAAGATACTTAGCCGTGGAATAAGTTATCATCATAAACGAGGTGTCATTGGTGACAGGAAACAACAACGTTTTCACTGATGTGAAACAATATGTTGATAAGTTTCCAAACTTTTTTGAGGAGTGTTTATAATGCTTCAATCCGATCAATAGAAAGGACATCAAAGGTCTAGAGACACAACTCCATCAGTTCATTGGATGCTCATGATGAGGATGTGTGTTGTACACATCAAAATATAGAGGTAAATATCTCAATATACTTGTGTTGAATGATAGTTTAAATCTACTTTGCTTGAAAAAATAAAGGAACACCGAGAAATCTGTCCCGCCTCCGAGATGTGTGAACAAAATTGTCAACATTTAAATTATTAATAGAGATTTTACGAAATGAAGTTTTAAAATATATTTTAACTTCCACGGCAATTTCAAATATATCGATTGAATTACTTGCACAGATTTACGCGAACGTCTGATTGGTTACTGGACAAACCGCGTCTAATCGCCAAAACTCGGGACATGTGTATCAATGGGCGATTAAAAGAAAGCGATGTGTAAGTGACTGTATTCCCGGACTGCATCATACTCTCTCCATTTTGTTTGGTCAAGTGGATTATTGGTAACACGTCAAGACAAAAACTCTAGCTTAGGCGCTTCGTTTGAATAAACTTGAATGAATTCGCAAGGCGATGAGCTTCTTAAATGGGATTATGTCTGGACCCAGCGCTAATCTTCTTATGATGGTAAGCCCAAAGAGCTTTTAATAGAAATAGAGTCGCAATAGATTATATAATGCTTTGTTCGTTTGATGCCGATTAGAAGTTGCGACAGGCTATTTATAAAAGTGGTACCATTGTTTCGAACAAAGGGGTTCCGCCATTAAATTGGTCACTGATCCGGCATGATATTATCGCTCTACACAACAGGCGAGTATCAATAAGTGACCACAATACAGTCATGTGTAAAGTGGTACCATTGTTCCCACGTATCCCAAATGTGTTCTTGTGTGGGTCTGAAGTCTATAAAGGAGGCTTTAGCTGTTGATGCAATCATTTTTACCACCCACCTGACTTTAGGCGCTTCATTTAAATAAATTGAATGCTCTTGATGATCGATTACACATTAGAATGTATGAAGGCTGCCATGTCCAGTCCATATATCTATATTACACTATAATGGTAATCGCTATACGTATACATGTAAGTATAAGTATAGGCCTATAAAGGTTGTTTTAAAGAAATTTCCATTTAATTTTATTTTAAGAACTGAGGAGATTGGTATAGAAATAGTGGCGTACTCAAAGAGGGAAGGGGGGTTGGGGAGGGGCAGATTCACCTCTGTGAGAAGTCTTGGGAGGGGAGGAGGGGGAAGAGGGGAGGAGGGGATATGGAGAATGAGAGAGGGCTGGAGGAAGGGAGAAATAAAAGATATAATACATATAATACATTAGAATGTATGAAGGCTGCCATTTCCACATATCTATATTACACTATAATGGTAATCGCTATATAAGTATAGGCCTATAAAGGTTGTTTTAAAGAAATTTCCATTTAATTTTATTTTAAAAAGGAGATTGGTATAGAAATAGCGGCGTACCAAAAGAGGGGAGGAGAAGGGAAAAGAAAGGAATGATGAATACATTTAATAATAATTATTAGGTCTATATAATAACTAAACACATAACAGCACTGGGCAGCCATTCGATGATGTCAATGCCTTTATTCGTTACGTAATTAAAACGCCCAGTCAGATGTATTTCACACATGCCAAACACAAGTCACCCAATTTCGAAAACTGGACGTTGAATGTACACTCTCATGAATATTGATTGGCAACATTTTCCAATATGTCAGCGCTCTAATCGGAAACAATAGAACAATAGACCCTGCAGAGCGTTGGGTAAGCCTATATTAAAATGCTTAATTATGAAAGTTAACCAGACAGAACCAATGATATAATTTAAAAACATATGCATCTACTCTTCCATAAGTATGTTACACTGCTCGCTCCAGCTTATACGGAAACTTGAAGTTATTAATCAGCAAACTGATTTTTTGTACGTCATAGGCACACACAAAAGTATATATCAATAGCAACATTGTTCTTTCCTGTCAAAAATGACACCAAATTTCATGAATTTGTGACCATAACTTATCCCATGGTTGGTCAAGGAAAACTATTTTAATGTAATTCAATCAGTACTTTTCAACAACATATGGTGTGTTTTTTACCCAAACTTAATTAGATTTCCAATAATTGGTATTTTAATTAGATGACAATAAAAGGTCCACATATGGAAACTATTGTTCTTCAATTGACGTACTCGCTAATGCTTCTTAATCGGGGTCTTAATAGTCCAGTCAAAGTGGGTTTTGACTCACCACTAATTGCAACAGAATTTTTTTCACTGCTATGAATGTTAGAGATGTCCCTGAACAGCATACAAAAGTATACTAAAATATACTTGGTGGAAATGTAGTTTTTGGCGGGAAAAGGTCATACAGGGGTCAAATGTCAAAATCGCTCCAATCATTTTAAAAACTATATCAAATTATTCCTCTAGTCATAAGGATTCAGAAAAAATATAGTTTGCCATATCTGTGATGTACAGTTCTTGAGTTATAACCGAAAAGGTCAAAGGTCAAATATTGGGTTCAACAGAGGTCAAAAAACTAAAAACTGCCTGATTTTAACCAAAATGGTCTCATTTTGTTCAGCTTGCAAACATAATTCATTTAAAGAATATTTGCACTGTTTAGGTTGTTTAATTACATGCGTAACATCGAAAACTAGGTCGGGGTCAATAGAGTTCAATGGTCAATGACCTCTTTTACCCTGCTACCTTGGTACCGAAACATCCAAGATATGGCAAACTATTCTTATTTTGGAGTGTTTTTAAAGGACAAACACATTGAGACCATTTTTAAGGAGATCGGAGCATTTTTTCGAAGTTGACCCACGTGGAGCCCAAAATTTGACCTTTGACTTTTTTCTTTTAACTTGAGAATGGTACATCACAGATATGACAAACTATACTTTTTCTGAATCCTTAAGACTAGAGGAACGCTTTGGTATAGTTTTTAAAAAGATTAAAGCAATTTTGAAATTTGACCCCTGTGTGACCTTTTCCCGCCAAAAAATATCTTTCCACCAAGTATATTTTAGTATATTTTTGGTATGATGTTCAGGGGACATCTCTAAAATGTATAAAAGTGAAAAAAATTCTGTTGCAATTAGTGGTGGGTGACACCACTCATTTGCTTAGATTGACTGGACTATAAGGGTTTGAACAGTTTGTCATAATGTACAAAAAAAAGCATGAAACACCCAACAAGAAGGCACTTGAGTGACAAGAAGCACCCTTAAAATGTGCGTTCACTCCGGATTCAAGTTAGGTTAAAATCCTTGGGGGAGACTCAACTTTAATTTTGTTAGGGGTGTGCGGCGATCCTGCCCAAAAGTGTCTGCTTTTGACATGACACGTCACATATTACAGTCGGTATCATTATTGTTTTCATTATACGCCCTCTTGGCGTAAATACTGTATCCTGAAAATTCTTTACGATGGCGTAAAGAATTGTGTTTGGCACAACATTCCGTAATAAAATGTCATAAAAATAATATCCAAATTATTAGCGAGCAACCCCCCAAAAAAAAACCCCCAAAACAACCAGGCATGGTGACAACAATGTTGTGTGTTTCACCCCAGATTCAGGCTATATCGATTTTGTACTTTTTTCTATATATAGAAAGGGATCGGAAATGGGTTCACAAAATGATTGTGGTGATACGCCTTATGGATGTTTACAGCAAACTTCTCAATACTTGCAGTATACTCGTAATCATTACAGAGTTTGCAAAATTCGGTTCAGGAGCATCAATTTTAAAGGTCCAGAGATTGTAATAGAGGAATGAGCTCACAAAGCTTTTTAGGTGAATTACAGATGTTTTAAGCAAAACATCTTGTTACTTGCTGTTTATAGGTTAATTATTACATACGTATCACTTGTTGGGAGTGAAATTGTACAAAATAATGCACGCGTACTGAGATGTTGATGCGTCTATTAAATGCACGAGCCCCGAAGGGGGAGTGCATTAGATGCATCAACATCTCAGTACAAGTGCATTATTTTGTACAATTTCTCGAGTAACAAGTGATACGCATTTATTAACCTATTTCATACACGAGAAAAAAATCCCGTGATTTTTGCATTTTTATAACAAAATTGTCACTGAAAATTTGGAAAATGCAGGCAAATATAAATGCAACAACCCGCAAGTAAAATGAACGCGTCCGGAAGCACTGCGCGTACTACGTGGAGTGCACGCCCGTGCAATTGTACAACATTTATGCACGGCTAGTAATTTACTAACGGAGGCTCTGGTTGGTTCTCACTATCTAGGAGTGTATGCCCGAGTGTATGAATTATATTTATACAGTCGGTATCATTATTGTTTTCATCATGTACACCCTTTCTTCAAAACCACTCTGCCATTGAAAGCCTCTGGAAGTCGAAGCCTCTGGAGGTCGAATTGAACGCAAAAATTTACAGTTAGCAGTAAATTATGTAAATACGTCAATTTAAGATGAATAGTTTAAACATTTCCTCATTGACTGCAAAATCAACTGTTTATCAACTAATTAAAATACCAATTATCATGATTATTGGGAATGTAATTATTTTGTTTGGAAAAGATACACCACATGTTGTTGAAAATTAGTGATTGAATTAGGTGAAAATATTTTTTCCAAACATCAAGAATGATCATGACGTAAAAAAAAAAAATCAATGTGCAAAATCGCGTTCTGGAAAACATCAACGGCAAGGGGTTAAGTTCCCGCATAAATGGCCTATTTTTACTGAAGCGAGCAGTGTACTATACTTATGGAAGAATATAGCAGGTGCATATATTTTAGATATAACATGTTATAGATTGCGCCTGGTAAAAGAGGGAGGAGGAGAGGGAGGGCATTGTAAGTGGAAAGGGAGGTGCAATGGCGGTAGCCATGTGAGAGTCCCCCATGCCCTGACAACGCCACTGGGGAGGGGGAAACTGGAGTGCGAGTGGGATAGTATAGGAGGGGATAAATTGTGAGAGAGCGAGGATAGATGGAGGGAGAGGGAGGGAAGAATATGGAGAACTTCGGGGAGAGGAACAGAAGGAGAAAGGAGAAAGAGAGAATGAGGAGGAGTGGAGAGAAATAAAGAATTGTTCTTTCATTTTTTTTTGCGTTATAAAATGGAAATATGAAATTGACATTAATTAACTTTAATAATTGAGGCTTTATTAAATAATATAGTCCTATAACTATCGTAAGAATGTAAGAATAGTAATCCTTGTCAAGTAGTATAGCGTGTTCATTCATGTTTATTCAAACAAAGCGCCTAAGGTAAGGTCTTTTGTCTTGAAGTGTGGTTAATAACCCACTTGACCAAACAAAGAGAGACATTTTGACGCAGTCGCTTACAAGCTCTTCCACATGCCCTTCTTTTGATCGCCGATTGATGGACCGAGTTTAAATGACAAGACGGTGTTGGTGCAGTAAACAATCAGACGTTCACGTTGAAGTAAATTTAAACAAGAAATCCAATCGATATTTCTGTTGCTGTGGTGGTAGTTGAATACACCACATTTCGCCATACTGCATTCTAGAAACGCTTGCTGTTAGAATAAGACAAATTTTAATGCTAATTTATTGCACATTCTAGGGAAGCGTGGTAAACTTTTTAAAATAACCGAGTGAGAGGGTTTTCAAGAAAATATTTTTCCTGTCAAAACTGAAGCATCCTCTGTATAAAAGAAAATATGGATATTAACTGCACATCATATATAACGATTCGTGATACCCAATTGTAGCACATTTGATGTCGTTTAAGAGGCAGAGAATTTTATTTCAATTTTATATAGGGCCTACGCCAAAATATTTTTTTAATTGAGTAAGAATAAGGATAGAAAAAACGTTGAAAATTCTATGTGAATATTACATTAGACCCAACCAAAGATTACTGTTTCGCTTTTATGGTAATCTAATCTTTTATTTCCTGAAAAAACATTAAGGGTCTAATGTCGATTATTCACATACTTGATCAAAACATCGAACGTTTATACAAGAAAAATGGTAGGTTCCTCTATAGTATTTTACTGACCATAGAAATGTACTGACACACGAGCATGTGTCAAAATCGATATAATGTATTGTCCATATAGACGCCCATTTATCATGTTTATTGTTGGATTTTTTTGTATAGGCCTATAGAACACGCATCAGTTAACAACAATTGAGCGCTAATAATACACATTAATGTTTTTAGGTAAATAAAATTCCAAAATATGGTACGTTTTCTGCCTTTGCTTGTCACGTGGTAGGCCTATGTTGAAGTTGCGATTATATCTTCAAATAAGTTTCAAATGGATTGCAACAAGACAAGTGGCCGAGTGGTCTAAGGCGCTGGATTCATAGTGTGTCCAAAGTAGTGCGCCGTGATTTCGAACCCCGCCTCCGCCAAACTTTAATGAAGTAAAATTAAAATTAAAATTTTACTTTAAAAAAATTTCATATTGGGGAAATGTGACTGGCAGAATTTATGTATGGCGTGGAGTGGTGTGGTAGTTGAAGTAAATTTTCAACTTCATTTCGCTTCTATTATTACGCCCTCGCGCTCTCCTAGCGTACGGACTTCATATTGCAAATTCTTTACGATGGGGTACTGTCATAATTCGAAATGTTACGGGGTTTAGACACCTCGCTACAAATACGATTTTTGTTCTTCTGCATCTTGCGCCATTGCTCCGCACACAAAGGTATGTTGCTTTTTAATAATATTCCAAATAAACAAAAACAGACCATTGTATCAGATTTTTTCTCCGTGATAATTAAAATTAGTGTTCCTTTCTGAGCAAACGAAACAATACCCAAACAACAAGGGACAGTGACAACAATGTATGTTTTTCACGGCAGATTCAGGCAAAGTCGATTTTGTACTATTTTCATAATTATTATTTAAATTCTTAAACATTAGAGAATGAATTTGTAGAAAACCTTCTAATAATTACAAACATTCGCTGAGCAGCAAGAACTTCCCTCTAAGCTTTTAATCCGATAAGCTGATTATCTATTTGTTTTAATGAATTGGAAGACATTCTTTGATGTATTATTGATTTCAATCATCTGAAATTACTGGAGCGTGAGCCACCCAGGCTGGTGGCTCAGCATAGTATTTTATTAACAGAACGTTTTCTCCAAATTCGTTTCCTAATGATCAAAAATGGGTTCACAAATGGCCCGGACAAATTGTATATTACGCCGTACGGATGTTTTGGCAAACATCTCAATACTTGTAGTCATAATCATTATCTTTACGCCCCCGAGCCCTCATAGCGTACGGACTTCATATTGCAAATTCTTTACGATGGCGTACTGTCAGAATTCGAAATATTAAGGGTTTTAGACACCTCGCAACAGATACGATTTTCTTCCTGATAATTACAAATTATTGTTCCTTTCTTCAACATTGAGCTTTTAACGATGAAATCTATGAAACAATTACAAGCCAGTGAACGGTAATACGTTATTCAATAACAATACTCAATCATGTAACATATTTCTTCTTCAAATTTCATTAAGCCCGAGAGAGCACATCATAATTATCGGATGTCCCCTTCGGAACCAGAAATGGGTGTAGTGGAGCTGACGTCGTATCGGTAAAGGAGGTTTTTCGGAGCTGCGAACTGTCAGACTATGACTATTTGAGTTTGATTAAGGTCTCCAAAATTTTGTTTGTGAAAATGGAATTTATTTTGCAAGGCAGTGCGGAAAGAACATTTTAGATATGCAGGTTAGAATATTTTTACTCCAGCCCCTGTATTACCACCAGCCCCAAACGAGGAGATATGTGACCCAAATTGTCATTTTGTATTATTGCTTCTTAAGGGTTACAAAATGGGCGTATATTGCGTTTCGACAGTATTTTTTGTGGGACATGAGAGCACCTCAGACCTATCAATTGCATTCTGAATACGAAGCATGTCTTTCTGATATCAAATAATTTTCATTTTTGAAAATCACAATATAATACAAATTTTATGACAAATTATAAAAATTTGATATTTTTCAAATTTTGATATATAACAGTCCTCGAAGTAAATTATATAAATCTAATGATATATTCTTAAAGTGTATGTAGCAGAGAGGAAAAGCCGACGGTCAATTGAAAATGTTGACCTTTCATATTGAAGATATGGAATTTTAACCAAAAAAGACCTAATTTTTTTTGGTGTTTTGGGAAAAATCCATATCTTTAATACGAAAGGTCAAAATTTTCAATTGATCGTCGGCTTTTCATCCCACCTACATACACTTTAAGTATAAATCATCAGATTTATAAAGTTTACTTCAAGTACTGTTAAATATCAAAAATATCAATTTTAATGATTTGCCATAAAATGTGTATTAAATTGCGAATTTCAAAAAATCAAAATTATTTGATATCAGAGTGACATTCTTCGTATTCAGAATGCAATTCGATATGTCTGATGTGCTCTCATGTCCCAAAATAAATACTGTCCAAACGTTCATACCCCAGCCCTTAAGTAAACAATAAAGGATTTTTTTTTTTTCTTTTTTGTAGACAGCTGTCTTTATTAAAAGTTTCTTAATACATAGTACTGTCACTTAATCAGTGACCTTAAATACATTAACGTGCATTTTATTTATTAATATTAGTGACATAGTCATTTCAAGAGAGTTATAAGAGGATTGAAAAACAAGCAACAAAAATAAGGGAAAAGAGCAACAGAATGAGCGAATAGAACTAACTGCTGATTATTTTGTACTCAAATTGAGTAATAAACAAAAAACAAACAATCAACAATGAGCTCCACCCGACCCACCCCGCCGATCCCCTCCCCCACACATTGAGCATGTTGAGCATATTTTACTTTCTTTACTATGGATTAAAAATACACAGGAATGAAAATACAATACAATACAATAAACGGAATTTATATAGCGCCTTAGCATAAAGTATGAACAAAACGCTTTACAATGATCTTAAAAAGTACAACTTACACTACATCTTAGGCTACACTTAATGTACAACTTAATTAAAATAAAAAACTTAGTTTGGAAACAAATATGTTTTCAGATTAGATTTAAAAGTGGCCAGACTATGTGAAGTACGAAGTTTTACAGGTAATTTGTTCCAGAGAGCTGGCACAGAATTACAGAAGGCATTATTCCCATATGTTGTGTGAGTTCTTTTACATTCAAGCAGACTGCCATCAGCATGTGATCGTAGGAACATACCATCAGAAAATGTGTGAGATTTTAGGAGATTTTGTATGTACAGTGGTGTTGTTTCATGTCTACTTTTATAAGCGAATGTGAGTAGTTTGTAGGTAATACGCTCATTTACTGGAAGCCAGTGAAGCTCTTTCAGCAGAGGAGTGGTGTGTTCCATACGGTTTGCCTTGAAAACAAGTCTGGCAGCTCTGTTTTGTATCTTTTGTAGTTTTTGTGTGTTTTTTACAGTTGTTCCATATAATAAAGAGTTACAATAATCAATTCGAGAAATAACAAGTGAGCGGACAGCATGGTTGCAAGTATCTTTATCAATATAACAGCGAATGCGTCCTATATTACGAAGATGATAATTTAAAGAGCGAGAGACAGCAGATATTTGAGATGACATAGACATGGTTGAATCAAAAAGAACTCCAAGGTTGCGTACAGAATCAGATGGTTTGATAATTGTTCCACATACATTAAGAGTTGGTTCATATATATATTTCAAATTATATGCAGAGCTAGCAACAAAGAATTCGGTTTTATCTTCATTCAGTTTAAGCTTATTTACATTCATCCAATTCTTGATTTCAGCAATACATGATTCCAATTTGAAAAGAGCAGTTACACTATCTCCAGGTATGCGGGGATTAAATTCTGTCATATTATATCATATCATTAATAGTTGCCAGGATTGCCACTCATTATTAAACTTTTGTAACTTTAGGCTACATACTGCTTGGTATTTCAAAACATTATAATAACATTTAAGTTCCCTTTTTTAAAACATCTAAGTTTGGTCGTTTCTCTGTCATCTTTACTCTATACAAATGTAATTTTGCAATAGTCAAAATCAATGTTAAAATTAAATCATATTTAGATCCAAAAAGAATTAACTGAGGGGTCATAGCTAGATCTATACTGATCTTGTCTTTTATCCAGTCTTTGAGATCTTCCCAAAAATTTCTAGAAAAAGGGCAATCCACAAAGAGATGCTTGATTGTTTCTGGATTTATCTTACAAAAAGTACATAAGTCATCATCACTTATGTTCATTTTTTAACAACAATGTATTTGTGCCTATGATACTCTGATTAATTCTGTATTGAAACCATCTCAGTTTAATATCAGTGGAAAATTTGAAATTTAAGGTACATATTTTTTCCAATCATCATTCTCCATTCCAAATTCCATTTGCCACTTTGACTTACTCATTGTATTCTTCATCTTTGATTCAATAGAAATATCATAGAACATTTTGCACCCTTTTCGTTGCTTAAAAAGTAGTTCCATATTATACGGCTGAAAAGGGGAGGCTAGTTTGGAGCCTATAGTACCATTGTAATTAAAATTTGACTGAATTGCCCTAATAATACCATTGTATTCTAAGAAATTGGTCTTCACTTTATAAAGTTTTGTAAATTCGACAATCGACAAAAAGGATCCGTTTGCATTTAAGAGATCATTTATAAACAGCACACCTCTTTTTTTTTAATGGGCATAACAAACTGATTTACCACCAATCTTTATTTTATCGTTCCACCACAAATATTGTTTTGCAATACGGTTGAAATCCAGATTATTATTATTTACAATGTTTATAAGTGAGGACCATGAAAACAGAGTATCATACCAGAACTTATTATCTATCATGTTTTTCATGTCATTAAAACGATACATACCAAGGCAACAAATATCATCACTTATTACATTAAAACAAAGACGAAATAGCTTAACCCATTTTTTGATCACCACAGGCAACCCTCCGAATCAATTTACCTTTAAAGCATTTATATGCATTTCTACATTTGGCATCTTTACTCCACCATTCTCATAATTTTGCACAAATTGTATTCTTTTAACTCGATCTGGCTTGCCGTTCCAAATATATTTATATATCTCATCATTTACCGTTTTGATAAATTCCTTGCTTGGGTTTGGTAGCATTTGAGCAATATAACTTATTTTGGGCAAAGCCAATGATTTCACAACTACAACCCGTCCCAACACCGTTAAATTTCTTTTTTCCAACTTGATAACAGTTTTCGTATCAAATGAAGTGCTTTATCATAATTATCATTTACCATTTGAGCAAGGTTTGTACTAAAAGAAATGCCTAGAAACTCAAAGCTACCATTGAAATTCCATTGTATTTTTAAATTTTTACTAATTATAGTATTTCTGAATTTCTGAGACCCAATCCATACTGCAACCGTTTTATCAATATTAATTTTCAAACCAGACATCTCATAAAATGATTGCAAAGTTTTAAAGGCACTTTCCAGTGATTTTTCTGTACCATCAAGAATTAATGTAGTGTCATCTGCATACTGTGCAATTTTAAAATTCATATCATTGATGCAAATTTCTGTTATATCCTTATTTTGTCTAATCATTGTAGATAATACCTCCGCACATAAAACGAAGATATATGGCGACAGAGGATCGCCTTGTCTACAACTGCGCTGAATTTGGAACGGTTTAGAAATATTTCCATTTATGATTACGGAAGAAGATGCGTTCTTATACAAAGCCATAAACCATCTGCAAATGTCTGATCCGAAATTAAATACCCTTAAAGTTTCAAGAATAAAATCATGCGAAACCGTGTCAAAAGCTTTTTCAAAATCTATTAGTAAAAGCATCCCCGGAATTTCATTAACCTCTGTATAACTTAACAAATCATAAATAAGGCGAATACTTTCACCAATGAATCTATTTGGGACAAAACCTGTTTGATCTTCTGAAATTAAATATGGCAAAACCGATTTTATACGGTTTGCAATACATCTGAGAGCCAATTTATAAGAAACATTTAGAAGCGAAATAGGCCTCCAGTTTTTAAGAACTGACGGGGTTTATCTCCTTTTGGCAGAAGAGTAACGTGACCCCTTTTTTGAACTTGAGTAAGAGACCCAATTCTAAAACCTTCATTTAAAGATCGGAGGAGAAAACAAGATATTTCCAACCAGAAGCATTTGTAAAATTCCGCTGTAAAACCATCAGGTCCGGGTGTCTTGTTGTTTTTCATGTTTTTCAAAGCATATGTGAGCTCAGAAAGAGTAATTTCACCCTCTAACGTATTTGATTGCATTTGCGTTAATTTGTTTATGGAAGCATAATCATCAATTTTAACATTATTATTTCCACCTTTTTCTTTATACAGATTTTCATAAAAGATACTACCTCCTTTTCAATCTCATCTTGAGATGTTGCTTCTGTGTTGTTACCTCTCACAATTCTAACCATTTGTTTGTTTACAAAGTTTCTTTTTTCAAGATTAAGAAAATATTTGGTGGGTTTCTCTCCCTCCTCTATCCATCGGACCTTTGTTCGAATAAAACATCCTTTAATCTTTCTACTACGAATATCCTCAAGTTCATGTTTAGCATTATCTAACTCATTCTTTAAAATTTCAACATTAGGGCTGTTTTTCAATGATGCCTCCTCGTATGACGTATTTAAGTTTTCTATTAATTTGTCAAGTACTTCTTCAGACTTGTCCATCTCTCTCTTTCTTTTTGAGGAGTATGCTATAGTAACGCCTCTGATTTCCAAAAGCAGTGCTTCAAAAAACAGTTGGTCATTAATAGTTAGTTCTAACTCATTTGGATCAATATTGTTTATATTTTCTCTGTCATACGGCGAAGCAGCATAGACTACTTTTACATATTCATCATCTTCAATTAAATCGTTATTCAACTTCCACGAACCTCGTCCCCTTTGTATATTATTACTCTTACTTAGGCCAATGACTACCATGGAATGGTCAGTCCTATATCCTGGTAGAATGTCTGTTTGACTAATTATATTCAAAATTTCAGAAGAAATCAAGAAAAAATCCAGCCTAGCTTGTTTTATGGGATTGTTTCTTCTCCAGGTAAAACGTTTTATATCTGGGTTCATAATTCTCCAAGGGTCACACAGACTCAAATCTTCTTTTATTTTTAAAACAGCTTCTTTTGCCTTTGGATTATTAATATTCAAATAATTAAATGTATCTAAATTTTGATCCTGGACTAAGTTAAAATCACCACATACAATACAATGTGGGTTACCAACGTTTTCGATAACATTTTTAACACGATTATAAAAATCTGGATTATCCTCATTTGGACCATACAGACAAACTATCGTGATATCCATTGACATCATCGTAATATCAAGTACAATCCAATTACCTGTTTGATCCCGCTGAATATTCCGCACTTTGAAGTCAAAATTGTTATTCATTAACACTGCCACGCCCCTGGCATTTGTCTTATAACCTGCTGTATAACATTCATATCCCCATTCTGATCTGATCATATTTTCCCATTTCTGGTCCCAGTGTACATCCTGAAGGCAATAAATTGAACATTTCTTTTTCCTTAAATAATTTAAAACATCTCTTCTCTTAGATTTATCACTCAATCCTCTACAGTTTACAGAACATATATTTATAGTACTATCCATATTCTTTAACCATGTAAACATGTTTAACAGAAACCTTCATTTGGTTTTGATTACAACATACATAACTTGATTCACAGCTGTCTTTTTATGAAAAATATAATACATACCACACACAAAACTATATAAAAGAAGAAAAAAAAGAAAGTTGCAAAAACAAAAAAAGCAAGAAAGAGAAAAAAAAAATCCAACCACCGAGCCCACCAAGAAGATAAATTTTTGGGAAAAATTATGATTTTTACCTTCAAAGATTTATAAATCATCAAGCATGCCAAAAACTTTTTGTCACATATTAATTTCCACTGTATGTTTTACTATTCATAAATGTGCAAGCAAGCAAATAAATGACACAAAACATTTTTATACAATGAATTCTCAAAGCAACTTGTTGTTTCATTTATACTGATATTTTTTAAGGATAGTGACAATAATGTATGTGTTTCACACCAAAATCAGGCAAAGTCGATTTTGTACTATTTTCATATTATTTAAATTCTTAAATCAGAATAATAAAGGGATCGGGAATGGGTTCACAAATGGTATATGGGGAATTACGCCGTACGGATGCAACAGTCGTAATCATTTATTGTTACCCCCTCGCGCCCTCCTAGCGTAAGGACTTTATATTGCAAATTCGTTGTGATGGCGTACTGTCAGAATTTGAAATATCAGAGGCTTCAGACACCTCGCCACAGATATGATTTTTTCTCACGCATCCTGCCTGCGGCACTGCAAATAAAAGTATGTTGCCGAGTGAAGTGTCTCCAACAATATCAGTATGTTTCGACTATATTATCGTTATGCACGTGATCCATGGGCATGATATGCCAACACCAGCAAGCGTGACCACATCATCATGCCATTGACCACTATTCGCTGTAGAAGTGACGTAATGATAATTGGATTAACTACCATAGCAATAGATGAATACAATTTTTGAATATATCGCCCTGCACCACAAGCAGGTTGCGCTCATCACCTGTGCATATCTGCAATCATAGATTGAATACAATACCGCTCTTTACAAAGATACTACTCTAACAGGTGCGAGTGATAAGCATTTCTTTGACATCTATGGTTCAATGCATAAGTACCGCATGAAAGTTGTAGTGCAGAGCGATCTATTCAAAAATTGTATTCATCGATTGCTATGGTATATAGGTTTAGGTCACTACTACAGCGAATACAGAAAAGGATAGGAACTCTTACATAAATATCATCAAAGTTAAGTATTAATTGAAAAACAAATTATTACACATGGGGGATTCCGAATTTGTAATATGTGATCAAAAACAGCATTTTGAAAGTATTTGCCGACGAACAAAAATATTCATCGACGCAAACATTTACAATAATCACAAAGTTGAACAAAATGATAATTTCAGCCTTTGCATTCAAATGTACAGGAAGACCACCCGCTGCGTAGAAGGTTACTTCGCGACTTACTGTGTACAAGCTGTTATGGTAGCGCAGGGGTAGTCACTTGCCTATTTATAAATACATATTTATAAATATAGTCGAAGCATACTGAATATTGCCGCGGCGTCGACATGTCACTGTCGAAGCTGCGATCAGCAGATATTACTCTTTTCATGTTAGCTAAAGTTGTTTTCTTTAAACTTCCGTGGTCCGGGTACGCGCTGGTGAATTGCGATCGCGTAGAAGTGACAAGGTCGCCTACTACGCGCCGCGCCGAAGACCAATGGGTCAGCCGGCTTGTTGTCAAGTGCATTGATCAGCCAATCAGCGTGATTGTTTATTGCTTTTGTGTTTACGCTCGTGTACGCGATACGCACAGGCACGACCACGGAAGTTTAAAGAAAACAACTGTATGTTCTTGAGAAACGTCATTATATTAATAACCTCTGTCGTCTAACATTTTATAGAACTAAGCGCTGTTATTGATACCTTCAACCGAGCGGACAAGAAATAGCGGCCTGTCCAAAGAGATGGATCGACGCAGTTCATTGGTTTAAAAATAATCGCTCGTCAGCAGCAACTGGCGTATAAATTAAGTTTACTATGTTTTGTAGTGTGAAGAACATTTAAGACCTAGCCTTAACCTTAACCTTAACACTTATTCTTTCATTTGTCTATTCAGTATAAGTATCCAATAACATGACGCGGCGGAAACACGATACCAAAAATAACAGACTTGACCAATTTTCCCGCCAATTTTGGCTGTCAAGAACTTGATAAGCCTTTCTTGCTATTTTGTTTCATCTTTATCAAATCTGGAGCATCTATGAAATTGGTGTCCTATTACTACAGACGAGCTATAACAGGGCACATACTATCAAAGTTTGAAAGTCTATTGCAAATTTAAGGTGATACCATGATGTCAATGAGTTTTTAAATATAATTTGGTTCAAAATTCACAAGAAGTAGACATTGAGGTCATTATATGTAAACGTGGATTCTCATGTATAATGTTCGATGGAATTTTTAACAAAACAAAACAAAACAAAACAGAACAAAACAAAACAAAACAAAACAAAACAAAACAAAACAAAACAAACAAACAAAGAAACAAACGTACTAACGAAAGAACAAAACTGCGCACAATTTGATGGTCTTTACCAGTGTCAAATTGTGTCCATTTTCTCCTAATTACACAATCATTATACCAACATCGCCAAGCGTTGATTTTAGATGTACGTTATTTGGAAGGTGCTATTAAATCAAAATATAGTTTTTAAAACGAAGACGTTGTTCCATGATTAAATGAATACGACAGCAAGACCCTTGTTTATGAACTTTTCCCGTTATTTGCCTTGAAGAAAGTTTACCGTCGCACTCTTTGTCACATTTGATTTGATCATATTTATAATTTTAGTCTGAAACGATTTAATAAATGTAACGCTTTAGAGAAAAAAAATATTTAAAATTTTCTAACTTGTTACAAATATCAGTCAAGCGCCCTCTTAATGTTTTCTCCTTTTCTGTATTCCTTTCTTTGCTGCAGAGTACAGAAGTACCCATCAGAATTCATTCACACTACACTTCCAAATTCGATATTAAGCTTGATGGTGTAACTCTTTTTGTATTTTAGTTATATTTATGTAAGAGGTACGTTGGCGCAGCGGTACGGGCTCTGCCTTGTAATCGGCGGATTGCGAGTTCGAACCCCGGCACGGCAGTGCAATTTTGTTGGGCTCTTGCTTACTTGCCTCTCTTTACCCAGAGGTGGAATGGTGAGCTGGTATGAATTATTGTCCATTGAGCGCCGACCAAATGTATGAGCATGTCTTGGCAGCTGACATGTTCTAACGACAGCGGAATAAATGTAAAGCGCTTTGGTACATGTGCACATGTGAAAGGCGCTCTATAAATATACCACAATTTTTTCCCTTTTTTGGATATGTTTATCGTACTGCAGATTAATCAATAAGTTTGATGACATTAAATTGAGCCCAAGGTGATACAAGCAACAGAATTGGCATTATACTCTCCTTGTTGATCATTTATTAGAAAAAAAAAAAAACCCATTTATGCTACACATGGGTCAAAACTGAACCTTTTCAACGATTTTGATGAAAATAACAAAATTAAAATTTGACCGAAATCGTATATTATGTCCGACGTATCGCTTTTACAGAGAGGAACAAATAATATCACATCATATGACGTGTTTTTAATTCATTTGTACATTCTGAATATATATAACTATACAATATGAAATTTGTAAACCCATACTAAAATCCTCCAAGGAAAGAATTCACTTTAAAATGCTTTATTAAAAAAATAATATCCTCTTCAATTCTATTGTACTATTTCTAAAAATAAATGCATGGCATACGCACGATAAGAGTGCAGCGCAAAGCACAAAGTTTTATTTTTAGACGAAATAAAGAAGAACCGTTTTACTCGAATACTTAAGAAAATGGATATCATGTGAACAGAAATGGCCGAAGTGTTAAAAATGTTGCTTACAAAATATCAAGAGGGAATATTATAAATCTAAAGATATAATTACAATTCTGCTTGGTTACAAACGCTGATCATTGAAAGTGCGCTTATAAAAGCAGTGGTAAACAATATTAATACTGAAAAATACACACCTAAGCTATACCCTTTTGTGTGCTTTCATTTATAATTAATCTTTAGGGACTGTCCCTATCTTATGAATCACGAGGCATCACAACCCCTGGAGATGAGACTAGATAAAAGCGAATGACATCGTTTGACCAAATCTGATTGGCGCGTCTCTATTTATTGCGACATGTTCACTCGTTGCTATAACAACGTGATCTGAGCTTCACCACGGTATTAAAGTGTTCGAGGTTTTCTATATAGCTTCTGTTTAGTGATGTATTTTTGTTGCTTCCTTTTCTTTATTTAGCAATACCTCTGCCTACTATTTTAACTAGACAACGAGAGGCGATGTATGATTCAAAGATCGGCTAATTAATGACTTTTGCCGTTGCTGAAAGCAGTCATTTATTTCAATTAAACTTGATATTTCTTGTGGCAAAACAGGGCAGTATTAAAGTATCATAAACAAGAGGCAATAAAACAAACATGTTTGCCCAATTAAAGCTGACAATGGTTTGAACTATTGAAACTCATTTTTTGACGTTTTCCTCTAATCTCTTGACACTGTTTTGGGACATACAATTATGCAAATATAAATTATTGAATTTGACATTTCAAGAACAAAAATGTCATCAAGTGGCAACTATACACTTATTAATCAACCTATATTGACATTTGAGCACATTGCAATGTTGAAAGAAACTACTAAAAGGCTTATCAACATCTTTTATACTTTAGCATAATTATTTGGTCTATTTTTAAATGTTCTGACTTGCCCTGAGGAATGGGAAATTTTGAAATTAAAGAAAAGTATGATAAACCTTAGAGCACATGAACGGTTTCCCCCTTTTTAAAATATTTTAAACAGTATGCTTCGACTATACTAATAAATACGTATTTATAAATACCCACGTGACCTCCTCCGCGCTGCTATAATAGCTTGTAAAACAGTAAGTCTCGAATTGACCTTCCTGTATATTTGAATGCAAAAGCGGGCAAAGATCGCGAGTCTGTGCAGCAAAATTGTCTATTTTGTTTAAATTTGTGATTATATTGTAAACGTTTTCATCGATAAATATTTTTTTCCGTCAACAAATACTTTCCAAATGATTTTTTTGATAACATATTACAAAATCGGAATCTCCCATATGTAACCTTGTTGTTATTCAATTAATACTTATATTTGATGATATTTATCTAAAGAGTTCCTATCCTGTTCAATTGCATGATAATTTGGTCACGCTTGCTGGTCTTGGTATTTCGTGCCCACTGGTCACGTGCGTATCTATAGGTACGTATTCATAAATATAGCCGTAGGTAGCTGTTAAAGGAGTCTTATTTCGCATTGATTTGAAGAATAATGTAACTTATTTTAGACAAGAAATTAGCTTAAATTATCGTTAAATTCGATGAATATTCAGGGTCATTTTCAGGATACCAGTCACAACATCTCCACCGAAACCAAAATAGCGAATTTCTCGGACAATTGTTTATTAGTTAAAATATCTAGCTCTTCAAACGTTGTCGTATCTTTAAATCAAGCGCTGATAACATACGTAGTATAGGCCAACTAACCGGTCAAAACAAAACAAAACAAACAAACAAACAAACAAACAAACAAACAAACAAACGTACTAACGAAAGAACAAAACTGCGCACAATTTGATGGTCTTTACCAGTGTCAAATTGTGTCCATTTTCTCCTAATTACACATTATACCAACATCGCCAAGCGTTGATTTTAGATGTACGTTATTTGGAAGGTGCTATTAAATCAAAATATAGTTTTTAAAACGAAGACGTTGTTCCATGATTAAATGAATACGACGGCAAGACCCTTGTTTATGAACTTTTCCCGTTATTTGCCTTGAAGAAAGTTTACCGTCGCACTCTTTGTCACATTTGATTTGATCATATTTATAATTTTAGTCTGAAACGATTTAATAAATGTAACGCTTTAGAGAAAAAAAATATTTAAAATTTTCTACCTTGTTACAAATATCAGTCAAGCGCCCTCTTAATGTTTTCTCCCTTTTCTGTATTCCTTTCTTTGCTGCAGAGTACAGAAGTACCCATCAGAATTCATTCACACTACACTTCCAAATTCGATATTAAGCTTGATGGTGTAACTCTTTTTGTATTTTAGTTATATTTATGTAAGAGGCACGTTGGCGCAGCGGTACGGGCTCTGCCTTGTAATCGGCGGATTGCGAGTTCGAACCCCGGCACGGCAGTGCAATTTTGTTGGGCTCTTGCTTACTTGCCTCTCTCTACCCAGAGGTGGAATGGTGAGCTGGTATGAATTATTGTCCATTGAGCGCCGCCCAAATGTATGAGCATGTCTTGGCAGCTGACATGTTCTAACGACAGCGGAATAAATGTAAAGCGCTTTGGTACATGTGCACATGTGAAAGGCGCTCTATAAATATACCATAATTTTTTCCCTTTTTTGGATATGTTTATCGTACTGCAGATTAATCAATAAGTTTGATGACATTAAATTGAGCCCAAGGTGATACAAGCAACAGAATTGGCATTATACTCTCCTTGTTGATCATTTATTAGAAAAAAAAACCCATTTATGCTACACATGGGTCAAAACTGAACCTTTTCAACGATTTTGATGAAAATAACAAAATTAAAATTTGACCGAAATCGTATATTATGTCCGACGTATCGCTTTTACAGAGAGGAACAAATAATATCACATCATATGACGTGTTTTTAATTCATTTGTACATTCTGAATATATATAACTATACAATATGAAATTTGTAAACCCATACTAAAATCCTCCAAGGAAAGAATTCACTTTAAAATGCTTTATTAAAAAAATAATATCCTCTTCAATTCTATTGTACTATTTCTAAAAATAAATGCATGGCATACGCACGAAAAGAGTGCAGTGCAAAGCACAAAGTTTTATTTTTAGACGAAATAAAGAAGAAACGTTTTACTCGAATCCTTATGAAAATGGATATCATGTGAACAGAAATGGCCGAAGTGTTAAAAATGTTGCTTACAAAATATCAAGAGGGAATATTATAAATCTATAGATATAATTACAATTCTGCTTGGTTATAAACGCTGATCATTGAAAGTGCGCTTATAAAAGCAGTGGTAAACAATATTAATACTGAAAAATACACACCTAAGCTATACCCTTTTGTGTGTTTTCATTTATAATTAATCTTTAGGGACTGTCCCTATCTTATGAATCACAAGGCATCACAACCCCTGGAGACGAGACTAGATAAAAGCGAATGACATCGTTTGACCAAATTTGATTGGCGCGTCTCTATTTATTGCGACATGTTCACTCGTTGCTATAACAACGTGATCTGAGCTTCACCACGGTATTAAAGTGTTCGAGGTTTTGTATATAGGTTCTGTTTAGCGATGTATTTTTGTTGCTTCCCTTTCTTTATTTAATAATACCTCTGCCTACTATTTTAACTAGACAACGAGAGGCGATGTATGATTCAAAGATCGGCTAATTAATGACTTTTGCCGTAGCTGAAAGGAGTCATTTATTTCAATTAAACTTGATATTTCTTGTGGCAAAACAGAGCAGTATTAAAGTGTCATAAACAAGAGGCAATAAAAGAAACATGTTTGCCCAATTAAAGTTGACAATGGTTTGAACTATAATTGAAACTCATTTTTTGACGTTTTCCTCTAATCTCTTGACACTGTTTTGGGACATACAATTATGCAAATATAAATTATTGAATTTGACATTTCAAGAACAAAAATGTCATCAAGTGGCAACTATACACTTATTAATCAACCTATATTGACATTTGAGCACATTGCAATGTTGAAAGAAACTACTAAAAGGCTTATCAACATCTTTTATACTTTAGCATAATTATTTGGTCTATTTTTAAATGTTCTGACTTGCCCTGGGGAATGGGGAATTTTGAAATAAAAGAAAAGTATGATAAACCTTAGAGCACATGAACGGTTTCCCCCTTTTTTAAATATTTTAAACAGTATGCTTCGACTATACTAATAAATACGTATTTATAAATACACACGTGACCTCCTCCGCGCTGCTATAATAGCTTGTAAAACAGTAAGTCTCGAATTGACCTTCCTGTATATTTGAATGCAAAAGCGGGCAAAGATCGCGAGTCTGTGCAGCAAAATTGTCTATTTTGTTTAAATTTGTGATTATCATCGATAAATATTTTTTTCCGTCAGCAAATACTTTCCAAATGTTTTTTTTGATAACATATTACAAATTCGGAATCTCCCATATGTAACCTTGTTGTTATTCAATTAATACTTATATTTGATGATATTTATCTAAAGAGTTCCTATCCTTTTCAATTGCATGATAATTTGGTCACGCTTGCTGGTCTTGGTATTTCGTGCCCACTGGTCACGTGCGTATCTATAGGTACGTATTCATAAATATAGCCGTAGGTAGCTGTTAAAGGAGTCTTATTTCGCATTGATTTGAAGAATAATGTAACTTATTTTAGACAAGAAATGAGCTTAAATTATCGTTAAATTCGATGAATATTCAGGGTCATTTTCAGGATACCAGTCACAACATCTCCACCGAAACCAAAATGGCGAATTTCTCGGACAATTGTTTATTAGTTAAAATATCTAGCTCTTCAAACGTTGTCGTATCTTTAAAACAAGCGCTGATAACATACGTAGTATAGGCCAACTATAACTGGTCAGTGTCACATAAATTATCTTGAAGTATAATAATTCAAATCGTGAAGAATTTTTTCTCTGTGTCTCCCCATTCCCCTTTGCTACCTATTTAAGATACATTCTTATTAAGCTTGTACTTATGACGCCGGTTGCAAATTAGGTCAAGAAAAGGTAAAATTATGAACTTTCTATATTTTTGTAAAACAAAATTGATCACGGGACAGGTTTGAATTCCACATAGCAACAACTTGATATAGAAGAGACGTATAGAATTACTGGGTCAGGATCCATTTACACTTTGTTCAATAACAAGACTACGGAAAATTCTCAAATTCACCTCGTAATTTCCACTATCATGTTTTTTGAGTTTCAGCGCAGACAAGATAGAATTGCTGAAGATCAAATATCCTTATAACCACTATTGATGAACAGATAGAGAAGAACGAATGGGAATAGGATGGCGATTAAGGAGACACTGACCGGTTTACAACGTTTTTAAATCACGAGGGAACTGGGAAAATCGATTATTTCAATGAATCTTGTGGCTTTTATAAGCCCAGCAAAGTGAGCAACGTTCTCGACATTAATTAAGCTAGTTTGGCAAAATACGCGTATATCAAAGAATATGACTTCTTTTTGATAGCAGGTATTAACAACAATGCTTTAAAAATATCCGTTACAGTATTTCCCTGTTTGTTCAGATAATTCAGATATTTCTGGAAAAATATTGTAGAAAGTATTTTCATAACTTAACGTGCTGTATGTTTCATTTTCATGTCGAGTTTTGGAACCGGCAAGAAAATTAATTCTCAACATGCCTAGTATTATTCAATGCTATATTTGGAAAGGCTGGTCGGGTTTAGTGACTTTGCTATAGACCGTATAAGCTACATTATTGATATATTATGCCCTTTCGATAAAAACCCACATTTGCCCCCAAGTAATTTGCTTATGATCGACTTAGATCTTGATGAAAAGAAAACGAAAGAAGTACATTTTTATTTTATTTTGCGCGTCTTTTTACACACCTTTAGAAAGAGGAATTTCTAGTTATACCTTACGGATTTTGCTTCGTGAGGTATTGTTTAATTATAAACTTATAAAGAACTAAAATCTCCTCGAGGTAAAAGGAAATTAATGGATAGTGTTTTAGGAGAAATTCGGGGACATTTTAACTAATTCTCTACGGTCTTAATTAATTCTTAAGGGTATTGCAAAGACGAGCGGAGAAGGGTTTACGCAGTTTTCATAATTTGTTGGAGAGGTGAAGTGGGATTAAAAACTTGAGATTCAGGAAAAAAATATATGAAGCATTCACCCTCTATGTGATGACTCCTGTAACAGGTGACTAAGGAATTATTTGAAAATATCGGGGATTTTTAAAATTATAGATCATATTTGAATAAATTCGAAAAATATAATATAATCACGAGTACACAGAAGCCCCGAATCGGTTCAGTGGTTCCAGGTCGGAATATGTTGTAGTATATTTGGGAAGCTTATAGAATGAACTTGCTTCTAACCCTACGAATATTTGATTAACCCTTGCCCCTATTTTGTAACAGGTTTTAACAGGTTTTACAGAACGAGGTTCTATCTTGCGAACATTGTATTTCTAAACGTATGCGGCTGTGTGGTTCATCTCTGCAGTATTTTCCATGTTAATATAACTATGTGGATGTTCATCGCTGGCTGAAAAGGTTATAGAAAGAGGGGCATCACTATGATTAGAGACGAAAGACAGTACCAATAATCTCATATATTCGATGGGTTTCTAAAACTGAGATCAAGAAAATCCCCAGATGGATGTCACCCATCATCAAGTGTTGACAAAGGCAACAGTGTTTGCTGAAACGTACACAAGTAAGTGCATTATTCTGGATCAGATACAACAAAATTGTTTACTGTGAATAAGACATATTTTTGTGTTTAAGAGAAGTGTTTTATGTAACGATCTTTTTATTTTATAAATCTCATGATATCATTTGTTTCAATTTTCAAAACAAACCTAGAAATTTAAAAACCATACACAAATCCTCCAAGAATTGAGAGTTCCTTTTAAAATGTTTTATGAAATGATATTCTTTTCTCTTCGATTGTACTTTGTTTTGCATAAGAGAGCGGAGCAAGGCACAGAGCAGTAGCGAGTTTTATTTTTAGCTGGAAATAAAGAGGAAGCGTTTTGCAAGAAATATATTTTTAAGTTAAAATTGGATTTTTGTTGCTTACGAAATATCAAGAGGGGATATTATAAATCTCAATCTGTTTAGGTTACAAGCATTGATCATTGAAATCAAAATGTGCCATTGGTAAACATGCAATACTGAAAAACAAACACCTAAACTATACCTTTATAATTAATCTTTAGGGACTGTCCCTATCTTATGAATCACAAGGCATCACAACCCCTGGAGACGAGACTAGATAAAAGCGAATGACATCGTCTGACCAAATCTGATTGGCGCGTCTCTATTTATTGCGATATGTTCACTCATTTCTATGACAACGTGATCTGAGCTTCTCCATGGTATTAAGTGTTCGTGGTTTTGTATATAGCTTATGTTTAACGATGCATTTTTATTTATACGGCTTCTCTTTCTTCATTTAATGATACCTCTGCCTACTATTTGACAACGAGATGCGTTGTATGAATTCAAAGATCTGCAAATCAATTTCTTTTGCGTGAACGGAGTCATTTATTTCAATTAAACTTGATATTTCTTGTGTTGTGTTGTATTTAAGGTGTGGCGAAAAAAACTCAGCTTTCATCGGATGTTTATATGATATATGTATGATAACCAAGGTGTTATGTAAAATGTAATTAAGAAAATGTAAACATACTTTCTATAATGAAATGAGTTTTGGTCACGCCCTAAATAAAGCATTTCTTTATGTTTAATGATAAAATGAGTTGTCCCTGATGAGAGACCATTGGAAGTAACAGGAAATGAATATAATTAATTTAAAAACTCAACGTAAGCAACGTCTAATAATTAATTAGCCCAATTAGCAATTAGTGTATGCGGAAACATTTCGGAAATAATGCACATGGAAAGTCACAATAATCATATGAAAAGGAAAGAAACCTAACATCGAGGTTCTCGAGTGAAATAATTTCTTGAGGAGAAGGAGTGTATATTATGAAGATGTTACAAGACAATATAAAGTGAAGATCTTAGTATAGATGTGGTCTTATCCATTACTTCATAATGCGACAGGATGCAAGTATTGCCGCCTTAAAGTGAGCTATACAGAAATGCAGCTATACAATCAATGTTCTTTAGTTCTTCAATTTCTCTACACAAACAATCATAAAAATCCGTACTTATTCACGCGAAACAGACAAACCAACACAGAACAGTTCATTTTCCAATATTTCAATATCAGACGCAGTGTATGCACAGTAATCAAAGATGAGGCATGTTTTCATATGATATTAATACGACATCAAATTTATGAGTTGAAAAGAAGGAGTTTATCGAAAAGAGCTGAAGTTTTGTTGTCATCTGTGACTGATAAGTGACTTCTACGTCATCATATTTTTTATCACGTGACTGGCGTATGGCGTACGATTGGGAGGGCTGCTTCATGGAAAAGTGCATAACTATTACAAATTAAATTTTCGTTTCTTACACACACCCCTATTGACCCCAATAAATACCCCACACATACACACACCCCTACCACCCACCTCCCCATAAACACACCTCCCATACACATCACACCCCCAAGACACATATTCAATTTAATTTACACTGGACAATCTTGACGCCATGGTACGCTTTCCAGTTCCCTTCTCTCCTCCAAAAATACAAACAAGCACACCCTACACACCCAACAAACACACACTTCACACAACACCCACTTACCCACACCCACCTCCTATTAACACACATGCACATAGTGCATGCGTACCCCACCCCAACACACAATTAAACCACCCCATAACTCGTAAAATTCCATACCATGGTGCGTTTTCCAATTTCCAGCTCTCCACAAATAAATAAATATATAAATAAATAAATAAATAAATAAATAAATAAATAAATAAATAAATAAATAAATAAATAAATAAATAAATAATAAATAAATATGTTGTTTCTGATTGGAAACAAATCAGCTTTAATCTAAGGAAAAAAGTACATTTCTTGTACATTTGAATGGCAATTTGTATTTATACAATTCATAAAACACTACATGTGTTAGTCGTGACATAAACGTGCCGTGAGTGCATCTGGCAGGCTTTCATTTCTGTGAAGATACGTCCTTATTGAGCTTGCATGACGGATGAACATGCCATTGTACTTCGCAGCAACCTGAGAATATACAGTCATAGTTTGACGGTACATTATAAATAACACCTGAACATATTATTTAGCCATTAGTTGGTGAAAAATACACGTCAACCTTCCTTAGATTTTGCACTTACCTTTATTTCATTTTTCAAATCCCTTGTTACAGTTTTTTTGAGTTTTTTGAATGAAATTAAGCCTATTGTAGCGTTATTTGAATACCCAACTGAACATTTTGTTAATCCTTCGACGCACTTCCGTGAATGAAATTTTAACTATTTAAACCATTTTTTGACGTTCTCCTCTCAACATTTTCAAATCCCTTGACACTATTTTGGGAATTAAAATGATGCAAATATGAATTATTGAATTTGACATTTTCAAGAACAATAAAAATGTCGAGTGGCAACCATACACTTTTTAATTAAGCTATGTTGGTATTCGAGCCTATTGCAATGTTAAAGGAAACTACTAAAAGGCTTATCAACATCGTTTCTATAACACACCTTTTATACTTGAGCATATTTGGTCTATTTTTAAAGTTTTGACTTGCCCTGAGGAATGGTGAATTTAGATTCATATTATGGAAAAGTATTGTAAACATTTCAGTACACAAGTTCTTATTTCTCATTGTTCTGAAGAAAATCTAGTTTAATTTGGACAAGAAATTGTTTCAATTTATAACCTATTATCGTCAAATTTGGCATATATCCATGGTCATTTTCAGAATACCAACCACACATCTCCACCAAAAAAGAAATGAAGAATGTCTAGGATAAATGTTTATTCATTAATATCTCTTGTTTTTCAAATGTTGTCGTATCTTTAAAACAAGCGCTGATAACATACGTATTCGGTCAAGCATCCGGTCAATTTCACATAAATTATCTGGAAGCATAATAATTCAAATCGTGAAAAAATTACTTAAACACTATCGTGTCTCTGTGTCTTACCCATTCAACTTATATTCGTTTCGCAGCGTTATTTAAGTATTAATCTTATTAAGTTTGTACTTAAACCGGCTGCAAATTAGGTTAAGAAAAGGTAAGGTAAAATTATGAAAAATTGATCACGGGACAGCTTTGAATTACACAGGTCAACAACTTGAGACAGAAGAGACGTATAGAATTACTGGGTCAGGATCCATTTACAATTTGTTCAATAACAAGACTAGGGAAAATTCCCAAATTCACCTCGTAATTTCCACTATCATGTTTTTTGATTTGAAGTGCAGACAAGATAGAATTGCTGAAGATCAAATATCCTTATTACCACTATTGATGAAACAGATAGAGAAGAATGCATGGGATAGGATGGCGATTAAGGAGACACTGGCTATTCAGAACGTTTTTAAAATCAAGAGTTTACTGGACAAATCGATTGTTTTGATACATCTTGTGGTTTTTATAAACATTCGCGACATTAAAATGTTTTGCAAAATATATCAAAGAATTCTTTTTGATAGCATAATATTAAAACAGTACTTTAAAAATGCCCGTAACAGTATCCAGCCATGAGGCAAAAATATTGTAGAAAGCATTTTCTTAACTGAACGTGCTACGTTTTTTCTTTTCATGTCTATTTTTGGAACCTGCAAGAAAATTCGTTCTCAACATGCCTAGTATTATTCAATGCTCGTGTTGCAATATTTGGAGGAAAGGGTGGTAGAATTTAATGACTTAAGCAGCGTATATGCTACAGACCATATAGACCGTATAGGCTATATTATTGATATATTACGCCCTTTCAAACAAAACCTTCATCTCCCCCGAGTAATTTACTTATGATCAAATTGGATTTTGATGAAGAAGAAAGCGAAAGCAGCACTGTTTTATTTTAATTTACGCTTCTTTTTACAAAGTTTCTATAATAAACTGTGTCTTACGGTGTTTTATTTCGTAAGGCATTGTTTATTGTAAAGTTATAAAGCACTAAAAATCTCCTCGAGGTAAAAGAAAATTAATGGATAGTGTTTAAGGGAAATCAGGAAATTTTGACTAATTCTTTGCTGCCTTAATTAATTCTTAAGGGTAATACAAAGATATGCGATATGCGGAGAAGGGGTTGCTCAGTTTTCATAATTTGCTGAAGAGGTGAAGTGGGATTAAGAACTTATAAAACATATGAAGCATTCACCCTTTGTGTGACAACCTGTAACAGGTCAAGACTAAGGAATTATTTAAGAATATCCGGTTGTTTTAGATTCTTGAACATATTGGGAGATAAACACCTCAAATAAAGAAAGTCCGCAGTCATGTAACCCGTCCTACACCAACACCTGATCTTGTTATGACAATTTGATTGACAAGGTCGTGTGCAGAAACTTGTTAGCTGCAATTTGATACAAAATTTGCTACCGAAAACTCTAAATTCATAGAGATTGATACCAGTATATGAAATTTGGTGCATTTTCAAAAGTTGCAAATTAAAAACGGACCATGCGGACATGTAGGGGTGAATGGCAGAGCGTGACCATTGATACAGCCCAAAACAACCGCTAGGTCATATCGATCGCATCTTGCCCTACTATTCATCAGTAAAGCACTGTGGCAATCCATGCGATTTAAATTAACAAATGAATAAAGCGCGCACTTGCCCTCGTTTCATCTTTTCTGTTTCGGGAGGTCTATTGTTCAGAAACGAAAACGCAAGGGATTGTGTGAATTGATCTGTTCCTTGAATTCATTGTTAAGTTTGAAGTACCAATCAGCTTATTTCAATAGAGGTAGATACCTGTTGTTAATAAACAAGGATGGATAAGACGAGATTATGGGACACCCACTGTGTGTGGAAGACCGGGGTTTTTAGTGGTCTAGCGCCCCTTTCGCTTTAATGTCCTCTAATACCGATAGGCCTTCGATGTTGGTAAACTTTGGGCTTTCTGAATTCATCTGTTTATTGCTAGTTTTACCCTGCTACGCAATTGGAAAACTTTAGCAGTTTGCCTAGCATCAACATGGACAAATTTAAATAAACTCATCATCTCATCACTCCCCTCCCCTCCCCTCCCCTCTTCTCCTCTCCTCTCCTCTCCTCCCCTCCCCCCCCTCCCTCTCCTCTCCTCTCCTCTCCTCTCCTCTCCTCTCCTCTCCTCTCCTCTCCTCTCCTCTCCTCTCCTCTCCTCCCCTCCCCTCCCCCCCCTCCCTCCCCTCTCCTCCCCTCTCCTCTCCTCTCCTCTCCTCTCCTCTCCTCTCCTCTCCTCTCCTCTCCTCTCCTCTCCTCTCCTCTCCTCTCCTCTCCTCTCCTCTCCTCTCCTCTCCTCTCCTCTCTCTCCTCTCCTCTCTCTCCTCTCCTCTCGCGTCCTCTCCTCTCCTCTCCTCTCCGCGTCCTCTCCTCTCCTCTCCGCGTCCTCTCCTCTCCTCTCCGCGTCCTCTCCTCTCCTCTCCTCTCTCCTCTCCTCTCTCCTCTCCTCTCTCCTCATCATCTCCGCGTCTCTTCATCCCCACTCTTTCAAATAATATACATTTAAAATAGATTTCCAATGAAAGAAATCCTATTAGTTTCACTTCAACGCACTTCTCTGGTGTTGCATATTACCAAGTTTTAAGGTGTATTTGGGACGAAAATAATTCCCCATTTAATCGCTACTAGTACATAATCATAATATGACCGATATTTGCGCGATTGCACGTCGAACAAGTATACGTAATTCTTGGCAACACTGATTACTATTGATTAATTTATATTAATCATGTTAATGTATATTTCGACGCTGGGTTATTTTCAGGAGATACTCCCGCTTAGGCTGGAGTACCTATACACCCAACGCAAGTCAATTGAAGCCGTACACTTTATCGCGGATTTACGACCGTAAAATTTAGACACTTCTTTTGTCTAGATTAGCATCAACCCTCTCATCTCACGTTTTTCATGTCAGAAATTAACATAACTCCCGAAACCGAAACAGAAGTTATCTTCGTTCAACCTTTCTGTAGTCAACAAAAGACTAGAATAAAAGGATTGTTCACACGTACCATGCTAACACTTCAAAATAACAATGAGATCCGAAACCGAAACCGGAAACCGAAACCGAAACAGAAAAGATGAAAGGACCCTTGGGATAGTCGACAGGGGCCCATCGTGGGCAAGCAAGCTTGACCATATTGCTACGCTAAGCAATTTCGACCGCGTGCTTCGTTTTGATTTGCAACTTTTGAAAATGCACCAAATGCCATAAACTGGTATCAATCTTTGTCACTTTTGAGTGTTTGGTAGCAAATTTGGTATCAAATTAGAGCTAACAAGATTCTGCACACGACCGTATCAATCAAATTGTCATAACAAGATCAGGTTTTGGTGTAGGGTGGGTTACATGACTGCGGACTTTCTTTATTTGAGCAGTTTATTTGAAACATATATGAAGGTGATCATGAGTACACACAAGCCAATAGGTTTTGGTATATTTGGGAAGATTTTATAATTACTAGTAAGTTGCTTCGAAACCTACCAATATTTGATTAACTCTTGTCCCTATATAGCTATATTTGTAACAGGGGCAAATAAAAAGGGATTTTTCAGAATGGGGTTGTTGCGGGCATAATACCCAAACGTATGCGACTATGTGGGTCTTCTCAGTAATATTTCCCAATAATAATATGACAACATTCTAAGCATCTGGATGATGATCGTAGGGCCGACATATGAAATAAATGATATCATGATTTTAATAATTAAGGTGATGAAAAGTATATTACATTGTGAAAACCTTTAGCTTTGAAACCACTTTTTTGCAATCTACAGAAAATTGATTTCAATGTTGGTGGGTGTGGCTCTGTGAATATACAGATGTATGTTATATGCTTTAGTTCAATCCACACTGTTTAACAATTTTGACAACTCTCAGATAAGATACATTATTATATATATTATATTATTATTAGACTTTTCGTCTTCCATTGGGAGGGGGATGCATTGATGAGAATAATTGGAGTTATTTGTTGTTCCATTCTAAAACCCATGGTATCTATTATATCTTTTCTTAAAAACAACAATGATATTTCCCTCATTCAGTGTTTCAAAAAGCATCACTAACCTCTGATGGCGCTATTGCTTACGACTGTAGTTTTGCCAAATTTGCTGACCGTTCAGAACTGTGGCAAGAGATGGAGCGGAGGTTGGGAAGTTACAGGAACACATACTAAAATTATAGCTATTTGTATCACCATTATTATAAGGTCAACATAAAAGATTTCTGTGAATAAAGTGAGGTTATTGAGCTGTGCCAATAGCACTATGGACCACAATGGCCTCATCCCAATGACATAGTTCAATATCCTCAATAAGATAATAATAGTGCAAAATTTGACCTCAAGTTACAGAGTATGAGTGTTTGTTCCCAAATTTTCAAAGGTCATTCAATGAATGTGCAAATGTATTGGGGTTAATGAAATGTGCCTTGATAGATGAGCATGTTGTGGATCCTAGTGTAGTTCTAGTAACGACGCAATGGGCAATATCCTTTTGCAATGGCGTTTAATCCCTCAAGGATGCTTTTCTCCAACACTTACATTTTGTTTCGTCAACTTAAGTCCTAGCTTTGAAAGCTTTAATCTTTATTTTGTCACAAAATATGAACGAATTGCCGAGTATTTCTGACTTATTGTGAGCTTTTTAAAAACTCTTGGTGGAAAGTGCATTGCACATTGATAACAGGAGGGAAATACCTTTCATAGTAGTTGTAAAATTGTGTAATAAAAATAGTGATCAAAATGAAATACTTGAAGGTCGTGGTCATTCTTCAATCCGTCTGACCATTTTAAGCTTATTGATTTTCTACTAATGTTCAATGACTAATTTAACTTTGGTTAAAGCAATTTCATAAAAGATAGGAATCCCCGCTCATGTAATCACAAAACAAAGTCATGATTTCGTGACAGATTTATTAAAGATTTGTTGTGCAGATTAATGTTTACTACAATATGCCTTTAAAGAAAGGTACCTGTGAGTTAGTCAATTTAGCTTATAATGTGCGATTAATCGATCGAGCAAACAAAGAAGGTTCGGAGAGCGCATCTTTCCTAAAACATGAAAAAGGGAATATATATTCGTCCGGCGACTTGCTGAAGTCCGGTATATCAAACAACACATCTGTCAATTTCAGTGGAAACAGAGTGGATACATTCCTGTTTCCTGAAGAAAGTGAGTGAATGGTGAAAGCAATACCGTGGCTGAGAGTACTAAATTAAGAGAGGCGCTACTTCGATCGCTAAAATGAGAACAGCGTGAGCTCGGTACCTGCGCAAGAGTCTGTTCAACAAAGGTGATTGTGAATATGTAATGATATGAATGAGCTATAATGTGACGTAGCTACGAAAAGGATGATTGACAGCGCCGTATATGGTTCATTGGGCGGAGCCATTATGCCCATATTTAGGCTGTTGTTGTGCAGACATCACGCTCTGCGAACGGTACAAAAAGGTGACTGATAGATCTATTACGATATGGCAGCAGACAGATTGCGCTGTCCTCTGACCCTGACTGTTTGTCACGTAGACAGACCGTGACCTGGGTAAACACGTACAAAGCAGGACTGTGCCACAGATCTTGTCTTCGGCATCGGTATAGGCAATTTGTACAGAGTGCCGCTAGCCTGACCGTTGTCTTCGCTGGACAACTTTAAGTCAGGGTATACATCAGTCGTCTGGAACATTAAGTGGAACAAAACTTTACAATCAATAACAAGAAGAAGGCTCACCAATAAGTAAACATTGTAAATTGTTGTAATTCGAATTCATTGGTTGTATATAATCATGTTTATATGCAAGAAAATTGTAAGAAAACAATACCGTGGTCTTCGCTGGACACGTTTGAGTCAGGATATACATCAATCGTCCGGAACATTGAGTGGAGCAGAACTTAAGGGTACTTGCCCATGAGTTTCATTCAGGGGCGTGTTTGAAAAACGGCACAGCGCATTAGTAAAAAGAATAAAAATACTAAAATTTTCACCGGGGTTCGAACCACTGCCAATTGCACTATGAATGCTAAAGATGCCTATACTGTGCCACGGTGACTGTGGTTAACATTCGGCGATTTTCAAAGATATACATATCAACACGTTTCTAGTGTATTGAAAATCAGAAATTGGTAGGAATACGGTCATAGAAAGACATATGACTCTACTTGTCTGTTTTTTTTTCATTTAATACAAATTAATTTTGATGAATTGAACTGGTACAACTCTTAGCACTCGTGATGAATGACGATTAATTTAGTAATAATAAAATGAAAACGCTAGGTCATTCACGACGTCATTTGTAATTTATGTCAAAACCTGGGGAGGACCACACACATCCGTGCTGCATGTATACATGCGCAATCGATACTCAATGATCCAGACAATAGCGTTTGAATATACCGCCCTGCTTGGCACATCTTGTCACTTGCGGGAAGATATACTATAGGCCTACCCTAATAGCTTACAATAGATACCCCACCGTAAATAGCTCTGTTCATTATCTCGCTGTGCTAGTTTATACGCGTAGTGTACGCACTTTTGAACCATATTTTGTTCAAAAATGATAGGAAGGGACTGTTTTCAGCTAAAATGTTGGTTATCAGCAGATGCTTAATGATACCGGGATGTGTTGCAGAAAGGTAAGCGTACTCTTTATTTATTCAAAATATCACATATCAATGAATTTAAATTTGAAATCCAAAAAGGAAATGTCAGGTCAAAATTCTCACCTTAGAATTATTGTGAAATAAAATCAAACCAAATTTAGGCTCCGCAAACAACGTCCAATTATTCCCATTGGTGTTTGCTACACGTACATATAATAAATTATGATTTGGTGCTAATTGGAGAAGAGTTAATGCCTCGAGTTTCAAAATACACCGAGTGATGTTTTTTGATCAAAAACATCGACAATTCAAGACTCTGTAAAAACAAATCAAGAATTTTCTGGGATAATTGCAACTAAGTACAATGAAAGTTATGATCTAAGCTACCAGATGCATCATTAATTTCCTGACTATGATATTTAGTTGTGGGAAAAGATTACTTTAATGTTTTGGCGGGATTATTTCCCGCCAAACATTTCAACCAAAAAGAGCACGTAGCCTTAACTTTACAATCAATAGCAAGAAGAAAGCTGCACAATAAGTAAACATTGTAAATTGTTGTAATTCATTGGTTATCGTTATATGCAAGAAAATTGTCCCATCATTTGTTGTACATTCTAAAGTGAATTTGGGTAAAATGTGTTTTTGGCCTTGTTTGCAATTGTGATCCATATCAATGTATACATGGATATCAAATCTCACATATGCCTTTCACACCCTTTAGAACAAAGTAAATTTGAAGGTTTTACTGATACCCGCCCATGGCACCTGCATGATATAGAGCTCAGTGCGAACTGTGGCAAGAGATGGAGCTGAGGTTGGGGCGAAGTTACAGTAACACATACTAAAATTATAGCTATTTGTATCACCATTATTATAAGGTCAACATAAAAGATTTCTGTGAATAAAGTAAGGTTATTGAGCTGTGCCACTAGGTCGACGATGTCTTGGCTTCTAGTAACGACACAATCCGCAATATCCTTTTGCAATAGTGTTTACTCCCTTGAGGATGCTTTTCTTCAACACTTATATTTTGTTTCGTCAACTGAAGTCCTAGCTTTGAAAGCTTTAATCTTTATTATGTCACAAAATATGAACGAATTCATTCATCATTTTATTTTATTTGCCGAGTATTTGTGGCTTATTGTGAGCTTTATTTTAACTCTTGATGGAAATTCGAAAGTGCATTGCACATTGATAACAGGAGAGACATGCCCTTTTCTTCTTAGCAGTGAAATTGTGTATTCTTAAACACTTGAGAACGTTCCTGCAATCTTATTGGTTCTTACCCAGCTTTACCCGTGTGATATGACACGATATGACACGGGACAGCGCGTGTGCGTCGACGCGATACGCGTACTCGCTATTTGGACCAATCGGAGGTGCACAGCAACAACAGGACTGATCGATTTTAAGCCCTAGGTAATTCCTTGCAAAATGTAGGATTTAATTTGATTAAAATTTGTATTAATACTTATTTCTATTTGAATTGAAGTGTTTAAGAATGAGAATAAAGGTATTGTTTTTAGCTGCTGTCGTGCATCTATCGTCTTATATAACACGGGCGACATCATTATTTTTGGCGTAAAACAACTCGGCTTCGCCTCGATGTTTTACTTAAAATAATGATGTCGCCAGTGGCTAAAACCAATACCTTTATTCTCTAAATAAACAAGTGATCAAAATGTAATACGTGAAGGTCGTGATCATTCTTCAATCCGTCTGACCATTTTGAGCTTATTGATTTTCTACTGATGTTCAATGCAAATGAGACATACTTTTGTGCTGGAGACAAAATCTTTTTTGAAGCAATCTATTTTTGTATATTTTATGATTATTATTTTCTATGATTTTCAAAACAAATCTAGAAATTAAAAAAAAAAAAAATCCTCCTTATGAATTTCCTTTAATATTCTTATCCCTCCGTTTGGACTGTATTTGTAAATTACATGCAGTAGGAGTAGGAGTGAATAGCTAGAAATAAAACAGAAACGTTTCCAATCAGCGATACTTGAATACTTAAAAAAAATGGATACATTTTAAACACAAAGTGTTAAAAGCGTTGCTTACGAAATATCAAAAGGAATATTATAAATCTCAATTTATAATTGTGTTTTGTTTTACAAGCGCTGATCACTGAGAGTGCGCCTATAAAAGCATAGGTAAACACCTAAACTATATCCTTTTGTGTGCTTTCATTTACAATTAATCTTTAGGGACTGTCAGTATCTTATGAATCACATGGCATCACAACCCCTGGAGACGAGACTAGATAAAAGCGAATGACATGGTCTGACCAAATCTGATCGGCGCGTCTTTATTTATTGCGATATATTCTCTCGTTCATATAACAACGTGATCTGAGATTCATTGTGGTAATAAAAAGGTATATAGCTTCTTTTTTGTAATGTATTTTTGTTTTATTTACACGACATCACTTTCTTCATTTACTGATGTCTCATATATCTGCCTACTTTTTGAACTTGACATGAGATGCTACTAATTAATGATCTTAGAGTTAGCTGAAAGGAGTCATTCTTTTCAATTAATCTTGATGTTTTTTGTTGCAAAACTGGACAAATAAAATATTAAGAGGCAATAAAATAGACATGCTTGCTCGTAATGCCCAACGGTTTGCCCACATTTTTTCAATGGTATGTATAAGCGACATGGTACTATTAAGGACTCGGATAGCAACGTTTGCACGGTATTTTTGTGGGACATGAGAGAACATGCGACATATCGAATTGCATTCTGAATACGAAGAATGTCCTTCTCATATTAAATAATTTAGAATGGTCGAAATTCGCATGTAGAAACTACTAAAATGCTTATCAACATCGTTTCTATAACACGCCTTTGAACTTTAGCACATTTGGTATATTTTTAAATGTTTTGATTTGCACTGAAGAATGGGGAAAATCCATTCATATTATGGAAAAGTATTGTAAACATTAGAGTACAAAAGTTCTTAGTTCTCATTTTCAGAATAATAATAATAATAATAGTAATAAAACAGTATTTATATAGCGCATTGTGAATCTCAGATTCCGCTGGCAGATGAAAAAACTACCAAACTTAATTTACAATATATATGATTTTAACTTAAGAATTATACAAACAATACTAAGCATAAAATAGCAGACCAGCTGCAAGCAAAACACTTTAGAGTAACACCAGTGAGAGGCCCACCGACAAAATCCCCAAAGGGGATCGTCAGCATCACCACCGAAAAAAGAAATGAATAATGTCTAGGATAATTGTTCATTCACTAATATCTCTTGTTCTTCAAAAATCTTAAAAACTAGAGCTGATAACATACGTATTCGGTCAAGCATCCGGTCAATTTCACATAAATGATCTAGAAGCATAATGATTCAAATCGTGAAAAATTATTTGAACATTATCATATGTATCTTGCCATTCAACTTCTATTCGTTACGCAGGGTTATTTATATTACGTTCTTTTTAAGCTTGCACTTACATCGGCTGCAAATTAGGTTAAGAAAAGATAAAGTAAAATTACGAACTTTCTATATTTTTTTAAAGCAAAATTGATCACGGGACAGCTTTGAATTCCACAGAGCAACAACTTGATATAGAAGAGACGCATAGAATTACTGGGTCAGGATCCATTTACACTTTGTTCAATAACAAAACCAGGGAAAAAAATCTCAAATTCACCTCGTAATTTCCACTATCATGATTTTTGAGTTGAAGCGCAGACAAGAAAGAATTGCTGAAGATCAAATATCCTTATTACTACTGTTGATGAAACAGATAGAGAAGAACGGATGGGATAGGATGGCGATTAAGGAGACACTGCCCATTCAGAACGTTTTTTTAAATCAAGAGTGAACAGTGAGCAACGTTTTTGATAGCATGTAGGCCTATTCAAACAAATACTTTGAATATGTCCATAACAGTATTTTCCCGTTTGTGCGGATAAATCCAGCCACGAGGCAAAAATATTATACATGTAGAAAGCATTTTCTTAACTTAACGTGCTACGTTTTTCCTTTTCATGTTTATTTTTGGAACTCGCAAGAAATTTTTTTTCTCAACATGCCTAGTATTATTCAATGCACGTGATGAACGTGTTGCTATATTTGGAAAGGGTGGTCGGGTTTAGTGACTTAAGCAGCGTAAATGCTATAGACCATAATAAGCTGTATTATTGATAAATTATGCCCTTTCAATCATAACCTTCATTTGCCCTAAGTAATTTGTTTATGATCGAATTGAAAACGAAAGCAGCACTTTTTCATTTTATTTCGCGTGTCTTTTTATAAAGATTCTATAATAAACTCACCTTTAATAAGATTTTTTTTTCAGTTATACTTTACGGTGTTTTTTAAAAATATTTCGTAAGGCATTGTTTATTGTAAACTTATAAAGCACTAAACATCTCCTCGAGGTAAAAGGAAATTAATGGATAGTGTTCTAGGGGAAATTTGGTGAAATTTTGACTAATTCTCTACGCTCTTAATTAATTCTTAAGGGAATTGCAAAGACGGGCGAAGAAGGGTTTATGCAGTTGTCAATAATTCGTTGAAGAGGTGAAGTGGGATTAAACACTTCAGATTCATAAAAAATTATATGAAGCATTCACCCTCTATGTGGCTGACTCCTGTCATATATGAAGACTAAGGAATTATTTAAAAATATCATTAAATTATAGATCATATTTGCATATATGTGACGTGTCATGTCAAAAGGAGACACTTTTGGGCAGGATCGTAAATGGAGAAATAGTCATAAATCTGACCTGGGGTGATTTTTTCACAATTTGGGTTTGTTGCGAATTTGTGATGTTATTAATGTTAAAAATAATGTGTGATAGTTTCAGACCGGAATAAAACTGGCGTCTTGTATTTTTTGAGACATTTTTCAAGGTAATTCCTACTTCTCAACATTGTCAATAATATTTTTAAAGGCCGATATCTCAATTTCCAATTTTATAATACCATAACTTAACTCAATATCTTCGCTTAGGAATGTCCGATTTCATTGGGGAAAACAGCATTGTGGAGCAAAATATCTCGGTATTTAAAATATGTAAAAACATTAAAATTGATAACCTGCCCAAAAGTGTCTCCTTTTGATATGACACGTCACATATTCGAAATATATATTAATGTTATCATGAGTACACACAAGCCCCGAAAAGTTTGAATGGTTCTAGCGGGGAACGGATTGTGGTATATTTGGGAAGATCTTAAAATTAACTTGCTTCGAAACTTACGAATATTTGATTAAATTTTGCCCCTGTGGTACTAATAAAAGGGGGTTTGCAGAATGTGTAAGAAATTAACCTTTTTCTTTAGATTAACGCTGGTTGTTGTTTTTTCAATCGGAAACAATTTTTTTTCTTAGAGAGCCGGGAATTGAAATATGTACCATGGTGTGACTTATAATGTTGATAAAAGGTGTGCTGGGTGGGGGTGCGTATGTGATATGTGCATATGTCTTAATGGGAGGTGGGTGTGGGTGGGTTGTGTGTGAGTGTTTGTTGGGTGTGTATGGTGTGCTTGTTTGTATTTTTTGGAGGAGAGCTTGGAACTGAACTGAGTATATGTATTTTGGGGTGTGGGTGTATGTATGTGTGTTTGGTGAGGGAGGGAGGGAGGGAGGGAGGAAGGGAGGGAGGGAGGGAGGGAGGGAGGGAGGATAGACTCGCGTGTAAGGCGACAATTCTGTCATATTCAGAAGTAGTGGAAAAGTCCGCATTTATACCAAAGACATTCACTTTCTATTGTCTTGTAACATCTTCATATAATATACACACTCGTCCTGAAATATTTCACTTGATGTTTAGTTCCTCACCTTATTTAATTATTGTGACATTCCATGTGCATCCTTTCCAAAACGTTTTAGCTAATTATTAGACGTTGCTTGAATTGAGTTTTTTTGAATACACGTATATCCCCTTTCTGTTGCATCAATGATTTCTCAACAACCATGGACATCTCACTTTATCATTGAAAATAAAGGACGACTTTCAAAATAATATATTGTGGTTAGGGTGTATCGGAAAAGCATTCTATCGTAGAGAAAGTATTAACATTTTCTTAATTAAAATTTTCTTAATACTTTAATTATAGTGAGCATACTGACGACCTACTTTCAAATATGCTGCTGAACCCCATCCGTTCTTCTCTATCTGTTTCATCAACAGTAGTAATAAGGATATTTGATCTTCAGCAATTCTATCTTGTCTGGGCTTCAACTCAAAAAGCATGATAGTGGAAATTACGAGGTGAATTTGAGAATTTTCCCTAGTCTTGTTATTGAACAAATTGTAAATGGATCCTGACCCAGTAATTCTATGCGTCTCTTCTGTCTCAAGATGATACTCTGTGGAATTCAAACCGGTCCCATGATAAATATGTCTTTACAAAATTATAAAAAATATCATAATTTTACCTTATCTTTTCTTAACCTAATTTGCACCCGGCTTAAGTACAAACTTAAGAACGTAAAATAAATAATGCTGCGTAACGAATATAAGTTGAATGGTAAGACACAGATGATAATGTTTAAATAATTTTGCACGATTTGAATTATTATGCTTACAGATAATTTATGTGACATTAAATGGATGCTTGGCCTATACTACGTATGTTGTCAGCGCTTGTTTTTTAAAGATACGACAACGTTTGAAGAACAAGAGATATTAATGAATAAACAATTATCCCAGACATTATTCATTTCTTTCATGAACTTATGTACTCTAATGTTTGAAATACTTTGCCATAATTTGAATGAAAATTCCAAATTCCTCAGGCCAAGTCAAAACATTTAAAAATAAATCAACTTATGCTGAAGTAAAAAAAGGCGTGTTATAGAGACGATGTTAATAAGCCTTTTATTAGTTTCTTTTAACATTGAAATCGGCTCAAATGCGAACATAGCGTAATTAAAAAGTGCCATGATGATTGCCACTTGACGACATCAAGAATTCATATTTGCACCATATTAATTCCCAAAATAGTGTCAAGGGATTTGAAAATGTTGAAAGGAGAACGTCAAAAAATGGTTTAAATAGTTAAAATTTCATTCATGGAATTGCGTCAAAGGATTAACAAAATGTTCAGTTGGGTATTCAAATAACGCTACAATAGGCTTAATTTCATTCAAAAAAACTCAAACAACTGTAACAAGGGATTTGAAAAAATGCTCAGAATTTATGAGCTAAAAATGAAATAAATGCAAAATCTATGTATTTTCCACCAACTTATGGCTAAATAATATGTACAGGTAATAATAATGTTCTGTCAATCTATGACTGTATATTCTCGGGTTGCTATGGAGGACAATGACATGTTCATCTATCATGCAAGTTAAAGAAAAATACGTATTTTCATAGAGTGAAAAGCCTACCAGATGCACTCTTTTCAAGTTTATGACACGACTAACACATACTTTTATGATTTATAAATTGTATAAATACAAATTGCTATTATGGGGTTGTTGCAATCTTTGTATAGGCTATAATATGCCCAAATATCTTATATAAAAAAAAAAGCGCAGTGATTTATAGTGCGCTACGCACAGGCACAACGCCTAGACGTTGATCCACAAGCCTCAGCACACTTTACAGGTTGTCGCTGACCACTATGGCCCCACATCATTCCATAAACCATTTAACAACAATTCAGGGACTTTGCTGCTACAAGAGCGCACACCCTAGACATTCCACAAATAACCTTCGCAACCAGGATCAGCTCCCCGAGTTTCGTACGGGTTACAAAGAGACAATTAGCAGTAAGTTCCTTGTCCAGGGGAATTTCAAGCTAACTCAATTTTTCCACGAGAGCGTACTTGGCACCGCCAGAGTTCGAACCCGCAACCTCTCGCACCATAGTCGAACGCCTTATCGATTGAGCTAACTTGACTTGATTTCAATATATATAATTCTAACCATGCGGATGATCATCACATGCCAACATAATTATGTTTTATATTTTGAAATAAATAATATAATGACTAATGATAAAGGTAACAACGCATGAGGACGAATATATTTAATTTCAATATCGTAATATTCCAGTTTGTGACCACCTTTTCAATCTACTGGAGACTGAATTCAAATGAATCCAATTCCGATTGTTTGAGAAACAGCAAAAATTGCAACTTATCAAGCGAAATTCCAGTTTTGTCCACTCTCAGATCAGATTTTTTTTAAGCGCAATAATTTCTGTTTAAATATTTATTTTATTTTGTTGTTGTTGTTGTTGTTGTTGTTACAAGTTTGTTTAAACAATTCCAAAAACCGTTTAAAGACATCAAATTTCCTTGTATTTCTCCTCTCATTGAAAGTTGTATTTTATGAAATTTTAATTTCATAAAATACAACTTCATAAAATACAATTTAAAAATTCCTGGAAAAGTTTTAGTGAGTTGCCACGTGTAGGAAGTTGAAAACAAGGAGAAAGCTAATAATGATTGATAATATCATTTTACGTATAAATCGTATGTGGAGGGTGTGTAATTTCAGTTTGAGTTTTCATCTTTCACTTAGTTCGAGATATGGAAAGAGTTGATTTGAGTAATATCTGTAGATTCTTTCTAAAACTCGTTGTATTATGTTATTCTTAGATATAATGAAATGTTTCCCTCATTCAGTGTTTCAAAAAGCATCGCTAACTTCTGATGGCGCTGTTGCTTACAACTGTAATTTTACTGACTGCATTGACAAATCTCTCGCACACGCACACCTTCCATCTGAGGGCGGAGCCAGGTGGGGCATGGGGTCCGCCCATATCTCTACAAATTCTGTTTGGCATTTATGGTCCCCATTTGTGCAAATTTGTCCGACACCAAAGGGAGGTACCATCTCAGGCTCCCCAAAATAGAGTAGCATTTGCCAAAACAAATTGACGATCAAAACGAACAGGTCTCTCTTTCAAAAATCTGGATTCCTAATCCATCTGCTGTTGTTTTTCCTGTTAGTTAGTCTGTCTGTCTCTCTGTCCGTACAGTCTATCTCTTTGCTCGCGAACGAACAATAAAATAGTGATTTGACCTTTTATTTGCTATTTTATTGTACTCTCATATACACGTCAATCTCCCAGTTCCTTGACCCTGAATGTTCACGTATACTTGGATATCAAACCACACACACATATTGTGCCTTCACAACCTTAACACAAGGTATTAAAATTGAAGGTTTTATTTTTACTGACAAATACCTATCACATCTACATGATAAAGAACTCAGTGCGAACTGTGCCACGGTATTGGGCGAAAGTTGGTGCGAAATTACAGTAACACATACTAAAATCGTAGCTTTTTGTACTCCCATTAAAGAAAGTGAGGTTATTGAACTCTGTCATGGGGTTGATGATGTCTTGGCTTATAGTAACGACGCAATCTGCAATATCTCTGTGCAATTGTGTTTAATCCCTTAAGGAATTCTAGGCTTTTCTTTTACACCTTCATTTTGCTTCGTCAACGTAAGTCCTAGCTTTGAAAGCTTACAGCTCAAATCGTTATTTTGTCACAAAATATGAACGAATCCATTTGTCATTCTATTTTTATTTCTTGAGTATTGCTGACTTATTGCTAGGTTGTATAGTTCTCTTTGTAAAAAGCGCGTTGCATTATCTAACATTGAAAAAAAAGGCGGGGAACACCTTTTTCAATATTAAGTGAAATTTTCAAATAAAAATAATCATAAATGATAAACGTTTTGATATTAACTTTTATTGTATTTTTAAAGGCAAGTAGACATGAGAAAAAGCTCGATAACGTCAAGTTGGTAAAGCACGTTAGTCAAGCAGGCTTGACTAGCCTTACGTTAGTCAAGATGGTCACAATCTGGACTTAATTTATGTTAGTCAGGTTGGTCAATTAATGTTTTCAGTGCACAGTGCTGCACACATCTGACCATTAACCAAACAAATCTTCTGAACAAGCATTGCACTCTAAGTTTTGTTTTATCCTATGACCACTATGTACACACTACAAGATTCCTATTTGGGCCACCTTACAGGTACACCGTCGCCAAGGTACTTGGCTGGTACTGTGCAGTACCAGATGACTACCAGTGTAGTACAAGTGCAGTACCACTGGACACTGGTGGGTCCTGTGCACTAGCAGCACTGATACTGTGAAGGTACTCTGTGTGTACCAGTCACGTACCTTGACGACGGTGCACCTGTGCAGTTGACCACATCACTGCTTATACCACAATAGGAATCTTGTAGTATAAGCAGTGATGTACATAACATATAAGTCCCTTGGGGACGGTTTCTCGAAACATGGCCAGTGGTCAGGCTCCCTAAGCCTTTAGGCTTAAGCCCAATTAGTCCAATACACCAGTGCTTACAATTTCACATTGTACATCACCTAGAATAATAAATCAATAAAATGGATCCACATTGGAAGGGCTAGCCTGCTGGCTTAGGAAGCCTGACCACTAGCCAAGCTTCGAGAAATTGGACCTTGAAGTCTTGTGATGATTTCTTCGTGATGAATCAAGTGGTCTAATAAGCAACATTTTCAACATTTTCTGTGGTCATTGCATAGCATTGCATATCACATAGCTAATGAGAAAAATATAATGTTTCACCCGACAGTGACCAAAATATCCAATTCCAAAAGTCTTGCATGCATGAGGTTACTTATATTACCTATACGTACCAATGTGGCGATAAACTCTATTTTTCACTAATTTCGAAATATTTTTAGACCTTCATACGATACCCGATATTTACTGCGAGAGGGTTCATATACGGGACAACTGAAAAGAGAGATCTTATATCATGTTATATTATGTAATAGCAATACAACATATTTTGTCTTCGGTGCTTCAAATTTCGTTAAAGAACGTTAACAAAACCTTAAGGGTTCTAGAAATTGATCTCTCTTTTGTGATGGAAAATAATCATGACAGTTACCAAGGCAACCAGAATTTTATCTTACACTCAGCAGACGATCGTTGGCCCGTAAATAGAATTACAATGGATAACATCCCATAATGCTTAGCGAGAGTCCAACGACAAAAGCCTCGTAGGAAATTAACCCATTTATAGTTATTTATGTATTAAGTATAATTATACGCATGGCAGTGGTATAAAAGAGTCAGTTATATATAAGTAATCATTTTAAAATCTTGGTAAAAAATTATTATTTATTATCTTTGATAAATTGATATTTTTCACATCAAATTGGCCTATCTATTTAAAAGAACGGAAAATAACAGTATTGTTTTGAGACCCAGCTTACATAAACACTCCAACATGCCCCTTTTTGTTGGTCCTTTTGGCACCCACAGGGAGCTAGAAAGTCGAAATACCACTTGGAAAGCAAAACAATACCGTACATTGTAGACTATTCTTTTCTCCACTAAGACAGTTAAACGAGTAGTATTGACTGTGACATAAAGAACATAATGATCTTTAGATCAGGCACATGACAAGCACATGATATGACAAGCACATGAAAGGCAACAGACCAATGTCGCTTATTGTTTATTGCCATGGGCTTTGGTCACATGTTATTATTTGCTAATGTTATGATGACCTTGATATGCGCACTCAAATCGTAAAGATCGGGATTGATTAGTGCTTTTATTTTGATTTGAGAAGCAAATTCATATTGCATGTTAATTAATTACAGTATAAGCAACTCATCTTTTCGCCAAGATTAAAGAATGAAAATAGCATTTCCTCAATATGAGGGACCATTCACAAACACTTGTTGGGGGGATGCAAAAAAAGGGGAGAGGGGGCTGAAATTGTTTGACCCTCCTAAGGGTAGGGGGGCTGAAAAATAGAGTTTATATGCTTTTCTATGGGGTTGACCCATAATTTTCATGTCAAAAAAATGTCTGTAAGGGGGGACCGACAATTTTTGCGATATTTTTTTTTGCATCAGACCCCCCTAACAAGTGTTTGTGAACGGTCCCTGAGGTGTACAAAACTTGCCATTTTGAGATAGTAAATATATATGATAATGATCATTTTCCTCTTTGCTTCAAACCACGAACGAGTATCTAGTTGTGCAACATGCGACCACCTCTCCACCTCTGATACGTCGATTCCCTGGTGCATCATGGGTAGACAAACTATTTGATAACGAATAGAGATAAAGCGTGGTTGATTACGATTGGACAGTCACAAGGCACCATTCGCTCCCTGACTTCCTACCAATTATTATTCGATTGTTTCATTGGATTCCTAAAAAACAAATCTTCATTATCATTTTACTGCTAATAAATCGTGGTAGGTTCTCATTGTAGCAATGTGATTTGCTATTAATATTTTAACACAGAAAATATCGCGTTTTCATCACAATTGTTTGTAATATTAAAGTGTGCCGAAGAAATGGGGTTTTTTTTCAGAATGTTCTGAAATAATAATCGCATACTGTACAAAACTGAAACATTGAATCAGGAAAAGATGTCAAAAAACCCAGCTTGCAAGCTACAAGACATATCGCCGTTGAAGTTGCTAGTGAGGGACAAAGCTATAGAACTATCAATATATCTTTAATGCACATATCTTTCGGAGTCAATCACGTAGTATAGACGTTTGCAAACGACAAACCTCTTAGATACTAACTGAAAAGACATTCCTTTTGTTTCTAAATGTAGTCAGTTTGTTCAGTTTTGTCAAAGGGCTATATGAATAAAATTGTGTGTTTACATTATGGGTGTGTGGGCGTGGGTGGGGTGGATGTGCATCTCTTCTTTCTTTATCTCTTTGCCCCCTCTCTGAAATGAAAAATCAAAACATATTCTCAGTTCTACCAATGGCAAACAGCAAATGCGCAAACAACCGGTTTCGTCGTGAATTATAATGTATATATAGCCACGTAATACCAAAAGGCAATGTTTGCCGATTGCAATTATTATCAAGAGATGATTGTATTTTCACCACGTTTAGGATATAATTGTTTCACTGAGAAGCAAAACATCCTTATCATCAGAAGTCAAGGTCAAGCCCTGTGTATAATACACTACAAGTTGTAATAAAACATCAATTTAAGGCGCGCAAGCCTCTTGATGCTTTTCATGTGATAGCTTTTACCGCCAAAAAAACCCAAACTATTTTAAAATGTAATTAATATGCGCTAGCTGACGAAACAATGCTTTAATAACAGGTATGTTTGTCCTTCTTGAAACTCATTTTATCGTTGGTTTCGGATATTGACATGGAAATGAAGTTTAACTTCGTCCATTTGTTTAAATAGTTGTCCGATCGTCTGCTGATTCTGCTCTCATAGACTGAGTTAAAGTCAGTATCAATTCTGCACTTCTTAAAGAAAAGTCAATTAATCTAAAAAAGAGTCACCGCCGCGTAGCTCGATTTCTCTATAAATGAAGGCCTTTTCTCGTTACGATAGTATAGGTACTATTTTATACAATTGATAATTTAGTGAGGCATTGGAAGTTTTTGGGTGTTTAACCCTAGAACTGCGAAGGGTGGTGTACCAATCCAAGATTGTTTTACGCCCAAAAAACTTAAGCTAATCCTAAATACATCCCTGCGCTCATTTTGGTGATAAAATTTCCACCTCATCCCCTTACCTGGGGATACATGTAGGACCAGCCATCAAAGATGACCATGGAGGGGCCGGGGGGTTGGTGAGGCCCCAATGATTTTCATTTCGCTCTTGTGAAATTATTACAAGAGCTACTGACTGTTTACTTGTTAGTTAGGTGAAAATAGTCACTTCCTTTTATATTTAGCATAAAATTCGGTGAAAATCGCATTTTTGTAGAATTTTATACTTTATACTTTTGTACATAGCCATAATTCCCCAAATTTACACGGGCGCCCTCACATTATGACTTCATAGCTACATTATGTGGGAAATGTTTGTACTTATTTTGATATCACTGAATAGAGGAGACCCATAGCTATACATTAGTAGAAAATAAAACGGTATATATGACGAACGTTCGTGTTACAAAATATGGCTCAGTAGATGTAGGGTTAAACCTAGAGTAGAATATTTGCTTTATTTAATATATAAATTAATGACCCGATGTACTCTCGCAATATACGATATACGATACATTATTGCGAAAAGAAGTATTTCTATATAATATCCCTATAAGCTACATTCTTCTGTTAGGGTAAAAGCATTCTCTCTTTTCGCATTGAAAAGGTTGAACTAATATTTAACTTAAGCGAAATACATGCAAAATCTTCTGTACAATTTCCATGACTTGCTGAACGCGGATTTATAACCGGGCGCCTTATTGTTAATTTTGCACCTTTCGACATGCAAACCATCTCAAAAGTTAGGTCTTTATAGTAGGAAACTTTCTTTGGTGAAGGTACCATGTCGACAATGCCTAGAAAAGCTGCCTTTTGCCTTGTAAAAGTACGTATTTTTCGCCATTTGCTGCTATTCCTTTTCTCCGATCAGCACCAGATAGATCGGTCTTCCTTTTACGCGCTGATTAACCTGTGTAAACCAATCAAGGATCGTAATTGATAGTGACATCAGACGCGATAAATTGTTTTTCATCTCTGTCTTTAATTATAATAGGCTTACATAATTCGACGTGCGACCATCTCTCCACTTCTGATGCGTCGATTCCCCGGTGCATCATGGGTTGACAAAATATTTGATAGCGAATAAAGATAAAGCGTGGTTGATTACGATTGGACAGTCGCAAGGCACCATTCGCTCCCTGACTTCCTACCAATTATTATTCGATTCTTTCATTGGATTCCTAAAAACAAATCTTTATAACCATTTTACTGCTAATAATTCGAGTACGGCTCTCATAGTAGCAGTGTCCTTTAATATGTTAATAGAACATTAATATGTTGTCTGATCGTCTGCTGAGTCTGCTCTCATAGACTGGGTTAAAGTCAGTATCAATTCTTCACTTCTTAAAGAAAAGTAAATTAATCAAAAAAAGAACAACCGCCACGTAGCTCGCTCCTTTATAAAGGAAGGCCTTTTCTCATTATGATAGTACAGCTACTATTTTAAGATAATTGTTAATTTAGTGAGGCATTGGATGTGTTTGGATGTTTGAACTGACAATAGAATATATTTTATTGCTTTATTTAACATCTAAATTACTGACCGGTTATGATAGGGCAATTTACACCCTCGCAATATATGATACATGAAACCTTTTCATACCTTTAAACGTTTTCTCACAACATTTTCTAACCTTTTGGCGAATAATGTCGAAAACGTTTGCTAGGAAGTGAGTTGGATGTTAGATTAAAAGATGCACACTTCTGTATTAAACGACTAGTTCTGGTTATCGGCATATCTTGACCGAGACATGTTTTATTCATAATATTGAAAACAAAACGGAAATATTATATTTGGATTTTAATCTGATAAGGATGTGATAAAGTCACCTTTCCGCTTTTTCAAGAACAAGTAAATATTAATTATGCCTTGCCTGGCAGTTTAACTTAAAAGTAAATATCTCGAGCCACTAGGATCTCAAACATGCCAATCGATCAGTACCGAGTTCCTTGACCCCAATACAGTATGCGTGTACAGTCACAGAGTGACTTATGAGTATGAGGTACAAAACCTCATACTCTAAACTTGAGGTCATATTTTGAGCAATGGTTATTGAATTGAGGTTAATAAACTATATATACCAAGATAGATGATGCTATATCTCATAGTGAGAAAGGAAGGAAGGACGGAAGCGTCGAGTGGACATACATTTATTATTAATCAAGCACGTGACGTGTTCTTCTTAAGATCGGTTTGATCAAAACCATCTGTTGTGAAAAATAACCCATTTATCTAATTTGTCTTATTTTAAGAACAATATTAATGTTTTAGTTGCCTAGTATGACATTTCTTACCTTACAGTGGCTACAGTGGCGTAGATTTCTTTTTGACATGGGGGGGTGGAACAAATTTCGGTGAATCTAGTACCTTTTGGCGACAGAATAGGTTTATCATGTTTATGGTAGAAATGGTAATTTTTGGTCTTAATCGGCTAGTTTCAATGTAGTTGGAGAGTTGTGAATATGAAAACAAATCCTGCACGAAAATACCGAGATTCCCCTGAAAATTGTGTAACAAGGAATAAGCAGTCAAGTTAGCCAATCAGACGTAAGTTAAAATAAAAAAAATAAATGTTGACATTTATATAGCGCCTTTCACATGTATCAAAGCGCTTTACATTTATTCCGCCGTCGTTAGAATATGTCAGCTGCCATACAATGCCCAAGGCATGCTCATAACTTTGGGCGGCGCTCAATGGACAATATCCCTAACAGCTCCCCATTTCACCCCTGGGTAGAGAGAGGCAAGTGAGGTAAAGTGCCTTGCCCAAGTGCACAACACGATGGCACCACCGGGGCTCGAACTCGCAACCCTCCGATTGCGAGGTAGAGCCCGTACCGCTGCGCCACCGAGCCCGGAACAGCCTGTTCTTGTGAAATAGTATAGGGAACCTGAACCTGAAACAGTAAAGGAATGGGAATTTCAATTATTTCTGCTATAAAAAGCTCTATCAAGAATATTTTCGCTCTAAAAGAATGTTGTTGTTTTAATAACTAAGACTACGCCATCAAATTCAGTGATCATGATCATTATCTCGCAGTTTTACAAACTATGCATCTCAAATTTAGATAACCTAATGCAAGCGTCAATTTAAAGCTTGAACATATCCACCTCAAGCCTTGGCATGTTATCGACATCGATATTATCGACGTCGATTTGATGCCGATGATTGTGGTCAACAAACGTATGACCTCAATCATCGGCATCGAATTGACGTCGATATACCGAGGCTTGAGGTAGGAGGTTCAAGCTTCAAATTGACACTTGCATAAACAGGTGTCACAGGACCGATTTTATATTATAAGTTACCTTAATTGAAGGACAGTGACCCTGTATCTAATAGGTTTAAAAGCGCTACCGAGTGATTCCGAATCAACACCTTTTTTTCACCAATGTAAATATTTCTTCCAATGTAAATAAAAAGCATCAAAAAAACTTGGTAATTTCTTTTACGACATAATGTATGACATTGAATGTAAGCCCATGACAAATGTAATTATGTTTATTTATTTACTATTATTTCACATTTTGCAAAAACTTTGGTGTAAAATGGTCTGTCATTTGGGAAAGCCGTACAGACGGGTATATTACCTATGGCTATGTTCACACCAGAGCGACATCGGATCCGGTTCGATATCGGGTATGGGGTTTATTTGATGCGATTATAGACAAATTAAGCAGGAGTCAAAACCTTCGTGTTCGCAGACGATAACTGCAGGCGACAAGCTTGGTTGGAAAATTCTATATATTTTAAGAAAAAAAATGTGAGTCTTTGAAAAATGTTCCTAGTATGTTTGGGGAACAGCGAACATGATACGTTGTAATGGGAATAAACGATGTTAAGGTTCGGAATGTGGACATGTTTTGAAAAAAAATTGAAGAATTTAATACCGTCTGCAACATTTAAAAATCAGTAGAGAGAATTAAGCTCAGGGTATGAAACCACAATGGCATAGTCATTTTACATTCCTCTACATAATGGTCCGGGTAAAATACTTTCTTTCATCGCCAGATAGTTTTCCGCCCAAAAGTTGACCTCTAAACTGCAGAGATACCAAGTGTCCCGTATCCGCAAGGGATGCATTGCCATGATTGCCGCAAATCTCCTAAAATCGTCCACAATTGATTAAATTGTGTTTACTGTAGTATTTCATCATGTGAAAATGATCAAAACAGTTTTCACCATAGTTCTTCAACCCTCTGAAGTTTTAGTAAACATCTCAAAAAAAGTAACTAAACCCCTTAAATAATGACCATTATTCAAAAACAGACAATTGTATTACAAATCTGAAAAATGCGTTGGAAGCAGAATTTATTTCTGCATATTTTGACACCTCATGTGTAGCAATTGACTAAATATTGACGTCACAGCGTACATTTAAATCAATGTAACCCAAGATTTGAAAGTTGCAGTAAATTGTATTGATTTGTATTCAGTATAATGGAAGGAAATCTGTGTAATGATATCTGAGTGTTTTTGTATTGTATGTAAGTGCAACTTTCAAATCGGGACCTCACTACATTAAATTGACCCGTGTTTTATTGTTTTCTAGGATATCGTATCAAATGAGGTGTCAAAATGCGCAGAAATAAATTCTGCTTCAAACGCATTTGACAGATTTGTAATACAAAATGCTTTTTGAATAATGGCCATTATTTAAGGGATGGGGTATGAACGTTTGGACAGTATTTATTTTGGGACATTAGAGCACATCAGACATATCGAATTGCATTCTGAATACGAAGAATGTCATTCTGATATCAAATAATTTTGATTTTTTGAAATTCGCAATGTAATACGTGACACATTTTATGGCAAATCATTAAAAATTGATATTTTTGATATTTAACAGTACTCGAAGTAAACTTTATAAATCTGATGATTTATACTTGAAGTGTATGTAGGTGGGATGAAAAGCCGACGATCAATTACAAAATTTTGACCTCTCGTATTGAAGATATGGATTTTTTCCCCAAAACACCAAACAAAATTAGGTCTTTTGGGAAAAAAATCCATATCTTCAATATGAAAGGTCAAAATTTTCAATTGATCGTCGGCTTTTCCTCCCAGCTACACTTTAAGAATATATCATTAGATTTATAAAATTTACTTCGAGGACTGTATATCAAAATGTGAAAAATATCAAATTTTAATAATTTGTCATAAAATTTGTATTATATCGTGAATTTCAAAAATGAAAATTATTTGATATCAGAAAGACATTCTGCGTATTCAGAATGCAATTCGATATGTCTGATGTCCTCTCATGTCCCACAAAATACTGTCGAAACGCTTAAAACGCTCATTCCAGATCCCTTAAGGGGTTAGTTACTTTTTTTTTGAAATGTTTACTATGATTCTATTGCAAAAACAAAGGAAAAAACCTCTCACGACTGGTATAATCCCCAATAGATTTTTATATCCTGATTGTTTGTAATACATGCCCTTATTGTGCATGCAGTTAGCAGCCTGGACAACCGATTCTTTAGAAATGCTTAGTCGCGCTGAAAGTCGATCGATACATGTTAAAATCAGCACAATTCAGAGATACACCTTTTTGCTATGAAATTAATTTTCTCGGTCAAATATAAAGCAATATTTTTTTTTCTTCAGTAATGTCAGTTAAAAACTTGGTGCTTGATATACATTTTTTTACAAATCCTGGTGTTAAAATTAAGCATCAAATTGTGTCTTTTAGTGTGATATTTTTGATTTTTATAGGCCTTCAGTTCGCACGCGAGCTTTTTACGGAATTCATTTTTAGCGTCTCAAACTAATATAGTTTGCTAAAGAAAGATATTTCCCACCTCTGTAAAGCACATCGTGTGGGTCTATATATTATAGTTTTGTTAGAATTTCCGTTTTTATTTTACCCTTTTTCTTTTCATACTCCGAAAATGTCTAACTCATTACTTTTATCTCGAGAGCAACCAACAGAAATAGTCGATATTTCCTTTGTTGTTTATCCGGTCAATTTTCCATTGAAAGCAAATTGCCCGACCAGCGATTTGGTAGCCCAAATCCCCAATTGAGTGTTCTGGTTAAACATGATCAGTAGGAGCGCTATAGGCCTGGGAATTTCTTTGCTATATTGAAGTTCTAGCAACACTGTAGCCATGCCGGTATTCCTATTAAACCCAGGGATATCGATCCACAATGCTAGTATTAGCCTTAGATTTCACTCGTTGATTTTGAAAAATGGTCAGCCGGCAGTTAAAATAGTGAAATGAAAACGCAAATTCTGACAAAACTATGATATATCGCTCACGGTGATGTGCGTTAGAAAGTTGGGAAAAATCCTTCATTAGCGAACTATCTTACTTTGAAAAGCTAAAAGGTTGATCCAAAAAAAGGCTCGCGAACAGAGTTTAAGCCTATCAAAATCGAAAATCTTACACTAAATGACTAAATTTCACGCCTAAGTTTAACACTAGAATTTGAAAAAAAAATACAGTATCAAGCACTACAATTTTTCCTGACATTTACTGAAAAAATGAAAATGATTGCTTTTCATTTGGCCGAGAAAATTAATTTTACATCGAAAAGGTGTAACTAAAAATTTAGCTCATTTCAACACCAAATTCGATCGTTTGTATTGCCTCATTAAATGACTGAGTGAGCCTTGCCAAACAAAAGAATCGGTTGTGCAGGCTACTAACTGCATGGGTGACCAGTCATGAAGATGTTATCACTGTAACGTAATTGTTCTAGTTTCTCTGGCATGGCTGTCACACACATGCACATGATTTATATCGAATGGTGCTCACATGCACATGGTGTCTCGTGCATGGCGGTCACATGCACATGGACGATCTCAAATGGTGGTCATGTGCATAGTTTTTCTCGCATGGCGGTCACATGCGCTTGGTTTAGTTTCTTTCGAATTGTGGTCGCTGGCACATGGCGGTCATATGATTTACCTTGAATGGCGGTCTGGAAAGGAGATAGTCAACGTTAGTGTAATAGATTGAAAAACAGTGTCGTATTCTTTTCTCCCAAGTGCGAATACCTACTTAACTACGGTTGCAGGTTGTCTCTGACTACCGCCCCACATCATTCCATAAACCATTTAACAACAACTAAGGGACTCAAGCTCACACCCTAGACATTCCACAATTGACCTTTGAAGTCAGGATCAGCTCCCCGAATTTCGTGCGGGTTACAACGACATAAATTTAGCTGTAAATTCCTTGTCCAGGGGATTAATTTTTGCCACGAGAGCTTAAAACCACCGTTAGGGTTCGAACCCGCAATTCGCAACCCGCTATCGATTGAGCTAATATGACGGCCGATTGACACTGGTTTCGTACAAATGATAAAGTTGCTTTGTTTGAAGGTATAGTTATCCACCTGTTTCATGTTTCTATACTTGGATAAAACGTCATTTCTTCAAACAAGTTATATCAGACGTTTGAAATATTCTTGTCAATCTGCTGAACTTACCTACTTTTCTCTAATTTGCTTGAAATATTAAAGGAAATGTAATATACACAACAGGTTTGACAAAATCGATCTGACGTTTCGAATAATAACACTTGGTATTTACACTAGCTAATAGGCATACGTATTTCAAATACAACTTCTTTATCAATGTTTATTTTTAGGCGGGGATCGAGGGAAAAACCGCCAAATTAGATACTCTAACGTATACAAAATAGAATGTATGTTTGGTTTGTTTTTTTGCAGACTGTGAAAGTGCATAATTCCCACATTGATTTCCGATGCTACGAGGCATTGATGTCTGCAAATAAACATTTCAACTGCAGGCGACAACCTCAATTTTGTGCAAGTTGAAAATAATAATGATAGTTGATAGCTGTATAGGTAGATTACTATATCTTCAAACAAAGCAACTTTATCGTTTGTATGAAACCAGTGTCAGCCTCATAACACGTGTAAGGTTTCAAGTTTAGAATACCTAAGATTTGTCATTAGTTTATTAGAAATAAACAGATTAAAAAATAAACACGACGAAGAAGAAGGTAAAAGAAGAAGTAGAAGAACAAGAAAAAGAAGAAAACATAAAAGATGAAATAAAAAGAAAGAATGTAAAGAACAAAATAAAGAATGAGTGCATAATGAAGAAACATGAGGGAAAGATGAACAATTGAAGATAATGATGAAGAATGAGAACGAGGAGGAGAAGAACAAGTAGAAGGGTTAGAAAGTAGAAAGAGGAGGAGCAGCAGAAAAAATAACAATAATAAGAAGAAAATGTAGAATAAATAGGAAAGAGGACAAAATTTGCATTTACAAGATTGCAAAAACACGACGTTGCTTCAGTGGTTCTTAAGACAGGATAGTATGTTGTAAAGAAAAATCTATAGCTGCGCGCGACAAGGCATAAAAGTCTGCAAACAAAGGTGTTTTAAGGAACCTATTTTTACCATTTTACATCCGTTTTTGGTAATGTGGTACATTACATAAAATGTGTACCTAGTCATCGAGTCCAGACGTGGGTGCACATAGCTCAAAGAGTTACTTTAAAGGCATAATTAGTGTTTGAATGATCGGATTTGTATGTTTTAAAACAAGTATATTGAACTTTCGACGTTTTAAGCTATGATGCACTTTTATTCTCCGGTCTCTAAAATCCCTTTTTCAAAATTAAAATGAAACCAAATTAATTCATATCTTTTGACATGTTTGACCAAAAACAATATGAGTTTTTAATCAGAATAGATTATTTATTGAAATTATTAAAGTAATTTGATCCATACGTTAAGATTTGTCTTGAATTTCGTAAAGGCCAGTATATTATAATATGTGACCCGGCAGCACAAATGAGCCGTAAATTCCCTAAATTGTATTCTGAGTTACGGTGTAAAATGTGTACGAAGGTCATATTCAAAAACTAATCAATAATCCTATTGTTGAAGTGGATAATAAGCTTCTACCTTAGTTGGCTATAGAACTTTTAATAGCTCTGGTCTTTGTTTGCTTATATTGCTAAATCCTGTTCAAGTGGTGGGTTACCAGGCATTGTATTTTGCACAGGTATGCATAACCAACAATTAACAATGAGAGAACTTTCTTAAACCTCGTTGACTTGGGGATGATTTGAAATGACCGCCAATTATGACTGTTTGATATTTATTGCCAACAATGTGGAAAAAGAGACACATGTAAAAACGTAAAAAGCTATAATTTTGTTGAAGGAGCCAAGTTTAACAAACCATAACCCCGCTTCTGGATATCGTTTGAAGTCAAATGATATACCATTTTAAAGTTTATGATGTTTATTTTTTAAACACGAAATAAAACAAAATTGACCGGGGGAGGAATTTACGGCTCATTCGCCGTGGACGGTCACATATCCCTACACGTTTTTCTGTCTGTTTTTCTATCGCAACATACGCTTTTTTATTTATAAATCAATAAGTTACAAAGCAACGTCCGTAAATGAAATGTATAGTTTAATATGACTTGTTTTTTTCCAAAGCAATATGCCAAATGGCCGATACATATAACATCAACGTCCTACGCAATACGCAGAACTGGCAATGCCTGCACCTGAGACGCTCAGATAATACTAGGTTTTCTTATACCCAGGATTATCCTTATAACAGGTTTTTTTTATTTAAAACCAAACCAACTGTGATGTTTATGATGTTACAACTGTCAGGTATCGAAACTACCCCGTCTCTTCTTTTTCCTGTTTCTCGTATTGTTGTATTGCCCTTACGTTTCCTAAATATATCAATTCATCCTTAAGGCTATCTATAAACCTTAGCGGACGCGTTGTGTTTAAAATTGCCATATTTACATGGCTGCCTTTTACTTGAAGCAGTTACGGGTTTACGCTGGTAGCGTATCTTTGTGAGATGGTTAAGATCACATTTTGTGCCTGATTGGTTATTCCTCGTGTTCACGGAGGATCAAATAACAACATAATATATCAGTAGTATAGTATTTCTTCAAATTATACATAACCAATCAGTCCCACAAGCATCCACATCTGAAAATCGACGCTGTATGTAGCTTTTATAAATGAAAGAAGAATGTTCTCTCCTGCATCACCCCCTCGTTACTATAATCGGAGCCAGAGATAAAATACTATTTTGCGTCTGGCGTCATCTGTCAATCAAATTCAGAAATGATTTGTTTACGGCGATAAAACAGCCGTGTCCTATGGACCTTCAACATACAAACCGTCCAAAAGCTAGGTGTTTGTAATAGTTGCTTTTTGCCTTATAAAAGTAGTAGACCCGCAATCTACCGGATTGTCTGCGATAGTTTCCTCTGATGAAGGCACCTTCCTTTTACGCGCTACTAACCAATCAAAAGTAGTGGGGGATTGACAGTGGTTTAAATTCAGTCTTTTAAATTCAGTCTCAGATTATAGACCACTATTATAATAGTGAATCGACTGCTTGGATACAGGACTAATGCAATACCAATATCAGCAGTAAGATATATAGCTACTCGTCAAAGCCAATATCAGCAGTAGGTAGCTACTTCATCAAAGCAAATATCAGAAGAAGATAGCTACTTCATCAAAACCAATATCACAGTAGATACCTACGTCATCAAAGCCAATATCACAGTAGATAGCTACTTCATCAAAGCCAATATCAGCAGTAAATAGGTACTTCATCAATGCCAATATCAGTAGTAGATAGCTACTTCATCAAAGCCAATATCAGCAGTAGATAGCTACGTCACCAAAGCCAATATCAGCAGTAGATAGCTACTTCATCAAAGCCAATATCAGCAGTAAATAGGTACTTCATCAATGCCAATATCAGCAGTAGATAGCTACTTCATCAATGTCAATATCAGCAGTAGATCGCTATTTCATCAAAGCCAATATCAGCAGTAGATAGCTACTTCATCAAAGCCATTAACAGCAGTAAATAGCTTCATACAATTAGATTTTTTTTTTTTTTAAGTAACAACATTACATTCCCGAAATGTCCAATGCCTTTGGCTTACACACATACTGTAACAGTACAATGTCTTTGTCCAGTGTGCAAGTAACTGATTTAAAAAAGTACTTAAGGGCTCAGTCTCCCATCTTTGCATATTTTTGTGAGACCTGAGAGCACATCAGACACACCAAATTGCATTCTAATGTTCTTCTGATGTCAAATAATTTTGATTTTTTTTAAAATTCACGATACAATAACATTTTACGACAAGATATTAAAAATTTATGTATTTTTTTGACCAAATATATTGTGCAAAGGTGGGCGACCGACTCCTAAGCAAAACAGTTGATATTTTGTAGTTGGTGCCAAGCTATGAACTTAATTTGCACAAAGAAATAAGTAAACCAAAAACAATCAGATAAACATACAATATAATAGAAACAATATATGCAAGCAAAAAACAAACTGTCGGGGTTGATAACACGCTCAAAATGAAAGGGTGAGAATACCATTGTAAAACAAACACGGCAGCCATTGCAGATATTTAAGTGTATATCGTTTTTTTTTTTCAAACTGAAGACGATTTTACATGGAAGGCCTGTGTCATCACCACAATATCCCTTCTTTTTTACAATTTCTATTTAAGACACAGTCAATCTGTCATAAATGAATTTATCCTCCAGGCTATTTTGGTAAAACAACTCTAATATAAATTCACAAATCAAACGAATTGCTTGTATTACAAAGTGGGGTGTGGAAGGTGCGGATGGAATCACCTCGCTTACAGTTACTCTAAAACCATCTTGCCTGGAGCATTTTATCCATTACAACGTGGGAATCGATGTGAAGTAGATGTGTTTTATGCAAGAAATAAAATCCATAAATTTCATGATTGTATCTCCAATCTGCGACATATCACAAAAGTTAACCAATTATCAACCGTTTTCAATATTTATGAGCATGACATTGCGTGCATTAAAGTAAACACAAACATGCCCAGTATAAATGAATTTGTTGTTGCAAAAATGAAACAAATTTGGGAAGGGATAGTATAACTAAGTATCTTCTATTAAACGGTAAAACCCAAAATTGCCTACGGCAAATAAGCGCATTATTGTAACATCTCCATCGACCAGGTACATTCTTCTTTAAATATATTTTGCTTCAAAAATAGGGAAAATTAATTCCAATGACCACTCCTGTTTACTTGTATAAATTATACGAGTTATCTTACCTTTAAAATTACTCCGAACATGCCCATAAGTGATTACAAATATAGTAGTTTTCGGTGTTGTTTTTCGTGAACGGAGATATTAACTTCGCGATTAAATCTAAATGGTTTGGAAATGTATAATACAGGGTGTCCCAGAATGATTTGTACCGTGTTTGCAAAAATAACTAAAAATAGAAGACGGGCAGTGTATCTATTTTTGATACCAGCATTATAATGTTGGATATGTCTCCTACCTATTCTGTTAATTTCAGCACGCTATCTTTATTTGTTTTGGCGTGGCATGCAATAATGTAAAATCGATGAAAAACGACTCGCATACCTTTGAAAAATGGCACGATACGATGAAATGAAGAACGTGGGATGTTTGGCACAGCATTTCGACGACAACTACTGTTGGGGTTGCGCCTTAAAGCTTGTCGGACAGCTGCAATGTTCGCTATAGTTCTTACAGTCTTACGAGCACCTGAAGCTTCACTCTGCCGATTCCTGGCAGTTCCGTGCTCGTCAAACTTCTTTACGTTATACACTATCGTCTAATGAATCTTCTTTGTGTCTCAACATAGCTGCCGGTTTGCCAGTAAGTTTTTGAAAGAAATCCACGCTGCTGTACAGTAAATTGAGGACTTTTCTGTACCACAACCAATTCGATCTCTGCAAGCATTTCAAATGACATGGACCTCACACCACAATAACTATATTTAAAACTACCGCCAAAGAGAGAATTGGATTAGGCCACAAATCCTTAATTCCATATAATGATTGCTTCGTAACGTCATAAATAATAGATAGATATCGGCTATTTAGTGGAAATATGAACAGGGCACAACTAAAATACCTGCATAACTTTTTCCAAATAACTTTGTGCTGAACGGTTAGTAATGTTACAGATTTTCAAAATAGGTTGCGTTGTCAAAACTTAGAATTCATCATTTTTACGCAATCTTCTATAACTTCTACTAGAAACGTCAAATTAAAAAAAAAAAAAAAATCTGAGAAAGCTAACTATATGTAGAACATAAAATGCAAAACAATATGACCATTTAACATGCCCTTCATACCTAAAAAATTCCATCTTTCCCGGTACAGATCATTCTGGGACACCCTGTAGCTCTGTGAATGTAGATAAAATATACTTATAGTGATCTCGAAATAGAATTGTTGTGTAGTTAATTTGTAGTTTGCCAAAAGGTGACATTGTGTTATATTGTATTGTATTCTATTGTATTGTATTCTATTGTAATGTATTGTATGTTTGTGTTGTAATTTAATTGTATATCGCCGTTGTCAAAGTACTAAAATGGTATTTTTCGTTAACAGTTAATCCGTAACAAAAAAGTATTGTTACTATTTTTTTAAATATTTAACCATTTATTATTGTAGAAACGCACAGCCTGCAGCACATAACTTCCATTTAGATTTATTTACAATTTGAATTAAAAAGTGACAGCGGCAGTTTGCAAAAACCCAACTAATTAGAAATACCATATCATAGTTTAGAAATGCAACAAAAATCAGGAACGCCACTCTTACGCACAACCTTACATTTAAATTAATCATCGCGCCCAGAATAAGCTCCCGTTAAACGATGATAATAAATTGACATTCAGTAGTTGTTTATGTCTACTTTACCATCGTGAATGATCTGCAGTGTCGGATAACATCTAAATGCATATTGCATAACAACAAAAACAAATTTAACACGTGGGCATTACTGCCTTTGTTACAGAGCCTCTGATTGGTTAATTACATGACATAATCATCTAAGGAACCAATCAGAATAGAGCTGTTAGATCTTGCTGCATTTATACCATTCCCTTTCAGCTCTACCATTCTCAACCTCTCTGATTGGATCAATATATATATGATAGGCCTATTAATAGTCCTCTTTGTGACCGGTCAAAATAGATTTTAGAGGCTGATATAATTCAGCAGATATTGCCCACGGGGCTAGTGACGTACAATCTTTGATACACATCTTCAACATAGCTAATATCTTCATAATAATTAGAACAAATCAGACACCAGAATACAGGATGTCCCAAAATAATCGTAATACTTGAATGTCGAATTATTTTAGCAAAACAGTGAGTGTAATTCAGCTCTAATATAAATTTTAATTTCACTTCAATCGGTGGTTTACAACAAAAGATATACTTCCGCAACAAAGGGGTTATAAATCAACTTGTGGAGATTTCTGCATTCATCACGCATTGGGGACTTTGCACTCTCAGAATTGCATTGTTTAAAAGTGCTGTAACTTCTTAATTACACAAGATGATTTATATGAAAGTATACATTTTAGGAAAGAAAAATAATTGTATAAAACATCAATAAAACAATACTTTTTTGCCCCGAATTTCTTAAAACACATTACATTATAGAAAAAGGAAAAATCTAGACACTCCAAATCAGGGAAATTTGTTTGGATATTGGCCTGATTATTTGAAGTATTGACCCAATAATACCCAAAATATGAATTTTTGGCTAAATCTCCCAAGGTCGATTTTTGACTCCTTGTTTTATGAAACATAGTTTTTGTTCTAGACCACCGATTAAAGTTGTATTAAGCTTGATTTTTCCGCTTTACGGTACACTTTTTTGAGACACCTTGTAATAATGGGAGCAAACAATAGCTCCACCAGGTTGTTAGAAAAAGACATTAAGGATTTCATTTGATAAAGAAGAATATAATAAGAATAACAGCAAAGATACATTCTTTTGTACGTCAATAAATTCAGTAACAATCCGAAATTGAGTTACATACAAAATCTTTCATTTGTCAGCCATTTCTTCTAGAATCAACAACACACACTGGTAATTTGCCCTTGAATCCATAGATAAAAACATAATAGAAGAAGAAATAACCTAGATAACATACTTATCAACGCTTCTTGGGATATCAAGATGAATTATTATTGTTAAAATGTTTGAGTAGGTTAGCGAGAAATTGAGACGAATAAGTTTTACCTTTACCTTCGTTTTACTCCTGTTCTTAAGATAATTGTCAAAATATCACTTCTAATATAAAAAATATTAAAGGTCGTGTCAAAAACTGTTGAGTAAGTACACTAGTTATGCGTGTTTTTATTTGAATGTATTTGTTTTTAGTTTTGTAGAATACATATGAAGATCGTTCAAATTTGAATTTAAAAAGCGGGAAAATTTCGGATTCGTCATCGTGTTCAATCGACAACTGCGCGATTAATTACGGTTAGAAGTCCGACTGACTGTGAAAAGTGTCTTAATTACAGAAACAAGATTGGAAATTTGATACGGTATTGACCAAACCTTTGAAATATAATATTAATCACGTGATTGATTCAAAAGTCAAGTAACTCTAATTTTTGATAAGTATCTCAAGGGTTTTCTTCAAATGGAGAAAATTTGATGAGAAGATAACAAATAACAAATATATGACATTTTTATCTAGTTAAGTTACTATTGTATGGAATATTATTTCAATATTAGTATGAAGATACAACAAAAGACACGCAATTACAACCACCGCAAAGATGCAGTATTTAATATCACAGTCTCTGAAGCAGACCATCACATTTTAGTTTAGATGCTCAAAACATGCCTTGCTTACCCATACATAGGGATGAAGCTGCAGTATTTTTAAATATCAGAAGAAGGCCATCACACTTTAGTTCAGATGATAAAAACATGCCTTGCTTACCCATACATAGAGATGAGGCTGGGATGAGGCTATAGGCCTATAGTAAACCATGTTGTAAAGGCGGGTTGAGGGAGGGCATGACCTATAGTGGTGTTTGCACTCAAATATTGAAACAAATAAAGCTGACATGATTTTTCTCGGGAGGGGAAAATCACCAAAAACTTTCGTATACAGTAGTTTTTAGTTATGCTAAAACTGGAAAAAGGTGTCTATTAAGACAGTTAAACGTTAACTTTTATACGACATAACCCAGACCCAAGATGACATGATCCACAACCCATTCCACAACACAACATCTAGCAGGATCTTTACCCGAAATATGGGATTCAAGACGAGACAAGCAGAGACGCAAAGATATTATTCAAGCACTATTCTTACATAGGATAGCATTTCAAAGCCAAGGCTAAATCGACAAATGATGTCTTATTCTACGTAAAACACTAATGCGGTTATCAACTACTTTTTAAAATTATGCATGAGAAATATATCGCAAATATGCCACAAAATCGTGTGAGTAGCCCAATTGGGCGTTATAGGAGCGGTGTAGAAATACTGCTCATCTTATAAAAGGTTATTACTAACCATAGACCGTATAAATCCTGGTAAAAATGATAGATGAGGCTTCGGTCAATGATGTCTAGTTTAATACAATCATACAACATTTATAATGTTTATCATAATCGTCCTTAGAAAAAGCATAATGGGAAGGGAGAAACAGCAGTTTAAAGTCAAAACCGCTGGTGACGAATGAATAGTGATTTTGATGAATAAGCTAAACAGTAAACATAGTTCATAAAAGTCATTTTACAAGCCTAAGGCATGCGTCGACATGGACAAAATCACAAGCGACTCGAATTATAAATCATATTGCATTGAATGGAGCATTGGTTTCCTGCCATGCAAGACCAATCAGATGTATATTAACCCTGGTCTACGGAAGACATTTTTGTAATACGTCTGCCAAAGGTACCAAAGTGTCCCCAAACTGCACAAACTGTCCCACAATGCATTGCAAATTACAATGCTGATTTAGCTTAACAAATAAACAAATTTTGGATTGATACTGGTAATATTTTTTAACGAAACTTTGAAATATATAATATTTAGTTGCTTTTTAACGTCAACATATGCACAGATGATTGATTTAATATTATCCAAAAGTGCTTAGCAGACGATAATGCGTCAACCGATTCTTACATACAAGCGCTTGACCAATACCGCAAGTCATGCAGTTTCTCGCGTAATTTTAGGCAGTTGTTCATCCAATCCTTTTTTATGATGTTTCATTAAACCAAGCACATTGAATCGTATGGCTAGAAACTGAGAACTCACCTTTTTAGTTAAATAGGCTCTCCCTACCTAAAAAACCAACAAAAATGGATAGTTCCATTTGTTTCACAATTTTTTTTTGGACAATTTCTCACCCCTCCTTCTTCTGGTGCCCCTTCCTTTTTTGTAGCCCCTGCTTTTACCGGAGAATTTGCACCCTCAAAGCCCCCCCATGTAGGCGCATTCGTAACTTGCACTAGTTGATTAGCAAATACCATTGATTAGCTCTGAATTGAGCAAATTATTTCCTTTGATTATTGTTATTTCTTTAAACATCGGGTGAGCAGCAACACATCAACAATCACATAGAATATCCGGCGATAGCCCTGTGGACGTCCCGAAGACGTTTTCGTTATCACGATATCAGGTGGTCACACAGGTTAATGTTTTCACTGCGACTGTTTCAGACAAGTGAAAACATACATAACAATTATTTTTTAGATACCGTCTCAATCACATTTGTACAACAAAACTCAAGACACGATATGGTCATATTCTGTATTTGTAATTTGTTTGTGCAGATTTAAAACACGTCCAAAACATATTTTGAAACAATTTTAAACATACAGTTACTAATGTGGTTACTGATACTTTGAGCACAAGTGACCGGGCATCAATGGCACTCAAGATGGAGATACTACTAAGTAGTGATATTGATCATCGCTTAAGGGATCTAAAATGAGCGTTTATTGCGTTTCGACAGTATTTTTTGTGGGACATGAGAGCACCTCAGACCTATCGAATTGCATTCTGAATACGAAGCATGTCTTTCTGATATCAAATAATTTTCATTTTTTGAAAATCACAATATAATACAAATTTTATGACAAATTATAAAAATTTGATATTTTTCAAATTTTTTAAATATAACAGTCCTCGAAGTAAATTATATAAATCTAATGACATATTCTTAAAGTGTATGTAGCAGGGAGGAAAAGCCGACGGTCAATTGAAAATTTTGACCTTTTATATTGAAGATATGGATTTTTTCCCAAAAAGACCTAATTTTTTTTGGTGTTTTAGGAAAAAAATCCATATCTTCAATACGAAAGGTCAAAATTTTCAATTGATCGTCGGCTTTTCATCCCACCTACATACACTTTAAGTATAAATCATCAGATTTATAAAGTTTACTTCAAGTACTGTTAAATATCAAAAATATCAATTTTAATGATTTGCCATAAAATGTATATTAAATTGCGAATTTCAAAAATCAAAATTATTTGATATCAGAATGACATTCTTCGTATTCAGAATGCAATTCGATATGTCTGATGTGCTCTAATGTCCCACAATAAATACTGTCCAAACGTTCATACCCCAGCCCTTAAAGATGTGTTATTATCGCTAAATGTCTTTCTTTAGATTAAAAAACCATTGTAATATCAATGAAAATAGTTTCAAACCGGGAATATTTCATCTAAATATTAAAACAATTGCCGCGAAGACAGGCAAACATGGTAACATTTATTTAGACAATATCAATACAATGTTTCTTATCATAACACGGGTGAATTGAAGACATGAACTTAATCTCCTACACAGTGGGTGTAGATATGTTACATTTGTTGCGTAACAAACTATTTTAAAAACGGACCATGGATATACTTTTGTCACAGGACATTGTTAAGGATCCAACACCTAAACGTATAAGATACTACTAAATCACCTTTGAATTGAAATACGTGTAAAAGGAAATTCCATGAATATAAAAATTCTAAGAAAAGAAACAAAAACAATACAATGAAAGGTGACTTGTTTTAGGACGCAGCACATCCAACAATTTACTGAATTCAATAGTAATAAATCAAAACTGTGTAAATAACAATAGCAACCAACTGCTTACTAGGAACTAGAAAAGTAGATTTATATGACTTTATAAAAGATTGTGTGATTAATTGCCCACGTACAGAAAGTTTGATTTTTTAAGAAAGCAAGTTAAAGCTCCATTCGAGGAAAACGATTACCTGAACAGTTGAAGTCGATACCTAATTTTATCTTTTTTAAAACAAAACCCTGGGCAAAATGGAAAAACAATTTAGTCAAACTTTTGGCTTTGCAACTGCCGAAACGGAAGTGTTTTCAATTACATTTATTTGAAGATATTCGTTTTATTTCATTTATTATATTAACAAAAACGGCTTCAAAATGACAGTGTGATTTATTTCTATTAGTAATCACAATTTATATTGACACCACACCTTGAATATATTAAATTAAATGAATCTGCAAGAAGATAAGGCAACATGACAAAAGACCTGACATAGTTTAAGCAAGTGGTGGTAATACCTCCCAAACATACCAATTTTTTTATTAGGTTTAATACAAGTAAAAAATGCCAATTCTGTTTTCTGTTTTTCAGAAACAAAAACCAACTTCTTTGGTCTTCCCCAAATCAAATCACTATGATTTGACGTTTAGAGTTAGACTCACCCAACAATTAGGTGGTATATCAACCATGTGGATGTATGACCGCGATCCATAGCCCCACAATAACCTGAAGTGTTTTGATGGTTTATTGAACGTTTTACCTCAACGATGGGAAATGGAACATAAGCTCCCAATATAAACCGAACAGTACCGAACCGAAGGGTGGCTGACTTTGCAATAACTCCCTTAAACTCCGCCTTAAACATGTTGATTGGCGAGGAGAAAACAATGTCAAAATTGAGTTACAGACCAACGTAAACATTTTTCAGGGACATTGGCAGCAAGTATTTGTATAAAATAAATTTAAGTCTGATTTGATTCCTCAAAGGGAGAAATACACTCAAATAATGAAAAGTGTCATTCTCAACCGTACATGTCATTGCACACCTAGTCCTATTTTCGATGAAAACGTCTTTCATATAAAATCAATTGAAAGAGCACTTGTATTTATTAAAACAAAAATCGCTGAAAGAAATGGAAATATTATTCAATCAAGCTTAAATTTGGACAGATTGTCGCAAAATTTTAAATCCCATCCGTCGTGAGAGGCATCGAAATATGATTGGAAATAAGAATCACTTTGATTGTTTTTGATCCCTTCCAAACCGCTAAAATCTTGGGAAGATTTACATCAGTTGACAGCTAGATTTATAGGATTCGAAAATGAATGTGTCATTTTAAAGACGTAGGTTTTCAATGCTTTTTACATATTTTTGACAAAATGGGAAACAGACAATTTTATTTTTTTCAAGGATGTGGTTATCTCCAAAATATTATTGAACCAACATTACGTTTGTTTTGTCTTATGGAAATATTTCCATTGAATTTTTAAATATGAAGATGAAATATTTGACAATTATGATTTAATAATATAATAGTTATTATTTCCATTACCTACTTCCGCTTTATACTGTCAGCAAGTGGTTAGCAAGTGTCATATTTGATCCAATTGAGACTGTGTTATAAATAAATACGGAATTGGTAATTTTTTTTTCATTTCTAATGATATATGTGTTTTGCTATTAAATTCATGCAAAGGACGTAGGCTATTACAAAAACAAAAGTATTAGCCCTCTCTACTGAGAATGTGTAATAAAGAAATACGGAATTGGTAAAATTGTTTGTTTTTTCATTTCTAATGATATATGTGTTTTGCTAGTAAATTCATGCAAAATGCGTAGGCTATTACAAAAACAAAAGTAGTAGCCCTCTCTACTGAGAATGTGTTATAAAGAAATACGGAATTGGTAAAATTGTTTTGTTTTTTCATTTCTAATGATATATGTGTTTTGCTATTAAATTTATGCAAAGGACGTAGGCTATTACAAAAACAAAAGTATTAGCCCTCTCTAACTCTACCTAACTCAACGCTAATGTCTAATGCAACAGGTATGTACTACGTGAATGTAAAGTCGCTAACTTTTAAAGCTCGGCGAAAAGACATAACGAGTCTAAACAGACATAGGATTTGTTCAAGGAATTCAAGGGATTTTTATTAGTAGGTCCGAAAATAATGTTAAAGATCTGAAAAGTGTGTCGCTATTGGGATATTCCAGTTAAAATCCACACACCTCTTATGGAAGATATGACCTTAATCTCCCACACTGGAGGTGTAGATGTCAAATGGTGTCACCCATTCAGGTAGCCCCGTTTGAAATTTACACATCCTATGTAGAAGATTAAGGTCATTGCATAGGTTTTCAAGTGGAATATATTATGTATTTCAATGAATCCAATGTCCTGCAATAAGGCATGCAAGATTTTATCGAAACTAGTTTTCTAGGTGAATGATATCGTATCAATATACGGACCTCTCATCAGTGGAGTATATGGATACAAAGATGTACGTACAATTAGCCACAAGATCACAATGAAATTTAATTGGTGTTTACTTGATCTTGAAAGCATGGTCCCAAGAAAACATGAGGGAGATCTTACCATGTGTTTATCAAGATGTACACAAAAAACCCGCTTTTTTTCGACGACTACCCGTCATTGAACTTTTTGTTAATATCTCATATGTTTGCTATTATATTGTGAATTATTGTCTTAAAATAGAAGTTGTACACTATAGTACTGTAGCTCTGATAGTAGTGCAAGCAAGATGTATTTTAGAAACGGTCGGCGTAGTAACTCTTTTTTTGATTAATTGACTTTTTGTAAGAAAGTAAAGAATTTATACTTATTTTGGCACAATACGAGCGCAAAGGTGTATTTTGAAGCAGAGGACAGGTCAAATTATTTCAATACATGTATACAGTACTTCCATGATATATATAAAAGATTCAAATTATCATGGCTTTGAATGAAAACTACAAAACTTGAAGTTGTTAATTTGTTTAATAGGATTTGCCATTCCAAGCATTTCTGTTGAGACGTTATTGACTTTTGTCAAGAAATGGTAAGAACTTTAATATTCCTTTCCTCAAGACGCTTTTAATTGGAGTTTATATTTCACGCAATCATCAGCCTAATCATTGCTAGCCGGTTTAGTAGTCTGTTCAATAATTAACATTGCCTTATAAAAGGTATAATTATTCGTTCTCTTCAACATCTAAGAAGAGTTCGCACAAAACGACGACAAGAACAACAACAATGACACATTTATGAATATAAAAGTTTGATGTCATGTATGTGTCTGTATATTTTTCAATTAGTTATATAATACAATAACATATCTTTTGCGTGTTTTTCTACTACCGTAGTTTTTTTTATGGCGTCCAAATGAGCAAATCCGAATACTTCAAATAATTGAAAGATCCACAAACATGCGTGATATTTGGTGAACAGATGCAAAAAAACAAAAAGCTTTAATATTAACACGAGAGTTTATTCTTACAAAAAAAAAATCTCATCGTTCTTGATGCCCGTGTACAATAGCCAATTTTACGCATCTCAATTGCTCACCGATCACGGCGTTCTCTTCATTGGGCTGTTCCATTTAAAATCCACACTACCCCTGTGGAAATTTTTCGAAATATCTGCCACAGCGGGAGTATGAATTTCAAATGGAATTAACACATTAGCAGCTCCATTTGTAACTCACTCTCACTCAGCTGAAGATTCAGGTTGAATCTTTCTCAGAGAGTGTGTGAAATTCAATCGAGCTGCCTAATGTGCTTATTCCATTTGAAATTCATACTACACATGTGGCAGATATTTCCAAAATATTCCACAGGGGTAGTGTGTATTTAAATGGAATAGCCCATTAGACATTTTCTATTCAACTTTGATTATCATTAAGAGGTTAGGGAAACGAATTTGGGATTGAAATTGCATTTTTGGTCCGGTCATGATATGAATCTGCTTGCTGGGCCGAAGCAAACCTTGTAAAGCCAAGATTGAATAAAATTAACACCAGTTTATACTCCGATGCGGTAAAATGTCGCCAAATGCGTCTGTTGCTACGGAAATGACACCCGTAAAACGTCGGGCACTGGCTTTAATAATTATCGACAGTGTAAAAAAATAATTGTAACTTTGAAGGCAGAATAATTTTACATGATAATGGGGGCTTAGCACAGATACATTGTGATAAATGTGAGTTTAATAGAAAAAATATTTTAATTTATTAATTTATCTCGCAAAAATGAGTGATCGCTTATTTTAAATTCTGAATGTTGCTGAATTGAGAAAATAGGGCAATGACTCGTCTGCTAGTCGCCAAACTTGTTGAACATGTTGACATAACACTTAAAAACCTGTTTGATGAGACAACACAATTTGTACAGAGTGATCCACCAATCAGCGCCTTTATTAATATTGGGAACAAAATGAATTTCATATTCATTTACGATGACACAGTATTTCTGTACAGATTTAATAATAATGGTAATGATAAATACTTCATGATTATGTATTTGAAGCAAAGAGGAGATTTCCAATTCATTTGCCACTGTTTATTCCCTTAATATTTGAATTCTTTTTATATTTTTTGATATGTGGCTATATATTATGATGATATTCAGATGAGATGAGAGAAGTGAGTGGGAAAATGTAGTTGTGTAAACAAAAATGTATCATGGGTCCGAAACCACCGGTAAAACAATATTTATGCATTTTTAAAGTAACAACATTATAAATATGCAATTGCTACATCGCGTGTTACATACAGCCTGTCTCAAAAAAAAAATTGCGCAAGTAAAAAGCGTCCTCTATGGCAATTAGAGAATACCGTTGTGACATAATGTTTACATCATTATCAAGGGCACAGTTTTAGCTCTTAAATGCTGTTTGTTCTGCTCAATTTGATTGTTTTAATCTCGAGATATGTTTAGTTAACAACGAAAGGGTAAAATCACAATTGTGCCACTTTTACTAAGGAAGAGGGTGTACATGCCTATTAATGATAGCTGATGTTGATGCGTCTAATGCACTCCACACTTCGTAGCCGCATCAACATCTACGTGCGTGCATTATTTTGTTTAATTTCTCTCCCAACAAGTAATACGAGTTCATTATAAGAGCGCAATATACGTTTGTCTTTTAACATGTCTTGAGTGACAAAGAAAACAGTATTTACCATGATAAAATCATTGACTTGCACATGTATTTAATTCTACAGCAGAATGTGAAATATCTATTTATCTTTTAATCTGCTTTAAGTGGAAAAAGATAATCATATAATACCTGTATCATGATAGAACAGTAAAAACAGTAAAAACATTTTATTTATTGTTGTGCATTCTTTTGATTTCACGAAGGAACTCTTGATAAACTAGATGCTATCATTGATTAAGTAAAAGTGGCACAATTGTGATTTTACCCTTTTGTAGTTAACTAAACATATCTCGAGATTAAAACAAGCAAATTGAACAGAACAAACGGCATTTGAGAGCTAAGACTACGCCATTGACGTTTATGTAAGCATCATGTCACAACGGTATTTGTGAAAGAGGGCGCTTTTCACTTGCACAACTTTTTTTGAGACAGGCTGTATGTCGCAAACATGCAAAGATAACATAAAGTATGGGCGTCAATATTATGGAATTAGGGCGAAATCGCATTTTGCAAATCAAGTAAAAAGTTACAGCTGTATCAAGTTCAATAAAGAACTTTCAAGTTTTGGCTACGACATATTTACCAATGAAGTGAACTGTTAGTCTTTCCAAAGCAAAAATAAACGAACCTCCATATTGGTCAATTTAAGTCGCCCGTCACTATAGTACTTCCGGTGTTTTGTGAACCTTACAAGCAGGAAATTCTTAATCAGGTTGGCAACTGCCTTATCTTTGATAACTTACAGCTGTATTTTTAAAAAGGTGAATGACAAGGTATTAACGTACTTAGTCTACATCTGTCATAATAAAAACAAAACAAAGTTACTGTCAAATTAGACTAATGACATTCTGTATTATGTTATTAAACTTGACTCAAAGTTTACAAAGAGCTTAAATTTCTCATCAATGCCATAAGTGGTTTATTATGCATTTTACTTATTTAGTTGATGTTGATTTAAGCAATTGCATGCGAAAGGACTTCACAGATAAAACAATCTTTGGGATTTAAAAAATAAATGGGAATTTTAAAATTTGTATGACCATATCGGATGTCCCCATAGGTATTGCACAGTCAATGCAAATGATAATTGCATGTTTGGATGCATTTGTTTATGTATTAGCTGGTATTGGTGATAAGCAATCTAAAATCTGCAAGGTTTGCTCCAAGATAACTCGTAGAAACCGGCAATAAATTATAACAACAATAGCAGGAATAATCAATTTGAAGTGGAAACCAAACATTGCATATGTAAGCACTTATCTTATCCGTAAATGCTAAGGTATCATATTTGTATATAAGCTGACTCTATCTTTGCCAATTTTAATGTGAACTTTCTATTTTCCATCCTTAACTAAACTTTTGCAAAATCTATAGTGGAATGTATACATTACGAAAAAGGTTAGCGCAAATCCACTAAATTAATACTGGACATGACCGTACTTTGCTGGTTTACATGATTTACATAATTTATGATGCAGATATGTGACCGTACAGCACGAATGAGCCGTAAATGTCCTCAATTGTATTCTGAGTTACAGTGTAAAATGGGCATGAAGGTCGCATTCATAGGTACCTCAATTGGGTGCTACGTGTACCTCATTTAATGAGATACACGTAGCACCAAATTGAAATACCTATGAATATGACCTTCATGCCCATTTTACACTGTAACTCAGAATACAATTGAGGACATTTACGGCTCATTCGTGCTGTACGGTCACATATTAGAAAGGATGAAAGAGATTATCGGAAGAATGAGAAATGAGGAAGAAGCAAGGAAAGAACAGCAAAGCAAAAATAATAAGTGACTACTGTGTGATTACGTAGTATATTTCAACGTAAAAGCTGTAAATAAAAGTCCTTAATTAAGCGTGAAGTGGACAAAGAAACACAAAATGTTGTCAATGAGAGCATCACGTGCAGATAAAATCTTCAAAATATTCGCCGTGAAATCAAAACGAATTGCAACTTAATTCATGCGCCTGACACCTAATCAACCCGAAAATGCAAAGTACAAATTGAAGAAGTATTAACAACAAAATCCCACGCGCAAAAGATAAAATTTGCAAATTGTGTTACTCCAAAACAGCGTTGCTAGATAGATTTCATTGACCCATTGAATAAATTGGTCGTCTTAGCAACCATCAGTACCATATATCGTCTGCTACGCTATCATTTGTCAATTTGAGAACTAATCCCGGAAGCACCACGTAGTAATGTGACACTGCGCACGGCGGGAAATCCGTGCTTGTTTTTCCCACCTAGGGACAGCAGTGTAGCATATTGACTGACGCTTTGCGCGGGAAACCAAGGTCGATATAGATTACATATAAGCCTTGCTACGGATTTCTGTCATGGTAATTTGCGCCTTTTTTCTCAGCAAAAGGTTGTGTCTGAAGGTGACTTTATACATGTTATAGTTCAATCGATAAATTAGCGATTGATTCCCAGGATTGATTACTGAGCTTGATCATTACTATCTGCGCCAATAGTCATGATAGTTCGACATAGTTCATTAACTTATAACCGGTGCCCATCACTAGCGGTTGGACGACAAATTGGGCACATTTATGACGTATATGACGTACATAACGGATGATACAATTATACACAAACTTGAAACCGTAGGATTATTGCAAGTTTAATTCGCCAAGCAAAATTACACAAATTAAGAAACCAACATGGTACCGAGGTTTGCTCTGAAGTAGGCCTTCTTAACACTGCACAATTGTGATAAAAGGCATCATTTATGAGACACTCGCTCATTAATGGATGGTTTTGAAACTCGATCACCGGTCGGATCTGGTTTCTATTATTCGAAACAATAACGCGGTTAAACCATCTCTCTTTCATTGGCGATTTGGCCAGACTCCTCCATGTAATGTTGCTATAGGGTGATCGCTACACCTCCTCCACAGCGAGTATGTTACCTTCCCAGCATTTAAGAATGCCGGTACCCAGTGATACACCTGGTTTTAGAGGAGTAATCGAGATAAAGTGCCTTACTCAAGGGCACAACAAGATGGCCTTGTCGGGGCTCGAACCCACAACCTTCCGATTATGAGTCGGGCCCGTTCCGCTCGGCCACCGTGCTCCCTTAATTGGGACAATTTGATATTTTACACTATTTTGACCCTTCCCTTGACCTGGATGAATTTTGGTGGGAAACGGACTCCTTGATCCTTGATGAACTCTACCCCCTGCTCCATCCGCCTTGCTGGCTACGCTACTTACTTAGAAATCCGTTGAGCTGTTCTCTAGCTTTTAAGTTCAAGTTCAGCTATAACTTTAAATTTGTATTTGCCAATTGGGGTATTCCAGTTGAGCTATCTCCATACACCCCTATGGAAGACACTACATTAATCTCCCAAACAGTGGGTGTACATCTCACATGGAGTCACCCATTGAAATTCAAACTTCCTGTTTGGAAGATTGAGGACAATGTCTTCAATAGGGGGTGTGTGGAATTCAACTTTTCAACAATTCAAGAAGGATTATTTATTTATTTTGATACCCAATTCGTCCAATTTCGTTTAATAATAAAAACACAGGAGTGTTTTTAAAGAAAAATACCCGAATTTAAAAGTTGCAGCTACTTGTATTGATTTAAAGTTAGCGCAAAGATAATGGCGGGTTTTACGTGCCACAATGCTTGAGCAATAACCATTGATCGCTGTAAACTGCAACTTTTAAATTCGACATTGGACCAAATGGGTGTCAAAATAGGCGTAAATAAATCATCCATCTTTCTATGTTGAAATATTGTGAATACAATTATTAGTTCTGAAGCTATAGACGTATTCATCAACAGCTGGGTTACGTTTTGTGCATTCTTTATAAAAAGAGAAATGTAAAAAGTACACGGTGAAGCAATCAGGAGGTATTCTTTTTTCCTGTATACGTGATATGCGATGCGAACTGAAGAATGTTGGCTGTTTGAATCCATTTGGGAAAACTGATGTATGCCTCTATTGGATCCTTCGTATGTGGTATCGCATTCATAAAAACATTCCAACAAGACCTTGGATAACCTAGGGAGTTCCTGCGACACTTTAGTGTAAGATCGTGTTCCGATTATTGCAGTAAAATAGGTTATTTGGTAGGTGTGAGTGTCAAATCGGGTGCTAAAATCGCTATTCAGTTACACTCTGTTGCTTTGGCGTAAACTACTGCCTATATAAAACTTAACCCATTACGCGTAGTCTAAAAGTTTGTATTGAGCAGGAAAGTTACCACTAGTGCATAACAGTAATATGGTAAAATACCGTATGTACATGTACATTGTTCATAAGTTACAACTTTATAATCTGTAACAACATCACGGCATGAAGAACGTAAAAGGAAGGTATATACTATTGGAAACAATATGCGCATACTTCCTTTTGAGTCATTTATAAGGATTGCGAGGTGAATAATACTAGGATTACCAACCTTCCACTAAAGTTTGACAAACCGACTGCTCAGTGCCAGAAGTGGCCATGTGTAGCTGCCATGTGTAAATGAATACAATATACTGTGTGTAAATTGCCAAATGTTCACAGGGCAGCTATTGCACTTACCCACTTCTGGCACTCCTAGCAGATTACCCCCAATTCCCTTGAAATATATGGTGTATATTTCATTTGACAACACAGGTCTACTAAGATGAAAATCTTTTACCTGCGAACTAGAACTACGCCCATCGCCATTCTACACCAAAAAAAAAAGAAATCTTGAAAATTCTTGTTAAGATTTTGCATCTGAATGGAAAATGCATTCAAATAAGTACAAACATACCTTGTGTTATTCAGTGACTTTTTAGGTAAGCTTACAATTCTAACCCTTAAAACAATTGACGAATCGAATATGACAGAAATACAGCAATCAAAATACTAATTGTTCCACAGCGAACACTTCCCATCATTGACTAATTCCCACTTTCCGAGTGTACGACGTTCTATATAGCATCTAACAAATATACCTTGGGATCCACCAGGTTTGTTTTGTTTCTAAGCTTCGCCTGGTAAAAGATCAGATTACAGATTGTTCTCTTTCGTAATAAGGCACTGTAAATATTGCCATTAAGGACGTCCAATTAAAAACGTTTACATATCATAATCAAACTATACCCAACAGGTTTTAAACCCTAGTGTAGCGTCATTAAACAGGATTAAGCAAAAACCGTCCTTAACTTTAGAACGAGGGCACATCGGGACCTTTCTTTCCAGTCATTATTTGATCAATAAATCTTTCCGGAATTAGGCTCGTTCAACCCCGTAACTATTGATATAGGTTGTCCGTTCTGAAGTGAATATAGGTGAAACTACAATGCTCGTCAAAAGTGTTGGGACACTTTCAATAGGGCAATGTTTAATAATAAGCACCCATTTTCCTCGATCAATGTTGAATCTGCAATGTTGCTCTTGCGCGATAGTACTAGTAGTATCTGGGTGGGGAGGTTAAGAAAATGTTTAGGTGTGACTCCAAATAAAGCGAGTATTGTAATATCCTTGCTATTTAATTGCTTATCACAGCTTAATTAGTAAACAGTTATATTGCCCAACCGGTTTTTTTTTAAACCAATCAGAGTATAGCTGAGTAAGGCATTTAAATCGGTAGATTTTAAAGTACTGTTGACATTCGATATATCTTTTATGTTGGCGAATAAGTATGTCACAGCAATAGAATTGAACAAACTAAATAAATTAGATCAAGAAAATGACAGGAAGTAGATGTTGGGAAAATATGTTTAGCGAGTGTGATATTCCACTTGAAGATGTTTGGTTAGCTTAGTTTAATTAAGTTGTTCAAATCAAGCCATCAAATATGCCCAATTTGGCAACAGTAATTTAAGTTAGCTCAAACGATAAGGCATTGGTTTGGTGGTGTGTAGAGGATGTACAGGATTGCTTTTATATTGCGTGTACAGGGTGTACAAGATTGGTTTTATATTTTGTTGTCTGTCCCTGAAGTAGAGCAGTTTATCTGCTCGAAACGTCGGGTTTTTTTTTTGTCTGTTTGGTTTTGTTTGTCTGCTATATGCACAGTGATTTTCATTACTTCCTTGTACTGTTTTCCTGATACTTCTATGGGCTCTGGATTTGGCAATTTTTGGCCATTGAACTTTGCCTGTTTTTGTGCCTACATTGGTTGTTTGATTTATCGTTTTTGTTTAAGTGCACAGTGATTTCCATCACTTGTTCTAGTATAATTTTGTATTCCCATTGATCAAAGTTGTTTTTGCAGGTCCAGCACTTCTGTGAGCCTTGGAACGGGTAATATTTGGCTAGCGAACTTTACCTACTTCAACATTTGCTGCTTTTGTCCTCCTCCCTGCGTACTGTCTAGTCTGCATTTGACTTGTTTCCCCACGTCAAATTGGTGTACCTTGCTCTTTTTCTTTCCAGTTGTTCATATATTCAAGGTATTCTCTTGTATCATTTATTGATCCTTGATGTGTTTATGTCCTCGTCCGTTGGATTCAACATTGCCCACTTTTACAGGATGTCAGTTCGAGTCCCTGCAGTAGTGTCAGTTTGCTGTCATGAATTGTTTTTGAAATTATCCTGGACAAGGAATACTTAAAGTTAAGTTCTGGTTGCGATAGTTTATATTGTAGGATGTTTATTAGGCTATGCGCTCCTTATCTACAAGTTTAATTATTTAAATGTGATACCACATACGAAGGATCCTATAGAAACATAATACATCAGTTTTCACCAATGGTTTCTGCCAGCGTACATTCCTACATGTTAGCTCATGCTTCATTGTCACTTGTAGAGGGCAAAGAAATACACATCAGATTGTGTCTCGTTATACTTCGTAATTTTGTGCTGGATCAATAAATCGGTTACATATGATGAACATTTTAACAGAAATTCAAGATAAACAACGATTAACTCGAGATTGTATCAACAGTCAACACTTTAAGAAATCATAAGACTTTATATGAATCACACCCTAATGTGCTCAATTTATCCCCACACCGTTAGCGATAGGCGTTGGTTCAAAAGCCGATGACCGCCATCGTATTTTGCCGGAAAAAGGAATGATCAAGCTCAGTAATTAATAATCGTTCATTTGTAAATTGGGCTGCAAAGCTATCTTCTGACGAGAGTCATCTTTAGGCACGGATTACCAAGGCAGAAATCCGTAGCAATGGTTGTATGTGATCTATATCAACCTTGGTTTCACGCGCAAAGCGTCAGTCAATATGTTACACTGCTGTCCCTAGGTGGGAAAAACAAGCATGGATTTCCCGCCGTGCGCAGTGTCACATTACCACGTGGTGCTTCCGGGATCAGTTCTCAATTGACAAATGATAGCGTAGCAGACGATATATAGCGCTAGTTGCCTAGACGACCAATTTTTCTATTTAACCATGTTGTTTTGTAACACATGCAAATTTTTATCTTTTGTTGAGATTCATTAGCTTTTGTTGTATAATAAGTCTTTAATTTGAATTTGCATTTTCGAGTTGTTTATGTATTAAGAGCATGTTAAGTTGCATTTCCTTTTTGTTTCCATGGTGAATACTAGTATTTTAAGGCTTCAGGACCTACGCAATTGTAAATTCTTCTTCAATACACGTCAATTTTAGTCACAAAATGTTTCCTTTACACATCGCTTTCATATTGTACCTTTTTGTTCTTGTTTTTTTGCCTTCGGTTTCTTCTTCCATTTTCTCATTCTTTTGTTCCTCGCCTTGTTTTTCTCGGGGTTTTTCTTCTTCGTTATTTCCACTTCTCTCACACAATAAATGGGAAATTTTGGAAACACAGTGCGTTTTGCAGATCCAGGTTATCCTCTATTAATATACAGCGTTTCCTTTTCCTTTCCTTTTTCCTCTTTTCGTTTACTTTCAACCTTCTATCCTGTTTCTTAAGTTCTTCCCTTTCTGTTGTCATACTTCATCGTTTTCCCCTTTCACCCAGTATGTCAATTTTAGTAACGCAGTGGAGTTTTCCACTTTCGGGATTTCCTCTATAAGCTTCTATACGCCGAGTTTGCACTGAAATATATTACATAATCAAAGAAACATACACCATTTAAAAAATATAATATCTTGTTATTCCTTTCTTCTTCCTCATTTCTTATTCTTCCGTTAACCATTTTCCTCCTCTTCAGTTTCATCTGTATGTAAATCATACAGACAAGCAAAGTACGGATATGCCCAGTATTAATTGTTTTCAAATGTATACATTTAACTACAGACTTTCCCAAAAGTTTAGTTAAATTCAAGTCTGGATAAACGGAAAGTTCTCGTTTTATCGGGCAAAGATAGAGTCAGCTTGTATGCAAAATATGATACCTTAGCATTTACCGATAAGGTATAAGTGCTTATATTTGCGATGTTTGGCCTCCACTTCAAATTGATTAGTACTGCTATTGTTTATATTACTCAATGCCGATTTCTACAAGATGTCTTCGAGTAAAACTTGCGGATTTTATATTTTTACCTCTAACACCAGCTAATACATAAAGCAAATGCATCCACACATGCAATTATCATTTGTACAAATTGGGCGGAAGTTATGGGGCATCAGATATGGTCATAAAAATTTAAAATTCCTATTTATTTTTAAATCCCAAGAATTGTTTAATTTGTGAAGTGCTTTCGCATGTAATTGCTTAAGTTAACATCAACGAAATGAATAAAATGCATAATAATACAAACCAAATTTCCGCTTGTGGCGTTGAAGAGAAATTTAAGCTCTTTGTAAACTTTGAGTCAAGTTTAATATCATAATACAGAATGTCATTAGTCTAATTTGACAGCAACTTTGTTTTGCTTTTATTTTGACAGATGTAGACTAAGTAAGTTGATATCTTGTCATTCACCTTTTTAAAAAAATGCAGCTAAAGTTAGAAAATATCAAAGACTGAAATGTACTAATATGGAGGTTAATTTATTATTGCTGTGGAAGGAACAATTCACTTCAATGGTCAAAAATCAATGAATCGTTGCTATTTTAGTTTTATCGTTGCAAAAACTCTAATGTTCTTTATTGAATTTGATGCAACTGTAACTTTTCCCTAGATTTGTTGAGTGCGAATTCGCCCTAATTCCATAATATTGACTTATATCCTTTAGTCTCTTTCTTTGGCTACTGACGTTAGCATAGGTGTGGGCAAACTTGCATTAATAATTGGCTATTCCAGATGAAATCCATATATCTCTGTTACCTGAATGGGTGACTCCATTTGAAATCTACACCCCCTATGTGGGAGAGGTCATGTATTCCATAGGTGGTGAATGGGTTTCCATGGTTTCATCTGGGATAGTTCAATATCCAATTGGGAGACGCATGTGTCTTAAAGGAGTATTTCGTGATCGTAGCATCTTCTTTTCATGACATTTTCAGCAGATATCCACGAAAAAAGCTTATTCCCAAAATTTCAGTTGATTCCGATTTTGCGTTTTCGAGTTATGCATGATTATGTGTATTACACTGCTCCACAGCTAATGTGCTGTAATTTCATTCTGGTATACCAGAACGAAATTCAAATTTCACGATTAATGATTACCATCATTATTACATAAATATGTAAATACTGCACCATTGTAATTAAATCTGAAATTCATTTTGATCCAAATATAAATAACAGCTCTGGTTGTACGATTCACTCTGCATAATTTTTGTTGTCTCATCAAGCAGGCTTTTAAGTGTTATGTCAACATGTTCAACAAGTTTGGCGACTAGCAGACGAGTCGTTGCCCTATTTTCTCAATTCAGTAACATTAATTTTATCAGGGACAATACAAATGAGCTATCATTCATTTTTGCGACATAAATTAATAAATTACAATATTTTCCCAATTAAAGTCACATTTATCGTAATGTATTTGTGACAATCCCCCATAATCATACAATATTCTGCCTTCAAACCAATGTATAGCCCGACGCACAGTGTCATCGCCTCCATATCTTCATGGAAGAAATCGCCATGGTAGGTTGAATCCACAGCCACGTATGGTCATTTTGTTCCGACCTGTTTAATAGTTTTGAGACGCATAATGGGCCGAGGGACATCCGACTAAGGCTATTGACAATAGCCTAGTGACTGACCTCTGTAGATGTCAGTGAGCATGGTATACACCTTGGCGTCATCTGCTTTTAGACTGCCTCCACCAGTGGCCTACGCTGCGCTATAGTTCGGCACATATAAAATCAGAATTTGTGTCAATTTTTTGAGCTCAATACGCACGGTTCTTTTTCAATACGTAAGCTAACGACTATCATATTCTTTCAACACATATATTCAAGTGCCTTGGAATCGACTTCTTTAGAATAATCCAAAGATTTATCGTCTGAATATCAAATCGTGCATAGCACATACATGTGTATCGATCCCTGGTATTGATTTTAGTGTCTCTGCTGCACAATGTAATTATTTACCAAGCGATGTCGGTGTGCGACGTCATGCGGGCGCTTTTCAGTTGTATCAGATGCAGTAGCTAATTTTCCTAAATCATCAACAGCTAAATTTTCGCGTCGAAATAAACACTTTATTTGCTGTATTTAATTAATATAATGTTCTACAAGCTGCTTCGGCCCTGCAAGTAGATGCCGATAATATTATCTCCTAAACAACCCTTGATAAATTGGTTTATACATGGGTTTAAAAAGTATAAACTCTCATATTGACATTGCAACAGTTTTTTGCCTTTTTTTCCACCAATAATCACGCATTTCTTTGGACCCTTGAATTATTTGAAGTGTTTTGGATTTGCTCATTTGGATGCTGTAGAAAGTCTTCAAATTGTGCATATTATCTAGTTGTGGAAAATTCCAGGTACACATTTTAATTTCAAACATAACGTAAAATACTGGACTACAAAATGAGCTTTTTATGCCAATTTATAGGCAGCAAATGTAATTTGAAACTGTTTAATGGCTTAGCTATTGAGAGATTCCGTTTTTCTTAATTAAACTTAAGTGATAAAATCTTTCAGATCCTCTACTTTTTATGCTCTTCATTTTAAAATTTCATAATGATCCTAATGCTATTATGTGTTTAGTAGCACACCGTACCCTTTTCCAGCAGTGCTATAATTTCCCATATTTAAATTGTACAATGCAATATGAACTGCATGAAAGAGAGAACTTTCAATAAGAGAACACTTTCAATTATAGTAGTAAGTGACAACAGATATGCAGCATACTTGACCGATAACAGATTTTTGAGACAGATTGATGTTGTAAACATAGGTGGGTGTAAAACCAATTCCCAGGGACCAATACCCTTATTTTGAATTTCCAAAGACAACTACTCTGACCTTCACCTCACATACAAAACTAAACCAGATCATACAACTTTTAGACCAAAACAGATGGCTGTAAGAGCACACCCCCTACTTATAAGAGCATTTTGGTGGGTGCTACTAGTTTGTAAGAATATTCGCGGCTCACGCCGCTCATACTCTTACTACTACTAAGCTTTAAGGACCGTATGAATAGACTCCCAGTCATCTTATATATACTTTCAAAATTTGATCAAAAGATTTAATTTCAACTTTAATTTCTAATTCAGATTAGGAATGTGCTATGTTTTATCACACTAAATTTATACAAATTAGCACAGCGTTTTTCTGAATTCGGGTTTAGTATTGAAAAACATCTATGAGATATGAGATAATATTATTGTATAATTATGTATAATTACAAATGTGTCGTTGTTGTTGTTGTTGTTTTCCGCGAGCTCTTCTTAAATTGTTAAAAGATGGAATAATCATACTCTTTCTAAGACGCAGTTAATCATTGAGCAGACTGCTAAACCATTTAGCAATGATTAGGTTGATGATTGCGTGAAATATAAAACTCCAATTTCAAGCGTCTCGAGAAGCATCAATACGGTTTCACCACTTCTTGAGAAAATTCAATAAGGTCTTACAGCGAATCATTGGAATGGCAAATCCTAAGAAACAAATTAACAACTTCAATTTTGGTCATTTCCATTGAACGTTATGATAATTTGAATCTTTTATAGTTATTGTATACAATTTGACCTGTTCTTCGCTACAAGATACGCCTTTGCTCTAGGATTGTGCTTAAGTCGGTATCAATTCTTCACTTTCTTACAAAAAGTCAATTAATCAGAAAAGAGTTACCGCGCCGCCCGTTTCATAAGACGCTCCTGGCTTGCACTATTACAACTTCTATTTTAAGACAATAATTTATTGAGGCATTGAAAGTGTTTTTTACATTTAAAATTGAATATATTTCATCGCTTTATTAAACATCTAAATTAACGTCCGGATGTGTCAGGGACAACTTCCCGTAAATTCACCGGAGATGATTTTATGATAAGTGAGGTGTGTTTGCATGGATTTACCAATATTCTTACACTCCTTTACTGTGGTATAAAAATCAGAATGCCTTAATCTTGTAACCACGTTTTGTTTAATTCATAGACAACACACTGCGAAGTAAGAACAAACAAATCTCAGGGCTATTCTATTTAAAATCCACACTATCCCTGTGGAAGATTTAGCTAAAGTCTTCCACAGAGGGATTATCAATTTTAATAGAATACACAATTGGGTAACTTCCATTTGAAATACTCACTCCAGTTGCGGAAGATATAGGTAAAGCCATAATACAGGGGGGAGTATGGGTTTCAAAATGATTAACTCTGACCAATTACATTTGCCAAACATTCTCCCCCTGTGGAAGATATTTCCAAAATCTTCCACAGGGGTAGTGTGAATTTCAAATGGAATAGCCCAATCCTATCCTTTTCTTGAGGTTATAGTGAGAGTTGAACTCAAAAATAGGATATCAAACTTACGAGATGTGACAAAAATGTTCAATGGTGGATAGCAGATTTACTAATACCTCAAAAACAAACTGTTTTAACCATCATTTGCTTATTGTAGTTCTTTGTGCTTCTGATAAAGCACGTGATACAATGGCCTTCATTTTTCTTTTGACCAGGCTTTTAAGATCAAGTAAACATCAATTATATTTAATTGCCATCTTCTGTTTCATTGTCCCTACATCTTGCAACAATACTCCACCGAGAGGTCCGGCTATTGATACGATATCATTTCAATCTAGAAAACTAGTTTCGATAAAATCTTGCATGCTTTGTTTCCGGACGTTGGCTTCATTGAAACGCACATAGCCAAACTTTCTTTTAGATCCTGCGAATCATTTAATATCACACCTAATTAATAGAAATAAATGACCTGAACCAATTCTGTGCATGTTAGAACTCGTTAGAACACATGTATATATGATTAGATAATGAAAACCTACCAATTTGGAGATTTGATGACTTTCAACTTTTAGATCTTTTGAATTCGACAGTAGCCCGGAGAGGGCTAATACTTTATGCTTGTTTTGGATGAACTTAATAGTAAACACATATCAATATTATAAGAAAAACAATTTACTGATTCCGTATTTCTTCATAACACATTCTCAGTTGGATCCAATATGTCACTTTATATAGACGCTAACCAATTGCTGACATTAGCTAGGAATAGACAATGGAAATAATCCCCATTATGTTGATAACATTGAAATCATGATTTTCAAATATTTCATTATCATATTTTTCTTAAAAATATATACAGATGGAAATATTTCAATAAGATAAAAATTTTAGTTCAATAATTGTTTAAGATAACCAACATCGTTGAAAAAATAAAATAAAATATTTTTCATTTTGTCAAAAACTCATCACAAGCATTTAAAACATAACGTCTTTAAAATGACACATTCATTTTCGAATCCTATAAATCTAGCTGTCAACTGATGTAAATCTTTCCAAGATTGTAGCGGTTTGGAAGGGATCAGTGACAATCAAAAGTGATTCTTATTTCCAATCATATTGCGATGCCTCTCACGACGGATGGGATTTAAAATTTTGCGACAATCTGTCAAAATTTAAGCTTGATTGAATAATATTTCCATTTCTTTCAGCGATTTTTGTTTTAATAAATGCAAGTGCTCTTTCAAACAGAAACAGATAGTACGGTAGTGAATAACGTGTTTTCCACGTTTGATAAATAAAATTAGACTTGAATTTCGTTCATAAAAATATTTGCTACCAATGTCCCGGACAAAAATTATGATTTTACGTTGGTCGGAAAATCAAGTTTCCAATTGTTTGGTTTTATAATGCTGTAATTGTTTTCCATTCGTCAATCAAATCCCGGGAGTGCTTGCAAGGTCAACCACCCTTCGGATTGGTAATGTTCGGTTTCCCATTTACTTACTACGGGGCCTATAATCAATTTCCATAGTCGTGCTAAATGCTCAGATAAACCGCCAAAAGTCTTCAGGTAATTATGGGGCCACACTTGGCGCTTATACATGCACAATGTATAATCAATCATGTGCATTGCACATGATTGATATCAACCTTATTGTTGTGTGAGCATGAACGTTAAATCCCACGACGAGGGTAGATGAAGAAGATCCAATGTGTTGGTTTTTGTTTCTGAAAAAAAAAGAAGAAGAAGAACAATTAGTCGTTGCTTCTAATTCTTTTATAAAAAATGATGTGAGGATGTACACATATTATTAGGAACCAGTGATCACAGATGATTGGAGGTGTACATCTGAATATTGGAACTAAATTACAGTAAAGAATATTTATTATCAAAATCCAGGGAATTGTTACCAACACTTGGATCGACGTATTACAAACCTATACATTGTTCTGTTTGCTTTATTTTCTATCAAAGTCACTTTAATTTAAACAGGCAATTTCTTCCAGGGTGTAGTGTCAAAATTGCGATTAAAAATAAAAAAATAAACCACAATAATAGACGAAATAGACACGCCCTTCAAACAAATTTTATTAAAAACTCTTTCGAAGCGTCAGTTGCAAGTTTGACTGAATTACTCTTTTATTTTATCCAGGTTTTTAAGGGATGTGGTATGAACGTTTGGACAGTATATATTGTGGGACATTAGAGCAGATCAGACATATCGAATTGCATTCTGAATACGAATTTTATGGCAAATGATTAAAAATTGATATTTTTGATATTTAACAGTACTCGAATCTGATGATTTATACTTAAAGTGTATGTAGGTGGGATGAAAAGCCGACGAACACCAAAAATAATTAGGTCTTTTTGGGAAAAAAATCCATATCTTCAATATGAAAGTTCAAAATTTTCAATTGATTTATAAAATTTACATCGAGGACTGTTATATATCAAAAATGTGAAAAATATCAAATGTCTTTGTATTCAGGATGCAATTCGATATGTCTGATGTGCTCTCATGTCCCACAAAAAATACTGTCGAAACGCTCAAAACGCTCATTCCAGATCCCTTAAGCAGATATTTCAACATTTGGGGAAATCGTTTTCCTCGAAGGGAGCTTTAAATTGTTTTCTTACTAATACAATCAAACTTTCTGTAGAAAATGTGGGCAATTAATCACACAATCTCATGTAAGTCGCATAAATCAATTTCTCTAGTTCCTATTTTCTTAGTAGTATAACATTAGTTTGGTGGCTATTGTTATTTACACAGGTTTGATTTATTACTATTGTCATAAGTAAATTGCTGGATGTGTCGGCGTCCTAAAAAAAGTCACCCTTTACCGTAATTATTTTAACGTTATAAAAGACAACACAATATTATACATGACAAATTCAATGAACAATTAACCTTTTATTAAGACGTATAGAATGTCAAACATGACAAGAAACATTCGCAAAGAGATGTTATTTATGTCATTACAAAGGATATTTATTTATATCTTTCTATTAAATATTATCCCCTATCATGCCAAAAACATTGGGTCATTCTATTTAAAATCGACACTCCCCCTATGGAAGATTTAGCTAAAGTCCTGCACAGATGGAGGATTGGTTTCAAATAGAATAGACTATAATAATTGAGTAACATCCATTTAAAGGCTCCAATTGTGAAAGATATAGGTAAACCCCATAGAAAGAGTATTGGTTTCAAAATAATCTTCCACATACACTGTAAATTGGCCAGAACACATGGAACGCGTTCATTAATGTAACGGTTTTTTAACACCTGACACGTGTTCAACTTATTTAGAGAACACTAGTGTTAATGTAGAGAACACAGGTGTTATTACCTCAGAACACTAGTGTAACATGTTCTAATCCTTTAAACTCTGGTGTTCAAAGTTACTATCTATGAACACCTCGGACACATGAAAGAAATGTAACAGTTTTTTAACACATGACACGTGTTCAAACATTGATTTTCAGAATGCTGGTGTTCAACCTTTATTTATACATTTTCAAAATCTCATTACTCGACAATAAACAAATGCATGGTAGTATAAACAAGATAATGGCGGTGTTCCGAAGAATTCCGATGAAACCAGAGAGTTTTCAGCTAAGGCAAGTCCAAGGCTCGAACCCTCGACGATCGTATCTCCCGGCTGACAGCGCAACGCATTTTAATGCGATTAGAATTGCTCGGCCATAGTCACCCTCTGGTGTCTCTCCTATGCTTGTTCATCGCTGTCAACAGATATACGGGCTCCGAGTCGCTCCCAAAGTTGCCCTGAATTTCATTCTTCTCTAAATCCTTCGAATTTACTCTCACTATCATCCCATTTGTCTTGGAAAGACAGTTTGTCATAGCGTTTCCCGGAAGCGTTTCCACGTTTCATCGCCATTGTTGTTGTTCTTGTTGTTACTTATATCCCTCCTTCAAAGGAGCACCGTGTATTTCTCGCTGACACGTCGCAGCTCTCCAACGTCTCTATCTGCTCATGCGTTCCATTTTTGAACACTAGTATTCAATATAATCATTCAGAACACTTGCGACACGTCTGATCAATACTATGTGTTCTACATTATACTAAAAGAACACTAATGTGCAAGGCTTATCATATTTTCAAATACACTAGCGTTCTAAAGAGACAATTATGAACACCTCGGACGCGTCTGAGAGGCGTCACGTGTTCGGGAACATTTGCAGTGTAGGTATAGGATTTCAATACAATTTTTCAAATAATAGTACACAATGATCATCTGCGTAAAAATGATTTTTCAAATATGTTTTGGACGTGTCAGCATAAACCAATTACAAAGTCAGTTATTGCTAATATCGTGTCTTAAACTACTTTTCTACAAAAATGTTGAGGTGCAAATATTATCCTGTGTGAGGTCTAAAGATTTTAGTACATCCTGTCGAAAGTCAACAACCAACGGACTTTCCACATTAATTTTGTTTGAACAATTTATTTTCTGTTATGGACGCAGCCCAGAGATTAGCCGTCTGTGTTACTTTGATGCATAACATAATAGTAACAATACTATCTTCCAAACGATCTTTGAGTCTTAGGAAAAAAGGTTTAAGGTTATAAAGAATAATGGACCTCGAGCAGTGCCCCAACAAAGGAACAGAATCCACCTTTTTCGTAAATCAAATCAGCATTTGCTGCGTCTTTAGGAGTCGATCCTGCATTTTTTACAGGACGGAGTGCCCATATCTCTTTCGTTAGCGATTAGAACAGACTCCACCGGTTATACCAATAGGCTGCGTATTTATTCGCATGTAACGTTATTATATTGACATTTAAACACACAATGACCTATGTTTCTGTGTTTCATTCGTATTAAGCGGGTTTTGACTGTTGACTTTTGATGATGCACAGTGTATTTTGGTCTCTCCCTAGCAACCGCTGGAGGCGCATCGTATTGTGAATCCATCGAATTTATATTAAATACAGCCATACAGGTATACTCAAAGTGAAATTCACCGGTGGTTCTTCCTTCCCGGTATTCCAAAACAGGTTTAGTTAGGAAACCTCAATTGATAACATCAGCTTTAAGCTCAGGATATAAATATAGGCTAAAAATTGGTTGCTTTTAAATTATAAACTCGTTATTGATATCATGACTCAGAAAAGTTATCGGTTTGATGCCCAACTAGGCTTTCTGCAAATCTCCAAGGATTTCTGAACTTCTCTTCATCATGGAAGTTAAAATCCCCTATGGAAGACAGGGTCTTAATCTCCCACACAGGGAGTGTGAATTTCATATGGGGTAACCTGAATGAGTGACTCCCCTGTGTGGGAGATTAAAGGATATGTATAGATTTCAACTGAAATAACCCAATGTACTTCTGTATACATGCAGTTCAACTTCAAATAATACCCACCAATGCTTTACGGAGTCTTGTTTTATGATTGAACTCCACATGCATGAAATTGCCAATATCCATTTCATTTAACTGTATGATATTGACCTTACCCGGAAGTATTAAAATCGATTAAATGGGAGTTTAATACTTCCGACTAGCGGCAGGCGCTGCATAAGTTGAGACATAACCATTTGCATATGATGTAGATGTCAAGCGCAAACTTTGAATTTTTATATTACAATTAAAATTATTTTGATCCGCCTTGAATAATACCATTGATATAAAGATAAATAGTCATCATATCTGCCCACAGTGCCTGTTTTTAATTTTGTTTTTTTAACATGTTTAATATAATTTACTTTCTGTTTTTAATTAAATTTTAGATTTGAATGTTTCATAATTGATTTGTTATCTAAAGTAACAGAATGTTTGGTAAATGACAACTAACAAAATAAAAAAAAACAAAAAAAAAAATAAAATAAATAAAACAACAAATAACAACAACAACAACAAAATTATTGGAATTGAGCAGAAGCAACACAAAATTAAATGTGTAATCAACTAAAGTGTTGACTTCAACTGTATGGTAAAGTACGTTATCCGGATATAGCGCCCTCTTTCAAAAATAAGAAAGAAATGCAAAATAGGTTAATCTAGTAGAGTGAAACCAAAAGCGTCCAACCATAGCACGTTATCTCAGAGCGATTCCAAAGAATTGGATGGATCTCGTAGGGAGTTGAAGATATATCGGTCGATAGAGTTATATTTTATCATTGGTATTAAATCACGCCAACCTACACAATAACCATGATATTAAACACACGCCCTTGCAAGCAGCAAGTCTATTATTAGGTTTTTTCAACAGAATATCAAGATTATAAGGATCGAAATTTCCAGAACGCGTGAAGCAATAATATATATTGGTTGTCATTTGTATTTTGTATGTAGATGTGAATGAAAATATCATGATAATTACAAGTTTGTTTGAATATTTTAAGACTGATTTTCCTGTCGTCTGCAATGGACGTTTGGCGGCAAACTGTATGTTCAGAAATCCCATGCCAACAAGCTCATTATATGAATATCGTAAGAAATCCACATCGTTAAAAAAAGACGACAATCATCAAAATGTATATCATTCTGTATTACAATACACGATTTAAATGCTATGCGCATGGCGGAAGTGAGGGCAAGGACTTTGGAAAAAAATAGAATTGATATTAAACAAAAACACTTAACGTCAAAATCAAGGATCACAAAATACACTTTATTCATGTTATTCCAATTCTTAAGCCACGTTAAAGATTTTATATCGTGTATATTCTGAAAATGAGCGTGTCAATGTTTAAATTATCTTCCGCATATCATGATGACGGGTAATTGAAAAATGTCAAGCGAATTTAGATCAGTAGTGGTTTTATGTATAAGTCCTCCATAATACAATATCATATATGTGAGCTTTTATTTATTGTTGATTTATAGCTGTACAACAACTTTTTTCCATAATTATGGACTGAATTGGATCTTTTTTCCCGATGTAACATATGAACGCTGCGTCTTAGCTTGATCAGTATAAATAATAATCAGAAAAAAGACCCCATGGAACTTGACTTTCATTTGGAAACACCTTTTGATCGAAATAGGTTAATATCGTAGAGTGATCATGAAACCATAAGCGTCCAACCATAGTACGTTATCTCAGAGCGATTCCAAAGAATTGGATGGATCTCGTAGGGAGTTGAAGATATATAGGACGATAGAATTATATTTTATCATTGGTATTAAATCACACCAACCTACACAATAACCATGATAACACACGCCCTTGCAAGCAGCAAGTCTATTATTAGATTTTTTCAACAGAATATCAAGATTCTAAGGATCGAAATATCCAAGAACGCGTGAAGCAATAATATATATTGGTTGTCATTTGTATTTTGTATGTAGTTTTGAATGAAAATATCATGATAATTACAAATTTGTTTGAATATTTTAAGACTTATTTTCCTGTCGTCTGTAATGGACGTTTGGCGGCAAACAGTATGTTAAGAAATCCCATGCCAACAAGCTCATTATGTGAATATCTCGTAAGGAATCCACACTGTTAAAAAAGACGACAATCATCAAAATGTATATCATTCTGTATTGCAATATACGATTTAAATGCTATGCGCATGGCGGAAGTGAGGGCAAGGACTTTGAAAAAAAAAATACAATTGATATTAAACAAAAACACTTAACGTCAAAATCAAGGATCACAAAATACACGTTATTCATGTTATTCCAAATCTTAAGCCACGTTAAACATATATATCGTGTATATTCTGATAATGAGCGTGTCAATGTTTAAATTATCTTCCGCATATCATGATGACGGGTAATTGAAAAATGTCAAGCGAATTTAGGTCAGTAGTGGTTTCATTCCTCCATTATAATATGTAAGCTTTTATTTATTGTTGATTGTTATAGCTGTACAACAACTTGTTTTTCTATAATTATGGACTGAATTTGATCTTTTTTCCCGATGTAACATATGAACGCTGCGTCTTAGCTTGATCAGTATAAATAATAATCAGAAAAAGACCCCGAACTTGACTTTCAATTGGAAACACCTTTTGATCGAAATAGGTTAATCTCGTAGAGTGATCATGAAACCAAAAGCTTCCAACCATAGTACGTTATATCAGAGCGATTCCAAAGAATTGGATGGATCTCGTAGGGAGTTGAAGATATATCGGTCGATAGAATTATATTTTATCATTGGTATTAAATCACACCAGCCTACACAATAACCATGATAACACACGCCCTTGCAGGCAGCAAGTCTATTATTAGATTTTTCAACAGAATATCAAGATGCTAAGGATCGAAATTATGGATGGCGGAAACCTTCAAAATACGCCTAAGAATACGCCTAAGAATACGCCTAACCTTAGACGTCTAAGATGCAATCTTAGACGTCTAAGATGCATTCTTAGGCGTCTAAGATGCAATCTTAGGCGTCTAAGAAATTCGCGGTAGACTTAAATCAACGAATCACAGGACCAGAAATCCCAAACAACCAATCATCTTAGGCGTATTCAATTATTGACCAATGAAATCTTAGACGCCTAAGATTTTACACGCCTAAGAATTCTTACACGTCTAAGATTGATATTTTAGTGATGGACGGTATCACCAATGTGATTTTCTCTGAGGACTTGCAGCAAAATTGATTAATTGGTTTGATTTTATTTTCGTTGGTTTGGTGTGCTGTTTTGGTGTGGCTAGTAGTAGTCAGGTATTAATGTTGATGAGCATGATGACGGCGACGACGACGATGATGATATGATGATGATGATGATGATGATGATGATGATTATGATGATGATGATGATGATGAAAGAGGAACAAACATGCCTAGCATATATTTATATACCTCCATGATTCTATTTTTAACATAGAAAATTTGACCTCTTGTCTTCTTGCACTTTGCAGACTGAAATTATGCATATCTGATCTCTTCAATTATAAAAGACGATTTGGCCTTCGCCCGGGGGCCTTGGTGAAAATATGTCACACGCTGTTCGAATTATAAAGACATAGTTGGTTGACCTTATAATGTGTGTGCAGTAATAACTTTACCTCTGAACGTATTGGATATATTAAAACGCATCATACCCTACACCGTCAGGTTAACTTTCTTGTTGAATGGAGGTATCGAGGTCTCTTAACTGTGTATTTTGGCTCAGTCATAGCATACGTGTTAAGAAAAAACATACATGAAAAGTGAGCAGGGTGACACCATAGACTCGTGCTCTTTGTTTAAACATTACAAGTAACATGAGTGGCAAACATTAATGTTTCATATTACTTGCATCCCCCTCCCCCCAATCAATGTTGGAGCCAATACTAGTCCGTTCCTATCTCAGTATCAAAACAACATTGAATACATTGTTCCGCCTGAGTTGTCAAAAAATGGCTGAAAAGAACAAAACAATGGGCCATTATGCCGAAAGGTGGGAGAACATGTACCCTATCCCCCTCCCACCCCATCACCCCTTTCTCTTTGGGATTGACGTGGGTGGCTATGGAGAGAAAAGGAGTTTATTAAAAACACACCACCCAGCCATTGTTCGAAATATTCTCTAACGCACAGCGTCCGTTGTACGTTTTGATACCGTCCATCACTAGTCACGGTCAAATGGTCAATCTTAGACGTGTAAGAATTCTTAGGCGTGTAAAATCTTAGGCGTCTAAGATTTCATACGCCTAAGATGATTGGTTGTTTGGGATTTCTAGTCCTGTGATTCGTTGATTTAAGTCTACCGCGAATTTCTTAGACGCCTAAGATTACATCTTAGACGCCTAAGAATGCATCTTAGACGTCTAAGATTGCATCTTAGACGTCTAAGGTTAGGCGTATTCTTAGGCGTATTCTTAGGCGTATTTTGAAGGTTTCCGCCATCCATACGAAATATCCAAGAACGCGTGAAGCAATAAAATATATATTGGTTGTCATTTGTTGTCATTTGTATTTTGTATGTAGATTTAAATGAAAATATCACGATGAATTACAAATTTATTTGAATATTTTAAGACTTATTTTCCTGTCGTCTGTAATGGACGTTTGGCGGCAAACAGTATGTTAAGAAATCCCATGCCAACAAGCTCATTGTGTGAATATCTCGTAAGAAATCCACATTGTTAAAAAAGACGACAATCATCAAAATGTAAATGCTATGCACATGTCGGAAGTGAGGGCAAGGCTTTGAAAAGAATAAAATTGATATAAAAACACCTAATATGTAATTCCAGACGTCAAAATCAAGCACCACAAAATGCCCATTTATTCATGTTATTCCAAATCTTAAGCCACGTTAAAGATTGTATATTGTGTCAATGTTTACATTATCTTCCGCATATCATGATGACGGGTAATTGAAAAATGTCAAGCGAATTTAGGTCAGTAGTGGTTTTAATATTTATAAGTCCTCCATTATAATATGTAAGCTTTTATTTATTGTTGATTGTTAGCTGTACAACAACTTGCTTTTTTTTTTTTTAATATGGACTGAATTTGATCTTTTTCGCCGATGTAACATATGAACGCTGTGTCTTAGCTTGATCAGTATAAAAAATAATCAGAAAAAGACCCCACGGAACTTAGCTTTCCATTGGAAACACCCTTTGAGCTATCTTTAGTTCATTTATCATCTTTTGTCGTTCCATTATGATGTAATTTGTAATTATTTGTTTATTCACTGATCAAAGTATATTTTAGTAAAAAATGTGCCAAAACGAAACAAAAAACCGTGCCTAGTTTGGAAAAAGATTTAATTTGGAAAAAATAATAATAAATAGTTCGAAAAATGTTGGAAAACGTGTTTTTTTGTAAAATGGTTGTTGTTTTGACATGAAGTACGTAGTTACATTTTAGATTTTGACTTACCTAATTGGTGTTCAGTCAAATGTAGAGTTTCAGTCCATTTACTTACTTTTCATAGACTTACAGACACGGCTACGTCTTAGCCCACACTAGGAAATAGGGGAAATAGAAAGCATTGGAGCCATTCCATGTCAACTCTAGGGATGTTGACATGGAATACAACACCCCAACATCCAAGGGCGGCTCCATTCTATCCCTCCCCCTCTTCACCCCCCACTCCAAAAGTATTTTTACTTTTGGAGTTCTGACCCCCCGAAGTTGGTCCTGGATGGACGAAGTTGCATTTTGAGGGCCCTATATCTTTTAAAGTAAAGGAGTTTTCTGATGCCAAATTTGAATTCTACACAAAAAAGTACCCCAGGATACATACTTACTTTCAAAGTTGTTGGGGGTTCCTTTATACATTTATGGACCTCCAAACATCGTCTTTCGCGTTGCGACACATTTTTTACGCTGATCCCCCTAAATTTCAAATTGATGCCACGGGAAAACGAAATGGAGTATGAAGCTCAAATTTTCAGGAATTTACTTTCTCATCAATATCTACCACCACACAGAAAAAAATATTGAAGAGGTGCTGCGGTGCACATCCCTGGAGTTGAAATTGATTTGTCGTCAGATTTTCCAGTTTTCATTCATATTTTGCGAGGAAAGTAAAGTGACAGACAAATGTAGATGTGTTATGAAAAGTTGTACGCGGTAATGAATGTGTAATACATAAAAGGTCAAGGAGCTTCAAATTGCTTCCAAAATGTTCTACATTTCAGGAAAGAGAGCATCTAAATTCCTGTGTATATTTTCATTTATATTCAACGTTATTGAAAATTTAGTCATGAAAACGTGCATTCCGTGAATAGTTAAATCATTTGTGGCATAGTTTGTTGTTGTTGATAACATAACCCGAGAAAGGGCTAAAAAGTGGACAAAATCGATGAGGTTTTTCAGCGATCATTTCATACTACAGTCAATAATGATATCTGATTGAGTAATGGCCAATGAAAAATATCGTCTTTTGTGGAGATAGCTGACACAAGCCAGTTCACAATTTAATTAATCAGCAGTTTGTCGTGTTCGTTAAAAAACGTTCCAATACTAAAGCAATTGTCAGCAAAGATAAGTGTCGTATCAGCTGGCCTTCTGAATATTAAAGTTGACTCTTGGGAGACAAGATGGCAGAGGTGTATGGCGTCATTTCTATCCTGAATCAAAAAATGACAAAAGATCAGAAATTTCCATGGCTTAATTTGAAATTAGAATCTTGATGCTAGGCTGTCCGTAGTTTGATCACCTGATAAAAGCTCTATAAGGCGTGGTCTTTTCTAGTCTTTGGCCCAGTTAGTCAACGGCGAGACTAAACAGACTTGTTTGTATTTCTAATCATAAAACGAAAGAGTATGCTTAAAAATGCTATTTGTGTACAATATATGTATATTAAATGACATAACTAGGGCCATGTTAGCGGTTAACCTCTTTTTTTCTTAAAATAAAGAGAGTTTTTCTTTTGTCAAAACCAATTTGACGAAAACTTGGCTTTGGCTTTCCTATCACTCTCCTTCTCTAAGATTTTGGACTCCCCCCAGTTGATAATATGATTAGCACTGGCTACGTGATCGCTTATGGCTGAGTTCTTAAATTGGCTCTCTGATTCTTTCCTCTTTGACCTTGTATACTTTTGTTGACTTGCTTTCTAAGCCCCCCTCCTGTGTTCATCCAGACGCGTGCCGAAAGTTCTTTTAGTTTCACCAACATAAGTTAGCTCACAGCTACCGCAGGGAACTTCATAAACACAATTAGGGGTTTTAACTCCCCAGCAAACACAAAACGTTTTCGACATCATTCGCAAAAGGTTATAAAAGGTTGTCAGAAAACGTTTAAATGTCGGGTTATATAAAGGGTATATGTGACCGTCCACGGCGAATGAGCCGTAAATTCCTCTCCCGGTCAATTTTGTTTTATTTCGTGTTTAAAAAATAAACATCATAAACTTAAAAATGGTATATCATTTGACTTCAAACGATATCCAGAAGCGGAGTTATGGTTAGTTAAACTTTGCTCCTTCACCAAAATTATAGCTTTTTTGGTTTCTATGTGTGTCTCTTTTTCCACATTGCTGGCAATAAATATCAAACAGTCATAATTGGCGGTCATTTCAAATCATCCCCAAGTCAACGAGGTTTAAGAAGGTTCTCTCATTGTTAGTTGTTGGTTATGCATACCTATACAAATAACCCACCACTTGAAAAGGATTTAGCAAAAGCAAACAAAGACCAGAGCTATTAAAAGTTCTATAGCCATCTAAGGTAGAAGCTTATTATCCACTTCAATAATAGGATTATTGATTGGTGTTGTGACTATCCAAATAAGACAGATGTCGCGCCAGCTTAAGTGACCGATGAATACGACCTTCGTACACATTTTACACCATAACTCAGAATACAATTTAGGGAATTTACGGCTTGTTTGTGCTGCCGGGTCACATATTAAGAGTATAAAAGGTTTTCATAACCTTAAAAAAACATTTTTTGATAATCTACTGCTCAGCAAATAAAAATGTTTTACAGAAAACATTTAAATGTCTGGTTATATAAAGGGTATAAAAACGTTTTAATAACATTCCAAAAACATTTTTGAAAACTTGGTACAAATCATTCTAAACAGAATGTTATTTTGGGGTTGAAAAATATTTTTCGAAAAATGTTTGCCCAAAATATTTTTAATAACGTTTTAAAAACGTTTTCATGACCTTTATATAACCCGACATTTAAATGTTATTAAAAGGTTTAAAAAAAAACATTTTAAGAACATTTCTGTGTTTGCTGGGTTGAAACATTTTAACATAATGTTATTTCAGTATTGAAACAATATTTGGCAAAAATGTTTGCAAAAAATAGTTTACAATAACATTTTTGAAAACATTTAAAAATATTGTTGTAGTGTGTTTTCATACAAAACGTTTTAAAACGTTATCATGACCTTTATATAACCCGACATTTTAATGTTATTAAAACGTTTTTACCTAAACCAAAAGCCAAAATATAACTTATTTAAAACGTTTTTAAAACATTTTTGTGTTTGCTGGGTCTTTTAACTCTTTTTTTCTTGATTATAACATAATCTGTCAAAATAATCAGTTTCAACTTTTAGAAATTAGAGAGTTTGCAAAAATGAAGTTTGAAAATTAACTTCTATGGCAACTTCACATACATCACATATAGGCCTATTGGTTTTCTTGCTCATATTTATTGCAGCACGAACGTCTGATTGGTTACTGTCTTGTCGCTTAGATTCGGGACATGTGTATCAATGGGCGATGAAAGGAAGGGGCATGTGTAAGCGACAAAAATTCTTCCTTTTGTTTGGTCAAGTGGGTGTTGATCAAACATAAACATGATAAATGGACTCGCCAGGCGATGACCTTCTCAACAGAGATTATATCGGAAGCCAGCGCTAATCTCCATGAACTTAGAACTTTCGGACATACACATGACGCCTTCAGGATCATTACCGGCAACAACGCATAGAGAAACGAACGGAAATTGGACCCCCAAATCCCACCCAAATCTTCTGCCGGACTGGTGATTTTACCACCGGATAAAATATTTTTGTATACGGCGATGTACGTTGACCCAGTGCATCTATGTGTGACAGAGACATCACACACAAAAAGATATACCAAGCATGACGTTTGGAACAAAAAAATATTTCAACCTAATTCAATCACTAATTTTCAACAATAAATGGTGCGTGTTTAACCAAACCAAAAAATAATTGGTTTTTAACTAGATAATAAATAACCTGTAATTCTGTACTGCATGAGAAAATGTGAAAACTATTGTTCTTAAATAGACGTATTTTCGTTCATAATTTACTTCTCACCATAGGTTTTCGCGTTCACTTCGACTTCTAGAGGCTTCCATGGCAGAATGGGCTTGAATAAACAATCCTCTGTTATCCTCTAAACGTTGAAGTTTGTGCTTTTGAGCCGCATTTCGCAAACTCTCTATTGTTTATCATCTGAGCACGTATGAACTTACATTCAAGTATAGAACAAAATAGTTTATGGCAGAAAATGAACAAACACATGTCAAAATACGCTTATAAATTATTGATAAAAATGGCGTACCGTCATGTTTGAGTGACAAAACAAGAGCCATCTACGTCACATGCGGTTATTATTTATAATTTACACGAGCAAAGAAACGGAAATTCGTGCATTTCGAGTAGTTTATAAATAAAAGCGATTTCCTGTTTATTTTAAGTATATAAGTCATCCGTTTTGACAAATATATTTTCTTAGCATTTCATATTTGTTTTTCCTTTATTCATAGCATCTATTTGTTTGATGACCTTAAAATGGGTTGATTAGTGGGGTTGTTTGCATTATACAGGGTGTCCCAATAGTCTCGATACCATCTTGAACGTTTATAACTCTAGTATTCAGTAACCGACAGCAAATATGAAGGTGACATTACATAGAAAAACCTCGTACAATTATTTTGACAACAAAAAACCCTACAAACATAATAAATAAACTACGGTTAAACATTTGAGCATATTACACCAAAAAAACAATACAATAGTTTCATTTAACACATTTCAGGATCCCTAGTATTGACTACCTCCTCTCATCTAAACCAATTTCACTCTATTCAATCCATTGCAATATTAAACAGTTCTCATATTGTAAATAAGACTATCACGATGATGTACAAAACCACGAAATGTGCACTATGCTTTGATTTTGGGCAGAAATCAAGCCATTAAACTCTTCTAAAGTTTTGCAATATTCCATTCTTCAATTCCCTGCTTTATCACATGACTCCTCCACCTGGACACATAACTCAGTAATCAATGGACGAGGGAAGACTGGGATGTCAACATTGAACAGGAGTGTCGCATACGCAAGCTAGAGTGTCACCTCACTGTTACAATTTGGTGTGAGAGTTGTGCCATGTAGTATCATACCATATACAGGGTGTAACAATAAAATTTGTACAATTGCATTTTGACTTCTCAGGAAAAAACTAAAAGAGTTACGGCACAGATGTTATATGCAATACAATCAGTAATATCTTGGCTAAAAGAAGACGTTTAGTTGGTTTCTTTACTAGCTTGGGTTCAAAAGTAATGTTCGATTAATTAAATCGTCCAGAAAACGTGTTGGGCCACTTTTGCCATGTTAGCGTATATCAAGTTTGAACCGCGTAGATTGTGCTTATTGTGCATTTAACATCAAAAGAACTGACACAAAAGAATTATTAGTGGTGTTTGTTCATAATTATGATTAACATGAACTTAATAATAATATGATATTTCTTTAAATTCTATAAATGAAGTCATGAAATTTATTTCAAATTATCTTACAAATAAAGTAATTTCTCATATGCCTGAGATATCATTGGTAAAACTGAGAACAGTTTTTGCATCCATAAGTACAAAACAATAAGATTTTGAAATTAAGTTCAGCTGGGCTTCTAGCTGTTTTGGGGCGACCACTTCTGCCAGCATTTCTGTTAACAAATTCTGCATACTTCTCATAGTTATATGTAATTCTATGCCTTGATGGAAGATGTGAGTTTGGAAAATGAGCTACATAAACAATCTTATGGTTTCTGCTTGACACCATGTGCTACCGAATATCACAACCATAACAATACGCTCTTCCAACGTGAATTGGGGTTGAAGGTGTTGAGCTGCAGCCACGATTTCTAGTAAACGTGGTTGTTAAGTGCTTAGTTGTTCCTTTCAAAAACTCAAGGAGATGTTATATTATGTAATCATTTCTACCACTTCGAATTGCCCATTGTTTAAATCGACCTATTGTAAGAAATTGGTGTCCAACTGGTCCATGATTCAACTCTATTCAGTCACTTTTGTAACACTTAGACAAAAGTGGCCCAAGCGGTTTTAAGACTTGGTTACATAATTGGCTATATCTTCACTTGTATACCTACGATTTTATTGGAACAAAGCTTATCTGGTGGCTGAAGAAATTGTCTTGATAGACATATAAATATCAAACCAAAAATAGGCGGCACGCTTGTGTCATTCTATTTTCAAAATTGTACAAATTTTATTGTTACACCCTGTATGTATCATATCTACCAGCATATTAGCTCGCAAATAAATAACTGCTGTTATAATTAAAGACAGAGATAAAAAGAATTTATCGCGTCTGACGTCATCTGTCAATTATTGTTAATTTTGCACTTTCAAACATGCAAACCATCTCAAAAGTTAGGTCTTTATAGTAGGAAACTTTCTTTGGTGAAGGCACCATGTCAACAATGCCTAGAAAAGCTGCTTTTTGCCTGGTAAAAGTACGAAATTTTTCGACATTTGCTGCTGTTCCTTTTCTCCGATCAGCACCAGATAGATCGGTCTTCCTTTTACGCGCTATTAACCTGTGTAAACCAATCAAGGATCGTAATTGACAGTGACATCAGACGCGATAAATTCTCTGTATCTCTGTCTTTAATTATTATCTAGGCTTGATATTAAAGTTAGGGCAACATTGTTCCTGTGCCATATTCTCATTGAATATCTAATAAATATAATAAAGTAAGTGATTCTATTATGAACTCTCTATTTTTGTGATCTCATCCATGAACCTTCATTTCCAGCCATTTTCACAATAGAACAGATATTAAACACATAATGCATACTGCAGTTACTGTCCGTTTTCCTATACACAATACACAGTGCTCTCACCATTGTCGCGTGACCTCTACAAATGATGTATGTTGGGAGAATGGACACTTGCCTAGTTAACATCACTGTGTGAAAAATAACCAGCCAATATTTTATTTATTCTCCAAAACTTCTAGCAAATATATTTCTCTAACATGACCTAAAATTACAGCTAGGTTAGATGTTCAGAAATGGTCGCACTTTTGTAAAATATGAGTGAGGGCAAGGCATAGCTAGCCAACTCCCCGTGTTAATTGAATGGAGATTTGACCGAAAATATTGGTATCGGACCGCTCACTTCTGAAGGATGCCACAAAAAACGGTAAAAGCTACATTTAAATTATTCTAAATAGGTTCTAGAAAATAAAGTTTTGTAACATGTCCTAAATTTTTAGATAATTTAGATGTTTGGAGAGGGTCGCACTTTTGTGTTTTAGGAAGGATATGTAAACGACAGATAACACCAAAAATATGAAGAAATTATTTCCAAACCGTGTTAAGTCAACAATCATTATGTTGCTCATTTTGAAGAATGCTGGTTAACAAAAAGCAGGTATTTGTCTCATTTCGTGAACAAAAGTACACATACCATTGTTTCCTTTCGTTTCCTTTATAATCGGTTACCCAACTGAAGCTATAATACGCAAACTTTATTGCGATATCGCACATGAAAACAGTCACATGTGCACAGCCAGAGAAGATCCGATTTAATCAGTTGAGCTGTTTCAATGAGTGTTATCTTGGTTTAATAGCTTTTAATGGGGTTAAGTCCTGCAAAGGTCGAGATGAATTCTACTGTAGACATGACTGCATCATGGTCATAATGAGTTACGTAAACTTACAAAGAGGGGGAATGTACATAATGGGGAATGAATTATACAAACTCATTGTAGTCATGGATTTTTACCTGTATACTTGATAATAACCGTAGTCAACGGGCAATATCACAAACCACAGAGCACAAACAAAATATTTATGTGGATCATATCACAGATCTTGGCAGGATCTGTAATCATATGTAAGACAGTTGATTTTCAAGGTTTGTTGAATTTGTTGTGCTGAAATTCAGTTCCAACTTTTAGAAATTAGAGAGTTTGCCAAAATGAAGTTTGAAAATTTACTTTAACTTCTATGGCATCTTCACATATATCGAATGGTTTTCTTGCTCAGATTTACTGCAACGCGAACGTCTGATTGGTTACTGCACCAACAGCGTCTTGTCGCTAAGATTCTAAAGCTTTGTAATATTCCATTCTTGAATTCCCTGCTTTATGACAAGACTCCTCCACCTGGACATAACTCAGTAATCAATGGACGAGGAAAGACTGGGATGTCAACATTGAACAGGAGTGTCGCATACGCAAGCTAGAGTGTCACCTCACTGTTACAATTTGGTTTGAGAGTTGTGCCACTGTAGCATCATAAAATATAGGTATCATATCTACCAGCATATTTAGCTCGCAAATAAATAACTGCTGTTATCTAGGCTTGATATTAAAGTTAGGGCAACATGGGGTTATTCCTTCATGTAATTTTACACGAAATTAGAGTTAGGGTCAAGGTTAAGGTTAAGGTAAGGGTTAGTTTAGGGTTAGGATTATGGTTAGGATTATGGTTAGGGTTAGGATTAGGGTTATGATTAGGATTAGGCTTAGGGTTAGGGTTAGGGTTAGGATTAGGGTTAGAGTTAGGATTAGATTACACAAAATAATTACATGAAGGATCGACTCAACATTGTTCATGTGCCATATTTCATTAAATATCTAATAAATATAATAAAGTGAGTCACATTATTATAAGCTCTTTATTTTCGTGATCTCATCCATGAACCTTCATTTCCAGCCATTTTCACAATGGAACAGATATTAAACACATAATGTCATAATGAGTTACGTAAACTTATAAGGAGGGGAATGTACAGACGCTTTGTAGTCATGGATTTTTACCTATATACTTGATAATAACCGTAGTCAACGGGCAATATCACAAGACAGTTGATTTTCTGCTTCGTCGCTTTGAAATGATCTGAAATAAAATTCACTTGTTTGGACTCCACAAAGTCAACTTGTTTGATGTCCAAAATTGATAAACACATATCAACAACGTTCAAGTGGAAATCATCTTGATTTTAGTTTTGTTAAAACAAATGAAATTGAATTGCAGGATAAATTCAAACAAATCGTGGCAATTCACCGTGAATCAGGTCAGTATTTTACATTTTTAGATAAAGGAAAACAAAAGACCGTCAATTTAGTTAGTAAAGTAAGTAACAGCTCAAATATTACCCTTTCAATTCAACAAGTCTTTGAGAATATAAGTAATACTTAAAAGAGAATGTCTACAAAAAACTGTCAAAAATTGTATATTTAACCCACGCGAAGAAAGATTGTGATTTATTTGTCCTCGCTTCTAAGAAAGTATTTTATCTATCGCAAAAAGTTCTATTACTTAATTCTGAAAAGTATAAGGTAAATCGCTGAAATAAAAATTGAGTTAAGTGCAATCTTTTCTCGCAACAAGATGTATAACAATGCTCTATGATTAATCGCTAGAATCTAAAAATAAATCACCATATTAAGCCATGAAGATTTACAATGAAAAAGCAATTTAACGAAACAGTTGTTGGCAAAAACAAAGAAAAGACCAATGATTTATAGAGCGCTACGCACAGGCAAAACGCCAAGACGTTGATCCACAAGACTCATGCACACTTAACATGTTGTTGCTGACCACTACGGCCTCACATCATTCCACAAACCATTTAACAACAACTCAGGAACTTTACTGCTTAGAAGTGCACACCCTAGACAATCCACGATTGACCTTCGCAGCCAGGTTCAGCTCCCCGAGTTTCTCACGGGTATCAACGAGACAATTAGCAGTAAGTTCTTTGTCCAGGGAAATTTCAAGCTAACTTAACTTTTCCACGAGAGCGTACTAAACCTCTAAAACCTCTCGCCAAAGTTTGAATGGCTTTCGAGAAAGAGGTTGTAATTATATAAAACAGCATGAATTGAGTCTGAATCAAGGCTTGAATGTAAAGCAAACGTTTTTGTTACTTTGTCTTACATTTGTCCATTATATCCATTTTACTGTCGCGTTATTGTATTAAGTCTGTGTAACATACAACTTAACTTTAAATAGATCAGTACAATACTAGTGATATACTTAATAAGATTAAGACGCATAAATAGGGCAACACGGAATTGGATTTGGCCTTTTACACGATATTTAAATCATTAAAAATTCCACTCGCGGATTTTGCCATAAAATCGCAAATGGATAATTACATGGTATGTTTGTCTACTGTGCCTGGTTTGTCGTTTCTAATCCAAAAAACTAAGAAGAAGGGCGGAAAGAAAATTAGCGAGAAAGCAGTGACAAATATAGAACTTTCACGGTGTCTTGTGTCCCTGTCTGCTCACATCAAAGATTAAGACGCTTAAATACGACAACACGGAATTATAGTTAGTGGCCTTTTTACACGATATTTAAATCATTAATGAATCCATCCACGGATTTTGCCATAGAAATCGGAAATGGATAATCACATGACATGTTTGTCTACTGGACCTGGTTTGTCGTTTCTAATCCAAAAAAATAAGAAGAAGGGCAGAACGAAAATTAGCGAGAAAGCAGTGCCATATATAGAACTTTAGCACTATGTCTTGTGTCCCTGTCTGCTCACATCAAAGATTAAGACGCTTAAATAGGGCAACACGGAATTATAGTTAGTGGCCTTTTACACGATATTTAAATCATTAAAGAATCCATCCACGGATTTTGCCATAGAAATCGCAAATGGATAATTACATGGTATGTTTGTCTACTGGGCCTGGTTTGTCGTTTCTAATCCAAAAAATTAAGAAGAAGGGCGGAAAGAAAATTAGCGAGAAAGCAGTGGCAAATATAGAACTTTAACACTATGTCTTGTGTTCCTGTCTGCTCACATCAAATACACTCTAAAGATTAGTTTACTCAATCTGAGTACAATCGTACTCCTTTTGATAGTAAAAAGGTCACAGCTCAAGTTAAGTAGCAACTTTACTCTGCCTTTAAGTAAACATTTTACTCAGTAAAGGAATCAATACATCAACCTTACTCAACAGTTGAGCTGTGACCTTTTATACTCAACACGGTAAAACCTTACTCAATCCACAAGGAGTTATATTTGCTCTGTATTTTAGTAAAGTTTTGGCTCAACTGTTGAGCAACATGTATTTGACTCAACTGATATTGAGCAGACTGTTTGCCAACTGTTGAGCGACAAGAGGTTGACTCAACTGATATTGAGTAATACTTTGGATGCATGCTACATGTAGTCAAAATGTTTACTCACAACTGCAGGTTACTCCTTCCATGTTGAGTAAAAAGTCGTACATAAATCTCTGCTCCGGATATTTTGACTCTATGTTAAACTTCAAAAGAACGCAATCAAGATTCATATAATTCTGGTGTTGTTACCATTTAAGGGTATACGATGTATTGTTGGTCGAAGCAGCAACCAAAAAATGTAGTTCACAGCATCTTGTGAATGGTAGTGAGCTTTAGCAAAAATTGCATTGCTCAATTCATAGCGAGCGTGTAGAAGAATTCCAATATCACAGATATACTTCTGTAGGTCCTGTGATTCTTGAGTTATGTTGTAAAGAGGGCTGAAACAACAACACTTTTGTAAAACGTACATAACTCATTAACAACAATAAATTAAGCAAGTTTTCAAAGTATATGATTTATAGAATGAACTTTTGCAAAACACCAAAGTGTTATTTTTCAATAATATATTGATACAGATAATGAAAATCGATTTTTGGCTGCTTCGACCAACAGATCTCGTATACCCTTAATTCACATAACAAAAACACAATCTACAAGAACATAATATCTTGTGTAAACAAACACAGTTTTTGTTTTGTCCTCTTTTGGTTCTCTTGTTTGTCGAAGAATCCAAGTGATATCAGTTTATATGGTATGGCTCCAAAAGTGACGCCACATGCCACAAAATTCAGAAGTCCTCTAATGTCACAGTCACAATATGGTTATTGTTAAGAGTACAAAATTAAACTGGAAAAAAAAAGAACAATTTATATCATTTTATGCAAATCAAATCAATTTTATTTTCTGACCTTTGTGCAATCTTGTTATTTACTTGTCACATAAGTATACATTTGATAATGTTCATCATGTCCTTCACACCACAGAAACCAGGTAGTCCACTTGGTTCCTTTACCCCTCATATCCCAGGTGGTCCAACGTGAGTGTCTCTTATCCAAGCTATAGTTTCAAAACTCTATTCCTGTATCAAAAAGGATCAAACAAAAAACTCATTGTGAGAACAGGGCTCTTGAGTGAGTATATGACAATGTGTGACAAAAAGGGCTTGCCCCCCCCCCCTTTGACTGGCATTTGTTTTGGCTTGCCAAAAAATAAAAAAAAAAATTTCTCCACCCCTGTAGTTATTGCACAGCCCAACACATGTAGGTACTACATGGGCATAATTGGCTTGCCAAAGAATCAAATCATGGGCATAATGCACACCGACATAGCCTGGCTAATAATTATTTGGTGCAGCAGAGATACTAAAATAAATACCCGGGATCGATACACGTGACTTGCTATGCACGATTTTGATATCAGACGAAAATCTTCGGATACCGGGGTTGAAAATGATGAATATCTCCCGTAAATGATTTCGTCTCAAGAAACCAGATCTGGTCTCATACACTTGAAAATACGTGTTGAACAGATATGATAGTCGTTAGCTTGCGTCTTGAGAAAAGGCCGTGTGTCTTGAACTCAAAATCTGACCAAAATTCTAATTTTATATTGCGTTGGTCCTGTATGGACTACAGCGCGCAGGCTATAGCTGCACTCACTACTCCAGTGGAGGCAGTATGACCATTGACCACAATGTCGTATACAAGCTTACTCACACAGCGAGAAATCAATTACCCCGGCTATTGGCAGTAGCCTTAGTCAGGTCACTAATTATGCGTCTCATAAGGTCGGAATAAAATTGCCATGCGTGGCTGTGGATTCAACCTACCATGGCGATTTCTACCATGAAGGTATCGGGGCGATGACACTGTGTAATGTGGCCTATAGAGGGTATAAAAATACGACGTCACTCATCATGACAGAGTCATCCTCATATAATAAAATTCTGTCCTTCATAAGGTAACACGGGTCAATTTGCATGATGGTACAATAAAACAGGTGATATGTATGGATGGTTGTGAAATCGATCTAGAGACCTGTCCCTCTGTCATCTTAAGCTATCTTAGAAATGTCCTCCAACATGGCTGCTATTTCAATTGTTATACCGTTCCGGTTGGTTTATTGCATACACTCTACACATCTGAATGACCAAGAAGCTATATCAGGATGATCGTATGCAGGACAGGCTAAATAGCATTAGCATACCGGACCAAGTAAGCTTAAATTCATCTGTATTGCGTTCACCAACTTCATCATGCCAAACATGAAAAGTTCATTGCATCACACAATAACACAATAATTGTATAACCTACGGGTCAAAATAATCAGCTCTTACCTTCAAGAATATGGACATTTCTTCTAAACCCCAGATCACACAAGTCTGTCATATAATGGCATCTGATATATCTTGCAGTATCCATTTCCTTACCCATCTTGCATGCGCATGATACATACAAATATTCCCCACGTATCATTTTTCTCTTTAACTTATTTTCCCCAAGTCAGCCTACTCAAAAATTGCCGAGATATCTAAGTGGTCACACCGTATTTCTTTAAAGCACTTGAACGTTTCATATCTTATAAATTGCAAGACCTAGTTTAAAACATATAACTACTACTATGCTTTCAAGAAAACGTATTAGAAGCTGTGACTATGTGCAATGCTTTGAAATAATATTTTCATTTGCTCCATGCATTCTCATTGAAACAAGGACTTGTATTATTGGCTGTATCATTCCACGACAGATGGTACTATCTATAAGCTTATATATTTTGTTGCTCTTTATGATATGCTTCCTTTTACTTTAGTTTGCATGTATGTATTGCACCATAAACAAAACCTAAGATTAAAGATTAAAGATTAAAGTATCTTAAACTTTATTGTTCAGCTACAACCTTTTTGCATCACATAGCCAAATGACAAAATGAGATACAAATCAAGTCAAAACGAAGTAGAAAATTGAAAAAGTTAGTGAAATATATCTCCTTTAGGCATGTAAGGAGCAGATTGTAGTATTCTAGTAGCGTACAAATAAACACTCATGCTTGATTCTGTATGCGCCTCATCTGCGCGCGTTGTTTGATTTGGCAAAGGATTCTGGGTATAACGCTAGGTGAATAGCCGCTCGGAATTCATTGAAGTCAAATCTGTTTTATTCACTAAGTTCTGAAAGAGTTCTGGAAGTATCAAAATAAAAGACTAAGATATATATCAGTTCTAAAAATTATTATTAATATAAGACCCAAATATACAATTCAGTTCAAAAATGTCTCCCATTTTATCCGGAAAGCAGATCCCCAAGCCCTCATATCCAACCAAATTGAAATGTGAGTGCCCACCCGAGGCTTCAACCAGCTCGTTCATATTCACACGTATTACCCTTTCTATCTTAAACAAGAGCACCGCAGTCGTTGTCATGCCTTTGTTCTATCATCAGTACCGTCTCCTCAACTACTATACCACAAAAATATGATTGTATATTTCTCAATTTTAACTATTAAACCTAGACGACATTGTTTTCTCATTTACACATTTAGCTTCGAAATCATAAAACTTATGTATTCTCATCAAATGAACATTAACAAATATTTCATTCACGCAATTGATTTCAAATAGCTGCTCTACTTTATCAAGAGCTTTACATCACTTATGGTAGGTGCACCTGCCGTACCCAGTTTGAATATAGAATACGCCTGCAGAATTTCCACTATTTTGCTCATATCTTGCCGTAAAAATCTCACATTATCTCACATGATAGATATTAAAGTTAAAATGCAGAAAATACGATACGCCAGAAAACTGATCGAACAAAGTATGGAGAGCAATTTTAATAGTAACGCAACAGTTGATATAAAAATTGACAATTTGCCATTATCGTATACCCTCCCAAGGGTAATTTTTCTACGTTTTCATATTTGAATATTAAAAACTACGGCCCCCACTTTGTCATTCATTGTGGCGGGGGACGGGGGACGTACCCAATCGGGGAGATCATGGGGTTACCAATTACGGCGAACGAAGGAGGCCAGATTTATTTCAGCAGTCGGGGGAATAGAGACCAGTGCTCACCCACCCTCTTTGGAAAACCTGGGCACCCCACTGACAGGCTTCCGGATATATGTGCCTTTCACAGAATGGCAATCTTGTATCAATGATAAATAAATAAATTGATTATTTTTAAGGTATTTTCCTGCTACAATTTCACGATTAATTAGTAAGACTCTGAATTATAGAGACAATTTCTATATTAATAATGTTGATGATTAAATTCATCACACAGATTATGTAAGTGTAACGTAAAAAAGAGGGTAATTTTAAACCTATCAACGGCAATCAAATTCAGTGCGTCGACAGTACAATAAAATGATGTCATGATTAGAACAGAAAGAGTAAAATTTGACATTTTTGAATATGAATCTGTCACTTAAATGAGCTTAAAACCAGAGCGTGAAAAGGTAAAATGAATTTATATTATGCTGTTCTGTTTCAGCAGCACAACATTAATCAATAATTTTACGCTCCATCACTTGAAAATATTGCCAGCATTTCAAGCACAAAGATCCGGCACTCGAATGATGTAGAGAACAATCTTTTTACATGCTGGATAATATTTCCCGCCAATTTTAATAACTCATCTCGTGTCGTCTGCTTTCAGTTTAGCTACATTCCAACTGTAAATATTTGAACGCTACTCAACGATGGATATGGCTTTATGATAACATTGTATGTTTTATTGCATCTATCATGAGTGAATGTGATGTGACACTACGGTTTGTACAAATTTTGCTATTTTAGTGCAAAAAAATCTGAAATTGCCGAGACTATAATCATTGCCAGTTTGATAAACCCAGGCAAAATAAATTCATCGGTTCTTAAGGACAATATGATATAATTATTTTTTACACTTATGTAGGGAACGTACCATCAATTTTAAATATCATTTTTTCTATTAGTATTACAGAGCCAGAAAATGCGCTGATTAGCAAATATGATATAGTTATTTGTTGCACTTATGCAGTGAATTAGCACCAATTTCAAATATCATTTTATTCTATTACAGATATAATCTGCGTTGGTTGGCAAATACATTAAGCACTTTATAGTTAAAACTCACAAGATAATAAGCTTTGTTTGGACATCAATTGTGAAGAATACCCCGTGAATCCTAGTAGATGCTTTAACTCTAAATTCAAAAGCTTATTTACTTGTCCTTTGCAAGTTTTCCTGGCAAATTTAATCAAATCAGTAAGTAACTTCTAAGGCCCACTTAGCGTTTTGCTCATTAGGAGGATCGTAATTAAAATTCACATTTTTGTACTTTTGATAGTATCATAGATGTGCTAACATAACCTGCTAGTGGTAATTTTGTACGATTTTAAAGGCAAAGCAGGAATATAGTTCCCAGTCCCGAATTGTTAACATCATTTCCGACCCGCATATATTATGATACTGTATTTACTAGTGTTTGAATATTGCAGGGCTTGCTATATATGTTTTTAATAAGGCCCATTGAATATGTTTTTGTTTTTATTTATAGTATGCCCTCGCTGAAAGCAAGAATCTACCGCTATATTATTTACCAAGTGCACTTTCTGCCGATTTCAAGTCCCGAACAAAATAGCCACATGCAAATTATTTATAGCTTTTGAAGTGACATATTCTAATGGGTTTAAGAAATGATAGATTAAATATCCATTTTGTAAGTATTATATGAGTTCTTATCAGCATCATAGAAAATACTGTATAAACACTGGAGATGGGAAAAAAGATTATGACTTGACGCCAAGGTATCTTTGTGGTTTACTGTAGTAAGTATCAGAAAATATAAATATTCAAAAGAAAAATGCTTTAATTTATTTATTACCACAATATATTTTGTCCGAATATCTTATCTGAATATCTCATTTTAAAAGATGCAACAAACCGTTTTCAATGGAAATGAAGCAAGTGTTAGAAATGTCTATAAAACTGTATTAATAGTTCAAAGTCATGCAAATGTTAGATAGTTTAAAAAAGATTTTGTCTTTGGATTGCACAATGACCAGGGATGTGGCTTTGTGTCAATTAGTTGATCACAAAAACTCACTCATTAAAATAAATCAAATTTGAATAATGAGTAACATGAACAATGTATTAATATTGACACTGAAAAAATATCAAAAGTCCTCTGTTAAACAATGACAATAACAGAGGAGTAACCATTTTTGGTGGGCGGTCTTAGAGATGCTTATGCACCTGTTCGCTCCAGCCATTCACTTGACTTTTTTTTAATTGTTCCTATTACGCTCGTATGATATTGTGTAATTTTTTTATGTAACTTATGTGCAATATTATATCTTTGTAAATTCCGCGCCAGTGATAAAATATAATAAATAAATAAATAAAATAAATATAATGAGTTCAACGGAAACTTTATCAGAGATATAGATATGTGGCAGTCGTTATGTAACTCTTAAGTCAAAACCCCCAAAGATACTAACAATTAAGTTTGTATGCCAATTTTCTATTTTGTGCAATTTGTTGATTTTGTTTTTGAAATAAATTCTCATTTGTGTACAAATACTTCTAGTGGGCAATGAATGACAGAAGTCGGAAAGGATTATATTATTGCCAGTTATTATAGGGATATACTTTACCAACTACAGTATATTGATATTTCTTCGTTCTCTTTATTCATTGCCAATTTATCTATTTATTTATGCATATATATCCAGTTTATTTCACATAATTGTTTTGTAGATTTGAATGTTTACCAATTTTAGAATATAATTAATCACCAACATATTTATTTATGATGAGTTTTTGTTGAGTTTATTTGCTATTTCAATTTTGAATGTATTTGAATTGCTATCTTGCCTTATAATTGCAAATGTAAAGAATGAATAAAATTATAGCCCATTTCCTTGTATAATCCATAATCCTTGTGAAAACTAACAGGCTGTGTTTTATACGACCTAATTGAATGTGTAAATACTTGAGAACTTGCCTGTCATATTCGGTATGAAAATATTTATTATCAGTTGAATCTACATTCCCGTCGCTAAAGATGAGCGAACGGCTTCCTAATGAACCATATTGTTCCTTTTGTTTGAAGTTACAAGAAACAATGAATCTCATTGGTTATAATTCAATCGTTAAAGCTAGTGGCTGAACTAAATTTTAGTTTAAAAGCAGAAAATCATATCTGAGCAGCTCATACACTTATTCATTCATTCAAGGGCCATAAGATTTTAATAACGTAAGTTAAATAAGCTGTATTTTTACATAAGCTGTATTTTATTATAAATCTGAAGATTGCGTAAATATCAGCTTTTAAGCTGATAGCAAAGTAGCAAAGAGCAGTTTATTACTTGTTACATTGTATTGTAAAGCTATTGCATTCCAACACTTGATTAGAACATTACAACAACATTGAAAGTTATCATACTTAGTTCTCTGGTTTAATAGGATGAACAAACTTTAATCTTTCCCCATAGTAGTTAGTGCACATAAACGTTGAGAGAAAAAAACAGTGCATCTGGCCGGATTCGAACCGGCGACCTAGCACAACGCGCTAACCAATTGAGCCACAGAGGAACTTTGACGAAGAGCGGAAGATATAAATCTATAGGTATTAGTTTTGACTGATGTTCGTTGCATTCCCAGCGGAAGGCATCAGAACTGCATATTTACAGCAAATAATATTTGTATTTGTTATAAATACCATAACCAAAAATATGAAAGGCTACTATCTTCAGAGATTGAGATATGAGGTGGAGGCAGAACTTTTTGAACGACCTTCGTATATTGATCACGAGCATACAAAAATAAGAGACAGGCCACACCTAATTGAAAAAATCGATGAACAGAACTATATTTTTGACATTACCTGTAAACGGTATTGAATCACACCAGCCTACACAATAACCACGATAGCACACGCCATTACAAGTATAGCAGATTCATTATTGATTTTTTAACGGAATATCAAAATGTACAAGAACGCCTGAAACAATAATATGCGTTTGTTAATATTTTAATGCATATTTCAATAAAATATAATAATAATTAAAAATATTTTCGAATTATGTTATTTTATATCATTTGACGACAATCATCAAAATGTATATAATTATATTGCAATACACGAAAGTATGCGTATGACAAAATTGAAAATACAGCTTTTGATGAGAATATTGATATAAAAACATTTAACCATTTATTTCTACAGTCCATTATTTATCGTAATACCAAACGTCAAAATCAAGCGATCACTAAGACCATTTATTTTAATTTCCCAATAGTTGCTACTGGTTTGTAAATCCTTGTTCATGTCAAGAGTTAAATGACTTACAGTGGCTCTAATCATCGGTCATCTTTTGAAAGCCAAACTGCTATAAAAGTGAAATTTTCTCCTTTTTTGATTTTTCAATTTTACTTCCTGTTTCTTCTTGTAATACCATAGAAAGTATACTCATATTAAAGTCGCGTGTTATCCACAATACTGAAATGCTTTTTTAAAAATATTTTGAAATAACGTGATCCAAATGAAGCCTATATTATAAGACTTAATGCGGCGTAATTTTTAGTTTACTGCTTGCCAATCAATAAATTCCAAGCCATCAAAACGAATTATGGTTATTTTTGCCTGGCAATTGATTTGGCTGTGTGTGTTTCACACAATATTTCAAAAAATCAAGTAATTATTAATAGCGATGAAAAATATATAAGAAAGTTCTCCGGAACCACTGAACGGATACTTGCCAATGTTATTGTTATTATTATTATTATTATTATTATTATTATTATTATTATTATTATTATTATTATTATTATTATTATTATTATTATTATTATTATTATTATTATTATTATTATTATTATTATTATTATTATTATTATTATTATTATTATTATTATTATTATTATTATTATTATTTATATTGTTATTAGTATTATTATTGTTATTATTATTATTATTATTATCATCATCATCATCATTATTCATGGCCTTGGATTTTTTGTCAATATTGTGATACTGTGTTTTGAAATTATTTTATTGTGGGTCAGGCATTAGTGATTTGCAATGGCAATGTTTAGATACTAAATTTGCTGGTATTGTTTGAAAACATCTGTATCATTATGTAACATTATCTTTTTCAATAGCATATACTTGGAAAATGTAAGCTACTTAGTGTAGAATATTTGTGTGCTATAAAATCTTAGACATCCTTTTAAAATGTTGCACTGAAACTAATAACAATCAAACCAGTGTCAAAACTGAAATACTAATAATCAAATTTTAAGTACCGTATATGCAATAAAAGATATTTATCGTAGTTCTCATGTGTATTTCTGTATTCTTTCAAGACGTAATGATTTAAATACCGTTACGTAAACGAGAAGCAATTCAATAAAATATCAATTGTGTTTTTTCATTGAATTTCAGCAAGTCTAAGGTTATTGCTATGTTGCATGTAAATTCCAGCAAAATTAAACCAAGAAACAATCAAATCAAAGTCAATGGTAGCAGTAAGATGCGATCGATCAAATACTTAGACCTGGGTTTAATCAGTCGTCAAAACAAACGGATATTAACCAAGAAATTATAGATTTATTTCTATTTTCTTAACATCAGAACACCGCGCAAATCTTGTTTTAATATCTGCTTGTAAATTATACGGCATATATAATCTTATATAATCTGTACAGCGCTTATCCCTAAACTCGCTTATACTGAGTGATGATCATGATAACAAAGAAAATTTGCAGATTATTTTTAAACTGTAAAATGGTAAATTTATTTTATACACAAATACATGCAAATACATTAAAATGGGAGCAAACATGCTTGGTCAGCGCTGTATTAGATAATGCCTGCTATTTTTAGAAGAAAAAAACATAAATTAGCTGCATTACACGGTGAACTCCACAATAACTTGCATAGTATTCACTGTGACTTGGTCGACTCAATCAAGCAATGCTCGTTTTCACAGGCGCGAAAAATGTTGTTAACAATTTGATTAGTTGCAACCTTCATGCTTCGCAAGCTCAAACCGGTCGTGAAATTCATTTACGCAGAGGTGACTCTCCAAAGACCTTGCTCTTCCCGGCATGCATCATTCTGTGTAGAAAGTGATTATTTCTTATATTGTATCTGCATATTTTGTAGCATGTTACACTCTTATGAACATTGCATTATGGGAGGATGAATAAAACATAACGTGAATTGTCGAACGCCACCTTTTTACCAATATTAGGTCATCGGTCTATTGAGTAAACGCGATAATTTTATGATATTGTAATTTAATATATCTTTTTTGTAAAGATTTATTAATCATCATTTTATATTTTAGCTCGCCTCTATCTAGCAATCCGAAACTGCAATATTGCACATTTCGATGATATGAAATAAACATTTAATGTGATTTGCTCGACGATTTTGACATAATAGTGTATCTTATAAATGGTTTCAAATATCTAACATATTTGCGTTAGTTGGAATATTTCATAGCTTTTCTTTATTGTCATTCGTTTAAGAATTACGATGATGTGAGTCCACCAAAGATATATATTTACAATTAGTTGTGACTTTTTTTTAAATCTTTGTATATTCGTAATCAATATAGAAAAAATAATTTTAGAATAACCAAATATATATCTACCAAGCAAAACTCGAAATATTTTTGCAAGGGGAAGCAATATCTGGAAAACACACGGTAGTGTCACTTTTGTTGTGTCCTGTTATTAATTTATTTTTCTTATTGTACTCGTTACATTCAATTTGAAATACCAAATACAAACATCGCCCATGATTTAATACATAGTCTTAGCTCTTGTCAAACTACAAAATGATCCACCACTGATTGCGAAGGAGTCCATAACTTTCACATGCATCCATCGTGCAAAAGCTCATACTAAAACATATCAAAATTTTAGGAAATAGTAGTGGAGCAATGTCTAATTTGCATGAACCCACTTTTTAGAATTTCCCAGAATTTTGATATGTTTTAGTGTAAGCTTCTGAAAGGTAAATGCATGTTAAGGGAATTATGTTACCACTAGTGGTAGGTTATCCGACGTGTTCCATAATTTGACTAGACAAGCAGAATGCAAAATGAATACTGCGTCCAATTTTGAACCAATCAAGGAGAGTATTAAAAGATCGTCTACAAATGTAAGAGTGACCATAAATAGTTGAAAGCCTAGTCATAATTGGCAATTGAAATGAGCATTGCAAGTTATCAACCAATCAGAAATGCTGTTAGATGCTGTTAATTGCGTTCAACGCAACACAGAATAAGCTGCTCTTTGCTATCAACTTAAAAGTTTATATTTACGCAATCTTGCGCAATTGCGCAATTTTTATCTTTTCAGATTTATATTAAAATGCAGCGAATATAGCCCGTGCTATCAAATCGTACAGCGCTCGAGTAAATAAGCGTATGAGCACTTCAGATATGGTTGTCTGTTTTTAAACTAAACTTCATAAAGCAGAATCAGAAGATACAATTTTGCAGACATTGTTGAATTTCTATAACTTTCTTTATCTTTTGAAATTAGATATTAGATACAGGGTTTATCAAAACGATTGGTACCCAACAATATCCAGTGAGCATGACCAATACCGCCACATCAAAATGCAGGATAGCATTTATTTGTAGATTTATGTTATAAAATGTCATAAAAGTATAGATTGTAGTAATTTCAAGAGGATCTAATGTTAAATGTGGAAGAATCATGCGTTTCATTAGACAACAACGCTGATGGGTACCAATCATTTTGATACACCCTGTATAAGATGTGACAAGAGATAGTGTGGAAATAAGTAAATTATTTACGCTTTCTTATAATACACAGCATACTATATATAACACAGTAAAATTCTAGCATCTTTCTTTTGCATTTCTATTTTCTGATACTCAGTATAGTAAACCACAAACTCATATAATACTTACAAAATGGATATTTAATCTATCATTTCTTAAACCCATTAGAATATGTCACTTCAAAAGCTATAAATAATTTACATGTCCCTATTTTGATCACGACATGGAATTGGCAGAAAGTGCACATGGTAAATAATATAGCGGTAGATTCTGGCTGGTTTCGACGAAGCCACAACAGAAACAATGCGGGAATTACATGAATTATAACGCTAGGAATATGTGCATTGCTTATTTGCTTTTGAAATATTTCTCTGTATATTATTATCTTCGTTTTAACATTAACCCCATTTGTACACTTGTCATCCCTGTCGGTTTTATGGTAGTCATTTTACCAACACATACATGAACTATAAAATATTGTTTGTCTTTTAAACATTTCCCATGGTTCTACTCAACAATACTTGTAGAAAATCTAAGGTCCCAGTCTGTCGCAAATTAAAAGCTTAGCTTGAAGAATCAGCTTTTGCTTTCTTATATAAAGCGACAATGCTGTCATATTTATTCTATATGTAGAAATCTAGGCTCATTCTTTAAAGGGAAGCTAAAGTGAAAAAGTGATTTCCTAAACTATTTGACCTGTGCATTTGAAACTTGGTGGGCGCGTGTATGTTGATCAAACTTCCAATCAAAAACTTATCGTCGTTATAACGGCGGCCATGTTGGATTTTCACATGATGTTGTTGCGCGACATTTCCTCGGTCGTTCTTTGGTACAGGTCCTGAAATTTGTTTTATTTGGCAAATATTTACATAAACTAGTATAGGACAAAATTCAGTTCGCATAACTTTTGAACCAAATTTCTGATTTGATTCAAATGAAAAGCAAATAAAAGCCCAAACTCTATAAATGTTGAATTTTGAAAAGACCTAAAATGACAAAAATCCCAGTGCGGCTTCCCCTTAAGTTTAAACAACATACACATGGAGCAGTTGGAATAGTTGCTGTTGCTCACAATTCAAATGTCCCACTAGCTTTACAAATCCCTCTGATACTTGTATGGGGTGTTGTGTATGCCCGGTTTGGGTGCCCGGTGTGGGAGGTGTGAGTGATGTTCGTGGGGTCGGTCGGGTGTATATACAGTCATGTGTAAAAATTTGCAAGTCGTAAAGAACTTTTTAATGAATACATATTCTTTTCCATTTCTATTGGACACTTCACTTTTGATTAGAAAACTTCAGGTGATTCCTGATTTGTTTAACTTTACCGTGAAATGACTTGCATAGGACATAGTAAATAAGCTATTGCATTCCAAATTAATACATCTACTAAGATTCATGCTGTATTCTTCACAATTGCTGTCTAAACAAATCTTATTATCTTGTGAGTTTCATTTCTAAAGTGTTTTATGTATTTGCCAATCAAAGCTGACTCTGCTTCTGTATATATATGGAAATGATACTTATTTAAATTGTTGGTACGCTCGCTATAAGTTCAACAAATAACTATATCATATTTTACTCAAGAACCACTGAACTTAACTTAGCTATGTTTGTATAAAACTGTCAATATAGTCTTTACAATTGCAAATGATTATTGTACTAAAAATAGCAAATTTTTGTACCTATTGAAAACCTTAGTGTCACGATCACATCACATTCACTCATAAATGCAATAAAACATACAATGTTATCATAGAGCTATATCCAACATTGAGTAGTATTCAAATATTTACAGTTGGAATGTTACTAAACTCAATGCTAGCAGACGACACGAGATGAGTTATTAAAATTGGCGGGAAATATTATCCAGCATGTAAAAAGATTGTTCTCTGCATCGTTCGAGTGCCGGATCTTTGTGCTTGAAATGCTGGCAATATTTTCAAGTGATTGAGCGTAAAATTATTGATTAATGTTGTGCTGCTGAAAGAGAACAGCATAATTTCATATTACTTTTTCGCGCTCTCTCCAAACTCATTCAAGTGACAGATTTATATCAAAATGATCAAAAATGTTAAATTTTATTCCTTTTGCTCTTCTCATGACATCATTTTATTGTACCCTCGACACACTGATATAGTTTGATCAGCTCGTAATCGGCGAGCCTTATAACATCGCGGATTAATATAAATATATTTTATTTTGAGAATTGCCTTGTGACATCTCGCCAAAAGAGATCACAAATTATTAACTGGAGTCATGTACTTTATTTAACACGCAGAAAATAGACCAGACAGGTTAAGAGTGATATAGTTTTATTTTATTTTATTTTGTAAAATAAAATAAAATAAAATAAAATAAAATAAAATAAAATAAAATAAAATAAAATAAAATAAAATAAAATAAAATAAAATAAAATAAAATAAAATAAAATAAAACTATATCACTCTTAACCTGTCTGGTCTATTTTCTGCGTGTTAAAAAACGTGGGCCTACTTTTCAACAGGTAATAACACCAGTAAAAAAAATTCAGATTGCTCCAAATCTATGGTAAACGAATTTTGAAAACAACAGATATTCTTTCTAAAAATATGCCTTGAATTGAAACATAAAGTTTTTGCTTCTTACATAAGTCCTCAAAAACACATGAGAAGTCTTTAGTTAAATGGCTAAAACTGGAAAAATGTGCCGATTGCCGAACAACTCGTCACAAGAAAGGGTACTACTTTTGAAATCAAGCAAACACTGCCACTGTAATTGCAAACCTTTCCAGTAAGTAATATAATCTGTTTTATTTTTATTTCTTTTTTCATTTGGAATGTTATTGCACATCTGAAATGGTCTTCTCATGAAATATATGCGAAAATTGTTTCAGATCCAACATCTTGGTGTAAAAATACTTCCTGCTCTTTTCACTGTACTAAACGAGATATAAAATTGCTTAATATCAAACAATTTAAAGTATATTTTCAAATGCATGTATGAAAACGTAAACAGGAAGCACATTTGACCCTTGGGAGGGGAATATACAGCAATTTTGTTGCAAATTGTCAATTTTTTTTATTTTAACCTGTTGAGTAACTATTTAAAATTGCTCCCCATACTTGGTTCGATCAGTTTTCTGGCGTATCGTATTTTACGCGTTTTAACTTTAATATCTACCATGCGAGATAATGTGAAATTTTTGCGGCAAGATATGAGCAAAATAGTGGAAATTCTGCAGGCGTATGCTATATTCAATCTGTGTGTGGCAGGTGCACCTACCATAAGTGATGTAAAGCTCTTCAAAAAGTAGAACAACTATTTGAAATCAATTGCGCGAATGAAATATGGATTAATGTTCATTTGATGAGAATACAGAAGCTTTATGGATTCGAAGCTAAATCTATAAATGAGAAAACAATGTCGTCTAGGTTTAATAGTTAAAATTGGAAGTATAGAATCATATTGTTGTTGTATAGTAGTAACAGAGACGGTGATAATTACAGGACAAAAGCATGACGACGACTGCGATGCTATGTTTAAAGTAGAAAGGGTAATATATGTGGCTGTGAACGAGCTGGTTAAGCCCCAGGTGGGCACTCAAATTTCAATTTGGTTGGCAGGGGTGAACAGCGATTTTGTTTGGTGGAAAATGGCAGCTTGAGGTTCTCCTTTTCGGATAAAAATGAGAATCTTTTGAACTGAATTGTATCTTTTTGGGTTTTATGAGCTAAATTTGCAAAATCGAACTGTTTTAGAGCTAGAAATCTTAGTCTTTCAGAACTTAGTGAACAAAACAGATTTGACTTCAGCAAATTCCGAGCGGCTATTCACCCGACGTTATCCCCAGAATGCCTTGCCAAATACAAACAACGCACACAGATGAAGCGTATACAGAATCAAGCATGAGTGTTTATTCGTACGCTACTAGAATACTACAATATGCTCCTTACATGCCTAAAGGAGATATATTTCACTAACTTTTTCGATTTTCTACTTCGTTTTGACTTGATTTGTATCTCATTTTGTCATTTGGCCATGTGATGCAAAAAGGTGGTAGCTGAACAATAAAGTTTAAAATAATACTGTCTTTAATCTTAGGTTTTGTTTATGGTGCAATACATACATCAACAAAAGAAGGTACCTATACTATAACATTATCACGACATACACCAGTTTAGCATGCTGATCAGTGCAAACGAAGTTCAAACTAAAGTAAAAGGAAGCACATCATCAAGAGCAATAAAGTAAATATAAAGCTTAGATACTGCTATCTGTCATGGAATGAGACAGCCAATAATACAAGTCCTTGTCTCAATGAGTATGCACGGCCAAATGAAAATATTATTGCAAAGCATTGCAAATAGTCAAAGCTTCTAATACGCTTTCTTGAAAGCATAGTAGTAGTTATATGTTTTAAACTAGGTCTTGCAATTTATAAGATATGAAACGTTCAAGTGCAGCAAAGAAATACCGTGTGACCACTTAGATATCTCGGCAATTTTCGAGTAGGCTGACTTGAGGCAAATACGTTTAAAGAGAAAAATGATACGTGGGGAATATTTGTATGTATCAAACGCATGCAAGACGGGTAGGGAAATGGATACTGCGAGATATATCAGATGCCAATGTACTAAACATGTCTACACCAAATAGGGTTTGGTTGAAAGGATTCGTGCTAATGGCTTCACTCACAGAATGCGAATTCCATGGAGTTTAAATACCAAATGAAGCCTTTTTGCTCATCTAACGAACTGTCGTATTGATCCACAGCTGAGTAGGCCTTTGATGTCGGGATCAAATATTGAGCGTATCCACCGAGCTATACCTGATCCTAAAATAGCTTACTAGACAGCGATTTTATCACAATTGAACCCGAATTTTGACTGAGTAAACTTTTGCGGAAGGCCGTCACTGTACCTTGCGCACGTCAACGCCTTCCACATACATACACCAAACTTAGATTCCACATGCACAGTGGGTATGTAAGTGGGTACCCATGTTGCCATTCCGATCTTTTTGGCTACATCACGAAATTATCACACTACTAGTATTCAAACACTGGCAAAAACATCGATCTATACAAAATATTAAACAGTCTAAAAACAACATGATTTTACACCAAATAATTTTGCCAAGTCATTATTTAAGGTATACTAGCGGGATACCCGCGCTTCGCGCGGGTCCCCGCTAGATGAGTAAATGGGAGCGATCACTAAAACAGGAGGAATTACTGAAAAGGTAGAATCATTGAAAGGTAAATTTTATTTTTCTAAACCTGTCCCTTCTTGCATTTCCATTTTCTTTTCAGTTTCTTCTGCACGGGCCTGTTTGTTTCCATTAAAACAAAATGCTATTTAGCTTGTGATTTTCCGTTTCCATGTTATTTATCTATCTAGGCCTAACCCCATTCCCATTATTTTCTAAATCTGTCCTTTCTTATTCTTACATTTCTCCTTTTAGTTTTGGCTTTTTTCTACGTTTTATTCCCATTTTTCATATTTCCTGCTTAGCTTGTGATTTCCCGTTTGAATTTTATCTATTTAATTCTATTCTCATTATTTTAGTTTTTTTACACGAGTTATTTATTTATTTATTTATCTTTCCTCTCGTATCCTCACGATTTTTTATCATCTTGGCGGGTAATCTCTTAATCGAATCCAGTACCATGCATATAATCCACAACCCGACCCATCCATAGGCCTACCTTTTCAGTTTTGTCTTCCTTTCTTTTCATTTCTATTTCTCTGGCACGGAAAGTTGGTTTGTGCATATTATGCACCCCGTACGTGCGCGTCACATTGCTCAGTACGCCGACGTACTAACGCCAACTCGCTGCTGCCAGTTAGTTACGGTACGCGCTACCACTGAGTTTTGACAACAAAAAATCGCGGGAAAAAAACCCCGGTTTTAACCATATTTTCACTGATTTTGAGGCCAATTCTTGGTCTTGACAGTTTTCAACCAAATAAAGTGCAATGCGTTCCCGGTATATTCTAGCTCCCGTATGAATTTGGCTGTAAAACTAAACGACGATTCATAGGCCTAGAATAAATAATAAAATTCACGCGACGTAGCCTTAATCTCTTGGCTGCCAACTTCGGTGCAGTGGCGGAAAATGGGGTGCGTAGCTCTGCGTAGGGGCGAAAAGCTCGTAAGATCATTTTTAAAGTACGCGATGTTGTGCATCTAGATAGCCTGAATCATTTCTTGGCCACCTCGCAGTTGGCAGAAAACAGGGCAATGTTGCTCTGCGTATGGTTTTTTAATGGAAATATTATTACGCGGTTCACACTGTCCTTATTACCCACAATGCCACTGCATGCGATTTTGCATAGCAACACGACAGTTTTTATGTTATTCTCTTAGTTACCATCAATTTTTGCAAAATGAACCTCAGATGGTTTAATGGCAATATGTACCCGATCAATGTACGAATAAATCAGAGCTGAAAGTGAAATCATCTCTGAGTCTATTCGCGCACAAGATTTAGCGACTTCCTTTTATTTATATAGATAGCAAAGGATTTGCTGTGGAGTCCTGTGCAATAAGTTAGATGACCGTCATACTGATATTTACCTTGAGTCGAGATCAATTAATTGGAGAATCATTATTTTGTGTTCAGCATCTTCAATGTCCTAGTTTTTGAAAGAAGGATCTCATGGTCAACAATGTCAAAGACCTTCTTAAGGTGTAAAATTATAACATAAATAAGTAGGATCTAATAGGGACTCGCTATTCGAGGGGCGTAGCGGTTTGCGAACGGGGTTAGTTCAAGATCTAATGACAAAAGATGTGGTAGATTTTTTTTAAATTAAAAAAATATCACCCTATTTTGTCAAATGAAACATAGCTAAGTCCTAATCCTTTAGTTCTAACTGGCAATAAACGTTAAATTTTAATATTTTGCCAATTAGGATTGTGCCATGTTTCATTTGGAAAAACAAGATTTTTTTAAATTCCAAAAGATAAAATCTGTATTTTTCTTCCAAAATGCACAAATCACGACGCGAGTCTGAATCTTCAGAAATACGAACCGGTGCGCTATAAGTATATTGGAGTATACATAGAACATACATGTATATGAACAGAAATAATTGAGCAAATATATGAATTTGATGTAAATAGACAGGGACAACACAAGACACAGCGCTAAAGTTCTATTATATGCCACTGCTTTTGAGCAAATTTTCTTCTCGCCCTTCTGCTTAATTTTGTTGATTAGAAATGACGAACCAGGTCCGTCCGATAGACAAATGTCACTTCAAATGTCATGTGATTGTACAAAACTTTGTTATTTTGTAAATTGCCCATTTCCGATTTCTATAACAAAATCCGTGGACGGAATCCTTAATAATCTAAATTTTGTACCAAAGGCTACATCCGATTCAATTCTGACCTATTTAAGCGTGTTAATCTGATTAGATGTCCCACTAGCATTGTCCTGATCGATTTAAAGTGAAACTGCTTGTGAGTTTGACATGCAAAATTAAAGCAACAACGTGACAGTAAAGTGGAGATAATGGACGACTTTAAGAAAACGTAACAAACCATTGCCAGTGTGCTTCGGTTATATTTATAAATGCGCTTTTATAAATACGCACGTGACTCATGGGCACGATATACCAAGACCAACAAGCGTAACCAAATCCGCGTGCATTGACCACTATACAGAAAAGGATAGGAAATCTGAAGATATCATCAAATTTAAGTATTAATTATTACACATGGGGGGATTCCGAATTTGTAATATTATGTTATCAAAAACAACATTTTGAAAGTATTTGACGACAGAAAAAATATTCAACGACGGAAACGTTTACAATATAGTCACAAAGTTGAACAAAATAGACAATTTTGCTGCACAGTAGTCTCATGTTGTTCCGCCTTTGCATTCAAATATATAGGAAGACCACCCGCTATGTAAAAGGTCACTTCGAGACCTACTGTCTATAAGCTGTTATGGCAGCGCGGAGGTGGTCACGTGTGTATTTATAAAAGCGCATTTATAAATATAACCGAAGTACACTGATTGCTGTTATTTTCAAGTCTTGATTCGGTCTCAACAAATACTGTTTTATATTGCATTCTCTTTCGCGAGAACCGTTCAACTTTGCCAACATCGGTTTCGTTGAATTAAATTTTTTTCATTTTAAATCTTCATTGTTATGATGATTTATTTTAAGATTCAAGCGATTAATCATAGAACATTGTTATTGTTGCGAGAAAATCTTAATCTTCTCATCAATATACCTTTAGTTCTCAGAATAGATAAGAAAATTTTTTTCCCATGCATAATTTTGTTTTGAGGCATACATAATATAATAGCTAAATTTCTAAATTCCAGAGTTTTAAATTATTTTCAGAACAAGTTTCGTATCTACATTGAAATATAGTGTTGGTCCTTAGAACCCATAATCACTGCTATCCATTTATCTAAAAAACATTGATTTAGTGAAATTGAGTCCGAGCCTAGCTCGAATCAAGTCCTAGTCCACCAGAGTCTGAGTTCAAATTATTTATAGCATATCTGAAGTCGGTGCTAAGTCTGACCCCGTCCAAGCAAAACTTTGAGAGCATGTGGACTTCAAATAACATTTTGCCCTTGCCTTCATTACCATTGCAACAGCGGATATGTACTAATCACTTTAGGCCGTCAGATTCGTTTAGTATACTTCCATTTGAAATTCATACTCCTCCTGTGGAAGATATTTCAAAACTCTTCCACAGAGGTAGTGTGGATTGCAAATGGGATAGCCCAATTGAGTGTGATCGAGGGGAAGTATTTTACTTCTGACAATATTTTTGCAGACATTCTAATCAGAGTACCACTCATAATCTCAAGAAGCACCAAGACTTGTTGAACTCAAAGTGTAATTATTTGAGCTGTTACTTACTTTGTGTGTTTGAACTAAACTGACGCAGGTCCGTTGGTTTATTTTATATCTAAAATTTAAAATGCTGACCTCAGTGATTCACGTGAATGAGTTGTTCAACAAAACTAATATCAAGTTGATTTCCACTTTAACGTTGTTGATAAGTGTTTGTCATATTTAAGTGAATTTTGGACATCAAACAATTTGACTTTCAAATTCAATATGCTATATTGAGTCCATACAGTCAGTGAATGTTATTATTTGAGGTCGTTTAAAAGGGACGAAGCAGAAATTCAACTGTTTTACAAATGGATTAGGTCAATACTCAGTTTGTAATATTAACATTTGTCCTTATCTTTTTTATCATACGCTTGGAAAATTATTTTATGAATATGTACAATCGGGGTGAGGCACTCACAAATAAATGTTTCTGCAAAACTGCCATTTCAATGACTTTTTTCAAACGCTTACACCCAATGACAATAATTGTTACGAGTCGGAAAAGACTCAAGGCCATAAAACCTTTTTCCCAGTTTTCACACGAATGCATAACAACACAATGTTTGTATAAGTTAACAAAATTCAAATGTTCAATGAAAAGTAAAAAAAAATGATTGAGAGTATTCACAAAAAAGAACTAAATAAGTGTATTAAGCCTAAGTATGGTGTCTAAATCGCTATCTGTGGCGACTGAAGCACCAAGTCGGAGTCACACTATAGCAACCGCTGGTGACTGAAGCATAAGTCAGATAAAGACTGATATTCGGCAAGAATTTTCTGTCTATTTTAGGAAAACAAGTGAAAATATTACAGTTTATTTCACTAGTCCTGTATCAATTTCCGGACAGATAACCATAGCACATATAATATCCGTAAAGGATATACCAGGCTTGACGATGGCTTACAATGTGGAGCGTTTATTTCAGAAACAGTAATAAGTGATCAATGGATATCCATAGGGCGTGTTTGCTACCGATTTTGTTTGTGACTATTGGTTGTTAACTTTGCGTCCTTTTATGCAACATGTAAAAGTTCGTTCATACTATGCCGCAAGTGCGGTGCGATGCGTTGCCGATATATTGCAACTCGTCGCATTTCCAAGTTACAAATGTATTTAACTTTCTTGCGATACCACAATGCAGTATTTTGCAGTGCGGCAACGCATCGCACCGCAAAGTAATTGCGGCGTGGTATGACCGGGCCTTAAGGGTTAACGCCCGCGTGGATGCTTTGACGGCGTATTGGTAACAGGGGTCTTTCTGTTTTTGGTAAAATGCGTGGGTCTTTTGGCTGCGCGGTCCAAAAACAAGACCGAAGGAGCATACCCGTTTTGGTCATTTGTGTTCACCTTCGGGGCTAACGGCAAATTTAATGATTTTACCGGCATTTTTAAACTGCTTTCAAAACGCAAGCACTATATATTTTACAGTGCAGTTGTTAAAGGAAGTTTATTGAGCTTCACTGTAATGACTACAGTCCGGAGAATTATTTTAAGTACAACCATACCCATTGAATAATGTTATGCGCTATTCCAGTTTAAATCTATACACCTCCTGAGAAAGACATGACCTTAATCTCCCACACAGGATGTGTAGATTTCAAATGGAATCACCATTCAGGTAATCCAATTTGAAATTCACACTCCTTGTGTGGAAGATTAAGGTCATGTTTTCCATATGGAGTGTATGATTTCATCTGGAATAGCCTAATATTACAGTATCAAGTGACTCGAATGCGACTTTAAGAACTATGATAATTTTTCAGATTGTGGCTCCTAGATAGTGAGAACCAATCAGAGCAAACGTTAGTAAATATCTAGCCGTGCATTTAATGTTGTAGAATTGCACGGGCGCGCACTCGTCTAACTTGCGGGTTGATACATTTATATTTGCTTGCATTTTCCAACATTTTTTGTGACAATTTTGTTACAAAAATAGCAAAAAACACGGGATTTTTTTCTCGTATATGAAATAGGTTAATAAATGCGTATCACTTGTTGCTCAAGAAATTGTACAAAATAATGCACTTGTACTGAGATGTAGATGCGTCTATAATGCACGAGCCCCGCATCGACATCTCAGTGCGCGTGCATGTTTTTTTTTTACAATTTCACTCCCTACAAGTGATACGCATGTATTAACCTATAAATGACCAAGAAATTCCCACTGGTCATTCCAATTTGAGGTCATCAAGAAAATAGATGCTGGATGACTTATTTGTTTAATTTAAGCAGGAAATTGCATTTATTTTTGAACTACTCGAAATCAACTTTTCTTGACAAACTTTAGATACCTTTACTAGAGTAAACTGAAAAATAAAAACTGACTTCAGTAGTATTCCCAAGAAACGAGTTAATAATTAACATGACACGTAGCTTTTATTTGAAATGAGTAAACAAGGACCAAAGAAAAATGCGCTTTCATATGGTGATATTTTGAGAGAGGCCCGGGAATGAAACAATTTGGTAATGGTGTGTGTATATAGGTGTTGATAGGGGGTAAGATGGTGAGATGGTGGGGTGTTCTGGAGCTGTTTCGCATGTGGGTGGGGGTGTTTGTTGACCACAGACACAAACACATGTAAATATATATAATATATTATTCTAGATAAATTTATGTAAGCATAATATAATTTTTCTCTTGTTCAAACAACATCCGAGCGGACGGAGAGATATTCAGCAAATAACACAGACCGCGTGTGACGTAGCTTCCGTATAGTGGATGGCCCTTGCTTTGTCACTCAAACATGACGGAACGCCATTTTTACTACGAATTTATACGCATGTTTGACATGTGTTTGTTCATTTTCTGCCATAAACTATTTTTGATCCCATATTTAGCTTTGGCACACAAGTCAACCCTGTACTGTTATATGATGGCTTGTTTATTATAACTTTGGATGGCTTTAAAAGATGGCAAATTAGTCTTGGAACATATGAGTTCGGAATATTTGCATTTTGCAAGCATTTTATTTTGCTTTTCTGTTAATATTTGACTTGCAAAGTGCCGTATCTCCGTTATTTTCCCATTTGTCTCCATTTTAGGCTATTATCACAGCTTTTATGAACAAAAATGCTATAAAGTGTGAATTTTCCTAAATAATATAATAATCTATTCAAAAGGATTTTCATTTGATATAAGTTAATAATAAGGAATAAGATATATCGGGCAATGCCTTGTGTACTTCTGTGTTCAATTCAATTTAATTTGCATTTAATTTAAAGTACACGAATCTTAAAGCTTATGAGATAATGTCAAATATATGCACATATTTAAACAATTATTTTGCCGGTCTATAGCTCATAATAAAAACAGATAATGAGGCTAGCCGCTAATTTGACACCTAGTTCTATCATTTAATTATACTGTACATACAACAGTTTTAGTAATAATCTTTCATTTTATGATTGGATATACAACCAGCTTATTCAGTTCAGTATCACCTTTCACTAACTGGGTCAATAACTAGAAAAGACTAAAGTCGTTTCAAAGCTAAATAGGACAATGACGTTTTGCTACTATACCTTATGGAGCTTATATCAGGTGATCAAACTACGGTCAGAGAATTAGATTCTAATTTCAAATTAAGGGGGTACTACACCCGTCGATAAATTTGTGACTATTTTTGCACTTTTCTCACAAACTAATAACACACTGGTAACAAAATTTATGTATATTATAGGGGCAAGGAATCCAATTACTACACTGGAATTTCAGTGACCCAAGACAAGCGGTTCGTTAGTTATGACAAGAAATGAGGTACCGCTAGGATGTACCTCATTTCCTATCATATATACTGAACCGCTTGTCTTGAGTCACTGAAATTTCAGTGTAGTAATTGGATTCCTTGCCCCAATAATATACATAAATTTTTTTACCAGTGTGTTTTTAGTTTTTGAGAAAAATACAAAAATAGTCACAAATTTACCACAGGGGTGTAGTACCCCCTTAAGCCATCAAAATTTCTGATCTTTTGTCATTTTTTGATTCAGGATAGAAATGACGCTATACACCTCTGCCATCTTGTCTCCCAAGAGTCAACTTTAATATTCAGAAGGCCAGCTGACACGACACTTATCTTTGCAGACAATTGCTTGAGCATTGGAAACGTTTGCAACGAACACGACAAACTGCTGATTGATAAACCAATGAACTGGTTCGTGTCAGCTATTACGACAAAAGACGATATTTTTCATTGGCCAGTGCTCAGTCAGATATCATTATTGACTGAAGTATGAAATGATTCAAAACTTGATGCGCTGCAAAATCTCATCGATTTTGTCCACTAGTATCCCTTTTCCCGCGTTTTGTTATCTGCGAAAAACGATATCACAAACTGATGTAAAATTATTAAAAAAGGGTACATTTTCATGACTAAATTTGCAATAACGTTGAATATAATCGTAAACATATTCAGTTATCTATTTAAAAAAGAGCTAGTTTGGTTAAATGCCCTTTTCCTGAGTATTTTAGATTTTGTTCAAGCTTCTTGACCTTTTTGTATTGAACATTCATTACCGCGTACAACTTTTCATAACACATCCACATTTGTCTGTCACTTTACTTTCCTCACAAAATATGAATGAAAACTTGAAAATCTGACGACAAATCAATAATTTCTATTTCCTAGAGTAGGTTAAGATGTCTTTGTGTCTGTTAATCAGCCAGACAGGGATTTCTGTGAAAGGTAAAAAAGGGACCGAAACCCAGTATTAACTGAATACAAATCTCGTCATTGCTTTAAACAGGGTGTGTAATTAAAACTGTTCAGTCCAGTAGGTTGACAATACATATTGTATATTATATGGTCATAGGGCAATGTTGTCACAGATTATTTAATACAATATTGTATTTGGCACTGATAGTTAGACATAGCAGAAACTTAAAATCTTTGATCTTTGTCTAGAAACTGCAAGATTTATTTTGGAAATAGGTCAATATGTTGGGAATTCCGCACTCCCCTGACCACGGGCCCGGGACCACGGGCTTGAATATACATCCCGTACCTGCATCGCATCAGGGGCAATGTTTATATTACATAATTATAACAAATAATGAAAGATGAAACCAATGACAGGACACAACAAAAGTGATGTTTTCCAGATCTTACTTCTACTTGAAAATTTTTTTTAATTTTGCTTCATAGATATTTGATTATGAAAATTCTTAAGACTGTAATTAATTTTCTATATTGAGTAAAATGGGTGTACAATTGAAATTAGCAATTATCGCAATAACACAGGAACAATATGATGCCCACCAGATCTTTTTTTGTGTCTTTTCCCCTCCTGCAACTGCCCTGATACGAGTATGCAAAAGTAAGAGAAATATAATCCATAGTTGATGCACTCAATGCATCATAATTATATAACAATGTCGAGTGAGTCACATCATAAAATTGTGCCTATTTCATATCATCGAAATGTGCAATATTGCATTTTCAGATTGAAAGAGTAGTAGATAAGATATGATGATTAATAATTCTTTAGAAAAGAGACATATTAAATTACAATATCATAAAATTATAGTTTACTCTATAGACTGGTGACCTACTATTGATAAAAAGGTGGCGTTCGACAATCCACATTATGTTTCATTCATCCTCCCATAATGCAATCTTCATAAAGAGAGAGCCATACACTGTAGAAATAACAATGCACTACAATTCCAGTTCCATCCACCCTGTATGGAAGACATGAATTTCAAACGAGATTACCTAAACTGGTACCCGGGAATGGTTGACTCCGTTTGAAATCTATATTTGTTTTATATAGTGGGTGTGTGGATTTTAACTGGAATTGCCCAATATATGATCATCACTTCTCAGACACATTTAGAAGTCAGTTTTTTAAATATTAAAACATGGCTTTGCTTACAAATGGACTAAAAACTATAGTTATGATATTTAGCATGGAAAATGCAGGGTTCGTGATGTAGTATCCTGAAAATACATTATGAAAAGGACTAAATACCATTTCATCGTAGAATGATGCATGCCGGGAAGAGCAAGGTCTTTTGCGAGTCATCCTGAGTAAATGAATTTCACGACCGGTTTGAGCTTGCGAAGCATGAAGGTTGCAACTAATCAAATTGTTACCAACATTTTTCGCGCCTGTGAAAACGAACATCGCTTGATTGATTCGACCAAGTCATAGTGAATACTGTGCAAGTTATTGTGGAGTTCACCGTGTACTGTAGCTATTATTTGAGGGTTTTTTTCTAAAAATAGCAGGTATTATCTCAAAAAGCGCCGAATAAGCATGTTTGCTCCCATTTTGTTGCATTTTCATGTATTGTTTTCTTTATTGATATAAGATATACAACTGTTACAGATTTTAAAAATAACTAGACATTTTCCTTATAATGTTATCATGATCGAGCGAGTGTAAGCGAGTCTATGGATAAACACCGTACGTTATTGTGCCGAATAATATGCCGTATAATTTACAAGCAGATATTAAAACAAGATTTGCGCGGTGTTTGGATGTTAAGAAAATAGAAATAAATCTATAATTTCTTGGTTAATATCCGTTTGTTTTGACGACTGATTAAACCCAGGTCTAAGTATTTGATCGATCGTATCTTACCATTGACTTTGATTTTGATTGTTTCTTGGCTTAACCTTGCTGGAATTTATATTTAATATATACACAGAAATAAACGCTAGACTTGCTGAAATACAATATAAATATAATAATGAATTTAATTGTTTCTCGTTATGTAACTAAAAAACGTTTAAAACATTCACGTGTTAAAAGGATTAACATGATTAAGGGATACACCAGAGAACTGCTAAATATCAAAGAAAAGTTTAAAACTCGTCAACAACACTCACGTTTGTTGTCCGAATAATTTCAGAGTAACCATACTCCGTCATCAGCGGTGTGATACTGGTGAATGACTGATGTATGACCTTTACTTTTTTGACCTTTTGGAAGGTGTTTTGAGAAAATAGAGTGTCATAGATTTTAGAAAGTTCTCGTCCCCGTCCCTATTAAGGGTGGGGCCGATCAACAGGATCATACACTAGTCATGCATCAGTATCACACCGCTGATGATTGAGTATTGTTACTCTGAAAATATTCGGACAAAAATGTGAGTGTTGTTGACCAGTGTAAAAATTAAGTTTTATTTGATGTCTACTACCAATACGTATAAATCTCTTCACTCTCAACTACTAAGTGCGTTTGTATTGTACTTCAATTTGATAGATTTCAAATGGAGCCACCCATACAGGTAACCCCATTTGAAATTCACATCCCCTGTGTGGAATATTAAGGTCATGTCTTCCATAGGGGTATATGGATTTCAACTGGAATGGCCAAATGCTAGAAACGAAAATAATAGTAGTAGTATTACACACGAAAGAAGACATTCCTTGATTTGTTACATATTTAGTTTAAATACACAAAACAAAATCAATTACCATGCAAAAGTAACCATAATTCGTTTGGATGGCTCGGAATGTATTGATTGACAAGCAGAAATATTTTAAACAAAATATTACGGTGCATTAGATCGTTTTATGTAAGCTTCATTTGAATCAAGTTATTTTTAGTCGACAATTTTTTGAAAAACAATTCTTCTTCATTTAAATATTGTAGATAACCACACGATGTTAATATTAATATAGGTTCTATCGTAAATATAAATAATTGAAAAATTACCAAAAACAATGAAGAAAATTTCACTTTTTTGGATGATTGGCTTAAAAAACACAATTTGAGTCACTGTAGTGTAAGTCAGTAATCTTTAAATTCAGCGCACTGTTGACCTGAACAAACCTGTGAGCAAATAGCCATGATTAATACTGAAGGCCTTGCTGACAAGTGTTACAAAGAAGATTGACTGATAGATTGTAATGTGATAATGATTATCTGGTGGCAAAATTCAGAGTTTTATAAGAATCTGTGCTCCTGGTTTTGATATGAAAGTGAAGGTATATTTGACTCTCAACCGATAGTTGAGCCATCAGTATCGATATATACGGTAATAACATTTAATTCATCTTCAATGATTGGAAATCAAAATTCCGTTTTCTGTTGAAATTTGGCAAATGAACCATGAAATTCTTCGTCATTTGATGCGTACCGTAAGCAGTTGGTCCAGTGTTCAAAGATTCGAGTTCTTAAATGTAGCTCGTAATCGTTTTTGATATCTGAATTTGTGCTTTTAGATTATGAAGAACAGGCACAATATGCGCTGAAAGAATTAATTATGTTTGAGTTTAACATGCAAAATTAAAGCAACAACGTGACAGTAAAATGGAAATAATGTACAACCTTAAGAAAAAGTAACAAAACCATTGCTGTAACTTTCAAGCCTTGATTCAGTCTCAACAAAGGCTGGCTGTTTTTTACTGCATTCTCTTTCGCGAGAGCCGTTCAACTTTGCCAACAACGGTTTCGTTGAATGTTACCTTTTTCATTTTAAATCTTCATTGTTATGATGATTTATCTTTAGATTCAAGCGATTAATCGTAGAACATTGTTATTATCTTGTTGCGAGAAAAAGATTGCACTTTACTACTTAATCTTCTCATCGAAGCGTACATAATATAATAGCTAAAATATACACATTTGTTAAATTCTATAAAGTTTAAATTATTTTCAGAACAAGTTTTGTAACTACATTGAAATATAGTGTTGGTCCTTAGAACCCATAATCACTGCTATCCATGTATCTAGCGCTGAGTCACATTGATTCAGTGTAATTGAGTCCGAGCCTAGCTCGAATCAAGTCCTAGTCCACCATAGTCTGAGTTATTATTATAGTAAATTATTATTATTGAGAGCATGTGGACTTCAAATAGAATGTTGCCCTTGCCTTTAATACTACTGGAACAGCGGATATGTACTTTGCGATATGCCACCGGATTTGTTTAGAAATAATTCCATTTGAAATTCATACTCCCCCTGTGAAAAATATTTCAAAAATCTTCAGCAGGGGTAGTGTGGATCCCGGGTGTGGATTGTAATGGGTTAGCCCAATTCAGTAATATCGTGATCAAGTGTAAATATTTTACTTCTGATGGTATTTTTGTAGACTCATAATCTAAAGAAGCACTGCGACTAGTTGAACTCAAAGTGTAATTATTTGAGCTGTTACTTACTTTTTGTGTTTGAACTAAATTGACGCAGATCCGTTGGATTATTTTATATCTAAAATTTAAAATGCTGACCCGATTCTCGTGAATTACCACTATTTGTATATATATCCGGCAATTCATTTTGAGTTACTTAAAACTAATATCAAGTTGATTTCCACTTTAACGTTGTTGATAAGTGTTTGTCAAATTGAACTGAATTTTGGACATCAAACACTTTGACTTTCAAATTCTATATGCTATATTGAGTCCATACAGTGAATGTTATTTGAGATCATTTAAAAGGGACGAAGCAGAAATTCAATTGTTTTACAATACAAATGGATTAAGTAGGTACAAATCGGGAGAGGCACTCGCACATATTGACACGCGTCATGTGCCTTGCAATAGACCCCAATAATTTCTGCAAATCGGCCATTCAATAACCCCCTTTGTTCAAAAGTTTACACCCAATGACAATTGTTACGAGCCGGAAAAGACTCAAGGCCATAAAACCTTTTTCCAAGTTTTCACACGAATGCATAACAACACACTGTTGGTATAAGTTAACAAAACTCAAATCTTCAATGAAAAGTAGAAAATGATTGAGAGTAATCACAAAAAAGAACTGAATAAGTATATTTTTGCAAATCTAACTATGCTGTCCAAATCGCTATCTTTGGCGACTGAAGCACAATTCGGAGTCACACTGTAGCACCCGCTTGCGACTAAAGCATAAGTTAGATAAAGACTGACAATCGGCTAGAATTGTTCTGTCTATTTTAGGAAAACAAGTCAAAATATTACAGTTTTATTTCACTAATCCTGTATCAATATCCGGACAAATAACCATAGCACATATAATATCCATAAAGGATATACCAGGCTTGGCGATGGATGGCTTATAATTTGGAGCTCTTATTTCAGAGACAGTAATAAGTGATCAATGGATATCCATAGGGCCTGTTTGCTGCCATGTAGTTCGATATCAAATTTAGACTGTGACTATTGGTTGTTAATTTTGTGTCCTTTTATGCTACTTTTATATTCATACTACGCCGCAATTACTAGGCGGTACGGTGCGTTGCCGATATATTACAACTCGTCGCATTTCCAAGTTAAAAATGTAACGTGTAATGGTTGACGCCTGCGTGGACGCTTTGAATGGTAACAGGGTGTCTTTCGGGGCTGAAATTTCCAAAGTCAATTGTCTTCCAGCGCTCTGTTTTTGGTAAAATTCATGGGCCTTTTGTCTGCGCGGTCCCAAAACGAGGCTGAAGGAACATACCCGTTTGGTCATATGTGTCACCCTTCGGGGCTAACGGAACGTTGTGCCATGCAGTTTATATAATTAATGATTTTACCGGTGCTTTTAAGCTGCTTTCAAAACGCAAGCACTATAGTTATTTCAGTGCAGTTGTTAAAAGAAGTTTATGGAGCTTCACTGTAATAACTACAATCTGGAGAATAATTCAAAGTACAGCCATACCCATTGAACACGGTTATGGGCTATTCCAGTTAAAATCTATACACCCTTTGTGAAAGGCATGACGTTTATCTCCCACACAAGGGGTGTAGATTTCAAATGGAATCACCATTCAGGTAATCCAATTTGAAATTCACACTCATTGTGTGGAAGATTAAGGTCATTTTTTCCATATTGAGTGTATGATTACAACCGGAATAGCCTAATATTATAGTATCAAGTGACTCGAATGAGATTTTAATAGAACTATGATAAATTTTCAAAATTGTGGTTAAAGGTTAAGGTAATGTTGTACAATTGCACGCGTGCGCAGTACGTGCAGTGCTTTCGGACGCGTTCATCTTACTTGCGGGTTGCATTTGCTTGCATTTTCCAACATTTTTAGTGACAATTTTGTTATAAAAATAGCAAAAATCATGGGATTTTTTTTTCTCGTGTATGAAAGAGGTTAATAAATGCGTATCACTTGATGCTCAAGAAATTGTACAAAATAATGTACTTGTACTGAGATGTTGATGCGTATAATGCACGAGCCCCGCATCAACATCTCAGTGCGCGTGCATTATTTTGTACAATGTCACTCCCAACAAGTGATACGCGTGTATTAACCTATAATGACCAAGAAATTCCCACTGGTCATTCCAATTTAAGGTCATCAAGAAAATAGATGCTAATGTATAAATATTGGATGACTTATTTGTATTTATTTTGGAAATACTTGAAATCAACTTTTCTTCACTAACTTCAGAGACCTTTACTAGTGTAAACTGAAAAATAATTGAAGGAAAAAAGAAACGAGTTAGTAATTGACACGACACGTAGCTTAGATATGAAATGTGTAAATAAGAACCAAAGAAAAATGTGCTTTGATATAGACCTTTTCCCTTCTTCCCATCATGCACTATTCCAGGGGGTATGAGTGTCGCAAAATACATCATCTCCCCGGGTAGTACAGAGTTATGTTCATTACATTCTGAATACGGACATTACGGCTGGTGCCTTCATCACAAAAAAAGGAATCACCGATAATCATGACAATGGCGCACAATCACTAATACCTTTCGGGGGCAAAAAACAACATTTCTATGCCTTATTGACATAGTGTCGTCGCGAAAAAACGCTTTCTGTTATTGAAACCTAACTTTGTATACATTTTATAGACCTAGAGGTGAAAAACTAATGACGTGACACGCAGTGATATTTTGTCGGCGTCCGTTTCACTTTTTTTCGGAGATGAAAATAAAATGTAAACAATAATCTCTTACACAAATATCACTCGTGTATTCAATAATTGCATAATTGGTAACATCGATGCCTTTACGATAATCCGCATATATGGAATCAGTATGCCCATATTAACACAAAATAATTGTAAAGACCATCGGATGCACACTATCTATGAGGTTGATGAACTACATCATACCCCCTGGAATAGTGCATTGTGGGATAGAGTGAAAACGCCACCAATTTTGTCATTAATAGATACATTTTATATCCGAAAAGCTTTAAAAAGTGCTATAAGAGGGAATAATTTTGTATAAGAGGGGAAATTAAAGTTGAGAATGACTCAAAAGCATCTGTATTAATTAACATGATATCACCTTTAGCTGTTTAAGCCTCAAATTTGGTTGTACATGATGTTGAATAACTAATAAATGATCCCATCAAACAACCGTGAGCTTATAATAATAAAAACAGATAATGAGGCTAGCCGCTAACTTGACACCTAGTTCTATCATTTAATTATACTGTACATACAACAGTTTTAGTAATAATCTTTCATTTTATGATTGGATATACAACCAGCTTATTCAGTTCAGTATCACCTTTCACTAACTGGGTCAATAACTAGAAAAGACTAAAGTCGTTTCAAAGCTAAATAGGACAATGACGTTTTGCTACTTTACCTTATGGAGATTATATCAGGTGATCAAACTACGGTCAGAGAATTAGATTCTAATTTCAAATTAAGCCATCAAAATTTTTGATCTTTTGTCATTTTTTGATTCAGGATAGAAATGACGCCATACACCTCTGCCATCTTGTCTCCCAAGAGTCAACTTTAATATTCAGAAGACCAGCTGACACGACACGTATCTTTGCTGACAATTGCTTGAGTATTGGAAACGTTTGCAACGAACACGGCAAACTACTGATTCATACTCCAATGAACTGGCTCGTGTCAGCTATTACGACAAAAGACGATATTTTTCATTGGTCAGTGCTCAATTAGATATCAATATTGACTGAAGTATGAAACGATACAAAACTTGATGCGTTGCAAAACCTCATCGATTTTGTCCACTATTATCCCTTTTCCCGCGTTTTGTTATCTACTGATGTAAAATTATTAAAAATGAGTACATTTTCATGACTAAATTTGCAATAACGTTGAATATAATCGTAAACATATTCAGTTATCTATTTTAAAAAGAGCTAGTTTGGTTAAATGCCCTTTTCCTGAGTATTTTTTGATTTTGTTCAAGCTTCTTGACCTTTGTGTATTGAACAATTATAACCACGTACAACCTTTTATAACACATCCACATTTGTCTGTCACTTTACTTTCCTCGCAAAATATGAATGAAAACTGGAAAATATCGATAATTTCTATTTCCTAGAGTGGGCTAAGATGTCTTTGTGTCTGTTAATCAGCCAGACAGGAATTTCTGTGAGAGGTAAAAAAGGGACCGAAACCCAGTATTAACTGAATACAATTCTTGTCATTGCTTTAAACAGGGTGTGTAATTAAAACTGTTCAGTCCAGTAGGTTGACAATACATATTGTATATTATATGGTCATAAGGCAATGTTGTCACAGATTATTTAATACAATATTTTATTTGGCACTGATAGTTAGACATAGCAGAAACTTTTTGATCTTTGTCTAGAAACTGCAAGATTTATTTTGGAAATAGGTCAACATTTTGGAAATTCCGCACTCCCCTGACCACGGGCTTGAATATACATCCCGTACCTGCATCGCATCAGGGGCAATGTTTATATTACATAATAACAAATAATGAAAAATAAAACCAATGACAAGACACAACAAAAGTGATACTACCGTGTTTTCCAGATCTTACTTCTACTTGAAAAAAAACCATTCTAATTTTGCTTCATAGATATTTGATTATGAAAAGTCTTAAGTCTGTAATTAATTTTCTATATTGAGTAAAATGGTGTACAATTGAAATTATCGCAATAACACAGGAACAAAATGATGCCCACCAGATCTTTTTTTGTTGTCTTTTCCCGTCCTACAACTGCCCTGATACGAGTATGCAAAAGTAAGAGAAATATAATCCATAGTTGATGCACTCAATGCTTCATAATTATATAACAATGTCGAGTGAATCACATCATAAAATTATGCCTATTTCATATCATCGAAATGTGCAATATTGCATTTTCAGATTGAAAGAGTAGTAGCTAAAATATGATGATTAATAATTCTTTAGAAAAGAGACATATTAAATTACAGTATCATAAAATTATAGTTTACTCTGTAGACTGGTGACCTAATATTGGTAAAAAGGTGGCGTTCAGCAATACACATTATTTTTCATTCATCCTCCCATAATGCAATCTTCATAAAGAGAGAGCCATACACTGTAGAAATAACAATGCACTACAATTCCAGTTAAAATCCATCCATTCTCTATGGAAGACATGAATTTCAAACGAGATTACCTAAACTGGTGCCCGGGAATGGTTGATTCCGTTTGAAATCTATATTTGTTTTATATAGTGGGTGTGTGGATTTTAACTGGAATTGCCCAATATAGGATCATTACTTCTCAGACACATTTAGAATGATGCATGCCGGGAAGAGCAAAGTCTTTTGCGAATCATCCCGCGTAAATGAATTTCACGACCGGTTTGAGCTTGCGAAGCATGAAGGTTGCAACTAATCAAATTGTTAACAACATTTTTCGCGCCTGTGAAAACGAACATCGCTTGATTGATTGGACCAAGTCACAGTGAATACCGTGCACGTTATTGTGGAGTTCACCGTGTAATGCAGCTAATTTGAGTCTTTTTTTTTCTTCTAAAAATAGCAGGCATTATCTCAAAAAGCGCTGAATAAGCATGTTTGCTCCCATTTTAATGCATTTTCATGTATTGTTTTCTTTATTGATATAAGATATACAATTGAATATATGAATACAAAATCCACCCAAGTCCATACTTTGGACAAATTGAGTTAAGCCTGTCATATGTATGAAAAACAACTAAAATTCATCCTCTGTGTCTATTGAGCATGTGAAAAATAGCATGTATGAAAGAACCACCCAATTCCATGATTTAAGTCTTGTAACACATTGATTGAAATCCAGTATGTATAAAAGTCCACTTGTAACACATTCATTGCTGGAGAGTGACTTTTGAAGAAAAAAAAGGGTTTAATAAAGAAAAGTGTGTGGTTTATATTACATGGCAGAATGCTTATCAACATTATACATACCTGTGTGATTTATTTTGTATTATCTTACTAGTGGTAATCTCATTCCAACATTGTTGTCTTTGTATATGATTCCAAAAACCACCCAAGTCCAGCATTTAAAATGAACCCCACGAAGTCCCTGAAATGCTAATCGTCACACCTAATACAGTTTAGTCCACTCATTTACACGTAAAACTTACCATATTGACCAGGTAAATCTAACTGAAGGAATTAAAATGATACACGGGTTTTTCTCTCAAAATCACTTCCCATGGACTTGGGTGGGTTTTGTATTCATATATTCAATTGTTACAGATTTTAAAAATAACTAGACATTTTCATTACAATGTTATCATGATCGAGCGAGTGTAAGCGAGTCTAGGGATAAACACCGTACGTTATTGTGCCGAATAATATGCCGTATAATTTACAAGCAGATATTAAAACAAGATTTGCGCGGTGTTTGGATGTTAAGAAAATAGAAATAAATCTATAATTTCTTGGTTAATATCCGTTTGTTTTGACGACTGATTAAACCCAGGTCTAAGCATTTGATCGATCGTATCTTACCATTGACTTTGATTTGATTGTTTCTCGGCTTAACTTTGCTGGAATTTATATTTAATATATACACAGAAATAAACGCTAGACTTGCTGAAATACAATATAAATATAATAATGAATTTGATTGTTTCTAGTTATGTAACTAAAAAACGTTTAAAACATTCACGTGTTGAAAGGATTGACATGATTAAGGGGTACACCAAAGAACTGCTAAATATCAAAGAAAAGTTTAAAACTCATATTTTTGTCCGAATAATTTCATAGTAACCATACTCCGTTATCAGCTGTGTGATACTGGTGAATATCTGATGTATGACCTTTACTTTTTTGACCTTTGGAAGGTGTTTTTAGAAGTAGAGTGTCATAGATTTTAGAAAGTTCTCGTCCTCGTCCCTATTAAGGGTGGGGCCGATCAACAGGATCATACACTAGTCATGCATCAGCAGGGTTCGGTTTTTGCCGACAAAGTGGCAAAAACTGCAAGCCTGGTTTAAACCGGCAAAAATGGCAAAAACTGGCAAAAACTTATGTATAGTCATTCAAATGTTAACAAGTACACAGAAAGCTCATAAACAGTAAACATACAACTTTTAATGAATCATTCAACATATTTTTTGTCTCATCAAGTCCTTAAAATGAAAAAGTTTTGAATTTGATATGCCAGATTTCAGTTAAATGCACTAAATGAGCAATGAAAATGCATGCCTTTAATTTCTTAATATGTTATTTTTAATAACAAAATCTGGCCTTGTTACACTCCGGAAAATAATTTTTTAATTCATATAGTAATTCGTTTTGAGATCAAAAATCTGAACTTTAAATCACTTTTTTAGTTTTTGCCATTTTGCCGGCAAAAACTGTTTTTGCCAAGCAGTTAAAACCGTGCTTAAAACCGCGGTTTTTTCCACCTGCGGCAAAAACCTGCGAACCCTGTGCATCAGTATCACACCGCTGATGATTGAGTATTGTTACTCTGAAAATATTCGGACAAAATGTGAGTGTTGTTGACCAGTGTAAAAATTAAGTTTTATTTGATGTCTACTACCAATACGTATAAATCTCTACACTCTCAACTACTAAGTGCGTTTGTATTGTACTTCAATTTGATAGATTTCAAATGGAGCCACCCACCATTTGAAATTCACATTCCCTGTGTGGATGATTAAGGTCATGTCTTCTATAGGGGGTGTATGGATTTCAACTGGAATAGCCCAAAACGAAAATAATATTAGTATTATTACACACGAAAAGAAGACATTCCTTGATTTGTTACATATTTAGTGTAAATACACACAACCAAATCAATTACCAAGCAAAAGTAAATAATTTGTTTGGATGACTCGGAATGTATTGATTGACAAGCAGAAATATTTTAAACAAAATATTACGGTGCATTAAGTCTTTTTATGTAAGCTTTATTTGAATCAAGTTATTTTTAGTCGACAATTTTTTGAAAAACAATTCTTCTATATTTAAATATTGCCGATAACCACACCACGTTAATATTAATATAGTTTCTATCGTAGTAACAAGAAAAAAAGTAAATAATTGAATAATTTGGATGATTGGCTTAAAAAACGCAATTTGAGAGTCACTGTAAGTCAGTAATCTTTAAATTCAGCGCACTGTTGACCTGAACAAACCTGTGAGCAAATAGCCATGATTAATACTGAAGGCCTTGCTGACAAGTGTTACAAAGAAGATTGACTGATAGATTGTAATGTGATAATGATTATCTGGTGGCAAAATTCAGAGTTTTATAAGAATCTGTGCTCCTGGTTTTGATATGAAAGTGAAGGTATATTTGACTCTCAACCGATAGTTGAGCCATCAGTATCGATATATACGGTAATAACATTTAATTCATTTTCAATGATTGGAAATCAAAATTCCGTTTTCTGTTGAAATTTGGCAAATGAACCATGAAATTCTTCGTCATTTGATGCGTACCGTAAGCAGTTGGTCCAGTGTTCAAAGATTCGAGTTCTTAAATGTAGCTCGTAATCGTTTTTGATATCTGAATTTGTGCTTTTAGATTATGAAGAACAGGCACAATATGCGCTGAAAGAATTAATTATGTTTGAGTTTGACATGCAAAATTAAAGCAACAACGTGACAGTAAAATGGAGATAATGGACAACTTTAAGAAAAAGTAACAAAACCATTGCTGTAACTTTCAAGCCTTGATTCAGTCTCAACAAAGGCTGGCTGTTTTTTAATGTATTCTCTTTCGCGAGAGCCGTTCAACTTTGCCAACAACGGTTTCGTTGAATGTTACCTTTTTCATTTTAAATCTTCATTGTTATGATGATTTATCTTTAGATTCAAGCGATTAATCGTAGAACATTGTTATTATCTTGTTGCGAGAAAAAGATTGCACTTTACTACTTAATCTTCTCATCGAAGCGTACATAATATAATAGCTAAAATATACACATTTGTTAAATTCTATAAAGTTTCAATTATTTTCAGAACAAGTTTTGTAACTACATTGAAATATAGTGTTGGTCCTTAGAACCCATAATCACTGCTATCCATTTATCTAGCGCTGAGTCACATTGATTCAGTGTAATTGAGTCCGAGCCTAGCTCGAATCAAGTCCTAGTCCACCATAGTCTGAGTTCAAATTATTATTATTGAGAGTATGTGGACTTCAAATAGAATTTTGCCCTTGCCTTTAATACTATTGGAACAGCGGATATGTACTATGCAATATGCCACCGGATTTGTTTAGAAATAATTCCATTTGAAATTCATACTCCCCCTGTGAAAAATATTTCAAAAATCTTCAGCAGGGGTAGTGTGGATCCCGGGTGTGGATTGTAATGGGTTAGCCCAATTCAGTAATATCGTGATCGAGTGTAAATATTTTACTTCTGATGGTATTTTTGTAGACTCATAATCTAAAGAAACACTGCGACTAGTTGAACTCAAAGTGTAATTATTTGAGCTGTTACTTACTTTGTGTGTTTGAACTAAATTGACGCAGATCCGTTGGTTTATTTTATATCTAAAATTTAAAATGCTGACCCGATTCACGTGAATTACCACTATTTGTATATATATCCGGCAATTCATTTTGAGTTACTTAAAACTAATATCAAGTTGATTTCCACTTTAACGTTGTTGATAAGTGTTTGTCAAATTGAACTGAATTTTGGACATCAAACACTTTGACTTTCAAATTCTATACCGTATGCTATATTGAGTCCATACAGTGAATGTTATTTGAGATCATTTAAAAGGGACGAAGCAGGAATTCAATTGTTTTACAATACAAATGGATTAAGTAGGTACAAATCGGGAGAGGCACTCGCACATATTGACACGCGTCATGTGCCTTGCAATAGACCCCAATAATTTCTGCAAATCGGCCATTCAATAACCCCCTTTGTTCAAAAGTTTACACCCAATGACAATTGTTACGAGCCGGAAAAGACTCAAGGCCATAAAACCTTTTTCCAAGTTTTCACACGAATGCATAACAACACACTGTTGGTATAAGTTAACAAAACTCAAATCTTCAGTAGAAAATGATTGAGAGTAATCACAAAAAAGAACTGAATAAGTATATTTTTGCAAATCTAACTATGCAGTCCAAATCGCTATCTCTGGCGACTGAAGCACAATTCGGAGTCACACTGTAGCACCCGCTTGCGACTAAAGCATAAGTCAGATAATGACTGACAATCGGCTAGAATTGTTTTGTCTATTTTAGGAAAACAAGTCAAAATATTACAGTTTTATTTCACTAATCCTGTATCAATATCCGGACAAATAACCATAGCACATATAATATCCGTAAAGGATATACCAGGCTTGGCGATGGCTTATAATTTGGAGCTCTTATTTCAGAGACAGTAATAAGTGATCAATGGACATCCATAGGGCGTGTTTGCTGCCATGTAGTTCGATATCAAATTTAGACTGTGACTATTGGTTGTTAACTTTGTGTCCTTTTATGCTACTTTTATATTCATACTACGCCGCACTTACTTGGCGGTACGGTGCGTTGCCGATATATTGCAACTCGTCGCATTTCCAAGTTAAAAATGTAACGTGTAATGGTTGACGCCCGCGTGGACGCTTTGAATGGTAACAGGGTGTCTTTCGGGGCTGAAATTTCAAAAGTCAATTGTCTTCCAGCGCTCCGTTTTTGGTAAAATTCAGGGCCTTTTGTCTGCGCGGTCCCAAAACGAGGCCGAAGGAACATACCCGTTTGGTCATATGTGTCACCCTTCGGGGCTAACGGTAACTTTGTGCCATGCAGTTTATATAATTAATGCTTTTACCGGTGCTTTTAAGGGGGTTCGAAACGATGTTTCTGGAAAACAGAAACTGAATTTAGAACCATTTGAATAGATTGAATAAGTTAAGCTAAATACACTGAGCAAAATAGTTTTTGTTTGAAAGAAATCGGACATACGGTTGTCAAGATATACATGTTTTAGTTTCTTTGTATTCTATTGTTTTTGCCAATATATTGATGAAGTTAATGAGGAAAATTGGCATAATGTGCTCATGAATATTCATGTTTGCCAATATTATACCAATATCTTATGAATAAACCTTCATACTACTTTTATTTTATATGATTTTGACATGAAACTTTGCCAATGTGTTTCTATGGCCTAAAACATTAACATGTGATTTTCCGCCCATCTAATTTGCATATTTGCATAATTAATTAGCATTATACTTAAAGCTAATTAATTATGCAAATATGCAAATTAGATGGGCGGGAAAATCACATGTTAAAGGTTTAGGTCATAGAGACACATTGGCAAAGTTTCAGGTCAAAATTCTTAAAGGTAAAAGTAGTATGAAGGTTTATTCATAAAATATTGGGAAAATATTGGCAAAAATTAATATTAATGAGCACATTTTGCCAATTTTCCTCATTAACTTCATCAATATATTGGCATACATTAGAATACAAAGAATCTTTCAACAGCAATATCTCAAAAACCGATCTCAATCAGAGCAACTTGATTTTGACTTTCGTACCACCTTAAGCTGCTTTCAAAACGCAAGCACTATAGTTATTTCAGTGCAGTTGTTAAAAGAAGTTTATGGAGCTTTACTGTAATAACTATAAGCTGGAGAATAATTCAAAGTACAGCCATACCCATTGAACAAGGTTATGGGCTATTCCAGTTAAAATCTATACACCCTTTGTGAAAGGCATGACCTTTATCTCCCACACAAGGTGGTGTAGATTTCAAATGGAATCACCATTCAGGTAATACAATTTGAAATTCACACTCCTTGTGTGGAAGATTAAGGTAATTTTTTCCATATCGAGTGTATGATTTCAACCTAATAGCCTAATATTATAGTATCAAGTGACTCGAATAAGATTTTAATAGAACTATGATAAATTTTCAAAATTGTGGCTAAAGGTTAACGTAATTTCATACACTCCTAGATAGTGAGAACCAATCAGAGCAAACGTTAATAAATTTATAGCCGTGCATTTAATGTTGTACAATTGCACGGGCGCGCACTCCACGTAGTACGTGCAGTGCTTTCGGACGCGTTCATCTAACTTGCGGGTTGATACATTTATATTTGCTTGCATTTTCCAACATTTTAGTGACAATTTTGTTATAAAAATAGCAAAAAACACGGGATTTGTTTCTCGTGTATGAAATAGGTTAATAAATGCGTATCACTTGTTGCTCAAGAAATTGTACAAAATAATGCACTTGTACTGAGATGTTGATGCGTCTAATGCACGAGCCCCGCATCAACATCTCAGTGCGCGTGCATTTTTATGTACAATTTCACTCCCTCCCTACAAGTGATACGCATGTATTAACCTATAATGACCAAAACATTCCCACTGGTCATTCCAATTTAAGGTCATCAAGAAAATAGATGCTAATGTATAAATATTGGATGACTTGTTTGTTTAATTTAAGCAGGAAATTGCATTTATTTTGGAAATACTCGAAATCAACTTTTCTTCACTAACTTAAGAGACCTTTACTAGTGTAAACTGAAAAAGAATTGAAGGAAAAAAGAAACGAGTTAGTAATTGACACGACACGTCGCTTAGATATGAAATGTGTAAATAAGGACCAAAGAAAAATGCGCTTTCATACGGTGATATAGACCTTTTTCTCTTCTTCCCATCATGCACTATTCCAGGGGGGTATGAGTGTCGCAAAATACATCATCTCCCCGGGGGTGTACAGAGTTATGTTCATTGCATTCTGGAATACGGACCTATCGGCTGGTGCCTTCATCACAAAAAAGGAATCACCGATAATCATGATAATGGCGCACGATCACTAATACCTTTCGGGGGCAAAAAACAACATTTCTATGCCTTATTGACATGCTGTCGTCGCGAAAAAAAGTTTTCTGTTATTGACACCTAACTTTGTATACATTTTATAGACCTAGAGGTGAAAAAACTAATGACGGGACACGCAGTGATATTTTGTCGGCGTCCGTTTCACTTTTTTTCGGAGATGAAAATAAAATGTAAACAATAATCTCTTACACAGATGTTCTGCATCGCTCCGTAACTGCATCACTCGTGTATTCAATAATTCCATAATTGGTAACATCGATGGCCTTTACGATAATCCGCATATATGGAATCAGTATGCCTATATTAAGCCAAAATAATTGTAAAGACCATCGGATGCACACTATCTATGAGGTTGATGAACTACGTCATACCCCCTGGAATAGTGCATTGTGGGAAAGAGGGAAAACGGTCAATTTTGAGAGAAGAATTGAACAGTTTGGTAATGGTGTGTGTATAGGTGTGGAGAGGGGGTAAAGTGATGAGGTGGTGGGTGCTCTGGGGCTGGTGCGCATGTGTGGGTGTTTGTTGTACACAGACACAAACACAGGTAAATATATATAATATATTATTCTAGATAAATTTATGTAAAGCATAATATAAATTTCCTCTTGTCCAAACAACATCCGAGCAAACGGAGAGATACTCAGCAAATAACACAGACCGCGCGTGACGTAGCTTCCGTATAGTGGATGGCCCTTGTTTTGTCACTCAAACATGACGGAACGCCATTTTACCACGAATTTATACGCATGTTTGACATGTGTTTGTTCATTTTCTGCCATAAACTATATTTGATCCGCATATTTAGCTTTAGCACACATGTTAACCCAGTGCTGTTATATGATGGCTTGTTTATCATAACTTTGGATAGCTTTAAATTAAATTATTTACAAAGATAAATAAATCAAATTAAATCACTCAGGGCACATCACAATAATAAGGAACAAGATATACCGTATCGAGCAATGTTTGTATACTTCTGTGTTCAATTCAATTTAATTTGCATTTAATTTAAAGTACACACATCTTAAAGCTTTATGACATAATGTCAAATATATGCACATATTTAAACAATTATTTTGGCGGCTATAAGCTTATAATAAAAACAGATAATGAGGCTAGCCAATATCTTGACACCTAGTTCTATCATTTAATTATACTGTACATACAACAGTTTTAGTAATAATCTTTCATTTTATGATTGGATATACAACCAGCTTATTCAGTTCAGTATCACCTTTCACTAACTGGGTCAATAACTAGAAAAGACTAAAGTCGTTTCAGAGCTAAATAGGACAATGACGTTTTGCTACTATACCTTATGGAGCTTATATCAGGTGATCAAACTACGGTCAGAGAATTAGATTCTAATTTCAAATTTAGCCATTTCTGATCTTTTGTCAGTTTTTGATTCAGGATAAAAATGACGCTATACACCTCTGCCATCTTGTCTCCCAAGAGTCAACTTTAATATTCAGAAGACCAGCTGACACGACACTTATCTTTGCTGACAATTGCTTGAGCATTGGAAACGTTTGCAACGAACACGACAAACTGCTGATTGATAAACCAATGAACTGGTTCGTGTCAGTTATTACAACAAAAGGCGATGTTTTTCATTGGCCAGTGCTCAATAAGATATCATTATTGACTGAAGTATGAAATGATACAAAACTTGATGCGTTGCAAAACCTCATCGATTTTGTCCACTATTATCCCTTTTCCCGCGTTTTGTTATCTGCGAAAAATGATATCACAAACTGAAGTAAAGTTATCAAAAAAGGTACATTTTCTTGACTAAATTTGATATAACGTTGAATACAAATCTAAACATATCCAGTTATATATTTAAAAAAAAATAGCTTGGTTAAATGCCCTTTTGTATTTTGTTCAAGCTCCTCGATCTTCTTTTATTGAACATTCATTACCGCGTACAACTTTTCATAACACATCCACATTTGTCTGTCACTTTACTTTCCTCGTAAAATATGAATGAAAACTGGAAAATCTGACGACAAATCGATAATTTCTATTTCGTAGAGTGGGCTAAGATGTCATCGTGTCTGTAAATCAGTCAGACAGGGATCTTGGTGAAAGGTGAAACAAGGGACCGAAAACCAGTATTAACTGAATACAAATCTTGTCATTGCTTTAAACAGGGTGTGTAATTAAAACTGTTCAGTCTAGTAGGTTGACAATGCATATTGTATATAAACTGAGCTCAAAAAGAAAATTTTTTACAACTTGTGAATCACAAGGTCATATCTTAAAATACTGTCAATCAAAATGAACCAAAATTACACACAGGATTAACTTAATACTCTACTCAAAACATATGTCAGTAACCAAGCAGTTGTCCAACTGACACAGCAGCAAAATGCACTGTCATGGGACAGCTTCCTGGACTTCCTTCACTTTCACAGCCCAACATTTGGCACCCAGGACAAAAATTCTGTGAGAATGCACACAAGATCCTTGCACAGATGATAAAATGGTGCTGCTTTCTGCTTTTCATACACTTTTTTCATGAAACAGGGCTGGGCTGTGAATGTGGTCCAGGAAGCTGTCCCATGTCAGTGCATTTTGCTGTTGTGTCAGTTGGATAACTGCTTGGTTACTGACATGTGTTAAGAGTAGAGTATTGAAGTAAATCTGTGTGTAATTTTGGTTCAATTTGATGGACAGGGTTTCAAGATATGACCTTGTGAAAAATTATAAGTTTCTTTTTGACTTCAGTTTATGTTATCACAGATTATTTAATACAATATTGTATTTGGCACTGATAGTTAGACATAGCAGAAACTTAAACATTTTGATCTTTGTCTAGAAACTGCAAGATTTATTTTGGAAATAGGTCAACATTTTGGAAATTCCGCACTCCCCTGACCACGGGCTTGAATATACATCCCGTACCTGCATCGCATCAGGGGCAATGTTTATATTACATATAACAAATAATGAACAATAAAACCAATGACAGGACACAACAAAAGTGATACTACCGTGTGTTTTCCAGATCTTACTTCTACTTTAAAAAAAAAACACATTCTAATTTTGCTTCATAGATATTTGATTATGAAAATTCTTAAGTCTGTAATTAATTTTCTATATTGAGTAAAATGGTGTACAATTGAAATTAGCAATTATCGCAATAACACAGGAACAAAATGATGCCCACCAGATCTTTTTTTTTTGTCTTTTCCCCTCCTACAACTGCCCTGATACGAGTATGCAAAAGTAAGAGAAATATAATCCATAGTTGATGCACTCAATGCATCATAATTATCGAGTGAATCATATCATAAAATTATGCCTATTTCATATCATCGAAATGTGCAATATTGCATTTTCAGATTGAAAGAGGAGTAGCTAAAATAATTCTTTAGAAAAGAGACATATTAAATTACAGTATCATAAAATTATAGTTTACTCTATAGACTGGTGACCTAATATTGGTAAATAGGTGGCGTTCGACAATCCACGTTATGTTTCATTCATCCTCCCATAATGCAATCTTCATGAAGAGAGAGCCATGCACTGTAGAAATAACAATGCACTATAATTCCAGTTAAAATCCATCCACACTCTATGGAAGACATGAATTTCAAACGAGATTACTTAAACTGGTACCCGGGAATGGTTGACTCCGTTTGAAATCTATATGTGTTTTTTATAGTGGGTGTGTGGATTTTAACTGGAATTGCCCAATATAGGATCATCACTTTCTAGATATATTTAGAAGTCAGTTTTTAAAATTTAAATATGTTTGAATGTTAATGGTTAAGGACGTTTTCACGTATTTTTGTGGGACCTGAGAGCACATCAGACATATCGTGTAGGAATTGGACATGAATTTATGATTTTTAACATGGCTTTGCTTACAAATGGACTAAAAACTATAGTTGGAAAATGAAAAATGCAGGGTTCGTGATGTAGTATCCTGAAAATACATTATGAAAAGGACTAAATACCATTTCATCGTAGAATGATGCATGCCGGGAAGAGCAAAGTCTTTTGCGAATCATCCCGCGTAAATGAATTTCACGACCGGTTTGAGCTTGCGAATCATGAAGGTTGCAACTAATCAAATTGTTAACAACATTTTTCGCGCCTGTGAAAACGAACATCGCTTGATTGATTGGACCAAGTCACAGTGAATACCATGCAAGTTATTGTGGAGTTCACCGTGTACTGTAGCTAATTTGAGTCTTTTTTTCTTCTAAAAATAGCAGGCATTATCTCAAAAAGCGCTGAATAAGCATGTTTGCTCCCATTTTAATGCATTTCCATGTTTTGTTTTCTTTATTGATATAAGATTTACAATTGTTACAGATTTAAAAAATAAGTACACATTTTCCTTATAATGTTATCATGATCGAGCGAGTGTAAGCGAGTCTAAGGATAAACACCGTACGTTATTGTGCCGAATAATATGCCGTATAATTTACAAGCAGATATTAAAACAAGATTTGCGCGGTTTTTGGATGTTAAGAAAATAGAAATAAATCTATAATATCTTGGTTAATATCTGTTTGTTTTGACGACTGATTAAACACAGGTCTAAGCATTTGATCGATCGTGTCTTACCATTGACTTTGATTTGATTGTTTCTCGGCTTAACTTTGCCGGAATTTATATGTAATAAAAAGAAATAAACGCCAGACTTGCTGAAATACAATATAAATATAATATAAAAGAAAACACCTAATGTCATAAATATTGGATTTTGGATTTAATTGTTTAACTGTAAAAAACGTTTAAAACATTCACGTGTTGAAAGGATTACCATGATTAAAGAATACACTAGAGAACTACTAAATATCAAAGAAAAGTTTATAACTATTAAACGACACTCTCTTTTTTGTCCGAATAATAGCAGAGTAACCATACTCCGTCATCAGCGGTGTGATACAGGTGAATAACTGATGTATAACGTTTACTTCCTGTTGACAATATCCTTTTGGAAGGTGTTTCTAGAAGTACCATAGAGTGCCATAGATTTTCGAATGTTTTCGACCCGTCCCTATTAAGGGTAGGGCTGGTCAATAGGAAGTTAAGGTCATACATCAGTCATTCACCAGTATCATACCGCTGATGATGGAGTATGGTTACTCTGAAATTATTCAGACAACAACGTGAGTGTTGTTGACTAGTTGTTAAGTTTTCTCTGATATCTACTACCAATACGTATAAATCTCTACACTCTCAACTACTAAAAATACCTTTGTATTGCACTTGAATTTGAATGTCGGCTAGGTAATTATGTTAAACGTCTTATGCAACGCACTATTTCAGTTTGAATCCATGCAACCCCCATGGAAGGCATGATCTTAATCTTCCATACAGGGAGAGTAGATTTCAAATGGAGCCACCCATACAGGTAACCCCATTTGAAATTCACACCCCGTGTGGAATATTAAGGTCATGTCTTCCATAGGCATGATATGGGGTGTATGGAATACCCCAATGATAGAAACGAAAATAATAGTATAGTATTATTACACATGAAAAGTAGACATTCCTTGATTTTTTGTTACATATTATGTTTAAATACACACAACCAAATCAATTACCAAGCAAAAGTAACCATAATTCGTTTGGATGACTCGGAATGTATTGATTGACAAGCAGAAATATTTTAAACAAAATATTGCGGTGCAATAAATCGTTTTATGTAAGCTTCATTTCAATCAAGTTATTTTTAGTCGACAATTTTTGAAAAACGATTCTTCTACATTTAAATATTGCCGATAACCACACCACGTTTATATTAATATACTTTCTATCGTAGTACAAGAAGGCCAAAAAAAATTGAATAATTATAAAACAACAATGAAGAAAACTTCACTTTTTTGGATGATTGGCTTACAAAACACAATTTGAGAGTCACTGTACGTCAGTTATCTTAAAATTCAGCGCGCTGTTGACCTGAACAAACCTGTGAGCAAATAGTCATGATTAATACTGAAGGCTCTGCTGACAAGTGTTACAAAGAAAGAGGATTGGCGGATAGATTGTAATGTGATAATGATTATCTGGTGGCAAAATTCAGAGTTTTACAAGAATCTGTGTTCCTGGTTTTGATATGAAAGTGAAGGTATATTTGACTCTCAACCGATAGTTGAGCCATAAGTATCGATATTAATTCATCTTCAATGATCAATGATTGGAAATCAAAATTCCGTTTTCTATTACAATTTGGCGTATGAACCATGAAAGTACTTGGATCAAGTCCTAGTCCACCAGAGTCTGAGCTCAAATTATTTAGAGCATATCTGAAGTCGGTGCTAAGACTGACCCTGTCCAAGCAAAACTTTGAGAGCATGTGGACTTCAAATAACATTTTGCCCTTGCCTTCATTACCATTGCAACAGCGGATATGTACTAATCACTTTAAGCCGCCAGCTTTGTTTAGAAATACTTCCATTTGAAATTCATACTCCTCCTGTGGAAGATATTTCAAAACTCTTCCACAGAGGTAGTGTGGATTGCAAATGGGATAGCCCAATTGAGTGTGATCGAGGGGAAGTATTTTACTTCTGACAGTATTTGTGCAGACATCTAATCAAAGTACCACTCATAATCTCCAGAAGCACCAAGACTAGTTGAACTCAAAGTGTAATTATTTGAGCTGGACGTCACTTACTTTGTGTGTTTGAACTAAATTGACGCAAATCCGTTGGTTTAAAATTTGAAATGCTGACCTCAGTGATTCACGTGAATGACCACGATTTGTTCAGATATCAATACATACTAATATCAAGTTGATTTCCAACTTTAACGTTGTTGATAAGTGTTTGGTAAAATTAACTGAATTTTGGACATCAAACAATTTGACTTTTAAATTCAATATGCTATATTGAGTCCATACTGTGAATGTTATTTGAGGTCGTTTAAAAGGGATGAAGCAGAAATTCAACTGTTTTACAAATGGATTAGGTCAACACTTAGTTTGTAATATTGACATGTTGTCCTTATCTTTTTTATCATACGCTTGGCAAATTATTTTATGAATATGTACAATCGGGGTGAGGCACTCACAAATAAATGTTTCTGCAAAACTGCCATTTCAATGACTTTTTTCAAACGCTTACACCCAATGACAATAATTGTTAGGAGTCGGAAAAGACTCAAGGCCATAAAACCTTTTTCCAAGTTTTCACACGAATGCATAACAACACAATGTTTGTATAAGTTAACAAAATTCAAATGTTCAATGAAAAGTAAAAATTAAATGATTGAGAGTATTCACAAAAAAGAGCTAAATAAGTGTATTAAGCCTAAGTATGGTGTCTAAATCGCTATCTGTGGCGACTGAAGCACCAAGTCGGAGACACTATAGCAACCGCTGGTGACTGAAGCATAAGTCAGATAAAGACTGATATTCGGCTAGAATTTTCTGTCTATTTTAGGAAAACAAGTGAAAATATTACAGTTTTATTTCACTAGTCCTGTATCAATTTCCGGACAGATAACCATAGCACATATAATATCCGTAAAGGATATACCAGGCTTGACGATGGCTTACAATGTGGAGCTTTTATTTCAGAAACAGTAATAAGTGATCAATGGATATCCATTGGGCGTGTTTGCTACCGATTTTGTTTGTGACTATTGGTTGTTAACTTTGCGTCCTTTTATGCAACCTGTAAAAGTTCGTTCATACTATGCCGCAAGTGCGGTGCGATGCGTTGCCGATATATTGCAACTCGTCGCATTTCCAAGTTACAAATGTATTTAACTTTCTTGCGATACCACAATGCAGTATTTTGCAGTGCGGCAACGCATCGCACCGCAAAGTAATTGCGGCGTGGTATGACCGGGCCTTAAGGGTTAACGCCCGCGTGGATGCTTTGACGGCGTATTGGTAACAGGGGTCTTTCGGAGCTGAAATTACCAAAACCAAGGATCTTCTAGCTCTCTGTTTTTGGTAAAATGCGTGGGTCTTTTGGCTGCGCGGTCCAAAAACGAGACCGAAGGAGCATACCCGTTTGGTCATTTGTGTTCACCTTCGGGGCTAACGGCAAATTTGTGCCATGCAGTTTAAATAATTAATGATTTTACCGGCATTTTAAAACTGCTTTCAAAACGCAAGCACTATATTTTTTCAGTGCAGTTGTTAAAGGAAGTTTATTGAGCTTCACTGTAATGACTACAGTCCGGAGAATTATTCAAAGTACAACCATACCCATTGAATAATGTTATGCGCTATTCCAGTTTAAATCTATACACCTCCTGAGAAAGACATGACCTTAATCTCCCACACAGGATGTGTAGATTTCAAATGTAATCACCATTCAGGTAATTCAGTTTGAAATTCACACTCCTTGTGTGGAAGATTAAGCTCATGTTTCCATATGGAGTGTATGATTTCATCTGGAATAGCCTAATATTACAATATCAAGTGACTCGAATGAGATGTTAATAGAACTATGATAAATTTTCAAAATTGTGGTTAAAGGTTAACGTAATTTCATAGACTCCCAGATAGTGAGAACCAATCTGAGCAAACGTTAGTAAATTTCTAGCCATGTGTTTAATGTTGCACACTCGCGCACTCCGCGTAGTACGTGCAGTGCTTTCGGACGCATTCATCTTACTTGCGGGTTGCATTTGCTTGCATTTTCCAACATTTTTAGTGACGATTTTGTTATAAAAATAGCAAAATTCATGGGATTTTTTTCTCGTGTTTGAAATTAATTAATTTAATTTAATAAATGCGTATCACTTGTTGCTCAAGAAATTGTACAAAATAATGCACTTGTACTGAGATGTTGATGCGTCAATGCACGCGCCCCGCATAAACATCTCAGTGCGCGTGCATTATTTTGTACAATTTCACTCCCAACAAGTGATACGCATGTATTAACCTATAAATGACCAAGAAATTTCCACTCATTCCAATTTAAGGTCATCAAGAAAATAGATGCTAAAGTATAAATAGTGGATGACTTATTTGTTTAATTTAAGCAGGAAATTGTATTTATTTTTGAACTACTCGAAATTAACTTTTCTTTACAAATTAAAGATACCTTTATTCCCAAGATTGAAAGCCAATAAAATGAAGGAAACGAGTTAATAATTGACATGACACGTAGCTTATTTTGAAATGTGTATTAAACAAGGACCAAAGAAAAATGCACTTTCATATAGTGATATTTTGATTGAAGACGCCGAGAATGGAAAGTGGAACATTTATAATAAATTTCGTAATGGTGTGTGAATATAGGTGTGGAAAGGGGGTAAGATGGTGAGGTGGTGGGGTGTTATGGTGCTGTTTTGCATGTGTGTGTGTGGGTGTTTGTTGAACACAGACACAAACACATGTAAATATATATAATATATTATTCTAGATAAATTTATGTAAGCATAATATAAATTTCCTTTTGTCCAAACAACATCCGAGCGCGGGACGGAGAGATACTCAGCAAATAACACAGACCGCGTGTGACGTAGCTTCCGTATAGTGGATGGCCCTTGTTTTGTCACTCAAACATGACGGAACGCCATTTTTACTACGAATTTACACGCATGTTTGACATGTGTTTGTTCATTTTCTGCCATAAACTATTTTTGATCCGCATATTTAGCTTCGGCAGACAAGTCAACCCTGTGCTGTTATATTATGGCTTGTTTATTATAACTTTGGATGGCTTTAAAAGATGGCAAATTAGTCTTTGAACCTAATTTAAATATGGGTTCGGAATATTTGCATTTTGCAAGCATTTTATTTTGCTTTTCTGTTAATATTTGATTTGCAAAGTGCCGCATCTCCGTTATTTTCCTATTTGTCTCCATTTTAGGCTATTATTATGGCTTTTATAAACAGAAATGCTACAAAGAATTTTCCTAAATAATATAGTTATTTATTCAAAAGGATTTTCATTTGATAGGAGTTAATAATAAGGAATAAGATATATCGGACAATGTCTTGTGTACTTCTGTGTTCAATTCAATTTAATTTGCATTTAATTTAAAGTACACGAATCTTAAAGCTTATGAGATAAGGTCAAATATATGCCAACATTTATTTTGGTGGCTTATAGCTTATAATAAAAACAGATAATGAGGCTAGCCGCTAACTTGACACCTAGTTCTATCATTTAATTATACTGTACATACAACAGTTTTAGTAATAATCTTTCATTTTATGATTGGATATACAACCAGCTTATTCGGTTCAGTATCACCTTTCACTAACTGGGTCAATAACTAGAAAAGACTTAAGTAGTTTCAGAGCTAAATATCGGCTAAAATAGGACAATGACGTTTTGTGGAGCTTATATCAGGTGATCAAGCTACGGTCAGAGATTTGGATTCAAATTTTAAATTAAGCCATCGAAATTTCTGATCTTGTGTCAGTTTTGATTTAGGATAGAAATGACGCCATACACCTCTGCCATCTTGTCTCCCAAGAGTCAACTTTAATATTCAGAAGACCAGCTGACACGACACTTATCTTTGCTCACAATTGCTTGAGTATTGAAAACGTTTGCAACGAACACGACAAACTGCTGATTGATAAACCAATGAAATGGCTCGTGTCAGCTATTACAACAAAAGACGATATTTTTCATTGGCCAGTGCTCAATCAGATATCATTATTGACTGAAGTATGAAATGATTCAAAACTTGATGCGCTGCAAAACCTCATCGATTTTGTCCACTACTTATCCCCTTTCCCGCGTTTTGTTGTCTGCGAAAAATTATATCACAAACTGATGTAAACATTTTTAAAAGGCACATTTTCATGACCTATTTTGAAATAACGTTGAATATAATCGTAAACATATTCAGTTATCTATTTTAAAAAGAGCTAGCTTGGTTAAATGCCCTTTTCCTGAGTATTTTAGATTTTGTTCAAGCTTCTTGTGACCTTTTTGTATTGAACATTCATTACCACGTACAACTTTTCATAACACATCCACATTTGTCTGTCACTTTACATCCTCACAAAATATGAATGAAAACTGGAAAATCTGACGACAAATCAATAATTTCTATTTCCTAGAGTAGGCTAAGATGTCTTTGTGTCTGTTAATCAGCCAGACAGGGATTTCTGTGAAAAAAGGACCGAAAACCAGTATTAATGGAATACAAATCTTGTCATTGCTTTAAACAGGGTGTGTAATTAAAACTGTTCAGTCCAGTAGGTTGACAATACATATTGTATACATGTATATGGTCATAAGGCAATGTTGTCACAGATTATTTAATACAATATTGTATTTGGCACTGATAGTTAGACATAACAGAAACTTAAAATTTTTGATCTTTGTCTAGAAACTGCAAGATTTATTTTGGAAAAAGGTCAACATTCCGCACTCCCCTGACCACGGGCTTGAATATACATCCCGTACCTGCATCGCATCAGGGGCAATGTTTATATTACATATAACAAATAATGAAAAATAAAACCAATGACAGGACACAACAAAAGTGATACTACCGTGTGTTTTCCAGATCTTACTTCTACTTGAAAAAAAAAAACATTCCAATTTTGCTTCATAGATATTTGATTATGAAAATTCTTAAGTCTGTAATTAATTATCTATATTGAGTAAATGGTGTACAATTGAAATTAGCAATTATCGCAATAACACAGGAACAAAATGATGCCTACCAGATCTTTTTTTTTGTCTTTTCCCCTCCTGCAACTGCCCTGATACGAGTATGCAAAAGTAAGAGAAATATAATCCATAGTTGATGCACTCAATGCATCATAATTATATAACAATGTCGAGTGAATCACATCATAAAATTATGCCTATTTCACTTCATCGAAATATGCAATGTTGCATTTTCAGATTTAGTAGTAGCTAAAATATGATGATTAATAATTCTTTAGAAAAGAGACATATTAAATTACAGTATCATAAAATTATAGTTTACTCTATAGACTGGTGACCTAATATTGGTAAATAGGTGGCGTTCGACAATCCACGTTATGTTTCATTCATCCTCCCATAATGCAATCTTCATGAAGAGAGAGCCATGCACTGTAGAAATAACAATGCACTATAATTCCAGTTAAAATCCATCCACACTCTATGGAAGACATGAATTTCAAACGAGATTACCTAAACTGGTGCCCGGGAATATGGTTTGAAATCTATATTTGTTTTATATAGTGGGTGTGTGAATTTTAACTGGAATTGCCCAATATAGGATCATCACTTTTCAGACACATTTAGAAGTCAGTTTTTTTAAATATTTTAAGGACTCGGATAGCGACGTTTTCGTGTAGGTTTTGGACATGAATTACGATTTTTAACATGGCTTTGCTTACAAATGGACTAAAAACTATAGTTATGATATTTAGCATGGAAAATGTAGGGTTCGTGATGTAGTATCCTGAAAATACATTATGAAAAGGACTAAATACCATTTCACCGTAGAATGATGCATGCCGGGAAGAGCAAGGTCTTTTGCGAGTCATCCTGCGTAAATGAATTTCACGACCGGTTTGAGCTTGCGAAGCATGAAGGTTGCAACTAATCAAATTGTTAACAACATTTTTCGCGCCTGTGAAAACGAACATCGCTTGATTGATTCGACCAAGTCATAGTGAATACCGTGCAAGTTATGGTGGAGTTCACCGTGTAATGCAGCTAATTTGAGTCTTTTTTTCTTCTAAAAATAACAGGCATTAGCTCAAAAAGAGCTGAATAAGCATGTTTGCTCCCATTTTAATGCATTTTCATGTATTGTTTTCTTTATTGATATAAGATATACAATTGTTACAGATTTTAAAAATAACTACACATTTTCCTCATAATGTTATCATGATCGAGCGAGTGAAAGCGAGTCTATGGATAAACACCGTACGTTATTGTGCCGAATAATATGCCGTATAATTTACAAGCAGATATTAAAACAAGATTTGCGCGGTGTTTGGATGTTAAGAAAATAGAAATAAATCTATAATTTCTTGGTTAATATCCGTTTGTTTTGACGACTGATTAAACACAGGTCTAAGCATTTGATCGATCGTATCTTACCATTGACTTTGATTTGATTGTTTCTCGGCTTAACTTTGCTGGAATTTGTATGTTATGTATACAAAGAAATAAACGCTAGACTTGCTGAAATACAATATAAATATAATATAAATGAAACAGTGCTTTAAAACACCTAATATCATAAATATTGGGTTTTGGATTTAATTGTTTAACTGTAAAAACGTTTAAAACATTCACGTGTTAAAAGTATTTTAATACTTTTAACACGTGAATGTTAAAACACGATTAAGGAATACACTAGAGAACTACTAAATATCAAAGAAAAGTTTATAACTATTAAACGACACTCTCGTTTTTGTCCGAATAATATCAGAGTAACCATATTCCGTCATCAGCGGTATGGTACTGGTGAATAACTGATGTATGACCTTTATTCTCTGTTGACAATGTCTTTTTTTGACCTTTGGAAGGTGTTTTTAGAAGTAGAGTGTCATAGATTTTAGAAAGTTCTCGGCTCCATTGAGAGTGGTGCTGTTCAACAGGATGTAAATTATCGGACAAAAATGTGAGTGTTGTTAATACTTAATACTTGTTAATACTTTATATTGCACTTCAATTTGTCAAACTTCGTATGCAATGGGCTATTCCAGTTTAAATTCATGCACTCGCTATGGAATACATGACTTTACTCTCCCTGTTTAAACTTCCTGTGTGGATGATTAAGGGCATGTCTTGCATAGGGGTGTATGGATTTCAACTGGAATAGCTCGACACGATATAATAGTATTATTACATATGAAAAGAAGACATTCCTTGATTTGTTACATATTAAGTTTAAATACACACAACCAAATCAATTACCAAGCAAAAGTAAATAATTCGTTTGGATGGCTCGGAATGTATTGATTGACAAGCAGAAATATTTTAAATAAAATATTACGGTGCATTAAATCTTTTTATGTAAGCTTCATTTGAATCAAGCTATTTTTAGTCGACAATTTTTTGAAAAACAATTCTTCTACATTTAAATATTGCCGATAACCACACGTTAATATTAATATTGTTTCTATTGTAGCACAAGAAGAAAAAGAAAATAATTAAAATATGACAAAAAAACAATGAAGAAAACTTTGTTGGATGATTGGCTTAACAAACACAATTTGAGAGTCACTGTACACGCAGAGAAATATTTACAAAACATTATGTAAGTATAGAACCTCATAATAATTAAGTAAAATTTACCTCAGAACTATGTAATAATTACCAAAATTATGTAAAATTTTAATTAATTTTACCCAAATTAATTAAAATTTTACATAATTCGGTAAATATTACATAGTTCTGAGGTAAATTTTACTTAATTATTATGAGGTTCTATACTTACATAATGTTTTGTAAATATTTCTCTGAGTGTACGTCAGTAATCTTTAGATTCAGCGCACTGTTGACCTGAACAAACCTGTGAGCAAATAGCCATGATTAACACTGAAGGCTTTTATTTCAAGTGTTACAAAAAAGTTGACTGATTGCTACGTGACAATGATTATTCTGGTAGCCAAATGCCGAGTCTTATAAGAATCTATGCTCCTGGTTTTGATATGAAAGTGAAGGTACATATCGATATATAATGAGATTTAATTCATCTATGTAGATTAAAAGTCACAATTCCGTTTTCTGTGTAGTATATTTTGAATATATTTTATATGAACCATGAAAATACTGCGTCATTTTATGTGTACCATAAGCAGTTGGTCCAATGTTCAGAGAGTCGGCTGGACATTTAACAGTCATCGAAGTAAACTTTATAAATCTAATGACATGTACTTAAAGTGTATGTAGCTGAGAAGAAAAAAGTAGCGTAGTCATCACTTTTGTAAAGGGTGGGTAAAGGGGGGAGGCAAGACAAATTTTAAGAGGGGAGAACTTGGTACAAAAAGGCCTAAAAAATCTTAAATATCGGAGCGGCCACCATCCTACAGCAGTGGCGCAGCGTCATAGGGACACGGGAGCCCCTTGCCCCCAAAGCGATCTGAAATTTTAAAAATCCCATAGGAAAATTACTGAAAAACGGCTTGTGTTCCCCATCAGACCCGGTGCCCCCAATCATGGTCGGTGCACCCCTAATGTAATGACCCACGCTACGCCACTGTCCTACAGGGGGCAAGGGGGCAATACTTTTCACAAGGGGGCATCTGCCCTCTTTGCCCCCTGGCTACGCCACTGGAGGAAAAGCCGTCCATCATAGTGCAGTTATGTCCACGGCAAAATCACCGTGACATTTCCAGCCATAAACCCGCTTAGTGAAGATTAAACCGAGATATGCAGTACTAAACCATTATAGTAATCGTTTGTCCAATGAAAATTTATTACCACGTGATAAAATTAATCCAATGATCGATCGAATTGTACGCTATTGACATGTACGGGCGGAGCTCCACTGACCGAGTTTTGTAGTCTTTTACACTGGTTTGCTGTCATTTACTCATCAAGGCGGTGGCCCCCGATATTATAAGGACTATGCTAATGATTTAAAGATTGACATGTAGAGAATAAATCATACTTGATTGACAGAAAGTACTAAATTTGTACCTTGTTTCGTGACATCCCTCTTCCAAATGCGACCAAGCCAGGGCAAAAGCAAAATGTGCATTGGAATAACACGGGAGTTATGATAGATGGTAGGATTTCTTTCTCATACAAATGTATGGTCCCCCGTTATTAAAGCTTGTACCGGGTTGAAAATTCAGATATTTTGAAAGAATAAGTAATTGAAACATAGAGCAAGTATTTAAATCATAGCATTTATACGTTTTGATATATGACGCTAACTAGTTCATCTCCTTCATCTCCTATATCTACAACACAGCGCTACCAGTCAATTGCCTATTGTGAGTGCCCCTGTGTTGTCTGCATACATGTAGGCAACAATAACTGCATGATGTCATTTTGACCTTTCGTATTGAAGATATGAAAGTGTATGTAGCTGGGGGAAAAGCCGTCTATCATTTGAAATTTTTGACTTTTCGTATTGAAGATATAAAAAATAGGTCTTTTGGGGGGAAAATTTAATTTTGGGTCATTTTGGAATCTATTCAAACATTGATTACTACAATTTAAGGAGTTAAGCCACATGCCCAAAATTGGTCCCCATATAAATGAAATCTACCTTAGCCTGCCTATTACTGTATGGAACCTATAAGTATTCAAGTGAAGTCAGTAAAGGTTTAATTTAGTACAATGACTTGCATCAAACCGTGGAGCAACTGTCAATAAACTAAAAGTGACAATTTTATGGAAATTGTTCAAATTAAAGTTTAACCTCACTGGTGAAAATAGCCAGAAATAAATGCATAGATAGAAATAATAGATAGTAGTATAGTCACTTAGTCAAGTAATCTTTTCAAATTATTCTAGCTAAGGTCAGGAAGGATAAAACGCAAGGACTAACACAATAATTGCAATAACACTACCGTTCATTTTCATTCAAATGCAAAACAAAAACATTTAATATCTTTTTCAGAAGGTACAATGGGTTGCTGCTAAAAGTGAATTCTCATTTTGTTGACTTCATAGGTGAACAAGATCATCGCTAACACCTTTGAAAATGTTTTTGTTGTCGCTGATAATGGTTACTTATTTTCAAAGTACTAAACGGATTATTTAAACAAAATCAACACAACATTTCAGAGAAAATGTGATTGGCCTGACCGCAGATTGCACATGTGTTTTTGTAGGGACTTAACTAAACAATAAACTGAAAACAGAAAAGACACTATTGGCTAAACGAAAATAAATCTTTATCTTATTAATCTGAGGAAGGGGTAGTACAAAGCCTCTAATCATGTTCCATTCGGTGCACAATTGCCCAAATAAAACACCAAATAACTTGAGTTAATTGTTAGATCTACTTCACGCTTATTTAGCAAAGCAAAACACCTTATCGTGGGAGGATGACCCAGTGGCGTAGCGTAGGTTATCATATTGAGGGGGGGGGGGCGCCGACCATGAAGGGGGGGGGGTTGTCACCGGGTCTGATTGGGGCACAAGCCGTTTTTTGGCAACTTTCCTAAGGGATTTTCTCAATTTTGCAACCGATTGGGGGGCACGTGCCCTTATGACTCTATGCCACTGGGCCCGATCATCGAGGGAAAGGGAGAACCTCAAATATTTTAGGTGATATATAGATATGGAGCCAAAGTGTTCTGGTGAGAATCCCATATTTGTACATTTTTAGCTAAAGATCAATTGTTATCATATGATGGTTATATTAAAAAGCCAATTATTCAAAAGATTTTAATTTGCATATCAAAATTAGTAGCTTGAATTTAGCTGAAATTGTTCTTGTGGGTATACCAAAGTCGTGCAATGTATATGCAATTGCCATACCTTATGTTAATTTCATTCAAACTATAAAATACCCAAACGCATATCAATTGTGTATACCTTGGAAGCCAGAAGCTCGTGTAAACATCTCATGACACTGATTCACTCCATAAGGATACAAAAAACCACTACATTATGACTATGTATCCTTGACACCTGATACAAATTAAAAAAACCCAAAAAAACCCACCAATTTCAGATACGACATTTTGTCATTCGGAAGAAGAACTCAACCTTGACCTTTCTTTTCATTTTCTGTTTGTGACACGTGTCAGCTCGCATGAATAGATCATTTGTGATTGATAAGATTAAATGCTCTTTGTTGTGAAACGAAATTGCGTTATTGAAGAAATTATCTCGTGTTGTTATCTTATTTATTGCTTACCATGCGAAGATGTAAGGGGATGAAATATACATTTGAAGGAAAATATAGAAATTGCAAATTATTCTTAATGCTCTACGTGCTAGCCATAAGCTTCAACATAAAAAGTCCAAGTTTCGAGATATTTTGTCGAAATATCAAGAGCTATCGTAAGAACCACTGAACCAATACTAGGCTTGTTTGTACTCATTTTAATGCATTTTTCATGCTGATTCCAAATATGGTCATGAAAGTTTACATTTCTGACATTTTTGAATTTTGAATTATTTTTTTTAAAACTTGTCGTCTGCAGTCGACATCTCGAGCGTGGTATCTAAGCTTTATATTACGCATTTTTGTTAAGTTTTAATTGCATGCTGTCACACTATTCTCAAAAATGAACGATCAAAAAAGTTGTTAATAAATTCTATGGTTGCAAATATGTTAACGTGACATACCACCATAGAAATATTAGCATAATCATCATAGAAAACAAAATATTGGAGCAGTGGTTCTCTAATGAGAGAATTGAACAAAACGTTCATATAAATTTGTAAGCGCTCTTTTAGGTACCAACCATTGTTTTAGTGAATATGGACAAACCTACCACATAATAGTGTATGCTAGCATAATAGTGAGGTGGGCAGGTGATATATATAGATGTTCCCCACTTCTATGTAACATATCTGCCACACTATAAGAGCTACTTAAATCATGTTATAAAAGGTAATTCAAAAGGGTAATTCTGGTCATTTGAAGGGGATCGAGCGGTAAGCTTTAAAAAATCAAATTAATGGTTGCCAATCATTTTGATACAATCTGTACCTATAGTATGTTTTTTACTATTATATAAAAACTAAAGAAAGGTCGAAAAGGCAAACTAGAGGTGAGAGTGACCTTATTGTGTAAATTAAATAATTAAAGATCACAAAGATTAGTGACGATTATTCCAGCTCTTTTTCAATCAACCGACAGATGCATTGTAACTATCCTAAAATTGAATTATAATCAAGTTAACTCTGGTTATTGAAATTACAACCAGCTTATAAAATGTCAATCTTGTTAATGCCTTAATACACCGTACGCTGATTCGTATTGATAAAATATTTGTCAGAAGTTAGCTGGTTAATATCATTACGTGTAATTTGAATTTCTTTGATGGTTTTGAATTATTTGTTTCTATAATAATGTATATGTAAGTTTGAATGTTAATTGGTGCCGGAATAGTATTTCATTTATTTTATCACAATGATAATTTGTAGGAGAAAGCAGTATTCTCACCAGTTTGATAACAACATGTGTTGGCTTGAAATAAAGTAGAACACCTTTTTGAACACTTAGGTCCGTATGCACAAAAGAGTTAGACCATGAGTTAGACCTGTTCTAAGTGAAATTTAGTCCCAGGAGAAAGGACATTTTCCTTTGCATTTGCTTAAATTATTTTGTATTATTATTAAACATTGCATTTTAATCTTTAGAATTTGCTAGCTATTCTAGGAATTAAGGAAATAATAGTAAAGGGTCATTCCTGATGGAGCTAAATTCCACTTAGACCAGGTCTAACTTTAGACCCGGTCTAATTATTTTGTGCATACGGACCTTAATGTGGACAAAGTAAAAAAGTAAATGTAAATGCAAAAAGTATGAATACCATTTAAACACCTTTTTAAACGGTATTCATAAAAAATACATGTGCAATTTGCGGTCAGGCCAATCACATTTTCTCTGAAATGCTGTGTTGATTTTGTTTAAATAATCCTTTTAGTACTTTGAAAATAAACAGCATTTGAGCACCTTTATATAAAACACTCTATATGAAAACTGCCGTTTATATGTTTATATATTTTTAACACCATAATATGCTAAAATGTGGCACAATTCGAACTCATCAGAAGCGTCTGAACATAGTAGTGTTCGAATTTTGAAAACCAGTGGGTGTGGTGTTTATGTCTCGGGTGTCTGATTATGTGTGGTGTGGTGTGGTGATAAGTAAAGGGTGTTTTGTGTTCAAGTTCTTGTGCTCTCTTGCGAGCGAGAGGGCTCATGTCTTTATGCATGAGGTTCAATGGTATTGGTAATCAATATGCAGATGAAATATGATACATTATCTCCAACATCTTGTAATAATATCTGTGAAATCCTTGAAGATGAAGAGAAGATCTGTTTTTCAAGTACTTATTTTATTTGTCTTCATTTATACATTATTATGAACACAGTACACTATATTATCTGGTACTTATCCTCAATTCTTGACCTAAATAAAGCATTATATCGGTTTACTAACGTAGTAATAACAAGCATTGCAATGATTATATGTTCTTATAACAATACATTAAGCCAACCCTGTTTCCGTATAATTTTGTTCTAATATTTTTGTAACCTTCAAAAACTACTTCATTGATATCGTATACTTGAAGTTGAACTTGAAGAGAAAATGGCTGCTTGGTAAAGATGCTTTATGAAATGTATTATACATACCAGACATTGTATTTGAAGAAGAAAATGCTGCCCAGAGATAATCAGTTTTGGTAGTTTAGTTAATAAATAAATAGATAAATAAATAAATAAATAAATAAATAAATAAATAAACAAACAAACAAACAAACAAACAAACAAACAAACAAACAAATAAATAAATAAATAAATAAATAAATAAATAAATAAATAAATAAATAAATAAATAAATATATATATAAAAATAAATAAATATATATATAAATAAATATATTAATAATAATAATAATAATAATAATAATAATAATAATAATAATAATAATAATAATAATAATAATAATAATAATAATATTTTAACATATAGGCCTAAGTGTCGCGTTAATTTTTTCGACGTAAATAATTTGGCCCATGATTAATCTAAAATAGGCAGCTATTGGCTGCTGGTTCCAATAAATTATGATATATATGTCTTTGGGATATACAGTGGTAAACATAACCGGTATCGGTACTTAATTCTTTTGGGCACAATGTCACAATAAGCCTTTTCGAGATATGGCGGACACAATAGGATGGCGCTGCACGAAGTGGGTAAAGTCTTTTGAATTTGCCGGGTTTTACCCACATTGAAGACTGCCCTCCTTTTATATACGCCATTCTACAAAAAGGCAATTGGTGTGATTTATACTAAATTGCCAAGATCTCGCTTCAACGCTCGAAGTTATTCCGGATGGTTTGAAGCCTTGTACGCTAACCCGGATCTGTCTATGCTGCATCGCACAGATAAATATTATTATACTCGCTATGCGTACTTCTAATGCGTACTCCTAATCTTAATGTGAAATAAGCACATGATCAGCGCCGCCGATATTTTATTGTCATTCGAATGTCGGATTTCACGAGCCGCGTTCAAACTCGTGCGTTGAGAATCCAAATACACGACTCCCTGGAGACTCAGCATAATGGAATTTGTGGTAACGGTCTAAATTTGGGCGCGGAAAAAGAGCAGGAAGGAAGCATTCTTTGAAGTGATATTACCTATTGGTCATATCATGATATAGTAGGTGTACAAGTAGTTAATAAACGTATAAAACCGTCGCGGTCCCAAATGGTGAAAAACAGGACAAACAAGTTCAGGGTGTTTGAAAAAGTACAATATATCAATACAGGATTAAGTTTAGTATGGTAACAACATCATCAAATCGCACAAGACGTAAAATCAAGTATTTAGCTTCTGATGAAAGCTCGCCAAATGATTCCTCTTTGAATATGTTACTTATATCGTAGGAGGCTATCCTCCTACGATTCTTGAATTTGTATGTGGCCACGAGCTTGCTTCATTTTCAGTGAAATAGTGTGAGTGCTTGGGTACATGGTATTAGGTTTTGATAAATTGTGGTGTAGTAATTAATGGATATTGAATTGTTTTTTCTATTGCGATTTGTGTAGTGGAGCGTGACAGGGTAGAAAAATGTGTTTTGGGAAGAGTTGATGATTTAATGAATGTGGTGTTAATGAATGTTTGGACTGGTTTTTGTGGAGTTTCAAGGGTTAATATTAATTGGAATTTGCAGTGGGAATTGTTAAAGTTTGTTTAGTTGAACTTGGCCAAATTGTTTGTTTTCAGTTGATGGAGATTAATGGAGAGTGTATTAACATATGGACTGATGAGGTTGTGAATGCACAATGATCCCTTGGGAGTAGTAAAAGGTGTTTACTAGAAGTGAAATACCAGTAGTGATTTTAGGAGTTGTAAGTGCAGCAAGTAATCGGGCAAGTAATGTGATATTGATTGAATGCACTTGAACCGAGTTCAAGGTTGTAGGAGGTTGTAACCAAATAATTTAGTTACTTTGAACTCAGAAAGTTTTGTAGATGACTTGTGTGATGTAGCTGCTGTAAGGTGAGTGGGTGCTGTTTGTGTTATTCTTAATTGTGCATAATATGGGACGTTTGTTTTAAAGGAGCTGTTATATTAGTGGCAGGATTGGTGTGGCTGTTTTGTAATGAAGGGAGTGGTGTTCATACTAGCTAAGGGGTGTTCAGTTGTAAGTATGCGAAGGTACTTTCACACTAGCTGTATTGCGAGAGGGGGTATTTAACTCGAGTAAACTGGGTATTTATACCTCGAGTAAAGTGCCCAGTTGTGGTAAGCGTGTGGTACTGTAGGCTTACCCCATTGACTCATTACAAAACGTTTGTTTAAAGCTTTAAAGACAGATATTACCAGTATAGTACTTGAGGAACATGTCACTAACCATTTGCTTGCCTCATCAGGGTATAGATAGTACCCGGGAGATAGTAAACCTTAGAGGAGAAGGCCCTGTAAGAATGGGTGACCATTGGGAGAGTCTGTTTAATATTCAGTAGTAACACTAACATCAATCCCCATCGCACCAGTTCTTTTGCCCAATATTTCTGTACAATAATTGAATGACCTTTGAATGTGCTAGGTACAAAAACTCATATTCCAAAAGATGAGGTCAAATTTGAGCAATGATTGGTATTATGCTGGTGAACGATAGCCTTTACGGAGATGGTGTCACTGTACATATCCACAGATTATAGGGACTGTGGTATATATGAACTTGACCAGGTCAGTGACTTTCTCTGTCAAAACATATTATGGTATTGTTTCAGTGCGAAAGGGGAGATATATATCTGAACAAAATGATCATATAGTGCAATTATCTTGATTGTATCAATCAGTCAAAAGTCTTTTTGAAACCAGTTTTATGATGTAAGTAAGTTGATGTAACAACTTATATATGAACCTTTGTTTGAGATAAAGAGGTATTGCAACAATGTTAATATGTCTTCACATCCGAACTGGATAATATTTTGATGGATTTGGACAGATTTGTTGGGTGATTTGTGTTTGTAATTTTTGCTATTCGTGATGTGTATTTTGAGTTGTGTTGGTGGAAAAGGTAAGCTTCTGAACCAAGTTTGAACTGATGAATGCCAATGGAACATGTAGTATGAATTGAGGGAATCATTCTAAAAATTGTCAATTGATCAGAATTTTCAGCAGTAGGCCTATGATTGATCAGAATGAAATGGGGGGAAATCAAGATCACTAGTTCTTATTGACAGAACGAACTCATAAGAGTCATAAGTTCTGAATATTGGGGGAAATATCTCAGGTTTGGGCATATAGCCACAAAAAAAATGGTATTTATAAACAAGCAACAAGTTAATAGGTCATCACTGGAGTGATTGGTTTCTGGCCCCCAAGTAAACCATATAATAACAAAGCTATTGTGGCACTCGACTGCCCATCTATATGCTTGTTCATTCAAATGTAAACTTGCATGTAGTGCCCGTCTAAACGCACTCGCATGTAGCTACATGTAACATTACGTTTGGGAATTGGAAAGAACCTTCTGATAAATCATGCATGACTCAATTACAAATCTCTACATCCCTTTCTTCTTGTCTATTGATATTTTGAATAGTGTTTATCTTTCCATACACTTCTAGTGCCCGTTTCTATTCATCGTTATGTATTCTTCTCCCGTGCATTATTTTCGCGAACTACCCTTCACAGCCCAAATTATATAAACCTGCACGCTAAACAATGCATTATCTAAAACCTGCACGCTAAACAATAGATTCTAGATAATACGTGCACGCTCAAATACTAGAAATACAACTTTCACATAACCATATAGTAGAGTTAGGTGACGCTTTCGACACAGAGGTCACATAACTATTATAATTGTCTGTTCGATATATATACCATCAAAAAAGTACGAATATACATTCTGTGGTGTTAAAATGGTATAGTTACAAACGGTGTTCTATAATAGGGTACAATTACCGAATAGGGTGCAACTCGCTAGACTTGAGTCCAGTCCTCGTTTACGGAGTTTAGGGTTAGGGTTTAGGGTTGGGGTAGGGCAGTCTTGTAATAAGACTAGTAGAGTTGCACCCTATTCGGCAATCGCTCGTGCAAATATCATTGTCATAAATTATGATTAATGACCTCAAATAAATCAAACATCAAATGAGAATAATCGAGCTTCTATTAATTAAAAGGGCCAAAAACAGGTGGATCATAATTATACAAGATGACACCATTGCAAAATATTCAGCATTTTACAAATGAAATACATGTAGGCCTATATCTAAAATAACATAGCCGGGCCAGGGAAACACACACTAGCGCATAATATCATGATCATGCTTTATAATACCATAGGGCTTCAAACACATGTGTTTGAAAGCCTATGACAATACTGAACAAATTGTTAAATCCCAATGTCGTGTGTTTTAATATAAGTAGATTTTAAAGTTCAAATTATAGAGCTATAAAGTCCAGTTGATATTCATCGTAGTACTAGTCGGACATCTAAATCGATCGTTTCCAAGTGAACTGGTTCAGTGCTCTCTGTGTTCGAAACCACGATATTAAATGATCACAACATAAAGTCAATTGGTTACAAACCATGCGTGAATAAGTTACTAAAGTATGACGTATGGCGCAATCGATACCATTGATAGTTAACTTATACAGGGATTGATTTTCTTTACCAGTTAAATGCTACGTAGCTGGTCAATGTCCTGACGGTGTTTTTAAAATGTAAGATATTTTCCTAATATTAAAACTAATATAATGAATGCAGCAATTAATATTGCCTATTGTTTTAATAGGCCTACACTCAAAGTGTATGACGGATAATGTACTCGTGCAAATACATTCGTCAAGATAATTGCACTTGCCATGGAGTTATTGCATTTAGCTCTTGAGCCTATCGGCTCTCGAGCTAAATGCAATAACTCCACGGCGCGTGCGATTATCTTGACGAATGCATTGCACTCAGTTCATTATCCTTATCCTAATAGATAGCGCCCTGATCGATTCTTCCTGCATATCAATATGCTTCATTTACATTACATTACAGAGATCGGACACTAATCCCTACCATAACAAACCATGTATAGACTCTACATGCAAATACAGGTGATATAACAGGTCTATATTACAGGATTAGATTAGTAAACTATGATCTATTTGCAAGTATTATATTGATTGAGCAGGAAAGATTTGATACTATTTTTTGTATAGTAGTCTAGTTGCCGGCGTGCGTTATTTCTTTCTGCAACCATAATGGGCCACAATGCGATAACACATAGTACATACATGTAATTAATAGGCCTATGAGGCTAGATATAACACGAGTTTATTACCATTATTATTTCCTCTTACTTAATAAAATAAAAAGAAATCGATAGAATTAAAATTCTATAACGGTTTACCTGGGGTTCGAACCCACAACCTTCGTATCCATAGTCTAATGCCTACACGACTGTGCTATGATTCGTTGTGCCAGAAAGGTGTTTGTTTATGATACTTATTGATTACGGAATAAACTGCATACACACAATATACTATTACTAGTATAATAAATACGAATATAATCCTAACCCTAACCCTAATCCCTAACCCTAACCCTTACCCTACCCTAACCCTAACCCCTAACCCTAACCCTAACCCTAACCCTAACCCTAACCCTAACCCCTACCCCTAACCCCTAACCCCTAACCATAACCATAAGACCCTAACCCTAAGACCCTAACCCTGACAATAATGAACCTTGCCTCGGACTATGCGGTTAGTGATATATTGCGGCCCATTATGGTTGCAGAAAGAAATTATTTATGTCCTCTTTTGCACAATTACTGTATTTTTGTGGGACCTGAATTTCACATTTTTATGATGACGACATAGACTCGCTTGCCAGTCCTATATACGCCGTACCTATGTATATTGAGGACTGGCTTACGCCATTTTGGATGTCAATGGGAAATACACACTTAACGATTTGCGCCGGTTAGAAACTTCTTTAAAATTTCATCAATGTATATAAATGTGGTACCAACTGTATTGTGCTTGATAATTTAAGACTCGGTTGAAACAAAATTAAGGATCGAAAGCATTTAAGTGTCCAAAAAGGCAAAATTATCGTCAAAGTTCTGCCGAAATCGGCACACTTGCGAAGGGTTCAGAATTCGAATCAGGAACGAAAATATCCGATCTTTGCGATCAAAAACACAAAATTACAACTTTAAACATACTATTGGCAAAAGACATTATTACCAAACAATATAGAATAGAAAATTTGACATCATTTTCTCAAAATAATGAAAAAATTTGCTCACTAGACATCGAAAAAGTACGCAATCCAATTCCCGTTCAAACGCGTGGGAAACTGAAGGTGCATAATCGTGACTAATGATGACATGTATGATGCAAACTCATAGGTGTTGTGCGTTTGGCAAGTTGGGAGGGGTGGGGGTTCAAAATGACCCCATAGGATTATAAAATTGCTCAAATACCTCTTTCAAATATATCAAATTATTTACATAAACAAAAACAAATAAATAAATAAATAAATAAATAAATAAATAAATAAATAAATAAACAAAAAAAATTGAACAAATTTTAGCGTAGCATTAAAATCATAAATATAACCATTGCTGGCAGGAGGACTCGAACCAACGATATTGATATCAGCAGTCAGATGCTCTACCATTGAGCTAAATGACAGCATCTACTGATGAGCGTCGAGTTTTTAGCTTATACAGTGTTTGTCTGTGATAATGTCGCCTCGTGAAAGAAAGAAATATAAAATCTCAATTTGTAATTTAAATTTATTTGATAATTTTCTAACCTATATTTTCTTTCGAGCAGGGACAAATATTTCCCCTTTTATCTAATTTGACCGCTATATAAGAATCTATTTCTTTTATTACTGATTTAATTCCGCGATTTGTTCCATTAAGCAATATCAAAGATTAATGTCACACATCTCACAACAGATATTTAGTTGGTCTAGTGGTCTTTCACAGTGCTGTTTAACCGGGAGGTACCGAGATCGATTCCCACCTCTGCCTGCAATTTTTTAAAGACTGGGAAATAATAACCTGACATTCGCCGCTGACATTCGTACTTCAGTAGCGAGTTATAACTTGTTAAACTTTGCTCCTTCCGTAAAAGGGTACATTATTTCTTCTTTTTTTTCACATTGCTGGTATTAAATATCAAATGGTCATAATTGGCGGTCACTTCAAATCATCCCCAACTGAACTAGGTTCAGGAATTTCCTCTCATTGTTAACTGTTGGTTAACCCACCACTTGAGAATAAAGGACTATGATAGGTGCAACAGGATTACCTACGGGATTATCTCAAGGATATAATTCTGTTCTCCATCCTTTTCTTACATCTTCTCTGATATGTGCTAGTGTCAATGGTTATTGTTAAAAGGCAATAAGGTGTGTAATTGCAATATTTCCTCTGAATAGGAAAGACTCTCTACATCGAGTTATGTATGCTGGTGGTTCGCAATACTGTTATTTAAGAGAAGGTATCTTCCAAATCCAAATTCAAATGAGTTACAAGTGACGATTTTACATGTAAGATATCTTACATGTAGCGAGCCCGGGGGGCACTCCCACTTTGGAGGTCACGCGTATGTAGGGCTGTTAAGACCCCTTTTTCAGCGTCGCTCTACCCAAAAACCCCATATTTTTTACGAACACATGTTCTGTCACCCGAAGGCCCCTTATTTTTCCATTTGATCTGTCACCCAAAGACCCTTATTTTTCAATTTGAACAGCAATTTTCATTTATCACTGATTTTGTTACCTATTATTTGACAAAACAAAGAAATTTGAAGCCTTTTTGAACTAAAAATTTGATTTTTGAGGTTTTTTTGACACTGTTTCGGCTCTCACCCAAAGGTTCCAAAGGTCATGTTCTCACCCAATGACCCCATATTTTTTACATTTTGCTCTCACCGAATGCCCCTTACTGCGAAAGTGCCAGCCCTACACCTATATCCATTTCATATTGAAGTGCCCCCCGGGGTAGCGAAGTACATTCGAATGTAAGGCCAGTGTGAACAAGACTTGCTTGTAAACTCGCATGTAAGCATGACCTTGATGACCCAATTCTATTCTGATTGTGCATAATCATGGCATAATTTACCAGTGAAGGTCACTCTTACTTTTGAGTTGGCTCATAGACCATGTTGGCTTACAAGTATTAAAGTCCCCTGTGGACACACACTCGCTTGCAGCCTAGTCTCACTTCCCTGGTATAATTTAATTGCCGGCTTGCTTGTAAGTAGGCTACCGTCTAAACACACCTAATTTGCAGTTGGTGGTGCAATAGGAAAGGTTTTGGGAAGGATATCAGCCTTTGGTAGGGCATTAGGCACAACTAACCACCAACATCCTAACAACCAAGCCCCAACCCCACCTCATCACCGCCTCCATCCAGAGTTACAACAGCCATCACAGAAAAAACCTACGATATATGTGGCTCGAGAGCCACAGCGGCTCTAGTTTTATATTGTATATAAGAACAAGAACGTGTTTAATAGCATCATCCCCTTGGTGGTGTACCAGTATTATACACTGTTCTATAGGCCATTCACTTTTTTGGTAAACCCAAAGCCTTTGAAATTATCATACCAATGCGTACGTCTTTAGCGCTCCATCGTTTTACGCAAGGTCAAGCGCAGTTACGATGCGCGCATCGGGGGTGACATATGAATAGAGTTGAAAATGGTAAATACGTGAATACACATTTTTTTTGCTTCTAAATATCCATCCCCCCAAAAAATGTAAATCAGAATCAGATCAATTTGCTAAGAGACAGCAAACACTATAATTATTTAAAAAAACCCACCTTTTACATGTTTTTCCACTTTTTCAACAAAAATATTAGTGACGTTTGTAATCTTGTCAGGTTGCTACTTTAGATTCCGGACTGCTGGCGGTCAACTGTGTGTTTTTGTCGGTCACTTCATTTTGCCCTTCTTGAATGAACAGAGACGAAGAAGTGCTATAAACACTTTTTCTCCATTTACTTTAAATAATCTTGATTGTTTTTTATTCATGCTAAATGTTACTGTATTAATACTTTTATTTTTAATTTCTCGTGCGATTGCACCTTTAAAAAGGTGGCACAATGATTTTAATCCAAAGTAGAATTGTTTATTATAAAAGCCAGTGCTAGCTAAAAATGACATTCATTTAATTAATACCGTTTAAACTATAAGGCCATCGGTATTTATACACAAGACGTTGTTGATAAAATAGTGGTCAACAATAGACAAATTTGTTACCCTGAAGAAATAAATAGTACACCTGCGCGATGAGTATTGGGGTGTGGGCGTTGGTTTTTGCCTTCAATCGGGGATACATTCCATTTTTTTAACCTGTAATTGGGGATATACCGCCAACCGGGGATATCCCCGATTTTTAAACGGACTCTATACAGGGTAACAGGGGATATAAAGCGTGTTCAGACACTCTACAGGGCAATAGGGGGTGATGTCTCCATTTGCCCTGTAGAGAGTCGGGAATGTTAGACATTTTCCTAGTCAACTGGGGAAGATCGGGCTCTATTATGTGCCAACTGGGTGTCCCCATTTTCATGGTTACGCAACCTGTGTAAAATGTGTGTATCCCCGATTGAAGGGAAAAACCAGTGGGGGTGGGTGTGGGTGGTGTAGGGGGTGTGTGTGGGAGTCCTTTGGGATGTGAGCTCCCGGGATAAAAGCAGTGAGCGGCAGTAGGTTCGTCAATGGAATTATACATACAATGTTGGTTTAAGGTTGCTAATGCCCTATTATTATCATTTGTTTTTGCTCTTCACTTTTACAAAAAAAAAAAAAAAAAAAGGGTCAACAATTCACAACTTCTGTCGACAAAAATACAGGGTGTAACAATAAAATTTGTACAATTTTGAAAATAGAATGACACAAGGATGCCGCTTATGTTTTGGTTTGATATTTATATGTCTATCAAGACAATTTCTTTAGCCACCAGATAAGCTTTGTTCCAATAACATCGATGGTATACAAGTGAAGATATGGCCAATTATGTAACCTAGTCTTAAAACCGCTTGGGCCACTTTTGTGTTACAAAAGTGACTGGATAGAGTTGAACCAAGGACCAGCCTGGACGGTGCTCTTATAATAGGTAGTTTTAAACAATGGGGTATTCGAAGTGGTAGGAATGATTACATAATAAAATATCTTCTTGAGTTTTTGAAAGTCACAACTAAGCACTGAAATAACAACCTCATTTACTAGAAATCGTGGCTGCAGCTCAACAACTTCAATCCCAATTCTCGTTGGAAGAGCGTATGTTTATAGTTGTGACATTCGGTAGCACATGGATTCAAGCAGAAACTACAAGATCACGTCTTCCATCAAGGCATACAATTACATATAACTATGAGAAGTATGTAAAAGTATGAGAAATGTGTCAACAGAAATGTTGGCAATAGTGGTCTCCCCAGAACAGCTAAAAGCCCAGCTGAACTTCAAAATTTTATTGTTTTGTACTTATGGATGCAAAAACTGTTCTCAGTTTTACCAATGATATCTCAGGGATATGAGAAATTACTTTATCTATAAGATAATTTGAAAGAATTTTCATGACTTCATTTATAGAGTTAAAGAAATATCATATTACTTGTTATTAAGTTGGTGTTAATAATACGAAGAAACACCACTTATAATTCTATTGTGTCAGTTCTTGGATGTTTAATGCACGATAAGCATATCTACGCGGTTCAAACTTGATATGCACAAACATGGCAAAAGTGGCCCAACACGTTTTCTGGACGATTTAATTAATCGAACATAACTTTTGAACCCAATCTAGTAAAGAAACCAACTAAGTGTCTTCTTTTAGACAAGATATTACTGATTGTATTGCATATAACATTTGTGCTTTAACTCTTTTAGTTTGTTCCTGAGAAGTCAAAATGCAATTGTACAAATTTTATTGTTACACCCTGTAGTTGTGTCCTCCGTTACTGTTTAAACTGAAATATCTGAACAAAATGTTTGTTATTAACACCTCCTCCGCGGCTTTTAAGCTTATAATAACTTCAAAGATAACAATATCTTAATAATCAATTCTTAATGTTTTATTGGGAATACGTTTTTTCATCGTTCAAGTGACCGTATCAAATAAGGAACAAGTTGATGCTATCAGTTTCATTTCTCATTTAAAATGATATGAATAGTGATAAATAGTGACCAATGTCAAACATCATTATTAAGTAAATAGAAATACCAAAGGTGTCCATTCAGGCGTGATCGTTATATTTTTTAAAAGCTGTTATCAGTATAAAATGCAACAATATCTTTGAAACTTGTAGAGTGCTTTCGCTTAAATTAAGGGACAGCCCAAGATTTACTTTCTCGCACGTGGGCGTGGCACTTGACGTCGCTATAGCGTCATTACAACAAACCAGTCCGATTCTACTAATGTTTTAACTAAAGAAGATGTGATTACTCAGTGAACCATAATTCGATGGGAAAAATTGCTCATTGAACTATACTACTGGAACAAAATATTTCTAGCATGTTATAAACCTGTTACCAAGTGATAACATTTGATGACAACATTACCGCAGGTGATGGTTCATCACTGATTCCCCATCTGGCTCACAAATTGTCCTTGGCTGTTTGACAAACTGGTTAACTAGTCATATCAGGGATAGCGAAAGAATCCACTTTTCGGTAAATCCCATAAGCTTTTGCGGGTAGACCTCTAATGTCGTCACGCTGATGCGGACATCATTACTGCGCACTTACTTCACGGCTTGCATATGCGCAGTAACGATGTGCGCTCAAATGACGATATCTCAGGTATTCCCATGGGCTCTTGTTGGATTATTCTTTCTGTTTAATTTTATTTTAATTACTTAACCCTAGAACTACTGAGCCATATTTTGTAACATGGACTACGAAGGGGGTGGGGGTGGAACCCCCTAATATTCAATTATAAACGTCATATACCGTCATATTTGATACCAATGTATTTAGCTATAAAGGGTGTATTCTATCCAGTGATATCAAAATAAGTACAAATATTTCCCAAATAATGTCGCTATGATGTCAAAATGTGAGGACGAAAATGCGATTTTAACCGAATTATCTCATAAATATAAAATGAAATTAATTACTATTTCAATCTAACTAAAGTAAACAGTATGTAGCTCTTAGAATCATTTTACAAGAGCGAAATGAAAATCATTGATTTTACTGTATAAACCAATGGTTGGGCTCAACCCCCACCCATGGTCGTTTGTGATGGCCGGTCCTACCCCCGGGTAAGGTGCTGGGGTAAAAATGGTATCACTGAAATGAGCGCAAAGGATGGATCTACGGTTACCTTAGGTCGTTTGGGCGTAAACGAGCGCGTGTTTTATGACGGGTAGTTCTAGGGTTAATGTCAATTCAAGAAATAAATGGCTGGTGTTACCAACAGATGTAACTCGTGGTCTTCCACGTCTTGTGACGCCTTGTCACAAAAATATATTTAACATTGCATGTTTCAATATGGGATTAAGTAAACAATAACGACTGATGTGAATAACGACATTTGTATTGATTATCACATGTTTTAACTTCCTCCAAATTCACGAAACAAAAAGAATAATCCAATGTGAGCCGAACACATTTCTTTCAATGGATACTGAATACAAGGCAATAGGATTTTGCTTAACTTTAAAATCTTGGGTTGCTATCGTTTAAATGTACCCTGCAACATCAATATTGGGACCATTGCAACAAATGAGGTATCATAATGCGCAAAAACAAATTCTGCGTCGCATGTATATCCCAACTTTGGCAAACAATTACCTCTTTGGGAATAATGAATATTCATTAGGGGGTAGTTACTTTTTTAATGTGTTTATGAACACGCAAGCAAACATTGCAGTCACACTCCGACAAAAATGACAGAAGAAGTGCAACGAAAGGTCCGTCCACATAGATAGCATGTTGGTTTTCTGTCGCCTTACAGTAAAATAATAATTTAAAAGCATCATAAAATGTCTAGACAATGCTATTGTTATTGAAGAAGAGTTAATACGTGAGTAATGGAACTCTTATGTTTCTTTTATAGTTTTGCGATTTTTGCATTTTTATTTCTCACTTTGTCTGGTGTGCAAAGGTACAAACAATAGACATCGATTGGATTATGTACACCATCATTGATTACACTTTTAGAAATACGAGTATATCAGTAAAAAAAGTAAAACTGCTGATATAAGATTTGAGAGCATACTCTTATTGAACAATGGCTTGAGGACAGCTGCTCTCATGGAACATCTTGCTTGCCCCATAACCGCCATGATATTTTATATTTTGGGCCTTTTTTGACCATTTTCGTCAAATTTTGCCCCCTGTAAGCCCCGCCATAGTGGTTTCCCAAAATGAAGCAACTAAATATACTAAAGAGATTGACAAGCACCTTAAGATATAACGATTTTGTAGCAGCGAGTGTGCAGCAACTTTGCTAGGTTTTGTCACGGATTTTTGTCTACTTTCAAATGGAGAAACATTATAACCGACGTAAATATACACAGATAACTGCAAGCAGCTGGACTGCTAGCAATTTTCAGGTTGTTTTTACAGAATATTCCTTGTTTAATAACAACTACAAACTAATGGATATCTGCTATAAATCTGTACAGATTTACAGTTGGTGCCCACTTTTGGAGGCATTTAAAAAATCCATGTGAAATATATATCTATGAAATGCTAGTTTAAAAAACGGTAACTTGCTGTTAAAGTCAAAAACACCGAAAAATGTAAAATAACAAAAAATAATAACAGTGTACCCACGATATTAATTCCATTAATGTTTGGCACTAAACTAGTCTGCCTCGTTTTCAATACATAGAATTATGTCAAATTTTGAAAAGCTATACATGAAAAAACCACATCTCAATATTGGACAGCCAGGTCTTCCTTTTCCATTCAACAATTTTGCATTAAGGTAACGATAATGGGTCTGCTACACATGGGACCTATTGTGTGTGTTCCAAATAATAGCCTATATGTCAGTTCAATAGGTTCTAAATGGGTTACAGTAACACGTGGCACAAGATCTACTTAACTTTGCTTTGAGTGCAAATCTCAATTTCTTGATCAAGCTTTCTTTAAGGTTCAAACAAATTCATTCAGACCAATTCTACACACTCACACAGACATATACTGGACATTGATGCATTCTAATCACGTATCAACGATTCTCGACTGAAGCTTATTTTTTTACAGAATGTTTTTTGTTTTGCTACTAGTGCGTTAACAACTACCAACCAATGGATATTTTCTATAAATCTATAGATTTACAGTTGATGTCCACTTTTGGGGGCATATTCAAAATAAAATCCCTGTAAAATATCTATGAAAATCCAGTTAAAAAATGGTAACTTACTGTTAAAAGAAAAACAAAAACAAAACACCGCAAACTGTAAAATATCAAAAAATAATAACAGTGTACTTCTAACACACGATATTAATTCCATTATAATGCTTGGCACTAGACTAGTCTGCTTCGTTTTTCAATACATAGAATTATGTCAAATTTTGAACAGCTATACATGAAAAAAAAAACATCTCAATATTGGACAGTCAAGTCGTCCATTTCCATTCAACAATTTTGCATTAAGGAAACGATAATGGGTCTGCTACACATGGGACCTATTGTGTATGTTCCAAATAATAGCCGACAGTTCAATAGGTTCTAAATGGGTTAAAATAACACGTGACACAAGATCTACTTAACTTTGCTTTGAGTGCAAAATCTCAATTTCTTGATCAAGCTTTCTTTATGATTCAAACTAATTCATTCAGACCACTTCTACACACTCACACAAAAATATACAGAATTGGACATAGGTCAAAATTCAATGTAGATTTCATTTTCATTTTAGACGAGGCGCCAGAATATCATGATAGGTGATAAAGGACTATTATTGTATGGAGTGCTTTCTGAAGAGCAATCACTTATAAAGGAACCCGCACCATTTTTGTTGAAAATTGACAAAAACTTTCATCAAGATTTAACGATTTTTACGATGTTTGAGTTCTAACTGCACTATTTAAAATATGAAAAGATTATAACCTGGCTATCCTGATTTTCATTCTTTCTTTTCTGTTCTCATGGTGCTGACCAAGGGCTTTTAGCAGTGTATGTCAGGCTTTTCCAAAAGCTCTATTGCAATATTACCGGGAAACACTCACATGTAAAGGTGATATGGGTATATGCGGCAGTCAATGGTCCCTTTTAAGACGCCCTGGCATTTCCAAAGACCCACATTTGGCTGCAGTTGTTTAGCATTAACGTGCGTTGATATTTTGCTCAAGTTTGGACAACAATGAAATCGCTTTACAAGATTATAATTTGACCTAATTTTAGTTCACTAGACCCCCCCCCCAATGGTAAAATGTCAGATCCTGTTTTGCCAGGAAATATACCAGTTCCTAAAGTTCGGCGCACACCCTTACCACTGCCTGCGGGAATTACCATGATTACTTTATTAAAGCTATTATTACTATTATTACTACATCCTCCTACGGTGTACCCCCTCCCCCAAACAATAACACACCTTTTGTGACATCATCAGGGAAGTAATAAATCACTGTGTTCACTTACACCATTCTAGTAATATCAGGACAGTATTATTATGAACATGAAAGTCGCTCAACATTGTTGGTTGTTTGAAAACTGAGGGCGCTATTCTTGCAAGATATTTTCCATGAGATCTGTTATACTTAATGGCATTTAAAGTGATACATTACCTTGTTTTAAAATTTTAGAGCAATACGAGTTTAATCCCCGGCACACTCCTGTTTGTTCTCCCTGCTGTGTGATAGATCAAGGTAATGTCTTCCATGAAGGGTGTATGGATTTCAACTGGAATAGCATATTTTAAGCGGAAGCTCTGGTTCTGGAAAACGCACTTTACTAACATAATTGTTAGTGTATTTAATAAAATTCAACAGGAAGATGAAAGAAACGGGAGAAGAAGTTCCGTTCTTCTTCATTCAGCACTGATGGATGAGTACATTTTCTTATTCAATTTGTGCGGGAGGTCATGTCTTCCACAGTGGGCATATTGATTTCAACTGGAATAGCCCGACGCATCTTTACCTCTAATAGACATGTTTATTAGGGCTTGAGCAGTATTGTGGAAATACTGTAGCGCGGTGTATCAAATGATCTACAAAATGTATTGCACATTAAATCAAATACGTGTATAATGGTTATTGTTGTTGAAGTAGGGAAGTGTACTAATAGCAGTTAATTTGATTGTTACCATACTATTCAAGGTCAATAAAAAAGTAATCGTGAGGAGAAATGGTTTAATCATGTTAATGGTTGATGATATTTCCCTCTTTGATGTCATGTCTTATCTGATTCTTTCTAATGGCATAACGTACAGAACACAATTACGTGGTTTTTCTTCTACGACTACTTGTATTAACTGTCACCCCTTTTTGCTCTTCTTTTTTAGGTTGGTGAGATATCATTGTTATAACGGATGCAAACAACATAATACAATATTGAAACCAGATAGTTTTCTTCACGCATGACCATATTCTTTGTCAAATGCATCAATTACCGAGTGTGTCAGATACAACCAGCTCAGATAATTATAGACGACAACCATGAATTTACATCAAATCATGGATCACTTTATGCTCAAACTGTAGTTTTGCCGTACAGAACTCGCCGATCAAACCAGGATTTTTGAGACACATATAATTATTACTGTTAAATCCAGGATTATTTTCTAAATATCTTAGATCATTTTGTTTTAAAGTACCAATGGCATGAGCATTCAAATTACAAATTCTCAATGTTACCTGAGAGGAACATATATCTGGGAAAGTTTCCTTATGCCCAATAACATTATTCTACCAGTCATCACATTTATTATTCGCATATTTAACCGATCATTATTTACAGCAACATACACATATTTTTCATTTGCATAATTCTTACGTGTGGAATCGAAAGCTTAGGCTACCCATATTAATCTTCGCTTATCACTATGTAGGCCTATGTCTATAAATCCTTGAAACCAAAGCGTTCAAGAAAGTCTATTATACAGTTTCAAAGCTTTAGAAATCTGGGACACTACATGAATGGTTCGGGTAACCTACATAGTAAACGATAAGCTTCAGACGAGAATCTTTGATATGTGATCAGAATGCATTGGTGACCAGTGGGCGGGCGATATACGGGTGTGTTTAATCTACCCAGAATACACTGCTATAATTGTGACAGAGCGTGACTCAGTGTTTAGAATACTCTCTTCTGTTTCATAAGGTCCCGCGTTCAGTGGTAGAAACTTTCTGGGGTATTGACTTTGAAAAAAAAAGGTTGAATTTAATTGGCAACATCTGTAGATTAAATTCACCTTTTCGCTCTCTTAATAGTGCAGTTAGAGCTGGGCAAATAAACTATCAGAGTTCAGCGTGGACGATAAACCGTTGATTCCATGTTAGAGAACCATACCTAGAGAGATATACAGGTTTTTTTTTCTCTGGCTTATCTGCCTATGCATGTTATGTTTTTATTGTAATTTGGTAGTGTGCGATTGAAATGTGGTAGTGTGCGATGAGTGGTCCTTCTTTACCCCGTATACATTAGGATCTTTAAAAACTACTTGTATGAAAACCCTTTTCTTACTCTGCAACAACCGAACAACGGATATACGTCTCACCTTATATTGGAAACACTTTTGGATACAATAAAATGGTGACGAGAAATGGTTTAATCATGTTAATTGTTGATATTTGTTTCTATTATTGATGTGATGTCTTATAATATATTTCTGGTAGTAGGCCTATAAAATACATGATACAATTGCCTTTTTCTTTTTACGATTACTTTTATTTTATAATTTAGTGATGTTTTTATTCTAGTTCTTTACCTTCTTTATCTCCTCTTTTTCTTCCTCTTCATTGTCGCCCCTTTCGTTTATTTCCTCTTCTGAAACATTAGGTTTGTAATATTTCTTTGTTATAATGAATGCAAGCGACATAATACAATATTGAAACCAGATAGTGTTCTTCACGCTTGACCATATGTGACTCCTCGCCACAACTGAGCCCGGATGTCGCCAGTGCCAATATTGAGATATGCTCCATCGAACTTAACAATAAACAATAGGAAAGAAAGGATTTATTGACTGTTTTATTGATTTTTCACTACTTAAATGTCAAGTACTATAGACATGATATACATCATTTTAAAGCTAATTTCAAGCAGAATATTTTGGTTGAATATCTCAAAAATGATGATTGGCGACATCCGGGCTCAGTTGTGGCGAGGAGTCACATATTCTTCGTCAAGTGCGTCAATTACCGAGTGTGTCAAATACAACCAGCTCAGATTTATTATTGACGACAACCATGAATTTACATCAACTAATGGATCACGGTATGCTCAAACTATTGACTTGTTCATGTTGGTGTTGTCAAAAACATTATTTTAGCTTTCATGGACCTGTAATTTTACCTTACAAAACTCGCCAATCACACACGTACACACTCCAGAATTTTACATTTCTAATCTTTACGTTTATTTAGGACTACTTCTTCATGTTTTCTATATTGTCAAATGCGTCAATTACAACCAGCTCAGATAATTATTGACGACAACTATGAATTTTACATCAAATCATGGATTACGGTATGCTCAAACTGATGACTTGTTCATGTTGGTGTTGTCAAAAACATTATTTTAGCTTTCATAATTTTGCCGTAAAAACTCCCCAATCACACACACTGCAGGATTTTATATATTTCTAATCCTTTCGTTTATCTAGGACTATACCTCTTCATGTTTTCTGTGTTGTTTGTTTAAGTACCGATTAAGAGGCATTAAAACTATCATTTCTTAAAGCTACCTGGTAGGGATAGATGTCTTGGAAAGCTTTCTTATGCCCAACTACATACTCGATTACTCGTATGTTCGCATATTTAACTGGTCATTGTTCATAACATGCACATATTTTACGTTTGCCTTTGTAAATTATTCTTCTACGTGTGAAATCAAAAGCTTAGGCTGAAGATATTAAACTAAGCTTAATATTATGTCTTATCTTTAAAACCTAAACTTTCTTGATGATCTATTATATACAGTTCCAAAGCTTAAGATATGTGGGACACTATTCCGCACAAGATGATTGGTTCGGGTAACCTACATAGTAAACGATAAGCTTCAGACGAGAATCGTTGATATGTGATCAGAATGCATTGGTGACCAGTGGGCGGAGAATATATAAGATGTGTTTAATCTACCCACAATACACTGCTGTAATTGTGGGAGAGCTCATTGGTTAGAATGCTCGCTTCTGGTCATGAGTTCCCAAAATCCCCAAAAAAAACGCCCACTTCTTTTCTGTTAAACATAACGAAAAAATTCTTGGGTCAAATTATTTAAATCAATTTTTAAAAATTAGATAAAAATATCTAGGAGTAAATAAAAAAGAATAAAAAAAAAAGGCTCCCAGATATTTTTATCTAGTTTTTAAAAATTAATAAAAAAAAAAAGTTTGCCCAAGAATTTTTTTGTTACGTTTAACGAAAAGAATTGGGCCAAAAAAAACCCCGTTTTTTTAACGAGCATTTTCGCCAAAATCTGACCTCACAGATGAATTTATCAAGTCTTTGCCATTCTAAATATTTATACTTTTATATACTTTAGACCAACAATTTAGCAGTTATGAGACCCAAAAGTGTTCATAATTCCAGGGTTCAGACCAACCTTAATCCACTCTTTTTCACTTACATTGACAGATGTGTTGTTTCATAAACCAGACTTCAGGAAGTCGAGAGAAGATAAAACAAATTCCCTTTTTGGGGAAGATGCGCCCTTATGGCGTACTCCAAATCTATGTGCATTAATAGCCATGCATTATTGGCTATGCAAATTGACTGGCTCACAGACACCTTTCTTTGTGCAGTTAACATAGCAATAATCACATTAAACTGCATTAAACAACACTTCCATAAAATCTGACCTGAAAATATTTTGCTTTCACTGTAGTCTTGTCGAGCGAAGACCGCTGTAGATATGCTAAACATACTAAATATCCTTTGCATATAAAACGTACATACGTACCAGACTGGAGACCTGTTTATCAGGGACAGTCTGTGTAGCTCAGTGGTTATAGCATCAGCATCGCTATCCAAAGGTCTGGGGTTCAATTTCCCCACAGGCAGATATGCCAGGATTCTTTTCTAAGCTTATCTACCTATGCATGTTATGTTTCCCTTGTGTATAATTTCATGCCGTAGTGTATGATGCGTGGTTCTTATTTCCCCTGTAGGCTATATTTTAGGACATATGAAGATTCTATACCTACTCTGCTTCAACCTTTGTCAATAAATAATAAGTACGAAACTCGTGGAGCTGACGGTTTATTGTAGTATGTCTTATACATTTCGTAGTTGGAAGCACTTGTTTATACAATAGTCACTGATCTTTGTAATGTTAACAGAGGCCTTTTTTATTTACCAACCTTGCCCGTCGTTTTCAGTAACATAGTCATGATTTATCGAACTTTATGGAGAATGGAGTGATGCATTTTGGGAATAAACTGATTCGTTTATTTTGTATTTTCCGTAATGTGTTCTGTTCGGGAGAACCAAATCAGGTCGTCTATACCAAGTCTCCTTCTTAATCGGATCATGATCTGTCGTATATATAATTTTAGCAATAAAAGAGCTGGGAATGATACTATGTATTCCAACTCACGTTTAAGAGTTGGCGTGTACCAGGCACACTTTTTTATTATTCATATTCTTATTTTTAGTCTAAATGTATTGTATTGTTTGGCTTGTTAACATTAACATTCAAATGTTTCATGTAACCGATCAACCATAATCGGGTAGGTATATAGGTAAGTATAGAAAGGTGAGTGCGTAGGTAGGTGTAGCTAGGTAAGTAGAGAACACAACGGATGTCAACTTGACTATAAAGGAGTCCTCTTTTCGGTAATCCTATAAAAGCCACAGAAAGAAGTTCCAAAGGAACCCTTTTGTCCTATTAGGGCACACTGAAGACCTTTTTTTTTGTTCTCTGAAAACCTTTATTGGTTCTACAAAAGGTTCTTAGATTTTCAAGAACCCTTTTGGATTGCCTTATACAACCTAAAGGTTGTTAAATATTTAGAACCCTTTGGACAACTAAAAAGGATCTAAATGTCTTTCAGAGAACCAACAAAAATTTCATCAGATTGCTGCTTTTATGATTTAAAACCTTTATTGGTTCTACAAAAGGTTCTTAGATTTTCAAGAACCCTTTTGGATTGCCTTATACAACCTAAAGGTTGTTAAATATTTAGAACCCTTTGGAGAACTAAAAAGGATCTAAATGTCTTTCAGAGAACCAACAAAAATTTCATCATATTGCTGCTTTTATGATTTCCTTCTAAGAAGCTTAGGGATCTCCTAAGAGGACAAAAAAGGCCCTTCTTGAACTTTTTTTTTTTCTAAGAGTGCTGATTATAGTCCGACGTCTTTATTGGCCAGTCGTTGCGTTTTCAGTTCTTTGCCGCGACTGTACAATACTGTCAGTTCGAGGACTTGTTTTTTCATTCAAGAGATTAGCTTTGTTCATAGCTTTGTTCTCCTCATCGACGTTTTCTGCAGTTGGCACGTTTTAGCCGCTGCGGAAGACGCTGGCGGCAAATTAGTCGCTGCGTCTGTCACAACAGAGAGTCGACCGCAAGACATCGGACTCTATATAGGATCCTTAACGTAAACTTCCCCCTAATACTATTTGAAATAAATGGAACAAATATTTTGCGAAATGTTAATGTAAAACCAGAACCAGAACCAAATGATGCAACTTTTAAAACGGTCTTTTTTTTTACATAATCATGATAATGAACCATTGTGATCGAATGCAATGATGTGTGACGCTATAAATGGGTCCAGATGAGTAAAACCAATAAGGCTACACATACCAATTTACATTTTGTAAAATATGTTTAATTTCCATTTATTTCAAAAAGTGATAGAGGGGACTTATTAGTTTTGGTGCCTATATAACTGATCTTATATCTACCAAAAACATTACAAGCGCCAAAGTTCCAAGAATGATCATTAATGCCTGCAAACGTTGTCGATTGTCGGGCTATTTTTTTCAAAAAATATTATAATGCACAATGCTTGATGTGCCCCTGTTATTAGACAGTTATGGATTAGATATAGGGTTTTCACATAAGCTTTATACAATATATTCAACAGGATTCCTTCAACAATTAAGCTGATCAGCTGAGCACACTTAGATACATGTTACCATGGTGATCAATGCAGGTTGAAGGGAAGTCAAAATGGACTTCAACCCTCCTTAAAGATCTTAAAGTAATCTCATCAATTTCCAATATGACACCTCGGGTTACAGAAATTCATCCCTGTCAAACTACAAGGGCACGGTTCGTTGACCTTGATTTCTGCGTGTACTTCTTGAATGACCTGTTTATAGATTGTATTATGGGTTAGGAACAACCTCATACTCTCTAACACCGGGTCAAACCTTTAAATCAATGCATGCTATGGAACCACGTAAGGAGGTATGATGCTGTTTTAACTCACATGATACATTAACTACATGTACATTTATTGATGCTCTTTAAACTAAATGCCAAATCGCATAATTTATCAAATACAATATAATTGTAACATTGCCTCGAAAAAGAGTCACAAGTACATCTACTAAAAACATTTAAAGAGCGCAAACATCAGGCCATGGATAAGGCAATCCATGTTATACTAGATTTAGGGCCATCATGCCCCTGGTTTGTGACAGTTTCGTATTTAATTCAACCTGTAAAGTGTGCTGAGGCTTGTGGATCAACGTCTAGGCGTTATGCCTGTGCGTAGCGCACTATAAGTCACTGCGCTTTTTTTAAATATAAAATTCTTGCCAAAACTACGTGTTTACATCCATGTTCTATATAGTTTAAATATGAAACGTGTACTTGTTATCATTATGATTTAATATTTAATTAAAACAGTTAACTCGAACATAACTACTGGTTCTATTTGGAGTGGACTTATCAAGCGATACGTGAGCAGTTTTTTGTCCCTAGTCTTAACTTTAAAAAAATGTGAATAAAGGCGCCAATGCAGTTAGAAATAACACAAATTAAAAAACCCTAAATATTTAATATATTCTTCAAAAATGTAACCTTCGACAAACTATGTATTGATAATTTGATACAGAGTAGACATTCTTGTCGGTCACAAAACAGGATAATCAGAAATACCTTTTGGTACCCTTCTTTAATGTGAAAATGTTTAATGAACATCATGGCCATAATGGCAGACATTATTCATGTTGTTTCACCTGCACTTCCACACCTGATGATGATCATAATTACTATAGAGTCAAACCAGCCATTCCGGTTGAAACCCATACATACATTATGGAAGACATGGCCTTATATTTCACATAGGGTTACTTGGGTGACTCCATTTGAAATATACACCCCCTGTGTGGGAGATTAAGCCAATGTCTTCCATAGAGGGTGTATGAATATCAAAATATTTATTGAATAGCCCATTGTCAACTGGCGATGCTGTACTCCAGCAACCAGAATAAGCCATGTATGGATTTCAACTGGAATACCCAAAACCGTGTGTCCTGAGCACAGATAATTGATGGTCACCACTAATTATACCTGGAAACCATTAATCTACAACAATTAATTATTACTTTAGGACAATTTCGGCTGTTGCGTAAGAATCTTTTGTAAAGCTATAGCTGTTTTATGTAGTACAAAACATACTTAACGTTTCGTACGGATATAGAAAGTATTCATTTTTACAGTAATTTTAGTTACTGTCATTTTTACAGTAATTTTAAGTACTGTAAGAGTGAAGAATTTCTATGTAAAAACAGCTATAGCTTTACAAAAGATTCTTACGCAACAGCCGAAATTGTCCTAAAATTACAGGTATGTTTTAACAGTGTAAAATAATAATTAATTGTTGCAGATTTACGTATAGTTTCTCGGTCAGGTATTATAGTGGTGACCATCAAATATCTTCTACTATATGTAGTGCTCTCAATTATTCTACATATAGTAGAAGATATAGCTTCAGTTATCCGGAATACTAGCATATGCAAGTAAATATTTTGTCTTCAGCCAGGCTTGCAACCTATCATAGCGAAAGGTGAATATTCAAATTGTTAATATATAACCTCGAATGACTTTTATCAGACAGGGAACACACCACCATTACTGCAAAAGCACACTTGTGGTGAATCTTATACATCAGCGTCTAGCTATGGACCATTTAACACAATTAACCTGTAAGAAGCAAAAATGGTCTGCAAAACGAGGTGTTTTTTCGATAATTGTGTATTTTATTTCAAAATTGTGAGAACGTTATAACCGTTTACAGAGAGCTCTACCTGTTAACAGTAGCAGTGGTTTGTAGTTTCGAAAAAAAGTAGGGTGTTAACCAGGAGTGAAAATAAGGAGTGATTGACCAGGGGCTACTTTTATATTTTAAAAAATGGCATCTGGTTAAACTAAAAACAAGTGGCCAATCAAAATAAAGATATGCTGGATGAGTTAAATAGGCACTAGTTGCCTTGAATTTGATATATTTGGTTCACTATCCAGGGAGCCAGTTTCGTGAGAAAAGTGTCCCCTGGTCAACGAAAATTGAGATGGAACTAGGAGCCCTTTTAGAGTTTCTGGAGGCCAAACGGGCCAAGCTTCCCAGATATATCATCCTTGGTGTTAACCCTGAACCCGTGCTGTTTGGATATTTACTATCCAGGTACTGACATATCAACCTGATGATTGGTCAAGTACGGTAACGTTTGTTTGAAATACCAAACTAAGTCCACTTATTACGCTCTTTTAATAATACGCTATATGAGAATTGCTGTAATGAACATGCATGGTTGCTGTTTGCTGGAGTACAGCATCGTCAGTTGACAATGGGCCCAGCTATTCCATAAATACATGTATGTTGATACCCATACATCACCTATGGAAGACTTGACCTTAATCTCCCACACGGGGTGTAGTTTTCAAATGGAGTTACCCATTCGGTAACCCGCTCTCCCTGTGTGGCAGATAAAGGTTTTGTTTTCCATTATAGTTGTGTATGGAAGTCAACTGGAATAGCCCAACGTTTTATTCTGTGAAGATACAACACGTTACTATCGTATATGTATGTAGCAGTCAAGTTAGCTCAATCGCTAAGGCGTTCGACTATGGTGCGAGAGGTTGCGAGTTCGAACCCTGGCGGTGCCTAGTACGTTCTCGTGGAAAAATTGAGTTAGCTTGAAATTCCCATGGACATCGACAAGGAATTTACTGCTAATTTGTCTCGTTGTAACCCGTACGAAACTTGGGGAGCTGATCCTGGTTGAGAAGATTATTTGTGCAATGTCTAGGGTGTGCGCACTTGAAGCAGCAAAGTCCCTGAATCGTTGTTTAATGGTTTATGGAATGATGTGGGGCCATAGTGGTCAGCGACAACCTGTAAAGTGTGCTGAGGCTTGTGGATCAACGTCTAGGCGTTGTGCCTGTGCGTAGCGCACTATAAATCACTGCTTTTTTTTAAATATAAAATTCTTGCCAAAACTACGTGTTTACATCCATGTTCTATATAGTTTAAATATGAAAAAAAGTTAAAGTATTGTAATTAAAACAGTTAACTCGAACATAACTACTGGTTCTTTTTAGAGTGGACTTATCAAGCGATACGTGAGCAGTTTTTTTGTCCCTAGTCTTAACTTAAAAAACATGTGAATAAAGGCGCCAATGCAGTTAGAAATAACAAAAATGAAAAAACCCTTGATATTTAATATATCAAAAATCATATCTTCAAAAATGTAACCTTCGACAAAATATGTATTGATAATTTTACAGAGTAGACATTCTTGTCGGTCACAAAACAGGATAATCAGAAATACCTTTTGGTACCCTTCTTTAATGTGAAAATGTTTAATGAACATCATGGCCATAATGGCAGACATTATTCATGTTGTTTCACCTGCACTTCCACACCTGATGATGATCATAATTACTATAGAGTCAAACCAGCCATTCCGGTTGAAACCAATACACACATTATGGAAGACATGACCTTAAATTTCATGGGATTACTTGGGTGACTCCATTTGAAATCTACACCCCCTGTGTGTGAGATTAAGGTCAAGTCTTCCATAAGGGATGTGTAATGGATATCAAAATATTTATTGAATAGCCCATAGTCAACTGGCGATGCTGTACTCCAGCAACCAGAATAAGCCATGTATGGATTTCAACTAGAATAGCCAAAACCGTATGTCCTGAGCACAGATAAATTGATGATCACCACTATAATACCTGACCGAGAAACTATACGTAAATCTACAACAATTAATTATTATTTTACACTGTTAAAACATACCTGTCATTTTAGGACAATTTCGGCTGTTGCGTAAGAATCTTTTGTAAAGCTATAGCTATTTTTACATAGAAATTCTTCACTCTTACAGTAATTACAATTACCGTAAGAATGACAGTAATTACAATTACCGTAATAATGTGTACTTTCTATATCCTTACGAAACGTTAAGTATGTTTTGTACGGAATAATTGAAAGCACTACATTTAGTAGAAGGTATAGCTTAAGTTATACTAGCATATGCAAGTAAATATTTTGTCTTCAGCCAGGCTTGCAACCTATAATAGCGAAAGGTGAATATTAGAATTGTTAATATATAACATGTATAGCCGAATCTCTAGCCTCGAATGACTTCTATCAGACAGGAACACACCACCATTACTGCAAAAGCACACTTGTGGTGAATCACTATTCATCAGCCTCTATGGACCGTTTAACACAATTAACCTGTAAGAAGCGAAAATGGTCTGCAAAACGTAGTATTTTTTCGATAATTGTGTATTTTATTTTAAAATTATGAGAAAAGCAGTTACCATTCTAACAAAGTCATTGAACCGTTGCAAATGAAAAAACAATAATGTTTTCACTTTTTTGAATTAAGCAGAGACAATCCCCGGAGACAATCATATAATCAACAGTTAACTATGGACTATAGGTTAAAAATGTATCTTTTATGAAATAAATTTCGGTGTATTTTGCAAAACAACTTTCCAGGAACATAATAGTTTTTTCATAACATGAAGTACAGCATATTCGTTTATCTAAAGCTTCAATGCTGAAAAAGCCGTTTTAGCCGAAGACTTAAAATGTTTGGAACTGGGGTTATTGCGCCCTCAACGTTCAATACATATATAAACACACGATTCGGGGACGTTTTGTATATTTAAGGGATGGATTTACGAAAATAATATCAGCTATATATCAATTCTGATTAAAAAGAAAATCTTGCTTGTCACTTGAAAATAAACAAAATATTTGAAAATATATAAACCGAACCGGTTAGTGTTCACGGTCCACCAGTCAAAATTCGTACAAGCTTCAATAACTGCTTCACAAGCTTGTATGTAAGCTGGTATGACCCTTCAGACACACACTCTTTCATAGTCCAGATGTTGATTGATTGATTCATTATTATAACTTTTTGCATGACTATGATTGGAATGGTTAAAATCACTAAAACATCCTTTTATTGAAAAAATTAGGGGAGAGCAGGGTAATTTGGGCCACCAGGTAAGTTGCGCCACCCCCAAAAGAAGGGAAACCATAAACTTACTAAACTTTAAATTGTCCTATAATCTTGATAATTATTGTTATTATGATATCATTGAGACCTCTCCAGTGTTCCTGCTCACTTGCATACACGGTTAGAAAACTGCATTAATAAGGTGGGTTTTTTTTCACTCTTGAGTAAATTTTTGAGTAAATTTTTTTTATTTTTCCCAGAGAGATATAGACCATATTGGTGTTATTTTGTGTGTTGAAGGTGTTATAGATGAACATTATAATTTTAGGAAACTAAATTGTAACTTCTAGTTAAATTTAAGTCATGAGAGGGTTGGCTTGTTTGCAGTACGGTTACCATGGGGTAAATTGAGCCACTGGTCATGGGGTAAGTTGAGCATAGGGCACAACAGAGTATTTTGTTATGAAAATTAGATTTTTTGGTACAATCTGATGAAAATTACTAATAATTAAAGATTGAGTTTACATAAACATGAACCAACCAAAAGTTTATTTGAAAAATGAAAATAAACAGAAATATAAATAAATGGTACTTTGGGGCGTTTTTCCTTTTAATGTACTTCATATACTAGCTCAACTAACCTGCTCCATTGGCTCAACTTACCCCGCGAGGAAGGTAAGTTCTGCAACTTTACCATGTCTTAACTTTTCCTGTGAATCAACCGTTTAATAATTGGCCCATCTATTATGTTACTAAGTCAGCACTCCAAAGTTTTACTTTAACATTCAGTTTAGGGATCTAACCTTATCTCTTCAGAATGGCTCATCTTACCCCGCTCTTTTTTACGAGTTACACATTGATTCAAATGGGGATCTGCAACTGCACAGATCATTGTATTCATTTTATCAGACGTTGTCTAGATATATAGTACCAAAAAACTACCAATGCGAATTCTGAGAAACACAGCAATAAAATGTTCTAATACACAACACTGAATAGAGACTAACCAAAGCCAACAGTTGATCCCCTGGAGTTGATCCTGACTGCGATGGTGCATTGTGGTATGTCATTCAGTTTCTCTACTAAAGTACTATCCCCCTGACCGAAATTTGACACAATTTTGACATATGTCAAAATCATGTCAAACAAAAACGATAAGAATTGGGACATTTATTTGACACAAATTTGACATAAATTTGACATATATGTCAAATTTGTATTAAAAAATTTGATATATTTTTGACATAGTTCTATGTCAAAAGTGTGTCAAATCACATTTGTGTCAAAATCATGTCAAATATTATTTTGTGTCAAAATTATGTCAAACAGGATCATATTTGACATACTTTTGATATGTCAAATATGTGTCAAAATATATTTGATACATATTTGACATAGTACTTGGTTATGTTAAAATTGTATCAAATTGTGATAATATTTGAAACCCGTAGCCAAAGACCAAACCAATACATCAACCACGGTGCCAGAACCATGACTCACAAGTATAGCTTCTACCCCCGTACCATCACCCAGTGGAACATACTTCTTGCATCCATCATTCATGAGTCAACATCAACCAAATCGTTCAACACCAAGGTCTGGAGCTACATACAGACTCACTCAGCTCAGCTGTACACAGGCGAGCCAGTGGATTCAACCCCAGCCTCATCAAACTAAGCCACTCTGCACCAGCCACTGTTTTTATGCGCACCCTTGGATTATGCACCCTCAGTTGAGTTGTTTTTAGACATTTGTGATGCCACCAGAATCTGGACGTCGATACCAATTGGTCCTGTATTTCTTTAGATGTAGATGTAGATGTGAATGCAGTGGTGGAGCTGCCGTTGAGGTGAGCCAGCACAGGGAATCCTTTTCTACCCTGTTGCCCAGGTGCATGCACAGCTTCCAGTCAGTGCCAAGTTATTGGAAATCCCACTTGAGGGCAAAAAAATGCCATCAAATATTCAGATTTGTTCAAAATTGTGTCAAACAGGATCATATTTGACATACTTTTGATATGTCAAATTTGTGTCAAAATAAATTTGATACATATTTGACATAGTTCTTGGTTATGTCAAAAGTATGCCAGAATGTGATCACATGGCTGCACCACAAAGGTGAGGGCAGGGAGGGCTTAATTTTCCATTAAGCTTAAGTTTTGCCCAATGAAAACCAAAAATCACTGAAAATATTGATGAAAACATATTTAATGACAGAATTGGATGCTTTACGCCCAATATTTATTGATATACTATTTACCCGACTACCTCTCAACCAATATTTTTAAACTTGTAGCTTGACCTGTAAAATATTTTGCGAGTAATTTAATACCAAATGAAAATTCAAATACGGTATGTAAAAACAAACACATGTGACCTTAATACAGATTATTTCACATAAAGTTGTTGATCGGTCGGAAAGAGCAATCTGACTTTTTTTGGGGCCAAATAGTGAGAAAAATAGTCTTAAGTTTGCCACTCATGTATTCTAAACAATAATTAGTACGACACATAATTAGTCGCCACAATGCGAAGTTTTGACGGATCCATTTGAAATCATGAATCAGAAAATGGTCTTTAAAGTTAAGTTTTATGTGCATGATCCAGATCTGCATGATCTTTAACAGTCCGAGTCAAAATTAGCAGGTTCTTTTTTTTTTTTTTTCTTTTCGTAAAATCTGAATTCTGAAATCCTCATTTTGCATGACTGATATGTACAGAATTTTCTTCTTGATGAGTTGCCATTGATGAGTTGCTATTCCTGCCGCATTCGGATCCCTTTTCAGCAGGATCTGAAAGCAAATTGTACATAAAGTTACAAATTAAATAAGCTTACACATTTGGTAGTTTTCTGAAACAACTGAAAAAATATTTGGTGTCATCAAGAAATTCAGGATCATCAAGAGTATATGGTTGGGCAGGTATTTCCACATTACTTTTTTAGAAATTAGAATCCATCAGGGAAGAATCCATTACCTGGGATTTTTTCTCCCAGATTGACCCAAAATACATTTTCGAAGCTCTCAAGCATGCCTAGTTCTCAAGTACCGTAACTATTTCTATTAAAGGTATGATAGGCAAACCTTAGTTAACACATTTGCTATACTCATGCAGCCCCTGGTCCAAAAATACAATACATACAGCACGGGTATAGAAAATTAAAAGAAAAGATTTTTCAAGGAAACCTGCATAAATATGTACGGTGCGTACGTTACCGTACCGTAATACTTCAATGAATAACAATGTAATAAATGTACTTATACGGGGGGAGCAAAGATTTTTTGACAGGCCAAAAGGGGGGGGGGGCAAGCATTTTTTGGCAGGTCGAAAGGGGGGGTCAAGCGATTTTTGGCAGGTCGCAGGGGGGCAAGCAATTTTTGGCACAGATATTTTGGGCACCGTTTCTATATTACGCCCTAAAAGGCGTAGGAAAACATTACATGTTAAGACAATTTAAGGTTTTAAATTCGGGTTCCCCAAAATCTTGTATGTGTAAGGGGGGGGGGGCAAAGATTTTTGGCACGTCAAAAGGGGGGGCAAAGGTTTTTGGCACGTCGAAAGGGGGGGCAAGGTTTTTGGCACGGCCAAAGGGGGGGGCAAGCGATTTTTGGCAGACCATTTTGAGAATTCACCCCCGGTACACATAATTATTGCACCACCCTAACCTGAGAAAGCGTAAACTGAATGATACTACCTAATTTACCAAACTTGTATCATATTATTCATATATGGACTGATAAATAAAAAGCAATGGTAAAAGTACATTTATTACATTGTTATTCATAAGGCAGCCACAGTGATGTGCAGTATAACGTAATGAAAACTAAATAGCTGCCCGATTTATTTGTCATTAAGTTAAAAACACCTACCATGCACAAACTTCAAGCTTGTAGTGCGCGATGGACCCATTTTCCATGCAGAAACGGCTGTAAATAGAGAAACATGCACATGGCAGCTATTATTATAACGTCAAATATGTCTGAAAATAGCTGCCTTTGTGATTAGTTCAAATGGATTTGCATTTTATTGAGTATTGTCTGAGATTTGAAGTACTATAAAAACTGTCACTAAAGGCAGCTATTAATGTGTGTGTATAACTGTATACATAATACAATAGCTGCCGGCCGGACTTTAGCTGCCGGTTGCCTCTGTCCGAACTTTAAGCTCACGTGGACCCCCTTCCCGACCTCCGATTGAATTTAAATTTGGAGGGGACGATTTTCTAGTTAAATTGTACAGTTTGACACTAGGAGCAAAAAATATGGTTGAAATGAGGGGCACTTGATGCACCCTAACTGGTACAGACTACAGTGATACATGTAGTGATGTACTGTAGTCATGTGTAGTAGAAGTATAGGTAAGCTTAAAATACATTTTTTAATTTTCAAAAATGTTGACTGTATACTTACCATGTGCTTTATCCAGTACATACAGCATGCGATGATGCAGTTTAGTCTTAAATTGATTGGTACTCAGTAGCAGCATGAACAGCCAAAACTAAAATCTTACTCCATTGACTGTCCCACCATGCTGATGCATTCATGATTCACGTCACACTGCAGTCATAAGATTCGTTTACTATACTATATACGTCTAGCCCTTTTCTATTCACAGATTATCCATTGTATTTCTTTTGTTTAAGGTTCGCTGCCCACACCATTACCTAGAGTAATGGAGGTGGCTAGCTGCCCAGAGACCATTATCAACACAATAGCTCAAGATAACGGTCTCGGGCTGCGAGCTAAACAAAAGGAATACCATGGACATTCTAGAAACACTATGGAAAGGATCACAACATACATGTAGAATCTGAGTTCGTTACTAGTCTCAGGTAGACTTAGAAAACAAATGCATTTGCAGCTCAATTTAAATGCAAATGTTACATGGCAAGAGAAAATTATAGAGGGCTACTGCAGTCCGTATAACATTAACAATACTATTTTATAGAACACCACTGGTGCTCAATTAATAAAGATAGTTAAATTTATGCAAATTAAAATTTAATTAGCATAACGAGGTAAAACTCATAAATGAAAAGTAACCGTTTCGTTGAATGTATACTCAGTACATGTATATAAACTTGCCATTAGTTTCTAGAAGGGAATCTGTCTTTATCCTTGCCCAACCCAAAAACGCTCAACGGTCCATGCTAATTAGCTACTAGGCAAGAACCCCCGGGATACTACCCGACCAGGGGAGCTTCGCAACTAACCTGCGGTACTCATTACAAGTCAAGAGGCTGGGAGTGCAAAGCCTTACTGTGACCTACCCATAATGGGGAGCACCATTGCACACACGTTACTGGTGTTTCAAATATCTGGTTACTTACATTTTTCTAAAATATAAATTTCATGGTGTTGAAACCCTAGATCAAACGTTGACAACTCTTTGCATTATTCACTAATCATTTGAATAACAACGGTCACGGGGTGAATACACTCCAGCGGATTAAAAACCTACCAAACCACTTCAAATACAAATGTAAATTGAGATCAATAACTATTACTGATTTGATAATGCTGGCGTCTGAGGTGTTAGTGTTTTTAATTCAAGAAAGTACAGTTTGGCATTAAACTTATTTTTAAACAATTATATATACATATTTTGATGCAAACAATTTAATTTTGCTCGTTGTATATGTAAGATAAACGAGTTCAAAACAGACCATTACCAGAAATAATGGGTGTGTTGTTCATGACTGGCTCAATGTTAGTTGGTTTGAGGTTTCGAACCCCTATCGGGGTCTCAACCTCAAACCAACTAACATCTCACCAGTCATGAACAACACGCCCATTATTTCTGATAATGGTCTGTTTCTCACCCTTTATCTACTACATAATAGCTCAAGCCTGTCCACCGAATCACACATTGTATATAATGTTAGATGATATTGATGCATTCCTCCGTTGGCATGACAGACTGGCTTTAAGCTTTTAAAACGAAAATTGAACCGTTAAAATTCAAATCCACCACCACAAGCTGCCATTTTCTTTTTCTTCTTCTGATAGGAAGTTCCTCCTTTATGTAGGAGCACCGAAACAAGAAATTCCCTTGGTTTAATGGTTAGCTGCATTAGCCCAGTGCATTAATGCCCTGTTAGTAATAGGGGCTGTCATTTTTCCCGAATGGGGGTGGGGTCGTGAAAATACTGGGGGGGTCATAATGTTTATGCCAAAATGGGAGGGGGTCATAATTTATTTACACCAGAAATAGGAGTTAATTAAAATATTTATCATGAAGAGCGCAAAATTTTGTCCATGTTCCGCTCCCTTTCCTGACACTTACTATAAACGTTTTTGCACGCTTCACCCCTTAGTTCAAACAATTGAGTCTGCGTTTTTCATCTCGAGCTTATAGCTATAAACTAGTAATTCCATCCAGGGCCGCAGCAAGGTTGAAAAATGTGGGGCGGTCAAAATACAAATATACGCCAATATTGAAATAAAGATATAAAGAAAAACATAACAAATTTCTCAAAAAGTGGGGCGGCCATGGCATCCCCGGCCGCCCTGCTTGCTACGGCCCTGATTCCATCTTTAAGAATTATGCAAATCATAATGAGTAGGCCCGGCCAGCTCTTCCGATGATGCCTCAAAGCAACTTAATTCATGAGACTTCCTGGAGCTGGTCCCTACACGGTCCCTGCCTGACGGGGGGAAACTTTATAAGTGAAGGTATGTGCCTACTGGCATCACGAAGTAGGGGCCTATCGGTACAAAATATTGGGGGCAGGGGTCATTGGGTATAGATATCAAATAAGGGGTTATTGGGTAGAAAATGTTGAAAAAATTGAGCAAAATTCTATTTCTTGTTCAAAATTTTCCAAATTTCAATACAAATTTGCTGAAATATGAGAATTTGAAAGTTGCTGCATTACTTTGTGGCATTTTGGTGATACCATTCTAGAAAAAGGGGGTCATTGGGTAGTCAAAAAGAGGGGTCATCGGGTATGACTTTTTCAAAAAAAAAGGGGTCATCGGGTATAGTAGACTTCAAAAGAAGGGCCTATTGACAGGCACATAATACTGTCACTTCTAAAGTTGAGTGCCCCCGGCCTGGACACACCAGAAGCATACTGACCGGGGACAGGAGGAAGGGGAACAAGTTTGCTCCATCTGGCTCGAAATACTGGGACAAAATTGCAATGACCAAAAATCGTAATTACTTTGATCTGGCTGCCTCAAAAATGGAGCAAAATCCTATTTCTTGTTCAAAATTTTCCAAATTTCAATACAAATTTGCTGAAATAAGAGAATTTGAAAGTTGCTGCATTATGTTGTGGCATTTTAGTGATACCATTCTAGAAAAAGGGGGTCATTGGGTAGTCGCAACTAAAAAAGGGGTCATTTGGTAGCCGCACCTAAAAAGAGGGGTATGACTTTTTGAAAAAAGGAGTCATCGGGTATAGTCAACTTCAAAAGAGGGGCCTAGTATTGAGTTGAGTTGAGTGCCCCCCGGCCTGGACACACCAGAAGCATTGAGCACACACTGGGTCACATAATTTAATTTATACAAAAAAACATAAGAATCCCACGTTACATCGCATGGTAAAAGTGAAAAGAAACTGAACAAAAAGGTGTTGTTCAACGATGTTTTAATATAAAATAATTCACTGACGTTTTGTACGAAACGTCAGTGAATTATTTTATATTAAAACATTGTTGAACAACACCTTTTTGTTCAGTTTCTTTTCACATTATACAAAGCCTTATATCATGTCAGATCTTGATCTGATGTCTTGATAATTGATATGTAGTTTCAATAAACCATGATAAACAGTGAATATTCTATGCGGTCATTAAATTCATATTCTCTACTGATCATGATGTTTGATTCTAAAAATTCAATGATGCTAAAAAAAGATAAAACAATGTTTCATTTTACAATGTACATGCATTTGGTCAGTAAAATGTATAAGTTGGATTTGACACAATTTTGACACAATGAAATTATCAACAAAATGGCTAAGTAAAATTTGACACAAATTTGACACAATGAAATTATCATGAAAATGACTAAGTAAAATTTGACACCAATTTGACATACAAAAAATTTTCTGAGTTGGATTTGACATAATTTTGACACACTGAAATTATCAGGAAAATGACTAAGTAAATTTTGACACAAATTTGACATACAAAAAATTTTTAAAGTCAAATTTGACACAGATTTGACACAATTTTGACACAAATTTGACCCTCATACTTTTCATTTGAGAATCTAAGTTAAATTTGACATAGTTTTGACATACTTCAATTTTTTTGACACATATTTGATACAATCAAATATATGTCAAAATCTATTTGACATAGTTTTGATATATCAAATTTGTATCAACATGCCATTTAACATATTTTTGATATACTTTTGATATATATTTGACATAAAAATTTCTGCGTGGGTAAGCACTGTACATGGCCACCTAAAGTGCTATTATTGAACACTTTAGTGAGGAGTGATAGCGCCCACCTTTGTTACGCAGTTTGTGACGTTATGCAGTTGATTATCTAAATTAAAAAATATAAATAAATAAACAATGTATATTAAACATAATACTATCCGTGATCTTAATAGAAATATATTATGTGTGTGGGGGTGCGTGTGTGGTAGTGGAGGTATAATGCTATAGACCTTCATAGAAGCTTGTTGGAATAGAGCTCTAACAGTGTGCTTATACATGATGGTCAAAATCTTGAATTTCAGTTGGGGGTTACCTGAATGGGTGGCTCCATTTGAAATTTACACTTCCTGTGTGCGAGATTAAGGTAATGTCCATATATATGGATTTCAACTTGAATAGCCCACTCTATATTGACATCCCCCTACCAGACACAATTCATTCCAAATCTCGTAGGTTACTCCGTAATTGAAGACCACTACTTAAACTTGTAGCAGAAGGGTAATTTCTATGTCTCTATAGCTAATACACCAGGGATATAGGTACATAGTTTAGCAATGTAACACAACACTGAATAGCGGGTCAATTATATTTCGTTATAATGATTACGCATTTGGCAAGAGCAAATGACTTGCAGCATTTAAAACACTACGACGTGTTTAGTAGTAAAAACGAGCGACAAGTACTACATGTATGACCTCTAAAACAACCAATGTATAGACCAGGTGTATAGACTCAACTGTCGTTGTGGCCTCAGAGAACAAATTAAACGACTGGAAAAAGAAGATATAGCATAGAGATACAAAATATAGTGCGTACAGAGACCAAGACAATAGGAAACCTTTCATCATTTGTAATGTCTAATGTACGGCTGCAATCACGGAGTGGGTTTCTTTATATGGAGATATATAGCAAAGAACCTCAATTCAAAATGTTGAATAGCTCATACGTGATATAATAATATCATCAATGCCATCATCATGGCGATTGGACATTACGGCGTTCAATAGATCTCTCTAGGTGGTTAAAAATATACGACATCACTAAATGAGAAGAGTTTGTAAACCTTTTTTCAAGGACCACTGAAGCGATACTAGTGTTCGTTATACTTTCAACATCATAGAAACTCTTTAGATCTAGAAAATATCCCCAACAGACCTTTTCCCTTATCCTTCATGATTCTTTTTCTTGACTTGTAGGCGGAATAAAAGGTGTCAAATTATATCACCTGTATTCACGGATCCGAGTAAACACAATCCAAAAGGTGCGCTTTCCTGTTCAGAGTTTCTACGCTGATTGTTGTCACCTGAACTGCTAGTGAACAAAAATGATATCATAATTTAAAGATTGAATAAGAACATGTATTCATCAGAGTGTATTGAAGGAGAACATAACTTCTTATCTTGTTTCCTACCTTATACACACCTATACAATTATGTTAGTAAAGTGCGTTTTCCAGAACCAGTGTCTCCTCTTATAAGGGTTATTCTAGTTTAATTCCATACATCCCCCTATGGAAGACATGACCATTATCTACCAAAAAAAGGGGTTGAAGCTTAAACTGGAGTCGGGTAACCACATTTGACATTGTGTGGAAGATTATAAGTCATGTCTACCATAAGGGATGTGCTGATTTAAACTGAAATAGCCCAATATGTTTTAATTGGGGTTTCTGATCAACATAATTAAGATAGGCATTTCAAAAAACCCAAATTCATACAAACTAGCAAAACACTAAAGCTCAAGAGCAATGGACGTAAAGAATATCTTTTATCTTCAGTAAACACAAAATATTTAAAATTACGCATGGTCTAGGTAAATGCATACAATTTGTATAAACGTTCACCCACATATATATATATACATGCTACAAAACAGTAAGTAAAAAGCAAACAAAACGTGATATCAAAATCAGACACGATATGCATATTACGCTATATTTGTATTGAACCAAACATAAATATGGAAATGTTGTTTATTATTCTAAATAATATATCTTGGATAAGTATTTCACTATTTTTGAAAAATGAACAATTTCAATAACTGATAGCAATGCTGACCTTATTGCAAAAAATGACTCTCAAGTAATGTATTTTTGATTTTAAACCATTTTAAAATCAATTCACAAATGAAAAATGAGAAATAATTAGACATTCGCTAAAAGGTATAATGTTCTCAGCATCCAGGCATCGAGGATTGTATTCTACACGAACGGAGTGTCTGGAACAACAACAAAAAGAACAAGAAGAGGACAAAACCCTTACAAATTGAAAATATATAATGGCCATTTTGAAAAACGTACGACGAATGGTCTTAAATAACCAAAAACATGTTCAGTATTGACACAGTGCTTCTTAAATATGATATCATTGTATAAATTTGTTGGGAAAATTATTCTGAACCCGCCGATTTTGTTACATCTACGCGCGCAAAACATTAATTGAAATGTTCAATAAATCTTGATTGATTGTCATGTCAGATGTAGTCGCTGGATTTTTTTCTCTTGCTGACATCCACACTTTCCTAAAACAGAATATTATACATGAATCTACACTCCAACCTTTGAGCATAAATAATCTAGATACCGTATTTTATTAACACTTCAGCATCCTGTTCAATCATTCTCATTCAATTGAATTCACAAAAACAATACACTGAGGTAAAAACATCAACTACGTAATGTATTTGAAGAAATATCCATTAGAAACTCACTCAGCCACTTGACCGAAATACAATACAAAATGATCCTTTTAACCATCGAGAACCATCATCTGAAACGTGCAACAGGCAATGTATGTTATACAAAAACAAGTTGTGTGCAGAATCCCTACTAGCGGTATAGTAGAAGCCCATATCCCTAGGCTGATAACCCCACGCATACCGGGTTTTAGAGTGCAGACAGCAGTTACAAAATTGCAACAAATTTGTAAAAATATTCAAAAAATTTTACATTTCGTGGTTATATTTTGACTCTTTATAAAAGAACAATGTGTATAAGTACCACCATACCTAGTGTCGGGCTAATATACTTCTTGAGATCGGTATTGTGCAAGTTTTATCAGCCGCCATTTTTCAAAGTGAATTTTTTATGTATAGCCGTGCTCCAAGCATTAAACACACAGTGATATAGGGACTGTAATAATAACATGCTACTTGTATTTGAAACGTTGTTTAATGCAAGTTGTGACACGGAATTGGTACTATTTCATGAATGTTGTATTACACGTCGTGTTATTTGTATCATGAAAATAGTCTCAGCTCCAACCAGGTTATTATGCTCCTTCATATTCATGCATGATAAACCTGGGAATGAGACTATGTTGTAAAGAACAGAAGTAGGTTAATGTCGATAAAATGATGCATTTAATATCGAAATCATTTCAAATTACTATTCAGATTTCACCGCTGGTTCATACATAATTGCATGTTCTTTATGTAATGTACTGCTACCGGGGACTGCTACCGTTTCTTGACAATTGCGAGAGTATAGTGCGTTTGCCAGAATCAGTGCCTCCTCTGAAATCTGTTGCTGTGTTATTTAATTTTGATGACTTTGTAATTTTTAACTTACTATTTAGATTTTACTGCTGCACTGGTTCATACATAATTTAATGGTTTTATATAGTTATATAATAGAGATAGAGAGTACTGCTACCGACGTTCTTGACAAGTGCGATAGTAGAGTACAGCTGAAACCTGTTGCTGTGTTATTTATTTTGATGATTTTTTCTGGTGTCATGAATGCAGTATCCTTTCAGTAATCCATACGTTTGAACCAATCACTTTAATAGGAACACGCTTCGACCTATAGCAGTTGCAAGACGTAAATGCAGATATTGAGCAACTTCACAGCACGTCATTAGTCAAGTCCGAGAGAAAGGAGGGAAACAGAGCAATGTCCAGACAAGGACTACCATCGTCCTTCAACAAGCTTGAAATTGACTCCATTCGGTAAGTATTGGTAGGGTGTTTTTTTTGGATATTTAATTTTGATGACTTCTTTTCGGTGTCATGAATGCAGTATTGTAGGTAGTGTCCGTTCTAACATACATACGTTTAAACCAATCACTTTAATAGTGACACGCTTCGACATTATAGCAGTTGTCAGACGTAAAAAGCAGACATTAAACAGGAAGCCCCGCTTGGCCAGTTCGCCACAGAAGAACTGACTTACACCTGCTACTTTGATGACAGACAGAACAGAATTGACATAGATAAATTTAAACCTTGACTAATTCCCCAAGGAACTTGAACCAAAAGCGGGGCTTCCACTTTAAGCAATGTCCAGACAGGGACTACCATCATCCTTCAACAAGCTTGAAATTGACTCCATTCGGTAAGTATTGGTAGGTTTGTTTTTTTTTATATTTAATTTTGATGACTTCTTTTCGGTGTCATGAATGCAGTATTGTAGGTAGTGTCCTTTCTAACATGCATACGTTTGAACCAATCACTTTAATAGTGACACGCTTCGACATTATAGCAGTTGTCAGACGTAAACATGGTAAAGGCAAACATTAAGCAACTTTACAGCACGTCATTAGTCAAGTCCGAGAGAAAGGAGGGAAACAGAGCAATGTCCAGACTACCATCATCCTTCAACAAGCTTGAAATTAACTCCATTAGGGTGGTATTGGTATCTCACGACAGTTATAAATGGAATTTGTAATGCTATTTGAAAACACCTTTGTATTTATGTGATTACCGAGTATAAGTTAAAAGAAAGTATCCTTCCTTTATCAAAATATTTTGTATTTGTCCAGCTTAATAATATAAAGCGAAAAAAAAAAAAAAAAAAAAAAAAAAAAAAAAAAAAAAAAAAAAAAAAAAAAAAAAAAAAAAAAAAAAAAAAAAAAAAAAAAAAAAAAAAAAAAAAAAAAAAAAAAAAAAAAAAAAAAAAAAAAAAAAAAAAAAAAAAAAAAAAAAAAAAAAAAAAAAAAAAAAAAAAAAAAAAAAAAAAAAAAAAAAAAAAAAAAAAAAAAAAAAAAAAAAAAAAAAAAAAAAAAAAAAAAAAAAAAAAAAAAAAAAAAAAAAAAAAAAAAAAAAAAAAAAAAAAAAAAAAAAAAAAAAAAAAAAAAAAAAAAAAAAAAAAAAAAAAAAAAAAAAAAAAAAAAAAAAAAAAAAAAAAAAAAAAAAAAAAAAAAAAAAAAAAAAAAAAAAAAAAAAAAAAAAAAAAAAAAAAAAAAAAAAAAAAAAAAAAAAAAAAAAAAAAAAAAAAAAAAAAAAAAAAAAAAAAAAAAAAAAAAAAAAAAAAAAAAAAAAAAAAAAAAAAAAAAAAAAAAAAAAAAAAAAAAAAAAAAAAAAAAAAAAAAAAAAAAAAAAAAAAAAAAAAAAAAAAAAAAAAAAAAAAAAAAAAAAAAAAAAAAAAAAAAAAAAAAAAAAAAAAAAAAAAAAAAAAAAAAAAAAAAAAAAAAAAAAAAAAAAAAAAAAAAAAAAAAAAAAAAAAAAAAAAAAAAAAAAAAAAAAAAAAAAAAAAAAAAAAAAAAAAAAAAAAAAAAAAAAAAAAAAAAAAAAAAAAAAAAAAAAAAAAAAAAAAAAAAAAAAAAAAAAAAAAAAAAAAAAAAAAAAAAAAAAAAAAAAAAAAAAAAAAAAAAAAAAAAAAAAAAAAAAAAAAAAAAAAAAAAAAAAAAAAAAAAAAAAAAAAAAAAAAAAAAAAAAAAAAAAAAAAAAAAAAAAAAAAAAAAAAAAAAAAAAAAAAAAAAAAAAAAAAAAATATTATCAAACAGAGCTACCGTTGTAAGAGCGAAATCATTTCAAATTACTTTTCAGATTTTACTGCATTTGTTCAATGTTCAAGAATCAGCGTCTCCTCTGAAAGCTTCTGAAATGTGTTGTCTTGTTATTTAATTTTGATGACAATTTTCCGGTGTCATGAATGCAGTATTGTAGGTAGTGTCCTTCTGAAATCTATACGTTTAAACCAATCACTTCAACAATGACATGCTTAGACATATTACAGTTTTCAGACGTAAAAAGCAGACATTAAGCAACTTTTTAATACAGCACGACATTAGTCAAGTCCGAGAGAAAGGAGAGAAACAGAGCAATGTCCAGACAGGGACTACCATCATCCTTCAACAAGCTTGAAATTAACTCCATTAGGGTGATATTGGTAGGTACGTGTTTCACGACAGTCAAAAATGGAATTTGCAATACTATTTGAAGACACCTTTGTATTTATGTGATTACCGAGTATTAGTAAAGAGAAAGTGTCCTTCCTTGATCAAAATATATTGTATTTGACCACCTTAATACAAGCTGTATCAAAATGATTGGTACCCATCAGTTTTCATTTATAATGGATGAGCCTGACACATCAAAATTCAAAATAAGATCTAAATAATTTATATATAGATTAATTGTAAAACAAGTCACAAACTATACATTCTGGACATTTCAAGAGTATCCAATGTTGTATTTGGAAGAGGCAGGCTTTTCAATAAACATCAAAATTGATGGGTACCAATCATTTTGATACACCTTGTAGTACAAAGCGATATTTTCAAACAGAGCTACCGTTTTAAGAGAGAAATCATTTCAAATTACTATTCAGATTTTACTGCTTTTCAAGAGTCTGCGTCTCCTCTGAAAGCCTCTGAATTTTTTTCTTGATATTTAATTTTGATGACTCCTTTTCGGTGTCATGAATGCAGTATTACAGACAGTGTCTTTTCTAACATCCATACGTTTGAACCAATCACTTTAATAGTGACACGCTTCGACATTATAGCAGTTGTCAGACGTAAAGGCAGACATTAAGCAACTTTACAGCACGTCATTAGTCAAGTCCGAGAGAAAGGAGGGAAACAGAGCAATGTCCAGACTACCACCATCCTTCAAAAAGCTTGAAATTGACTCCATTCGTTAAGTATTGGTAGGTACGTGTTTCACGACAGTTAAAAATGGAATTTATTATGATATTTGACATCAACCATGTTTTATGGATGTGATTACCAAGTAATAGTAAAAAGAAGTGTCGTTCCTTTATCATATTGTATTTTACCAGTTATAATAAAATAAAGCAGTATTTTACCATTTGAAAAGCAAATCCATATTTGTACTGCTAATTCATATTAAGTGACGCTATCAAGCAAAATCAGCCGGAACTCGGAAATATTGAATTTTCAGTTTCTTATGGGATAGTAAAAAGCATTTTATACAATGCTACATTTTGAAGAAAACCCATTGAAATTGAACAACCAGTTCCAAAGATATGAGCAATTAAAGAGTTTCCAAAACAAAGGCAAACAGAAGGAAATATTTCTTTTGTTTGGCTATATCTCAAAATCAATATTTACGAGTTCCTACTGATTTTGCTTGATCGCATCACATATAGTTAACATTCCTTTAATGTTGAAGTACTTCTACCGTTTTCATGACAATTTTGATAGTAGAGTGTGTATTCCAGAATCAGCGCCTCCTCCGCAAGGTTTTGAAATCTGTTGTTGTGTTATTTAATTATGATGTCTTCTGCAATATTATGAATGCAGTATTGTAGGCAGTGTCCTTCTGAAATACATATGTTGAACCAATCACTTTAATAGTGACACGCTTCGACATATAGCAGTTGCAAGACGTAAAGGAAGACATTGAGCAACTTTACATTAGTCAAGTTAGTCCGATAGAAAGGAGGGAAACAGAACGATGTCCAGACAGGGACTACCATCATCCTTCAACAAGCTTGAAATTAACTCCATTAGGATGATATTGGTAGGTAGGTGTCTCACGACATTTAAAAATGGATTTTGCAGACACCTGTGTTTTATGTGATTACCAAGTATTAGTAAAGAGAAAGTGTCCGTCCTTTATCAAAATATATTGTATTTGACAAGCTAAAAAAGAATAAAGCGATATTCTCAAAAAGAGCTATCGTTTTAAGAGCGAAATCATTTCAAATTACTTTCATGACTATCGAGATTTTACAGCTGGTTCATACAGAATATTTCTTTAATGTTGAGTACTCTATCGTTTTCTTGATAAATGCAGTAGAAGAGTGCGTTTTCAAGAATAAGTGTCTTTTCTGAAAACTTCTGAATTTTGTTGTCTTGTTATTTTATTTTGATGACATCTTTCCGGTGTCATGAATGCAGTATAGACCTTTTTCCCTCTTTCCCATCATGCACTATTCCAGGGGGGTATGAGTGTCGCAAACTACATCATCTCCCCGGGGGAGTACAGAGTTATGTTCATTACATTCTGAATACGGACATTTCGGCTGGTGCCTTCATCACAAAAAGGAATCCCCGATAATCACGATAATGGCGCCGTGATCACTAATACCTTTCGGGGGCAAAAACAACATTTTTATGCCTTGTGGACATGGTGACCTCACCCAAAAAAGTTTCCTGCTATTGAAACCTAACTTTGTATACATTTTATAGACCTAATGGTGAAAAACTAATGACGGGACACGCAGTGATATTTTGTCGGTGTCCGTTTCACTTTTTTTCGGAGATGAAAATAAGACGTAAACATAAATCTCTTACACAGATGTTCTGCATCGCTCCGTAACTGCATCATTCGTGTATTCAATAATTGCATAATTAGTAACATCGATGGCCTTTACGATAATCCGCATATATGGAATCAGTATGCCCATATTAAGACAAAATAATTGCAAAGGCCTGGCAAAGACCATCGGATGCACACGATCTATGAGGTTAATGAGCTACGTCATACCCCCCTGGAATAGTGCATTGTGGGATAGAGGGAAAAAGGTCTATTGTAGACAGTGTCCTTTCTAACTTCCATAGGTTTGAACTAATCACTTTAATAGTTATACGTTTAGACATCATTTGTCAGACATTGAGCAACTTCACAGCACGTCATTAGTCAGGTTAGTCCAGTAGAAATGATGGAAACAGAACGATATCCAGACAGAGACTACCATCATCCTTCAACAAACTTGAAATTAAAACCATTAGGTAGGTATTGGTAGGTTCGGGTCTCATGACCGTCAAAAATTTGTAATGCTGAAGACAACTATTTTTTAATAGAAAGTGTCTTTCCTTATCGAAATATATTGTACTTGACCAGCTACATAGTACAAAGCGATATTATCAAACAGAGCTACCATTTGAAGAGTGAAATCATTTCAAAGTACTATCCAGATTTTACTGCTTTTTCAAAAATCAGCGTCTACTCTGAAAGCCTCTGAAATTTTGTGTCTTGTTATTTAATTTTGATGACTCCTTTCCGGTGTTATAAATGCAGTATTGTAGGCAGTGTCCTTCTGAACTCCATACGCTCTCCAGACATGCTTTGACATATAGCTGTTGCAAGACGTAAAGGCAGACATTAAGCAACTTTACAGCACGTCATTAGTCAAGTCCGAGTGAAAGTAGGGAAGCAGAGCAATGTCCAGATATATACTGCCATCTGTCCCGCGACAGTTAAAAATGGAATTTATAATGCTATTTGAAGACACCTGTGTTTTATGTGATTACCAAGTATTAGTAAAGAGAAAATGTCCATCCTTTATCAAAATATATTGTATTTAACCAGCTAAAAAAGAATAAAGCGATATTTTCAAACAGAGCTACCGTTTTAAGAGCGAAATAATTTCAAATTACTATCGAGATTTTACTGCTGGTTCATACAGAATTGAATATTTCTTTAATGTTGAGTACTCTACCGTTTTCTTGACAATTGCAGTGTAGTAGAGTGCGTTTTCAAGAATCAGCGCCTCCTTGTAAAAACTTCTAAATTTTGTTGTCTTGTTATTAATATTGATGACTTCTTTCCGGTGTTATGAATGCAGTATTGTAGGCAGTGTCCTTCTGAAATCCATACGTTTGAACCAATTACTTTAATAGTGACACGCTTCGACATATAGCAGTTGTCAGGCGTAAAAAGCAGACATTAAGCAACTTTAGAGCACGTCATTAGTCAAGTCCGAGAGAAAGGAGGGAAACAGAGCAATGTCCAGACTACCATCATCCTTCAACAAGCTTGAAATCAACTCCATAGGTAGGTATTGGTAGGTAGGTGTCTCGTGATAGTAAAAAAAGTTCTTATGATATTTGAAAAGATGTGTTTTATGTGATTACCGAGTATTAGTAAAGAGAAAGTGTCCTTCCTTTATCAAAATAGAATAAAAGCGGTATTGTCAAAAAGAGCTACCATTTCCTGGATGTACAGTTCACCTGTTGCACGAAATAATAATTTAAGTCTTCAGAAACCTTAGAGAAGTCAAGAAAATAGAGGAAGACTATTATCATGATTATAGGAATAATTATTATTCGTAGCCACTATGATTCGTAGCATTCACCAGCATTTTGAGTATGTTATGCAATAGTTTTCAAAAAGGGATTTAAAAAACAAACGATTCCGACATACATAAAAACATGTAACCCTCTGCAGGCAACATAATTGAGTTTTATTGCAATTTTCGCATTTGAAATTGATATTTAGAACAGATAACTGCTATTTTTTGTATCACAAAATGTGATTAAAATTATCAAGACGTTTGTTTACTTAAAAGCGCTAACAGTCATCTCAGCGAAATCGTTAATAAATTAAAATTTGTAGGATAGTTTAAAGCGAAGCATAAGTCAAAAACAATTATCATTAGGTGTTTTTTTTTCATATGAAAAATGGGGAAATGAAGAATACGGCAGAGTTGATATGAAGCGCCATTCAATTACATGTAGATACAAGTATCAGTACACACGAACTCCCCAAATATAGACCAACATATCACATTTTACACTGATAAGGTTGTTTTTGGTCTAATCTATATCTCCAAAACCAATCACATGAACCCTTACAACAGGATTATTTAATTGATAAACATTTAGCATAGCAAGAATGGTAATGAAAATATAAATAAAAGGCTGATCATAATGTAGTGCAACAATAATGTGATTTGCAGTAGTTATACGACCCAAAGATTCATACATATGACGATATGTTAAAGGTAAGTGAAAAAGCTCACGTATAAATCAAAAATTAAAGATCATATAGATAATAATCTTTTTGTAGTTTAACAAATGGCAAAGGAAACAAGATATACAAATGTCCAGGGCAATAAATATTATTGAAGCGACCTCAGATGTATTCAGATGTAGTTAAACTTGTTAAAACAAAAACTGTTTATGACCAATAATATGCTACATCAGTAAATCATAAATTGCTCCTACAGATTCAAAACTATAAAATTAATGATAATAACTTCTATTTCTGCAAAATGCACTTGAAATAACCACTGTTAGAATACATGATAAATGTAATTTATGACCTTTGTATTGGTGTGTACATATGGTCGAATCCAACCAAAAGTGTACACGGCATGTTCAGGGCCATAACTTAAAAGTATTAATCAATTGGCATTCGTTTTTGTATTGTGTTTATTCGCCTTGATCATACGCTTCGCGCAATATATAATAATTCAAAATTATGTGAAAAACTTAGACACAGAGAATATTTCTTAAAGTATTTTTAAAAAACATCTAAATCAGTTATGAAAAGAAGTCATTGCATTAAATCTAAATTGATTTCCTGAAAGGTGTGTATTCAAAGATTGCCTGTTCAATTTTTCACATATTTGTACATAATTATGAATTTTTGTGATAATTTTTGAGTGGTATTTTTTACATTACCTACGAATACAATTTTTCATACCACTAGATATATCTTTAAAAATGGAAATCACTAATAAATGCGCAATTGATACAAGCTTTGATATGTCCAATACTGAAATGCATTGCATTCGGACATCTTTATTATTGTGTTTAGCTGCCAGAAATTCTAAATGGCACAAAGGTAGGTTTGGTAAAAATATGCATTACCTCCGAATACATGTTAAAAGCTGTGTCATTTCCACAAAGTGAGAGAATAGTAAACAATAGTTAAGCAATAGGTGCAGGGTAATACACTCTTTATTTCTACCAAGTTTCAATAGCCTGCGTTTAAATATTTCTGAGATGTCAACAATAAAAGCAAGTATTCGTAGGTAAATTTCGGTAACCGAATGTTACCTACGAATACAATTTGACATCATGACAGTATTGTGAAACATCGCCATTCATGCCAATGCCCATATTGGTACATAACGAAGGCCTGCATGTTTGCTATCAAATCATATGTCAATGAAAGTTGCGAATTCACATACATGCCCACCATGCAAAAGTGAATACGGCTTAATTGTTGAAAAATATGTACTGAAATAGACGACGGTCTGCTCATTTAAAAGAAAAATCAGATTCAAAGAAGATTAGAAGGGGATAAATACTTGGATTTGTCAACTGTCATGTATGCTTCATTTTAAATGTTTACCGACCTTCTGGTTTCTGAGTAATTTGTGTCCAAATTGATTTATTCGAAGGTAACTTTTGACGTTTTCGCTAAGGTTACCTACGAATACCATGGAAAAACGACTGTTCTCATTGTCTCATGATCTAGACAACACAGTGATGGACCCTGGTATAAAGCTAATTGTAGTTGCCCTCAAACGAAAGGCCACAAGACGTAACTGACTCCAAGATGGACTTCACAAGTCTGCAATAACGGTTTTAAGCGATTTGTGTGCAATTAAGCAAATTAAAGTCACTTTAGTGCCTTTGTTTCTTACTTCAATCCTCTTTCAACCGCTGTGAACCGACATTATTAATACGTAATAGGGTCTAAAGTATCAATAAACGCACATAAAGAAAATACTACATTCAAAGTGCTTTATAAAATGAAGTTTTGATTGCGATATCCACCAAAAGTCTAATTCCTACCTACAAATACTGAAATGTTACTTACGAATACAGCATAATACATGACATGTGTAATGAAGTGTCCCTACCAATGGAAATTGATTGTCAAAAACTTTAAGCGGTACCCAAGGACACTATTATTACCCATATACGGATTCATTCAACAATTATTTATTATGTAAAATTGCTGATTAACTACTTGTATATCAAAATGAAGTGGTCAAAATCTTGCTAAAAGCATCAAAAAATTTTTGATCTAAGGTAATAGCATTTATTCATTTGGACGTACCATCTGAAAGAGATCTAAAACTACCATTTTATTAATTCATTACCATAATAGCAAAATTTAAACCTCTAAACTCAATATAGATATTGTTAAATCGCTCATGTTACCTACGAATACCCGGGTTTCTTCACCTTTTCATTGTATAAAGCGTTAGGTGTATGCGTATAATTCCTAATATTCTTGAAAACATATATCCTACTCGTTCTTATACAATGTGTAAATTGATTCATACTCATTTGATAAATAAAATACAGAAACTGACCTAAACTTCATTTTCAAAAATAAACTAGCATAAATTGACTAAGATCATATTGATCGCGTTATAAAAATAAAAACAAATATTTTCTGGTTGAGCTAGCATTTTCCTAACACCCTGTGGTCTACATAACACGAAAAAAGCGTTAATGGGAATATTCCATTTGTTTTAGGTTGATTAATATTGCGATAGTGAAAGCATCCTAGTGGTATTCGCAGGTAACATTGGGTTTTGATGTCATATTTACTATCACACGTCCTGGAATTATTTTTCAAGATTAGTAATGGCACTTTTGGTTCCTATAAGGCCAATATGTCATCAATCAATGGGCAAAAGGAAAAAATGTGGAGACATTTTTATTTCGGACTTTTATTTTTGGCCCGTGGACACTTTTGGTTGGATTCGACCATATATACATCTCTATTATTATTATCATATCAATAGTATTTTTTAATGATGGTTGGGCGTGATATAAATCTAGTATACATTATGGACATTTATACCAGTATAGATTTTGAAGGTCAAGATATTGTATCATATTAATAATGGTTATACATGGGTATTACATGATTACAAATGTGAAGGATCATTATATAATAATTGGACGATCGTTGAGCTATAATGATATCAATAGATTGACGCTATGTAATAATTATAGTAAATAAATGTTACATTATGTTAGTGTATAGTTATGTTATATAATTTGCGACCTGTTCTTTAACCCCGGAACATGTCTGCATACCTATATTTGAGAGTAAATCCTTTATTAAAAGATACATGCCATTAATATTTGAAAACTGAGTTCATAGTGTGTTTGGATGAGATACCAATAACTGAATATCATGGAAGATTATTTAACATAGTACAACCTAGTACCAACCTCCCTAAGGTTTTTCATCCAGCTGAAAAAACCCGCAGTGTGTTTACACCCAAAAGACTTAAGCTAATCGTAGATCCATCCTTTGTGCTCATTAAGGGTGGTCTGAACCCTGGAATTATGGAAACTTTCGGGCCTCATCACTAAATTATTAGTCTAAAGAATATAAAAGTATACATTTTTAGAATAGAAATGACTTGATAAATTCATCTGTGAGGTCCAATTTGGGCTAAAATGCTCATTTTTTTTCGCGCAACGTAACAAAAAAATTGTTTGGCCAAATTTTTTTTATTAATTTTTAAAAACTAGATAAAAATATCTAGGGACTGTTTTTTCATTTTTTTGAATTTTGACCAACTTCACCAAAAATATTTGAAATTTGGGCGAAAATCAGGCTTTTTTATGATTTTTTTTTAATTTTGCATTTTTTGACCATTTTTGATGCGAATTTATCAAAGTTGGTCAAATTTCAAAAAATAAAAAACAGTCCCTAGATATTTTTATCTAGTTTTTAAAATTAATAAAAACCTGTTTTTGTGATTTTCTCCAAAATGAGCATTTTGGCCCAAATTGGACCTCACAGATGAATTCATCAAGTCATTTCCATTCTAAAATGTATACTTTTATATTCTTTAGACCAATAATTTAGCAGTTATGAAGCCCGAAAGTTTCCATAATTCCAGGGTTAAGACCAACCTTAATACAGTGATATAAATTTTACACCAGCACTACAGTAAACTCCGTGATTTTCATTTTGTTCTTGTAAAATTATTCCAAGAGATATCACGAGATCTCAACTGTTGCTTTGTTTATAGGCTGAAGTAGTCATTACCTTTCATATTAAAAAAAAAATCCTGTGAAAATCGCCATTTCGTAGAATTTTTTGCAGAATATCAATTTTACCTATACATTACATAACTAGAATTCACCACTTTTGAGAGGGTCCGCTCACATTATGACGTCATATCAACATTAAATGGGGAATGTTTGTATCTATTTTGGTATCAATGGATAGAGGCCCAGCTGTACCAAATAAAGGTATATGACGTTTAATATAGAAGACTACTAGGTTTACAAGACCACACCTCCTTCGTAGTTTTGTTACAATAATTTCACATTACTAGTGCTGTATATTTGAGCGACTTCATTGCTGCATTTCTCAGAATTGCATCGATACTCATGTTGATAATACTAAAATCGAACCATATCGGCAAACATAAAAAGAATTGCAGCAAGTGAGATGTTGTGTCATTTTAAAGGTGTTTAAAAAAAATCTGTACCGATGTAGTTACGTTATGGTATGATGTGTTATTTTACTTAATTTCGTAAAGTTAACATGGTTACGCTTTATTTATGTCGTTATTTTATGTTGTTGCTGTCTTATCCTCTCCTCCTCATCTCATATCCTTTCCACTCCTCCATCTTTCCAGGAAGATAAAAACATAATCATCTGCTTTGTCAGCAACACTGGCCCCTGTTCTGTCAGCATGGTAAGATAAAGAACTTGAACAGCCGGGTACGGTAGGGGCATGACGTAATCTTGATCTCTCATTGGACTGCTTGAGTCTGTAGTAGTACTCCATTTCTTTAATGCAGCTTCTTCGGATTCAAGACTGTTTTTGCCAATTCTTGATATAATATAATATAATATAATATAATATATTATAATATAATATAATATAATATAATATAATATAATATAATATAATATAATATAATATAATATAATATAATATATAAAATAATATAATATAATATAACATAATATATAATATAATATAATATAATATAATATAATATAATATAATATAATATAATATTCTGAAGGCTGCAACCAGACAAAAAAGTTTTAAATATGTTATGTGACCGTCCACCACAAACCCGGTCAGTTTTGTTTTATTTCTTGTTTATAGAAAATACACACCATCAGCTTTAAAATGGTATTTTTTTATTTTGACTTCATACGATATCCAGAAGTGGGGTTATGGTTTGTTGAACTTTGCTCCTTCAACAAAATTGTACCTCATTTCAGTTCTATATCGATATGCGTTTCTTTTCCCCATTGCTGGCAATAAATATCAAACAGTCATAATTGGCGGTCATTTCGAATCATCCCCAAGTCAACGTTGTTCAGGAATGTCCTCTCATTGTTAATTGTTGGTTATAATTTATATACCTAGACAAAATACAATGCTCTATAAACCACCACAGGATTTAGCCAAACCAAACAAAGAGTAGAGCTATTTAAGAATTCTATAGACATAGGTAAAAGCTTATTATCTTCTTCAACAATAGGATTATTGATTGGTTTATAAGGTGTTTGACTGACACTAGCAAAATGAGATATATGAAGCACCAACTTGAGGTACCTATGAATATGACTTTCATGCACATTTTACATTGTAACTCAGAATACAATTTGCCGACTTTACGGCTGGTTTTGCGGTGGACGGTCACATATATTAATCAAATTTTTAATATTCATACACATCTCAAAAACCTCGATACCAGTTTTAAATATTAATCGATTATAATTATCAATATGCAATAAAAAATTCCAATGTTTAAAGTTATTTTCTGGGACCCGTCGTCTGTGCTACACATCCGGTCATAAAAAAGTTAATTTGGCAAACATTTTATTTTTCCATTAAAGATGAAGTACAATATAGATACCAAGACCTTCGAGACTAACTTTCACAGACCGATCACAAAAACGACTGAACCAATACTTGGCATGATTGTTAACGCACTTGAATTTGTTTTCACATAACAACAATGTAGACACGAAACTTTACCATTCTGACATTTTGACAGATTTATAGAATATTTTAGACTTTAAGTCAGCAGAAATCCAAATCGCGCGTGTAAAGGGTTTGAAAGCTTTAGCGTCGTGCAGCAAATTAAATGTGCAGCAATATATTTCACCTTACATGAACATTATCACTGATAATGCGTCTAGGACTGTGATCATCCATCCATCGTTTGGCTAATGCTTTGTACAAAATTATTAAAGGTAGAACATTCTGTTTTACTTTTTTTTACAGTTATTTTCTCTTAGAAAAAACGATTCTTGGCTTTCTTGTATGTAAAACCTTCGAGAGCAAAGATTCCTGGAAATTGAAAGAACCACAAAATTGTTCTTTCTACTTTTTCAGAACTTTTTAAAGACATAAAATGGCTCTTTTGGGTTTTTCCAGACCCTTTTGGTTCTTCATAAAACCATTCTACAATACAGGAGAGCTTAAGAACCATTTTAGGTTCTGCTTAGAACCGTTGTTGTAAGGATAGCGTATGAAAGAGTTCCTGTACCAAGAACTTTATCGTCGTGCGGCAAATGGATAGAGCATCAATAATAATGCCACACCTTCGTTGAATATTCGACAATAAAATGTGTTTAAAAATTGTTCATTAAACACAATCGTAGGTAATGGCTTACCTACGATTTAAAGCAATATAATTTGGTGTGATTCTAGTTCTCTTAAAATTCCAAGATCTGTTATGAGAACCAAATGTTTGGGCCAGTCAAGCAATGAAATGAGCTGTAAACGATATTACATTAAATGAGAGGGATATTTCTGCATTGGTGCGTCTGGTTCCGTTCATCCGTCCATCATTTGGCTAACGTCCACTCTGCGCTAATATTTTACAGATCTCTATTGTTTCAAAATGTATAAATATTACTATCGTTAATCAATTACATTTAAAAATTAGATTTGATTTGTACCGAAGTAAATTTTTGTCATAACGAAAAGATACAGTGCGTATTCACAGTCAATTAATGCTTTGCAACAAAAACATTTCCATGGATTTTTATTGGAAATTATTAACTCATTTTAAAGCAGTAACGTTTACATCAATACTTTTTAACAGTGTTGTTTAGAAATTAAAGTCTTTATTATTTTGCCAAGCACATTTTATAACATTGAATCTAATTACATAAAATACCGTCTTTGCCTTCGCTAAAACAGTCGTTGAAATCCGTTGACTTTAGCTTAACAAAACCAAGGAGAGCGTGCAATGAATACATTATTATGCATGGATAAATTAATGAAGTAATTGCTCATCATGGCACAAATTCACGAATGCCTTACCAATTTCATGACAGAAGAGCACACCTGTATTGACTTTCTTCACTAACCTACATTCTTTTTATCCTTTCATATTATTATTGGTAAAATGTAACTGTTAATTTTACGTTGAAATAAACGTGTCTTAATTGAAAACGTCTTTGCTGAAATACCTGTTTTCTTTCTTGCAACAGGTTGGTCTCCTCAGGCTTTAACCTTTCACGTACAGCGAATGGAGAGTTACATGTATAAGACAGAGATAAAAAAGATTAGTTCGCGTCTGAAATCCGGACAACTAGACAGAAAATGCCGTACTGCGCAGGTCGGCAACCAATCACGACGCGCCTTTGCCCTAACGTCAGATGCGATTTAGTATTTTTATCTCTGTCTTTCATTATAGTATTAAATTCTATATGGTACACACTTAGAAACGGGTTATATGGGCTCTACATACATGACAGCTAGGGTTATCGGAAATTGTAAGAACCCCAAAATGGTTCTTTATGGCTTTTAAAGAACATTTTTCATGTCTAAAATGGTTCTTAAAATGAATGCTCTGAACGCTGACACACAGTTTCAACTAATACTGGGCGTGTTTGTACTCATTTTAATGCATTTGTCATGCTGATTCCACATATGGTCATGAAAAAATCTGAAACAATTCTGAAATTTTGTATTAAAACATTTTACTTGTCTGCTGTCAAAACCCGCGTGGAGAGTGTTTTAAAAGAACCTTTTAGGTTCCAATTGGAAAGATTGTTCGTGAGAATGTTGAGTGTCTAAAAACAGAATGGTAAAGACTATAGGAGATGGTTCGAAATCGGTAAATATAGTGGTACAAATCCCGAATGCATACCTGTAAATAGAAATCTCAAGGCAAAAAATTCACTGCACTATAGTATTTCAAAACTGGAAAATGTGATGTTGTTGCCCAATGAAATAGATTAGAAAAAGGTTTAAATACAATCAATCATGCTCTGATTAATGTCTTCTTGATTTTCTATCAAACATCAGTATGGCTATTTACAAAGATTTTATTAAAAACACAGAACTATTGAGCCATATTTTGTAACACGGACTACGAAAGGGGAGGGTTGTTGCCCCTAATTTTCAATTATGAACGTCATAATACCATTATATTTGGTACTAATGTATAGCTATTGGTCCTCTCTATCCAGTGATACCAAAATGAGCACACAAATTCCCCACATAATGGCGCTATGACGTCATGCAAATTTGGGAAATTCTGGCCATGTACAATAAGCAAAATTGATTTTCGGCTAAAAATTCTACAAAAATGCGATTTTCACCAAATTTTCTCCTAAATATAAAAACGAAATGACTATTTCTACCTATTTAACAAGTTAAAAAGTCAGTAGCTTTTGGAATAATTTCACAAGTGGGAAATGAAAATCATTGTGGCCTGACCAACCCCACTATGGTCATCTTTAATGGCCGGTCCTACCCTCGGGTAAGGTGCTGGGGTAAAACCTTTATCACTAAAATGAGCGCAAAGGATGGATCTACGATTAGTTTAAGTCGTTTGGTCGTAAATGTATGCGTTTTTTATGATGGATAAAAAATGACCATGAACTTGTTGAAAATGACGTTTGAAAAGCATTGAGAGTGACTCAATGTAAAGCATTCACAGATGCGCAACCGACAACTCTCATCTGTTGCTCACTTGACTGAAGCAGTATACCTCGATTTCCCACGTCATAAACGTAGAGCTAGGTTGAGGTAGCTGATGAAGATGGTCGCAGAACTCTTTCGGTTGAAGTCATATGGTTTTGACTAATCTCATGTAGATTCAAAGAAATTATATCAGAGTCAGGATTCCGGCATATCTGCGGTGCTCGTAAAATGTATGTCCATTCACAAATTACTTCGGACAGTGACGACAATTAATTGTACATCTATTATGCATTTACATTAGCAGGTGTATATGGGGTGTTCACTTATTTGAGGTCAAATGTCATTAAAAGGTCAAATCCGGTCTGATACCTTAAAATGCCTCTTCTCTTAGAAATAACACCACACGATGATGCCACTTGCACTATTGCCAATGTCTATGACATGTTCCCACATTCGGGGTCAAAGGTCCGGTTTGAGACGAAAGACTAATAGAAATTGTATAGTGGCGTGTTTCATATGGGTAAAAGTTCCCATAACTGGGGTTTTTCTGTTCAATATAAGTTTGCTTTTGATTCGGATTTATTCAATACATTTGCTCATAATTTTGTGCCATGTTGAGTTTCCAATATTAGTACTACTTTGTAATGATTTGTTCTTAACAATGTATTAGTTTAAGTACTTGTTAATTGGTACTCTATTTAATTGTGCTTTATATGTTTATTCTTTATATATTAGTCATGTATCTGTATGTGGTTTTAAATGTTATGCAGGGCCCCATGTAAGAACAGCATTTTAGCTGATCGGGCCCCCTGGGTAAATATGATATAATAAATAAATAAAAAGGAAATTTTCAAACTACTCTTTATAATGTTATGAAAGGAATAACTCATATTATTTGGCTAAATTAACTAAATGTCAATAGCGCCCTCTATTTGCACACAAATATACAGTTTGTAGAATAAAAAGTACCACAAAAATGCAGAAAAACATGAAAATTTGTTAAAGAAAAGTGTGATAGCTGTTGGTAATGTAAAAGTCTAGAATTGACATTAATACATGATCACATCAAACAACCGTGAATAAGAGGGAATTTTACACATGCTAAATGGAGGATTCTGGTCGTGTTTGAATTAAATGACAAAGCCTTACCATAAATGGACTGTAATGGTTGGAAAAGTGTTTTATTGTGATGAATGGCTTGATGTGCAATACGTATATATGGTATGTTCACTGCCATCCTAAGTTAATTCTCACATATACACGACATATCTATGTAGGACTAGGGTTCCGAAAGTGATCTAGTAGTAGTACATCGAAAATAATTCTTTTATGGACCCGAAAAAGTAACCAATCCCTGTCATTTTTGCTCCAAAAAAAAAAAAACCAAGTTTATACCATTTCTGAGTATTTTTACTAGTATTATGACGCCCTTCAATTTCAAGTAACCACACACATAATTTTACCCGCTTTCAAGGACAAGTGAGGACAAACAAGCCTAGTAGTATCTTTCCTGAATGTCTATATGGATTATGTAAAAGCACTAGTATGGCAGAGGCCCAGTTTCAGGGAATAACGCCATGATTTACTAGCTTCTATACTGTTAAATTGTGTGTAAATGATTAACTTATAACATTATTCATGACAGTGCTTATAATGGAGTGCTTTCTAGTCGTATCATAGTAATGGCACAATTACGGAAATCATTAACCCATCCGTATGTGAATATTTGCCAGGCTATTATACAAAACAGATGGTAAAGGACAAAAATTACGTTTCAAAATATTTTGAAATAATTAGAACATCTAAACGAATTAAACAAATAAATAATTTAATTTTAGTTAAAATCAAGTTGCTAATTTCTCAGCATAGTATTAGATATACGTGTGTACCTTCATTCCGCACTGAAATTAACCTATTGGCGTATTCGAATTATCATCAAACGCAAACCTGCTCATAACTTAATAAGCAGTAATTATCTTATAATTAGCCGATCGTAATTAGCATGAATACAAGCATGTTGTGAAACATGTTTTGTCATCATTTACATACATAATTAGTATTGTATCTACAGGGCTTATGAAGCTAATGCAGAGTTAATCAGATAGCAAAAACCCCACAGGATGTCATTTTAAATCCGATTTTTATATCATAATTAGCAATCTGCCTTCAATTACGTGCATGTTGTAGTTGCAGCTTAATGAGTTGCACGCGCCGACAGGTTAAAGGCCCATTGATCTCAACGAAAATATAAAAAAAACATAATATATAAAAAAAAAAAGTGTGTATCAATTGCTTAAAAGTGTAGGATGAGTCATTACAAATGTCGTTAAGTATTTTTGAAATGAACAAATTGGAAACAAACAACAACAACAACAACAGGAAAATAGCAGTATTGACGAAGTTGAAGCCCCATTCAAATACATGTAGGTAATTTTATCTGCATATGTAGAAAATGATAGATTCATGTAAAATGTCCTATGTATACAGGGTTTGGGGGTTTTCGGCTTAACCACTAGCAGGCTACATTACCACATCTATGACACCAACATAGGTGTAAAAATCTGAATTTTGATGATATTTACGATCGTCCGGATGAGCTACTCATTGCATAGCCCTTTAAAGACACATTCAGTGATCCCAGCGAATGTGTAAAAAATTAAAATTGTTTATAATTGAGAAAGTGAAGGATAAGTTATTCAAATTGTCATTTGGTATTTTTGAAATGAAAAATTTGGCAAAAAAACGAAGAATATGGCAGTATTGACAAAGTTGAAGCCCCGTTCAAATACATGTAGCTAATTTATATACTGACAGTATGAAATACAGATTACAGGTAAATGCCTTATTTTATCTTAAATACACTGCTTTCGGATGAAAAATGTTAACACATCTATGACAATGACGAAGGTACCAAAATCTGAATTTTGATGATATTTACGATCGTCCGGATGAGCAAATCACTGAATGGGCCTTTAAGTGAACGTCACCAGATTTATAATTGAAGAAGGCCCAATTAAAGAGGATAGTCTGCGTCTGACGTCAGGGTAACGGTGCGATGTGATTGGTTGCTGACCTGCACAGTATGGCATTTTTAATCTGGTTGGCAGGACGTCAGACGCAAACTATTCTTTTTAATTCGGTCTTCAATTATAAGATACATTGGTGACATGGCTTTTCAATGGTAGTTCTCAATGTAAGAAAGATAACGGAATATAAAAAATCTGCCCACCACCATTAATTCTCTGTTAGGCGACGAAAAAAGTAAACCCTGTTCTACGGGCCCGACCGACCCAGATTTTGAACAAAATTTCCTGTACAAATGAATGCCGACCCAAATTTCGAAAAATTCAGGAACAATTTTTTTTGTATTTTCCCAAATCGCAAAATATTGACAGATTTTGGTGATTTTTTGGGTCATTTAAAAAGAAAAAAAAAAGAAAAAAAAAAGAAGCCCGACCGACCGACCCTAATTGAAAGGTCCGTCCGCCCGTAGAACAGGGTTTTTTTTTCGTAGCCTTATCGCAACATTGTTCTTTTTTTTTTTTTTTTTTTGCTTATTATAAAATCTTTTTGGAAAATGATCTTTGAAAACGCCATGGGACATGTCTCAAGAACAACAAATAGCCTCAAGCATGTTTGTACTATTAAGATGATAATGACTTACATAGCCTTATATTTAATAAAGGTTTAGCACCCCCACCCCTAAAAAAATTGGCCAATTTATAGTATTAATTCAATCAGGCGGATATTAATACATTCTATCAGACCAAATTAAGTATCTTTCAAGAAAGGTTATAAGATGATGAATATATATTTATCATGTTTATAGTGTTGGTTTTGAACTGTTGCAGAAAACATAAAAGATAAGAACTTTAATTCTTTCTTTACTGGAATGATGCAAAAATTGAATTACTGTATAATATAACTTCTGAACTTTTGAACTAATAACAGTTAGATTTGGTATCAAAATATTCTTTATTTTATTTATATTAGTAAGTTACATGCAATAAAGCATCTTAGTTGTATCCACTCTTGACAAGAACATCCTGCGTTGGGTCATGTCAATAATAATACCTTTTAATACCAAAGCAACCCATAACTGAAGTGAAATTAGACTTATTTATATCTGGATGAGCGCATTTGCCATTCTAAAATTAAGCTTTCGTCTTAGAAATGTCAAGGCATATATGATCCTGAAATACTCTGAACCCACAAGGGACAATTTCAAGGACCAATTCTATACATTTCCTTGTCATCGATCGTTTTATGCATCTTCAGGTATAGGTATTACACATGGGCACAGAAACACAATTAAAAGACGGTTTTGAGAATTTTATATAATCTTGGTTTTAGAGTATGCTTCGACAACCTGTATATTACTTGGCTTATTTACATTTATTTAAAGGCCCATTCAGTGATTTGCTCATCCGGACAATCGTAAAAATTATCAAAATTCAGATTTTGGTACCTATGTCATTGTCATAGATGTGCTAACATAGCCTGCTAGTGGTTCAGACGAAAGCCGTGTATTTAAGACAAAATAATGCATTTTACGTAAATCTGTAATTTATAATACTGACAGTATATAAATTAACTACATGTATTTGAATGGGGCTTCAACTTCATCAATACTGCTGTTTTCTTGTTGTTTTTACTAATTTTTACATTTCAAAAATATCAAATGAAAATTACAATGACTTATCCTTCACATTTAAGCAATTTATAAACAGTTTAATTTTTTTTACCTTTGCGCTGGAATATATCAAATAAACCACCATTTCGTGGTCATAAATAATTATAATCAACTTCAACAATGAATATATGAACTGATTATGCTTCATACAATACCTGACACGCTTGATATTAAATTATTTCTGTTTTCTACCTAAATTGGACAGAACCTGATTCTACATTAAGCTAATTAGAGGCAAACAACCTGACCTGGCCGGTCACACACTTATTAGGTTTCAACTATAATAGAAGATAATTAGTATGATAAAACATGTCATGATTAGGCCTGGCTTTACATGAAATCGTGGTGCAATTAAAGTAGCTATTCCTAACTCCTGGTTTCAAGATAAACCTTGAACAAAAATGCTAGTTAGACTTATAATGATGTATATAATTTGAATATTATGTGGTTTCGAATTATTATGATGTTATTAATTATATATGATAAAATATGCAATGATTATAAGGCTTGGCTTTACACGGAAACGTAATTAGTGTAGTATCCGCCCAGATGGTATAATTAGAGTAGCTTTTCCTTCAACTCCGGGTTTTCTGTAGATAGAGCTTGCACAAAAATATTTGTTAGACATTTACATATATATGATATATATATAATATTTTAATAGTATGTGGTTTCAACCATCATGATGTAGTTAATTATATATGATAAAATATGCAATGAATAGGCCATTAGGCTTGGCTTTGCGGAGACACGTAATTAAGTGTAGTATCCGCTCATATTGCAACTGGTTATTCCAGGTGAAATCCATACACCCACTATGGAAGACATGACCTTAATCTTCCACATAGGGAGTGTGCATTTCAAATGGAGTCCCCATCCAAGTAACCCAATTTGAAATTCACACTCCCTGTGTGGGAGATTAATGTCATGTCTTCCATAGGGGTGTATGGATATTAACTGTAATAACCCAATTAGAGTAGCTTTTCCTATAAACTCCGGCAGACTGTATACATCTTGAAAAACAATGCTCATTAGACATCATAATAATATATAATTGTAATTATGGCTTCGTACTAATTAGGACATAAAGATTCATCATTTTAACTCAATGTTACTTGAAACAAATTTGTTTATGGTAATTGTTATTCTATAAATTGTATATTTGTGTGCAAATTGTGGGCGCTATTTACATACATTTTAAGTTTAATTTACCCCAATAATGAGTTTTTACTTTCATTTCATGATAAAAACATTTTTTCCTTGCTATTTGTTACTACTCGTTTGTAAAGACGCAAACAAGATATGAGATAAATAGCGCCATCAGTATTCAACTTTGCTTAAAACTGAATACAGTTCTACATGCCATCAAACAACCGTGAATAATATTGTTGGGAAAATGGTGAACATTAGTCCAAACTAATTAGCATAACAAATGAAACTATTATGACGTTGACGTATCACAAGAGTTTCCTTTGTTCAGTTGTTCATAACAATAAACTTACAAGGCCGCCCGGATGTTAAAAACTACTTCAATACATGTGATGCGATCAAGCAAAATCGGTCGGAACTCAGAAATATTGATTTTGCGACATAGGCTTACAAAGAAAACTATACTTCCTTTTATTTCCTGTTGTTTTGGAAACTCTTTAATTGCTCATATCTTTGGAACTGGTTGTTCAATGTTGCCATAATTATGGTGTTTTCTGCCAAATCCAGATTTGTAAATGCTTTTTACTATCCTATAAGAAACTGACAATTTAATATTTTGCTTGATAGACATGATCAAGGGGAATGAGTCGTCCTGGTCAAAAATGAGTTTTATCTGCCTCTGTAAATTTGTGTTTAATTGTGCTATTGTTTGTCTAAGGTCGAAAGATCCTGGCCGGATGATGACACTGATCACAGTCTCACTCTCTCTGATGAAAGATGGAGTACCATCTGAAACGTCCGTGGTATATGAGGAATTTCTTTGTGTTTGGAGCAAAGGTTAAACTTCTAAATTAAAAAAAAACAAAAACAAAAAAACCCATAATTAAATGAACCAACACAGATGAACTTTTATGAGCTATGCTATACCAGATATATTTGTTTAGGTAAAAATTGCTGGGAAATCTAAAACCTTTCTTTTGATTGGTTACTCAGATCATGTAATTAACCAATCAGGGTCACTGTAAGAAAGATAGAAATGCCGATTTATTATTAACTGAATAAAAAACCGACACCCGATTAAACAAGAAAGAGTATGCAATTCTTCTTTAATACGAGACTGATGCATAAAATATTTATGTACTAAATGTCTACATGTACCAACAGGTTATAACACAAAATACAAGTACTAGAGGGATTTCATATTACTTTTTTTAAATCCTTTTATAAGGGGTCATTTCAATTTTACTCAATCTCTGTGTATATAAATTGCAGACAAAAACGTAATGATGCATCTCCAATTTGAATATAATTTGCATAAGGGTCTCCTATAAGTCTGCTGTCTATCTTTAATAATACAACCACATATATTTTAAGCGTATAAAAACAAACTAAATTTTGTTCTGTCATAAAAGCATTATCTGACGGGTGCCCCGCTAGCCCGCAACGTCACTAGTCCAAATCTTGAGGGTGTGGGTTAAGGTCTAGGATTATGGGTATATCAGGCTTATGGTTATAGCTATTCTAGTGCGCATCTAAGAAACACTGCTAGTCCGAATGTTATAAACTAGGGCCATGTGATTTAAACTAATTTTCAACTTCGGACTAACGCAGTAATGTTTTCCGTTTCAAGACTATCGCATCTTTTCGGACTAACGGATCTAGAAAGTATAAGGAATTTAGTGTTGTCAGACGAAGACTGTTAGACTAACGGTGTGTGGGACTTGTGCTAGCGCCATGTACACATTATAGTTAGTGGCTTTACCAGTCATGCCTAAACTTTACCTTTTACATAAATAAGAGCTTTAAACAATGGCCAAGTGAATATGTATTCAGTGACAAGCAGGATTACCAAGTGAGACATTGTGTTTACTCCATCAAATGAGGTTTTAAATACGCTTCCGGACCATCTCGTGCAAGTTGTAAACATGATGCTATATTCGACTTTAATATCGTGATTCCAAAAACTTTGACACAGGGGGCTGTAATAAATTTGGACTTAATTGCATTGTCTGCTAACACCGGGAGGAGGAACACTAAATAAGATGCCATCTGACGGGAATAGATCCATTTCTTTGAAACTCCTGTGATACTTGGTGTCTGCACGTTATCTTCACGCAAAACCTGATAAAACCAGTGTTAATACGGGACCTGTAAATCTTTAAAATGTCTGATTACTAGATGATTGCTTGACTATGTTTGTACTTATTTGAATTGGTGTAAAACCCAAGTCCAATAGTTTAAATCTGACTAACCTTTTCTTTGAAAATATGACACAAATTTGTCTAAAGACGGTATAAATTTGAAATCTTATCTCGTAAAGCGTTAACCAAATACGGCAGTCTCCAGTCGAGGCGCTAACATATCTCTTGTTAATTTACGACATTGTCAGCTTTGTACTTACCTAATTAAGCCAACACTGTGTAAAATATAGCTTATCTTTAAAAAACATGAATTTAACCTAATTGTATTCATTTTACACACACGCTTTTGTGATTTTGACAGAATTCTGTATTTAAAAGGAAAAGTGCGTTTCTTCCGGTAAATATAATTCCAAATTTTGAAAATAACAGCGCTCGAACATCGTTCGTTTTAAGAAAATTCGACACGCGCTGTGGAGCCCGCTTTTATACATCGCTGTAAAAGTCATGTTAATCTCCGGGGAATAACTTGGTTTTTGTTTTTCAAACAGATACTTAAAGTCGTGTTAATCTTTTGGGAGAATGTGGTTTCAAACATTTTTCTTTTACACATTTCTAAAGAAAGTTTAGGCACGCTTCGTGTACCGGCTTGTTTGTGTGTTCTTATTATCAATTGAATTAGCATTAAGTAGGTCATTGTATGTTTCCATACAGTTGTTGCTCATGTAGTTTTGCTATTAAAGATGATACCGGCTGAGTGCATGGTTTAGTCATCTTATCCTCAATTTCGCTATAATTTACGGCAGTAAAAGAAATAAACAGAGAAACTATACATTTTGTCGGGTAACTTCGAACAAACGATTCGAGCTAAGAAGTTGAGGTTAGTAACTATTTTAAACTGTTGTGATTTGGTTGGTCGCAGCATCTTGCGAATGGTAGTAAGCTTTGGCAAAAAGTGCATTGATCATTTCATAGCGAGCGTGTAGATGGATTCAAATATCACAAATATACCTTTGAAGGTCCTGTGGTTCTTGAGTTATGTTGTAGGGCTGAAATCACATCACCTTTGTAAAACCATGGAAATAGTCTTATCTACTATTTCCATGGTAAAACGTACATAAAACTCATAAACAACAATAAATCAAGTAAGTTTTCAAAGTATATGATTTGTAGAATAAACTTCTGCAAAACATCAAGATGTTATTTTTCAATAATATATTGTTTTAGACAATGAAAATCGATCTTTTTGGGCGCTTCGACTAACAATACTTTGTCAACCTTTAACAATAATCAATCTTTGAGACACGCTGGTGTGCACAGACTTTTTATAAATTGGCGCAACCAAAGATCTACAACATGGACATTTTTAACCTTTAATGACAATTTGTGAAAGATCACTTTCAGAAAAAATGGTATAACCTAAAAAGGTTCCTGAGCTGTCCTGTATCTAAAACCTGAGATGGTTTTCAGATCTCAGATCATGTAATTAACCAATCAGGGTCACTGTAAGAAAGATAGAAATGCCGATATATTATTAACTGAATAACAAACCGACACCCGATTAAACAAGAAAGAGTATACAATTCTTCTTTAATACGAGACTGACGCATAAAATATTTATGTACTAAATGTCTACATGTACCAACAGGTTATAACACAAAACACAAGTACTAGAAGGATTTCATATTACTTTTTTTTAATCCTTTTATAAGGGGTCATTTCAATTTTACTCAATCTCTGTGTATATAAATTGCAGACAAAAACGTAATGATGCATCTCCAATTTGAATACAATTTGCATAAGGGTCTCCTATATGTCTGTTGTCTATCTTTAATAATACAACCACATAGATTTTAAGCGTATAAAAACAAACTAAATTTGTTCTGTCATAAAAGCATTATCTGACGGGTGCCCCGCTAGCCCGAAACGTCACTAGTCCAAATCTTGAAAACTGAGAGTGTGGGTTAAGGTCTAGGATTATGGGTATCAGGCTTATGGTAATAGCTGTTCTAGTCCGCATCTAAGAAACACTGCTAGTCCATATTTTATTAAAACTAGGGCCATGTGATTTAAACTAATTTTCAACTTCGGACTAACGCACTAATGTTTTCCGTTTCAAGACTATCACATCTTTTCGGACTAACGGACCTAGAAACTATATGGAATTTAGTGTTGTCAGACGAAGACTGTTAGACTAACGGTGTGTGGGACTTGTGCTAGCGCCATGTACACATTATAGTTAGTGGCTTTACCTGTCATGCCTAAACTTTACCTTTTACATAAATAAGAGCTTTAAACAATGGCCAAGTGAATATGTATTCAGTGACAAGCAGGATTACCAAGTGAGACATTGTGTTTACTCCATCAAATGAGGTTTTAAATACACTTCCGGTCCATCTCGCGCAAGTTGTAAACATGATGCTATATTCGACTTTAATATCGTGATTCCAAAAACTTTGACACAGGGGGCTGTAATAAATTTGGACTTAATTGCATTGTCTGCTAATACCGGGAGGAGGAACACTAAATAAGATGCCATCTAACGGGAATAGATCCATTTCTTTGAAACTCCTGTGATACTTGTTGTCTGCACGTTATCTTCACGCAAAACCTGATAAAACCAGTGTTAACACGGAACCTGTAAATCTTTAAAATGTCTGATTACTAGATGATTGCTTGACTATGTTTGTACTTATTTAAATTGGTGTAAAACCCAAGTCCAATAGTTTAAATCTGACTAACCTTTTCTTTGAAAATATGACACAAATTTGTCTAAAGACGGTATAAATTTGAAATCTTATCTCGTAAAGCGTTAACCAAATACGCCAGTCTCCAGTCGAGGCGCTAACATATCTCTTGTTAATTTACGACATTGTCAGCTTTGTACTTACCTTATTAAGCCAACACTGTGTAAAATATAGCTTTCTTTAAAAAACATGAATTTAACCTAATTGTGTTCATTTTACACACACGCTTTTGTGATTTTGACAGAATTCTGTATTTAAAAGGAAAAGTGCGTTTCTTCCGGTAAATATAATTCCAAATTTTGAAAATAACAGCGCTAGAACATCGTTCGTTTTAAGAAAATTCGACACGCACTGTGGAGCCCGCTTTTATACATCGCTGTAAAAGTCATGTTAATCTCGAAGGAATAACTTGGTTTTGTTTTTCAAACAGATACTTAAAGTCGTGTTAATCTTTTGGGAGAATGTGGTTTCAAACATTTTTCTTTTACACATTTCTAAAGAAAATTTAGGCACGCTTCGTGTACCGGCTTGTTTGTGTGTTCTTATTATCAATTGAATTAGCATTAAGTAGGTCATTGTATGTTTCCATACAGTTGTTGCTCATGTAGTTTTGCTATTAAAGATGATACCGACTGAGTGCTCGGTTTAGTCATCTTATCCTCAATTTCGCTATAATTTACGGCAGTAAAAGAAATTAACAGAGAAACTATACATTTTGTCGGATAACTTCGAACAAACGATTCGAGCCAAGAAGTTGAGGTTAACTATTTTAAACTGTTGCGATTTGGTTGTTCGCAGCATCCTGCGAATGGTAGTGAACTTGGGCAAAAACTGCATTGATCATTTCACAACGAGCGTGTAGAAGGATTCAAATATCACATAATACTTTTGTAGGTCATGTGGTTCTTGTGTTATGCTGTAAATAGGGCTGAAACCATATTTGTAGAACGTACATAAACTCATTAACAACAATAAATCAAGCAAGTTTTCAAAGTATATGATTTGTAGACTGGACTTCTGCAAAACATCAATTTGTTATTATATTAATTTAGACAATGAAAATCGATCTTTTTGGGCGCTTATACCCTTAACAATAATCAATTTTTGAGATACGCTGGTGTGTACACTGAGAGAAATATTTACAAAACATTATGTAAGTATAGAACCTCATAATAATTATGTAAAATTTACCTCAGAACTATGTAATAATTACCAAAATTATGTAAAATTTTAATTAATTTTACCCAAATTAATTAAAATTTTACATAATTCGGTAAATATTACATAGTTCTGAGGTAAATTTTACTTAATTATTATGAGGTTCTATACTTACATAATGTTTTGTAAATATTTCTCTGAGTGTACCGACTGTTTGTTTATAAACTGGCGCAACCAAAAATTCACATCATTAACATTTTTAACCTTTAATGACAATTTTTGTGAAAGATCACTTTCCAAAAAAATGCTTCTCGAGCTGTCCTGTATGTAACTGAAACCTGATATGGTTCTGGGCATAAAGAACCCTTTTGGGGTTCGTTCAAAGAACCCTTGTTTGTTCTTCATACAGGACAACTAATGCGTCCCGTACACGTTCAAAAAATTGGGCGATATCAAAATATCAAAAAATATCTACCATGGACACACGATCATTCATCGTCTTTGATATTGCTCAATAAAACTAAACGTGTATGGGCCGCATAGGAAACCATACCACAGTAGAGACATAATTAGGCTTTCAAATACTATTCATTTCATTTGCTATAATTGCTCCTCTAAAGTTTCTCAGAGTATGTCTCTTCAGTCGATCTACGAAGCAGTTAATCATAGACAGCTGAATAGAGAGATTCTTTTCAACTGTCCCAGGTAGAATACATAAATACACATGGCAGTATCCCGTGTTTTGTGATCAATCAAGAATTTCCTCCCATGTGATATAGAGAACATGGTTATTACCATTTACCGGTATATGTTAATTAATGCATACGTTTCACTTGTTGGGAGAGAGATTGTACAAAATAATGCACGTGAGATGTTGATACGTCTAATGTACGGGGCTCGTTCATTAGACGCACCAACATCTCAGTATAACTCCATTATTTTGTATAATATCTCGAGCAACAAGTGATACACATTTATTTACCTATATCATAAACGAGAAAAATCTTGTGATTGTTGACATTTTTATACCCAAACTGTTGCTTGCATTTTCCAACATTTTTAGTGACAATTTTATTATAAAAATAGCGAAAATTACGGGATTTTTTAGTCGTGTATGAAATAGGTTAATAAATGCGTATCACTTGTTGCTCGAGAAATTGTACAAAATAATGCACTTGTACTGAGATGTTGATGCGTCTAATGTACTCCCCCTTCGGGGCTCATGCATTAAACGCATCAACATCTCAGTTCGCGTGCATGATTTTGTACAATTTCACTCACAGGTGATACACGTTTATTAACCTACACGTAACACACCTGGTTCTCTCTATCTAAAGAGTGTATGAAAATGTGACACTACCTTTATTCGGTTTAATATTCATTGGGACAATGTACAATTTATTATACAATAATACATGTATGTGTTAATAATAACTCGTGGGAGCACGTGTGGCCGAGTGGATAATAGGCGCCCGACTCATAATCCATAGGTTGCGAGTTCGAGCCCCGCTCGTGCCAACGTGTTGTGTCCTTGGGCAAGGCACTTTATCCTCGTTGCCTACTGGGGGTGGGTTGGGTTGGATTGGATGTTTGTATAGTTGTTTGTTTCAATGTTGCAATATTGGCGCTGATTAAGCTGCTGCCTGCAAATTGCATTGTGTCTGTTTAGTTGTGTTTAATGTACAATCTAGCAATTTGACCTGCGGGTCACCATTAGAGTTTGTAATAAAACCTTCCTTTTTTTAAACCTTCCTTCTTTTTTAAACAACAGCAATCTTATTATTAAGGGCTGGGGTATGAACGTTTGGACAGTATTTATTGTGGGACATTAGAGCACATCAGACATATCGAATTGCATTCTGAATACGAAGAATGTCATTCTGATATCAAATAATTTTGATTTTTTGAAATTCGCAATTTAATACACATTTTATGGCAAATCATTAAAATTGATATTTTTGATATTTAACAGTACTTGAAGTAAACTTTATAAATCTGATGATTTATACTTAAAGTGTATGTAGGTGGGATGAAAAGCCGACGATCAATTGAAAATGTTGACCTTTCGTATTGAAGATATGGATTTTTTTCCCAAAACACCAAAAAAATTAGGTCTTTTTGGGAAAAAAATCCATATCTTCAATATGAAAGGTCAAAATTTTCAATTGACCGTCGGCTTTTTCCTCCCTGCTACATACACTTTAAGAATATATCATCAGATTTATATAATTTACTTCGAGGACTGTTATATATCAAAATTTGAAAAATATCAAATTTTTATAATTTGTCATAAAATTTGTATTATATTGTGATTTTCAAAAATGAAAATTATTTGATATCAGAAAGACATGCTTCGTATTCAGAATGCAATTGATAGGTCCGAGGTGCTCTCATGTCCCACAAAAAATACTGTCGAAACGCTATAAACGCTCATTTTAGATCCCTTAAATGGCTGCAAAATTTATTTCTGTGAAATTAGAAAATTTGGAAATTGTACATAACAACCATAACTCAGAGACATTACAATAATCACAAAATGGATTTAGGACATGTACAATAACATACACAAAATAATTCATTAACGAAAATGACACACTGAATATACCAGAACATAATTATTCGAAGGCGTCTAGTACCTAATCGTAAAAGAAGCCTTTTTATTCATCTCAAATTTTGTAAATACAAATCAGCCATCTGCGCCTGGATATTTATAGGTTAATAAATGCGTATTACTTGTTGGGAGTGAAATTGTATAAAATAATGTACGCGTACTGAGATGTTGATGCGTCTAATGCACGAGCCCTGCAGGGGGGGTGTATTAGACGCATCAACATCTCAGTACAAGTTCATTACTTTGTACAATTTCTCGAGCAACAAGTGATACGCATTTATTAACCTATTTCATACAGGAAAAAAATGATTTTTGCTATAACAAAATTGTCACTAATACTGTTGGAAAATGCACACAAAAATTCTTCAACTCCCTGTGCGGAAGATTAAGGACATGTCTTCCATAGGGAGTGTGTGAATTTTAACTAGAATAGCCCATTTTTTGTCCGATGTGGGTCCAAGTTTATATATGTTAAAACAAAAGATCCTTCGTTGACAGCTCAGACTTTACCCCAAGAAACCCTATACCTACTTGAGTTAAAATAAACATTTTCAAATCCCCAGTACACTTCCTTGAAAAAATACAGATATTATTCATTGTGCTTAGGACTTTGCGCAAAAAGCTTTTAAACCATGGTTGACCCGTCCAGTCTGTTTCTTGACATAAGTATCGGATTAACTTGATTTGTAGCTACAACATCGCGCCAGATGTTGCAATAAAGAATGAGGGGCACAGAGGGGTCTTATACTCCACTTATCTGTTGATTTGTGAGCTGGAAAACGCAAAATGAGGAGCACAGAGGGTCTTAAATGCTAATTATCTGTTGATTTATAAGCTTGAAACATGCAGAATGAGGGGAACAGACAGAGGGGTCTTAAACTTTATTTTTCTGTTGATTTGCAAGCAAGAAACACACATAATAAGGATAACTACCACTAATTAGACCTAGGCAGTGCTTGAAAAAAGAGGGGGACTTGTTTCTTGCATGGCATCTGAAAAGGTGCTTAAAAATCACTGCAAAATGCCAAGCTGTATAGTAAAAATGTGCTTATATCAGAGTAACATGCAGAAATGAAATGTTTTCTACCATTTATAGTTTTGGTGAAAAGCTCCCCCAAATTCATCCGCTGCACATCGATTTTGCTACCTAACCAGTCGGCTCCAATCTGTTCACAAAAAAGGAGGGCGCGCTGTAAAATTATGGTCTTTACACAGTGATTTAAAGCAAAAAGTCATCAAACATTAAAATGTTGGTCATTTGGGGATTCACCCTTCTACTCTTAATTGATAATAATATCTTTTCACTGTAGATATCCCATGTATGAAAAAAGTGCTTGAAATTACCCATTTTTCCCATTGAAACATGTGTTAAATGGAGGTCTTAAGTGCAATATCAGATATTTATTTAGTAGGGTTGGCCACGGTCAAAAATGTTTTTCTTGCTGAGGTGAAAGGACTATGGTTGGAGGTTACAAAAATGCATTTCGAAAATTCAGCTGAAGTCCGTTGCCATGGCAACGGCCCGATTTGTGTTTTTTACAATTTTCGCCTATTTTGGAGCTAAAAAGTGAAAATTGCCCTTAAAAGGACGCCTTGTTGCCTTAATATACAAGTTGGTATTCAAAAATAAATTGTATCATAAAAAAGCCCCATCCTTGTTCTATCTACAAACGAAGTTGTGTTTAGAGATTCGTTTTCTAAATATCGATTTCGGGCCTGGCAACACTGCAAGTTTTTCAAATTTGAAAAATGCAATTTTTTACCGATTTTGGCGATACGAAAAATTAACTTTCGCGCTCACCTAGGATTTTGTCGTTATGGTTATTGGTAGAACATACCTTGCCCCCAACATATATAATAAGAACAGCTTGGGGAAATTTATTTCTCTAAGGAAGGTGTTGCCAGAAAAACATACATTTTGTAAAAATTCAAAATTCTCATAAAAAGAAAATTTGCTGCATTTTGCCTAGATTTAGCACATGTGATGTAATGAGTTGTATGTAGAGTCAGTTTATCATCATGGTCAGCTATTCTGAATGTTTCAAAACAATAAATGAAGTTTAATTTTAATGCGGTGTTGCCAGATGCCCAAAATTATGAAGTTTTCATGTATGAATCTAGTCAATCCAGTCAAATCACAGTCTATTATTATAAATCATTTTATCATAATTTTCACCTGTTTTGAATGTTTGGAAACAAAAAAGTTCATCATACAGTGTTGCCAGATGTCAAAAAGTAGAAAAGGTACAATTCTGGTTTACCCTGTGCACCCTGTAATTTTAATACCATTTTTGGTTTACCGTGCGCACTCTATTTTCATAAACAGATAAAAGGACATTTTTTTCCAATTTGCCCCGAATTTAGTACATGTGATGTAACGAATTGTATGTAGAGTCACATTATCACCACAACTATTCTCTATGTTTCGAAACTTTAACTTGCAGTGTTGCCAGATGCCTAAACTGTGAAAAATAGGACCAGTTTTTATGTATGATAAACAATTTCTTTGATGATGCATCTAAAATACAATTAATTTATAAAAATTATGATATGACCCCTTAAACTATTTGTTTAAACTGAAACCCTGGGGACCGTTCACAAACACTTGTTAGGGGGGGCTGATGCAAAAAAGGGGGGCTGAAAATGTTTGACCCTCCTAAGGGGGGGCCTGAAAAAAATGACCAGAAATTTTCCTGGGAAAATTGAGTTTATATGCTTTTCTATGGGGTTGACCCATAATTTTCATGTCAAAAAAGGGGGGGCACTGAAATTTTTGAGGTCTGTAAAGGGGGCCCCGAAAAATTTTCGCGATGACATTTTTTGCATCATGCCCCCCCCCCCTTACAAGTGTTTGTGAACGGTCCCCAGTTTTCAGACGAAAATTTGTATGTTGTTACAAGGAATTCAAAATAATTTTATCATCAAGGGACCCACATAGAGGAATACGACATCGATCGTGAGCCAATCTGCATTCTGTTGCCTGCAAAGCCGAAGATCAGAATGAAATTCTGAAACGACCATGACCAGATATTTTTCTTAATTTCTTGGTAAACTTAAAACGTATTAAAAACGCCAAATTGCAGTCACAAAATTGATAATATTAGTAAGTCACCAAAGCGAATGGTAACAAAGGTATGCGGAAACGAACTGCAATAACAAAGTATGTGCCCAACGATTTGTCTTTGGCATGTCGCTTTTTTTTAAATATCACCAAAAATGTTAATTTTTTTCCCCCAAAATTGAGAACAAACACGAACCTTCCAAAATAAATACATAATTATTCACACTCGGCGGCCCAGCCACTACCTGCTGCTGTGATTTGGGGTAACTCGTTGCTTCCCCTCTTCAGATACCTGTACTTCAAGTATACCCCCATCAAGAATGTCTTGTTAAACTCAAACTTATGTTCTGGGAACACTTTTTGATCAAATACCTGGTCATATAATCATGAAATTGGAACACTGGTAAAGAGTGTATGTGTATTGAAAAAATTGATTGGCCAATTTCTTTTCCAACTTTTCAGCAATATCTGAAATGAAAATGAAAATTAGCGATACTGAGAACTTATATTAAAGTAATGAAATTACAATTTTGTTTGTAAACATGTTTACTGGAAAGTTTATGTCAATGTTAAAGTGGTTAAGGGAACTGGAATGATCGTTTTGAGCGTTTCGACAGCATTTTTTATGGGACATGAGAGCACATCAGACATATCGAATTGCATTCTGAATACGAAGAATGTCTTTCTGATATCAAATAATTTTCATTTGATGAAATTCACGATATAATACAAATTTTATGACAAATTATTAAAATTTGATATTTTTCACATTTTGGAGATATAACAGACCTAGAAGTAAATTTTATAAATTTAATGATATAGTCTTAAAGTGTATGTAGCTGGGAGGAAAAGCCGACGATCAATTGACAATTTTGACCTTTCATATTGAAGATATGAATTTTTTTTTGGTGTTTTGGGAAAAAAATCCATTTCTTCAATACGAAAGGTCAAAATTTTCAATTGATCGTCGGCTTTTCATCCCACCTACATACACTTTAGGTAGAAATCATCAGATTTATAAAGTTTACTTCGAGTAATGTTAAATATCATAAATATCAATTTTAAAGATTTGCCATAAAATGTGTATTACATTGCGAATTTCAAAAAATGAAAATTATTTGATATCAGAAGGCCATTCTTCGTATTCAGAATGCAATTCGATATTACATGGCAGAATGCTTATCAACATTATACATAACTGTGTGCTTTATTTTGTATTATCTTACTAGTGGTAATCTCATTCCAACATTATTGTCTTAGTATATGATTCAAAAAACCACCCAAGTCCAGAATTTAAAATGAACCCCACGAAGTCCCTGAAATGCTAAGCGTCATACCTAAAACAGTTTAACCCACCCATTTGCACGTACAACTTACCATATTGACCAGGTAAATCTAACTGAAGGAATTAAAATGATACACATGTTTTTTCTCAAAATCACTTCCCATGGACTTGGGTGGGTTTTGTATTCATGTATTCAATTCATTACATCACATGTACGAAATCCGGGGCAAATTTAAAAAAAAAATCTTTTATGAAAATATGGTGCCCAGGGTTAACCAGAATTGTATATATTGAAAACACAGGGTAAACCAGAATTTTACATATCTTTTCTACTTTTTGGCATCTGGCAACACTGTATGATGAACTTTTTTGTTTCCAAACATTCAGAACAGGTGAAATTATGATAAAATGATTTATAATAATAGACAGTGATTTAACTGGATTGACTAGATTCATACATGAAAACTTAGACCTATTTGGGCTATTTGGCGTAATGTAGCTTTCATAATTTTCGGCATCTGGCAACACCGCATTAAAATTAAACTTAATTTATTGCTTCTAAACATTCAGAATAGTTGACCATGATGATAAACTGACTCTACATACAACTCATTACATCACATGTGCTAAATCTAGGGCAAAATACAGCAAATTTTCTTTTTATGAGAATTTTGAATTTTTACAAAATGTATGTTTTTCTGGCAACACCTTCCTTAGAGAAATAAATTTCCCCAAGCTGTTCTTATTAGATATGTTGGGGGCAAGGTATGTTCTACCAATAATCATAACGACAAAATCCTAGGTGAGCGCAAAAGTTATTTTTTCGTATCGCCAAAATTGGTAAAAAATGGCATTTTTCAAATTTGAAAAACTTGCAGTGTTGCCAGGTCCGAAATCGATATTTAAAAAACGAATCTCTAAACACAACTTCGTTTGTAGATAGAACAAGGATGGGGCCTTTTTATGATACAATTTATTTTTAAATACCAACTTGTATATTAAGGCAACGAGGCGCCCTTTTAAGGGCAATTTTCACTTTTTTAGCTCCAAAATAGGCGAAAATTGTAAAAAACACAAATCGGGCTGTTGCCATGGCAACGGACTTCAGCTGAATTTTCGAAATGCATTTTTGTAACCTCCAACCAAAGTCCTTTCACCTCAGCAAGAAAAACATTTTTGACCGTGGCCAACCCTACTAAATAAATATCTGATATTGCACTTAAACGCTAATTATCTGCTGTTTTATACGCTGGAAACAAACAGAATGCGGACAACAGAGGGGGCTTTAAATTTCTATGTCTGCTCATGTGTTGATTTATATATCGTAAGTTTAAAACACAAGTAAATGAAACCTCTTTTGTAAGTGCGTAAATATTTGACATACACGTCGTTCCTTGTTTCTTTTAAGAAAATGTCTTATGGATTCTTGTCCTGTGATTGGTTAAAAGTGATTTATATGATAGGAAATCTAGGATTGGAGCAAAACAAAACAAAAACAAACAAACAAACAACCAAAAATAAAAACAAGACAACAAACAAACAAACAATTACCATTGCTGAAGACATAATGAATTGCATTTTGAATACGAGGAATGGACACATTTTATGTCAAATGGTTAAAAATTGATATTTTTGAAATTTAACAGTCCTCGAAGTAAATTGTTTAAATATAATGATATGTACTTAAAGTGTATGTAGCTGGGATGAAATGCCGTCCATCATATGACAATTTTAACCTTTCGTATTGAAGATATGGATTCCCCCCCCCCCAAACACCAAACAAATTAGGTCTTTTTGGGAAAATAATGTATATCTTCAATACGAAAGGTCTAAATTTTCAATTGATCATCGGCTTTTTACCCCCCCCAGCTACATTCACTTTGAGTACATATCATTAGTTTACTTCGAGGACTGCATGCAATATATCAAAAATTTAAAATTATTTGATATCGGAAGGAATTTTTTTTCGTATTCAGAATGCAATACGATATGTCTGATGTGCTCTCATGTCACACAAAATACTGTCCAACGCTCATACCAGAGCCCTTAACGTAATGTCACTATGAAGTGATAATGTTAAAATTCCACGAATTTTTTAAAATCCACGAATATGCGATTGTCACCGAATTGTCTGCTAGATATGAAAGGAAATGTATATTTTAAAATAACTACCAAATTTAAAGTCCATATCCTTTAAAATAATGAAAGTTTATTGAGGTGCAAATTTGTATTACTAAATTGAGCGCAAAGGGTGGATCTACGATTAGATTGAATTATTTGGGTGTAAACACAGGCGTTTTAGTATGCCGGGTAAACAGTTAATATTCCCAATCGGCATTATAACTTCCGGTTTTTTGGACACTTTGACCTCCTCTGACATATCAGGGAAATTGCTGTAGTTATTATTCATTCATTTGGTATGGTAAAAATGTTATCATTAACAATATTTTAAATAACTAATTTATGAAATAATCATGTTTTTTAGACAATTTTTTTTAGTAAAACATTTTAAATAATGTTGTGTATATACGCACAAAAAAATCCCGATAGGTCAGAGGGCAAAGTATCCCAAAACTGCAAAAACTGTCCCACAATGCAATGCAAATTTCAATACCGATTTGGCTTATTCTCAATCCAGTAAAATTAAAACATAACTACTAACTTTTTAAATTCTAGGAAATGCTGTCTCATTTATATTCGTCACGTATGAAGAACATTAATGATTATTGATGAAGCCATCAACAGACAAATTTGATGGTTGTAGATGGTTTTCCGTTAGCGCCCGAGGCACACCATACAGATACAAAAAATAATTTCCGCTTTATAAAAATTAGATGTAATTTTTGACGAGGCGTTTCGTTGTATGAAATTAAATACCCATGTGTAGAAATCTACACATTTTCTGCAAGCGAATGGATATTTAAAACAGGGTTGACATATTTGTACCACTTGGACTGCATGTAAAACGCTTACAGATGCCACCAGATCTGGTCCAATAAGGCTAAAGTCGGCAATAATGAAACTGAGATATAGGCAAAAAGTGAGGGGAAAAACAATAAAAAACATAATAAAATGGGCATATAAAAGGTGCATCACTTTGCAAACAAGTATTCAAGAGACCTGGGGATTCAGCATCAGTAAGTGTAGGTACTGAACAAGTTAGTAACGCAATTTTCCTAATGTCCGACTTTGGCCTGAGTGGATCAGATTGGGTCACAAGTAACAGTATTATGCATATTCCACCCAACATTTAAAAGCTAGAGTGGTCGATCTTAGGTGTACACACATTTCTAAAGTATTTGTTTCTCATTTCCTGTTTAATTTATAGTCCAATTTATTTATCCAATGAAGTGCTTTGAAGAAAGAGGCATCTTCTATTATGGTGCTACTATTTAAATAGAACGATCTTCGAAAAAAAAAGGCATATAGAAAAAGGTGTTCACGTCTTGCAAATGTGGTGCGTAGCACAACCATAATTGATTTGTGCTGAAACTCTTATTCATTAGCAAATCAACTACTATTCATAGGCAACTTATTGGAATTTCAATTCAAATTTTCAACATAAGTTCACATGGAACATTTGGTTCCTTGAAAGCAGATATAACTTCGGTGGGTTAAGATTGCCATTGAATAAAATCATCATTACGGTACCCCCGCCTTAAAGAAATTTTCCTTCACAACCTGAATCATTACATAACCCAGATGGGTCAATGAGGTACTTAACCTTGTATGCTTTACCTATGCTGTACAGGCTATTATGTCTAGAGAAGTTTCCAGACATAACGAGTCACATGGGACACTTGTGCCATACTTGTGTGTAGTAAAACTTCCTAAACAACAGGTAGGATTATGTAACTGATGAAGGGAATTAAAGTATTTCTGTAGCCAAAAGGTATCATTTCTCCACTATAAACACATCAATTGTAAATTTTTTGGCTTTCCTGGTGTGAGAACTAATTGGACCAATATTAGTTAGTATAAACTGTTGTCCTTTTTACACGTATCACTGGTAAGTTATTCCATAACTATTACTTGTACAGATCCTAGATCCTAGTCAGTGACCTTTACCTGGGGCATTTGGTTGTCAACTGTTGAAAGTTTCACTACACGGGCTATGCTACATGTACTGTTATATACTGATGTGGGTTATTGAATTATTTCAGTTAAAACATACACTCCTATGGAAGACATATACCCCTATGGAAGAATCACCCATTCAGGTAAGGCAATATGTCTTCCATAGGGGGTGTGTGGTTTTCAAATCGAGTAGCTCATTACCATCAATTTGGCTGTGAAATATTACACAATTTTTAAGGGCCATGCAACGTAATGCGCAAAATGATTTAACGTCTAGCAACAAATGATGCTCCATCTGAACATCATAATTAATGCTTAAGAACCACTGAACCAATACTAGGCTTATTTGTACTCATTTTAATGTATTTTTCATGTTGATTTCAAATGGTCATGAACATTTACAATTCTGAAATTTTTTCAAGTGACACATTTACTTTGAAATGAACATACGTAAAAGTGATTTTAAAATCAAAACGTTTTTTATGTGTTAAGACTTGAAATATACTACGTACATATATAGTCAACAAATTGATGTACACTTTTCACAGCTTATATATTCCACAGTGAGATCTTTCTACGTTACATAAGTTCACTGTTCTGACGAAAGACCCAAAGACAGGCAAGAGACGGCTTGAAGATGGCTAGGAGAGTTGGTCAGTTGTCCCAAAGTGACCCTTGTAATCCTCGATGTACATGTCCGTCTCTACGTCTATCTTAAGTAGCAACCGAATTGAAGAAGTCAGGATACGTGAAATATGATGGCTTTGACGACCAGTTGATGTGAAAGCCCTCCACTACGTGTATTCTCAAGCAATAACATCAATTATCTGTATTATTAACCCGAGAATACCCGTAATCAACGGCTCTTAAATTCATTCTCTTGCTGAAAGTGTGTGGTGTAGTGATCAAAACTGGGTACCACCGACGTAGACGATATGGTTAGTGTAGTCTCCATTCAGTCAGGTCCCTGTGTAAACTAAGGTGCATGGCTTGAAATTTATTTAAATCAGACATTTACCGTACTGTTAGTTGTTCATGATGTGCATAATGCACTTTATAAAACCAATATTGACACTTTTTCAGTAGCTCCCTTCCACAACTGTATTGCTTTAAATGTGAGCTATAGGTGATAAAACATTGCACAAATTGTGGGATCTGAACAAACCCCTAAACCAATGGCACCATTATTTTCCAAGATAGATGATGTGTTGACATACAAATAGAGCACCATCCGTTACAAGTCCGATACAAACAATATCGACGCCTCTTTTACTTGCCCGCGATGAGGCTTCAGACACCGGCAACCCGGTGATAAATGAAGCACTGCTTCACAATTCATTCAAGTGAGCGTCGTCCATAGAGTAATTTACTTCAGAATGTAATTTGTGTTATTTGCCGGAGTTATTTGATATTGAAATGGAAAATAATGGCGCAATAGGTTTGAACATTATCATAATAAGATATTCGTTTCATATCAACAGGTGAACAGTCATGTGACCTGCTACCCCGAAATGAGCGTAAAGTCGCAAATTTGGTAGTTTCGAAACGCATGGCTACTTCGTTGTGTTCTTTGTTTCACACGCACCTGTTCAAGCCAGAAGTATGTCTGTATGTCATTTGTGAGAATTTGTGAATGGGGTCACAATGGGCCATTCACGAAGGACATACTAGCTTGTATAGGTGCGTGGCAAACAAAGAACATCAACTCTATGATGCAGGATGTCTCGAAACTACCAGCTTGCGACTTTATACTCATTGCGTTGTAGCTGGTCACATATCATGCTTATTTTACAAGACGTTTACAAAGTTGCATTTGTATTGAGCATAAAAACGTAGTGATTTAGAGTGTGGTACACACAGGGCATAACCCCACAAACCTCAGCACTTTACAAACATTCGCTTAGGCCCATGACACACATATCAACCATTTAGGGTGGTGCAATAATTATGTGTACCCCGGGGGTGAATTCTCAAAATGGTCTGCCAAAATCGCTTGCCCCCCCCCTCTGGCCGTGCCAAAAATCTTTGCCCCCCCCTTTCGACGTGCCAAAAACCTTTGCCCCCCTTTGATGTGCCAAAAATCTTTGCCCCTTACACATGCAAGATTTTGGGGAACCCGAATTTAAAACCTTAAATTGTCTTATCATATAGTGCGAGCGCAGCGAGCAGGAAATTTTGCATATTTGAACGTGTTCCTAACGTTTTCCTACGCCTTTTTAGGGCGTAATATAGAAACGGTGCCCAAAATATCTGTGCCAAAAATTGCTTGCCCCCTTTGACCTGCCAAAATCGCTTGCCCCCCCTTTGACCTGCCAAAAATGCTTGCCCCCCCTTTGGCCTGCCAAAAATCTTTGCCCCCCTATAATTCACCCCGGGGGTACACATAATTATTGCACCACCCCTTAGCAACGACCTAGGACTTGCTGCTAAGAAGCGTACACCCCAAGGAGGGTTATCAACACGTTTCCATGACGCAACCATGCATTTGCAAAACACCCTAAAACAGGTTCCTGATACATGCAATTTTGAATAAATGTTCCCATTGAATACACAGAGGTGGGCTCTAAAGCAGCAATATCACTAGGGCTCTTAGGTTTTGGATGGTATTTATGAGTAACAGGTGGTCTCATGTAATCACATACATAAGTGGCATGTACATCACATGACGTATTATGGGATGCTGTGAAATCTTCATTGCGTACACCTTAAACAAACCACAATAAACCATCGCAGCTACCGCCTTACCGATTAAGCTAACTTGGCTGCTTACAAAAATACTACTGTAAATTGTACATGGTGTTCTCAAACGCTTGCCCAAGCATGTTTACTAAGCATACTACGTATTGCATTATTTTTATACCCACACACACCCAATATAGGTAGTATATCACATGGTAGTAGATATGGTAGACTGGTTATTCTGTCTTCTGAATTACACCATCCCATGTTAATAATGTTGTTCATCCCTTTGCGTAAACGGAGAGATGCATTATTCTAAACATGGGATACCATAACATTCTAATATGTAAGGTATACTAGCTTTTCCAACTGTGCCATATGTCGAAATCCCTTGCCAAAACAATATTCTGATATTTTCGATAAGAAATTCTCTGATTCACCTTACTACATGAGAACACATAGAAACAAGTACGAACTCGTTAGCTTGTTCCTACATTAAAATCAAATAAATGATATTCAAGTTGTATGTCTGTACGATTTGCTTATTAAGCTACAATGAATAATGTTTTTAAATGCTTTTCGTGAACGCAATTGGTAATTATCTTAAAAGCCATTGCTTCTTATAACCCAATGTTAAATCAATACAGAAATAAAAGCAAGCACTATCTGTTAAAAAACTGTAATGTATGTAAAATCAAAAACAGGTAGTTGTCAAAGAAAACAATAATATAATGTAATTTTATTCATGTAAAAATGCAGTTTAACACTAAAGCTTATAGGTATTATTTTAAGCTTTAAAATAGACGTTTTAGCTATTACCTCTAATACATGTTGAAACTTTATGTTTTATTTACATATGTCGTATCATATGGTAATGTGATTGGTTTACATGTTATGAATACAGAAACACAGACATCAGACGACTTCTCAGACAAAAATCTGTGCATAATCCTATAATAGTCCTCAAAATAATCATGTAAAATTACAACGACAACAAAAAACATGCATGTGATAAATACTCTGATCATGTAGAATTTACATCAACTCTTCCGTAACACCGTTACACCTTTACATAAAGATTACGGAGTTTTATGTTTACTTATGCTGTCTAATTCTTGTATATATTATTTTCTCTGTATGTAGGATACCGCAGTGTTATTGAAATTGGAAAATTGCATTATGTATGCAGCACAATGTCGCATGTAAAATCAAAATTGCCCTTTAATGGTATCGCTGAATGTGGAAAGACTGCATTGATATACCGCATACAAATGCACATATAAACTCACAAATCCTCTTACCTATCGAATTATACACAAGAGTAAGCAAAACTGTAGTATACCATCATGACAGCAGCATACAAAACGTACATACTACAAGAATAGATAAAATCACAGCCTCACAAGGTCGAATGATGGATATTCTGCTTATAGCCAGCGCTGACAGACATAATAATCAACGCCAAAACCAGTGACAATTAAATCACTAGCCCGCTCACTGTCAGCATGCCCATTGTATCAAATCAAAATAGCAACTTTCTACAATGTCTATTCCATCAATTCTTCATCTTACAAATATTCACGCTTTTTATTTTTGCAACCTCTTTTTGTTCTTACAAATTAAATAAGCAGTAGGAAAAAAATCCATCTTGCCTGGTTGCATGGGAGAAAATGTATTTTGCGATGTGTATGTGCCGTGTTTTCAAACGCGTTAAGATTTTCGCCTTGTGTGATTTACATTTAGATGTGTTCTTAATGATGAATTCTATACTCACGAGTAACAGCGATAGTGAGGAAAAGAGGCTCGGGATGGATTCAATCAGTCGTGCACAAAAAGTTAATTGACAATTATTTAATATTGGACGTCGTGTTCCATTTATAGTGTGTGATGTGCGCGTATGCTGGGGTGTATATGGATAAAGGATACAATTCAATATATTTTGGTTTTAAATTCAAACTTTGCTGTGTAAACGTGTACCACGTGTTAAAGGGAGGGATATAATTAGTGTTACCCCACCCCCTCCACATACATATTCCGCAACACACAGATTTGGGAATTAAAAAAAAAAGCTCTGATATATTGATTGACGGGGCGTTAAAGCTGATTAAAGGAGCACCATGAAATGGAAGAACGACTCTAATTGTATGAGTTGCTGATAAAAAAAAGTAAAGATATTGTATTTCGGGTTAATACTATATATTCGGTTATTCCTTGATGTAATTGTACACAAAATTAGGGTTAGGGTTAGGATTAGGGTTAGCTTACACGAAATAATTACATGAAGGATTGACTAATATGCTTCAAAATTATATTTTGTAAATTGTGTTGTTGTAAGCAATAGCTGTAGTTGCTTCTTCATCGTGAATCCGGCGCCCGTAAACATACGTTGATTCGGTGTCTTGCCCATGCGATAATATTGGGAATTAAACAAATCTGACAGCAGATGGAAGATAAGTTAAAAAAACCTGAAAATTGATAAGTAATATATAAAAACAACACTATATAAAAACAACAATAGATGTTATAATGTAGAGTAGATTAGAAGAGAGCTAGACTAGATCGATAAAAGAAGCAAATAAAAAAGAAAATGAGACAATGTAATAAACAAATTAAACTAAATGAACAACAAAAATATAAGAAACATTTCACCCTAGCAGACGACATAAGCAGACGACACAACGTCGTCTGAAAATTGATTAAATAAAAAAAGAAATCAATAAAATTGATAATCAAAAACCAAAGTGTGATGATTAGAAACGAAAATCAATGATCGCATCAGGCACTTGAAAAATAAGGACAAAAAGGACACAGAGTGAACTGAAAACAAGACAAGATAAATAAGTCAGGCTAATAAACTAGACAAAGAACCGTGTAATTGAGGTAAACTAAGTGATCCAAATACCACCCTTGCTGATAGAGTGTGTTCCATTTCCACACATACACATCATGTACCTAATTATCCAATTACTATACACATAGTGTGTTAGGATTCCCTTAATGAAACTAATGAGTACTGCTATTAGTAACGTCACTAGGGTGTTTTCCTGTTTTGCGTATTCCCCCGTGAATTTGGCGGGAACTCCTTACTTTGCTATAGCATACTAATCACGTTTTTTGATCCTCTAATTGGTATAAACCCTTTCTTGTCCACACGAATGCAAAGGACGCTCACAATTCTTGTAAATCTCTTGAAATTTCAGGACAATTATCAACACTATGCTATATAAAGCATTATCAATTAGTTATAGTTTTGAATGAATAAACTCTAACATTGTCAAATTAAAATTAATTTTTAAATAAAAACTTAATAAACAACTTGATCTATCCCAATCTGGAATCTAAAACAATCAAATCTGTACAAATATGCTGTTTGTTAGTTATCTCTTTATATTCCACGTTTTCTCGAAGTTAGTATTTTGAGCATTTAATTAGTTTATTATTTTCCCGCATTAGCCATTAAGGATGCAGACGATAGTCCCAAAATATTCACAATATCAGAATTGAATAAAAAACATAGTTGTACAAAATAATGTTTACAATCTCCCTTATAAAAAAACAACAAAAAATGGAGAATTATGAACACCTTTGTAAGCGATCGTGAGAAGAAGCTTATTTGAAATTAATTTAAAATCCCTGTGCACTCGAGAATCAATTACAAGCCCATGCAGCCTTTATTTATAGGAGAGGTCAATCAGAAAAAAAATGCAATGTTATCAAACAATATCTATTCTAGCAGTTCCACTATAATTTTGTGAAATTTTTGAAATCTTGTAATCTAAATGAGTACAAACATTACCAGTCTAAGTCCATGCTGGGTTTCTAAGAATTAATCTCCCAATTTGAAATAAAATAATGTTTGGATATGGTATTTCATATAATGAAAACCTTTAAAGCTATGTGTAAAAAACTGGAAAGCATTATTATTTGAAATCATGGACATATTCTATTTTTATCTACTTCTATACATAATGCTCAATAATAATATTGAATTAAATTACCGGTGCACCAGCAGCTTTTATTATACACGTGTAAAAAACTACACTTACCGTCAAATTCAATAAATTTAATATTCATGACGCTCAGAGTCAAAAGGATAAATTTTCATGATTTAATACACTTACGTTAGGGCAAAATTCGATGAATTTAATATTCATATCGCTCAGAGTCAAAAAGGTAAAACTTTTCATGAAATAACACCGGTGTCCTTATGGTCTACCGCACTTAAGATTACTGTCAACCGTATATCCTTATCTTACAAGGCTGCAAGGAACATATTTTTTAAATGTCAGAAACCTTAGACTATGTCCAATTTTGAGTTGCTTATCATTTTAGAAACATTGTATAAAGGTTACATGTGTATTTCTTCTGGCTATGTGTATAATTTAAACATGTGTGTATTAAACTGGATGGTGTTGATGTTAAAATGTCTTATTTCTTATCTCTTCTAGCGATATTTATAATGTAAACGTGCTTGTGTTCAAATTGATGGCGTTGATGTAAAATGACCGGCGTTCATTTAATGTCGTATGTTTCAAGTACGTGATCTGATTCTAGTCTTTAAAGTTTGCATATACATTTAAAATAAACAACGATCTATTTAGGACACGTTTATTTTGATTAACGATTTTGATGGGTATTTTATTACCTACAAAGGTCATCGTATTAAAATAGCTTTTTCCTCTTACAAGTAAAACTTGTCGCAAGAACACTAACACATGCTATCTTCTGAAGAGAGTAAAAGGCTATTTTCTGAAGATAGTAAAATGCCATCTTCTGAAGCTAGTGAAATTCTATTTTTTAAAGATAGTAAAATGCTACCTTCTGAAGATAGTAAAATGTTATCTTCTGAAGATAGTAAAATGTCATCTTCTGAAGATATAGTAAAATGCTATCTTCTGACGATAGTAAAATGCTATCTTCTGACGATAGTAAAATGCTATTTTCTGAAGATAGTAAAATGCTATCTTCTGACGATAGTAAGATGCTATCTTCTGACGATATAGTAAAATGTTATCTTCTGACGTTAGTAAAATGCTATTTTCTGAAGATAGTAAAATGCTATCTTCTGACGATAGTAAAATGCTATCTTCTGACGATATAGTAAATATGCTATTTTCTGAAGATAGTAAAATGCTATCTTCTGACGATATAGTAAAATGTTAGTAAAATGTTATCTTCTGAAGATAGTAAAATGCTATCTTCTGAAGATAGTAAAATGCTATCTTCTGAAGATAGTAAAATGTTATCTTCTGAAGATAGTTCTCTACAATAAATAGTGCATAAATAAATAAATAATATACTATGGTCTGAAGGTAGTGAAATTCTATCTTCTAAAGATGATGACATTTTACTCTCTGTCATCAAAATATGAGCACCATGCATAATCATTGTGTTTATATACAAAATTGGAAGAAATACCAAATACGTCATTATAATAATATGCTCATCTGATCTCAATACATAATCTACCCCTGAAAAATTGGGGTTAGTAACAAAATATGGATAACAATATCTACTGCTACGGTGTTACCTGTAACCAGACGCCTCAACGACAAATTCAATATTCGGAGAATTATGAACAGCAGTTAACAATATGCAGTATAGCACGATGTATCAGTGCAGTCTGCTAATTCAGTTTTATATGACATCGAATTATGCTTGCATGTGCAGAAAAAGCTAAGTCAACCTGAACGTTTTAAAACCGATACGGTCATTAAGCACAGAGCCATGACATTAATATTGAATAATAAATCTAAGTATGGTTTTATTTTAGCAATTATCAGAAAGTACAGATTTGTCAGTAACATCATTGAAAATACTCCTAGAGAGGATACAGTGATTGGTTTTTTATGCAAGGTTTATCATATCGCGTGATGTAATATGAACTCTTTGTCGATATTGCTGAAAGATTTTGGTCACACTGAGATTATAAACTTATTGTGCATAAAATAGGTACAAAAATGCATTTTTTGGCTTAGAGCTCTTGCAATTCCGATAAATCAATTTAAAACATTAATTTCTGCTAACTGATAATAAACAAAATATCATTTTCATATTTTTAAGTCGTTAACATATTTGTATGCAAACAAATTAATATGAACTTGCTGACTTTTATGAGTTCAGTGACATTTGATGTAATTCGGACAATTCCTTTATTTTAGTGAGTTCAGTGAGATACGCTGTAATTCCAATAAGTCCTTTAGCATTTTAAAGTCGCTGACCTTTTATATATATCACAATTTCTTGAAAACACTTTATTACCAATCAACAGGATATGAAATTAAAATATTAAAAGATACTTCTAATGATCTTAATTTCCATTTCAAAGTAATTTGATATTGGCAAACATCATCTAAATTAGATTATTTGTTTAGATATTTGTAAGCGAAAAAATCAGCAGTTACTCTCCTATTGTGTAAAATTCTATTCACGATTTATATAATACAAGTCAATTTCACTTAAGATGATTTTCTCTAAAATGCATAATTTTCATATTTTATCGTGGCAAGGTAATACAAATCCTCATTATGTCAAGAAACCTGATTGAGTACAATTCTGTTCTATAGCGTTAATAAATTAATGCCCTTTATAACCTCAGAGTATCATATAACTCCAACTCTATAGCAAAATATCTTACGTCTGCAACTGAACTCAATCCAAATTTCATTATATGAGCCATGAACAATCCCTCAGGTAATTCAACTTGATAATAATAATTAGCCAGCTCGGAATATATCACTGACTTTGTCATGAAATTTGTTAACATTTTATCTCTTACTACTATACTACCATCATCGCCATCATCATTATCACAAGCTTGTTGCAGTGAGCACCGGCGACAGGCAAGCTACCGTTACCCCGTCACGAGATGACTTCATTAATAATTTTCTCAACATATCACGAAGCACAAACTATACCTGATGCTTATTTATAGACGCAAAATTACAATTGTGATCCCAAGAACCACTGGACCATATCTTGCCTCGTTTGTTCTTATTTTAAAACAAGATTTCCAATAAACACAATTTTGAGTATTTTTTTTTGTATATTGATTGTCAAATAGATTTAATGTCTGTTTAGACGACATGGCAGGGTTAATACTCAGTCGAGCTACAAGTAGATAAAATTATAGTGATAGTCCATTAATACTCTTCCATAGCGATTGTGTAGTGCAGGATTACTAGCACTCCTTCCGATTTCCTAAGGAGAATTTCCTGTAACCGTGCCCATCCTTTTGCTAGATTATAAAAAGCTTGTAAACCAACACCATATGGTTGCGTTTAAAACAAGCAAAACCCCTGAATTCGTCCAACCATTCCGCGCTATAAAACCTTAGTGATGTTCAATTGATTCTCGATACGGGCGTTTGTGCGCTATAGACATGTTACGAACCCACTCTTATGCGATAAGGGGATATACTATACATTGAACACAAATCGTCCATATGGTACATTAAAGAGAGTTGAAACGTGTATATGAGTGTAATAACAAATCGGTTCTTGCATTATGTGTAAAAGGCAAAAAGAGATGCTAAAACTCACCTTTATGCAGACAGCTTTACCTCACTGCTCCACGTTAATAAAGTGTTGATGAGGAGATACAATGTGACTGTATTGACGCGTTACTTGCCTCGCAGAATCTGACCTCTTCACGGAGCGTGCTGAAATAGCGATTATTAATGGAACATTGCCGCTGCTGTTGTATGCCGAGGACTCAAATGCTGCAACACGAGGAAACACACTTACTTCACAGACTACACAGGTTTCTTGTGATTTTCCTGCACATGCACACTTTTTTCCCTCTCAAATTGAAGTAACGCGTGACATCGGGTTTCTGTTGATAGCTTTTAAGTAGAAAGAGAAAAAAGAAGAAAATGTGAAATGACAATCCATATTGTTAGAAGCGGCGAATTATTTCATCATTTTTTCCAGACGACGTTGTGTCGTCTGCTAAGGTGAAAGCGCGGGAAAAATCGGCACGTAAAACTTGCTGCTCATTACTGTTGCAACTCTGTCGTTCTCTCTTAAACAGTATCAGGTGAAGGCAAAATGTGGTGTTCAATATGTTGCATATCTGTCTTTTCTCTCATCATCAGGTATAAACAGATAACTCTGGCAAGAGGAGCCAGGGCGTTCTTGTCCACACATGTTACGGCACGGAGAGCTGGCTGCATACTGATGACAAACAGATGAACGTTAGCGACAGAATTATTTTCACTATTCGGTCATTCATTTTCCCGCTTTGCGCTAGCTACCTGCCGAACAACCACGTACGCTCGTGAGCTAAGCTCTTTACTGCTGTCATTTCAAAGCCACGCCTCTTTATATCTGATTCAGCAACAGCAGAGCGACACACACAAGCGCAATCTCCGTAGCAGCCGACACGACTTTAAAAAAAGAATCACCACCATCATCACCACCGGTTTGTGTACTTCCCATCGATCCAGGCTCATTATTCTCCACTTCCCGTGTCCCGTTTATATACCCATCAAATGTCCCGTTAGGCCTTGCAGAATGGGAAATCATCCCTTGTAGTCTAAGTCAAATAGCACCATAATTGGCTACCGCTCACAGCATGATAGCAAGAAAAAATCCACATGTATGACGAAATCTAAGCTTAACCAACCGATGACGATTGCTCAACAACAGGTTAAGACAAAACCCAAATTTCAAAATAAGAATCAAATTTCAAAAGATTTTGATTTAAGATTTAACCAAAAATGCATGTAAACAGTCACAAACATGCCTAGTAGTCGACCATCAGCTCTTGAGATACATTTGACGCGGATGCTGGAATTTTGACTTTTTGAATGTCAAGTGATTTTTGAAACTCATAGCATCGGTGTGCAATGTATTATGTCAGTGGAAATCTAGAGGGAGGTAGTATAGGTTTTCTTAATATCAGTGAGTGTAATAATAATTATTCTCTCAAGGAAAGAGACTATTGTACACTGAATAAATCAGAGTTTGAATACGCAAGAGAGACCAGATTGCATTATACATATTCACAACACATAGTATAGTTGCCATATTATTCTGCTATAGAAGATGATATCAGAGTGACTAGCATATCTAGCTTCACCTACATATCTAGGTATATGGGTAGTAAAAGACCTCTATAGAAGGAAGATATGATATATATATATGTATATATTTAGAACATAAATTAAACTAAGAAAAAGGTAAATAATGACAAGGAATGGGAATCACATGTCTGAAGACACACATCTGACTTATAACGCAATATCTTATATGGGCAATTTTAAGTATAATGATTATATTCTAACACCAAATATAGTGAATATAATTATTCTTAGTATAGACATTAAGCCACAAAACAATGAAAGGTAGTAAAAATAGTAAAATGCTATCTACTGAAGATAGTTAAATGCTATCTTATGAAGTTAGTAAAATGCTATCGACGATAGTAAAATGTAAAGTTTTCTTCTGAAGATAGTAAACGCTATCTTCTGAAGAAAGAAAAAAGTAAAATGCTATCATCTTGTAAAGATAGTAAAATGCCTAAAATGCCATCATCTGAAGATAATAAAACGCCATCTTCTGAAGATTGTAAAATGCTATCTTCTGCAGATAGTGAAATGTAATCTTTTGAAGATATAAAAGTACAATCTTCTGAAGATAGTAAAAAGGTTATCTTCTGAAGATAGTAAAATTCTAACTGAAGGTAGTAAAATGCTGTCTTCTGAATATATAAAAATGCTACACTCTGAAAATACCATCGTCTGAAGTTTAATGCCATATACTGAAGATAGCGAGTTCTTCTGAAAGATAATAAAATTACTACAATCTGAAATAACATCTTCTGTAGATATTATAGTACTATCTACTTGGGATTGCAAAATACTATATCTTTCAGAAAAAGGAAAACGCTGTCGTATACAGATAACAGACCTACAATGGTCTTTTAGTGGAGATAGCAACGCGTTTTCTTCCTTATGAATGAATGTATTTTCTCAAGGAAGGCTGAGAAAAACAACAAGCAATATTATCTTTTGTATTCAAATGAGAGAATTTCAGCCATATTTGGTAAATGCATGTATTTTTTAATATAATACGATATTATTATCATCTCGGAAGTTTGTTAAGCGAACGTTTAAATAGTAGCCTTCAACCGTTGCCCGAAATAGTTTAAAATTGAAATTAGTTAATGGAAGTACAACATACAATGAGCCCCTAATTACAACACTTTAAAAAAAAATAATAAGATACCGGTTCTCCAAATTAAATTCCAAATTTAACATACTAGTATCCTTTAAACTACATCGGTAATTATCAAAATAAATACTCACAAAAAATACTCTTTACAGCGTAATTTATTCACGAGTTGAAGGTATATGATGGCTTCTTTATGAAAGGCTTACAACCTCCTGACCAAGCCATCAACCATCTCCGATATATTCCACATCAATTATAGCATTTTCTTTTCTCCATGACATTAGAAGCACTCAAATGTATTATACATCAGTCGCAAACGGTGTAAGAGTTAATAATGAGTTTCTGCACAATTTCCTATACGTTTCCTTTAATAATTTCTCTTCCTATTAGGTGACGGCGAATAAAGACAAATACATTGTACACGCCAACATCAAACACACAAACGATGATTAAAAATGATATTGAATTTTCTCCTCGCAAGTATCTTAATCATTAGATGCAAAAGCAAAGAAGTTCTCTGTTCAGTAAAGTCATTAAGTGCTTGAAAGATATTCTGCAAATTACGATGGAATCTCTAGAGAAAATTTACTAATGATAGGGTTGCTTGTACTTATTTTGTATATATACTTTTAATATGATTTAGAAAAAAATTGAAATTATGAAAGTTTTGAGAAAAAAAATTGTTATATCATGCTTATTTACCGGAAGTCTACGGAAAACATATGAGCCAGAAAAGGATTACATCATTTCATGCTGCAAGTACATAACTCATGAACTTGTCACATGGTTTCTTTGGTCACTGATCACGTAGCAGCTTTATTTCTTTTTAAAAGGACAATAGAGGACATTCGGATAATTATTTTATCAGAGGGTTTGATATATTTATAATGAATATAATGTCTCTTCTTGCTTTGTGTTGTTTGCCAAAATTCTAAAAATTATGTAAAAACACGTGTTTTAGAACATTCAATGCACTCATTCTTAATATATAATTTGCATGATATATTCTTGAGCAAAAAACGGTCAAAGGATTTGACAAGACACAAGACAGATACATGACATTTTCTGAACTACGTAAAGGTTGACTGGTATACCAGCCTGGCGAATCGGCTATTCCAGTTGAAATCCGGAAGACATAACATTAATCTCCTACACAGTTTGTGTACATTTCAATTGGAATCATCCATTCAGGTCCCCCCCCCCCATTTGAAATTTACACAGCTTGTGTGGAAGATTAATAATCCCGTCAACTGGAATATCCAAATGTAAGGCTTGGACCTGCTTAACCTGCAGAGTTTCCCATTGGGAATGATCGGACCAAAATAAACAAACAAAACAAATAACATATTGATGGAAACAAAACACAATACGTGTTTTTCTTCGTCAAAATCAAATCTGAGTTGGTTTATATCAAGAAAGAAAAAGTCTCAATGATGGAATATAATTATTTTGCAATAAAAGCTCATTTTGTAACGATGTTTTCAAACAAAATCAAGGTTGATTTTGATCTTGATTTATATGATACAAAATTATCCTGTATTTTGTTTCTCCTTCAAAGTCAACATGGTCAAAGTCAAGATAAATTAAAGAAATTAAAGAATAGGGCGGCCAGCATCCATATCCCACAAGGTGGGCAAGTGGAGGCAAGATTTCTCACACAGGGGCCGCTGCCCCTTGCCCCTACTATGCCACTGCTTCTCACATAATACTGAAATGTTGTGAAACCATTACACGTTTTTTCTATTTCTATTACCCGAAATTTTGCCGCCCCTTCCACAACCCGAAAAGGTTGGCCAATTTTGTTTTAATGGTTTGGATAACCCGATAACCCGAGCTTGCATTTGTTTCACAATTGTTAAGCATTTTTGAAAATTTTCCGCCCTTTTTTCTTTAATAATTCTTTATGCCGCTCCTTCCTTTTAGCTTTCCCCTGCTTTTACCCCCAAAGGGTTCCCCAATATACGCACATTATTGAAAACAAGGTTGTAATATCGACAAAACGTTTATAAAGGGCGTTATATCTGTTGAATTTGGCAACCATCAAATCAGCATTCTGTACGTGTCACGAATATAATTGATATCGATGTGACAAATTGACGGTCAACTTTATACAAATCAGTCAGATTTGTAGTGTTATAATTTCAAATGTAATATATTATAATCCTATTCAAAGCACACAGTCTTATATTCTCCGAGTATAAAGCCAAACATGCGGTTTTGATACGACAAGCGTTTTTCTCGCGCTCTTTCTCTCTCCGAGTCTCCCATCGGATTTCGTTTTTCTTTTGCCATATATTTTGTCAGCAGCCTTTGAAAATCGATGTGTTATTTTAAGAATAAATACATTTGTTGTAGTGCTTTTTGAAAGTCAGGATTTCTATATGAGTAAATTTAAATGAATTACATGTGCCAATCAATGCAACCCTAAGAAATATTCGCGCTATGTATTTAAACACGGCATGCGGCTACATTGTACAATATTGCCAAAAATCAGATTCTTTTTTTAATTTGTTCAACCCTTATGTCAAGAACTACAGAACCAATACTAAGCATATGTGTACTTAATTCATTTCTTTAATTAAATTCCAAAAATTCTATAAAATCTAAAATTTGCTTAGTTTGAAAAAAATGTTGGCACTTTAAACCACGTGGTGGAGTGTTAATATGTCTGCAGCTATAGCTCAGTAGTTATAGTGCTTTATAGTGACGGCCGCCATAGAAAAAATATAAATCTCGCATTCATTCTTTCTTCTTTCAATACGTATAAATGCCTTCTATCTGAGTGGACATGCACAATTTATATTTTTATGGAAGTTCAATATTGATGTATGTCGACAATGTTCAATGCTATGGAAAATGGGCCATTCTATTTAAAATCCATATACTACTATATGGAAGACACGATCTTATTCTCTCGCACAGGGAGTAAAGATTTCAAATGGAGTTCCTTTCAGGTAAACCCTTATGAAATTCACACCCCCTATGTGAGAGATTAAGGTCTTGTCTTTCATAGGGGGTGTATGATATTAACAGGAATAGCCCAATTAAGTATCATATTGTTCTACAAGAAGTAGCAAAACAAAATTTATATAAAAAAGAATATTAAATTCAGTTAATGCTCGTAAGAAAATCCATCAAACCAAGATTAAAATACAATCATTAAAACGTGATTTAGAACTAGTACAGTGCAGTGGATCATCTCATCAGAAATATTTTTGTTATAAATTGGGTTTTGTTCTCAATATTTCATTACATAATGACTAATCAGGTATATGGATTTTACCAATTAGTTAGATTTATGTCTCAAATTCACTGGATTACAGACATTATTATCGCAAACTCAGAAATGTTATACTTTAATGCAATTAAAATTTGAGTTCGCTTCCTGAAACTCGGTCGAATCGGGCAAAAACATTGGATTTTATTTAAAAGAGAAACACTGAGAGACCCCGGACAGAGACATATAAAAATAATGCAGAAGCATATTATGCATCTTGCTCATGCTTGAAGCCATACATCTAATAAGCCCATTTACATAATAGACCTAATACAAACATATCCAGACTTGGTCATTTTCTCTTTCCCTGCGAGGCATTAGGTTTCTCAATTTAATATTGTCGGACATGTTGTTTTGTTCCCAGAGGGAGTGGGACGGAAGCATCAGGTGGTCTTTAACGCGCTAAATTAATTACTATGATTACTGAGTTATGTATTTCGTTGTGATGGAGTTTTTTGTTATAGTATTCGTCTAAAATATCACATATGTTGTTAAGACCAACTGAATCAATACTACGAATGTTTGTACCTATATGTACATTGATGTAGTCAGATGTTATATCTAATCTATATCTCAAATCTGCAAGACAAAAAATGCATAAACGATGAAATATTTAGAAAATGTTAGGGAGTATTTCCTGAACGTACATTGGCAAGGTAAATGGTTAAACGAATTGTTGAATGCGTTATATGGTGGGTCGTTATATAATGACTTTTATGCATCAAATGAAGTAAACAAGTTATTGAACATTTTTCCATGCTCTTATAACTACTTTGGACCACAAATTGTTTTATCTTTTGCAAAACACTCAATCGGTTCTTTGCAACAAGCTTTATAGCTTCATTCTTTAGATTTTCAAAGTGGTCAGGTCATATTAGTATTTTACTTTGTTCATTATTGTATTTTGAAAGACCTGTTCTCGGTATCCATGTATATGCAAGAGAAATAAGACGTTTCCAATGTTAGCTTTGTATTTTTCATGATAAAACTATTTGGAAAATGAACTCTTGAAAGGAACGCTATACCAGTTGAAATTCATACACCCCCATGGAAGACATTACTTTAATCTTAAATTGTGAATTTTAAATGGGTTTACTTGATTTGGTGACCCATTTGAAATTTACACCCCTGTATGGAAGGTCTTCCACTTCCAGCAAAAAGGATCTAACACATGTCCTCTATGGAATGTTCAATAGCGAGCCAAAAATATTCTTTATAATGCCAAAAATGGTTCTAAAAGGGTTAAAAAACCTTTTGAGAACTTTTTTTCTTGAGGATTCAATATTGAGGACAAAAAAAATATTTATAAGTCCTTTTTTATACAACTTTCATTTCTGAGAGCGTCCAGGTGTGCAATAGATTTGCATACACCATCTGTCAGGGGAATCTATGCTATGAAGAAAATAAGGAAACAAATTATCCATCTGCGAAGACATACAACAGCTTCCTTAATCCAGAAACGTGCCCCTAATTATGATATTATCATAATATATGGTTTTATTGATGTCATTATCTTGTCATAGCCATTACCCGGTAGGTAGCGTTAGTTCTTAATCAGCCTGATTATGTCAGATAATACGCCTAATTACACGGCTAATGGTTCTACTTCTCCTCTCCTCTCTTGATAAATTAATTGAATTTGGATATTAATTTATAAGGATGGCAGAAGGACTCTACGCTGCGTGATTGGGAAGACGAATATATGAATATGGCTTAATTATAATCTGCGTACATACACACATGCACAAAGGGGAATAATTTGTCCGGTTAATTCACTGGGTAGATAGGTTGGTCAAAATGTCGTTCTCCACGTCGGTGTTTAATGAACTAACAGGCCACTAATTAGAACACGGTATTTAAAGACAATGGAATAAGAAATAGGCAAGTTGTTCAGTGACTCTTTTAAAGATTTTAAGAAGGAGAGTAAGTTAATCAGTAGGCCTAATGTAGTTTTATACCACTTCCTGTAATTTGTGAAATACCTATCCACATTATATATACGGACACATAGACACCCCATTCCTCGCACACTTATCACCTGCACGCCTTACTCCTACGCATCCCACCCCAGTACACCCCTCCCTAGCCCCTACCCACATCCCCGCCTCACACACCCCACCACGCACCCCTACACACCCCCACGCGCATGCTATCGTCTGTTTAAAATTTAACCAACTGAGATCATTATGAAATTAACAGAAAAAAAATGACTTGACGGTTTATACTTAAAGGCAGTGATATTTTTTTTTTCATTTCAGAAAAGCTGGTCTAATTCTGTTGTATAAGATGATAACAGAACGGTACGAATGCAAATTTTCCCAAATTCGATATTAATAATCGTGAAATAGCAATAACGTCATTGAATATGTTACATATACCGTGCCTCTTTTGACTAACATCATCGTAATGTCGCAATTTTTTTCACCGAATTGTTACCCAACTTATTTGTTTTTATGGTGTGATTTCAGAAGTGTTAATTTATATTTGATGTATTGATTTCATAACTTGTTGCTCAATTTAGGGATTTTGAGCGTCAAATATAGTACAGCGTGCATGTCAAGTGATGATTTTATCATACGTTAAATAAGGGATTGATTTCACTGATATTTATACGTTTACATGTAACAATATCTTTCTGATTATTTAGAATCTAGGCCAGTAACTTGATTTTTGTCATCATGCCAGCGCGTGAGATCGACAAGGTTGTTATCATAAACTCCCTAAAATGTCAAAATCATGCATTTTTATGCGACAAATTTATTCTCCTGCTCGCGTATGTATACGGTTAGGGGACAGAATTGAAGAATGTTTCAGTTATATATTAATATTGCAACACATTTTGAACAAAACAGAATCAGTTAATCTTAATTCTTTAACGAATAATAAAGTGAGTAGACTTTTGTACGTGGAAATGCTAAAAGGGATGTTTTGAATTTCAATGTGAAAATTTTACATTTTATTCTTTCTATGCAGTAAGAAATCTGGCAGTTTAAAAGGGTGTTTTAAAAGAACTTTATTATGCATTTGTTGAAAATATTATGTTAAATAAATATTATATTTGAGGAATATTCCACATTATGTAGTCATTGGTATGTCGAGTAATGGTTTTTCTTAAAAGATGATAATTACAATGTTTGGGCAAAATCTCATCGTAATTATGGGACAAATTTCATGAATTATGTTTAATTAACATAAATCAATTAAGCGGCATTTTCCCACCGTATTTGTGTCAAATGAAGACTCGTTTCGTCACAAACAAGGGAGGAGATTGTAATTATAAGATGTTAAATCTAAAAGCGTTGAGATAATTTCTTATTATACCAAAATACTCTAATTATTTACAAACAAGGAACATGTGACAATGGTAAATTAGAGACGCAGAACGTCAATTGAATCACTAGTAATTACGTAAATTATTATAGAATATTAAACAAAATAATGTTTTGTATTATCATTTGTATGGTTACACTTTCTCCTTCTTCCTCCTCTCGTTCCTCCTTCATTGTGCCTTCTTATTATTATTATTTAATTACTGAATGACATCTACAACAACGGCTCGTTGGTCTAGTGGTATGATTCTCGCTTCGGGTGCGAGAGGTCCCGGGTTCGACTCCCGGACGAGCCCATGCAGGTGCTGCATTGTTTCCTTTTGTTGCACATGTTTCTACATGAAATCCATAAACGTGCAACGTTCTTGAATAGAAAAATAAAGTTCTTTTAGAGATATTTCTCCAGATGTGTAAATTTTTCCAAACATTTGTTTTCGCTGTCCATTTTCTTTCTCCCATTTTGCATAAGGAGATCACTGCACATGGGACTTTTGTATTGATGCATCTTCTTATTTTGCGTCAATATAACCAACCAAGATCAGTATAAAAACTGCTGGTGTCACAAAGGATAATTAGAAACATCTAATTTGACATAATTACGTTATGTGAAAAAGGATAATTAGAGATATATAATTTGACGTACGTCATTATAAAAGTGAATGATTTCAGCCATATGGGACTTTTATGTGTTCAATTAATTTAGACCAGACGCAATGTTTTAATTGATTACTTGAAAACATGATCATGAATTTTAAGATATCATCATATTCTTCATAATAACGGAATTTTAAATTTGAATAAATATATCATATTTATTAAAAATATAAGGTCCACAATGTTTGGAACAGTTATTGTGGTTTTATATTCTGAGAGCCACATGACGCAATGATTACGACAAAATTTTATGGAACTAGACTAAAAAGTAGATTTTGAAAAAAACCCAAAAAACCCTTCAGTTAAGTCTATAGTAGAACACGGTGTGTACCTGTGTAGATGGTGTGTAGGGATGTTTGTGCCTGTGAACGAGTTTATATAAGCATGTAAAAATTATCAGTAAAATATTTTTGAGAGGCGACCCAAGACCAGGAAAGCGCACTGTAGCATCGTTATTGTCGTGCACAAGTCGATCTATTAAAATAAATCATTGCAACATGTGGTTGGGTTCTACGGAAGAAATTAAGGGCCATGCGGTTCACTTTATAACTCAGGAATTAGTCAAGATCTCGAGTTCACGCGTTCCTGACTTCCTGACTTTAAGTCGGGAACTCAGGAACTCGAGATAAAAAGAAATGGCGATTGGATTTGCATTTTAATAATGACACCGTGAAAATTGAACAGATTTCATGAGTTGATGAGATCCTGAGTTGTTTTAACTATTTCCTTATTTTATATCGTTACTATTTCTTTATGTTGAGTGAACCGTATGGCCCGTAGTGATACTTCCGTAGAGTTTGCCTATATTTGCCACCCATTCATCATCATATTCACTGTCCGTCTTCGTGCACTATTGGTTCAAAATACATAAATTATGGTTCTATAATTCGGCATTTAACAACCAATGTTCAAATTATATTTTCTAACAATTAAAATTAATGTCATACAAATAAAATTAGCAAAGGAATATAATAGTATTCAGTTTTATAGCGCATTTTCCTTCTTTGCTTTCCTGTTTCTTTACGTTTTACATAGTATGAAATGAAGTTGAAAAGTCAATTCATTACATTCTCAATACTCGTTGCATATAACAGGATAAATTTCCCATGAATTTTGAGAATTTGCTAAAAGCATTCCATAGAAAAAGTCGAACCCTTAGGCACTTACTTATAAAATAAATAAAAAGGAGTGGTCACTCCTTTTTTACTAAATTACTTTTTGTTTTAGTCGGAGTCATCAATCTTCGATCGGCTTTCTTTAAGCTGATGTCATGGTGACATCGCTTGCATCCCTAATAGACTCATCTGTAAGGGCACAATTCCGTTATCCCAATATGTGGCCAACTTGAGACTTCCGAATGGAGGTTATTGAACTCTGGCACTGGGGATTGCTATGGCTCATTATAAATGTTCGCATACAAGTCTTACATGAAATATTCATGTTTTGAAACGTTTTAGCTTAATCTGTAACCCTTTACTGTAATGTTTGTTTGAGTTCAAGATTAGCAGTGAATAATTGTTTTATAATATATATAAACTAGAATTATGGGAGTTCAGGATTACATGGTTTGAACAAACAGTTTTATAGTGTGAAAGAGCATATTGTATCGTTGTTCTTTCACAAGAGAATAAAATCTTCAAAATAAAAAAAAATTACAAATTAGATCATTCAATATTTGGTGAAATGAATTTGTAGCCAAACTGAAAACGCGGATATTTCTTTTTATTTAACGTGTCCAAAATAAAAACGCCGCACCTGTCAATAAGTATACGGATCAGAGTATCTGATGTTACTCATTGTAATTCATCCGTTACCGACACATCCCTTTGAAAAGGGATTTGTATTGTTATCATCTACCCCTATTCGTCTCATTCGAATGATTGTAACATGTTAAATTTGATCATATCAATAGCAATAAATCAGAATGCTTAAAGAGGAAGCCCCCACCAGAGCAGTTCTGGGGTGAACCAAACCTGCCTGGTTATCAAATTAATCAGTGACAAGGTTATCTCGGAACTTGATAGGTGCTAATTGATGCGATAACATTAAAAATCAATTAGCACCTGTCAAATTCAGAGAAAACACTGATTAATTTGATAACCAGGCAGGTTTGGTTCACCCAAGAAGAACTGCTCTGGTGGGACTTCCTCTTTAATGATTTTTTTGGGGGACCACAATTCTTACTTGGAACCTTACACGACACTGTACTTCCTGAATATGTTGCGACATCGACAAACAAAATCCATCTTATCTTGCTTATTGCCTCCATATCAGCCAAAATTACACCTTACCACATTACCAAATTCAATAAGCTCCGCCAAACAACAAGAGTTCAAAAGCTGATCTCAAATTGAGGAGTATGAGTTTTTGTCGCTTAACAAGCAAAGGTCATTCTGTGACTTTATAAGCTTATTGGGGTCAAAGAGCTTTGTACTGACAGACGATACTGAGATCCCATTGCCTGTGTCCATTTTGGTCGTCTGCAATAAATTGACCCCTGTACTCAGAGGGTTTCATGCACCCTAAGGAATCAACGAGAGATACGAATCTACATATGTCATGGACGACAACAGATTAAGTATTGGATCTAGGTGGATTCGATGTGCCTTAGGGATTAAACAGTTACTTGAAAATTTCCCCCATTTACGGGTTAAAGGTAGAATAATGGGATTATGGTGAGTTACTTAGAGATCAGTCTGTAGATTTCATTAGGATTGGTTAGGAATAATCGAGCAGTGTCCGTTCCAGTTGTTTTGCTTGTTCCTGGCTACTTTCGAAAAATGATACATTGAAGAATTTTTTGCTGAAAAAATATTGTAGAAATACAAAGTTGTGTTCATGACAACTTTTGAACAATGATACATTGAAGTTTTTGCTGAAAATATTGCAGAAATACAAAGTTGATGGTTATCCTCTGTGGTCATTAATTATTATCAACCAAGTAGAGAACTCAATAGGGTTGACATCAATCCACAATTTATTTATAGAGGCCTCATTAATATTCCACTTAATTCTGTGGCATTTGTCCTTATCTTAATGTATGTTGATAGGCTTTAACTGAGATTTTACGCTTCCTGTTCGCTTAATTTTTCCGCTGTCCTTGATGCTCAAGGAGAGTTTATAGAATATGGGTGTTGTTGCCTTTTGAAAATAATCAACAATACAAAGAAATATTTTGACAACTGTGAGCATGATTGATATACTACTTTAAGTGTTTTTTTGACAAACAATCGTAAATTATATTCTATCTGCCTAAATTAATTAAATAAGTAAATTGAGATTTAAAAAAAGCCATAGAAGTTTTTGAACCAATTTGATTCAATTCGGGATTAAAACAATGCATGTGATTGACATAATAGTATATGTAGTGAGTTCTATTGAGAAACATTGTCGCTCAAATGAATGAAAACACACGTATGTTAAAAAGCTTTTTAAAGACATATTTCAAAGCTTTTGAAGAAAGACTTCAAGGTACAGTATTTTGATGTTAAAGGAGCTTTGATGTACCAAAACAAGTCACATCTTCAGGACGTCAGCTTTGACCAATAGCCGTGTGACATGTACTTGCCTAAATGGCCTGACCAAACCACACACACGTGTCTCACAACTTAATCACGCACTCTGAATTTGATTAGCGCGTTAATACACGATTGCCTCAGTCCAACAATTTGAGTTTTTCCTTGCATTGATTTGATGCCATGATATAGCTCATAAATTGCTGATCCTAAAATAGCTTTGTTTGTACCACATGCAAAGAAGCAATATTTAAGATGATAAGAATTTTAAATTGTTAGTTTATTACATGTCAAAAGTATTAGCCATACGATATTATACAAACAGTGTAGGGTGTGGTGGTGTGGGGAGGGTGTTTAAAGGTTTGTGAATGAGGCATGGGAGGCATGTGAAAGGGCGCAATTCGTTGTCTTTTGAGGGTGTCATGTTGTGGTGGATGTGTACGCCTATACTCTAATTACAATATCACAATCGCTAGAATGTTTTGAGAGGCAATGCTATACCTGGAAAACCCACTGTAGCATCGTTTTTGTCAAGTAATAAAGAATAATAAAAATATGACAATAACTTGGAGGAGATGGTGTATTAATACTTATATAGTGACCTGTGTCTGTTATACTGTCTCTCTATCAATTTGAAAACATTAGACTATACAGGTTAATTTTAATTGTGTTAGGGGGAAAGTGTCACAATTTATACGTTCCAGCTACGGTGACACCTTGTGACGTCAGTCTGCACAAATTCCATTCACTGACAGCAGCCCAGGTTTGTAGGTGTGAATGCAAATGAAGCATTAAATCTGTAATCAACGCTGCGTTGATTTTCTAAGAATTGAACATGGCACCTGTTCAATTCCTAGCAAATCAAGGCAAATCTTGGCAAATCAAATCACTCTAACATGTTTCAAAGTGACAGAGGTGTCATCGAAGTTGGAACAGATAAATCTATTATAGGTATTTGTTGGTGAGTGATGCTAAATTGCAATTGTTAACTGGTCCTAAGGATGTAGATGCAACAATAGGGTTCACCGTTCATTTAAAGCGTCGTTATTATGCTTCAAAGTATATTGCAAAGTATGTCAAAGAAAAATAACTGATTACAGTTCAAATAAGTCAATAGATATGTTTCTGCACTTAGAAGCAAATGGTTATTATTTAATGTTACAAATTTGTATTACTTTAAGGTGTATTATTTTAAGGTTCAAATTTTCCACCAATTAAAGTGATCGGTGCATTATTATTAACTTTCATATTCTTGTGATCTTTATTAGATAGATAGAGTCGATGTCATATTAGTTGTCATTCTTTAATGCAAGGCAAAAACGATGCTATAGCGTGTTTTCCAGGTATAGCATTGCCTCTCAAAATTAATGTACATACACATCAACCACGTCACGCTCACCCACAAAAGAGAACAAATCGCATCCTTACACACACCCCCACCGCACACAAACCAAATACAAACCCCCTATATTGTTTATAAACATGGTATGGGTAGTATACCTTTGACATGTAGGGGCCTAATAAACTAACAATTTAAAAATCTTATCATCTGAAATATTGCTTCTTTGATGTGTACAAACAAAGCTATTTTAGGATCAGCAATTTATGAGCTATATCATGCCATCAAATCATTGCAAGGAAAAACTCAAATTGTTGGACTGAGGCAATCGTGTATTAACGCGCTAATCAAATTCAGAGTGCGTGATTAAGTTGTGAGACACGTGTGTGTGGTTTGGTCAAGCCATTTAGGCACGTACATGTCACACGGCTATTGGTCAAAGCTGACGTCTTGAAGGTGTGACTTATTTGACATATCAAAGGTCCTTGAATACGAAAATACGTTGAAATCTGTCTTTAATCTTGGCATAGAAAACATTTTTGGCTATATAGTGTTAGCATTAAGCATTACATTTAATATAAGTATAGGAAAGGTTAGTATAGCTTTAACGTTTCTTAATGTAATCCTGGAAATTTCTGACGATTTAATCTGAACAGAAGATGACTAAAGTGTCTCTTTACGAAACCTATAGGTATCGCCTGATCTACCCATCTTACCTTATCTGGCCCAATAATTGAGGTCAGTTCTCAGTCATTTTCGGTCAGCCTCCACTTAAGAGAAAATCTGAAAGAAAAGAAGAGAAAAAATGTACAACAGGTAGATGTGTTTGAAGAAAGAGGTTTAGAAGCTAAGTACTGGTCCTTTTAGGTACTTCAAATAGCTTAAGAACCGTGGCTAAAGAGGATGCTTAACAAGTCAAGTTGACCTAGGCTTGGATTGGATGGCGTCAAAGGTTACATATGGTGTTGTGAAGACCGAAGAGTTGTTTTTGATAAGAAAGGTGATAGCTGCCACATATAGTTGTACTGCATGGATGGATTTCTTTCTGACTTTCCTTTCATGCAAAACTAACGATATAAGCTTATACTTAGGACACTTCAGCAAGATATTAATATCGTAGGAGTACAATATTAAGTGCATAAGTGGTGGTGACGGGGGTATGTGGGATGCTCAAAAATCACAGGCTTTAATCCCCTCCACTTGCCCTATAAAAATCGTGAACATTTAAAATTTGTGTCAAAAATGCACAACATTCAGGAATACATTTCTGATTTTTGTCCCCTCTACTTCAAAAAATTATTTTCCCTCATCAATTTCCTCCAGAAAATCATGGTGTCGCCACTGAATACACAAGGCAGCTATTCCATTTTATAGCAAAACGTCTCTCCTACACTTGCATGTCAACATAATAAGTAGCGCAACTGCTACGAGTAAAAGCCTCTTCTGCCTTCTCGAGGATGAGGTAAAGTTTGCACGACAAATCTATGGAAGCTTTCATCCAATACAGAGTGTATGTCGCCATGTTCTCGGAGGAACACAAGTAAAGTACGCAGAAAATTCCCAAGAGGTCTTGTGAAGGCGATATTAACTCAGTCATCGCGGCTTCCGGCCAGTTTAATACAAGCACACGGTCACCATACAAAATTACATATTTGTACAAATTTTTATATAAAATTGCAAGTCTATTTTAAGCTATTTAGAACCGATGAGACAACTGAAACACTTTTAGGCAGGTTCGTAAGGAAGTAAGGTACAACAATGCAAATAACTTCCATCTATGTGAAAATAATGTTAACAATTGATATAAGTTTAGAATCATTTTCCAAATACCAAAGTATATATTGTGAAATATTAAAGACACACTTTAGTTACATGATTTGTAAATTTCTCCAATCTTTTGTGATTTTTTCCTTTAAGGTGGTAATACACCCTCTGATAAAATTTGTGACTATTTTTGCATGTTTCTAATAAAAATAACTACACACTGGTAACAAACAAAAGTTATGTATATTATACGGGCAAGGAATACAATTACTTCACTGAAATTTCAGTGATAAGACAAGTGGTTCATTATATATACCGTATGTTAAGAAATGAGGTACATTCTAGTGGTATCTCTTTTCTTATCATAAATAACGTACCGCTTGTCTTGTGTCACTGAAATTCCGGTGTAGTAACTGGATTCCTTGCCCCTATAATATACATAACTTTTGTTACCAGTGTGTTATTATTTTTTGAGAAAATGCAAAAATAGTCACAAATTTATCAAGGGGTGTAGTACCACCTTAATTCATGGCAGTATTTGAAATTCTTCACGTTCTTTACGCAGCGAAATTTCGTCAATAAAATCAACATTATTAGGGATTTTTTGCATTGGTCGTCCGTGACCAATGATCCAACGTTGCTGATATGAACTAAGCTAATATTCCTTCTTACCAATAGAGAAGCACGACATGCAAAGCCATCGCTTGCCCCCTTGAGAACCCATAAGGGTAGAGTTCCTTTACCACAATATGCGGCGTAAATGTCCAAGATTATTATTGACAAGCTTATGAGCTTTAACAATATGTCTTAGCAAAGCTTGAATTTTCTGGTCAACTTCTTCAATATGTAGTAAGCCTTCCTGTGTCTTACCGTTGAATTTGATCAAAAGTGACAGTAGTAAAGAAATTCAGGACATGCGAAGTGTCACGGATGTCTTTCGGTCGATCAGTTAATTACATGGGTCGCCTCACCTCTTTAGGGCGAGAGAGAGCTAAAGTATTATAATGGCAAATATGTTCCTAACTGTTCAGAGTGGGTTTCCATCTTATTGGCGATTTGATGGGGTTTTCTATCAGTTGAATTCGCGCTTTTATTCAGACCAGAGCAGTTTATACTATCCTAGGTCTTGACCTTACATTTGGAAGCCAATACTCCCTTATATACAGACAGAACTCGCTAATTATAAATTCGTGCCAAATGACCGTAAAAAGCTTGGTCATCTAACTAGTCTACAATTGTGCTGCACGAGACAAGAATATTAAAAAGATATAGACTAAAAGCAAGTGTCAAATGTAACAAAATAACGGAACAAAACTCGGATAACATAAGATCGATTATCCTGTCGTGAGAAGTCGAGATGATTGACCTCTAAATTAAATATATAGGTCTTGGCGCGCAAAAAAGAGTTAAAAATAACACTACTGACTTATTTGTCGTATTGCTCCTCCCTTGTAGCATAGCTACATTGCGGTCAGTGACATGCGCAATTTGATTTTATCCAAATATGTAAATCAGATAAATATAGTCTGTAAAATAAATATAATATTCATTTTTAATACAATATTGGAGATAAAATTGTACTTGCTTAAAAAATCTAAAGATGTTAATAACAAAAACGCCATAGCTATCCACTAGAGAGGTTATTCCTTTGAAGCACGCTAAGAATACTATCAGTATTCAAGACTATCTAACACAGATATCCAGATATAAAAAAGAACCGAGAGAAGTCATCGTATGGCGAGAACTTCTAATTTTGAAGCGATGGGATTGAATAAGGAACGACACGTTAGCCTCAGGGCACGCATTGCATCATGGGATTGAAAATCGAATAAACACTATTGACGGCTGACACTTAAGATGGGTAGATTTGATTTTTATCCAAGAACTCAAACTTTGTTTTCATCATCAGAATTGTCCCTTAATGCAATGGCTACCTGTAGTATGTGGGTATACGATGGTGGCTTTCAATATACGTGAAAACTCGGCGTGCTTAAATATGTAGTGTTGCTACACGTGCCAATGGTAGTTTCATGCTATTCCAGTTGAAATCCATACACCCCCTGTTGAAGACATGACCTTAATCTTCCACACAATGGTATAGCTTTTAAATAGAGTCACCGTAATCTCATTTGAAATTCATACTCACTGAGTGGAAGTTTAGGTCATGTTTTCCATGTCTGCGGTGTAAAGGATTTCAATTTGAATAGCCAATTTAAAAATATGTGACTTTGTTTATAGTTGATTTCCTTTCCAAAAATGCATACTTTCAGATGAGAAAGTTTCACAAGATGCTTCCTCTTTTAATGTAAAACAAATGAAAAGAACTTGTTCAATTTACCTTTTAATGTCGTTATTTTAAATTGTACAAAAATATGTAAGTGTAAGATTGCGAGTGCTTGGAAGAAATAAGTATTTTTCCCTGACACAATTTTGACACTAATGTGCGCTTTCCAGACCCCGAGTCTTCTCTCAAAAATAAAATAATGCTCACATAAAAAAGAAAAAGAAAATACACACACAACCTTCACACCCCGCTGTCACCCGCTGTCACCCACAAACACCCCCCCCCCATGAATTACAAACAACACCCCACCCCACCCACCCCCACACACCTTTAGTATGAAATTGACTTAAAATCTTAATACAACAAAACGGAGAGAGATTAAAATTACACGCTCAATAGCTGCAATACCTTAGAGCAATTAATTCACCATCGGATGCGATTCTTATCTCATCTCATCTATCCATGTGTTAAACCTTTCCTATTTTACTATTTTGGGCTTTTAAATGTATATAACAATATATATAACCACATCTCACTATCAATCTATGAGGAAGAGGCAAATTGTTAGAGGCAAATTGCGTATTAATTCTTTAATCAAATTCAAACTGCATGATTTACGTTGTGTGACACGACTGTGTGCTTTGGTCAGGCCATTTAAGCACGTAGTATATACACATGCCACACGCTTATTGGTCAAAACTGACGGGTTTTAAGAACTGACTTGTTGTGATGTAGCTACAAGTGTAAATAGCGTCCAAATACGGAAAAACATTTAAATATCAGATAATAATATTTTTTTGGTATTTTTAGTTGTCGTTAATAAGATACAGACAAAAATTTAATGTGATTTTTTTTACTTAATTTGTAATAATCTTGGTCACAATCGTGTCCCTTCCGAAGGACGAAATATTTTCATGGTTCATTTATAAACTTCTAACTGAACCATGGGGAGAGCAGAAGTCTGAATGTAATCTACAGATGTTAATGCCACCGCCAGGAATTGAACCCAGACCACAAATCATCAATATAAGTCACGCTTTTCACAATTACGAGAGTCTTAAAAGAGCTTGTAGAGCCATGCAGTGATCATAAATGGTTTTCAATCCTATACGTTTTCAACCAAAATGAATCTAAGTAAAATTAATGTGGTAATCAATCATATTAATTATAAAAACCGACAAAGACCCCAACACATTTTATACTAGTTGATGTAAAACGCGCTTAAGCATTGTAAAATAAATAGAATCATAAAATAACTTGACCTTCAATGTCACTGGTGAGTGGCCTAGCCTTACTAATCATGTCAGATTCAATATTACTTTCGGGTGATGGATTTCCTGACAGCAGCATCTTCTGAGAAAATTTATTATGCCTAATTAACTTTGGCTTCGGTATGACATCACACTTTACTAAAGCTAATTTAATGTACCATGAACACAGTCAGAATACCTGTTGCACCTGAATGCTTTAGTTATAGGCTATGATTTGAATCTTTTTAATTTGTGGCAATATAATGTGGCAGTATAATACAAACTCTCTGAATTTAGGATTTGGTTGTTCGGATGAATTCCATTCATATTAACAAGATGGTGATATTTGTGATCGAATGATGTTTAATGGTTTAACTTAAGGTTAGCAACTATTTTAAACTGTTGCAATTTGGTAATTCACAGCATCTTGCGAATGGTAGTGAGTTTTGGCAAAAATTGCATTAATCATTTCATAGCGAGTATATGTAGAAGAATTCAAATATTACAGATATACTTTTGTAAGTTCTGTGGTTCTTGAGTTATGTTGTAAAGAAAACTGAAACAACAACGCTTGTGTAAAACGTACATAACTCATTAACAACAATAAATCAAGCAAGTTTTTTAAAGTATCTGATTTGTAGAATGAACCTTTGCAAAACATCAATGTGTTCTTTTTCAATAATATATAGATTTAGACAATGAAAACCAATTTTTTATTTGGCTGCTTCGACCAACAATACTACATCTACCCTTAGTAATGAAACTATATGACATGTCGGTAAATAACAGTATCATTACACCCACATCAATTGCCAAAGGTCTTGAGGAAATCGCATCATTATTTCTTCTATATGTCTTAAATTATGAGCATGACGAATGAATAGTTCATATAATTTCATATACCGAGATTTCTCAACGGCTATGCTATAGAAGTAATCTATATGGACACATTATCAATTAAACAAAGAGTCCTTGTTTGATGCGGAGATTAAAACTCATACCCGGATTCAGTTCATCTTAATGTTACACCAGTTTCTGAATGACAGATATTTTGTGAACCCACTAAAGTAAAGAAAATCAGGCCATTGTAGAAACTGATACATACCACAAACCAATTAATATGTGAAAAATAATACAAGTGTGTCGGTTGAAATACGGCTTAAGCCGACCATAGGGGTATGGAAGAGGTTACATTTCGCGCCTTAAACCCCAAAAGCGCAAAAATCAGCAAGTAGCAGACGACATTTGAAAAAACACAAAAAATGTTAAATAATCTGAAAATTCAGTATTGTTCTATTGTTCTAAGATGTGTATGCGAAATGATTTCAAAATAGTACAAATAATCCTAGTACTGATACAGAATATATGTAGTTCTTTCAATTTTCTTGTCAATTTGAAAGAAGTCTCTACCGTGATTTGTGAAATGTAACCCAACCGCCACGTGCATCAATGCATGCATCTTAGCATGTTTGATTCGAGTAATAGTCTTTCATAAGATGGGTATTATTTTAGCGTCTTTCTTTTTGCTGCTATTCATCAATCATTCTACACAATGTCATTACGGTAAAGCATAGGATACACTGTGTCTGATGTGATTCGCCTCTTGACAAGCTAATTTCACACCACCAATGCGTTACTGTTGCTCTGTCTCTATAGGGCGTCCCAATAACACCATGATGTGTGAGCCAGGCAGAATGGCCTTGATGCTATATCAAAAAATATCTTCTGCTTATTTTTGATTCCTCGTAATTTACTCTAATACGGGCTAACATTTAGTAGAATCATAAAGTATCATATTTAGTGTGGCCAAGAATGTTTGTTCTAGTATACAGGCTGTATCAAAATGATAGTTCCCCGTCCGTTTTTTATGGTGTTTTTGAAAAGCCTGCCTATTCCAAACGTACTATTGAATTCATTTGAAATGACCTGACTTTAAACTTATATTTTATATTCAAAAGTCTGATTATTTCAAGTGGATCCAATGGGTGGGGTTGGAAGAAGCAGGCATTCCACCCCCCCCCCCAAAAAAAACACCCCAAAACAACAACAACACCAACAACAAAAATACACAACAACAACAACAACAACACTAGATGGAGAACACTAATTTTGATACAGCCTGTATAATGCCGACTGCGGATAATGTACGCTTATATACTTAAGTTATAAGTTCACACTCAGTCAAAATCAAACGTTTCAATGCTTTTGTAAGAACATGTCATTTATACGAGTAACATTTCAAAAGGATTAATGCAATGAACACGCACATTGTCAATAATGATTTTTGCTGTATGGTCGGTCGTCGACCTCCCATAATAAGCAATTCTGTGTACATTCTAACTAATAATTAAAACATTTATATAATGTATGGTTATTTTGTTATCATCGGCTGATTGAATCTGACACGTAACAGATTTGAATATTTCTTTGGTTTACAAGAATTACTAACAGACTCGCATCATTAGTTACACCGACCTCCGCCTACAGTAATGGTACGAATACGAAAGTCCTGTACACTAATAAATATACCTAGTTGAATAGAATTTATTATTATTATTTGACCCGGGTACCTATTACGTTGGACACTTAATAGAATCTATTCAAAATGAACAGAAAATTTTAATCCAAAAAATAATCCCAAATCCTACTAAAAATTGAATGGTTATTTCATTTATTTTATTTAGGTACATGCAGCGTAGGAGTACTTGGATAAACGAAGTATGCTTTCGTGGTACAATTTTGACATTAATGTTCGCTTTTCAGACCCGGAATCTTCTCTCAAAACTGAAATAACACTCACTCGTTCACATATTAAAAAAAAAAACCAAAATGTATAGTTTGGGACACCCTGTATAATGTTGCACATCTATAAATTCAATGATGAGATGTGATTTATCTTAAGAAGCTGCAAAGCAAAATTAATCTTGGTTGTACCCATTTGACATCTATACCTTTCTTCTCAGCAAGTGCAATAATGCTTGTTTGTGTAGCAGGAATCACCGGCTATAGGAATCACCAAACAAAAGACGAGCTGATATCGTGGTTATCGACCTTCACATAATTGAACCGCGTGAATACTGAGTGTGCACACAACTATCAATATAATAGAAACTACCTTGCTCATACATCTCTGTGGTTATTTTTTGTATTTGTTTGTTTGTTTAATTGGTCGCTTCATTATTATACACGTGTTCGAATAAAGACACATTATAAGAGAGCTTGCGATTTCAAAACGTACGCATTATACGCCTGTGCATCAAAATCCCGTACGAGTGATCATTTTGAATACAAAGATGCAAGGGCCTACGATACGTACGTTTGGAAATCGCAAGCTCTCTATTCTATCATATTGGCCATACGCGAATTTGCATTTACGGTATATGTATAGAAGATTGGTACAGCTCAGTGATTCTTGTTTATCATATATAGTCTTGGAAATTTATGATAGAAAGTAGTTTATATTCTATACGCTTCCATCAGATAATTTTTGTTTTTTGATAGAAAACAGAAAAAGCTGACTTGTTGCTTTGTTGATGTGTATTCCATTTGAAACCTGTTATTCCCCTGTGGGAAATTTAAAAAGGTTTTCCACAGAGGGGGTATGTTTTTCAAATTGAATTAGCTACAGTTAATTATTATTTTGAAATCCACACTCCCACTGTATATGGTTTTACTTAGGCTTATATCTTCCACAACTGGAGTAAGTATTTCAAATGTAAGTTACCCGTTGTCTATTCTATTTGGAACCCATACTCCCTCTGTGGAATACTAAGGCTAAATCTTCCACTCGGGGAGTGGGGATTTCAAACGAATAATCCCATGCAACTTGTAATGTATAACCAGTATCAGAGTTTGGTTCTAGCGTAATCCCAACATCCCAACTTAGATATATTGCGTAACATATTGAAGGAGCCATTTGCGGCATCTTGTTTTTGTTCTAAAGCGCAGGCTGTGATGAAGCTACATAGAGCTCGATTCTTCTAAATTACATTGATGGAAAGCTTTCAGTATCGTTACCATTGACTATGTAGGATTTCTTCTATAATACAACAAAAGTAAAGCTATTTGACTGAAAATGTGTCACAATTCTGTTCTACGGTAGTGAATCTTGGGCAGACATGAAGAATTATAGTAACCCTCTTTGCTACATCATGTTCTCCGACACCCATGACTCTTTTTCGTGAATAAAATATAGGATTGTGTTTTGTTTTTTAGTATCTAGTGCCATAGGTCCAACATTTTGAATAGTGGATGCCAGCGCAGCCACAGCGATAAAATATGTTACTGTCATAGTTTTCATAATATGTTTTTACAGTCAAGAGTACAGGGGTAAGAAAATGATACAGTCATGTTGCAATTTGATTGAGGAAATATTGCAGTAGGATCGAGATGAGGTAGGGTGAGGTTAGAGGTGACCCTAATAATAGACATATCAAGCTAGCGGTGGCTTAGAGAAAATACAGGTTTCCAAAATAATACATAAATATAATAACTTCCATTCCCCAAGATAACCCCCAAGACACCCATCTCATTTCAGTACAAACCGAACAATACAAGCGTCGCGCAAGCCAGTGATCCCCTTCCAATACAAACCGCGCACTGTAGCGTAAGACACGTTAGGCAGTCTACTTGTTTTTTTAAAATTTCATTGCTCGTATAAACATGCATAGGTTTATGTCTCGCACTTTTGTTGACATTCACATTTTTCTTAGAATGTTCAATGAATAATTATGATACATAGTTGAACATCAAATTTTAATCAATGTGAGTGGAGGCATGCTCTCTTTTAAATTTGAAAAGCCTACGTGTGGCAATTCATCAGTCCACGATCTGTTTTTTTATTTAAGAAATAAAGGGTAATGCATTATCCTTTACACCCAAATAATGTGTCCGAGGCAGTAAAAACGTAAATAATGGGTGAGGCGCAGCCGAACCCATTATTTAAACGTGTTTACTGCCGAGGACACATTATTTGCGTGCAAAGGATAATGCTGCACCCTTTATTTCTATTCTATTACCACAAAATAGTGCAATTTAAAGAGAAAATGTCATTTTTTGGCACAAATATTTTAAGTTGTTTGCTTCAAGGTGGAGCGCGTACGCGTAAGTGACAGCGCGTATCGCGGAAATATTGCACGCGTAACCAAGCGTAATGCTGTGCGTAGAATGTGTTACGGCGCTTGACCCATTATTGCAGAATAATGGGCTCTCACGTGACGCGTTTCAACAAATCACAGTGCGCGATTTTGAATAATGGGTCGTGGAGGTAATAGAAATATATATAATCAGTCAATAATGTTTCGCTGTTCTATGATTCACATGGAAATAAACTCTAGGATTATTTTCAACATGTACACCACACTTACAAAATCTGTACCTTGCTGCTCATTCTACTAGCGAATACTGCACTTCAAAATTAAAAGACTTCTTTTGTCTACTTTGATCAGCTGTCTCGTAAATAGAAAGATTCGGGGTCAGATAAGTATGTAAGAATTTGTATGATATGTAACAAAGGCAAAACTATCGACAACAACTTCTGCCAAGAGATTATAGCTACATGTACCAAAGGGTAACCACGTGACCAAATCACAAGCTAAAACTAAAACCAGGAACTTGAAAAGGCCCAATGTATAGAGAGCATACACAATTATTATTGAGCATATCACGAATGTATTTCTGACTTTAAGAAAAAAGAATTATTCACTAGTGTAAAGGTTGACCTACGATGTGTGCACCACAAGTTTGTTTTTTAGCAGGCACTGACTACATAATTTTGAACAGAATCTCGAATCCAGTAGCAAATGACCTTAGATTAATGGAACCTATTATATAACTCCACGTGAAAGCAATTACAAGTCCCTGTTCCTTAAAGTGGCAAAACATATAACTTTTGTTTGGACGAGAACCTCGTCATCTTGTCACGTCATATTTTTCTGGCGTTCTGAAAACACTTTTAATTCGCGTACCCTCTCATCCCCGTACTATTGCATGTGTCTATGAATACTAATTAATGCATGTCCGTTGCCTATATGCTGCTACAGGTATGGAGATAAAATTTGCCATCCTTATATATCCAATAATAACTGGAACAATACTACAGGTTTTTTGTACTCTTTTAAATTTACAAATTTATAAATACGGAAGTGTAAACTTTTTATTGTTTTTTAAATTTTTATATGATTTGTAATTTTTAAAATTGAAAATTGGACTGCCTACTCCACTTAACATTTGCGAATTTCATGCGAAAAACATATCCATAACGTAATATATGTATAAATTTACATTCGATTTGCCCTATAATTATGACAATAATTATAATAATTTGTTATACCAAAGTGTCCCCTTTCTGTGCAAGTGCTCGATTTCTATTGGGACACACTCTTCGACCGTAAGATGTAATACAACATGGATATGACAAATATGAATCGATTTAAAGGTACAATTTCCTACGATAGACAGAAAAACATGGTGATCATATGACATGGATATGTCATGTCATGATGGTCAAAAAGGAGATAAGCTCATCGAAACGGATGTCAAGTGCTGTCGGTAAAATTAAGAAAAAAAAAGAAGATGTAGTTTAGCCAAGAATATGCATCTTGTACTGTCACCACGTTTATCACGTACAAAATGAACTGATTCTTGAAATCATGTCTTTAGCATTCAAGAATAGAGAACACAACAACGTCATATCGTTAGCGGCCAAACTGAAGATAAGATTCGGGATAAGATACAACGGTTTATTGGCTAGAAGTCGAATGAAGGTGTGTCGGGGTGCGTTTGTAAATGCCGTCTAACGAGGACCTACATATGGATACACACCGTAAAACGAGGACACACCTCCAAACGAGGACGTCCTCGGTTTGAAACTATGCCCAGGATGACGTAAATGATGCAAATATGCATATACGACGTAAGATAGCATATAAGATAGGTCCCCCATAGCGGGTATAGGACGGGTCTCAGTTGGATAGTAAGTTGTCTGGTGTGTTTGCGTGAGGTCCACGGTGTGTCGATTAAAAACGGGTGTGTAAGTCCTCGGTTAGATCCTTCTAAAGTCGAGGTCCTCGTTTGAACGTATTTACAAACAGGTGGGTATAGGGGAGCGGGTGTGTGGCGTGTTTGGGTGGGGTGAGTGGGTAACTTGACCGTGTAACACCCAAACTATCTGAATTGTTTTTGAGCAGAAACTCAGCGCGAGAAAAACGCACTATGGTATCTTTGTTGCTTTGGCAATATAGGCCAAATATAAAGGTCACAAATCATAGAAAACAATCATTCCGTCCGGTTGCCCATTTATATCAACAGCAATACTCTTATTATTTGAAGCACATCTTCAAATGGAAAAACAATATACTTAAGTTCCGGTGGAATGCTTACGTTCCATTTCTGAGAATATTTTCAGTATATTGAGTACATTTAGTAAATATGTCGTACCAGCCGGGTCACATACTTCATTGTATTTGCGTATGGTCTGGCCATTGTCAAATGGGGACACATTTATTATGACTCAAAACAGTCTCATCCCTTATTTGCATAGTTCTACACACTATCATTCGTCGTTGATTTGTTTGAATTACTTCTTAGTTGTCGAGTATGAGGTTGTGATCCAAAATAATGCGGGCACGGTCATAGGATCTTAAACATGCTCATCTTTCAGGACACAGGTTTTTAACCCCAATATGTCTGTACATTCATAGAATGACCTTTGAATGAATTGACCTTTTCGGTAAATCCCATAAGCCTTTGCGAGTACACTTGAGAACTCGTCATTTGACTTCACGCCGACTTGCAATGCGCAGTAATGATGCTCGATAAACGATGTGCGCATCGTCGCAGATCGGCGTGACGTCAAATGACAAGTTCTCAGGTGAACTCGCAAAGGCTTATGGGATTTACCGAAAATTTCAATTGGGTATTTTTTTAAAACTCATACCCAACAACTAGAGGTCAACTTTTACGCTATGACTGTGTGCAGCTCCTACGCGAACTGCGCTTTGTGTATTGTGTGACTGACGCGCGCTTTTGTGAATTTACGAGAGCGTAAGTTTGGACTTATTGACTCGAGCAGTAACAAAACCCGAATAATTCTCGCCTATTACGAACTGATCCGTACACATATTTTATGCAAACGATTAAGTTATGAAACTTTAAAGAATACAGAATTAGTGATAGATAGAAAACATAGTTACTTTTATGGTAAATGTGATATAACACTAACATAAACACAAACATGCCTAGTATTGGTTCTCTAGTCCTTGTGATATCCGATCAAGAGCATCATTCTTAAGATTCTAGGCTTTTATAAGGAAACAGATTGGCCGATTGGGCAAATATACAAAGTAGGGTATAATGTCGTCTGACGTATTTACCACATGTCTGGCAATGAGGATCATTATATCCACTAAAACCCAGTCTTGACTCTCTGGACAAACTTTACAAAGCATCTTTAACATGATTTTGTCTGTCTGTGCATATTGGTAGACATGAAGTCCATATTAAGACCTTCTGTTCGAGGACATAAAGTAACCAATCATATGAATGCAAGAAAATCGTATGCACAATAGCTGCCTTTTGACATTTGAAATTTGGCGCACTCATAAGGTATCAAGTCTTGATGGAGAGTAGGGTTTGAGATGCTTCCATGAGGAGTCGTCTTAGGGCATTTAAATAAAGGCACTTAATTTCATGCCCATGTGACCAGATGGGCGCTGACATTACAGCGTCTAGACAGGATGTCTGGAAAAGTGACCTTTGGCACAGCGAGTGGTCTTCCTGTGTATTTCAATTGGAAACGCGGGATGCATGTCCAAATTTTCTAGCAACTTTGTAGCATTATTGTAAGAGTTTCCGTCGATAACTTTTTTCCGTCGACCAAAACTTAAAAGAAAATTTAGTTCTTGAAAACATACTTTAAAAAGAAACCAGAATCCCCGTATGTATAATTAAGTTGCCTGTTAAATTTTCAGCAATTTTGATGATATTTGTCTGAAAAATTCCTATCTCTTAGCATTGTAGCACATCTATTGATCACTTGGTGGTCTTGGTATGGCGGTGCCCATGGGTCACGTGGGCATTAAATTTAGTGCCTTTTATTTAATACCCTTGGTAACCGATGAGCAAGTGTAATCACCCGATGAACAATATCAAAAATGCCTGATGAGATAAACATTGGTCAAGTTTTGGGATTTCTCTACAAATGCAATTTTAAAATATAACACAAGGCAGCCATATTATATTGCACATACGAGTTGGATTTCGAATATGTTCATCTCTCAGGACATTGTTCTTCAGCCTCAATATTCTTGTATACTAATAAGTTGACCTCAAAAGTTTTGGGTACACAAACTCATACTCTACATCTTGAGTTAAACTTTTGAGCTATGATTGTTGAATGGATTTGATTGAATTGTGCTATTGATTACCTAGATTACATTTATATATTGGCCCAACGTTGGTTTTCGAACGCCGATCTTGGCATTGGCATTATTCGCTGCCCTCATTGGGCCAATCTTGGCTTACCATCGGTAATCTTCATATTGGCATCCAATATAGGCCCAATATTTGGCCCAGGCCCAATCTTGGACCAATCTTGGGCCCATGAGCAAATGATATTGGGCCATTATTGAACATAAATTGGGCCACCATCGGACCAATATCGCCATGTTATCTGGGATATATGCGGCCCTTTTGGTTGAATAAAAATAAAAAGAAGAATCCAGTAAGGTGACACTGATTTGATTAGGATTGATCAAGAATAAATGCTAAGCCAAAGCCAATTTTAAGGAATTTAAAGGAAAGTATGTGAGAGCGACAATCGAAGTTAGATGTTAATCAGTATATGTTTTTATCGGATTTTATAAAGAACCATGCCTTGCAAACGATCAGTTAAGAAACTTTAAAGAATACAAATGATAGATAAAAGGAAAGAAAATAAAAACCTTAACCAATTCACCTTTTCGGTAAATCACATAAGCCTTTGCGAATGTGACCTGAGAACTCGTCATTTGACGTCACGCCGACTTGCAATGCGCAGTAACGATGTTCGATAAACGATGTGCGCATCGACGTGACGTTTAATCGAGTTCTCAGGTGAACTCACAAAGGCTTATGGGATTTACCGAAAAGGTGAATTTAAATGAATAGTTTGCGTCTGACGTCAGGTTAAAGGCACGGCGTGATTGGCTGCTGACCTGCGTAATACAGCATTTTTGGTCTGGTTGACAGGACGTCATAATTATGCAAATAGTCCTTTTAATTCGGTCTTCAATTATACTGTTGTAATAATAGTGATAACACTCAAATGAACACACACATACCTATAGCATTAGGTCACTGGTCCTTGTGATAGCAAATCAAAAGTATCATTCCTAAGATTCTGCGACTTCTGTTAGAAAACAGATCGGGCGATTGGGCAAATAGACAAAGTATAGGTATAATGTCGTCTGGCGTATTTACCACATGTCTGGCAACAAGGAGCATTATATCCACTAAAATGACACTCTGGACACATTTAAGAAAGCGTCTATAACATGATTTTGTCCGTCTGTGCATATAGGTAGACATGAAGACCAGAGGCTATCTGTTTGAGGACATACGCTCGTACATACACCTGGATTGCAAACATGTCCATCTTAAACTGCATAGTTCGTTAACCCCAATGTGCTTGTATGCTAATAAATTGACCTTTGAATGTGTTGGGTATACGAAAACCCATACCCACATCTTAAGGACTTCTAGGCTGCGAGTTTTTAAAAAAAAATTTGTAAGCAACCAACATTTTTTTAAAACCTTACCCTAACCATGACCCTAACCCTAACCGGCAATTGATATGTGACCCGTTTGATCCAGTAAGATGGCATCTGATTTGCTTAATAGTTTGATCAAGTTAAATGCGGCGCAACTTTAAAAATGGCACGTCACGCTTGTCATACACACTCCGATTATTTTGGGAACGGTGCATACTCAATTACTCATGGAACAAAGATGAGCTCGTGGGAGACGTACTTTATTGTAAAACATAGTTTTCAAATGCTCCGCTAATGCATTTTACACTCTGATGTGGCAGTGACGTCAAAGCGTAGAGGCAGCTGTTTCGCACGCGCATCTATGCGGTGTCTTTAAGCGCGTGCGTGTGTACGCCAGCGCTTTGATCGAACACTAGCGATTTGTAGCTGCGCCCACTGACGTCACTGCCACATCAGGGTGAAAAATGGTTTAGATTCACAAACGTAGATTTAAAACCATCAGCAATTCTTATTTTATAATTAAACTTACAAAATTATGGAATAGATTAAGCGTGGAATAAAAACATTAAGTGAACCCTTAACATATGTTCAATTTGAAGAAACTGTTGCAATCGATTATGCATGATTCAGTCCAAATCAAACAAATCGCAGATATGCATAAGGCAATTCAAAAAGAAGTAATTAAGGCACATTGAACGGTTCAAATTTTCAAGTTCACACTGAAGAAATATATGCTTTCATTTGAAAACATTTGCATGAACGTGGGCCTTTTTAAATCATGAAACATGCCCACCGTTCAAGAGATGTAGCGTTACTATAGGAGACAAAAAACTCATTATCGTGTTTTTGAACTATAAACCTGCCCAGCCTGTTGCTAGTGCAACATGTTTTTTTTTCTCTTGCGTACTAGTGGGAAATGCGAACGTGACATTTAGATTTCCAAGTTTCCAAAAATAAAACAAACCACACAGCTTTAAGAGGGTATTTAAAATGAGGACAAACACACCCTTTTATGAATCAGTGAGATATACAGATCAGTCTCTAACTCCCTTGGTGTATAATATAAAAACACTGAAACATTGATATCTGTCACAACGTGTACGAATTTCCATAGGATATGATTTACCCCTTTTCATTCTTTCGCCTTTTAATGCGTACGCAAAATGTTCAAGCATTATAAATGTCTGTATTTTTTATGACTGCAGGCTATGTGAAATATACACGAGAAATGCATCAAAACGAGTCCAAACATGCTGTGCTTTGTTCAGTAGTTCTTGATGTATATATTCCATATTCAAATAATAATGTACAAAATGTGAAATATTATGGATATCGAAGCTTGTTTTTGGCGCGCAAATCGTTAGTGCCACGATATTATGAAGACGTCTGCTTCGTAGATTAAGAAGTATAACTTACGTGTGTTTTCCCCTCGTGGAAAAGATTAACATAATCTGTGTTAAAAGTCCCTGATATCCCACAGTTTTTCAATAAGTTCTTTACTTTGCTTTGTATAAGTCACTTATTCTAGGTTCACAAAGGTTTGTTGAGGTTAAGATTTGTCCTTTTAATATCAAAGGTTAGTACCAGCTTGTATTATGCTCTAGACATAATATCCCTAATAACGTTATCGTGTTTTGTTTGTCTATCTTAGATGTTTTAGAAAAAGAATAGTTTGCAATATCTACGATTTCTGGTTAATATGTTTCAAAACAAAGAGTTACACGGTCTACCATGCAGAGGGAGTGGTTACCATCACCCCTAACGGTCCACCACCTGTTGCACTAAAACGCTAAAAAAAGTGACCAAACACAGGTAATTGTGGGCCCACCCTTTAACAATAAAAAAATTGACAATTCTACTTCACTCGGTAATACGGGGGTAAGTTGTACGAAGTATCAATGTCGAAGAATAGGGGTTGGTTGCTATTATATAAAGTCATCTAATGACAATTATATTGATAGCATGGGCTTGAAACTCACTATGCCTGTTCAAATCGCCATTTTCTTGTACGCTGAGCCAAACATCCGATACAAAACTGATGTATTAGAATTTTTGGCCGAAAATCCAATTTTTGCTTGTATTAATTAAAAAATAAATCGGTTATTTCGAAGGTTTGCGGAGATTATGACGTCATTGTGATGTCACACGAGGCTTGTTGGTACTTATTTTGGTGTCAAAGGATGAAATGAAGATACTCAGAGTCGGGTGACCCCCCCCCCCCCACACCTTGGTAAGACATGTTGCAAAAACAAGTCTATTTAGGAAATAGAAACACCTTTTCCCACTACGTTTTGAATTCAATGTTTTCCTGGAACTTACTTTTACAACTTGGTACGGTGCGTCTGATACCATCAGACTTTATCAGGCAACTGACCCCTGGACTGGTCATGTGACACTTGAAGACGATTAGGGATCTTCTTGATGGCCCGGTCCCATGCATGAGATTCAAGTATCACATGACCAAATGGTCGGTTGCCTGATGAAATCTGATTGTATCAGACACAACGTAGCAAGTCAAAGTAAGTTACAGTAAATGATTTAATTCAAAACTTTGTGATTTTAACGACTGGATGGCTGTATATGGCTTTCTAAAATTAAACAACTTGTTGTAATTTTACATTTTACAAGTAAAATGTCAACTGTTAAAATGATATCGTAACAAGCTTTTTGGGACAGTGTCTTATAGACACAATTGAACAAAACATGGAAAGAATTAAAAAAGAAACATTATTATTGACGGCACATACATACAAGACATACGAGGGTCATCGACTATGTTTTTGAAAGGTCCTGCACCTCTGAAACATAGCCGTAAAGAAAACGATAAACTATACAGAGGTAGAAAATGCAAATAGAAGCACTTTAATGAACTCCAGAGCTCGGAAGGAATTGAGTGAGGTTGCTTTCAATTGAACAAGAGGTCAAATGCCCCGTGAGATGTCATTGATTTATTAAGTCCGTATTTTCGATTTATCTATTTAAAGTGACTTATTAATGGTCTGTGGTACGCAGGTTACACAGAACACACAGAACATGTACAAAAACGTTGCTTTCGCAGACGCTATTTTCTAATACAAAAAAACGATGGTCATCTTGAAGACATTGAAATAAACCGTTGATTATGTTTTGTACTTATATTATTTTCCCCTCATATACATTGTATAATATCAGCGTGAGCATATAAGTGTAGATTTCTTCGTAAGATGTTGTTCCTTTTTAAATTTTTGAATCCGGTTGTAAACTTGAATTGAGTAAAGGGTTAAGCATTCTGACAAATTTCGATTTACTCCGGTGAAAGTACGATCAGTGACACTAGTGAATTATTACACACGTGACTAAACATTCTTGGCTAGCTTATACAGTGTTATATACGAGTTCCTCTATGGTGTGAATAAGGAAGCTCTACTTTGAATGACTTAAAAAAGAAGTTAGACGAGTGGTGTGAAAAAGATAGCCACTTTCGGTATATATTTAATAAAAGAAGCTCTAACAATACGAGTTTTTTTAATGTATGAATAAGGAAACTTGAACAGAAGTTATACGAGTTTCCTCAATTCGAATATTTTGATTAATGCTCTGCATGCTAGCCATAGGCTTCAACCTCAAAAGTCTAAGTTTTCAATAATTTTCTCAAAATATCAAAAGCTATCTTAAGAACCACTGAACCAATAGTATGCTTGTTTGTACTCATTTTAATGCATTTTTCATACTGATTCCACATATGGTCATGAAAATTTCTTGAAACTTGTCCATTGTCGTCTGCAGTTGACACCCGCGTGAAGAGAGTTAATTGAATAAGGTAACTTTACTAAAACAAAATGTCTCAGCACACATTACAGGGATTCGCTGAAAAATGTGGCACAAAACACACCATATAAACCAGTTAGAAACACTCCGAGATATGTAGCTAAGAAGAACATACCCTATGCATACCACAATAAACGATGGCAGCCAGGATCAGATCCCGAGTTATCCTACTGGCAATAGAGACAAATAAGAAATATAGTTCCTTGCCGGGGTAATATCAAGATAGCTCAATTATTCATGAGAGCCTACGGAGACTGCACCTCGAACTCGCATCGTCAAGCACCAATGCACTTGAGTCCATCGTCTTACCGATTGAGCTCAACTTGACTGCTCCAATAATCCCTTGTTTATCAGCCTTTACTTGCACGTTCAACGTACATGATGGCTGCTGTACCTGTACATCTAGTTTATTATGGTCGCATGACACCTGAAAAGAAGCGACTGTTATGATGTATCTATTATAATGAGCTATCCTATTTAAAATCCATTCACCCTCTGAAGTAAGACATGACCCAATAATCTCCCACATAGGGGTGTAGATTTGAAATGGAGTCATCCATTCAGGTAGCCCCATATGAAATCTACACCCCCTGTGTGTAAGATTAAGGTCTTCCATTGGGGTATATGGGTTTCAACTAAAATAATCATTACAACTGTCCAAACCTTATCAATTTTCGATCCTATCGTTTGGGACTATTCAAAATGGTAGATATGGTTTGAAAAAAAGTCTTCGCATTCTGGGACAGTGTAAAGGGGAAGTAATATGGCCCAAAGGCTCTGTACTATAATAGTTGTTTGACTGTCAACCACCGTATCTCCGCCGTATAGTACCACTTGTATTATGCAAATAAAAACACGAAAGTGCCGTATACATGATTTTTCCGCTGACCACCACGCTTCAGTCTCTTAAATAGCAAATGATATTAGTCATCTGTTGATTAAGCAATAGGATATATGCATCAAACGTAATAATCATTGACCATTTCAAGTTTATTAGTTAATTATGAAATATTAAACAAATATGTAACGATGTGTAGCCGATACGACATATCTTCTGTACAGTTCTTTCTAATATTTTTGTAAGTACTTATTTATTATCAAGAAAACTTTTCTTTAGTTCAATCTTAACAAAGGAAAATATATAATGTGAAAACGATGTAATTTGATCAATCGAAATTGTAAGATATTATATTCGTAAACAGCTATAATTTTTGCAATCGGATTATGTTATATCAGGCAATAGATACGCGCGTACTACATTTGATGACTACGCATATTAATACACGCGTCTCGCAGCAGTGATCACCCGCTCCGGCGCGGTATTTTGGGTTCACGTGAATGAGGACTTAGATGGTCACAAAACTGGACGTAAGAATTTCATCCAAACATAATTTTAAAGTTGATCTGATTAAGAAACGTTGTTCCATGTTTTATGAGGCGGTAGATACACGGCTGGGTCTGAAACCAATACTCACATTCTCTACAGAATGATCAATCCAGAACCTAATCACGATATAAATACAATAGTTTGAATTTAGCCTTCATCAAATATGTGTCTAAAACCTGTGTAAAGAATTAAGGTTATGTCTCCCATAGTGGGGCACACCGACATCGCCTGGCTATAATAATTACTTGGTACACCAGAGATACTAAAATCAATACTCGGGATCGATACACGTGAATGTGCTATGCACGATTTTGATATTTAGACGAAAATCTTTGGGGATACCGGGGTAGAAAATGATGAATATCTCCCGTAAATGATTTCGTTGCACTTGAATATATGTGTTGAACAGATATGATTGTCGTTAGCTTGCGTCTTGAGAAAGAAGCTTGCGTCTTGAACTCAAAAACTGACAATAATTCTGATTTTATATGTGCCGAATTATATAGCGCAATGTATAGGCCAATCGTGGGTAGTCTAAAAGCACATGACCTATGGCGTACCATGCTCGACTCACACACAGCGAGGTCAGTCACCGGGCAATTGTCAGTAGCCTTAGTCAGATGTCCTTCGGCCCATTATGCGTCTCAAAACTATTAAACAGGTCGGAACAAAATGGCCATGCGTGGCGGTGAATTAAACCTACCATGGCGATTTCTGCCATGAAGATATCGGGGCGATGACACTGTGTGGGGTATATGGGTTTGAACTGGAATAACCCATTCTACTGCCCAAACCTTATTAATCTTCGATCCTATCGTTTGGGAATATCCAAAATTGTAGAAATCATATTTTACGCAATATTTTAACCATTTTGTTCTGGTTCACATAGGTCATCGGTATTCAAAATCGCGTGCCTTCTGAAAAATTAAGTATTTGTTTTCTACGTCTTCATATTTCTTGTATCTATTCCTCTATGTATTTGATATCTTATTTATTTTCATACTTGTAAATGCTTGTATTTTGTATGAATAGCCAATGAATATGTAATTCAAAGAAGAGATATATATTTTTTTCTTTTATTCAAGGTCTGGCTTTTGTAACTATAAATAAATCAACACTGACCTCAGATGGTTATATAAAAAATAAACAATACCGCGCTTCAACATAAGAAATGCACTACAGAATGCAATGGGGGGATACATTTGACACAACAGAATCCGAGACTTGGAAAAATTGCCCAAAAAGCTGTGGTAAGAACCACCGTCTCAATCCTGAGCGTGTAAGTTTTTATTTAGATTCATTTTTCTCAAAGATTCTAAATATGAACACTATTGTACAAGCTTTTATTTACTTATTTAAATGAATTAGTAAAATATAAGTAAAAATAAGAGCGATAGTTTTTTGCGCGCGAAAGGGTTAAGCGGGAAAATGACGGACGTTTGGTGTGCGTGTTGGAAATCGTTTTTACATATTGAAGATCTGTGATATTATCTTTTCAATTGAAATATTAAAGATTGACACGTATATTTCTTAAATGGAAAGACGTTGGCAAACGAAAAGATCAAGTTTCTTGAGACTTTTATTTTGCAACTGGAACCGCGGGCTGATTGTTGTTCTAGCTACCGTAAGACAACAATGAAATGACCTCTCAGTGGGATTGTTTGCAAGCAACAATGGCTGGATGGTCATCGTGAGTGTTTTGTTGAATTTTGACGATGTAGATGCGGTAATTGTACAGAAATGGTACAAAATTTGTTTGACGAGATTAGTTGCTATTAGTTATATATTTTGCTGATGACCATGGATATGCTCGCCCCTCAATGGGATTCTTCGAAAACAACAATGGCCGGTTGATGCCCGGGTCGATGGTCAAGGGTCTTCCTTGGAGAGAAACGTTTTTACGACTTGCTGTGGTTTAATGTCGTTACATTATAAAGGATATCCGTTCGTGTCAAAAGGGTCTCATCACAGAGAAGATCTAAGATAAGGTATTAGAAAACAAACAATAAATTTGTAAAAAGATCTCAAAAGTAGTAAAAGGTCTCAAACTCAAAGAAAGATCTATATAAAAAAACACACAGAAGTTCTCAATAGTACAGAGCACAGTAGGGTCTACAAAAGTAAATAAAGGTCTCAAGAGCACAAAAGGTCACAAAAACACATGATAAAGGTTTCGAAACGAAATGTGGTGGTTTTATGCGCGTATTTTGGGGGGCTTTGGGGGCGCCAGCCCCCCAGGGTAAAAGTAGGGGGCGGCCAAAACAAAGGGGCAGCCAACGAAGGGGCGGCGGAAGAAGAAGGGCGGCAAAAACAGGAGCGGCAAAAAGGAAGGGGGCGGCAAAACGAATTAGCAAAGAAAAAGGGGCGCAAAAAATTAAAAAAGCATATAAAATTGTTTAAAAACAGTCGCTTTTAGGGCGCTTGCGCCTAAAATCCTTTTTTTTTTTTTTTTGTTCTTCACTTTTCAAACGACCGTGAAAAAATTGGGTCAACCTTTTCGGGCTGTTAAGGAAGGGGCGGCAAAATTGTTTCTTCCTCAGCCCCCGGAGTTGGGGCGGCCACGGTACGCCACTGTTTTACAAGTTTTCATTTTCTATTTTATTTTCTTAATGTATTTTGATTGCAGTTGTATATCGGCATCTTTAATGTTTATCTTTAATGTTGATAGAGACTATAAATTACAAACATTTTCAAATGCAATATTTTAAAATAATGATTGAAAAAATATATGCATTTGCTTCCGTCCATGTTTTAATGGACGTTTTCTTTGTTTAGTGATCAGACATCAATAATAAACAAATAATCTGTTGCACATTGGGATTTGATACATATTGTTTGCGTTCATTACAGACATACGTGGTAAGAGCTTTTATAAACAGTCTAATGGTTTCTATAATAGCATTTGTGTTAAAAGGGTCTCAACACAGAGAAAGGTCTAAGCTAAGATATCAGAAAACAAACAATACATTTGTAAAAAGTTCTCAAAAGTAGTAAAAGGTCTCAGACGCAAAGAAATATTTAAAAACCACAGAAGTTAGCAAAAGCACAGAAAGGTCTGAACAGCACAGAAAGGTCTACAAAAGCAAATAAAGGTTTAAAATGTAGATGGAGGTGTGAAATGTACATAAAGCACAGAAAGGTCACAAAAGCTCTAAATGGTCACAAACCACATAAACATAATAAAGGTCTCGATACGACAGGAGTTTGCACTTGCCGAAAATAAGGACCCCCAAATTCCCCTAGAGGATTATACACGGGAAAAATTAAACATGCTTCTAATTCACTCAATAACATATTGTATTATTAGTCTAGTCCTAAGGATCACAAAAATGTAACATCTATGTGCCAAGGTCATGCAGTTACCAAGTTCATGAAGGTCAACAGGTACAGGTCCAAGGTCAAGTTGCATGTTAAGACACAAAAAAGACACCCCATTTGTGACCATCCATCACAAACCGCTCGTAAAGTCGGCAAATTGTATTTCGAGTTACAGTTCAAAATGTGCATGAAGGTTGTATTCATAATGTACCTAATATTTGTCCTACATATTTCTCATTTTAGTCCAGTCAGACACCAATCTTTAATCCTATTGTTGAAGAGGATAATAAGCTTATACTTATGTATATAATTACTCTGAATTAGTAAATAGCTTTAGTCTTCGTTTGCTTTGGCTAAATCCTGTTCAAGTGGTGGGTTAACCAACAATTAACAATAGAGGTTATCCACTTACTCATGTGTGACTTCTAATAAGTTCCCAGGCGGCATAGGACACGCAACACGTGACGTTCGAGGCTGGCGAAAATACAAGGCCGACAGCCCCATTCAAAATACACGGTTAGCAGTTACAAATTGAAAAACAACATACTTACAGTGGGGGTACTTTGTCGAACCCCAACGGTTTTAGAGTAAGATAATTTTGCTTTGACACCACATAACAAATTTAGAATTGTTTGTGAAGATTTCATGATTATGTGTTAATCCAATGGCGACGTCAAAATAGCGATATCGCATCCACCATCATCTGAAGTTCCCGTAGTATTCCTCATTCAAACCAATTCAATGCACGACCTCGGAGTTACTTGCATGACTTTGGCGGGCTATTTTGAAACAGTGATGGTTGCACATGTAGGCACTTCTTTTGAAAGTCCTAAACAAGGTATAGCAGGTGCTGATAGGATATGCAGCTTATAGAACACGGATAACCGCTATGAGAGGACATTTCTGAACCTCGTTGGCTTGGGGATGATTTGAAGTGACCGCCAATTATGACCATTTGATATTTAGTACCAGCTAGTAATATGGAAAAAGAGAAATAATGCAGCACCAAAATAATTATTATATACCCTTTTACTGAAGGAGCAAAGTTTAACAAGCCATAACTCCGCTTCTGGATATCGTTTTGAAGTCAAATGATATATATTTGTAAAGCTTATGATATATTTTCTAAACACGGAAGAAAACAAATTTGACCAGGGGCCGACTTTACGGGCGTTTCGTCGTGGACGGTCACATTTGTGGAAGATTAAGATAAAAACACAGTTCCTGATAAAAAAATTTCAAACTTTAAGAAAAGAAGACTGGTACACTTGTTTTGAATCGGTACAAAACAAGCCAGCTCAGTATTTATTCAGTATATGGTTTGAAAAACGTCTTTGCAATTCTGGGACAGTATAAGGCGAAGTAATATGACCCAAAGGTTCTGTACTATAATAGTTGTTTGACTGTCAACCACCGTATCTCCGCCGTATAGTACCACTTGTATTATGCAAATAAAAACACGAAAGTGCCTTATGATTCTTCCGCTGACCACCAAGCTTCAGTCTTTTAAATAGCAAGTGATATTAGTCATCTGTTGATTAAGCAATAGGATATATGCATCAAATGTAATAATCATTGACCATTTCAAGTTTATTAGTTATTATGAAATATTAAACAAATATGTAAAAATTTATAATAGCCAATACGACAATCATCTATACAATTCTTTCCAATATTTTTGTAAGTATTTATTTATTATCAAGAACACTTATCTAACAATGGAAAATATATTTATGTGAAAAAGATCAATCGGTATACCAATTGCAAGAGTACTATATTCATAAACAGCTATAATCTTGGCAATCGGATTGTCTTATCTTCGTACCTGAGCCTTGTTATATCAGACAGTAGATGAGTTGACCTCAATGTTATCAACAAAGGCAAGGGACTGGCATATCGATATGCTTGAGTAAACCCCATGCAACCATTACACTGTTCAATAGTCTTATTGTGATGTGGCTGGAGTTTTACAACCACGGGCCCTGAAGAAAATATGATGCGCGTGCATACTGCCAGGCAAAAAACAATGGAAATTGTGATGATGCGTGCGCATACTGCCAACAAGTCAACTCATCTATAGATATGCACGTACTACGTATGACGACTACGCATACGAATACACGCGTCTCGTAGCAGTGATCACCCCGCACCGGCGCGGGATTTAGCGTTGCGTTCGCGTGCATAAACGAGGACTCAGTAGATTTGACAACTTCATACACAGGAGAGAACTTGATAAAAATGGTCACAAAACTGGACGTTTCATCCAAACATAACTGATTAAGAATAACATCGTTGTTCCACTTAAAATAGTGTTATCTACCAGGAGGTAGATACACAGCTGGGTCTCAAAACAATACTTTTATTCTCTACATGATCGATCTAGAACCCAATCAAGACATTGCAATAGTTTGAATTTAGCCTTTTCAAATTATGTGTCTCAAACCATATCGCTTTGGGTGTTTAAGTTATTTTAATCCTCATACCATATCATTGATTCAAACGCGAGTCAAACTCTAAACCGAATTCAGCATGAAAAATATATTACCTATAGCGTCTGGAACAAAAGCAACGTGTATACGCGTATTCACTCACAGTTCCACTAAATGTTCCCCTTTTTTCATGTCCCAAATGCTGTTATCGCTAAACCAAAGCATACTGCACAAATCCATGCTCTAATTAGATGGACAAGGCATCAGACTCAAGTCAGACCTCATACAAATCAAAGTTCAAATTTGACCTATGGACCATGGTTTAAGAGATACGCTGCCTGTCAGGCTGTGCAATGTTGTGCAAGATTATGTTGGACATTGTCAGCATCAATTGCTCTTAACCGTGGAACAGCAACGCTTCACAGACGGGGTTTTCGACAAGAGACCGGAGACAAAATTAAATTAAAAAATATGTTTACAAAATGTTGCGTAAGGAGTGCTTCTTCATCGGATTGTTTACGACGATGTCTGTAAATGCCAGGATTAAACCGTTAAAGTCAACGACTACAGTGTCAACACTTTGCAGATGGTCTGTGGACATCATTTGACGAAAGCAACCCTTATGCTACATGTAGAATATCATTGCCATGAATGAAAACTATCATGCTAATACTAGAATAATGTCGTCAATAGTTATTCGCAAGATGGTTCTTAAGTCACGGCGTCGTTAACGGTTGGATAACTTCAAGAAAGTGCTCATTATAAAAGTTCTATTAGGCAAATCCTCATAGCTTATAACATAATTAAAGCGGTCTAATTTCGAAGTAAATCGATTCAGTAGCCGGGGCATTGTTTGTCATAGATATTGATGTGGTGACTCTCTCATTGGGGTGGGTGGGTGTTATTCGGCATATGTAGTGTAATGTCTCGTTGCGTAATTTTCCCACCTTCCACTCCTATATATATATATATAAAGCAACAACAACTAATCGCTCTGGGAAGATGTGTTTAAAGCTGGAATATGGAATATTAATTGATAATGTTTTGAATACAACACTATACAGAATTGTTACTTGGAAAAATATAATTTTTTATTTGGGTGGGTGGGGGTTATTCGGCATATGTATTGTAATGTCTCATTGCGTAATTTTCCCACCTTCTACTCCTATAAATATAAAACAACAACAACAACTAATCGCTCTGTTAGGGAAGATGTGTTGAAAGCTGGAATATGGAATATTAATTGATAATGTTTTGAATACAACACTACAGAATTGTTACCTGGAAAAATATATTGTAATACGCATGTAATACAGTTGTTGTATATTATTATTTGGGTGGGTGGGGTTATTCAGCATAATAGTGCAATGTCTCATTGCGTAATTTTCTCACCTTCCACTCCTATATAAAACAACAACAACAACAACTAATCGTTCTGTTAGGGAAGATGTGTTTAAAGCTGGAATATGCAATATTAATTGATAATGTTTTGAATACAACACTACAGAATGGTTATTTGGAAATATATATTGTAATACGCATGCAATACAGTTGTTGTATATTATTATTTGTATTATTAGGGTGGGTGGGGGTTATTCGGCATATGTAGTGTAATGTCTCATTGCGTAATTTTTTTCCCACCTTCCACTCCTATATAAAACAACAACAACTAATCGTTCTGTTAGGGAAGATGTGTTTAAAGCTGGAATATGGAATATCAATTGATAATGATAATTGTTATTTGGAAATATATATTGTAATAGGCATGCAATGCAGTTTTTGTATATTATTATTTGTATTTATTTAATGCTTCTAAACATGGCGGAGTCGGTACTCTTTGATTCTACTACAGTGGGTCTGATAAAGAGATGCACACGAGTCTTACTTTAAAAGAGCAAAATGTCTAACAGGACGAGGTAATAATCAATAAAATAGTCAAAGTCGCCATGAAAATATCAGTGTTGGCAATATAACAAACTTTCCCATGAGGTTATATTCGCATGTTGAATGACAAAATAAAAATGTAGGCTAAATCTCAACAACATTTACACCTACGCATGGTCGCTGTACCATAGTGAAATCATATCGTGATTGATAGAAAACACCTCCGCAAAAAGCACATTTGACGGGGATCAGGCTGCACAATGGTGGGCCGTGATTGATCAAATTCAATGGCATCGATTAGTTTGGGCGTATAGTTATTTTACGCGGCTTGAGCTTCCATGTGAACAACGCTAAAATCTTTTACCCAGGAATGTATACGTAACCGCGTTACACAATGACGCATAAATAAACTCAATCGCGCGTTTTATGCGTATATGATCTGGATTCCGATATTTCATTCTTTTCCAATCAGAATAGCTCTTGTGACATTTGTTTTTGCATACAATAATGGCCATTTACACCAGTGTATGTCTTAACTTGTATTGATGCAGTTGAGAAGATAATCATTAAATAGTCATAAAACGAATCAACTGGACAGTCTGGGCTAACTTTTATCTTGAGAGTCTACGGTATCGCACCTTATCCTAGGTACATCTTCAGGTCGTATGTTGATCTGGCGGCAAAAGGTCATCGACCTGTGACAAGGACCTGCGTTGTCACAGGCCGATGACCTTTTGCCGCCAGATCAACAGACAGCCTGAAGATACACCTAGGATAAGGTGTGATGCCGTAGACTCTCAAGATAAAAGTGAGTCCAGTTGATTACTTTTATGATTCCAATTTAATATTTATTATACCTGGATGAATGACAACCTTTACAAACACTTAATAATCATTTACGATTTCCACTGGTAACTACATCTCAACTGTACACATCAATTGTAATATATCACACCTTGCACTTCAGAATAACACAAAACAATCCAATAACTCTATGAATAACCCAAGTTCTTTGTACTTTCACATTTTCTTTCCAATATTTTAGTCTCCATTATACCAAAAAGTCAATATTAGATTTTGTAATTTGTGTATGCAAATTGAACCATCACAATAACTCTATCGTTCAATGGACAGAAATTAGCGATTGTTTTACAGCCAATGAATTGTATGTACTTTTAGACCCCAGAACTAACGATTGATCTTATTGGGTCGCCATCAATCGTTAGCGATTCAACTATAAAGTTTGCTTTCCAGTGACTGTACTAAAAAGTGTATGATTTTCAATGGCATTTAAATGATACATATTAGATTGTATGTGTGAAGGTTATTGGTATATCTATGGAGATTTTTAAATCAAAATTTAAATTTTGTTTTTAAATCTACAAAAATTGTTTTGAGAAAAAAAACCACCGAGGAATGTTGTTTCCCGTTTATGTCAATATAGGAAATGGTTACCTGTGCTATTCCGGTTGAAACCAATACACCCCTAACCTTAATCTTACAAGGGGTTTATATTTCAAAAGGAGTCACACGTTCAGGAATCCCCATTTGAAATTCACACTCCCTGCGGGTACGGATTAAGGATATGTCTTCCATAGGGGGTATAGATTCAAATGGAGCCACCCATTCAGGAATCCCCATTTGAAATTCACACTCCCTGCGGGGACGATAAAGGATATGTCTTCCATAGGGGGTATGTATATATCAACTGGAATAGCCAACTGTCTCAGGGATGATGAGGAAGAAGAGTTCAGTGATTTGTATGTACAAGCATAGAAGCTTTAATGGATTTTCAAACAAATTACTACGTGGATACTAAGTAACCGCAGCAATGTAAGCATAAGTGTTTGCAGACATTGTCACGGACGGCTCTGCAGTCTACCGACCACCGTACTGAATATAAATCGGTTCCAAACCTATGATCACTTTTTGATAACCATCCCACGATGCACTTTTCCCCATGAAAGGTCACAATATCTATTTATTATAATGTCCTCTACACATGCTGTAGTTAGATGGTGTTTTTTTTTCTCATAGCACCTATCACCATGGCCTCATCCCAATGGCGTAGTGCAATAACCTCAATTAAACAATCATAGTGCAAATTTGAACTCAAGTTGCAGAGTATGAGTTTCTGTACCCAAATTTTCAAAGGTCGTTCAATGAATGTACAAATGTATTGGTGGTAAAGAGCTGTGCGCTGATATATGCGCATGTTGTGGATCCTAGTATTGGCTGTTTCTTACGATCATACTAATTCCAAAACTAACTGCGCTCTCGTTGTGTGATCCCTAGTGTGAATGAAAAACACATCGAAGTCCCCTACTAAGGAACAATTGCGCTCATGGTTCAAGTACTCACATAACTAACACATAATCGTCGTCACATTAATTTTGCAAGTTTAAATGCAACAGGTGTGATCGTGATATGAATTTTAGTTTTAGTATCCAATGCATGCCCAATGTTTTATGTAGTGGATGCCAGCGCAGCCGGTATCCACTACGACAAATTATATTACCCTCACGACCGATATTGAAATTCACGCACTGTGATTTGTGAAAACGCGTCACCTAAAAGTACGTTCTTATTTAGTCTAGTTCGTAGATACATAATCTGATTGGACAATAATATTGAATGATTTCGGGTGTCGTCTATCATGCCGTAGACAACCAACCGGCATCACAATACTTCATACTACATACGCTCGCATCATCATGCGTGTTACCCCGGGAACAAATCAAATTTATCGCATACAAGCTAAACCACACCCATTGCCTAGGAATTCGTTTTTCTAGACATTACTGCGATACCAACACCGCATTAAAAAAATCCGACATCCGTCTCATACCCATGCACATTGGGTCGACGGTCACATGCATCTCATGCATTTGCTCCTTCATATTCATGTTCCAATGATAGCTGAGATATGACACTTGGCATCTGGTACTGAGTTGTTTTTGTTAAGTGAAACAACATGACTTGTAGACTCGTACAAGTCTTACCTGCCATGTTACTATTTATGTGGACTTACATAAAGAAGGTCCAGAACATATGAAGAGATTATTTCCAGTCCATAACCACATGTTTCTCATTTACTTGTGTGATACAATCACAATTACTTTGACAAGTTTGACATTTGCAACAATGAGATGTACCACCAACAACCCATTATTTACCATAACAATGATGGTTAACAATATGCAGACTATTGTTCACATTTGGGATTCAAAGGCCTCACACAGTATTGTTACTGTGCATCCATCCACTGTTTGCTTTGTAGGGGTGTATCCAAATGAAATTACTATAGCATCACAACCCAATGCAATATCGTAAATCAGAAACATGTGTTTGTGGACTTTACACGGTTTGGAAATAAGCTCTTCATATATAGAAAGTATGGTTGTATGGTTGGATGCATATTGGGGTGTAGGGGTGTGTGTGTGTGTGCTATTAGTCAGTTCAATATCTTTGCTACGTTAGTGTATATAGCTAGTGCTAGTATCACTGTTTAACATTTTAAAGAAAATCTGACCTTTTCATTAAACCTTCCATATCCTTAGCTTTTCTTTCGAAAGAAGCTTAACAAGTTTAAGAAGGACAAAAGTCATCTCCGCACATATAATGATCACTAAAAACCTCGATGCAAATGTCAAGACAGCGTCTTTCTCCTCTTTTTAGCACAAACGTGACTGCACTGATTCAACGATTGACATGATACCCTTCGATGTTGGCCAAATTATATGAGAAACCTTACAAAATCAAAATAACATACATTGACATTTAAGAATCTTTCGATTTTAAGAACATTGAAACTTAATCCACACGTAGAGTATTAAGCATCTCGATAATACTGAATCAAATGTCACTTTCCCCCACATTGGAAAAACAGTTATTAGCTTATTTTCTGCACAAACTTGATTACTTTCAAGTAAAACTTCAAGTTAAAAAAGTTTTAATAATATTACAAAAACACCTTTTGACATTGTTTTGTGTATAGCTTTTTTTCTGCACAAAATAAATTCGTAGAGCTCTACAGTTATTCCAGAAACATAGATTGGCAGATTAAACGGTTGTTTGCCTTACAAAAATAGCTGCAAGGATAATAACTTGGACTAAACTCAGGGTATAACACTAGTTTTATTAAAGCTCCATTGGCTTCCAGTTAATATGGTTAAGGACACAATTGTTTATCATAATTTTGCTAGAATTTCACCTTATTATATCGTTAAACTTCTTGTAATCGTGAATATACCCAGTAAACACAAAAATGTTCTTAAAACGTTTATTCGAAATGTTTTAATAACATTTAAATGTCGGGTTATATAAAGGCAAACATTTTTGCACAATATTTTGTCAACTCTTAAATAACATTCTGTTTAGAATGTACATGTATGGCATCAAGTTTTCATTTTTTTAGTGTTATCTAAAATGTTTTATATCTTTTATAAAGAACGTTTTCTGTAAAACGTTTTGTGGTATGAGGTCAAATAACAAATCACTTCTTCAATAGAAACAGATTATAAGATCATGGGGAGGGAGATCCTACTCATCAGCAGCATTAATTCGTAAATCTCTACAATTATTCCAGAAACACACTTTGCGTATTACCTTCCTTTCTGCACAAGTTTGATTTGTAAAGCTCTACAACTATTCCTGAAACCCATTTTGACATTGTGTAAACATGGTAAAGGCTATATCGGAAATGAGTTCTTCAAGGCAGATAAACGTTCAGAGATCTTTGTCTTGTTTCTCTTTGCATAAATACAGAATTATAACTTCGGAAAGTGGCATTTTGATCTGAATTGTAGAATATTAGAATTTAAAAACAAATTGTCAACATTTTACAATACCATAAAAACGCGATAGTTAGCATGTGCTTACTATCGAGCGCTTTTGAAAACATGAAATTGTACCACAGTCCGGCGCTTTACCAACTGAGCTAATGGGGTTGAGACACACGTTTAAAGGTTTACTTGTTCGTACATAACTATATGCATCGATGATTTGCTCAAAACCCTTATTTACACTTGTGTGGATGGGGCTCTTCATGTTTGCATGTTTTAAAAGCGATCGATAGTGAGCACATATGCTAACTATCGAGTTTTTACGGTATGCTTTTAGACCCTTGTTCATTCATTTTTTGGAATATTGACTTATTAGGACTCATGCGTGTTTCCGCTGAATCAAGTTAACTTTAAGGATCACTAAACATAGTAATAATTCCTTATAAGACTTTTATATCATCAAAAAAAACCAAAAAACAATAGATTTTTTCCATAACAGCCAAGAAGATATGCTTCTTTCCTTCTTAAACACAAATATGATCGGTATCGGGTAATTCAGTGTTTCCTGAAGTACCCTACATATCCCTTGTTGAAAGAATATGAGGACCTATACAATATTTGTCTTACGCAACAATGTAACCTAAACCCATGCTTAGAGCATTAACAACCGAGATAACACCGAATCAAATATGTCACTTTTCCCCATCCACGCATAAGGAAAAGCAAAGCTACTTTCTCTAACTCTTTCTCTTTTCCTTTTTTTCAAGTCTGGACGCGTTTCCTCGTCATTCTTTCCTAGTTGTTTTTTGCTCAAGGGATGGTCAATAGTTGTGACGTTTCACTGAGTACTGATGTCCAGCCTCAGGACGAATACAGACAGAATAAAATGCCCTCAAACAACGGCTATTGGAAAATGCTTAAAAGTTGCTATAATGATTTGGGAACTGTGGGTATGTTTCACATATAGCAATTCCCAAATTTACCGATCACTTCAAAAACAACTGATATACATATCAAAAACTTATGTGCCAATACTATTTGTGTCTATTATTTGACAAACTTTCCATTTGTGATAATGAAACTCAACAATGTTGATATTTTTGAAGCCTTTGCGTTATTAGTTTAACATGTTGTCTGCGTTAGATATGAAATGGCGGGAAATGCGTTAAAGATAACGACTGCCACTGATTTTACATAGCAATCACTTTACGCTGTGTCACTTAATTCATCCCAAATACCGTTGCCAAAAAAAAATCCGAACTAGGCTTGTTTGTACTTATGTGACTGCATTTTACAGGTAAAATTCAAATGTACAAATAAAACGTAGCATTTCTCTACATGTTGGTATAAAATTTATAAAACAAAACTGTGTGACCTACCGTCTGTGTTCACTACACAACATGGCGGAATTAGGTTCTTGATAACCATGATAACTAATGCCACAGAAAGTATTGATTTCGACAAAACCTTTACACCATGTCATTCTTGGTTTTCTTTCTTTGTATATATCATTGCTAATGTCACTACGATTGATAAAGATACTGAATTGCTATACTATGAAAGAAGAGTGTTTTATTGAGATCCATTCACAAAGGTTTATTAAGTCGGTCTCCAAAATAAAAATTTGAATGAGCGTCTCCACGTGGAAACTTAATGCACAAAATATATCTTGACACTTTATTATATTTTCAAAGATTCATAATTTTAATTTATCAAGAGCGTATTTGAAATCTATATTGAAATTACATGCAACAAGTACAAATGAGCCTTTATTCGGTCTGTGATTCTTAAAATCCTTACTGTTGACATGGAGAATCTCCAAATTCGGTTAAATTTCTGCCGCGTGGGTACAGCAATAAACCCTATTTATGCTCGGTCTGAAAAGCGTAAAAACATAAGTAGACGATCTGTTTATAACATTCAGTATCATGACGTCAAATCTGCCCGATGCTTTTCACTCACTTTTGGCTTCGATATGTGCATCAGGTTCAAACATATGGTTGGGTTGCATATTGGCCTTTACGTAGACTTTCAGAAATTTAAAGATGATGTTGTTGCATGATTCATATAAAAATGCCAAACTTGTTTAGGAAAAAATGCGCAAGTGGTCCATTAATTTTGTAAGCATTTTGGCACATACTGTTTCGATTAGATTATAAAATATGGTTGAGTTACTTTACATTGACATATTTTATTATAAAAAGGCATTTCGTGATTCTAGCTTTTAGGGTATCAGTTATCAACGAAGAGCTCATTTCCAAAATTCCAGTTGATTCCGACATTAAATTTGTCATACGCATAACCTAATTGTGTATTATTACAGTAACCCACATGCCACTGTGTTTATATTTCTGAATTTTTGTATTTTAATTAATTTGATAATGTTAACAAAAATGGCAATCACTTGCAATGATATATTCATACAACCCCTATGGAAGACATGAGCTTAATGTTCCACACAGAGAGTGTGAATTCCAAATGGCATGTGAATGGGGTTACCTGAATGGGCGACTCCATTTGAAATCTACACCCCCTCGTGTAGGAGATTTTAATCTCTTACACAGAAGACATGATTTTTAAAAGGGTCATGTCTTCCATAGAGGGTGTATGGATTTCAATTAGTCTGAAACCTAACCCTAAATCTACCCTACCATTAACCCTAATCCTAAACATAACCCTGACTCTATGACCCTAACCCTAGCCTAACCCTATCTCTAACATCAACTCTAACCCTAATACATCGAATTTGGTCCTATAGAACTATCGGTGCCCGGTTAGGTACCGATGACTCTTAACAAAATGTTTTTTGAATGTTATCAGTGGTTATTAAAACTTTTTACATCTTTTATATAGAACGTTTTCTGTAAAACATTTCTGTGGTTACTAGGTATGAGGTCAAATTACAAATCACTTCTCCAATAGAAACAGATTGTAAGATCACGGGGAGGTAGATCTAACTCATCAGCGACATTAATTCGTAAAGCCCCACAATTATTCCAGAAACACACTTTACTTATTACCTTCCTTTCTTCACAAGTTTGATTTGTAAAGCTCTACAGTTATTCCTGAAACCCATTTTGACATTGTGTAAACATCGTAAAGGCTATATCGGAAATGAGTTCTTCAAGGCAGATAAACGTTCAGAGATCTTCGTCTTGTTTCTCTTTGCATAAATACTGAATTATAACTTCGGAAAGTGGCATTTTGATCTGAATTGTATACTATTTTAATATTAGAATTTAAAAAGAAATTGTTAACATTTTAAAATATGCTTTTAGACCCTTGTTTATTCAATTTTGGGAATTATTGACTCATTAGGACCCATGCGTGTTTCTGCTAGCCTAACCCTATCCCTAACATCAACTCTAACCCTAATACTAACCCTAATCCTAACCCTTACTAATCCCTAACCGTAATCCTAACTAAAATACCCTAAACCAAAACTTTGATCCTTTTGTGACTATCAGTATACATGATCGTTGATTTATTGGTTTACTGCTATCCCGAGTCCAACCAGCCATGTACACTAATTTATAAATTCACTATAATGGACATGGGGGCGGCCAATTTACAACAATATATCAGCAAAAGCACCCTGATGAGCATTCATTCCAGACAAATGCATAGGAAAACAAGATGTAGCTATCCATGGATGTTCTTAGCAATCTTGCAAAGAACTGGGGAATCCTGGAACTTTATTATGTAATGACAAATTTTTTTGAGAGAAGATTGAGAGCCGTAAATTTGGTAATGATTTGTATTCGGCCTGAAAATAACCATATTTTGAGCGACAAGTTACCAAGGTCTTTAAATGTGTCTTTCCATTGAAATGTACAATCCACCACCCATTGTGTTAGGGGTCAACTCTCCATACATTCTGACGCCTGCTCATAATGTCGTGGCCTCTCTCACGAATTTATCAATTCAAATTTATGAATATAGTGTACTTGACTGTTAACGATCAGCTGAAGAAAACAGATTATCTCTTCTCATCCAGGAAGAAATAGATTTAGATTTGGAAATCACTTCTAAATTTGAGGTTTTTATGTTTTAGGGATGATAAAATTTCAAATGTGTAATGCGTTTTTCTTGTAAATCTGATAGTTATAGAGCACATAAGTTCACTATGGAAGGCTGTGCTGCCTGTTGACTTGAATTGAACTGGTCATGGATTGAGAGCCGTCAAATTTGGTAACGGTATGAATTCGGCAAAATTAACTATATTTTGAGCGACAAGTAACCGAGGTCAAAGTTGTCTTGCCACTGAAAAGTACCGGAACAACAGCCACTTTGTTAGGGGTCGACTCCCTATTCTGATCCCTACTCATAATGTCAGCATCCAATGGTCTTTCTCTCGAATATATCAATTCAAATTTACAAATACAGTGTACGTGACTGTTAACGATGAGATGAAGAAAACAAGATTTTATTCATCTCTTCTCATCCAGGAAGAAATACATTTAGATTTGGAAATCACTTCTAAATTCGAGGTTTTTAGGGAAGAAAAGATAGTCAAAAGTGTAATGCGTTTTCCTTGTAAACCTGAAATTTGTAGAGCACTATGTTAAGCAGATAGTTGTAAATGAGATAAAGCTCTCTCTGTGATAAATTAACGAGAACAAAAGTTCACTGTGGAAGACTGTGCTGCCTGTTGACTTGAACTGATCGCTACGGAAGTACTAATCAACCTGCATTTCAAAAAAGTAGTGCGTAAATTGAAAGTGATGTACGAAGCGCTTATTTGCACAATGCTAGAAATACTGAAAGATTGACGTTGTCTTCCTAATTTATTTCGGTTGTCTAATGTTTGAGGTAAATTTACTGTTGTTCTTTTCTCTCTTCAATTTAAAGTGACAATTTTCAGTAGTGCATTATAGCATGAAACATAACATAGAAAGATATGCTTGAAGACAGGTCGGAGTGGAGCATGATCTAGATGAATGCTATGGGTTCTATAAAGGAGATCATCCCAAGGCGTGATATAAGGGATCATTTCCGCTTCATGTGCCTGATTTTTCCTGGGATGGATAAAACGCCCAAAACTTTTTTATAAAGTATTGGTCTTCACTCAAGAACCGCATAAATGCGGTTATGGCTTCCTTGACTCAATTCCTATATCAACGTACACTAAGCCACAAAAAAAAACTTGTAATTTTTTACAAGGTCATATCTTAAAATCCTATGCATCAAAATGAACCAAAATTGCACACAGAATTACTTCAATACTCTACTCTAAACACATGTCAGTAACCAAGCAGTTGTCTAACTGACACAACAGCAAAATGCACACAGCTTCCTGTACCACATCCACAGCCAAATAAATGGCACCCAGCAGAAGCAATCTGTGAGTAAGTGGAATAGTGTAGACGTGTTTCTTGAAGAAAGTGTATGAAAAGCAAAAATCAGTCCGTTCTACACAATTTCACTTAGTCTTTGGAAATTGTCATCTGTGTAAGGATCTTATACTCATTCTCACAGATTTCTTGCGCTGGGTGCCAATTATTCGGCTGTAAATGTTGTCAAGGAAGCTGTTCAATGTCAATGCATTTTGCTGTTGTGTCAATTGCACAACGGCTTGGTTGCTGACATGTGTTTAGAGTAGATTATTGAAGTCATCCTGTGTGTAATTTTTGGTTTTCTTTAGAAAATGGTTTCAATTATTAATCGGCTCTAATAGGTGACTGCATAATAAATTAATACTCAACATTTTCAAACGACAATTTCAAGTGGGTTTACCTGAAAGGGTGATTCCATTTGAAATATAAACTTCCTCTGCGGGAGAATATAAAGTCATGTCTTCCATGGTGAATGGGTTAGCTTGAAATTCAATTGGACAAGGAACTTACTGCTAATCTCGTTGTATGTCGTTCAAAACTCGGGAAGCTGATCCTGGCTGAGCTGATCCTGGCTGCGAAGGTCAATTGTGTCTAGGGTGCGCGCTTCTAAGCTGCAAGTCCCTGTGTTGTTGTTTAACGGTCTATAGAATGTTATGGGCCGTACGGAGTATGGAGTATCCGGCTGTTTCTAGATTCAATAACCATCTCCAGGACAACAATCTCACTGAAACATAATAATAATTAATAATACTGGTCAGCGACAATCTGTAAAGTTTGTTGAGACGAGACTTGTGGATCAACGTCCAGGCGCAGCACAGCATAAATAAATAAATATATAGCTGAGAAATCATTGAAAAAAAATAATAAAAAAGAAAGAAAAATAGAACGATTCGATAAATCTGATGCCACATCCGAAGAATGTTACAAAATTGATCGTTAACTTTAAAGCAATAACGTTGAAAACTGATACACATAATGGCCACATTATTCTCATCAGAAAATGTAGTGAGTATAAATATGTGACCATCCTCCACAACTGAGCCCGGATGTCGCCAGTGCCACTATTGAGATATGCTCCATTGAACTTAACAATAAACAATAGGAAACAAAGGATTTATTGACTGTTTTATTGATTTTTCACTACTTAAATGTCAAGTACTATAGACATGATATACATCATTTTAAAGCTAATTTCAAGCAACATATTTTGGTTGAATATCTCAAAAATGATGATTGGCGACTTCAGGGCTCAGTTGTGCTGGATGGTCACATATGTTAAACTGTACAAAATGCATCCGGTTGATGTGTCACGATATATATTCAGGCGTAATGCATGTTGACTGGTTTCAGAGATCATTATCTTAAAAGGGTATAACCAGATCAACAGCCTCTTCCCCAATATTTCCGCATTAAAATTGAGATATTTTGAGAAAGTTTGGTATCAGAAGAAAGCTCATGTTTGTCCAATTGAACTGCCTATCGTTTAGATATTGTGAACAACATGTGGTTATGAAGTTTGGAATTAAATCAAAATACTGGACTTACTATTTTTAGCAAGTAAGTCCAGTATTTTGATTTAATTCCAAACTTCATATACTACAACTGGATGACTGAAAACATTCATCAACATGTGGTTAATTGTAATAACCACAACCTGTGGTCCTAAGGGACATTGTTTATACATGATTGTGCTTCTATATGAAACCACTGTTGCAATAGGACTCAATTGATATGAAACAAAAAATGAAAAAAAATCTGACATTCCTTTAAAAATTTGTCACACTTAATCTCATAAATCATCCTTGCTATGTCAATGCCTCCGTAAAAATATAGTTGAAATATTCGATAAGATTTAAAATTTGCATCGGTTGTCGAAGCCAAATGCCACATTCATACAGAAATTCGTACAGCAATGTACGAATGGCGCGAAAAAATTCTCGTTTAAATATCTATTCATCAATTTCTTTACGACCTGTCTTAGATAAGCAGCCAAAGTAATATTTGTTGGCAATATCTTCGAAGAGATAGGCAGAGATAGAATAATCAATTAGAACCAAATTTTGATTCGGATTTCGAAGCCCACAATGGCGCGAAAAACATCGATACATGAAAAATATTCTATTCAGCAATTTGTTTAAGACCTGTCTCCAATTAGTAGCCAAAATAATTGTTGTCAATATCTATAAGAGATATTCATAGACAGAAAAAATTCAATTAGAAATACAACTTGTATCCATTTTCGAAGCCACCAATGGCGCAAAAACATTGATATAGAATTTATCGTCAAAATATTCTATTCAGCAATTTGTTAAGACCTGTATCAAATTGATTTAGGTCAACATTGCCTCAGGTTCTGAACGAAAGGTCACAAATTCAGCCATTGCCTTCAGTTAAAATGCTGTTATAACTTTTCTTCAAGCTATGTAATTTTACCTGAACATTTTGCAATTGTAGCGAATGGAGTGCAGTGCGGTGTGGTGTGAGTCGCCTGGAGTCTTGATAAATGACTATTTCCTTTTTTGAATTTCTTAATACCTTATATGCGATGAACCCATTTTCTGCCATTTTATTCTGAAATTGGGTGTGAAATTGACAATCAAGAGAACCAATGATCCGATACAAAGCATATTATGTACTCGTTACAGCGTATTTTGAATAATAACATCGAATATCGCCAGAAAAAGTTGCGATTGTTTTATTCTATATGTTGTCAATTTTCGTAGTGTAGTCTGCAAATAAACCGCGCGCAAATGGTTTGGTTCAATGGCTGATGATATAGGCTTTATAGTGTCCGGGATGTCCAGACCGATATCTCAGTAGCCAACCCTTGCGATTATCAATCTGTAGCACAGTGGCTTGTTTGTCAGATCGCTACTTACCCACTCATTGACAGATTCAATATTTGTTACAAACAGGTTGGCAAACCAAATTCATCCGTTGGACAAGGGCCTTGTGTGGTTTGAGTGAGTGAAAGGTTACATGGAAGTAGTGTAAAGAATCGCCCGTACATTGTCCTGAATATTGTGGTGTGCAGGGTGTGTAGGTATGGGGTGGGTGTGATAAGGATTTGTAAGGGGTGGGGTCAGTGGACTGTGTGAATGTGTGGGGGTAGGGGTGTGGATCGAGGTGGTGGGGTATGATCCCGGGTATGATGCATGAATTGTGTGGGCTAATAAACACCGCCAATTTGGGACATTTTCTGATATAAAATCATAACCGGTGAACTCTGACAACCGGAGATGTCCTCTATCGTAAATAGTTTAACAATATCTCAAAAAGCTCAAAAATGAACAACAAAAAAACATCTGAGGTCATCACTCCCTTTTGGGGGTATGTACCCATTTGCATAATAAAATACGAAATGTGTGATTAAATTTTCCCCGCTTATACAGACAAAAATTATGCATCTCTCCGATTGTGGGGGTGGTGGGTGTGTTTGTATATATGTATTAAGCCCAACGTATCCTTATGAATATACGAAATATATAAAGCTGGGGAAAAACTACCTGTTGAAACATTTCATATGGAAGCTATTGTTGTATTAGCAGTGTTTCTCCATTTAATGGACGAACTATATGTACACAAATAGGGATGTTTGGAAAACGAGGATAATGAATACACGTGCAGCTAGCCAGTATTCGATGCCTAGCATTAAAGACGCCTTTTATATATTCTCTCCTAGATTAACTTACTCCTTTGCGTTAGATTTCAGAATGCAAAATCAACAAGTTTTAATCTTTTACTGGAAATAGTTAATTCTGATTTAATAAAGACCGATTCATTATTACGGTTGTTAGAATATATCTAATGCATTTTGTGCAGATTTTATAAGGCCATGAAATAGATTCTGATTAAAAACATTTTACATTATTCATATACTTATTACTTTGCATTTGACATCCAAGCAGTAAGGGTTAAACATGAGATATGCGTATTTCCATATAAACAGCACCACGTACAACATGTGGTTAACTTTGTGCATATCGATGTTCAAGCCTCTGTCAAAGTGATTTCTTTTAGGAAGAATATATGTATTAGACAATTTAAACAATATTGCTATTTCAAACAATTATTGACCCAAAATACATTCGATTGAAAGCCAAGATGTCATCGTTGGTTAAGTGCTAGCAGATTAAGCTTACATCCCATCGGGAAATAGTCCCAGATTTTTGGTGACTTTTGTTAACAGAATCCCAGACCTGTCGTCTGCAAAACATTAAGTGATTGTGATTTGGAAGAAAAATGACGGTTGGTTCATGTAGCACATATCGCATGTGTGGATAAATCGGAATTTATATTCATTCCTTAAATCCGAGAGGCAAATATAATATGAGATATCAGTCATGGTGGATATATGAGTATCAATTATGATCAAGATGATGTACTATAATGTACAAGCTAAAACTTAGTTAAGACTAATCAATAGGTAGATGAACAAATGGCATTGTTATTTTAACATTTCCATGATAACCAATAAATTCCATTTCAAATACGGCGGCGCTTTCAAAATTGGACATATGATTTGCACATAGGCATTTATTATATGAACCAATACTGACACTTCGAAAAGTGCAATGGGGACAAACCCCCTACATTTTGGTGGTCTAATGAATAGGCCATCGGATTAGTAAACGGCAGGTCGTGGGTTCGAGTCCCGCGCAGGCACTTTTCCTTGCTATTTTTCAGTGGGTTGTGTGCTGCCCGTGATTTCGTGCTTATAAATTGTAACACTAGGTTGGTTCAGTTCATTCTTTGTAACCAAAGTAATTTAAACAACGTAAAATGTTGAATAAAATGTTTTATGCAATAAATATTAACCAGAATGTGTATAATGTGAAGGTACAGAAAGTTATTGAGTACGTGGGTTCTGAACCTGTTTCTGGAATGCCTCACAAGAGAATCCAGCTGGGTTGGAAGACAAATTAATATCACGATCCCATAACCTTTAGTGGATTGCATGTTTTAAAGATAGACATTTATCAACAAAGATTTGTGTCATTGTTTGACAACATTCTATTTCAATAACGTGAAACAACCCCTCCTCCTCCTTAAAATATCGGAAGAAGGTATGCGTAATAGCTTTGTAGAGTGAAACTCTACTTTTGTTATACCAGTATTTGACGGCATGTATTTCATTAAGGGAAAGAAACGACTAAATCTAGGCACTTTAAGTTTCTTCTTCCTTTTTTATCTAAAAAATGTTGCGTGCTAGTTTTAGCTTTTTAAAACAAACCAAAAAAATGAGTATAACTAATAGCTTTCCATCGCCTAAATCCGGATAGCTTTTAACTTTACTTTTATCGTTTACGTTTTGACTTTAAGCATTGTTACACAAATGAGCCTGAGTTGATAGAAAGTGAGATGAAAAAGAAATGGGACACGAGTTCACATACACAAACAATGTGTTAGGAGTGGCCTTATTTCATTACTTCACCAATGCCATTACATAGAAAAGCCTCTACGACACACTTGCATTCTGTTTCGGTTCACGCCTTTGAATCACACGTAGTTACACGTCTTTATATTGCGAATGGGTACAATATCTTTCAATGAATATGCAGGTTGCCGACTAATTTTCTATGTCAAGCAACATTTAAAAATACTATAGGATTGATGCGAATGTATGTTTGAACATAATATTTGAATTTATATTTAGGCAACATTCCGAGTTGTTTGATGTTATTATGCAAAAAAAATATATAATCAAAATATTTGATCTTATTTACAAGAGAGACGAAATCAATAACGCCTTTTGAAAATTAATAATTTCTTATCTTATTTATCCTACTCAGCAACTGATCAACCATAAATATTTGCGATTTGAAACATTAGTTTTATCGTGACACAGATATATACATCAATAAAACGAATCTTGCCTTTTGATACACTTCACAGGAAATGAAAACGTTTTTAACCTAATTAGCTGGGGTTTTGTAAGAGCCACGGATTTAGAAGTCAACGCATATTTATACGTTTACGTGACGTTTCAATAAATGAAAGATACTTATCTATTCTATAAATTTTAAACAAATTCATTTGATGTAAATTTTTAGTTTGTTGTTTGCTAAAACATTGTCTTCTGCATTTAACAGCGCGCGCTTGGCGATGGCGGATTAATTAAGTACATTTTTCCAAGGCTGGGCTTAATGTGTTTTGCCACTAGGTCAGCTTAGGGCAAGCTTAATACTTTTTGTCTTAGTCTCATATACGATGTGAATGGATAGCATGCATTCTCAGGCCTTTGAACACATGCTACGTGAAAATAAAACCATAAGAAGCTACCAAAATGAATCTCAAAACGAAGCTACAGGTTACTGGCATCATTATACATGCATTTTAATACCCTTTTCCCGTGGAAATCTACAATATATCACATAACCTAGATAAGACGAATATTTCTGACTTTATATTGCTAAATTTGGTCAGTAGATTAATAGAATCTCCGGATAGAGTATTCCTACTATAATATGTGTTGAATCGTACAATATGCGCTTTCCGTGACCATCCAAGTCATTAATTACGTCCTTCTCCATACTGCAGTGGTCAGGCTTTTTTTTTTATCATACATGACAATAAGTCCACCACACTTGTTTTAATGTGAATATAATTAATATGTTCTGAACCTGTTTCTGGAATTCCTCACAAAGACAGAATTCTGCTATGTTAGAAGACAGCTAGTATCACGATTCTGTTAAACCGTTATTAGATTGCATGTTATAAACATAGATATTTATTAACCAAGATGTGATGTTTGACAACATACTATTTCAATTCCCTCTCCTGCTTGAGACACTGTTTAGCTTTTAAAACAAATCACAAGTGATAACTTCCATCGCCTAAATCCGCGGATTGCTTACTTTCACTTGTTATCATTTTCATTTTGAAATGATACAAATGAGCGCGAGTTGATCGAAAGTGAGATGAAAAAGGAATGGGACACGAGTTCACATACATAAACAATGCGTTAGGAGTGGCCTTATTTCATTAAATCACCAACGCCATTACATATAAAAGCCTCTACGACACACTTGCATTCTGTTTCGGTTCACGCCTTTGAATCACACGCAGTTACACGTCTTTATATTGCGAATGGGTAAATTAGCTTCACATGAATATACAGGTTGACAATACGCTGGCGAAATTACGTAGATAATCCGATTAACTACCATAGCAATAGGTCAAAACAATTTTGACCATATCGCGCTGCACTACAAGCAGGTTGAACTAATCACCTGTGTATGTCTGCAATCATAGATTTAATACAATACTGGTCTTTTCAAAGATACTAATCTTACAGGTGCAAGTGATCAGCATGATATGGTTCAATGCAGAGGTACCGCGTGAACGTATCAGTGCAACGCGGTATATTCAAAAATTGTTTTGACCTATTGCTATGGTAGTTAATCCGATTATTACGTAACTTCGCCAGCGTATACATCAGGCTGAAAATAATGCTACAACAAGCAACATTAAAAAATACCATTGAATTGATAATAAATTATGTGTGCACACATTGGACGTGGCTTATTCACATTCGCGATAATTTGACGAGGATTTCTATTTATGATTAGGCAAATTTATTTTGTCTGGTGTCGATTATGTCTTTTATTTGTTTGTAAAACACTCACTTAAGGAAATAAACAAAATACAGCATTTTTGAAGTTGTGAGCCTGTGTGAGATAGACAAACAGATAGAATAATATTATTATGCACAAAATATTATAGTATTTTTCTCATGCAGTTTGTTTACAAGGGAGACGAAATCGATAACGCCTTTTGAAAAATCAATCTACAGTTGTCCTAGGAGTTCTAATCATCATATCTAACCTACTTAGCAAATTTAAACCATCAATACCCGTGATGTGAAACAACATTACTATTAATCATGTCATAAAAATAAATACAAATTACAAAAATCATCTCGCATCTTATTTGTTTAGCAGTACACAAGAACCAAAATAGACTATTCCAGTTATAATCCATACACCCCCTATTGAACACTGGAATACATGACCTTTACCTCCCACACAGGTAGTGTGAATTTCAAATGGGGTTACCTGAATGGGTGACTCCATTGGAAGTCTACACTCCCTGTACACTCCCTGTGCGGGAGATTAAGGACATGTCTTACATAGGGGTGCATGAATTTCAACTGGAATAGCCCGATGTTTTAGCCTAATTATCTCATACTTTATCAGACCCGCTAAATCAGAATATATATGTACATTACGTGATATTTCTATAAATTTTAAGCAAATGCAACACATTTTAAGCGTGTTGTTTGCTACAATGTTGTCGTCTGCAATCTGCATTTAACGACGCGCGCTTTGCAATGGCGGATTAACTTTACTCAATAAGTATATTTTATCCAGGCTGGGCTTAATGTGTTTTGCCACTAGGTCAGCTTAGGGCAAGCTGATTATTTTCTGTTTTAGTCTCATATACGATGTGACTGAATAACCTGCATTCACAAGCCTTTGAACACATGCTTCGTGAAAATAAAGCCGTAAGCTTCCGAAATAAATCCTAGAACGAGGCGACAGGTTACTGCTATCATTATACGTGGATTTGTTTGATAGTTTACTTTATATAATTAGCACACTTTCTACGAGGAAATCCACTATATATCTTTCCCTGGATATTTGTGACTTTCAATTGCTCAGAATATTCCTATTGCATGTTGAGTCTTAAAATATGCGCATATGACCTCGAGTTGTGGGAGTATGAGTTTGTGTACCCAAATTTCCAAAGGTCGTTCAATGAATGTGCAACTGTATTGGGGTTAAAGAGATGTGTCCTGATAGATGAGCATGTTGTGGATCCTAGTGGCATCCAAGCCATTCAATGCGTTATTCTGTACATGGCAGTGGTCAGATTTTGCATTTTGATGATCATACATTGCATAAATATGAATACACTTGAGTCTGGTATGCTTCACAAAGACGGAATCCTGATATGTTTATAGAAGACACATTGGTATCACGATCCCGAAACCTTTATAAGATTGCATGTTTATCAACCAGGATGTGTGCCATTGTATGACAACATTAATGTTATTCAATAACTTGAAACATCCCACGGCAAGAAGGTAATGCTTAATAGCTTTATGAGATGAAACTTTACTTGTGTTATACAACTTATTAGAATGTATCTATATAATCGGGACTAGGAAACGAGAAAACCTCGGCTCTTGTTTCTTTCTTAATTATCTAAAAATGTTCCCGTGCTAGTTTTAGTTTTTTTAAACAAACCACAAAAATTAGTATGACTAATAGCTTTCAATCACCAAAATCCGGATAGCTTTTAACTTCACTTTTTATCATTATCATTTTGACTTTAAGCGTGGTTACACAAATGAGCGCGAATTGGTATAAAGTGAGACGAAAAAGAAATAGGACACGAGTTCACATACACAAACAATGTGTTAGGAGTGGCCTTATTTCATTACTTCAGAAACGCCATTACATACAAAAGCCTCTACGACACACTTGCATTCTGTTTCGCTTCACGCCTTTGCCTTTATATCACACTTAGTTACACGTCTTTACATTGCAAATGGGTAAAATGAATAATACAGGTTGACTAATTTTCTATATCAAGCAACATTTCAAAATACCAATTGATGCGAACATATTTTTGTACTCATTTAAAGACAATTTCATGCGCCTTGTATTATTAACATGGGTGATAATTTGACGAGGGTTGTTTTTCATGTTTAGGCAATATTGTTAGTCGTCTGATGTTTTGCTTATTTGTATTTTTTTTTTTGCTTGAGGAAGTGATTTAAACCCGGGGATTTAAAGCGTAACAAAATATCGCTTTTATTGTTGGTGTTTGTGAGAGAAATCCAGATAAGATAATAGTATAATGTACAAACTATTATAGTATTTTTCTTATACAGTTTATTTACAAGTGAGACAAAATCAATAACCCCTTTTGAAAATTAATCTATAGTTGTCCTTAGAGTTCCTAGGCTGATCTTCTATAAGCAACTGATGGACCATCAATATAATTATGTGATATAAAACACAATAACTTACAATACGCGGATTTAGGGTTTCTCTACCGGAAGTCAATTTGTGCCGAAATTCCTTCCCACAATGCAATAAGCGTTTTGCATAACAATAGATACAGTTCAGAGGTTAATCAATATTCTTTGTTATGCAACACGCATATTGCATTGTGGGAAGGAATTTCGGCACAAATTGACTTCCGGTAGAGAAACCCTAAATCCACGTATTAATTCTGGCACAGAAACATAAATTCCAAAAATCATCTCGAACTCGCGGTAATGTTTTAGCCTTATTAGCTTATTTTAATTTTAAGACCCACTAGATCAGAATTAGAATTCGATGTATATGTGTACATTTACGTGACGTTTCAATAAATTAACCATAATTATTATAATCAATGCATTTTAAATAAATTCACACATTGGAAGATTGTTTGCTACAAACATGTCGTCTGCAATATGCATTTAAAGAAGCGCGCTTTGCGATGGCGGATTAATTAAGTATATTTTTTCCAAGGCTGGGCTTAATGTGTTTTGCCACTAGGTCAGCTTAGGGCAAACTGATTACTTTTTGTTTTAGTCTCATATACGATGTGAATGAATAACCTGCATTCAGAAGCCTTTGAACACATGCTACGTGAGAATAAAGCCGCAAGAAGCTACCTAAAACCTAGAACGAGGCTAACGGTTACTGGCATCATTATACGTGGATTTGTTTGATAGTTTACTTTGTATAATTAGCACACTTTCCTCGAGGAAATCCATTGTATATCTGTATCTGGATAAGACGAATGTTTCTGACTTTCAATAGCTGTTTTCAGTACCTACTTGGATATTTCTTATTGGATGTTGGGTCTTATTGTATGTTGGGGCTTTTCGTGACTTGCCAAACCCTCTTCTTACTGCAGTATCGTGGGCAGTGCGTCAGATTTTGCATTCTTTTGTATGATCATACACCACAAAGTTGTTTTTATACAGGGTTTCAAATTAGTCTTGGTCCAGAAAATCTTAAAATCCATTATTTCAGGACTTCATTATCGTTTAAATCACATAATAATTTGCAAGTTTTCGCCTGTTGCATAGCATGCGTCATGTTCATTTTGATATATCATTTCCACACTCCATTTTGAATTTAGAATTACTTCCGTATCTTGATCCAATTAAATACATGCCTTACATATTAATGTGTGTGCATTTAATAATTTACAGCAGCACCGAGTTATCAAAAATATATTACAGACGCTGATTGAAATTTACGTTGTAAAATGACTTGAACTTATTCACACCAATAGTCTGCATAGATACGTCCCCTGAAAGAAGACGTGTACACACTCGGAACTGTAACTGTCGCTTAAGGCAATAAATCTGTAACTTTCTCCGATTTTTGAAGACAAAATAACTCAGGCTCTCGTCACCTGATGCCAAAATGTTCACAAGGAAGGAATATATAAGAGACTGTGTATAGAGTAGGCTTTTCAAATGAAGCGCTATAAAATTACTCCTTTCCCTCACTAGAATGCCTATTGCTGTATGTGGAATTGCCTTTATAATGACGGGTAACTTTCTTTTCAGGGAGTAAAGGAAGAAGGGTGTAATTAGGATTAATGTGTGGCGTTGCTGCACTACTTGAATGCGTGATCACGGTACGACAAGTCTAAGGCAGAGAAGAAGATTACGCTTAATCCCATAATTCTTTGCTACATTTTACAGTGTTGAATTATTGTTGTCATGGAGGGAAAATAATAATTGTAGTCTAACCGTCTTGGTTTTAAAGGAGCCCGCATTAAAAAAAAAAATTATCACACAATGTTGAATAATGGATCGACTTATTAAGTACGTCGCAAAGAATGCTGGGATGACACTCTAGTAATTGATTTGTCCAAAGGCAGGGGCAGATACCCTAATTCAATGCAACTTTCTTGCACAAATATTTGAATAATTAGAATGAACTTTTTATGTATGTCCCCGTGATATTCCCCGTGATGCATGACGGGAAATATGAAATGAATATCTGGGTCTTAAGGTAGAGGGGCGTATGTAAGTCTGTACAGTCATGTGACTACAGTTTGGTGCGTAAATTAATCGGTTTCTTCATTTTATTTGCCATCCTCGGACAACTAAACCAAAACAATCAAAGATTATAATAAATAGCGCCCTCAATGTTCTGATTTAGTTAAAAATGTTACACATTCTACTCAGACTCAGACGACTAAACACTGGTGCATTGTTGTCAAAGGTTATGTACCATCATGTCTTCCATATCTTCACAGAAGTCACTATTCCGTTTACAATGCATTCACCTTGATGGAAGTGATTCAGCCTTTATGTCATTTAGGTGGTCCATTTTGGGTGGGATTTTTTCAAACAAAATATAGTCAATCAATTTTATTGGGTCTTTTTCATCTTTATCGTATTGCGCAATACGTTCAGTTTCAGTTTTCCGTCTCCTATACTATTTCCTACGTTTAGTTAGTAGTCCACTGATTACCTCGAGATAGCGCATTAAGTGTTTTACTACAAGATTCCTATTGCGGCCGCCTGCACATTGTCGCCAAGGTACCTGACTAGTACACACAGAGTACCTACACAGTACCCATTCTGCTACTGCATAGGACCCAAGCACTGGTACTTTTCTGGTACTCCCCTGGTACTGCACAGTACCAACAAAGTATGTTACTTGGTGTGCCTGTGCGGGCTACTCTCACATCCCTGGTGCGGTTGATCTGGTAGTGTACCGACCCTCTTTTGTGGAGTTGAGCCTTGGCTGATTCGTTTTTGTTTGTTTAAGGCAATTTGTTTCTTTTGATTGGTTACTCTCACATCCCTGGTTAGATGTGATGTCTTTGCAGAAACAGAAATCAATAAAGATGGAAAAGAAAAAGCCAATTGTCTTGAGGGCAAAGACCTGTTCCTACGTTTTACGACGCTGACGACCTTCATCAACAAAACACATCGGCTCAAATAAAAATCCCACTTGTGTTTTCAAGGGGTTGGCCCGTTATCATGGTTATTCTGAAGGGGCGGGGCATTCCGAATTGAGAAGATAGGGCGTTATTCCGAAAATGTCAGTTGTTTTACGGGTTAGGGTTAGGGTAAGGGTACGGGTTAGGGGTTGGTTGCTGTGGTTAGGTTAGGAATGGTGATAAGGTTTTGCTCCGGGTTTTGTACAAATTCGGAATATTCACAGCTTCGGAATAACGGGTAGAAACCGTTTTCAAGATATCTGCGCCCAAGCCAAAACAAAAGTTTATATATAATTTTGTTATCTTTCATTATTGTCATCATTGTGGACAGATCTTGATCGTCTCATTATTTCGTTTTTATTCAGAAAACGGAATTTCATATTTACTGATCACATTTTCCGATAGTTCATCAAATCTAATTATCAATTATTCTGTTTTGAAGCTAAAAAGGCATTTTTCAATCTATCCTACAACGTGTCTTTTATCGGAAGCACTCTCAAATCCTATCTCAAATGTTAAAACATCTTTGAGACTAGTCACGACACAAAAATAGTTTCATAATGAAAAAACATCTATGGTGAGCTTTCTGCACAAGAATGAAACTTAAAAAGTCAATTCGGAATAATGTCCCTTGGTCTTCGAAATAACGTAAAACATAGAAAGGGAATATAATCATGTGAACATTGAGAGCCAACGAAAACGATTTTTGATTGGCCAAAATAAGATCGCGCCGAATTAATGCGATCGAACTATGAACTGAGAAAGAAGCGGAGGTTGGCTAAAAAACCTGCACTTGTCATCATCACCACTGAACATTTTCGAGTGCTTAGAAATGTGCACTATGTTGTTTTTCTATCCCTAGTGAGAAATGAATGCGTATACATGGCTCAGTTGGCTCTGACGATTTTGAGTGAATTACAATACATTTTTCTCTTCCCCTGGTGATAAGTGAATGAGTGGCACATTTTGACTTTCAAGTGATTGAGTGGCACATTTTGACTTTCAAAATTGTGCCTTGTTAAAAGGGTGTGATTTTTTAATGTCTCCTAATTGGTACAAGATGTTCGTTGTAAAGTGTGTGTAAAATTAAGGACATTTTTAGTAAAGGCTGCTACCTACTGCTTACAAAAACGCACTTCAAGAATGTACAGTGTATGTGAAAATAAACTTTTAAGGGAAGTGTATAATGTGTTGGGGTTGAGTGTGGGGATTGTATGGGGGGTGTTTGGGATAGGGTGTTTGGTTGTTTGATTGTGGTGCGTGCGCTTTGTCACTTTTGTGTGTTTCCTAATACAATTATGCATAGAAATCCGGGGCCTGGACATAATTAAACATATCACAGTTAACAATTACGTTAAAAAGGTGTGTCCAGTGTGTATATTATGTTTGCTGGCATGTCCTTTTAATTTTGTGTGCATGGGGTGTGTTTGTGGATGCAGAATGTTCAGTTATTTGTATGCATATGGGGATGTGAGGATACGAGTTTATCTACTATTGTATTGTGTAATTTGCTTTGCATTGTCAATTCAAGGAAATAAATTATTTTTGGAGACGCTGTGTACCCGAAAACCACTCTCTAAGTATAACTTGCATCCTTATTTGTTTGTATCCCGGGTTTGTATACAGTTTCACTCTGATCTACATATTCCTACAAGTGATCATGTATGAAAAGCAACAACATGTAAATACCAGTTCTATTCATAATCCGGTTCAAATCAAAACATAGAAACTAACTTGACGTCTATTAAAGGCTTACGGTTCTAATCTATTAACCCTTTCAAATACACTTTAAAAAACGACGAATGAATCATGTCTGATGCTATATAAACGTCAACCTCATATTGTATGAAGTTTATCGTCTGCATATGGTACGGACGAGAGTGCGAGATATTATGTAAAAAAAGCAAGTTTGGAACGATATCTATAGCCAAAAATTTAAGTAATTTTCGTTTTATTGAAATTCATGATTGCGTTCTATATTTAAATACAATTAAGAAGCAATTCCGCGCAGATTTAAGCCTCGATGAAGAAAAAGCGCAAAAATCGATAAAACAAGAATAAAAATAGCATCGATAAAGTGCCGCATCTTTATATTGGGAACCCTGCGGATATTTCACGTTTAATAAAATTACAACCCGACGTTAGCCTTAAATTATCTCTCTCAATTGCACTCCATTTTTGTTACTTTTTGAACATCTTATATTTAAACCGACTTCGTGAATACGATATTGTGCAAATTTTATACACGTATGTGTTATAGCGTAAACAATACAGACATAGCAACCGAGCAAGACGCCATTGCTTGTAACCTTTAAGGCGCGAAAAAAGTTGAAAGCAGACGATACTATCATTTAGCACAAAATCCTTCAAAAATTCAACATTTTGCATTTTTATATCCAATTTTTGAAATATCCATTCAAAATCAAATTGAAATCGACACCGGTAAATTTACAATTGGTTCAGCGGTTCTTCCAATATTTACTGTAACTATTGGCGAAGATATTCGCTGATTAAGCTTTGAAAGGGTGACTGTACGGGTACTGAGTACAAAGTATTTACAATATGGCGTCGTCGTGTCATGTGGATCCTACGGTTGACTGACATCACTGGTAACTAGGGAATTCGAGCGCAGATTACTCGACAAAGAGCTGCTTTCTTTACTCGACAGAATGCTACGCGGTGTATTCCCATTTGCAGTCTGTCCACACAATGTGTTTACTCGCTGGTTTCCACTTACTAATTATGACGGGATCTCTATTTGTTTCATTGATGTAAACAGCAACTAAAGATCAGCCGCGTGCTGGGGCGGGTTTTGGAGGCTTTGAGGTCATTTTGGCGCGTAATTTGGTCGTCTGCAATGTCTTCCTGTTGACGTATTATTTCATGACCCTCTGAACAGGTGTTCCAGTTCAGGTCCTTTTTCTTCTTTGATGACATAAATTGGAATGCTCTTTGTAACATCCACGAGCCATTTTGATTGGCTTTTAACACATTTTAGTAAGAATAGAATCTGCTTGAAAAACATCTAATATTTAGGTCCATATCTCAATATACTTGTTTTGAATGACATTTTAAATCTATTTTGCTTGCCTGAAAAACAGTTAATACCGCTTTCGGAACTTGTTTTTATCAGTAGAACAATTTAGATAACGTAATAATGTATGTCGACTCAATATTGTTTTTAAATCCGAGTACAAAAACGTAGTTGATATCTGATGAGATGAAAACAAAATTGTTGTTCGTGTTGGAGATGTTGGCACACTTTGTGTAAGTGTAAAATGTATGTAGACTAAATATGTTTCTTTAAATAATGCTCCTCCATTTATATTCAAACGTTTATTTGTCTTGAATAGTTTATATTATAGATTCATTCACTGGAATCGTAGTTATGTTTAAATACATTTATTCGTGGCTATATGAAGTAAATCGATGTCAAAACAAAGCAAATAAAATGACATATTTTGATAAATATTGTAATAATTTGCAGACGACGCACGCGTTATTTATATTTGGTTGAATATGGAGAGTAAAATTCACCTCTAAATGTTTACTTAGCGACAATTAACTAGCCAATACGGACCGTCGTACTTTAATGCGTAAGAAAGATGCTCATATTTATTTAGCCAAAAAAAAGTTGGTTATCGCTGAAGTATGTAGTCAGAACTATTCAAAACGTATTTTAATAAAATTAAATAACAACGCTTTTCATTGTATTCGACCTTTACAAATTTCGTCATATTCTAATGTAATATAACCCAATGTATTAAAAGCAAAAGAGCTTTGTTGAATTCACAATGAAAGGCCACAAACCTCTTCCTTCCTAATTTCATGATTAAACTCCCAGCAGATTAACAACAAACGAGCGGCGACTAGAGTCTAGATATGATACTCATGTCCAATATTCTTCTGTCGTCATTGCAATTTTTTACCGGAACTGGACACAATTTACAAGAATTTCCTCTGGGGTGGTTGTTCTATATTTTATAGCACTTAAACTATCCCCAATGGTCAACCAGAGAGGTCAAACCTAGGGGAAAAGACCCCTATATCCCCCACTTGAAGTAATTCTTCGTATGTCTTGACCTTATCCTGTCAGTTACGTTGATTACATACTTCAGCGATAACCAACTTGTTTTGGCTAAATAAATATGAGCATCTTTCTTACGCATTAAAGTACGACGGTCCGTATTGGCTAGTTAATAGTCGCTAAAGCGCTGGCGACTTGAGCAGAATTTAAGGTCAAGATTGGATTTCATATTTTGTGGATTCTCTGCATGGAAATGGCTGCAACGTGATGGTGTGCTTGATAATCTAAAGCTCCCATAATGCACTGCGCTGCACTTTTTCTGAAACGCGTAATTTGTATGCCGATAGTACGGAGAATAGAAAGCTAATAACGGTCAAATAACAGCTGTTGAGTATTTCTGAGGTGAATGGTCCGTTTTTTGCCACTAATTGCTCATTTTGTATTCCGATCTGTATATAATATGGTTCGTTGTTATGTAATCGAGAATGATGCATTCTAATGATACCAATGAATTTCAGATCGGTGGAGGGAACCAGACAAGACTTTATTCTGCAGTATAATAACAAGGGTTATTAAAAAGACACGTGGCGTGGATAGCTTTTCTTAAAGGGGTTCATCTGTCAATCCCAAGCTACATTATTCCCTACACATGTCATTATTTTTGCAGTTTGGAAAATTTACTTATGTAGTAATTAACCCCTCCAATGAATAAGCTAGACATCATTGTTAATGTAATTTGTTGAACTCTGCATACCATCAGAATTGAGATCATTTTGGTTTACATTGTCTCACTGAGATCACAAAATATGCTCATCTCTCAGGACACAGTTATTTAACCCCAACATGAATACACATTCATAGATTGACCTTTGAATGTGTTGGGTACAAAAACTCACTACATGAGGTCAAATTTGGCGATATATGATTGTTAAATAGGGAGCACGGTGGCCGAGCGGAACGGGCTACGACTCATAATCGGAAGGTTGCGGGTTCGAGCCCCGGCGACGCCATCGTGTTGTGCCCTTGAGTAAGGCACTTTATCTCGATTACTCCTCTCCACCCAGGTGTGAAATGGGGAGCTGTTATGAATACTGTCCATTGAGCGCCGCCCAAAGGTATGAGCATGCCTTGGGCATTGTATGGCAGCTGACATATTCTAACGACGGCGGAATAAATGTAAAGCTCTTTGGTACATGTTCACATGTGAAAGGCGCTGTATAAATACCAACATTTTTTTTATTTAAATGATGGTTATTGAACTCTGCAAATGTATGTAGGACTATTTTTGTTAATCTTCCCTCCCATCCCATCATTCCCATGATGCCCATGTGTTGAATACCAACAGTTAACAAACTATACTCGACACTGATTGCCTAGAGGTTATCTTTATACTAACATATCCCGCAACCTAAATTCAATGAGAAAAAGAGTAGATAATTGCTAATACATCAGTGTGTGAATGTAAACAAATATCATGACCTTGTACTTGCTCACCCGGCCTAATCTCATTTTCTGTCATTCGTTCTTACATCTGGACATGATATTTGTACAAAATTTGCCATTTTCAAGTACAAGGTGATATAGATATACTTTTCCTCTCAGAAGAACTATTGATGGCTCTTTAGTCACTCTGAGGACTTTTTAGGTTCTCTAAAGTGGCTGCAGAATTTTGAGGGCTCAAGTGCGAGGTTCTCCCTGGAGGACACTGTTTAAACTCACCCCCCCCCAAAAAAAAAACCCCACACACACAAAACCAAAACACTTTACTAAATTATGTGGGAGTTGAATCACGGACAGAAACACGAAAAGTCTTATTTTAGCCATAGCTCCATTCAGTTATAAATAATTATCATTTACAACTTTGATAGTAACGTAATTTTACCAGCCTCCGGTAACGCGCACAAAATGTACTTTATACTTTAAAATAGATGCTTGTTTCCACGTGGATGGTTATGCACTCTGTACGCGGCCGTGTCACCTGACCTTAAATGCTGTTTATTTGTAGCCCTAAAGCATTATGGGAAACGTTTGACTCATCATAATGCTGATGGTTCCGGAAAAAAGGGCAATCGGGAGAAAAAGGGCCGGGAATTTGTTTCCGTCAAGATGCGTAACGTTTCGCATTCAAAGCATAATGTTAACCCTTTTTGGCGGGAAAGGCTAGTTGCAGACGATGAATCCAAAATGTATACAAAATTACAAATGATACCAAATTGTCACAAATTTAAAACAGTTAGGGCAATTTTTTTGATATTAGCTCCAAAAACGAATAAATCTTAACTGTACCATAATACTTTATGCTGATACAGTGGTTCTTGGGAAAGAATAACAAATTAAAATCAAGCACACGACACTATAAAGTGTGTGCAGCTAAAACCCAGGCAGTATTCAGAGCATGATGTTAATGTATAATGGCAAGTATGGGTCCTTGCCGCGAGAGAAAAGACGTCCTGGCCTGAAGCGTGACCAGAATAATTGGACTTTAAAAATCTGAGCTTTATACCCCAAAGCTTCGTAAATCAACATGGTAATGTAGGGTGTGATTACAGGTGTGTGGCGCATGTTAATTATTATACTGCAATTATTATACCCAAAGATATGTTATAGAGTCGAGTGTTAAGTCTTACTATAACTTAATAATTGATATCGACAAAATTGGTGAAAGTAAAATGTTACTTCAAATTTTAGGAGGAAATGTAGATTTTACATTTTTGTATAATGAAGAACATATGTTAAGTCGTATGGAATAAAATGGTCTAATTTTCTATTGGAATTTGAATAATTGCTTAAGGGATGTGGAAGGAGCGTTTCAACAGTATTTTTGTGGGACATGAGAGCATATCAGACATATCGAACTGCATTTTTCTGAATACGAAGAAAGTCCTTCTGATATCAAATAATTTTTTGATTTATAATACAAATTTTATGACAAATTATTAAAATTTGATATTTTTAAAAATTTTGATATTTAACAGTCCTCGAAGTGGTAAACTTAAAAAATCTAATGACATGTACTTAAAGTGTATGTAGCTGGGAGGAAAAGCCGACGATCAATTGAAAATTTTGACCTTTCATATTGAAGATATTCATTTTTTTCCAAAAAGACCTAATTTTTTTTGGCGTTTTGGGGAAAAAATCCATATCTTCAATACGAAAGGTCAAAATTTTCAATTGATCGTCGGCTTTTTATCCCAGCTACATACACTTTAAGTACATATCATCAGATTTATAAAATTTACTTCGAGGACTGTTATATATCAAAAATATCAATTTTTAATTATTTACCATAAAATTTGTATTACATTGCAAATTTCAAAAAATCAAAATTATTTGATATCAGAAGGACATTCTTCATATTCAGAATGCAAATCGATATGTCTGGTATGCTCTCATCTCCCACAAAAAAATACTGTCCAAACGCTCATACCCCATCCCTTAACTATTTAAATTGTGAGCATTTGATTTGAGCATCTGATTTAAAAATGTTCTCATGAAAATGTATGGTCTGATCAAATTTATTTTAACTGAATACTGAAATTCTTCCTTCATAATTCATATGAAATTGACATCATTGAATTAAATAAAATGAACATGAATATTATTCTGATAAATTTCAGCAAATATCAATACAAATTTAAAGTCTGTAGTTTACAGCAGCTATTCATTTTTACAATATTTATCAAAATTGTTAGACAACTTAGCTTTAATGAAGAGAATAGCTGCTTTAACAATAATCTCATGGCTATGTAGGAATAATAGTATGAATGATTTTACATTTTCCAGACATTTCAGAATTTTGAATGCTACTTAGGATCTGAAATATCCTTTGTTATTTTTTTATTATTATTTATTTATTCGCTATTTATTCAGGCATTTCATTCAATACAAATGTACTGATCTCCCAGAAGACCATGATAAAGATATTATAATGAAATATACAAAATTAGAAAGCAAAAAATATAATGCCAAAGATGCTAGATACATATATTATATTGGATGTTCAAAATTATATAAGCTCATAGATTCAAAGATTAGCTCTCACTGTTATACAAAACATAACTACATCGACGAATTTAGGCAGTATAAGCTTTTGAAGTCAATAAGACATTTCTTTGTAATTTTGTTCATATGATAATTTATGGATACGTTAAAAATAATGACTCACGAACTGTTTATAATAATTCATATCAACACTTTTAGTAAAGATAAGCTTTATAAATAAAGAATTTGATTTCAAAAATTCGTTTATTATTGTGGTCAGTTGGCAGATGTTAAGATAACAGTAAAGAAATCTCATGTTGATATCATTCCTGAAATTTTGATGTTAGTTAGGGACTTTAATGTCCCGCAACTAAAGACAGCTATCCATCACGGTAATACGTGATCCAAGCTTCCTGTAACCCACGTTTTTGTCTATCAGTTCATCGAAGGGGTTTGATTGTTAGCGTGTTTTTAATCAGTGCACCAACAGGATCTAGCTGAGCTGGACAGTCACCTGATATCATGGTGCCCATCCCTATGCATGCAGACGACCTTAGCAGACGACTTTTCAAAAAATATCTATAATTGTTCATTTTATTCCCGGATTTTATTATAACTATTTTTTTAACTATCATTGAAAGCTGCATGACATTTAGGTGAAGAGAAAGAATAAACAGCTTAGTATTGCTCTGATTCTTTCAGTAAGACTAGGATCTGACATGAACCGTTTTTGGATTTTGAATGGTGAAACACTGCAAAGAACAGTGCACAGAGAGTTAACTGAGAACATTGCTTGAGTTTCTATAAATAAATCGGTGTTTGTGTTTAAAATGAATGAGAATGCGGTTTGAAACTCGAATATGATTTGTGGATGAAGGAGTCTATGATTTCAACTCATGTCATAAAATGAGTCGAACTTTCAATAAATCATTATATGAAGTCAAGGATTTATTCTTGAAGGCTTGGTTAAAATAAATCGCACCAGGTACGGGCGAGATTTGTCAACTTAAGGTGAGTCGGTGGGGAGCATGACATAGTAGTGTTTACACTCAAATATGGAGACAAATAAAGCTGACACACAAGAGAAACGATGGGTTTATAAAGGAGATCGCAGGGCTTGTTATGGGGTGTAATTTTTGCCTTATGTGAATGATTTTTCATATTGACCTTAACTCAAGAACCGCAAGACCTTTCGAAATATATGTATCGAGGGTTGAGATCCAGAAAGCCTCAGCTCACACTCACCTGCTCCCACAAAATGAGCATTAAGTCGCCAGGGCGCTATAGAAGACACAGTCCATTAATCATGACAAAATTCAATGGAATACAAAAGACATTGTGGAGGAAATATTGATTTTTGAAGACCAAAGCTCTCTCAAAACGAGTATATAGTTGGCCCCTTGCTTTGGTCTTCAAAAATCAATATTTCTTCCACAATGTCTTTTGTTTTCTATTGAATTTTGTCATGATTAATGGGCTGTATCTTCTACAGTGCCATGGCGACTTTATGCTCATTTTGTGGGAACAGGTGATGGTGAGTTGACATCATCGAATGGCTGCGTCGTGCTGCTATGTCAGATGTGATATAGGCTATGTGTTATATAATAATTGTACCAAGATCCATTTTTTTCTTTCTGTTTCATTTATCTGATCTTCTCCGTCGTTTTCATTCTCTCGCACTCTCCCTGTTGCTCGTTCCTTTTCTTTCTTCTAATTTCTTCTCATAATTCCTTTTTCTTTATTTTATCCTCTTCATTCGTCCTCTACCTCTATTAGAGGATCCACCTATTATTTTCAATATCCCTCTCTTTTTCACTCCTCCCCTCCCTCACCATGCTCACTCCATACATTTTTATTCTTCACTAATTGACAGATACCTGCCAGGCAAAGCGTTTCCGTTTTTTGTCGGGGCAGTTATTTAATGGTGGAACCCTTTTGTCGCCAAATCAAATCGGCATCAAAGGAACAATGTGTTATGTAATCTCGCCTCTCCATCATGTCCATTCTTATTATATCCTCCTTGATGATAGTGACACTTTGCATTTAAATTTATGGTTAAAAGAATGCACTGATAGATAAATGTTACTGACTAAAAATATAAGCAATAAATAACAAATCACCTTGTAATTCGCGTAGAAATTGTTCAAGTTAGTCAATCCGTGTGAGGGTACTATCGACATGATTGAACGAGCTAATAGCAGTGTATTGATGAATGATACGCTACTGAATCAGATATGATGAAATAAAAACACAAACAATGTATTATATAAATAAAAACGCTTATAGAAATGTATTGAATAGTACGATCGATAAAATCTGCAGGTAATATCTAGAGAATGTTGTCTCTCTAAACAATGAAGATTAATGTTATCATAATTAATGTTTCTGTATACAGTACAAGTAGGTCTAATCTGTCAAAGTTTTGGGCGTGTGATTATTTTAAAAACAATACTTATTATACCCAACAAGTCAAATCGGTGAATGTTTGTTCTCCTTGCAATATATCTGGTTAAGTATATCTGTTGCAATAAACAGTTGTAACTTAACTTAATGATACACTTAACATGTTATAAGTTTGTAGAAATTGTGATTGTTTACATATTAACTGTAGAGGGTTAATCACCTCATGAGTAGAGTGATCATGTTACAACCGTTTTATTGTGTCACCTGCGACAGGCAAAAAGCAGTTGTGTGATGTGTTTGACAATTTTGCGGATAATGATCACCTTTATTGCAAAGTTGGATATTAACACAATATTGGGTTTTTATAGATAATTTAGAGTTTATAAAGGGTGGGAATTGCACATTTCAAGATAATAGATGAATAATTTAGAATTTGAAGTAACATGAGATGAGGGCACGAAGAGAATAAATTTGGTGAAAACAAAATATCTATTCATAATGACATCTAAGATTCTATCTAAATAATGGTGTAAATTTGAAACGTTAGTTTTTCGTTTTCAGGATGAACACAAAATAAATATTTCTCCCCGACCATCTCGTTCCTTTTCGTCGCATATGTTATGGTGCGTTTTTTATAAATATCCTTGCGGTGTACTGTATCAGTACCAGATATACCCTGTTGGGCACAAGGTCCTTGTGGGGTGCAAAATAACGAAAATTGTGTCATTTATTCAGCTTGTTTCTCTACCTAGGGTGACGGGCTGTCTATAATGGAAAAACGTTATATACTTTACTTTATTCCATTAAATATTTCATTTCATTTTGTTTTACTTATTTATGATTTTATCTCATAATTTTTCTTTCATTCTTTAAGCCCACCCTCTCTTCGAGGCTGCTGGTATCTGTTTAACCTTTGTGCAAGGTGTTTACTAAACACCTTGCACAAACACCTAAACACCTTGTACTAAACACCTTGCACCTTGCACTAAACACTGTTTAGGCTCCTTGGGCCAATACTTTTATGCTCTTAGTAAATCTGGTTACATATTTACCACTAAGCTCTCTGCTGGCTGATTTGGAGTTGGTGGCTTTTGATTTATCTTCCGCGTTTATGTTTCAAGTTTACAATCGGACTCACCACAGTACTCAGCCGGAACACTGTGATATTGAGACCTATGACCGTGACCAATTTTGCCACGTTATCTAGGTAATGAAAGAACCTAGAAAGTAAAAGCCCTATCTTTATTTCAATTGTTATATCAAAACGAACATTTTGACACCTGTTTAATTCAGATCGAAGCATTTTCATGTCTTTGGCCCCTATAGAGATCACCAGTATGCCTGCTCAAGCATTCCTACAGTCTGGTGCTGTCCATAGAGAATAACAGGATCCGGTTGTAACGAGTCACCAAAAATTCAGGCGGAATCCAGTCATTTACCTAATTGTTTAATTAGCTCGAGTCAAGTCAAGAACTTCGAGTCAATGAATGTCACTCGAGTTAGTCGCCTCATTTTACCTCGAGTCATGACTCGTTACATCTTTGGAAGAAAAAAGCACAATGTTTCACCAATCACCACGTTGTCAACTCAAGCAGACCTATTAACAAGTTTAGCAACATTTTCACAATTTCTTGCATATATTTCTACTACGGAAGTAAATTTCCCTCCAAATGCCAACATTTTCCAGGAATGGTCGTCTGCTTCCATCAATGTCCCATATGAGAGGTTGCAACTGCCATGATTTTAGCATCTCCTTATTATTCCAGAGTACCATAAGCAGATGGAAGTCCTGTAAGCTGTAATGTACACTACTCCCTCTTTGGAGACATTCAGCTGATGTGTGGAGGACAACGTTGATGATTATGATGATTATGATGATGATGATGATGATGATGATGATGATGATGATTATGATGATGATGATGATGATGATGATGATGATGATGATGATGATGATATGATGATGATGATGATATGATGACGTCGATAAAGGCGAAGATGAAGATGGAGATGAAGATGATGAAGACGGTGATGATGATGCTGCTGCTGTTGTTGCTGCTGCTGTTGTTCTTGTTGTTGTTGCTGCTGCTGCTGCTGCTGCTGCTGTTGTTCTTGTTGTTGCTGCTGCTGCTGCTTCTGTCTCTGCTGCTAATAATAATAATAATAAATAAATAATAAATTTTGGATTTATAAAGCGCCTTTCTCCAGATCGTAGAGGACTCAAAGCGCTGTAATTTCGCTGCGATGGTGAATCATCACAATCAGATCGCATCAACTAGGTTGCTGCCGAACGGCGCACACCTATCCGCATATAGATTGTAACATCCACCAATTATCTGTGCAGCTCCCCAAATTCCATTGGGTGAAGGAAGTTTTTGATAACCAAACAACTAATCACCGATTTTTGCGATACAGGAGGAAACCGGAGATCCCGGAGAAAACCTGCGAGAGCGAGCATGTAATCGGGATAAACCAAGTGCGCATGAGTCCTTGGGCCGCGCCGGGGCTTGAACCCGGGACCTCAGTGGTGCAAAGCGAGGGAACTACCGCTGCGCTAACTCGCCCTCCTGCTGCTGGTGATGATGATGAGTAAAACAGAAAAGTTCTATTGTGAAGCCCGGTTTGTAAAGTGTTACAAATGGCTAAATCATCAACTTTGAAATATCGTGGGCGGTATCTACGAAGCGAACGTGAAGAGATTTATGTAGATTAGGGTTCATATTTTCCAACATCCTTATATTGTTGATACTGATTTAGTCGATGTGTTTAAATAAGTTACGTGGAAGTAAACATTTGCATAACATATTGCGCTAAGGCTAGATTTTGCCGTTGAATAAGTATTAATAATTTTCTGCAATATCACAGTTTCTTTTCCTTTTTATTTCATTTAATATTACCATATTTCGCATTGTATGATCAAGCAGGAATAATTCATAAGGCAGGTTGTATACATCCTTATCTTGTAAGCCATAACTGCTAAAATTAAAAAAAATCAAACTAATAGTATATACACAGATAGGTTGATCCTGCCTACATCTGGAATTTTACAGTATATTAACGTCCTGTACACTTATACTTGGTTCCAATCTACGGTATCCTCTATCCATTGGTATTTGGAACCATTATTAAGAACCAACAGTTCACATATACAGGCCAAAATAGATTGTCGGCTGCAAAGTCCTACAAACATGCCATTTTCATAGGATTTTCGCTATATGAAAGGGACGGGCTATTACAGTGACTATTTCAACCTAACAGCCAACCTCTTGTTTTTCATTAAAGAACCAATATCAATTATTATGAGGCTATACCAGAGCCCGGTACTAGAGGTGGTCCAATGGATTGATGGATAGTAGAAGGACAATTTCTCACTCGCTAAAAGTGAAAAGGATGGTACTTCAACTATACCTCCAGTCATTTGACACATGGTAACTGTGTGCGTTTTCATGGTTTTGGCGCACTGGATAGCAATCATGAGGCTTTACAGTACCCCAATGAGTCGATGGTTGGTATTAGGTCATACTCTCCCCCGCTTAATTGAGTCATTTGCTGGTAAACACATGGTAACTTTGAGCGTATTGGCGCGTTGAATAGCAGTCATGAGGCTTTAGTACCTTAATGGTTCGATAGTTTGGTAGTAAGTCACATTCTCCCCCGCTTAAATAAGTGCAAAGGATCGTACTACAACTAGCTCAAGTCATTTGCTGGTAAACATATGGTAACTTTGAGCGTATTGGCGCGCTGGATGGCAGTCATGAGGTGTACCTTAATGGTTCGATAGTTTGGTAGTAAGTCACATTCTCCCCCGCTTAAATGAGTGCAAAAGATGGTGCTACAACTAGCTCAAGTCATTTGCTGGTAAACACATGGTAACTTTGAGCGTATTGGCGCGTTGGATAGCAGTCATGAGGCTTTAGTACCTTATTATCCCCCGTTTAATGAGTGCAAAGGATAGTATTACAACTGGCTCAAGCCATTTGGTGTTAAATACATGTTAACTATGAAAGTTTTGTCGTGAGGCCTCACGAATACCCCAATAGTTCGATGGTTGGGAGTAGGTCAACCCCCCCACTTAAATGAATGCAAAGGATAGTGCTACAACTAGCTGAAGACATTTGGTGGTAAACGCATGGTAACTATGAGCGTATTGCAGTACTGGATAAGACACATAAGGCTTTAGTACCTCAATGGGTCGATAGTAGGTAGTAAGTCATATTATCCCAAGCTTAATGAGTACAAAGGATAGTGCTATAACTAGCTCAAGTCATTTGCTGGTAAACACATGGTAACTATAAGCGTATTGGTATGCTGGATAGCAATCACGAGGCTTAACCAGCATCCCAATAGTTCGATGGGTGGTAGTAGGTCAAATTCTCCCCTGCTTAAATGTGTACAAATGATAGTGCTACAACTAGCTCAAGTTATTTGCTGGTAAGCACGTGGTAACTATATGAGAGTTTGGGCGTGCTGTCTAGCAATCACGAGGCTTAACCAGCACCCATTGTTGGATGAGTGGTAGAAAGTCAAATAATCTCCAACTTAATAACGCGTGCAAAGGATGGTACTACAACTGGTTCAAGTCATTTGCTGGTAAATACGTGTTAATCATGAGAGTTCTTGGTGTGCTGGAGATGCTTCACCAGTACCCCAGTGCTTCAATGGCTGGTTGGAGGTCGAATTCTCCCCCACCTTAACGTGTGCAAAGGATGGTACTACAACTTGCTCAAGTCATTTGGTGGTAAACACATGAACTTTGAGCGTTTTGGCGCGCTGGAGAGCACACATGAGGCTTTAGTACCCCAAGTCAAATTCTCCCTTGCTTAAATGTGTGCATGGAAGTACTGCAAAGGGTGGTACTACAACTAGCTCAAGTCATTTGCTGGTAAACACATGATAACTATGAGCGTTTTGGGGTGCTGGATGGCAATCACGAGGCTTCACCAGTACCCCAATGCTTCTATGGTTGGTAGTAGGTCAAATTCTCCCCCGCATTAAATGAGTGCAAACTGCAAAGGATGGTATTACAAGTGGCTGAATTCATTTGTTGGTAAACATATTTTATGGTAACTATGAGCATTTTGGCGTGCTGGATAGCAATCATGAGCCTTAACTTTGATAACTGGACAAATTCTTCCCCGCTTAAATGTGTGCAAAGGATGATTCTAGAACTAGCTCAAATCATTTACTGGTAAACACATGGTAACTATGAGCCATAACGAGGCTTAACCAGCACCCCAATGGTTCGATAGTTGGTAGCAGGTCAAATTCTCATCCCGCTTAAATGAGGGCTGCAAATACCCAGTCCCATCGTTAGATTGTTAGATGAGGGTTACGCTGGGTTTTTTGGTGTGTGTTTGTTTGTTTAGCAGTGCTTGTTCCCCAATGGGGAAGTCAACAAGCGAGCGATTTCTCGCCCATAGAGCTGGCCGGCTTGGCCAAATGGCCACTCGCGACAAACAAGGTCTACGAAAGAGAACCATAAACAGTACTGGTTCCCGTTGCAGACTCGAAACCGCATAGACTTAGCCGGGAGACTTAGAAGATCTCTAATTTATACACTCAATTTTGATAGAAGTCCGTGTTTTACTATCTATGTAAAATGTGTTGATACTATTAAATCACCATCTGAAATAGTTTAGCCAAAATCGATGATCTTAAATCATGATTTTAAGAAATACAGGAATCCGGAACCAGATTCACAATACAGTTCTGTAACAGGAGAGCGCTCCTAAAATACAATAATTATGTATTTATATTTCATTTTAATTTTTCGTATCTTGATCTGCAAATTACTGTTCGGAAGGCTCTCTCAGTATGCAATATATCGTCATACGGCAATGCTTTCTCATCCGATTTGTTTGCAGTATCTGACACAGCCCCTTTAATCATCCACCTGTCATAAAAGCAATTTATTTTTTTTAAGAAAATACGTAGAAATTAACATGAACTTACTTCTTAACGTCTTAGCTGAAAGCAGTGTGTTATCGAAAATTGTATTGTCCTCTCAAATTCAAAGTTAGTGACTTTCTCTCCCAATAATTACACAACCACATAGTACTCATCAAAATATGTTTGAATATAATTACCTATAACTTCTTACCTGATCGGTTGTCATGGTAACGGTAGTATTAGACACATAAAGCCGACACAAGGGTTAATGTCTTGATGTTAAGTTAGTTCTCCTACATACAACACGTAAGTAATCTTTATGTTGGATGATATTGTATGTATTCGTCATGTTTATGTAGCAGACGGTAGTATCGTCTGCTCTCCGTAGCAACCCATTTTTGTCTTTGTGATTTCCCGCCTCTTTTGATTCATCCGTTATTCGAAACAGCCTCAAGCGCCAACTAGGTAAAGAAAAAATTCTCCGTCTGCAAATACCTTCCGTACATAGCTCTATCCATCAGAAACTGTGATTCCATGCGACTAATATGAATGCATTTATGTATGCTAAGATTGAAAACCATCTGTAGCCCGGGGCGGAATAGTTTTTTCTTTCTTTTTCCCTCATTTTGGGTATGGGTTGGGTTGAAATAATCAGATAATGGTACGAGAGATATGTAGACAATATTAACCCATGCCTTGCGGATGTCAGCTGACAGTGAATGAAGCGATTATCTAAGAAAGTTAGATAAAGTCACTGACAATTTTATACACCTAATTTTGATGAAATAAAATGTGGCAAATACAGTTGCAGGCTCATTTATACAAATGTCAAAATTAACCATCATAGATCCCTATTTTGTTTACCAATTTCATGGGTGATTAATTCTACATACCTTTTCATCATGTTTTGTTGAAATTGTGTTCTATGACTAATTACGAATAATTCATTCAAATATATGTATTTTATATTATATGCTGGAGGCATAGCAAGAATTTGAAAAATTATTACCGGGTAGCTGAAAAGCTGTTAGTCCCCCCAAATAACCCCTACATAGATCTGTTAGTACACAAGTACACTACAGCCCCGAATAGTTTAGACTAATTGGAGAATTTTACATTGTATTTTGTACATTGAATCTGTCAGTAAATCTTTTGCATCAGCGCACAAAAAGTAAAGACAACATTTTGAGTAAATAAAGATAGAAATCGTCATGCATATGAAATATGTAATCGACCAAATTAAGTAGCTGCTTTAAGTTCTAATTTAAATAAGATAGCCTTCTGATAGCATTCTTGTAAAGCATTAATATTTTGTGACTCGCGGAAGTGATATATCGGAAGTGGACAAATATATACTTATCATTACAATCAACATACCGGAATAGAAGAATATGCAAAGGAGGCAAATTAACATCATTGTCAAGCAACCTTCTCTCAACATCGACAGGGGCAGATACAAGTTACCGAGAGTCTATTGTATGACCCATGTTTGGGGTCAAGTAGTCAGGAGATCACAGAATCGTAACCTGTGTTGCCATGTTATTGATGAAAGTCAAAGTTGTGACCGGAAATTCGAGGTTTATGTACGGCTTAGTGTTGTGTTGAGATCATAGATTAAATCTTTTAAATGATTCATAAAGGAACTCAAACATTACTACAATCTTTGGTTTTTTTAAACCATCCAAACACATTTCTACATTAGGCATTTCTGACAATGATTATGACCTTGTCCGTGACTGAAAGTTACAACTGCTGACAAAGGCCGTATTGATTAGCGTTGTGGCTAAACGCAGGAAGGAAACGAATGCATGTATAAGAGGAATAACATGATTTCATTTCCTCCTCCGAGTAACGAAGATTTGGTGTGCAGACGGCGTGTTTATTTTCTGCAACGATAATGTGCCGCAATACGCTAAACCGAACTCTAATTCTAATTCTAACCCTAAACCTTAACCCTAAACCATAAACCGAACTATGATCTTAGCCTTAAACCCTAACCTAAGGGGTGGTTGTATTGCGGTCCAATATGGTTGCAAAAAGAAATTAAGCGTACATGCGCTAGTTCTAAAGTTCACTGGTCCGAAACATAAACATTAGGTTTCACTGCCTGAACAGAATTGATCATGTCTCACCTCCTTTTCAACCAAATCGACGGTTATAACTTTTGTAGGGAGGGATCAAAATTTGACCACAAATTGCCTCGGGCAAAACTCACTTTCTGGGAACTAAATTCCACACGAGGTCATTGTATGCAACTCATTGACCCATTTGTGTCATATACTGCCTCTAGCTATAATGACAGCCTGGTGATCTGGTCAACTCATCGACAGATACCAACTCCATGAGGGAATTCAATTTTTGTAGTGAAACCTAAAAAAAAAGTTTCGCTAGTCCGAAAGTAATGTTACTGGTTAGGGTTAGAGTATGGGTTAGGGTTAGGGTAAGGCTTAGGGTAAGGTTTAGGCTTTGGGTACTAGCCAACTGTTTGGACCAGCGAACCTTAAGACTAGCGAATGTAGACCAAGGAGTTTACTGCAGATCTGTAGAGCATCCGGAAGCAACCATGATTCTGGTGAATGTCAATAGTGACTAACCATTGATAAATTATTGTTAGAGCATGTCGATCTTAGCAGTAAAGCATATGAATCACACTCTATTGTAGAATACAGATACATAGGGCAGCTATTGATATTCTTACACAGTTACGCCTCTATTCCGATGATATTTTGAGATACATCTCGCCTCGTGGGAATATAACGCCTCAGTGTGACAGAAAACAGGTTAGCATAATTCTATGTCAAAACAAAACGACTTAGTCTAACAATTTTCCGGGCTGTTTAAAATTACAGTAATGATTTCCTCCTTTTTGTAATACGAGCTTCTAAAAAAATAAACGATTTTGCAACATAAATTTGTATTTTTGTCATCTTTGTAGCATTTTTCAACAAACGTTTCGCTGCTTATTATTGTACTTTATCAATTGCAAATCATGCACTATATGCGTCACTGCAGATTACTAGAGAACAGCAGGAAAATCCTTGTAATTTGGACAGTTGGTTAAATGCTAATCCTTTTCCCGCGTAAACCGTCTATTGCAGACGACATTTAAAATCATCAAACGTAAATGGTAAAATATACCAATCTTTTTCATTTACATAATCAGATTTGGTAACTACGTGAATTCACTTTCAAGTAAATACAAAATGCACAGTATTGGGGTAGCGGTTCTTGAGGTAACATTTAACTTTAGTACATCATAAAATGAATTGCATGTTGCTACGGCGAGACCTGTTGAGCGTTGCCGTGTGCAAAGCACGCCAGGACGTGTGAATTTTCTGGGCATATCCTTCGCCTGCGGCTGAGATAAGGTATTTACGTGAATGATAGACTCAATGTACATGGAGAGAAATGATGTCTTCTTCCCAAAGCCCCAGAAGCTCTCAGTGGACAACCACAAGCAAAAATACTTGCAAACAGTGGTATCCCTTCATGCATTGTGGAATTATGTTAAAATCGGGCTTACTTGTTAAAAATCACCTTAAAACCAGAAATATTGGGAATTGGCAATTTAGGGGTCTTTTAGAGCTGAAACTGTCAAAACCAAGAATCCTACTTTGGTCAAATTCAAGGGTCTTTGGGAGCTGCGCTGTCCAAAAACAGGGTTGATTCCGGGGAACATACCCGTATGCATGGTCAACTGTGTTAAGTGCCCCTCCCGCCCCGTGTAGTACCATAAAACCACTGATATTGGTGTATCGATTGCTTTAGTTTACCATACCGTGAAATTTAGGCAAATAATAGTCTACTTTAAAAAGACACAACTGTTTTCTAGAAGACAAAGAGACAAACAGTTTGTAGTTACTACTACTTTAAACGACTCTTTTCATAGCCGCGCCATATTTAGTAGTAGTATATTTTGAGCGGTCCTTTTCTGAGCCACTATTTTGTTCAGTAGAGAAGAGGTGTCCTACTTTGAATTACTCTTTTTAGAGCCATCAGTAGACAATGCACATCCCAATTTCATTTGTTTAACGCCTCTCTATAGCGCAAAGCTATTTCCATTTAGGGTAATGGCATTCAATGTACATGAAGAATGCCAATAGCGTTTTACCTAAATAATTCAGTACCCAAACGACATGATAGAAGCTAGACAGCTTTATACTTGCCCGACAATGAACCCTTTGAAACCTCCAACACGTAACCTCGACATCGTGGGACTCAAATTCAAACTTTTTAGAACCAATAACGCTTAAACCCCTCAGCACTACCTGCCGATGTAACATTGCCTCTGATTGGTCAATTACATAATATCCTCACTTAAATCACCAATCGGAATGGAGCTTTGCAAATAATTCACCCCAACTTTTTTGTGTGGTGAAATTATTCTAATAATGTTGCTGATTGGTCCAATTGATAATGAAAACTTCTTTTTGGCCAATCGGCAGGTAGTTCTCATGGCGCTGTTAAATTAAAATGGATTGTGGGTTGGCGTCAACACTCTATCTCACAGGACAACCATTCAATATTTGATGCTTTGATTCTTTACAAAATCCTCACGATTTGTTTCACAAAGCCGTAAACAGAAATAAAGCGGGCAAAAAGCAACTTGTTTTCTTGCGCAAAGTCGTTCAGAGAATCATGCACTTTGATTACTCACACATGTATGATATAACTATTAGATGAGGAAGATATGTAGGTCAACTTTGCTTGAAATTATTTAAACTATTCTGTATTTTGTTTAAATAGAAACATGTGATAAAAAGATGAGACATTAATCTTCGTCTTTCTGAAAGAGGGGGGAGGGCAACCAACATATTGTTTTATTAAGAGAGTTTTTCTTTTGTCAAAACCAGTTTGAAGAATACTTACTAGTTTTTCTTGGTGACAGTTTCGTCAGTGAGCCACTGACTTTCTCAAAGCTTGGTGTTGTTGTGATGATCCAACAGCTGATGACTGGCGGGAAGTTATTTCACTTCCGGTGACGATGTTAGTCTTGCTAGCAGTCTTCAGAAGAGGATCATACACGTGACTTAGGTTGTAGACCCCCTCGTCTCTGTTCATTACTCCTCGCCCTTTCTGATCTGGATTGATTCCTTAATCCACCTTGCTTTCCTATCACTCTCTCTCTCTAATATTTTTGACTCCCCCCCATTGATAATATGATTAGCCCTGGCTACGTGATCACTAATTATAAAATAAAATAGTAGAGAGGGTTGGTTTAGAAATCCATACAGGTTAGTGAGTTGGTAAAGCGTGCAACAAAAATTATATGTCAGTAAGGTATAGGTTATTGTTGGCCTCTATTTTGCCTCATCAACAAAGATAATGAAGATGTATACTAGTAGTACAGTGTTTGAATGTCGCAAGCGTTTTAATAGACAGGTTTGAAATGTTCATTTGCATATTAATGCAGTTTAATTTGCTCGTCAAATGAAACAAAAATAATCCCTGCGGCTGAAATGGGATCGCCCTTGTGTTGCCACGCAATGTTTTCAGTGGGGGCCAATTGGGTGCCTCGTTTGATGTCAGGAGGGGCAATCATGGGCGTCCTATCTCGGGGCCGTCGGCGGCCATTTTATTGGCTAGGCTCATTCTCTGTCAGAATATTAGCAAGAACGGGCGCAGAATTTTTTTAGTCAGGTTTGCATATTAATGAGAAGAATCCCCGCACTTAATAAATATTTTCAATAAGTTATACATAAAAAGGGTATTAATTGTAGGGAAAGTGCGATGTTTATATTTTCGAGAAGAAAGCTCTATCTGCAATAGCTGCCTTTTAGACATTTGACAATTTCTGCATTCTATATTGCACACAATCTTAGAAAAAAACCATCCGGCAGTTATTGCAAAAGAATCCTTCTTGTACCAACCACTCGATCTATTCAGATTTGTTTCGAAAGGAAAGTACAGTTCCAATTCGTCTCCGTACATTCCGATCTGAGCCAAATGTATACGCTCGCATTTCATATACGGTAGTGTTGTAGTAAAAACTATATGAAAAAACTCAGAAATGGTAACGTAAGGTACTTAAGCTATGTATAGAGTTTTCAAGATTTTATGCAAAACATCCTTATTTTTCAAATGTCATTTTGTATTTTGCTCTTGGATGACAATCAAAATTTCAAAAATGCAAACAATATTAATCTTACAATTGCGTCCAGATGTGTATTTTAAACTGTAAGTAAAAGTGGAGGGCAGTAAAATTATAATAATGGGATGTCTTTTATATACGTGCAAAAGTTGTAATGCAGATATAGGCTATATACATGAATAAATCCAAGCGCGCTTAGAGTCACTTTGGATCTAGAATTTACATGTAAGGTGTCGGTTTTCTCACCATACCTGTAATTCAGTAGGGCTCAGCGAGCAACTAAACATCGTCTCAATTTCTTACCTAAGCCTAAGTGGCTTATTGCGTTTTGTATAGAGAGATGTTAGTGAAAATGTCATTGAAAACTATTGACGTATAATGTAGTTCTCTAAGAAGTTACACTGTTTGTGTAAGCTAACCATTTTCCCGCGTAAAAAGTCGTCTGCAAAATAAAGAATTTAAAAAATTTATAAAAATTAATACAAATTTTGGAATTGCATCCATTGAGATCAAAAATTGATAATTACATAGAGGATGTATTACAACGAACACAGGCAAACCTGGTATTGGTCAAGTGGTTCTTGCGCTAGTTATTTAAATTTGAAGGAATATGATTAAATTGTGTGACTTGTTGAGGTGAAAGATAGAGTGTGCAAAGTTTTAACAGGAATTATCATGATAAGTAACGAAAGAGCTGATAAGAGGATGTATTCTTTAGAAGAGTGTATATAAAATCAAGACGCCAGCGTAAATGCGGGAGGAGATTGTTAAGTATTTTTGCAAGCATGGCATAATGCTAGTTTACTTCCAAAACAAAATTGTCCTCATCAATTATATAAATCGTGTTTCTCGAGCATATTTGCATTTTTAGTTCGTTTACATTTATTTGAATTAACTTACTTGTTTATTGTGAGTGTTTATATAAGAAAAGAAAGATGTACCTTGTTTAAATCGAGAACGAAATACAAGTACGGAATAGGATACAGACCCAACGAACACCCTATGGCAACGTGCAAAACCGCGGGAAAAACGCAAGAAAAACGGGAATAGATATAAACAAGAAATAAAACCCCTTAGCGGGTAAACGTAACACCGGATAGAGATTGTTTCGTGTGATATTGATATAAGATGTCACGTCATAGTCAAAACAACGCGAAACAAGTTTGATATGACCCTAGAAAGTTACTTAACTATACGCGGGTTTTATCTCATGATAATGACACCTAGACACAAAAATTATTATCTTCTCCATGTAACTTTTCGTTTGTTTTTTAATGTATTTCGATCGCAAATAAAATAAAGTTCAAGTTCAAGAAAAACTGTAATGTATTATTTAAGACATGTGATTATTCTGAGAGATTAAGACTGATTTTAGCTGTGTTTCTATAAAAGATGCTAATAGTTTATTTTCGTCGAACATTTTGGAACATTCGTGAAACAACAATAGAGCAGAGAGAAGGTCGAACTTTGAATGTCAAGGATGCACAGAAATCGTGATTCAAGGTTAATTCAATCATGCTTTTAAGATAATATTTGACAATTTTGCATGCCTTAGGAAAATAGTAATAAATTATTCAAACACTTGGAAGCACAGCATAAATATTGCAGGAATTTCATTGTATTTATTTTTGATAAAATCCATCATACCATTAAAATTTAATTATGAAGTTCTTTGATTGTGACGCCGTTTTCAAAAGTAAAGAGAGGAAAATCATTTTATTTCAAATACTTTTAGATATGGTAATAAATTGTGATGGAATCAACCGTTACATAATGTATACAGAAATGTCGAGGTGTTGAATCTATTGTTAACACACAGATTTCATCATCACAAAAATGTGTTAATGTATAGATAATTTATTTACATCAATCGGTTGTTGAACTAGAGCTGCTGTGGCTCAAGACCCACGAATTCAAGGCGGTGGCTTTTGAATTCGATGATCTCTGAACTTCGACCTCAAAGCTTAAAAACAATTTATTATTAGGTGGTTTTCCTCACCTATTATGATAACCAAAGAGAGTAATTTGACCTGATGACATCTATATGACTTTTGACCCCAACCATTGCAAACAACATATTATTGTTAAACCAATGGCTCTTCTTTTTTCTTTTTTTAGTCATTGAGGGAAATTTGGATTGACCTGTGAATGACCTTCGCCCAACCAATGTAAATAATGAATTACACTCAAGTCAGCAATTCTGCAGACCGCTTTTGGTTGCCTTAGATTGCTTCAGAGTGTTGTTTGGGTAAAGTTATGCAACTGACCCTTCTACATGGCCATTGGACCCAAGCTGAGTATATGGGACTTAACACTTAGGTAGTGGTACATCTGATCAAGTTTGGTGATCATAGTATGTAAGAGTATAAAATGGTCCCTAATAATTTCTTATCTGAGTATTACTGCTTATGACGCCTGGTTCAGTAGTAGGAGTTTGGATAAGTGATTCTTGTGGCCAAGTTTAGTCGTGATAAGCACAAGCGTCTGGCGCTAGTAGCATTCGGAAAAAGGGTTTGACGAAAGAATCAGAAGAAGCAGAAGCAGAAGAAGATTTGATGTCTCATTAGTAAATCAGTCGGCTTAGAAGTGGAAAAAGTTTTAAATCAATTTTGTCGTAGCTTCCATATGAAGAATATTAAGAATTACGACGTAGATCGTATATTAGATAAGGTGAAACTGTCACCTCCTTCATATTCTTGTAATAGGCAATAGGATATTGGATGATAAAATCAGTTGCACTCTGGTTCAGTATTTTCTAAGTAGATTATCCATTTCAAGTGAACACAATCCCCTTTGGTCAACATATTATTACCCAGGGCCGTCGCTAGAGAGGATGTGAGGTGTGACATCCCCATTGATACATTTTTGTTGGCGATTCTTGCAATGGGTCCCAGAAATGTGGAATGTGCATTCCTGCTCGGCCCAGTTCGCAAAACTCGGTCGTAGACATACAACAGTCGTATGTCAACCATGAATAACATTATTAATCTTATTTTAATACGTACATTGCGTGATAATTATGTCCATTGCGTAAAACACGCGAGTTTTGCGGCCGAGCACCGCAGGAGACGTTGTATAGTAGGGTGTGGCAAAAAAAACCCCACATTTTTCTCGGATCGACTTGGAACTCTTGAAGAATTTTACTGGGGTACATACTACTATTATGCTGAAATATCAGTAACATCGAAGCATGTTTCACTCAGGCAGTAGATTTTCACAAAATTCCTATTTATTTGTTATTTCATATAACCCTACATATAGAGAAAACAGTATAGGAACAATCTGAGAAAAGTAGGCATTCAGATGACATCATAGCTAATATTAAACACATTTGGGTATTTTGTTTGAACCCTCGGTGTTTGCACTCAAATATTAAAACAAATAAAGCCGCCACACAAGAAGAATGGCATGGGTTCTATAAAGGAGATCCCAAGGTTTGATATTAGGAGTGTCATTTCCGCCCCATGTTCATGATTTATAGGAAAGGGAAATTCGTCTTAACTCAATATCTGCAATAAATAAGGCGCTAGAATCTAGTGCGTTACTGTACGAATTCGAGCACCATCAGTATCAATTTTTGATTCTCCTGAAAAAAAATTGAGCTAGCCTGAAATTTACCTGGGCAAGGGACTTACTGCTAATAGTCTACCAGTACGAAACTCGCGGTGGTGATCCTGGTTAAGGTGATTATGTAGGCGGGTTTGGGTTCTGTGCCCTGCTTCTGTGACTTATGCTTAATGGTAACATTAAGTTTATTTCAAAAACATGCTTAAATCCAATGCTCTTTTGGACTATCGATTGGAGAATTCTAGAGGAATAAAATATGTTGAAATTATATGAAAATGCTCTTAAACAAATCCAAATAAAGGTGATGTTAACATACCTCAATTACGTTTCGTGCTGTATCACAGTACTTTCTCAAATTGAATGACCAGCTTTGACCTTTGACGTCGGCTGCTTCCTATTGGTATGACGTAGATGGCGCTGTCAATAACTGATCATCGATATGCGGAAGGAAGTAGTTGCCACAATCCCAATAGGAAGCAGTCGACGTCAAAGGTCAGAGCTTATCATGTAATTTGAGAAAGTGCTGTGATACAGCACGAAACGTAATTGAGGTATGTTAACATCACCTTTATTTGGATTTGTTTAAAAACATTTTCATGTAATTTTAATGGACAATCCTGATGAATCTATTTGCGGATATGTTGAAAATAGTTTAACTAAAATGAAATCATAAATCAATCATAATTTAATGTTCAAATGTTTAAAAATATAACAAGAGAAAATTCACACAAAGTAGTTATTAGATTTAGCACAAACTCTTCATTTATTAATACTATTATCAGAAATACTTAACAGCTAGTATCATATTTCATTCTGATATCTTTCCAAGATCAGAATATACGACATACAAGCTGCTTTAACACAGTATGTTAATGTTAATCTTTAGATCACATAGATAAGGATTGAATACATTTGAACCAATTTGCCTTATCAAGTGCTGGATTGGCCGTATACTTGAGTGTTTCAATTGACAATCATCGTGACTTTTGACCAAATTGAGAGGGTGTAGTCTGTCGATTGTGCTGAATTTTATTTATTTTGCGAGGACATCTAAAGACCAGAAAGTCTACTTTGATGATGCGGTACTTGCATTAAATGCAGAGTATGTACATTAAAATTAGTTCGGGGGCGCTGTGAATTCAAAGATTCATCTGAAATACTCTTGCTAACTTCTTACTGCTAGTTTTGTTTCAAGTTGCTTACATTAAAGCCAAGAATTTTCCGCGTTGCGGAAATTCCGCGAAAATCGCGGAATTCGGAGGTAAAGCGGAAAACGCATTTCTGAGAAAAAAAGTAATCAAAAATGACCTAGAAAAAGGAAAAAAAAACAATTGAAAAGAAATAAATAAAATACTAAATGAAATGGGTCTTCAATATTCATCAAAATAAAGTAAAATCCGTCATAAATTTACCGTACAACGCCCCATTGCAGCCATGATACCCAATTACCCATCCCAACTTTGCAAATCGCAATGATCGTCACAAGATTCTTGTGAAATTTTATTATGTCAAAAATGTGCTAAAATTACAAAGCGGAGAAAAGAGGAATTTAGCATTTGTAAAGCAGAAAATTCTTGGCTTTAGCTTACATGCTGTTGTTTATATGGTGCTATGTGCTACAACAACATAATATCTACGTTTTATACATAAGACAAGTACCTAATATTGTCATATCAAGTTGGGGGTATGGAGTATTCGGAGGTATGTGGGTACGGGTGAAAGGATGGTTGCAAACAAATTAAAACTGGATACGCTCAAAGAAAAATATAAAATTGAAAAGGACGAAGTACAGCAGACACTGGGTACCAATATAAAACAAAACAGTGAACAAAGTTATGCTGCAAGTTTTTTGGATATTTCTGCTTTATGGCGTCATTTTGCTCTGCTTAAAATGGCAGACACAAAATTTTAATTTGCACAGATGAGTTTGAAGCAAAAACATTAAATATCTAATGTGCCAAACAGACTGCCTAAGTGCTTTTGATGCCAAATTTGAAACAAGTGAAAAGTATGTGAAATCACAGACTTAGTCACAGCGCCCCCGAAATGAAATGAGCACAACTAATTTATTTGCTCATTTTGGACGGGCACCGTCGATTGATATAATTTTATCTTTTAATTTTCAATTTGTCCTTGAATGGAGGTGTGTATGAAGGTGATATGTAAATGTGTGCAACATGTGTGGGGTAGGGGTGTGAATGTGAGCGTTTCGGATGTGTCATGAGTGTGTGGTGCGTGGGGTATGCTTGTGAAACAGAGCCACGTTCACGATGATGTAGTACACTTTGCAGCTCCTCTTGAAATATAATTTGTTCTGAGAATTGATAATCCATAGATTTAAACCTATTCCAATGTGTCTTATTATGAAAAAACAATACCATTTAACTGTACAAAGGGCAATATAATGGACACCAACCAGTGGTCCTTCTCTGATTAAACGTATAGGTTAGTTTAGTCATTTAGTCAGACGCAATTTTGCGTCTGACTAAATGCTTCTTAAATTTATTTAATGTTGTATTTTTTACTATCCATTTTACCTACACTTACAACTTCAATGCTACAGTACACTTTCCAGATCTTGAATTTCCTTGCAATAATATTTTAACTGAGTTCAAAATTCCGTTAAGAAATACATTTACATTTTCAATTCACTTATTTATATGAATTGTTTATGCTGACACGACTCGTGGTCATTTCAATTTTCCAATATAATCCCCACTTTAAACCATGCACAAAATAATAATGTCGTTTAATCGGGTAATACCTGAGAAATGAGAAAATCCCTTTTTCAACGTATTCAACCAATTATTCATGTTTCACTATCGCAGCACGTGCAAATATTGAGCGAGAGTGAATTTTAAAACTGCCGTGTCAATAACCCCCTGCAGCAAGATTTAACTCAGTTCTACGTTTTATTCTGCCTAAATCGAGACAAAATTGAACAAATCACCAATAAAGCCACTTAGGTATATATCCAATCCATGAATGTGTTGATAAAGTGCTACAATTTGGCGGAAATATGCAGCAGTTCAATCAAAATGTCTATCACTTTTTATTAGTTATCCGTCGAATAAAATAGGCTCACTTTCAACAACCTAGTTCGATATATTTGCATATAATTATGTAAACTTACATAAGGACCATATGCTGTCGAGTATTTATTTTAGTACCCCGAAATGCAAGGTGAAACATGTAAGCGTGCACGGATGATGAGGTTCAAGAACTTTGTAGTTGGTAGATTGGCATGTCTGAAAGTATTTCGTACTTTTAATACACCTGGTTATGCTCCAAGGAATTCAAGGAATGTCAAACACTCAAACCATGATTGTGATGAAGAACATCGTAGAGGTTTTCATCGGTATCAAGCATATAGGTGAAAAAATGCATCTTATACACCGCGATAAAGCACTTGTAAACGAAGTATGTTTAAAAATTGATCTTTGGAACAAAAAGTTTGCATGTTTTTACATAAATGATTATGCAATCATCTATAGGCTGTATAGTTTTATAGACCACGTGACAATGAGCACTTCAAAGAGAACTTTCCAGACTACGCATCTAACTCTTTACATCCGTCACTGACATAGAAGGATATTATGGATATTCATTCGTAACCGTACTTCATGATACACATACATAAATATTTATGCAAAAAGATATTGACTGGATGTCACAACTTGGTCAAATGTTAACAGACTTGACAGGAAAACGATCGATACGCATTAGCAGATGTCTTTAAAAATCTACAAAAAGTAAGGCATATACATGTATAATGTCAGCGCAAGAACACTATCAGGACGGCAAGACTGCTATCAGTGTAGCAATCAAGAACGCGGCAAAAACATCAAAAGTCACCAGTACGCAAGTAGCTTTGCTACATCTTTTCGATGGTAGCCATTTTCTTTTTTAGTTGTTCAAGTGCTTATGGCTTTGCCATATGTGAGTTTTCTTAACTAACAATGCAGTAAGATTACTGTCTCAAGAATTATTGACTTAAACCTAGGGATGTCTATAGGGATATATAAACACAGCCAAAGTAAAAAGTCTCCAGTAGTTCCATCCCTATTTAATCAGAGTGTGATGAGTTTATGGCAAAATAATTTTATATAATAATTTTCTATACACTTTCCTTCGAAGGTTGATACCAAACTTGATATCATCGTGAGCATAGGAACCTTTGTTTGGAAATTCGTGCAATTTTAAAAATGACATAGGGAATTGTATCACGTAGCGGAGCTAGCGTGAGTACCAAGGCCGGCAGGTTAAAGGTTTGCCCATGCATGTCAAAATGCAAATCAAATACATCGCTCTTTCAATTGAATATATGAATACAAAAGCCACCTAAGTCCATACTTTGGCCAAATTGAGTTAAGCATGGGAAATTGTTGCTATACATAGGCCTGTCATATGCATGAAAGAACAACTCAAATTCATCCTCTGTGTCTATTGGGCATGTGAAACATAGCATGTATGAAAGAATCACCCAATTCCATGATTTGAGTCTTGTAACACATTGATTGAAATCCAGTATGTATAAAAGTCCACTTGTAACACATTCATTGCTAGAGAATGACTTTTGAACAAAAAATGGGTTTAATAAAGGAAAGTGTGTGGTTTATATTACATGGCAGAATGCTTATCAACATTATACATACCTGTGTGCTTTATTTTGTATTATCTTACTAGTGGTAATCTCATTCTAACATTGTTGTCTTTGTATATGATTCAAAAAACCACCTAAGTCCAAAATGTAAAATGAACCCCACGAAGTCCCTGAAATGCTAATCGTCATACCTAATACAGGTTAATATACTCATTTGCACGTAAAACTTACCATATTGACCAGGTAAATCTAACTAAAGGAATTAAAATGATACACGGGTTTTTCTCTCAAAATAACTTCGCATGGACTTAGGTGGCTTTTGTATTCATGTATTCAATTGTGCGCAGGCAAGTGTACAATGATTCCTGTACGGGCATATGCTTCAGGCCACATAATAAGCTGATACCATGCATTGACTTTTGCGTGGTCAATTCGTAATTTGTCATTTTTAAAATTGCACGAATTTACAAACAACGGCTCTTATGCTCACGGTGATTAAACTTTTAATATCAAATTTGGTATCAACCTTCGAAGGAAAGTGTATAGAAAATTATTATATAAATTATTTTGCCATAAACTCATCAGACTCTGATTAAATAGGGATGGAACTACCGGAGACTTTTTAATTTGGCTGTGTTTATATTAGTTGAATGTCTTAACATTGATTTAAGATTTTCTAGGTTATCTGCAAACATTCAGAATTAATATGTGTATGCGTAAAAATATCATATATTTAATATACAAAGTGTGTGAGTATTGCTGCCATCATTCTCTCTTAACTATCAGTTGAGGCATAAGTATGAAATGATTCAAATGATTTTAGAAATAGGTTAAGGTTTACCAAATGTTCGAGAGATTATATGCAGGGTATTCCAGGATCTGAAAAGAGCACTGTAGCACTGTTTTTATCTCTATTATTAATTGGGAAGAAATCCTGGACCAGCATGACCAGGAAAGATTAATGTATTATATGTCTGCCTGATTCTGTGTGTGTGTGTGTGTGGGGGGGGGGTGGTTGGGGGGTGATGGATATGTGCGTGGGGATGGATACGTATGGGCTTTCGAGCCATTGCGCATATTGAGGCAAGTAAAGTTATATACATGAAACAAGTACCTATAGTAAGAATTCCAATTGAATGAACACAGCTTTCAACAGCTGTACTCGATCCAATCGCGATCGTATATCGCGTATTTCAAAATACAACGCGAACGCACGACCTTGGATACAATACTAACCAATCACGAGAGCGTTGGCATGGTTGGATGCACTTCCGCGTCACTCACGCACAGTCGCACACGATGGCGTACATTGCGCAGTGCACGCAAAAAATATCATATAAGTTGGGGTATTTGTGAGTGTTGGGAGGTATGTGGGTACGGGTGAAAGGATGGTTGCAAACAGATTTAGACTGGATACGCTCCAAGAAAAATATGAAATCGGAGAATAAAAGATTTATTTTCAAAATTAATATTTACGTAAGTTTAATTGAAAGAATTTAATTCGCCTAAATAATGACAATTGTTCCTCAATGTCAAAATTTATAATGCCGCATAATGGACGAAGTACAGCAGACACTGGGTACCAATATAAAGCACGATTCCCGCTTCTTGTGTACTTGTGCATCGATTTTAGAAACTATAACCTGTTAACAAGAGGTCAATGTTTGCAGTCTCACTACCCGCGGCAAAGTTCAATAACTTCCGTCCACTAACCAAACCTTGAAAAATGACCTCATCTTCGAGAGTGTGCATTAGTTTTATCTAAGTATTTTTTCTAAGTATGCATATAAATTTGGGGTTGAGAACCGTGTCTTTGGACATGTTGGAAATGGGTAAGTGTGATGTTATTTATCTGCTCTACGCTGGATTGGACAACATGCACAATTCTAAATTTTTTTGAAAAATGTCCAAAATTGTGAAGTTTTATTAACATATTTGGAATCATCATAAAAAAAAGTATGAAAATTAATCCAAACATGAATATTATTGAACCAGGAGTTCTTGAGATATACCTCAAAATTTTGGCACGCTACCTCAAATAAACTCTTTTGTATGTTAAAACCTATGGCCGCGCGTAAAGCATTAAGTATTACTCAAGCAGACTTATAGCATACCCATTATATGGCTTGCTTAGACGCAGCTTCCTCTCTGAAACACGCTCAAATTTCAATGATTTTCATAAAAGCGTAACGTACTTATTGAATATACGAGTGAATATCCATACGTAGTGCAGTGGTAGATAAAATGATTGAAGAGTTTAAGGGATCTGGAATGAGCGTTTTGAGCGTTTCGACAGTATTTTGGGACATGAGAGCACATTAGACATATTGAATTGCATTCTGAATACGAAGAATGTCTTTCTGATATCAAATAAGTTTCATTTTTTGAAATTCACGATATAATACAAATTGTATGACAAATTATTAAAATTTGATATTTTCACATTTTTGATATATAGCAGTCCTCGAAGTAAATTTTATAAATCTAATGATATATTCTTAAAGTGTATATGTGTAGCTGGGAGGAAAAGCCGACGATAAATTGAAAATTTTGACCTTTCATATTGAAGATATGGATTTTTTCCCCAAAGACCTATTTTTTTTTGTTTTTTTTTTGGTGCTTTGGGGAAAAAAATCCATATCTTCAATACAACAATGTCAAAATTTTCAATTGATCTTTGGCTTTTCATCCCACCTACATACACTTTAAGTAAAAATCATCAGATTATACGTGTAGTTGGGAGGAAAAGCCGACGATCAATTGAAAATTTTGACCTTTCATATTGAAGATATGGATTTTTTCCCCAAAGACCTATTTTTTTAATTTTTTTTTTTTTTGGTGCTTTGGGGAAAAAAATCCATATCTTCAATACAAAATGTCAAACTTTTCAATTGATCTTTGGCTTTTCATCCCACCTACATACACTTTAAGTAAAAATCATCAGATTTATAAAGTTTACTTCGAGTACTGTTAAATATCAAAAATATCAATTTTTAATCATTTGCCATAAAATGTGTATTACATTGCGAATTTCAAAAAATCTAAATTATTTGATATCAGAAGGACATTTTCGTATTCAGAATGCAATTCGATATGTCTGATGTGCTATAATGTCCCACAATAAATACTGTCCAAACGTTCATACCCCATCCCTTAACCTGAACACTACAATATTTTTGGCTCACCTGGAACGTTTTCACTAGCTTGATTAGCGTCTTCAGCAGATGGTGATGCTGTGCTGATATCCTGTCTACAATACAAGATATCATCACAGCATCACCATCTGCTGAAGACGCTAATCAAGCTAGTGAAAACGTTCTAGGTGAGCAAAAACTAGAGTAATGTTGAGGTTAAGGTGGTACTACACCCCCTGATAAATTGTGTGACTAATTTTGCATTTTTTCAAATAATAACTACACACTTGTAACAAAAGGTATGTATATTATAGGGGCAACGAATCCAATTACTTCACTGAAATTTGAGTGATTTAAGACAAGTGGTTCATTATATGTTAAGAAATGAGGTACATTCTAGCGATACCTCTTTTCTTATTATAAATAACGTACCGCTTGGGTCACTGAAATACCAGTGTAGTAACTGGACTCCTTGCCCCTATAATATATATAACTTTTGTTACCAGTGTGTTATTATTTTTTGAAGAAGAAATGCAAAAATCACAAATTTATTAAGGGGTGTAGTACCACCTTAAACTCTTCAATTCAATGCTTATTGAAGAGTATTATAATGGTTAATTATTATGCAGCATGGTATCTTTTGATTTATTTTAAACCCATAAATACTTGGATAAATTATTGGTGACCAAAATGCGACTTACATTTGGAGACACGCAATCAATGTGCCCATTCATAGTATTTTTGATCATCTTTTCATTATTAGTTTGACAAAGTCGTTTTTTTCTTCATTCAAATTTCCTAACAAATATTGAACGTGCCAAATATTAAAACACGCGCACAGCCAAAATACAATGAAATAGTAAAGCCATCTTTATCTTGGGAATAGAAAATACCAAAGACATGATATAAACACCAAATGTGTGTGTATAACACTTTCTCTACTTGCAAAAACTCAATTTCGGTGAAAGTGGAGTTAACACCTTCAGGAACTGAGCTCTTCAATATGAGATCGTGGTGAAATCCGTATAGACCGCGCACACTCTGAATCTTCATTCTAATTGCATGGTGGGTTACTGTTGCAACATCTTGGCTTTCAGAGGGTGACGGCAACGTCGGCAAGGTTTAAAAATGTGTTCTCAAATGTGTCTAAAATGATACGTTCTCGCCCAGAACCATTTCCGGTTCTTTGTAGAATCATTAAGGTTCCATACATGACAACTCAAGAACCTTTTTAGATTCTAATTAGAACCATTGTTTTCTGCATAATTACATCAATGAATCTCATAAATGTATCACTGGCTTTTGTCGAGGTCGATTTTGTTCCTCCACAATCTGTTAACCTATTATTTTCTATGTTTGCATGTTTGAATATTTATAAATTCAGAAAATCACCACTTAATTTTGTTTTACACCATTTACATCCGATTTATTTACTAAGTGAAGGGCTCTTATCCTATCAATCAATTACCATACATTGTTAGCATAATAATATTCATGAGTTTTCAGATTATCAACTTTATCCAGTTTTATATCTAATTGGAAATGCAATTCTGAACAAGCTGTGTAAGATATACTCTAATTCATATCTTATTCATATTGTTTCCTTTTTGCATAATTAAATCGAGAAAAAACCTCATATTATCCCTATCGTCCTTGTTTAAAATTATCTAAATACAATATCTTAACACGGTCAAGGATCCTCTTATGATTATATTAAGTACTTTTCATTTTGTTTTCGATAAATAAATCAAATATAAAGCCGCGAGGTCAGGCCTCTTCAATATCGTGTACTTCATTAATATTAATGTGTGGTGAGCGGTGAACGTTCCCGAGAAGGCTATCGTATCCGTCCTTAAGGAGTTTTAAATTATGCAAATAAGATTAGAATTTGTAATTTTCATTTATTGTCATAATGATATATAGGGTAATGAGGTTTTTTTTTTTATTAACATCCATATCAAGGAAAACCAACATGATATTGTGTTAAAAAGTTTTTAATAATGTTTTAATTGTATACTAATTCAATGTTATTATAATAATCATAAATAAATTAAATCTAAATCCCGATCCAGGATTACTTCCCAAATAACAAGAGACAAAAACGGTACTACAGTGCGCTTTCCAGATCCTGGAATACCCTGCAAAACTTCCATCAGATTGAGATTTATATAAGTCTGAGATATGGGACCAGGTATGAAAAAGGTGAAAAGACACATTATTTTCAACTTATTTAATGTTTGCATCTAGCATGTCTAAAGTATTTCAATAGAAACCAACAATATCGTGAACATTCTATGGGTTACTTATTTTGTCATTGTTTCTAAGGTCTTAAAACACATTTATTATATTAATCTTTGTTTTCTACATGTTTCAGCAATTTTATCTTATTTTTTAACAAGTATGCTTCTTCATCTATGGATCCACGGATTACGTCATATGACGTCATATTAAATGACCTGGGAATGATGACTAACACATTTGCGATCAACAAGTCCGCCATACCATATTCACCCATTGGCGTAATAACCTTAAGGTTGGAAAAATATGGTAATTTTCGGTCCTTAAATATAAAACCACGTGTACACGTATATTTTGCCAGAAAATTATATTGACTATTGAGTCTACGATCAATGCTGTCAAAATAAGAATTGCATGGTCAACATATCTTGAATGTAGTTTGAATTTTTTTACAAATTTTTCAAAGGTAGAGTCTCGAATTTTATCCAGAAAGTAATTTACGTCAGTTTATGGTGCACTATATAAAGACTAATAATAGTCCAGTGTCGTCGATGTAACGCTATAGAAACAAATCCAGTTATTCATAGTGTCCATAGAGACTTATAACACAGTGTATTTTGACACCGTGTCAGTTCAGCTGTTGTAAAATATTCATTAATGCTGGCTATCTTAAACCTGTATTAAAGTTTAACAAAACATGATATTCTGTTCCAAAAGAGTCGTTAAAATAACAAAGGTTATGTAAAAATGACTGCACATATGCTTCGTATTTTGTCCTCTTACGTAAGGTTCAAACATGCTCATAGGTCTTGTTTCGTCCCCAAATGTCGGTAAATTTGTTTGAACTTTTAGCTTTTACTCATTTCCAATGTATATACGAAAGGAAAGGATTAACGCTGGCTCGTCAAGATGAACCGCGGTGTTAAGTCCAAATCATCTTCTCTTTCGTAGCTTTTAAGCACGCGTTCTACCTACATCTCGGCATAATGCCCTTTCTTAATGCTAGGAGTACACTTGACATAAGAATCGCACGCAATGGAGAATTCACAATGTACATTTCCCGTTTTTTTAATCTTCTCTAAACATGACTCGTAATTGCCAGCGTGTTTTTTAGTTTTGACTATACAGAGGATGGTATATGACATGCGAGAAGCTCACTTTATCATTTCAATCCATATCATGTCTTAATAATCACCGCAACGATATTAGACAAGTTTGTCCTCATTTTAAGAGCATTTATCATCCATGTCTATATTACATGTAATTAGATTAAGTTACAGCTTAATGATTTTTGTTTTTGTTTGAAAAAAAAGGACAAATTCTACTTCCGTATGCAGGTGGTTACTTTCCACTTTGTTTATAAAGAAGCTTTAAGTGCGGTTAATATTCCTGGGCGAATGCTAAATACGACACTTTCAACAACAAGTTTATCTGCGAGTATTCAAGAAAATCTTGGCTGAGCTTACGAAGTGTACTTCTTAAAGTTTTAACAAAGTGCATCAGCATTCCACTTTACATATCTTCGAGAGAAAATGTAGCTGGTTGAATGGCTTACAATACGTTTTAAAATCGTGTTTCTAGTACCATGCATAACCTGGTAAGAAAATACTCAAAGCAGACGGTTTAACAAAATTGTTAAGACGTTAAGGAGAAATCTATGTAACTAAACTTGTTTTGGTACCTTTCCCATTTGAGAGTATTGACTATGTACTACTTTTGATGCTTCAGGTAATTTTAGCTTAATCTAAAATCGATTTATTCAACATGCGCATGTGCTAAATTGAAGCACTTAGTAAGTGAAAAAATAACATAAACTATCGTTTTCTAGAAGTGGGCGTTAAATGTTTATTTCAAGTAAGCTGAACATGGAGATAGCAATCTTTGTGTACTTGTTAGATACTAAGTATATTTCAATATGGGGTTGAAAAACTTTTACATTCATGGAGGTGATTATGCTTTATCTTTGTATATTTACATTGTTGATGTTGTTGATGCGTTTTTGTAGCATTTCTTGATATATTGTTTCATTTTTGAGGATTATTTGTTTTTCTAGGATATGTTCAATACAAAATTGTGGAGGAAAAACGTTGCTAGGTAGTCTATATTACTATACCTTCATGCATGAATGATCTAAACCGCGTTTTTTGTTATCACATAATGATAGAACACAAAAACATAAAGCTTCTTTAAGGGTGGTCTTAACCCTGGAGTTATGGAAACTTTTGGGCCTCATAACTCAAGACATTTTTGTTACGGTAACCAAAACAATTTGGGCCACAAAAACAACGGTTTTGGGGATTTTCTCCAAAACTGAGCATTTTTGCCCACATTTGGCCTCACAGATGGATCTATCAAGACATTCCATTCTAAATATGTGTACTTTTATATACTTTAGACCAACAATTTAAAGGTTATGAGAACCTAAAGTTATCATAATTCCAGGGTTAAGACCACCTTTAATAGCTCGTCTACTGACGAAGCCTGCTTTGCAAAACTACATAATCAAAATAATAGGGAACTATATTCATCCAATATCGGGAATGTAAAATCGTAGGAATTTGCGTTCATTCAATATTCCCAACCTACTCATCCAATACACTTTATTTGAATATTCTATTTTTCTTTTATTATTGACTCAAACAGTGAGCTTTCCTGTCCCAAACTATGTAGCATTTATGTAATCCCGGGGACTACTCGAATTTAAACATCGGAGAGAAATTATTATCAGAAACTATTTTGAAACATATTGAAATATAATATCCTAATTTGGAGTAACGAATGGAGGTAAGGTAATCCAACATCGATTCAAATGCTGCTAGAATGTGATTTTAAGTTAAGGGTTGGCTGGGGCCCTAGGGTAGTGTTAAATAATGTAAATGCTCTGTACGTGGTTTTGTGTTTCACTTCAACAAAACCTTTGAAAAAGGTAAATTCTTTAAAACAATGTAAAACTATTATTATCTTAAAAACAGCCATTTCGATGTGTTTATAATAATATAAGTAATCGTATTTGTATTGTATCAACAGGTTTAAAATAGTAATTGTCCTAAGAATTTTTTTCGCGCAATTTTTGACTAATTTACTTTAATTTCGTACCTGTCGTCTGCAACCGACGACCATCAGCCTCGTACGGTGGGTTAAATCATAGCTACTACCACCTGGGCTAGGTAAGCCGACTTTGAAACGATGATGGAAGAAATATGAGCTTACCTATTGTGCATTCATGTCTCTACGCGAGCACATCTTTAGTTAGATGTATGTGGATTGTACCCTGAGTGCACAGTAACGATTGCACTTCAACCTGTCGGACGAGGATATAGCATCACTTGGATATCACACAAGCCAATTTCCACAAGTCACAGTTCTTTACCCTACTATATAGCATTCAATTTTGGTTTGACCTTTAAGATCTATGTACATAATATCATACACCATAACAAAGGGTCAACGTTCAAGTCTTCGTGGTACTAAATGTAGTTTTCTGGACCATGTAATGGTGATGGGAATGTTTTAGTTCATTATTGGTTGCACATTAGTAATTGCACTTCTAGATGTCGTGTGAGGACAGACTTCTATCTACCCTCTAGCGAGAGCTACTAAAAGAGCTGCACTTCCTTCATCCGGAGCGCGCGACCACCCGGTCGTGTCTTGCGCAGAGCTACAACATGCCCTTGCGACAAATCTGCTGCATGTTGATTTATGTTTTGCTTTAAATCACTGCCATTTTAAGAAGCACAGAACCAATACTATGTATTATAGGTAATAAATAACTTTGTTTGCCCTAATGTTTCTATCTTCCTTCCAGTTAATTTACATGACAAATTCAGTTTTTTTGATAGTTTCTATCTTTCGCAGGGAGAAGGTTAAAGAAGAGAAGTGCTTGAAGAGTGAAAATTATCCGTCAATTCACATGGCTTTTACATCCGGAGAAGTTATAATGCATTTGGTGATATCATTCCATTAACTCTCGCATTTGAAAAGTATTTCTATGCACTTTTGGTCAAGTTCAATCCAATATCACTTGCATGACCGGGCATGCGTTTGTTGTTGTTGTTGTTGTTGTCGTCGTCGTTGTTGCTATTTTTCTGCAGAGACAAATGTAACTAATTACGCACAGCACATGCCAGATAGACTTGTCGCTGTATCAGCTCTCAAAAGTTAAACATGACAATACATTTTCAAAAGGGCTGATTGCATGGCAATGGTCATAAGACAAAAAAGAAACTTATAATTTTTCACAAGGTCATATCTTAAAATCCTGTCCATCAAAATTAACCAAAATTACACACAGAATTGCCTCAATACTCTACTCTAAACGTATGTTGGTAACCAAGCAGTTGTCTAATTGACACAACAGCAAAATGCACTGATATGGAACAGCTTCCTGGACCACATTCACAGCCCAATAATTGGCACCCAGCACAAGAAATCACAGATGATTATTTACAAAACAGTGCTGTTTTCTGCTTTTCATGCACTTTCTTTAAGAAACAGGTCTTGTTCCACACTATTCCAGTTACTCTTCGGGAATTATAATCTGTGAAAGGACCTTGTTCACATTCTCACAGATTTATTGTGCTGGGTATCAATTATTAGACTGTGAATGTGGTCCAGGAAGCTGTTCTATGTCAGTCAGTGCATTTTGCTGTTGTATCAGTTGGACGACTGCTTGGTTACTGACGTGACTTGTGTTTAGAGTATTGAAGTAATCCTGTGTGTAATTTTTGGTTAATTTTGATGGACAGGATTTTAAGATATGACCTTGTGAAACATAAGTTTCTTTTTTGGCTTAGTGTACATGCCTGCACAACGTTATCTTATGTTATTGAAAGCTTTCTTTTTGAGCCCAATATAGGTACAAATAACAATTCAGTCAACTGTTTTCGGACTTCTTTCTTTTTCTGCAGAGAATGAGACATGCGTGTTGAATATACTACGTCGAAACTATTGAAAGTCATCACTATCCATTAGATCAGTCTCAAATTGTGCGATGAAGTTTAAACAAATCGAACTCGCGTAACCCAGTTCACATTAATGGATAAATCTTTTCTTTGTAAGGGTCACGGCGCATGCTCACATATCGTCAATATAAGACATAATCAGATGGAGCATAGTTTACACGTGGACGTATTGTTTTTACAATTGCCTGGTTCAGTATAAGCTCTCGTCTTGAATTACACGAGCAAGCCTTTTCCGTTTGCACGGATACCACTTGAAAGCACTTTATGTCATCCTGCTTGCATTAATAGTGATTAAGAAGACGGCGCGACTCACATTAATGCTCTCGGCTCTAACTTGATAAAAGGGCGTATCTCATTTTTACTACACTAGCATGTTACATCCTTTAGCATTGGTCAATTTTCCAATGACCCTCACATTGTAAAAACTTGTAAAGACAGAAAAAAGGAAGATACTTTCTTTTGTTAAATGATGTGCCATATAGTTAGCCAATTAAGCTACAGCAAAAGATAGTAATATTGTTGTAGGCAATTTGTATGTTACAACCTTTTTTGCACGTGAGTAATATAGAAGGTTAGTCTTAACCATATCAAAAGAAAGTAAATTGCTAGTGAGGTAAATAGACGATACATCTCTTTATTATGTTAGGGCAGCTGAAACACTAACCTCATTGTGAGACCCAACAAGGGTTATCTGCGGAGTCACTTGATCAATATCAGTTTTGTTTGTACTCAAAAGAATTCATTTCTCAGTAAGAATCCAATTATGATGGCAAAAAATTAACAATATGGATTTCATTTCTGAACCGTTGTCAGCCTCGTGCAAAGTGAGTTAAACCAAGTAAACCAATGTGTAATATATTTCCGTATTCAAACTCTTTTAATATGTTCTTGAGAAAATAATAATAATTAATGTCACATGTTTCCTTTGTATGAAACATGCAAAAAGGCTTTAACCGGTTATTGAGAATCTGCTTTTAGAGACATATTATGGCGTACTATATTTCAAATTTAAGTACAACTCAAGGGTTGTTAACAGTCTTGAGATGCTAATACTGGAACAAAGTTCTCTAATGGGTTTAATGTCACATACCACTCCTTTTAAAGGTGGGTAACCTGATTGACAACCTCATCCCCTCACTTTACCCCATCAAAATGCTGATTTTGGTATCAGGTAAAAGCTCATATTTTTCTCATTAACATGCTGAAATTAGGCGTTCCAAATTGGTATATTTCCGGAGAAATCATAAAAAACTGTCGAATTAGTCTCAAATATGGTATACCATATTTTAGACTAGTTGAACAGTTTTTTGATCATATATTCGGAAATACACCGATTTGGAACTCCTAATTTCAATATGTTAATGAGAAAAATAGGATCTCTCATTTGATATCAATTTATTACATGATCATGATGATTGTCATTAATAAAAACACTGGACTACCAAAATCACGCTGTATAATATGTCGGTATTAATTCCATTAGGAATTAGTCACATTTACAAAAAACATTTACATGTTCTTTTTGAATGAGTGCTTGAAAGGGATGACATTTTATGTTATACGTAAGTTTTAACGAATTTGATTTTCCAAATATATCAGGTCACCTTCCTTTAAGTACAACTCAAGGGTTGTTACCAGTGGCGGCTGGTGGTATAATTTTTACTTGGTGCAAATTGGCGCGAAGCGCCTGCCGGAGCACTTGTGCGACGAAGGGGGGTGTCTGAGGGGGGATGTGCCCCCTCCGAAATTGAGAAATTTTTAAAAATGAAGTTAAAATGGTGTGATTTGAGCTACACTAGCCATGCTAGCTGGTATATTACTGTTTCAATAGCATTTTTATGATGCATGCATCAGCACACCAAAAATATATAGGGTGCAAAAAATGAAGTTCTTGCTTAGTGCTTAGTAGGTCTGCATGAGGTTACATTTATACAGTTTTTTGTTTGAACAATATTTTGACATAATTGTGGCACTGACTCACCCTGAATGATCACACACCATGACACTTCCATTAAACTTAATCCAAAAACCTTGAAACCACAATAACTTTCTAAACCACAGATATTCCATCTGTGAATAAACAAGCTGATGTCTATAGACTCCACAGAAACCTCAACTTTTTGACTATTGAGTGAGGAAATTATTCTTGACTCATAAGATATTGAACTGTGTTGAAGATTATGAAAAAGTGGAGCGAAACTATTTTCTGCACCAAGGTGTAGTGTAGGGGTCCCATAGAAGCTAATGGAAAAGCTTTTATAGTCATTGCACAGTGGGTTTATGTGGGAGAGATAGCAACTGGTGGAGCGAAACTGTGATCTGAACCATTTTGAGGTTGCCAGTTTACTTCTAATTATGCACTGGGCAGAAACTTATAAATCCCTATGATACATGGTTAAGACTCACAGAATAAGCTATAATTGCCATTTTTAGTGGAATTTGTAGGGTTTTATAGTTTTCATAAGTAACATGATGATTACATATATTGATCACACTATTTTTTGGAATTCTAGGGTGGTGCGCTGCACCACCATACCCATATCAAGATCCGCCACTGGTTGTTACCAGTCCTGAGATGCTAACACTGGAACAAAGTTCGCTAATGGGTTTGATGTCACATACCACTCCTTTTAAGTTTTCACGTGACTATCGGACTATTCTAAAGGTTACAGGTAGCAATGATGTATTGAGGTCCTGGGTTTAAGATCGCGCGTGCACATGCACGTGCGGGTGTTATTTGACAGTATTTGTTTTCGTACGTACCGTGGACATGGTACACCGGTACATGAACGCGTCACGTCGTAATAATGTGCTCCACCCTAAAGAGAATTTCAGCGTTTGGCTTCACTAGAATTGATTTACTAACCAAATGAAATAGCGCTTCAAAACTTCACTGTACTTTGATTACCACGATTACGTCACATACAATTATGACGTCATTTGTTCACGTACCGCGCACACGTACATGTTGGGATGTGGGTATGTAGGGGTGGGCGTCGGGAATGGGATCGAGCCCCAGACTCAGACTCATCCCTGAAACATGTAAAATGGTTTAGGACATTCCAAGTCTTTTGGCCAACCCAGCTGGCCACCTTGCTAACAGTATTCTATAACAGGCAATAGGTTAATATTCTTATATTCATGATATTTCACTGCATTTAAAGATGGCTATCACTTTGTATAGTGTCATTCTAAGTGATTTGTTTTTCAAACAAAAATATACTGCAGTTGTTGCAATAGACGTCATCAATTTGGAGGTCAATGCATATAAACGTAGTGTAATCATTAATAATCTAACCCTATACTGTTTTAATTGAGAAAGAAAATATTATTGTTTATTCCCGGGTTGCGTCTATTTAATTTCATCCTTCATCACTTATTCATTCTCGTTTGTGTGATTGTTTTGGTCTCCATAACAGGCGAATCTCTTACATACTTTGCAATTCAGAATAGGCTACTGTCTTAAAATGATACATGCTTTGTGTGATGTTTATATATGTCAGAGAGATCAGCAAAGAAATATAAAAAACTAAACAATATTTCATCAAATACTTAACGTTAATTACCTAAATTACTAGGCGTTTTTGTACTCTCTTGAATGCATCTTGTAATAACCATTATTAGATTTTGTCAGAAATTTGATCGAGCTTATATTTATTTTTAAGGGCTAAAGTTGTTTTTTTTAAACTTCCGTGGTCGTGCCTGTGCGTATCGCGTACACGAGCGTAAACGCAAAAGCAATAAACAATCACGCTGATTGGCTGATCAATGCACTTGACAACAAGCCGGCTGACCCATTGGTCTTCGGCGCGGCGCGTAGTAGGCGACCTTGTCACTTCTACGCGATCGCAATTCACCAGCGCGTACCCGGACCACGGAAGTTTAAAAAAAAAAACCTTTAAATTTTTGTCTTATTTACGCTCGATATCCACGTGTAAATGGTAAAACAGAAAAGGTACGGAACAGGTAAAAAACACTACTTTTATTACTGTAACCTTATGATGCATAATTAGCATTAATGTATAGGTTCAATTTTCAATGAAACAATGCTCTTTATTCGCAGATTGGTTTTAAGTATTATTTATATGAAGTATCGCAGGGTAGTGACTTAGTTCCACAGGTTTAATACCTGGTGCAATGGTGCAGCAAAACTGATAATTAGGTTTCATCGTTTACACATTACTCGTCAGTTTGGTATGTGTGTGGGGTGGCCGTATGTGTATGGTTTTTTTTGTATTAATTGGTTTTCTGAGTGATTGTAATCATATCGCCATAAATATTTGAAAATTATTTAATCTGAAATGATCTTGCTCCCTCTTGCCACAATAAACTGAAACAGAAATTATGACGTCTCCAAGAAAGCAATGGTCCTCCATTTAAATACAGGCTGAGTCAAAAAGAAGTAAACTCATGTTTGAGGAGCTGTAACTCGAGATCTATAAGGAATCTGCAAAAAATGAAAATACCACTGGAAAGAGCAAATTCTACACGTCTAAATAAACAAAAGAATTGTTGCAATTGCTCACAGCAAACTCAAGTTATACTCATTTGAATACAACCACCCATTTTTGTAGCTGCACACGGTTTCACTTCCCAAGTAGGGGCCTACCTATTATATTGATTGGTAAGGCGCGATATTCAAATGCAAATAAAGTTCTGTGGCAGGTGTGGTTTCGATCAATAATTCCTACATGTTAAAGGGCTCTTTTCAATATGAATTTTACCACATTGCACTACATTATAATAAAACGGGCCAAATGACAACAACACAATTTACCGCACGGGAGCGCACTTTTCCACCTTTCTGTCGACTAAGTATCATGAAACTAAGAGTCCCACTGAAGTTCGGCGTCTTTTTCGTCTCCAATTTCCTACAGCTAACCGGGTTTCATGTAAGGGAGCAGTATATAAGAATGTGAACAAGCTCAATGTGCATGGGACACTAAGGAACAGACAGCCGGAAGCTTCAGACAGACCGCGAACTGCTAGATCACAAGTGAACATTGCTAGAGTTAGACATGCGTTACAGCAAGACCAAAGATCAGCTCAATCCTTTACCCAACATTCCCCAATCAAGCTTCTGGCGGATCGTTCGTAAAGACTTTAATTGGTATCCCTACAAACTATAGTACCGTCATGGACTTTGTTGAATATTAATTAAAAGCAAAAGTTGTCTTTTCAACAATAAATCCTGTTAGCACTTTGCTGATTCGTCTAAATTGAAATGGATGAAAATCAATCAGCTGTGTGCAGCTACAAAAATGGGTGGTTATATTCAAATGAGTATAACTTGAGTTCTTTCCAGTGGTATTTTAATTTTTAGTAGATTCCTTGCAGATCTCGAGTTACAGCCCCTCAAACATGAGTTTACTTCTTTTTGACTCAGCCTGTAGCACTTGGTATCATAAATCCGGAAGTCCACACTGAGCACGCAATAAAGGTTGTGCATATGACGTATCATACCGTAAATATGGCGGACTACTCAAATGCATTCAACAAAAGCATGAATGCAATCTACCGCGACAGTTCGTCTCACACATAACAAATGCACTGCGATCAAATAAGTTGATGACAATGGACTGCACTGCGCCATGATTACGGTGAAGGACACCGGTTCAAATCCCTTGCTTGGAGCCCATTAATAATTTCATGCACAACCTCTATATGACTTTCTATTAACATTAATCATAAATTTGAAACAACCAGGTGCCGACCCATGTTCTATTTGTTCAAGGAATTGCTCTCTATCTACCGTATATCAAGTCTAGCTTTGACCGGATGTTGTTAAGGAAGCTTAAAGTAGGGATGACCAATGAACCATCAACTTGATTAGAACGCTCCCATAGACATGCAGGGAGCTCAACTGTGCACTGCTTGCACAGACATTTCTAAATTGATCTCATTCTTTTATTTTTCAATATTTTTCTGTAAAAATTGGGGAAGTGAATGCCAATTATATTTTGTAACTATCTTGCAAATTACAGCAACACAACTTATTTCATTTTTCTGTAAGTGCGAGTCAAAATTGGTCCATCGCCACAGTGCGTTTAATTGCCAGTGGCTGAGTTCAGCACTGCTCAAGAATGGCACAAAATATACATGTCAATAATTTCAGGTGAAAAACGTGGTCTACTGAGCTGTAATTTGGCAGCGTTGCCAGTAATACCTCTATCATAACCTCTGTAAAAAGGAAAAAAAATTGAACAAGTAGATCTCGAGTTACAAATTAAATCACCAGCTTCCCTTTAGAATTTCCATACTCCTTTCGAATCATGCTAAGAAGACACCTTTCTGAACATAAATGTGAAGTTTCGTGCTTATTCGATGTATTTTTCACCTGATTTCAACCCTAAGCATTTTCTTATATTTAGGCCTATACCATCTACAACTTGCTGCTGGCTATACCTTGTTTAGAACTTTCAAAAGAAGTACCTGAATGTGCAGACATAACTGTTTCAAAATAGCCCGCGAAAGTCATGCAGGTGACTCCGAGGTCATGCATTGAATTGGTTTGAATGAAGAATACTATGGGAACCAGCACCTTTTGTTAGAAGTCACACATGAGCATGATGAGTGAAGTGGATTTAACCTCTATTGTTGTGAATGAGTCAATGACCTTCAATGACACTGAAGATTTTGTTTGCATACACCTACTAATTGGTCATATTAAATGTGATTTTGTGCCATATCGGCCATCTTGGATGATTTTTGGCAAATGTTCTCTAAATGCATGATTTCAATGCCTCAGTTTGAAAAAATAATTTATGCCATTGACTAGTAAAGTGCCATTTCACAAGAAACCCCTTTGATACTTTCACAATATGCTTGTTTCATGTTTGCATATATGTTAAAATAAAGAAATATATAAAGGTAAATATATGCTTATGCCAATTTTGCTCCCAATTGCTATTTTTGGACCTTGTCATTTTATTTCGTTCCAATGACCGGTCAGAATGGGAAACTTTGAAAATTCATAATTCGAAAAGTTTTTGTCCGATTTTGACCATTTAACCACCAAAATACTTCTGTTGATGAGTTCTATCCAGAAAACAATCTTTTGTAGCAATAGGGGCAACATGAAATTTTGATGGTTATCCCTACTTAAAGGTATTTATTCCATGAACATCACTGAATAAGCATGTTGAAGTGAGGTCAATTGCCTGATTTCTTTCATTTCATCCGTGTATAAACCCTATGTCGGCGCTCTCTATAGTCCGGTGATCAAGTCCACAATTTGAAGGGGGAAAATCAGATTTATTATTTCAATATAGCAACATATCAATAGAGTTTGATGATTACAAACGATTCTAGTATTTGGTTTAGTAGTTCTATTGATATCTCTATGAAGGCTTTTGAAAAGAAAGAAAGAACAAAAAAAGATTATCGGGTTTTGTTTTAGTGCACATTTGTTTAGACCTATAACCATTCAGAATATACTACAAGTCTCCCAATAATATTGTCACTCGTCTGTGGCAATACCTGTATAAAGTGATGGTTAACCTGCACTTCCAGAATGAGTTCAAGTGGTGCATAGCTGAAATCGACTACTACTCGTAATTTAGTTTCGCCTTCCACTCCGTTTAACGTCAAATGTTGGGCATTTGATTTTCCCATTGATATTTATTGTCTGGGGAGGTTAGACAATGTTTAAGTGAATTACTTACGCTATACGGTCAGGATAACTCGGAGTAAGTCAAAGCGTTTATTTTTAGTGACAAAGTGTCGACAAAATAATTATATTCTTGCATTATAAAACGCTTAACATTTAACTAAAATCACTTAACATTTAACTATAAACATTTAACTGTGCACACACAAAGTATCCTTTGGTGATCGTTCCACGTAAATAAAAGCATATTTACATGGTAATATCATCCTTGTTAAGAAGACAATTATTATAGATAATCAAAGATTTCCGATGAGAAAGTACGTCAAACTAGTAGCATATTAAGTGAACAAAGCACAAAAGGCCTCCTTATACCTTTCCTCCTTGCATTTTTATTTCACTTAGAGAACTTTGAAATACGTATATTCTTTGAAATTATATATTCCTTGTAAGATTATAGAATTAGCACATAAAGAAATACGCTTGTATATTGGCCCTTACCAATTGAGAGCAACTACGATAGTAAAGTACCCTTTCCTAATCAAGGATTTCCTTTCCAAATACACTGCCTAAATCTTGTGTGTAAAGCTCTAGTTATTATCAATATTCAAAACAGACTCAGAGTCTCTTTCAATTGAAATTATCTTAATGTATCTACCATGATGTAAATGTTTTCTAAATTTAGCATAATAGGATTGATTTCTAGTTACATATGCCATATCAATGAGAAAGAGGTTTCATGGGTCGACGTCCTGGTCCCATTTGGCTGGTTTTCATTTTTTAACCCTTCATATGAGTAGTGCAGCACTGCAGATGACAATATTAAAATAGGTGGCATTTGTTTAAAAGTCACACTTTATGTTGACATAATTATGTTTAAAATATGTTTAGAGTGTACATTATAATGTATTGACACAAAATATATTGAATGTTGGCTCAGATATGTCCCATGTTATTTGGGAAAGAACATTTTGACTTTAATATACGTTAAAATGTCAAAGTCGCGCGTTTTCACATTAATATTCATATACCAAGTCTTGATTTGGTGAACAGTATTTGCCCTTTTTTTAACGTTATGCATTTTATATGATCCTTTTGCTTGTACCTTACACTTCAGAAAATAGCCTCGGGCTAGAAGGCAACAGATCCGTACATTACCGACAGCAGTGTTAGCGTGAATTACCTCTCTTGGGGTGGCTGAGAATCCTCACACTCCCGCGCGCGGGAAAAATACTGGTCCAAGGAAATCACCTGATTCTGATGTACGCTTCAATATTTGTAAGGGGCTATATCTAATGAATCATGGCACTTGTAATGTTTGTTCTTATTTCAATGCTGCTATAATTATAAATGTGTAACTAAAATGAACTTTCGGAGCTAATTTATCAAAAAAAGTTATTTTCTCACTTGAACAATGACTCGAGAATACCATAACAACGCGATGACGACTCTCGTCCGCGTCTCCTATAATAATATTCCACAATCTTACTTTTTAAGTTATCCTGCAGTCGATAATTGAAGACCTTCTGGAAAAGGGGGCAAGATGAGGGTACACCCACCTGCGCCCTCGTGACCTCCGCTAATAAAGAGGCCAAAGAAAGGGGGTGAACACTTAGTGTTTACTTGAAGTTATTCTGTGTACAGAAACAAGTCAACATAGGAATGTGTTTCATTGGCTTGTGAAGATTTCAACATGGGGGCTGAAAATTGAAAAATATTTGGTGGACCTAACTGGGGAGTCAGAAAAGTTTGCAAAATATAGGTCACAAACACCCATTTGCCCTCTATTGAACTTTTAACATAAGATTATACCTTATTTATCATCATAGACGAATTAACTATTTTATGAAATACTTAAAACTGATAATGGTATCTAGGTCACCCACACCGAGGAAAGTTGTTCTACATTTTCATTGACTTATATATTTAGCCTCTCAGTATGTTTTTAGCAAGCTCTAGCATATGTCCACAAGTAATATTAATCCATTTCGATTTTAATCTATGTATTTGATATATTAAATTTTATTTGGAACATACATGAAATTTCTTAACTTTAAGATATAAAGCCAAATATAAAATAAAGAAAATAAATCATGTAAGTTAATTTTTCCGTGTTCTGTGCACAACCAATAAAATATCTTTTGAGATACTTACCCATATGGGATCAGTGGGCAGTTTCTAGCCGTTTGTTGAGTGTTATTTTTGGTTCATGTTCGCACCACTCAAACCTCTTTGTAAAATTATCTTTTGAAGTGGTTGACTCGATGGCTTCATGTCCGAGACCAGTAAATCTGGATCTGTGCGTCAAATAATAGCGATGTGTTTTTGAAATACAACCTTTGAGCTGGGATGTTTCTTGCGACCGCAGAATGTACAAGCCAACTCAGTGGGCAAGAAATCGCTCCCTCATCGCTGGTGATTAAAGTATAAACTCATCCTAATGCTAGCCAAAATGTATAGCATTACACCCTTATGAAATTATCCTTACTTTAGAAAGGTAAAAGGAATTGACGACGAAGAATTTGAACTAAGGTTATTTACAGATCATGATAAATGACGTAGCGTTGTTTTTAACATCCTTCTTTTTCTCGTGTTCGTAATAGGTCGGGATTCTGGCATGTATAGTTTCTTGGTATATTCAGAACTACTGAGCCATATTTTGTAACATGGACTACGAAGGGGGGGGGTATTTTCAATTATAAACTTCACATACCGTTATATTTGAAACCAATGTATGACTATAGGTCTCCTTTATCCAATGATACCAAAATAAGTACAAACATGCCTCACATAATGCCGCTATGACGTCATAATGTGATGGCGCTCATGCAAATTTGGGAATTTCTGGCTATGTACAAAAGTATAGGGGAAATTGATTTTCACCGATTGTTTCCTCAATATAAAAGGAAATAACTATTTGAACCTAACTAAAAAGTAAAAAGTTAGTAGAATAATTTCACAGTAGGGAAATGAAAATCATTTATTTTACTGTAGCAGCCAATGGTGGGCCTCACCAACCCCCTCTATGGTTATACCCGGGTAAGGTCCTGGTGTAAAAATGGTATCACTTAAATGAGCGCAAAGGATGGATCTACGATTAGCTTAGGTCATTTGGGCGTAAACGCGTCCGTTTTTGTGTGACGTAGTTCTAGGGTTAATTGTATTCTTGTGATTTGTCATGCTAAGCTTTGTTTTCGTTTTCATTTAAATCTTCAGCTTATACCTGGTGTCATGGTTACAAAATGCTTAAAACAATGTTTCACACAAGTTTTAAAACGTTTTAATAACATTTTATTGTCCATGACATTCGTTATGTTAATACCTGACATATAAGACATTTAATTTGAAGCACTCAGACGCTTTCTACTTACAAACGCCTCCTGACATAATGATTGTGGAGACATCCTATTCTTTTGGGGATTGTAATCATTATTTGAAAAAGTATGGCGGCTTACAAGAGAGTCAGGGGACTAAAATGCTTGCAATGAAATGGAAGAGAAGAAGAAAGACAGAAGTGGGAGGAAGGAAAATACCAGAATGATACGGATGTGAATTCTGATAAGAAAAATGTCAGGTTTCCAAGTGGCGTAAAACAAGTCCGTCAGTTTCCTTATTTTTGTTTTTAAAATTCTTAGTTGTAGTATAGTAAAGGGCAACTTATGGATATATCAGGGCGTTCTTTATAGACTATGCACTTATTGGGTCACAGATCCTTTTGACAAAAAGAAAAGTCCGTAAAGATCAGTGCGATACTCACCATACTTTATGTCTGTGAGCTGTGTGTGTATTTTATATTATCGTGGTCATTACCATTTTTACCACGGTTCCAAGTTTAAGTTCAAAGCCAAAGTTTGTCTCATTTACATATTTTCAGTAGCCTTATATATATATATATATATATATATACGTGATAACATTGTATTTCATTATCAAGGCCACATGTTTTTACTTGTAAAATATCAACAGGTTCCCGATTTTTGACTCCAAGTTTGCTATTGATTAGTCACCCATATCAAAAAATGAGACCTTTCCGGATAACTTCCCGATAGTCACCGGGTAGACACCGGCAAATTTCACATGCAAATTAGGTAGGTAGCGGGTGACTACCCGATAAGATTTTGGGAAACCATAGTTACCTTTCAGGTAATAGGTACCGGATGACTACCCGATGACTTTTTTGGGAAACTAGCGGGTTTTTAACTACCCGATGACTTTTTTTGGGAAACTAGCGGGTTTTTAACTACCCGATGACTTTTTTTTGGGAACTAGCGGATAACTACCCGATAACTTTTCGGGCACCTAGCGGATAGCTTTTGGTGACGATATACCTGGTGACCTCTTTGGAGACTTCCTGTTGACCTTTTGGGGAATGCAGAAATACAAATTCATGAGTGTGCACAAATTTATTAGGCAATTTAGCTTATTAGTTGAATTGTATTTTTTGGAGAAATACAACTCTGCAGTCATGGCAGTTGAGCTAGTGCTATAGGTATTGTTATAAGAAACTTGAAAGTGTACAATTGTAATTGTATATTAAATATTGTACAAAAATATTCTTTTATACCTTTATAAGGTGCATACCTTTCAATTAATGTACAACCAAATTATGATATCAGCATATACATGTATTACAGTACCTGTGAGAGTAATGTGATATCACATCGCTGACACAGCCTATAACTTTTATATCAAATGTGTCATATATTAGGTACATATGTATAAAGACTGCAACAATATACAAATCATTTCATACACATTTTCTAACCTGCATTGTCATATGATATCAAGCATTCAATGCTTTATGATTCTTACAGCATGTTCCAGATTAATTAGTAAACATCTTGAAATGTCTTATATGTAAGTCCATACATTTTGGACCACACATAACTTGAATATTCTGCACAAAATATTCCAACTGCCAACAGCTAGCTACTCCATTTTGAAATAATTCAGTGACCTTTGACCATATACCCACCCACAATGCATTCTTAAGATGCTTTAGTCTATTTTCAAGGTCAAATTAAAAGCGGATAACCACCGGGTAACTCCTGCAAAGAATCTAAGTTTCTGGGAACCTTCTGGGTAACTCATTTGAAATATTTGAGTTTTTGGGAGACTTCCGGATGTCTACCCGAAAACTTTTGGATAACTTAATTAGGTATCCGCAAGGTATCCGCTAGCGGTCACTTTCGGATAACTCTGGAAAAGGTACCCGAAAGGTTTCTGATGACCACCGAATGGTCATCGGGTGGTCACTGGGAAACTTTTCTTTTTGCTACATGTATGGGCATGCATCGCTAATAAACACAAAGACATACCTTGAAATGGCTTGTTCGTAAATTCAGGGGATTCCCCCACCATCTTTCCCACTAGCATTGCCGCTTATATATCGCATGTAGACCAATTCTGCGTACTTTTTCAATCTTTTATTCTTCATTAGTAACCATGATAGTCAATAATCTTCGTGGGACCAGCACCTAAGAACAACGTCCTGGTAGGTGATGCAGCAGAGATTACGTGTACTGTTATGGATAGAACCGTCGAAGGACTTTTATGGAGAGGTATAGGCAAAAGTCCTGGAGTATCATGGAGTATTCAAGCAGGTGTGACAACGGAAGTTTTCCACCGTTTCCAGATCCTCAAAATCATGGTAAATACCATATTTCATATGAGTTGCAGAACGAGAAGGAAGTTCTGAAATTACGTATCACGGGTGTGACAAAAGCTGATGGAAATTATACATTCAGTTGCGTTTTTCGAAATCAAGAAAACAACATCGTGCAAATTGGATTATCGTCTGATCTTGTCGTTTGGACAAAGCCCCCCGATCCACTTCAGTGTTCTTTTGAAGGTAGTGGGAGTGCACAGGGAGTGCACATCGACTTCTAGGAACAGCCACAGTGAGGCAGAATCGTCAACCTATAGAAATTACGGCTCTTGATATCGGACGTGAATATCTATCTATGTAAAGCCTTCATTGCAGCCATTCCGGATGACTCTTACACTTGTAACATAATCCTGTACCTATGATATCTCTCGTACCAGATGAGCTCACCGTTATTGAGGGCAATAGTGTATCAGTTGTTTGCATCAATAGTGGCATATCAAATCCTGGCACCTTCTACCTGTGGTATATATAAACGATTTATTACTAGAGCAGAGTGACACAGTTACTAGTATACAAACTTCATCAGCATCTACGCTCATCTTAAGAGACCATCAACTTGTAGCCAACAACGCCAGAGTAACTTGTGAAGGCGTCATTCCTAACGACGCCCGAGTCAAATCAAGTGTGGCTGTTACCACAGAAGTATCTTTATGTAATATGTCGGGACATCCGCATATGTCAACACAGATTCTATAAACAGTAGTTGTTTTTGCTGTGATTGGTTGGAGTTTATTCATCACTGTTCTGATCTTCTTAATCTATAGCAGAAAAAGTAAACTTTTGTCGAAAGACTCTGAGGACAATAACCACAATCCAAAGAAAGCTTCTGATCATAATCGATGTCCTCAGAAACAAAACCGACGCATGACACCATTACCAGATAAACCTAAGTCACAGAATTCGTTCGATTATGATCCAAGGTATGCAAAGTCAATTGAGGTCCCAATGAGCGAGTCACAACACTCTGATGATCGATATGACGATACTGCAGCTAATTCAGTTGATCGTGAATGAAGTTTATATGAACGACCAATTGATGTCCAAATCAAACAGCAAGTTCAGCAACCCAATAATGGTTATATTATACCGTTAGGTGACGAGGACAGTGAACTTGAGGCTCAAATTAGGGAGCAACGATCTGATGATGGTTATGATGATACTGCGATTAATTCAGTTGATCGTGATCAAAGCAACAAAATATTGCATGAGGTCCAGATCGAGTACCAGTCTAATGATGACCCTATTATACATCAGTATTATAAGCTATTATACATGAAAGACTGACGTCACAGAACTGTACAACAATTGTAATTATGCAATGTCAAACGTTGACAAGTCGACGTCGATTTCACGTTGACGTACAAATCGTCGATCATCAACTTTGTTGAAATGTGGACATGGACTCAATCTTTTTTGGTTAACATATGGTCGAAAATGGTTGAAATGCGGTTGAAATTCGATCGATATCAGGTTGCAAATACGATACGGACGAATATCGACGTCGATATAACGTTGATTGGACGTCGATTTGATGCTGATGCAAATTTTCAAATCCACCATTATTTCAACCATCTGTTTAACGTTGATATATCAACTCTGTGCATTATCTTTTGAGAAACAGGTTCAATAACATATAATGGAAATGAACATTTATATCATTGGTTTCATTATTATGTTATTTATTACAGTAAAATATTTTCTTCTTCTTTTGCTTCATCACTTGTTGACCATGCTCGTACAATGCTTCGCTCTCCTTTGCTTCCTTCGTTTCCCTATATTCCTTTTTTACTTCTCTTATTCATGTCACATGGGACATTCAAAAGATTCTGCCTTGTGGTTTGTAGTGTATTAAAACCTTGTAAGATTAAGCTATTTTAAGTATTTTGAATTATTGATATACCGATATATCTTTCCCAGGTGTCTTCCTTTTAGATATTCGTGTGTTAAAAATATAATAATTGCTTTTCTGGACAGGTTTGACCAAATTTTATAACCATGGAAGATATCAGACGGATGCCAATTTACAAAGCACAGATATGAAGTTTGAGATTAAACTTTTTTATCCACATATAGTCATTTTTTTAACAGACATGTACGATGTAATTTTGCTATGAGCTTTCTCAAATCTCACCGTCTTTTTCTGACCCCTGCCTTTCTAAATACAATACATTAACTGTTACTAAATGATGTCATTTATTACTTTACGGATCAAAAGCTGCTTACGATAAGTTATTAAAGCGTCTTGCAGTCAAATCTTTGAAATATCAACAGCTGCTTTCGGCAATTAAACTTTAAACAGTGAAAAAATAAAAAGCAGTAAATTACATAATTGCTGCCGTGTTGCATATTCAATCGTGTTTGACTCCTTGTATAAGACATTTTTCTTTCTTTCTTTCTTTCTTTCTTTCTTTCTTTCTTTCTTTCTTTCTTTCTTTTTACGACAGCTTTTTTTAACCTTTTGGAGAGGTTTGTTTTCTGAAATGACGAACTAAAAATACGGGTCATAATAATAAGGTACTTTGATCAGATTTATCATGTATGATGACAAATGCATGGGGAAAGTTGTATGATATATTTAATACGTGATGAGTACGTGAATCAAAGTGGGTAACAGAAATTCCTGTCAAACGAGAACGAAGAATTACAAAGGACTGAAAAGTATAAGACACGATTTTATACATCCAATGCACACAGTCTCCATATTATACGCTATAGTATACATAGATTTAGATACCAACCTACACAACATCCGAACATAAACACACACGACTCGAGTCTACAACCCTCCAAATAAAATACACACCCATAAACATATACCCGTCCGTATATAAATTTAAAGAAAATACTCTGTCTTCTAATCCAGATCAATTGGTCCGCGATTGAGTATCACGAATCGTTATATATGATGTACAGTTAATATTCATATATTCTTTTATACATAGGTTGCCTCAGTTTTGCACAAAAAATATTTCATTGAAAACCTTGCCAATGGGCAATTTCTAAAAGCTTCCTTAGCCTGTATTAAATAAATTTTATTCTATATAAAACACTTTTAGAAACAATTTAATTTTGGCGTATTCTGCTGTGATATACAAATGGCAGGAGAATCAGCCCTATATATTAAGTTTGCTATTTCAAATTATGTAGTCTTGACCATTTGAATGAAAAGGAAGAAAGACGAAATGGTCATCGAGTTATACAAATAACTTTGTAGTCAGAAGAGGATATTACTTGTTTAGTGAAGCGTTCATATCTACGGTTTCCTTCTTCGCATTCTGAGTTTTATATTATAAGCGTCTGTCTATATTTCGCTATGTCATATCCCGGTTATTCTAAGCAATAACAAGTTCTGTCTCATGAACCACTGACTACTGATGACTGGGCATATTTGTATTCATGATAAACATCGGTAATTTCGAATTAAACTGAATGCGTTCTTCATGATTAATATTTAATTTATCAAAAATCAGCTATGGCATTGTCTACATAGTTACTAAAACCGGGACACCTATTTAAGACATGCTGCCTTTTTGTAACATTGTAATGTTAGAATATCGGATTTGCCGAATGGAAGTGTAGCCGAAAGACCTCGTTTTTATCAAACTTAAGAAATACATCAAAATATTAGGACCCAGTGTTGATATAGTACAGTGGATCTTAATTGTACCATAGTAGTCTAAGCTCCTGCATGTCAAGATCCTTGACATCCATACATTAGTCCAAACACGAATACTACCGTGAGAAGGTGTCCAGAATTGAACTTCTATTCTGTATTCGAAAATTTAATTTGTTAATAAACGAAAAGCTGCTGAAGTTATCAACAAAATTATACCAATTCGTAATAGTTACGGTACATACCTGTAGGTCACACACGGTGCATCGCTGATAAATTGTGTCTAACTCGATCATTCAATCACTTTCATCTTGTGTTTTTCAAGTTCCAATCCAAGCAACAATTGGGGTTCAAGTGTTTCCAATTCCAGCAGAAACTGGGTTCAAATGTTTTCCGTAATGTAATAAACTTTCACATAGCCGCGTATCGCTGGTATTGTCCGTATTGTTTGTGTTGAATTGACTAGTCTGTAAGATGAGGTGCAATTAGTGTTTCCCCTGGGGTGATCTTTGGTTTAGATTCGTCTTCTCCTTCAGTCGGATTTACAGTTTTCTTGATTAGTTCATCATATAACAACATGATGGAAACACCAGCGATATAGTGTAAAGGATGCGGCCCATCTTTTTATATTACACTTCTTGCGTAGCTATAGCATCTTTTGGTAATGTGTGAATAGAACGGTAGAAAATGTATAATTTGCAGTACATTTCCAACTTTCGTTACTATCAAGATGCCAAGAGAAACTTCTCTGTAATTCAGAGTTCAATTTTCTAAATATTCTTCTTCGAAGCATATGAATTGTGCTTAAATTAATGCTGAGCATTGATCTATGGATTATAACACTATGTGTGCAAATTCTTAATAGTTCTGAAGAATCCCCTAACCACCCCATTCACCCCCACCAATAAACACCCCATGCACTAACACACTACCAACCCTCTCACACCAACTCGACACACCTCCACTTACGCACCCCAGCCCATCCTTCCAAACATATGCAAACAAGCACAAATTCACCATGTTCACACAACCTTACGTCCACAAGCCCTGTAAGTATAATCACATGCATCACGCAATCATGATAGTAAAGCGAACTTTCCAATCTCGGGGTTCACAACTTCTAAAAATCTCTGTTGTCGACAAAATAGTCATGTAGTAGATTCAGCGCGCAATACATTACTTATTTCCATCATCATCATCATCATGACTGACGCCATATATTAAAGCAGTTCTGCAAAGCTTAGTTTTCGTCAATCATTTGTAATCATTCCCAGTGTGAATTATCACGTTAATATTATATAGGCTGTGGGTAGAAACACACCAACTACGCGGATGTTAGTCCATAAAACTGCAAAACAAAAATCAGCTAGTGCCATGTGACAGTCATATAACTTTTAAATTTTTCACAACCTAATGAAATCTTTATAAATGGCAGCCAGAAAACAATACAAATTCGTGCGATATGAGAACCATGTTTTCCATTATTTGTGCCCCTAAAGAATAAAAATTAAAATAGGATATAAATTTGATGCTGTAAGGAAGTTTTGCCTTCACTTTTTAAAGTAAGTGAAAACTTCCAAAATTGGAAAAAAATCAAAAACCAAATTTTACTTTGACCAATATTTACTTACAATTTTCCATCCAAAGAAAATTAATTAAAAGGAACACTGTTTCAATAGCTCGTCGGGATAAATCAACTTTTTGGGGGTATTTTGCAGTGCTTTTTAAAAGAACAAAATCAATAAATAAACTGAAGAGGCTGTTTGTGAAGGCCAACACCTGTATAAACGCGTACATGGCATTTGACTGCCTTTATTCCCGTGGAACCTGTAAAATGTGCCAAATGGTACATTCTGGATGGCGGAAATCACCGTCAAAATTAATCTGTCGTTGGGTCGTCTGCGAGTCCGTTTGAGCGCGAAAACAATGTGCAGGATTTTGTGAAATTTATGAAAAAGGGAAGAAAATGTTTGGAGACAAAATGGGTCATTCATAATGTTTCAAAAGATGTGTGGAAAATAGAGAATCAATGAATGTTTAATCATTCGTCTAAAAAAAAAGTTCAATTTAGCTGACGCAATCATTACACCAGGAGTAGTAGAGGCGTGTCATATATCCGCTTGTGCATGTAAGGTACAAAATAGGATGTATATAAGAAAACAAACAGCTGCCTGATATGAAATGCCTTACCTATCAGGACAAATGTGTCCTTTTAAGACGATAAGAGAGTAGCAGTTAATGTCCGGTCCAATACAGCTAGAGACCGGGGATTATTATTGTAGAGTGTTATGAAAATTACACGTGTCCAACTCCGGAGTAAAATATAATCTTGAATTTATCCTGCTTTAATTGACATACACGTAGGACAAAAATGTTTAGTGAGCTAGAATTTGACTAATCTGATAACAGATTTCAAATACATTTGACTAATGCGATAAAAGATTTCAAATAAATTTGGGCATTCCAAAATCCAGTGTCAGAGTTTACACAGGGACAAAATTGTTCTGATTTGGTTAAAACCTATTCTAATATATTCTTCTGGTCCTAACTTCCTAAGGATTTAGAAAATATAGTATGATAATTAGAAACGGTCGACTATTTTTATTTAGACCTTAGCAATACCATATACGTTTCGTTCGCATAAGACGGGTCAATACCCGAAATTAACCCGAAATCTTTTGTACCAGAAGCGAATACCACTAGGCAACACTCTCCTCTAAGTACCAACATCGGGGATTGAACCCGGAACTACATAAACCAGAGACACTAGTACTGTACCTGGTGAAGGCCTCTCCGCTCAAGATATTTGGTAAAATAATATAAGATCACTCACCCTATGTAATAAAGAACTGTTGATTAATTTAAATCACTTGTTCTTTTATACTTGACTACTCAAGTTAGGACAATCCTACACAGGACATCAACGGTTACCTTTAATTTAATTTTGTATAATGAGAGAACAATACTTCAATATGCAACCAAAATAGTTTAAATCGTGTAATAATACGTACCAGTTATCGTTGCCCGTGCCTCTATTTACTCTTTTAAAAATCTGCATCACAAATAAGAGGCAAATAATTGATACAGATGGGATTATACCGTAAGTATGGTAATTAGAGATATCAGATACCGCGAGAGAATATATCTCGAGTCGTAGCAAAGCGAATTTTAAATTTCAAATTTTTCGCTTTGCGATGTTGCAAAAACAAAACGTACTCATTCCGATTCGGCAGAAGTGTTGAACCCTTCGTCAATTTGGGATTGTTATTATTATAAAATAGCGTATGTTAAATTGCACGGTTAATATTCGTGCATTTTTCCTTGATATACATGTATGTTATGCTCTAAATGGCAGTCGATAATGGATGAGGCGTTCGCCTATGGTGTGAGAGGTTGCGGGTTCGTACCCTGGCTGTGGGTAGTACGCTCTTGTGGAAAAATTGAGTTACCTTGAAATACCCCTATACAAGGAACTTACGGTACTTCTAATTAAAACGATTTTAGAATATTGGAGTGACTGTCCGGTCCGCTCCATTTCAGTTTACAATATTATATATATATATCCGTAAAATCTTACAGTAAAAACAAAGATTAGCCTGTCCGTCAATATATGATACGTACCCTGTGTTCTAAAGATTTCAATTTCCACTTTTATTCAACCTAAAGCCCAAATTGATTCGTTATTGACTTAAAAGCTTGAAAACTGATGACAAGGAAAGAAATCAAGACCCGTATGTCCAATCATATTTGTAATATGATCTCGGGGATAAATCATTCACGATCTTTCTTTTGCAATTTGATCTCACTCTGTTCCAAGTAACTGGACGTTGTTTTGGGCTATAACAAATAAAATTCATACACCTCCTATTCGCTACTTGCACGGTTCCGCCATTATGCACTATGTGCGGGAGAGCCTCGAACTGGCAGCATACATGAATGGGAATTGAACTAGTCATAACGTTCTGTGTAAGGTTACATAATTCTTCCTTTCATGTATGCTGCCAGTTCGAGGCTCTCCCCGCACATAGTGCATAATGGCGGAACCGTGCAAGTAGCGAATGGAAGGTATGATCTACCTGATGTACCTGATTTCAAATGAAACAGCCCAATTAACCTATATAGGTTTTGAACATGGGATGCTGTACTGCAGAGGTTTGAATAACCAACAGCATCCTATACTTATTCTTATGCGATGTTCATTTGGTTGCACCTTATTCAAATGGATAGTTAGACAATGCAAAGTCAATGAACTAATGAACTAATTACATCATTACGAAGAACGACAAAGTTAAAAAATGCCCATTTTAGCAGTGGTGCTGGTACATTGGAATATCGCCCTGGTGCAACAACAGGTGTAAGGATCATATCATTAGTACGTTTAAATGTTATGCAGGGAAAACTGGCGCAGTACTTGTATTATTTTGGTGTGTAGAAATGTGCCGGCGCAGGAGTAGGGGTATTAAGATTATGTCACTGGTACTTCAAATGTTATCCAGTAGCTACAAGTGCAGTGATCGTACCTCTGTTGTATAGAAAAGTTGTGCAAGCGCAGTAAGGGAATTATGTAGAATTAGGGGTCCATTCATATAGTTTCCTCCACAACAAAAAATACCATCCTTGACCTACCTATGCCGTTCACTCCAACATGGGGTTGAGTGGTGGCATCTGTTTCACGATGGTCCTCCATTTCTGTCTGTTTATGGATTGGTGACTAGCCTCCACCACAGACTTCAGATCTATACAAAGTCCTTGTCCTTTCAATATTGCTCCAAAGAATGACACCATCACGTTACCCCCAAACTTCTGATCGATGCTCACATCCATGGATGTGAGCATCGATCAGAAGTTTGGGGTAACGTGATGGTGTCATTCTTTGGATGTGACCAAAGTAGCAGAGTCTTTTTTGAGTTACCCTATCAACAACAGATTACTCGATACCTAGGCGCTTCCAGATTGCTGTGTTACGGATTTTGTCCAGTCTTGTGCCACCCAGTATCTTCCTTAAACACATCATCTCAAAGACCAGGAGTCTGTCTTCATCGACTTTCTTCAGTGTCCAGGTCTCGGCTACGTAGAGCAATATTGAAAGGACAAGGACTTTGTATAGCTCTGTCTTGGTATGTGTTTGGATGTCCTTGAAATTCCATATGTTTTGAAGTTTCTGAACGGCCCCTATTGCTTTCCCTATTCTGAGTTTTATGTCATCTGTGCAGGATCCCTGTTGGCTGATTGTTCCTCCCAGGTAGGTGAACTTTTCAACCTGGACAAGTTGTTTCTTATCTATATTGATGTTGATTTGCTTTGGTACTCTGCTGATGACCTGGACTTCAGTTTTGGCTATGTTGATTTTTAATCCGAATATTGAACTGCTGTCGTGAACAAGATTGACAAGTGTTTGGAGGTCTTCTTCCTTCTCCGCATTAAGTGCAATATCATCAGCAAAGCGTAGGTTGGAGATGATCTGTCCTTGGACAGTAACTCCTTTGTTGCTTTCGTGAAGGGCGTATTGCATTACTAGTTCTAGCAAGATGTTAAATAGTTGTGGAGATATAACGCAGCCTTGACGCACTCCTACCAGTGTCTTGAACCAATCTGTTAGATCGCCATTTACTCTTACCGCACTTGTGGATTTCTGATATAGGGCCTTCAAAAGCCTTATGATTTTGCTGGAGAAGCCAAAGAAGCCGAGGGCCTTCCAAAGCCCTTCTTGCCACACAGAATCGAAGGCTTTCTCAAAATCGATGTAGCAGCAGTAAAGGTGTTTCTTCTTCTCAAGGTACTTTTCATTATCTGTCGAAGTGTGAAGAGCTGGTCGATGGTTGATCTCCCAGGTCTGAATCCTGCTTGTGATTCAGAAAGAATTTGCTCTGTTTTATTCATGATACGACTTTGGATGATGAGGGTTAAGACTTTACATGCGTGACTGAGAAGGCTGATCCCTCTGTAGTTGCCGCAATCCAGCTTATCTTTTTAGACTAAAACTACCCGTTTCTTATTATTTTTTTTAAGTTTTTCCATCGCTAATTATGAGAAAACGTTTACTTGCTCAGTCTATCGTGTTTGGACGCGCACGTACATCGCGTACATCACTCGCGCTTTGCGTAAATAACTCCCGAGTATACGTGCGTATATCCTACTCGCGAGCGTCCATCGGTTCTAGCGCGGCTTGTTTACGACCGGAACGTTGTTTATGCCCGCCTATCGACCAATCACGCATGCTGTTATATAGCGCGTATGTATGAATTATGGTCTTTTAAACTTAAAATTAGCTTATTGAGAGGATTAATTAAGCAGACCCGACAACATCACTTGCCAAAGATCGCTTTGCATGGAGAATCTTGTGGTTGCCTGCTCCGTAGCCGAAGAGAACAAAGCCTTATATATTGTAATTCATTGATGCACCTTTGATGTCTGAAAAATTGCAACAAAAACGACCCAGCCGAAAAGCTTTTTGAGGGGAAAGAAGGGAAATGATCCCTGCGAATTATCTTTCGCCCAGCATCTCGTGCGAGCTGTCGTTATACTCACCATAATAAAACTTTGCTGCCCACCATGATCAGGATTCATAGCCAAATATCCCATATAAAGCGGTTATGCCGATCGTATTCCAGCGGGGATAATAAACAGTCTAACGAGAGTAAAACAGCCCTGTTTTTTTCTTTTTATGTTTTCATTTTTTTTTGTCATTTATCTGATCTTATATATAACGTATGTTACCCATCACTGGTACATAAAATCATTTGATGGCTATAGATTTTGGTTCTCGTATTGACCCTCGACGTACTGGTCATATTGAATTTAGTACGAAACACGAGAAATAATTGATACATATCTTTCACATTAAGAGAGCCTGTTGGCTTTTTACAAGATGTATGTTCGTTATCATGGATAAGGAGGATGAGGAAGATGGAAAGAAGAAGAGAAAGTAGGAGAAATAAAAAGGAGAAGACGGGACTCCAAAGATGAAGATAAAAGACGAAAATGAGAATTGATAAACAGATGAAGGTTTCATAAGTTTCACTGTGTAACTGGAGCCAGTTCCTAAAATGCTTGTTATGTATTACATTATTGGGAGCAAATTTAAAAAAATGGCTCGTGAAAGTATGAATATATTATTCAATAGCTATATTTGTTAAAAGGATAACCAATGTTTAAACTCATATTCTCCATCATGAGGTTAATTTAAAGACTTCACTAGCACTGAAAGACAGGTGAATAAAGTACGCTATGAAGCAAGATTAAACTGACCATTCATGTCGGAAGCAGGTCTGTGATTTGCGGACATTTTGACATTTTGACACTTTGTTCAGTTAATGTCATGGGATTAGATGTTGTCAATTCAAATGTCACGTTATATTAATATGTAATCCGTAACATCCAGTGCATTTCTGGGGAAATATTCTATGAAAAAAACCGGTAGTGACTGACCAGTGTCAATCATTATAACAAAGTTCTTAGAAAGGTGTTTCAATTCCAATTATCTTACTTTCGATAAAACTGGTTTTTATTATAATCCATCTTTTCTTTCTGTTATTTGTTTCTGTTCAATATCTTAGACCATGATAAAGTTGCAATTGAAAAAAAAAATTATATAGGTCTCTCTTATATATGCACACCTCACATACACCCTCGGGCCACACACCCAACTTACACACCAACATTTTGACCTAGACACTACCCATCCACCCTCACACACACCCCCACCCCCACCACAAATACAAATGTTCACAATTTTGCCACATTTTGTTCAACTATAAATAATATGATCATAATAAAGATATGGGAACCAATATCAGCGTGTCTCTCTTTACTTTACTTTGAAAACGTAACATGTTTGGCATTTATTGAGAATAGAGGGCGAAAGTATGTAATAAATAACGGTACTTTTATTAAAGGCTGTATACGTCTGCAGACACGATTTGTAGAGCATACTGAAAAGTATTACCATTTTACTCCGCTTACACGGAGCAAATAATATTAACAACGTTAACAACTGTATACAATCCGAATTTTTGTCAGCGTTTGATTTCAAGGCACAGACTGGGATTTCGAGGCACGGACAGAAGCTTATCATTCTTTTAACACACATCCACGACATATTAAAGTGCAAGCCTTACAATAGTAATAGTGATACCAGAATAACACTTTTTCATATTTGCTTAGACCTAATAGCCACGCACGATATAGTATCTTGAGTCTCCAAATAATATTGTCACTCGTCCATGGCAAGATGCTGGTTTACCTGTAGATTCTACTCGTAACTTAGTTTACTTTCGCATTCCACTCCGTTTAACGTCAAATTTTGGGCATTTGATTTTCCCATTGAAATTTATTGTCTGGGGAGGTTAAACAATGTTTAACTGAATTACTTACGCAATACGGTCGGGGGGTAACTCGAAGTAAGTCAAAGCGTTTATTTTTAGTGACAATGTGTCGGAAAAAATAATTATATTGTTGCATTATAATTATATAATATAAATCGCAGAATATACTCACTCAACTTGTATAATTGTATACGGAATGTCAGTGAACCTACGTCGAGTGTTTTGAGTGGAGCGGAGAAGAGTGGAGAAGACTTTGTCTCTGTTTGGAATATTTCAAACAATCTTTTTAAAAGGTATTTTAAATAATTCATTTGATTTTACAGCTACTGCAAAATGCAAATTTCGATTCATTTGTTGTTTATTTGATAAGTTCAATAGAGGTGGGATGTATACGTGTTTAATAGGTGGAAAATCGTTATTGTAATTGATGGAATTGGGAGGCTAGACATTTAACTGGGCACTGCACACAAAGAATCTTTTCGTGATCGTTCCACATAAATAAAAGGCACATTTACATGATAATAGAATCCTTGTTAAGAAGATAATTATGAAGTCAAAGATTTCCGATGAGAAAGATACGTCAAACTAGTAGGATGTTAAGTGGACAGATCACAAAAGGTCACCTTAAACCTCTCCTCCTTGCATTTTTATTTCACTAAGAGAACTTTAAGATATATTGCTTGAAATTATATATTCCTTATAAGATTATAGAATTAGCATATAAAGAAATACGCTTGTATATTGGCCCTTACCGATTGAAAGCAACTACGATAGTAAAGTACTCTTTCCTAATCAAGGATTTCCTTTCCAAATACACTGTCTAAATCTTGTCTGTAGAGATCTAGTTATTATCAATATTCAAAACAGACTCAAAGTCTCTTTCAATTAAAATTATCTTAATATATCTACCATGATGCGAATGTTTTCTAAATTAGCATAATAGGATTGATTTCTAGTTACATATGCCATAGCAATGAGATAGAGGTTTCATGGGTCGACGTCTTGGTCCCATTTGGCTGGTTCTCATTTTTAACCCTTCATATGAGTAGTGCATTATTATGATGGGTATGAACGTTTGGACAGTATTTATTGTGGGACATTAGAGCACATCAGATATATCGAATCTTTGAAATTCGCAATGTAATACACATTTTATGGCAAATGATTAAAAATTGATATTTTTGATATTTAACAGTACTCGAAGTAAACTTTATAAATCTAATGATTTATACTCAAAGTGTATGTAGGTGGGATGAAAAGCCGACGATCAATCGAACATTTTGACCTTTCGTATTGAAGATATGGATTTTTTCCCCCAAAAGACCTAAAAAAAAAAAAAAAAAAATCCATATCTTCAATATGAAAGGTCAAAATTTTCAATTGATCGTCGGCTTTTCCGCCTAGCTACATACACTTTAAGAATATAATTATTATTAGATTTACAAAATTTACTTCGAGGACTGTTAAATATCAAAAATAACAAAAATATCCAATTTTAATAATTTGTCATAAAATTTGTATTACATCGTGAATTTCAAAAAATGAAAATTATTTGATATCAGAAAGACATTCTTCGTATTCAGAATGCAATTCGATATTTCTGATGTGTTCTCATGTGCCACAAAAAATACTGTCGAAACGCTCAAAACGCTCATTCCAGATCCCTTAAATGGGTGGTAGTTGTTTAAAAGTCACACTTTAAGTTGACATAATTTTCAACAACTCTTCCTATACCTTTTGTACAGGAGCCAACCGTTGTTAATCCGTGATGAATCCACATTTTTATTGTAGCGTATACGCGAACGCGAGCGAGAATATGCGTTACGCGAGAGCGCGTAAAATTCGTCATGCCTGGAACCTTTGTGCGTATGCATGCTTACAAGTTAAATTCAGTATTTTTCAGGTAGCGGCTAAACATTGCCGTTTTATTCTGTAGTTTTATTGCTGATATCAACATAGAAATCATCGAAGTTTTTTGTAACATTGCGTTTGGCACAATACACCACTAGGATGACCAAAACGATACAAAAGAAGGATGTTCTATTGCAAGTACAGAATTGGTTATTGACTGAGTTATGATTATTCCATCCTGATCATGATTTATCAAGGTATTGTCAATGCACCAGTTGTAGGTGATGTCATTGGTCGTTGTCCCAGTATTGGTGCAGGTAATTGATATACTTGTGATAACTAAAGCATCTGGTGTTATGGTGATTACTGACATGGGGTTGTATGGAATTAGACTACAGGATAGAGATTCGTCCAAAGTGCCAGCGACTGTAGCTATGCAGATGAATTCGCGCCCGTGATCCTTTACACCGGCATTAAATATGTAATTGACTTGAGGTTCGTCATTTGTACTGGTCTTTAACATTAAGCGTTTACAGTAGGTATACTCATACTTCCCTGGATACTGCATTGTGGTAGCATACCAGGATTTGTCCAAACAGTAAGTTCTGACCATATTCCTATTGCAACAAAACTCGCTTCATCAGTCTTATAGACGCAATTGAATTTATAACGGCCGTCGTTTCTGGTCACATTAACAATACGCAAAATAAACATTTCTGTATCGCCTTCCAAAGCGTATGAAGTATAATACTTTCCATAAATCATGGGATCCAAGAAACGTGGGAATATCTCCTTCGTAAATTGCGCATCTTCAATAAAACCTATACCAGTATCTATTTCCACACCTTGCCAATAAATTGTCTCATCATTTCTACCAGTAACATTACATATTAACTCTGCCGTGCCACCTTCAGTTACATTGATTACAGGTGAAGGTTGTAATGTCCCAGTCAGCCTACCATTTGCTTCATTCCATATTTGACAAAAATATGAAAGAGCTATGATTCGTTTGACAAAGGCTAACATCTTAAAAGCCATTGCAGTTCGTGGTTGTAGCAAAGGAAAAAGTATAGTCCACCCGTTGCCAAATGAACACGGAAATACATACAAAATTGGTTATTCTGAATTACGTATTAAACCAGGTAAAAGTCCCGGAAAAGTACCTTTAATTTGTTCTATTGTGAATTCACTCAACTGTGTATATGTTGACCTTGTGATGATCTGTTCAATTACAAATTATGTTTAGGCTGAAAATATTACTTTCATTGTCTACGTACACTGTACAGGCATATGAATATATTTAATGTAACGATGCTTAAAACAAAATGTTTTCTTCAATAAATTAGACAGAGAGGGATGTGAAGCGTATTTAGATGATTTGATTGTTTACAGTCAAACTTGGGAACAACACATGGAACAATTCCAACAATTGTTTAAGAAGCTATCTGAAGTACAATTGACAGTTAATCAGGTAAAAAGTGAGTTTTTCCATGCCACAGTCACATACTTAGGATATCTTACAGGTCAAAGTCAGGTGAAACATATCAAAGCCAAAGTTGAAGCAATTGAATACATGAATCCAAAACCCACCCAATGCCCAAGTCCATGGGAAGTGATTTTGAGAAAAAAACCTGTGTATCATTTTAATTCCTTCAGTTAGATTTACCTGGTCAATATGGTAAGTTGTACGTGCAAATGGGTGGGTTAAACTGTATTAGGTATTTTAAATTCTGGACTTGGGTGGTTTTTTGAATCATATACAAAGACAATAATGTTGGAATGATATTACCACTAGTAAGATAATACAAAATAAAGCACACAGTTATGTATAATGTTGATAAGCATTCTGGCATGTAATACAAACCACAGACTTTCCTTGATTAGAACCATTTTTTTCTTCAAAAGTCACTCTCCAGCAATGAAGATGTTACAAGTGGACTTTGGTTGATTCTTTCATACATGCTACTTTTCACATGCTCAATAGACACAGAGGATGGATTTGAGTTGTTCTTTCAAACATATGACAGGCCTATGTATAGCAACACTTTCCCATGCTTAACTCAATTTGGCCAAAGTATGGACTTGGGTGGCTTTTGTATTCATATATTCAATTGAGCAATATACCCCACACCTGTAGCACTCATAAGTTCACCAGTACTTACTGCACCTGATTTTCAGAAGCAGTTCAAGTTGACTGTTGATGCCAGTGACATAGGCTGTAGAGGTGTTGTGATGCAAGTGGATGAAGATCACCCTATATGTTACTTTTCACGGAAGTTCAACAAGCACCAGAGAAATTACTCCACTTCTGTGCTTGTATTCACATATCACAATCCCCTCACCTTCATCAACAGGATGCAAAACACAAAGATTGGTAAGGTGGAGTTCAACCTTGCAAGAGTTCCATCTGGACATCAAATATATTATGGGAAAAGACAATGTAATGGCTGATGCCCTGTCCAGAATTGCATATACTGACAAACAAAAATTCCTTTAAAAATGGAACCTGTGTGTGACAAGTAGTCACTGTGTATGTTGAGTAAAATACTCTCAGTTGATAATAGTTTGGAGTTGATGTAAAGGAAGAAAACATTTAAGAAGTTTTCATTACATTCAAACTTTCAAAGGGGGGGGGGTGATGTAGTAATTTTATTTGATTATTTATCTTTATTTACAATTTAGAGTTATTTCATGAGTGATAATAGTTTTGAGAATTCCCTCTCATGCATCAAGTTGATCATGTCTAATTTTGGATTGCGGGGAATCCCCAACATTGTAAAGTGAATATGACATCATGTTAGGAAAAACCCACAGGAAGTAATGTAATGTGAAAGGTTAATGTTTATAATTGTTCTTGCGAATTTTCCAGGTTACATCACTAATAATCACTGAAAATATCAATTGGCTATTAATATAATGGGATTTTCCAGTGTTTGGGATATAAGCCATGTAAACACAATTCTACACAGTACAGTGTTGTTTTCCGCTAGTAATAGTGTGCTTACAGTCCATTTGCCTTCGAAGTAAAGGAAATTGCGAACCAGACATAGCTAATGTAGACAATGTACTACTATCCAGTGATATCGGAGAAGATCTTGAATACGTCAAAGTGCCTAACTCTTCCAAGAAAGGAATATATTGTATTCTTCTGTCTGGTTTATGAAACAACTGTCAATGTACTTGAAAACAGGGGGACAACTGCTGAATGTAGGCCTTTAGAAATTGTGTGGAAGGTAAAAATTGCACCATTTTGGAGACAGACTGTGCGAGGATTTTATGCAAAGGATATAGAAGTCTTCAGTGGACTTCGCTGAACTTCACATGACAAGTGAATCAGGATATACATCAAGAACATTGCGACAATATACTTTACAATCAACAGCAAGAAGAAGGCTGCTGGATAAATAAGTTTGTTAAAGAGTGTATATGTATGATTGATTGTATATATGTGTTTATGTTGACTCACTTAAGTATTGTTAAACCATACTTTCCTTTTGATTAAAAGACTTAGATATTGTTAATTAAATTAATCAGTGTGTCTTGTTGTGCATTCTGAAGTGAATTTTGGAAAAGGGTGTTTTGACCTTGAGTCATATTAGCGACTCGTAACAATATGTGAAACCTTCATAGCAGCCACTCCGGATGACTCTTACACATGTAACATAATCCCGTACAACCATGTGCCTACGTTATTGAGGGTAGTGTATCAGTTGTTTGCATCAATAGTGGCATATCAACTCCTGACACCTTCTACCTGTGGTATATAAACGACTTATTACTAGAGCAGAGTGACACAGTTACTAGTATACAAACTTCATCAGAATCTACGCTCATCTTGAGAGACCATCCACTTGTAGACAACAGAGTAACTTGTGAAGGTGTCATTCCTAACGTCGCCCGAGCCAAATAAAGTGTGGCTGTTACCATAGAAGAATCTATATGTAATATGTATGTTGGTGTTTATCCATCACTGTTCTTATCTTCTTAATCTATAGCAGAAAAACTAAACTTTTGTCGAAAGACTCTGAGGACAATGATCATAATTCAAAGAAAGCTTCTGATTATAATCGATGTCCTCAAATACAAAACCAACGCCTGACACCGTTACCAGATGAACCTAAGTCACATAATTCGTTCGATTATGATCCACGGTATGCAAAGTCATCTGAGGTCCCAATGAGCGAGTCACAATAAGCTGATAATGGACATGACGATACTGCAGCTAATGCAGTTGGTCGTGATGAACGACCAATTGATGTCCAAATCAAACAGGAAGTTCAACAACCCAATAATGGTTATATTATACCGTTAGGCGATGAGAACAATGGACTTGAGGCCCAAATTAGGGAGCAACGATCTGATGGTGGCTATGACGATACTGCGATTAATTCAGTTGATCGTGATCAAAGCAATGACATATTGCATGAGGTCCTGATCGAGTACCAGCCTAATGATGGTCCTATTATACATCAGTATTTATACATGAAAGACTGACGTCACAGAACTGTACAACAATTGTAATTATGCAATGTTAAACAGTTTTTATGATCAATCAAATGTTGACAAGTCAACGTCGATTTCACGTTGACGTACAAATCGTCGATCATCAACTTTGTTGAAATGTGTTGAAACATGTCCCAACTCAACATGGACCCATTTTTTTGGTTCATTATGGTTGAAATGCGGTTGAAATTCGATCGATATCAGGTTGCAATACGATACGGGCGAACATCGACGTCGACATAACGTTGATTGAACGTCGATTTGATGCTGATGCAAATTTTCAAATCCGCCATTATTTCAACCATCGATTTAACGTTGATATATCAACTCTGTGCCTTATCTTTTGAAAGGCAGATTAAACGATGTATACTGGAAATGAACATTTATATCATTGGTTTAATTATAATGGTATTTATTATAGTAAAATATTTTCTTCTTCTTTTGCTTCCTCATTTGTTTCGCTCTCCTTTGCTTTCTCCGTTTCCCTATATTCCTTTTTTACTTCTCTTATTCATCATGTTCATGTCACATGGGACATTCAAAAGATTCTGCGTTGTGGTTTGTTGTGTATTAAAACCTTGGAAGATTAGGCTATTTTAAGTATTTTGATTTATTAATATACCGATATCTTCCCCAGGTGTCTTCCTTTTAGATATTTGTGTATTACAAATATAATAATTGCTTTTCTGGACAGGTTTGACCAAATTTTATAACCATGGAAGATACCAGACGGATACCAATTTACAAAACAGAGATATGAAGGTTGAGATAATCATTAAATTGTTTCTAGTCAGTTTTTTATCAGACATGTACGATGTAATTTTGCTATGAGCTTTCTCAAATCTCACCGTCTTTTTCTGACCCCTGCCTTTCTAAATACAATACATTAACTGTTACTAAATGATGTCATTTATTACTTTACGGATCAAAAGCTGCTTACGATAAGTTATTAAAGCGTCTTGCAGTCAAATCTTTGAAATATCAACAGCTGCTTTCGGCAATTAAACTTTAAACAGTGAAAAAATAAAAAGCAGTAAATTACATAATTGCTGCTTTGCTGCATATTCAATAGTGTTTGACAACTTGTATTAGACATATCTTTCTTTTTTCCCCTTCTTTCTTTCTTTTGTCAAAAATACCGCACCTTAGGTGACGTAGTTGGGATTTTTGTCGGGATGGGGCATTCCATGTTTACCCTTATAAGAAATATCACACCTATTTTATTGTTCCCCTATGCACCCGGCAGCTACGCCACCTTTTCTGCCTAGTTCATCACAATACATACATTACAATCGTGTACAAATCATAATTTTGCACAAGAAGATTCAGCCAGAGTTTACTCTTCCATAGATTGAACATATACTATTACACCCCACAATAAGCGATCAACAACACATGACAACAACATTTTTAAATAGAAAGCTTTGTGAGATGAGAGGTTTGAAGAACTAAAAATGCATGTCACAATATAAGGCACTTTGATAAGATATACCACGTATGATGACAAATCGTTATAAATATATGATGCACAGTTAATATTCATATATCCTTTTATACATAGGATGCTTCAGTCTTGTTCAGAAATAATTTTATTGAAAACCCTGCAACTTGGCTAAAAGGTAATCAGGCTTCCTTAACCTGCATTAAATAAATTTTATTCTATATAATTATATAAACACTGTTAGAAACAATTTAATTTTGGCGTATTCTGCTGTGATATACGGTACATCTACACATACAAATGGCAGGAGAATCAGCCCTATATATTAAGTTGTGCTATTTCAAATTATGGAGTCTTGACCATTTGAATGAAAAGGAAGAAAGACGAAATGGTCATCGAGTTATACAAATAAGTTTGTAGTCAGAAGAGGATATTACTTGTTTAGTGAAGCGTTCATATCTACGATTTCCTTCTTCGCATTCAGATTTTTATATTATGAGCGTCTATCTATATTTCGCTATGTCATATCCCGATTATTCTGAGCAATAACAAGTTCTATCTCATGAACCACTTACTATTGACTGGGCATATTTGTACTCATGATAAACATCGGTAATTTCGAATTAAACTGAATGCGTTCTTCATGATTAATATTTAATTTATCAAAAATCAGCTATGGCATTGTCTACATGGTTACTGAAACCGGTACACTTATTTAATACATGCTGCCTTTTTGTAGCATTACAATGTTATAATATCGGATTTGCCGAATGGTAGTGTAACCGAAAGGCCTCCTTTTTATCAAACTTAAGAAAAACATCACAATATAAGGACCCAGCGTTGATATAGTACAGTGGATCTTAATTGCCCCTTACTAGTCTAAACTCCTGCATGTTAAGATCCTTGACATCCATATATTAGTCCATACACGAATGCTACCGTGAGAAGAATTCCAGAATTGAACTTCTATTCTGTATTCGAAAATTTAATTTGTTAATAAACGAAAAGCTGCTGAAGTTATCAACAAAATTATACCAATTCTTAATAGTTACGGTACATACCTGTAGTTCACGCAAGGTGCACCGCTGATTAAAATGTGTCTAACTCGCCCATTCAATCACTTTCATCTTGTCTTTTTCAAGTTCCAATCCAAGCAACAATTTGGGTTCAAGTGTTTCCAATTCCAGCAGAAACTGGGTTCGAATGTTTTCCGTAATGTAATAAACTTTCACACAGCCGCGTATAGCTGGTATTGTCCGTATTGTTTGTCTTGAATTGACTAGTCAGTAAGATGAGGTGCAATTAGTGTTCCCCCTAGGGTGATCTTTGGTTTAGATTCGTCTTCTCCTTCAGTCGGATTTACAGTTTTCTTGATTAGTTCATCATATAACAACATGATGGAAGCACCATCGATATAGTGTAAAGGATGCGGTCCATCGTTTTTGTCTCACTTCTTGCGTAGCTATAGCAGCTTTTGGTAATGTGTGAATAGAACGGTAGAAAATGCATAATTTGCAGTACATTTCCAACTTTCGTTACTATCAAGATGCCAAGAGAAACTTCTCTGTAATTCGGATTTCAATTTTATAAATATTCTTCTTCGAAGCATATGAATTGTGCTCAAATTAATGCTGAGCAATGATCTATGGAGCTGGCATTATTTACTTTCATAATCATTATAACACTATGTGTGCAAATTCTTAATAGTTCTGCAGAATCACCTAACCACCCCATTCACCCCCACCCATCCACCAATAAACACACCATGCACTAACACACTACCAACCCACCCCCACCAACTCGACACACCTCCACTTACGCACCCCAGCCCATCCTACCAAACATATGCAAACAAGCACAAATTCACCATGTTCACACCACCTTACGTCCACAAGCCCTTTAGTATAATCACATGCATCACGCAATCATGATAGTAAAGCGAACTTTCCAATCTCGGGGTTCACAACTTCTAAAAATCTCTGTTGTCGACAAAATAGTCATGTAGTAGATTCAGCGCGCAATACATTACTTATTTCCATCATCATCATCATCATGACTGACGCCATATATTAAAGCAGTTCTGCAAAGCTTAGTTTTCGTCAATCATTTGTAATCATTCCCAGTGTGAATTATCACGTTAATATTATAAAGGCTGTGGGTAGAAACACACCAACTACGCGGATGTTAGCCCATAAAACTGCAAAACAAAAATCAGCTAGTGCCATGTGATAGTCATATAACTTTTAAATTTTTCACAACCTAATGAAATCTTTATAAATGGCAGCCAGAAACTAATACAAATTCGTGCGATATGAGAACCATGTATTCCATTATTTGTGCCCCTAAAGAATAAAAATTCAAATAGGATATAAATTTGATGCTGTAAGGAAGTTTTCCCTTCACTTTTTAAAGTAAGTGAAAACTTCCAAAAATTGGAAAAAAATCATATATCAAATTTTACTTTGACCAATATTTACTTACAATTTTCCATCCAAAGAAAATTAATTAAAAGGAACACTGTTTCAATAGCTCAATAACTATTTGGGGGGGGTATTTTGCAGTGCTTTTAAAAGAACAAAATCAATAAATAAACTGAAGAGGCTGTTTGTGAAGGCCAACACCTGTATAAACGCGTACATGGCATTTTACTGCCTTTATTCCCATAGAACCTGTAAAATGTGCCAAATGGTACATTCTGGATGGCGGAAATCACCGTCAAAATTAATCTGTCGTTGGGTCGTCTGCAAGTCCGTTTGAGCGCGAAAACAATATGCAGGTTTTTATGAAATTTATGAAAAAGGGAAGCAAATGATTGGAGACAAAATGGGTAAAATGGTCAAAAATTCATTATGTTTCAAAAGATGTGTCGAAAATAGAGAATCAATGAATGTTTAATCATTCGTCTAAGAAAAAAGTTCAATTTAGCTGACGCAATCGTTACATCAGGTGTATAAGAGGCGTGTCATATATCAGCTTGTGCATGTAAGGTACAAAATAGGAGGCATATAAGAAAACAAACAGCTGCCGGATATGAAATGCCTTACCTATCAGGACAAATTATGTCCTTTTAAGACTGAAGATGGCTTAATATTTACCCAATGATAAGAGAGTAGTAGTTAATGTCCGGTCCAATACAGCTGGAGACCGGGGATTATTATTGCAGAGTGTTATATTTATGATAATTACACGAGTCCAACTCCGAAGTAAAATAGAATCTTGAATTTATCCTCCTTTAATTGACATACACGTAGGACAAAAATGTTTAGTAGGCTAGAATTTGACTAATCTGATAAAATATTTCAAATACATTTGACTAATGTGATAAAAGATTTGAAATAAATTTGGACATCCCAAAAATCCAGTGTCAGAGTTTACACAGAGACAAAATTGTTCTGATTTGGTTAAAACCTATTCTATTATACCGTATTCTTCTGGTCCTAAGAATTTAGAAAATATAGTATGATAATTAAAAACGGTCTCAAAATATTTGACTACTTTTATTTAGACCTAAATAAGTACTAGTTTGCAATACCAAAGACGTTTCGTTCGAATAACTCGGGTCAATACCCGAATTTAACCTAAAATCTTTAGTACCAGAAGCGAGTACCACTAGGCAACACTCTCTTCTAAGTACCACCATCGGGGATTGAACCCGGAACTACATAAACCAGAGACACTACTCTACCTGGTGACGGGCTCTCCGCTCAAGATATTTGGTAAGATAATATAAGATCACTCACCCAAAGAGACAATAAAGACCTGTTGATTAATTTAAATCACTTGTTCTTTACTTGACTACTCTTAATATAAGGACAATCCTACACAGGACATCATAGGTTTCCTCTAAATTTAACTTTGTATAATGAGAGAACAATACTTCAATATGCAACCAAAATAGTTTAAATCGTGTAATAATACGTACCAGTTATCGTTGCCCATGCCTCTATTTACTCTTTTAAAATCTGCATCACAAATAAGAGGCAAATAATTGATACAGATGGGATTATACCGTAAGTATGGTAATTAGGGATATCAGATACCGCGAGAGAATATATCTAGAGTCGTAGCAAAGCGAATTTACAATTCAAATTGTTCGCTTTGCGAAGTTGCAAAAACAAAACGTACTCATTCCGATTCGGCAGAAGTGTTGAACCCTTCGTCAATTTGGGATTGTTATTATTATAAAATAGCGTATGTTAAATTGCACGGTTAATATTCGTGCATTTTTTCCTTGATATACATGTATGTTATGCTCTAAATGGCAGTCGATAATGGATGAGGCGTTCGCCTATGGTGTGAGAGGTTGCGGGTTCGTACCCTGGCTGTGGGTAGTACGCTCTTGTGGAAAAATTGAGTTACCTTGAAATTCCCCTATACAAGGAACTTACGGTACTTCTAATTAAAACGATTTTAGAATATTGGAGTGACTGTCCTGTCCGCTCCATTTCAGTTTACAATATTATATATATCCGTAAAATCTTACAGTAAAAACAAAGATTAGCCTGTCCGTCAATATATGATACGTACCTGTGTTCTAAAGATTTCAATTTCCACTTTTATTCAACCTAAAGCCCAAATTGATTCGTTATTGACTTAAAAGCTTGAAAATAAATCATTCACGATCTTTCTTTTGCAATTTGATCTCACTCTGTTCCAAGTAACTGGACGTTGTTTTGGGCTATAACATACACCAGAAGATATGATCTACCTGATGTATGGATTTCAAATGAAACAGCCCAATTAACCTATATAGGTTTTGAACATGGGATGCTGTACTGCAGAGGTTTGAATAACCAACAGCATCCTATACTTATTCTTATGCGATGTTCATTTGGTTGCACCTTATTCAAATGGATAGTTAGACAATGCAAAGTCAGTGAACTAATGAACTAATTACATCATTACGAAGAACAACAAAGTTAAAAAAAGGCCCATTTTAGCAGTGGTGCTGGTACATTGGAATATTGCCCTGGTGCAACAACAGGTGTAAGGATCATATCATTAGTCCGTTTAAATATGATGCAGGGAAAACTGGCGCAGTACTTGTATCATTTTGGTGTGTAGAAATGTGCCGGCGCAGGAGTAGGGGTGTTAAGATTATGTCACTGGTACTTCAAATGTTATCCAGTAGCTACAAGTGCAGTGATCGTACCTCTGTTGTATAGAAATGTTGTGCAAGCGCAGTGGGGAAATTATTTAGAATTAGGGGTCCATTCAAATATTTTCCTCCACAACAAAAAATACCATCCTTGACCTACCTATGCCGTCAACATGGGGTTGAGTGGTGGCATCTGTTTCACGATGGTCCTCCATTTCTGTCTGTTTATGGATTGGTGACTAGCCATCCATGGATGTGAGCATCGATCAGAAGTTTGGGGTAACGTGATGGTGTCATTCTTTGGATGTGACCAAAGTAGCAGAGTCTTTTTTGAGTTACCCTATCAACAACAGATTACTCGATACCTAGGCGCTTCCAGATTGCTGTGTTACGGCTTTTATCCAGTCTTGTGCCACCCAGTATCTTCCTTAAACACATCATCTCAAAGACCAGGAGTCTGTCTTCATCGACTTTCTTCAGTGTCCAGGTCTCGGCTACGTAGAGCAATATTGAAAGGACAAGGACTTTGTATAGCTCTGTCTTGGTATGTGTTTGGATGTCCTTGGAATTCCATATGTTTTGAAGTTTCTGAACGGCCCCTATTGCTTTCCCTATTCTGAGTTTTATGTCATCTGTGCAGGATCCCTGTTGGCTGATTGTTCCTCCCAGGTAGGTGAACTTTTCAAACTGGACAAGTTGTTTCTTATCTATATTGATGTTGATTTGCTTTGGCACTCTGCTGATGACATGGACTTCAGTTTTGGCTATGTTGATTTTTAATCCGAATATTGAACTGCTGTCGTGAACAAGATTGACAAGTGTTTGGAGGTCTTCTTCCTTCTCCGCAATAAGTGCAATATCATCAGCAAAGCGTAGGTTGGTGATGATCTGGCCTTGGACAGTAACTCCTTTGTTGCTTTCGTGAAGGGCGTATTGCATTACTAGTTCTAGCAAGATGTTAAATAGTTGTGGAGATATAACGCAGCCTTGACGCACTCCTACCAGTGTCTTGAACCAATCTGTTAGAACGCCATTTACTCTTACCGCACTTGTGGATTTCTGATATAGGGCCTTCAAGAGTCTTATGATTTTGCTGGAGAAGCCAAAGAAGCCGAGGGCCTTCCAAAGCCCTTCTTGCCACACAGAATCGAAGGCTTTCTCAAAATCGATGTAGCAGCAGTAAAGGTATTTCTTCTTCTCAAGGTACTTTTCATTATCTGTCGAAGTGTGAAGAGCTGATCGATGGTTGATCTCCCAGGTCTGAATCCTGCTTGTGATTCAGAAAGAATTTGCTCTGTTTTATTCATGATACGACTTTGGATGATGAGGGTTAAGACTTTACATGCGTGACTGAGAAGGCTGATCCCTCTGTAGTTGCCGCAATCCAGCTTATCTTTTTAGACTAAAACTACCCGTTTCTTATTATTTTTTAAAAGTTTTTCCATCGCTAATTATGAGAAAACGTTTACTTGCTCAGTCTATCGTGTTTGGACGCAAACGTACATCGCGTACATCACTCGCGCTTTGCGTAAATAACTCCCGAGTATACGTGCGTATATCTTACTCGCGAGCGTCCATCGGTTCTAGCGCGGCTTGTTTACGACCTGAACGTTGTTTATGCCCGCCTATCGACCAATCACGCATGCTGTTATATAGCGCGTATGTATGAATTATGGTCTTTTAAACTTAAAATTAGCTTATTGAGAGGGTTAATTAAGCAGACCCGACAACATCACTTGCCAAAGATCGCTGTGCATGGAGAATCTTGTGGTTGCCTGCTCCGTAGCCGAAGAGAACAAAGCCTTATATATTGTAATTCATTGATGCACCTTTGATGTCTGAAAATTGCAACAAAAACGACCCAGCCGAAAAGCTTTTTGAGGGAAAGAAGGAAATGATCCTGCGAATTATCGTTCGCCCCGCATCTCGTGCGAGCTGTCGTTATACTCACCATAATAAAACTTTGCTGCCCACCATGTTCAGGATTCATAGCCAAATATCCCATATAAAGCGGTTATGCCGATCGTATTCCAGCGGGGATAATAAACAGTTTAACGAGAGTAAAACAGCCCTGTTTTTTTCTTTTTATGTTTTCATTTTTTTGTCATTTATCTGATCTTATATATAACGTATGTTACCCATCACTGGTACATAAAATCATTTGATGGCTATAGATTTTGGTTCTCGTATTGACCCTCGACGTACTGGTCATATTGAATTTAGTACGAAACACGAGAAATAATTGATACACATCTTTCACATTAAGAGAGCCTGTTGGCTTTTTACAAGAAATATGTTCGTTATAATGGATGTATAAATGCGATCATGAAAATGAAAAGAAGAAGCACGATTTTTTGATGTGATAATTTATTAATGTTTCTAACAAAACATTACATATACTTTTTAATTCTAGACCTTCACAATCCCAACACCTATCACACATTATACACATTATATTTTTTAGCTATTTTTAACTTGGATTTTCTTTTCTTTATCAAATTTTTCATCCTTTTCTGCCATTTTCCGGTCATTTTTATTCTATAAACTGTGTATTTGTGTGCACATTAAGGGCGCTATATAAATATATTTTAAATATAATTTCGCTCAATAATTATTCCTTTCATTTCATGATAAAAAGTAGTCTGAAAATCTCCTTGCTACATGTTACTAATTTAAAAAAAATGTTTTAATGTCATTTTACAAGTATCTACCCTTTGTAAAGATGCAAACAAGATTTCAGATAAATAGCGCCATCAGTGTTCGACTTTGCTTAAAAATGAATACCGTTCTATATGCCTTCAAATAACCTTGAAGAGAAAGTAGGAGAAAGAAAGGGGAGGTAGGGGGGGGTCTCCGAAGATGAAGATAAAGAGAAGAAACGTAAGAATTGAGAAAAAGAAGATGAAAAAGAAGGTTTCATTAGTTTCACTGTGTAACGGAAGCCAGTTCCTTAAATTCTAGTTATGCATTACCTTATTGGGGGCAAATCTTAAAATAGCTAGTGAAAGTGTAGAAATCAGTAGCTGTTGTCAAAAGGATAATTAATGTTTAAACTCATATTCTCCATCATGAGGTCAATTTAAAGACTTCGCTAGCACTGAAAGACAGGTGATTAAAGTACCCTATGAAGCAAGATTGAACTGACCATTCATGTCGGAAGAAGGTCTGAGATGTGCGTACATTTTGACATTTTAACACTTTGTTCAGCTAATGTCATGAGATTAGATGTTGTCAATTCAAATGTCACGTAATCATGGTAATATTAATATGTAATCCCTTACATTCAGTGCATTTCTAGGGAGATATTCTATGAAAGTATAATAAAGTTCTTATAAAGGTAATTCCAATTATTTTGCTTTCGATAAAACTGTTTGTATTATAATCCACCTTTTCGTTCTGTTATTTGTTTCTGTTAAATATCTTAGACCATTATAAAGCTGCAATTGAAAAAATACAATATATAGCCTCTCTTACACATACACATCTCCATCGCGCCACTTACATACCAGCATTCTACCCAGGCCACCGGCCACCTACACACCAACACCACACATACAAATATACATAATTTTGCAATATTTTGTTCAACTATATGACGATCATAATAAGCATATGGGAACCAAAATCAACGTGTCTCCCTTTACTTTACTTCGGTAACTTAAAATGTTAGGCATTTATGAGAATAGAGGGCGAAAGTGTGCAATAAATAATGGTACTTTTATTAAAGGCTGTATGCGGCTACAGACACGATTTGTAGAGGATGCTGAAAAAGGATGCTGAAAAGTATTTTACTTTGCTTACAGGGAACAAATAATATTGCAACATTTAGCTAAGTGAATATAGGCTCGGTCTTTAGGATTAAAGCATCAAACCTATAGACATAATAAGCACTATATGCCTATATTCTTTCCGAATAACGATCAACTTAAATTAAATTCGTCACAATAATAGACATATCCACACTTTAATATATACACATTAGTATAATATATGAACCCATTTAGAAATGATAGCAACGATCATTTGTGCCAAATTTGTGGCATGAGCGGAAACTGAATTTTAATTCGAAGTTCGATGCTTGATGATTTTGGCATTTTGTATTTGGTTTCGCATTTTTCCGTAGAATTTCTTAGTGAAAAGGAGTGATTGTGCAACGGATTTGGTTAACAGTTGTCGGCTATTGCTTAGGTTTATCTATGTGTGCCAACAAAGTTGTTTAATGTTTATATATAGAGAAGTGGTGCTTCATCAAAACCTTTTACTCAAATCTGAAAAAGTGTTAGTTTAATGTTGTTTTTGGCAATTATTGCTGACATTCCCCAGAATGTTGGAATATTCAACCTACATTTTTGGGTCTGTTTTTGGTCAAATTTGGTATATTCTCATCAGTATTCACAATCCCAGAAGCATACCCTAACCCATTCCAAAATCAAGAAACCCACCGTGTGGTGTTTAATAAATCTTCGGTTATATAAATGCGCTTTTATAAATGCGTACGTGACCATCTCCGCGTTGCCATAACAGCTTACAGACAGTAAGTCTCGAAGTGACCATCTACATAGCGAGTGGTCTTTTTATATATTTGAATACAAAGGCGGAACAACATGAGACTGCTGTGCAGCAAAATTGTCTATTTTGTTCAACTTTATGATAACTTATTACTAATTCGGAATTGCAAAATTCAATTTAATAATATTTAAATTTGATGATATTTATCTACAGAGTTCCTATCCCTATTCCTATCTATTTCTTTCTATCGCTTGCTGGTATTGGTATGTCGTGCCCATGGGTCACAAAGCGCATTAATAGATATAACCGAAGTACACTGTAAATAAACTGGTTAGTTTAATTAAGGCACAACATATCCGTCTTCATAGTCTGGCTCAATAGCAACCTCGATTGTGTTTTCGTACGCTGAATCATAAGCCGGTGTTTCGATTCTTCCACTGATTCCTGATGACGTCACGTTACCCTGGTTCAAAGATGCATATGCCTGATTGCTGCTGATATTGTCCTTTTGAAGATCTTGGTAAGATGATTCATTCTCCAATGATGACATTGTGATGGTTGGCGATGGTTTGGTCTGCTCTTTATCAGATGTAACTTTGCGTCTTGTACAGTAACAAAGATGGATGACCAAGACGATGATGAAGAGACACCAACCGATTACAGCCATCATAATGGCTGCTACGTTCAAAGAGGATGAAGATGGTGACTGTTGATCTGAATCTGATCCGAGAGGCTTAGTTGTGGTTAAGGGTACAGCGTCGGGAATCTGTATGGTAACATCTACACTCGCATTTGTACTGGGAACACCAGGAATAGCACCTTCACAGGTTATCTTATTATTGGAAGATAAAAATGATGGATCTTCTATTACAAGTATAGCATTTGTTATTGACCGGGTTATGAATATTCCATCCAGATTATTATTAATCAAGGTATTGTCAATATACCAGTTGTAGCTGATGTCATTGGTCGATAACCCAGTATTAGTGCAAATTAAAGCTACACGTTGAGTAGTTGTGAGAACTATTAAAGAGTCTGGTATTATTGAGAGTACAGGCATAGGGTTGTATGGAATGAGGCTACATGATAGCGATTCGTCCGAAGTACCAGCAACCGTGGCAATGCAAATGAATTCACGTCCGTGATCCTGAGCACCGATATTAAATATGTAACTAGCTTGCGCCTGACCATTAGGGCTGATACTTAACACTTTATATTCGCTACCTGTTACTTCAAACCAAGTCAGTACAGGCAGCGGATCACCATCATTTAAATTACATGTCAATGTAATGTTATCATATTCCATGTCTCCGCTAATAACAGTAGGAATGAAACCCTGGATTTCGCATGTTGGTTGAAAATTAGGCTTTGTCCAAACAATAAGTTTTGACGTCATTCCAATTCTAACATACCCACCATCACTGAATATACAACGGAATCGATCTAGTCCGTCACTCTGAGTCACATTAACGATACGCAAAGTAAGAAATTCTGTGTTACCTTCGATGTTGTATGAAGTATAATACTTGCCATGATACATGGAACTTGTAAATTGTGCATATATATTCCATCCAGAGCCAGTATTTATATTAACCCTTTGCCAAAACAATACCTCATCATTTCTACCAGTAACATTACACGTAAACTCTGCTGTGTCACCTTCCAATACATTGTTTAGAGGTGAAGGCCCAAACGTCCCAGTCAGGATACCATTTGCCTGCTGCCATATTTGACCAAGAAATGCAAGAATAATGATTCGTTTCGCAAAGGCTACCATCTTCAACGCCATTGCAGTTCGTGGTTGTAACAAAAAGTATAGCCCGCCCGTTGCAAAAGAAACGCGGAAATACAAATAACAGATAAAAGTCCCGGTAAAAGTACCATGTGTCTATTTAGAACTCACCAAACTGTATGTTGACCTTGTTATAAACTGTTCAATGGTAAGGCTGAAAAAAAAAATCTATTGTCTTCTGAACTGTACAGTCATACGAATACATTAGAATGTAACAATATTAGTTGCCTGTGTTAGCAGGTACTTTCTTTTTGTTTTATTTATATACTTGCTGAGACCTGTCTTCGAAATTAAAATTAATAAATAATATTAATATATATTTGAAAGAAAGGAATGAATGGCGGAAGGAAGTAATGAATGGCGGAAGGAAGGAATGAATGAAGGAAGGAAGGAAGGAAGGAAGGAAGGAAGGACTGAATTGCAAATTATAACCTTCCATTTGCATGCTGCCATATTTCACAAATAAATACAATAATTATGATTCGTTTCTCAAAAGCTAACATCTTCAAAGCCATTGCAGTTCCTGATTGTAGCAAAAGAAAAAGAAAAGGTAAAGTCCACCCTTGCAAAATGAACACGGAAATACATACAAAATGGATGCTTATGTTTAACGTAATATGGTACAAACAGGTAAAAGTCCTGGTAAAAGTCCCGATAAAAGTACCTTTTGTCTATTGTGAATTCACCCAACTGTGTATGTTGACCTTGTTATGTGCTGTACAATTGCAAATTATATTAAGGGGGAATAATACCCTGATTTTCATCAGTACCCCTCTTCTTTTTTTTTTCTTGTAAATTTATAAAGTACATAAATATGTTCATCACCTCATGTCATGAACTTATATATCTACATACAAAGTGTTTTTAAACCATTTTAGTAAGTCATTTTAGCCCTATATATTTCTATATATATTCTATTGAACATTTTCAAGTAGAGTACATGAATAGAATACATTAAATCCTTTTTTATACTCTCTATAGAAAATCTATAGTGGTGCATGCAAAATATGATAACACTGAATAAATTAAATAAACACTTACACAATGGATGCATAGTCATTAGTCAATTTAATACTATAATGTGTAGTTAGGAGAAGAAAAGGCTATTAGGTCACCGTATGTCAGGTTATAGGTCAATTGGTTCAGGTCAAATTTAAGCATCAATTTTGAATACACATGTGAGAGTCTGTGATATCATAATGAGGCATAATTTTGATATTCTGTCTTCAACTGGATATATATCGAGAAGTGCAAGGTGGATATACTAATATACCTTGGGATGTAAATGGTGAGTACAATTTAGAATGCCTAGTTGAGATGGATTTCACAAATAAATATAAAATAGTTACCAAAATCACAAAAGTTAAGCTTCCGGAAAACTACCCAATATGGTGGTATAGGTGACAAGAAATACAATTTTTTTCAACATTGCTGCAGTATGGTTGTGGTAACCTGTTACCTATGGCTTAATTAAGTTTCAGTGAAATAATGTCGCAAGTTAAAAATACAAAAAAATAGCTCAACATTGAAAATAGAAGCATTTTAACCAGTTCCTTTTTTGATAGTTGTGGAGCACCAAGTTCATGAAGTCATATAAGAAACCAGGAACCACTTATTCCCATTTTACATATCAACCTTATTTCCCTAATGTGTTAGCAACACATATCCAAAATTTTAACGAAATCCGTTGATAGTAAGCTTTTCAAATTGAAGTGAATTTAAATCATCAGTGATGTACCACCTTTTGGCTTCTATATTTAAAAGCATATAAGTTACGTTGATACCGATGCCAACAATAAAACGAGAAGAACTTCATTTTGCATACCACTTTGTCCATTTTTTTTGTAATTTCTTCACAAAATGCAAAAAAAAAAAAAAAAAAAAAAAAAATCAATGGGTGTAGTACCCCCTCAAGGGATAGTTTGCACAGTTTGTACAGTATTTTTTGTGAGAGCACATCAGACATATCGAATTGCATTCTGAATACAAGGAATGTCCTTCTGATTTGAAATTCGAGATATAATACAAATTTTATGACAAATTATTACAATTTGATATATCCATCGATTTCTTTTGTAAACAGCAATAACTATAGGATGGTGATATAATAGACTGCGGTTTGTAGCGGTTAAATAATCAACATTGCAAGAAAAACATTAGATTATACTTTATTTATCGTCATCGGCGAATCTATTTTCAGAAATTCTTAAAACTAAAAATCTAGATCACCCACATCGAGGAAAGTTGTTCTACATTTTCATTGACTTATCGATATCCTTTAAAATACTCACCCGGTACCCATATGGGCTCAGTGGGCAGTTCCTAGACGTTTGTGGAGTGTTATTTTTGGTTCATGTTCGCGCCACTCAAACATCTTCGGAAAATGATCTTTTGAAGTGGTTGACTCAATGCCTTCATGTCCGAGACCAGTAAATCTGGTAATAGCGATGTGTCTTTGAAATACATCCTTTGAGCTGGGACGTTTCTTGTGACCGCAGAATGTACAAGCGAACTCAGTGGGCAAGAAATCACTCGCTCGTTGCTGGCGGTGAAGTATAAACTCATCCTAATGCTAGCCAGAATGTATAGCATTACACCCTTATGAAATTATCCTTACTTTAGAAAGGTAAAAGGAATTGACGACGAATAATTTGAACTAAGGATATTTACAGATCATATTAAATGACGTAGCGTTGTTGGGGTTGTTACAACCCCACTAATTTTCAATTAAAAACGTCATATACCGTTATATTTGAGACAAATGTGTCGCTACGGGCCTCTTTTATCCAGTGCTCTTGGAATAATTTCACAATGGGAAATGAAAATTTATTTTACTGTAGCAACCAACGGTGGGCCTCACCAGCCCCTCTATGGTCATCTTTGACGGCCGGTCCTACCTCCGGGTAAGGTCCTGGGGTAAAAATTGTATCACTAAATTGAGCGCAAAGAATAGATCTACGATTAGCTTACGTCCTTTGGGCGTAAACTCGTGCTTTTTTGTGACGGATAAACTAAGCTTTGTTTTTGTTTCCATTTTAATCATCAGCTTATACCAGCTGTCATGGTTACAAACTGCTTAAAACAATGTTTCACAAAAGTTTTAAAACGTTTTGATAAAAAAATTATTGGGCATGACATGCGTTATGTTAATACATTTAATTAGAAGCACTCAGACTCCGGGCTCAGACTCTTTCTACTTAAAAACGCCTCCTGACATAATGATTGACATATTCTTTTGGGGATTGTAATCATTATTTGAAAAAGAATGGCGGCTTACAAGAGAGTCAGGGGACTAAAAATGCTTGCAATGAAATGAAAGAGAGGAAGAGAGACAGAAGTGGGAGGAAGGAAAAGACCAGAATGATACGGATGTGAATTCTTATGAAAAAAATGTCAGGTTTTCAAGTGGCGTAAAACAGGTCCGTCAGTTTCGATATTTTTGTTTTTTAAATTCTTAGTTGTAGTAAAGGGCAACTTATGGATATATCAAGGCGCTCTTTATGCACTTATGTACTTATTGGGTCACAGATCCTTTTGACAAAAAGAAAAGTCCGTAAAGATCTGTGTAATAATCACAATCCGAAGAAAGCTTCTGATCATAATCGATGTCCTCAGAAACAAAACCAACGTGTGATGCCGTTACCAGATAAACCTAAGTCCCCGGCCTAAGTCACATAATGCGTTCGATTATGATCCAAGGTATGCAAAGTCAATTGAGGTCCCAATGAGCGATTCACAACACTCTGATGATTGATATGACGATACTGCAGCAAATTCACTTGGTGGTGATCGAAGTTTCAACAACTCTTCCTATACCTTTGTACAGGAGCCAAGCGTTGTTAATCCGTGATGAATCCACACTTCCAGTAGCGTATACGCGTACGCAAGGTTACGAGTACGCGTTACGCGTGAGCACGTAAAATTCGTCATGCCTGGAACTTATGCGTAAACACTTTCTTAATTATGTTATTAAAGGAAGCTAAACATTACCGCTTTATTCTTTAGTTTTATTGCTAGGGGCATCGATCTGATGATGGCTATGATGATACTGCGATTAATTCAGTTGATCGTGATCAAAGTAATAAAATATTGCATAAGGTCCAGATCGAGCACCAGCCTAATGATGGCCCTATTATACTTCAGTATTTATACATGAAAGACTGACGTCACAGAACTGTACAACAATTGTAATTATGCAATGTTAAACATTTTTATAATCAATCAAATGTTGACAACTCGACGTTGACGTACAAATCATCAATCATCAACATTGATATAAAATTGGATCGGTTGAGCCCATATTTATTGGTCGAGCTATGAGTTTTAAATACGTCTCGTCCAATATTTTAAAACTCATAGCGAGACCAATAATTATTGGGCGTAAAGCATCCAATTTTATCATTATTATGTTTTGGATCCAATATTTTCACACACTTGGATCCATCAAAACATAATAATGTTGAAATGTGGTCGAAACATGTCCATCTTCAACTCAACATGGACCCAATTTCTTTGGGTTAACATATGGTCGAAATGCAGTTGAAATTCGATCGATATCAGGTTGCAAATACGATACGGACGAACATCGACGTCGATGTAACGTTGTTTGAACGTCGATTTGATGCTGATGCAAATTTTCAAATCCACTATTATTTCAACATCGATTTAACGTTGATATATCAACTCTGTGCCTTATCTTTTGAGAAACAGGTTCAATAACATATAATGGAAATGAACATTTATATCACTGGTTTAATTATAATGTTATTTATTATAGTAAAATATTTTCTTCTTCTTTTATTTCCTCATTTGTTGACCATGCTCGTGGTGAATTGCTTTGCTCTCCTTTGCTTCCTTCGTTTCCCTATATTCATTTTTTACTTCTCTTATTCATATCACATGGGGCATTCAAAAGATTCTGCCTTGTGGGTTGTAGTGTATTAAAACCTTGTAAGATTAGGCTATTTTAAGTATTTTGAATTATTAATATACCGATATATCCAGGTGTCTTCCTTTTAGATATTCGTGTGTTAAAAATATAATAATTGCTTTTCTGGACAGGTTTGACCAAATTTTATAACCATGGAAGATATCAAACGGATGCCAGTTTACAAAGCAGAGATATGAAGTTTGAGATTAAACTTTTTTATCCACATATAGTCATTTTTTTAACAGACATGTACGATGTAATTTTGCTATGAGCTTTCTCAAATCTCACCGTCTTTTTCTGACCCCTGCCTTTCTAATTACAATACATTAACTGTTACTAAATGATGTCATTTATTACTTTACGGATCAAAAGCTGCTTACGATAAGTTATTAAAGCGTCTTGCAGTCAAATCTTTGAAATATCAACAGCTGCTTTCGGCAATTAAACTTTAAACAGTGACAAAATAAAAAGCAGTAAATTACATAATTGCTGCCGTGTTGCATATTCAATCGTGTTTGACTCCTTGTATTAGACATTTTCTATCTCTCTCTCTCTTTCTTTCTTTCTTTCTTTCTTTCTTTCTTTCTTTCTTTCTTTCTTTCTTTCTTTCTTTCTTTCTTTCTTTCTTTCTTTCTTTCTTTCTTTCTTTCTTTCTTTCTTTCTTTTTCCTTCTTTTTACGACAGCTTTTTTAACCTTTTGGAGAGGTTTGTTTTCTGAAATGACGACCTAAAAATACGGGTCATAATATAAGGTACTTTGATCAGATTTATCATGTATATGATGACAAATGCATGGGGAAAGTTGTATGATATATTTAATACGTGATTAGTACGTGAATCAAAGTGGGTAACAGAAATTCCTGTCAAACGAGAACGAAGAATTACAAAGGACTGAAAAGTATAAGACACGATTTCATACATCCAATGCACACAGTCTCCATATTATACGCTATAATATACATACATTTAGATACCAACCTACACAACATCCGAACATAAACACACACGACTCGAGTCTATAACCCTCCAAATAAAATACAAACCCATAAACATATACCCGTCCGTATATACAATTTAAAGAAAATACTCTGTCTTCTAATCCAGATCAATTGGTTATATATGATGTACAGTTAATATTCATATATTCTTTTATACATAGGTTGCCTCAGTTTTGCACAAAAATTATTTCATTGAAAACCTTGCCAATGGGCAATTTCTAAAAGCTTCCTTAGCCTGCATTAAATAAATTGTATTCTATATAAAACACTTTTAGAAACAATTTAATTTTGGCGTATTCTGCTGTGATATACATCTACACATACAAATGGCAGGAGAATCAGCCCTATTATATTAAAGGGGCATTTCGTGATCCACAGCCTCATCCCCCACTTTTCCCAAAAAAAGTTGAGATTTTTACACCACTGGATACCTCTGGCTACATAATGTTTATGTACCAAATATTTCTTGCAGATTAATTCGTTCAGCAAAAATATCGCCAAATTTGAATTTCGTTCTGGTGCACCAGAACGAAATTACAACACATTGTCTATGGAGCAGTGTAATCACATAATCATGCATAACTCGCAAACGCAAAATCGGAATGAACTGAAATTTTGGAAATAAGCTTTTTTCGTGAATATCTACTCAAAAATGTCATAAAAAGAGGATGCTAGGATCACGAAATCCTCCTTTAAGTTGTGCTATTTCAAATTATGTAGTCTTGACCATTTGAATGAAAAGGAAGAAAGACGAAATGGTCATCGAGTTATACAAATAACTTTGTAGTCAGAAGAGGATATTACTTGTTTAGTGAAGCGTTCATATATACGGTTTCCTTCTTCGCATTCTGATTTTTATATTATAAGCGTATATATTTCGCTATGTCATATCCCGGTTATTCTAAGCAATAACAAGTTCTGTCTCATGAACCACTGACTACTGATGACTGGGCATATTTGTACTCGTGATAAACATCAGTAATTTCGAGGCAAACTGAATGCGTTCTTCATGATTAATATTTAATTTATCAAAAATCAGCTATGGCATTGTCTACATGGTTAATGAAACCGGTACACTTATTTAATACATGCTGCCTTTTTGTAACATTACAATATTAGAATATCGGATTTGCCGAATGGTAGTGTAGCCGAAAGGCCTCCTTTTTATCAAACTTAAGAAAAACATCACAATATTAGGACCCAACGTTGATATAGTACAGTGGATCTTAATTGCACTATTATAGTAGTCTAAACTCCCGCATGTCAAGATCCTTGACATCCATACATTAGTCTAAACACGAATGCTACCGTGAGAAGGTGTTCAGAATTGAACTTCTATTCTGTATTCGAAAATTTAATTTGTTAATAAACGAAAAGCTCCTGAAGTTATCAACAAAATTATACCAATTCTTAATAGTTACTGTACATACCTGTAGGTCACGCATGGTGCACCGCTGATTAAAATGTGTCTAACTCGCCTATTCAATCACTTTCATCTTGTCTTTTTCAAGTTCCAATCCAAGCAACAATTGGGGTTCAAGTGTTTCCAATTCCAGCAGAAACTGGGTTCAAATGTTTTCCGTAATGTAATAAACTTTCATATAGCCGCGTATCGCTGGTATTGTCCGTATTGTTTGTGTTGAATTGACTAGTCAGTAAGATGAGGTGCAATTAGTGTTCCCCCTGGGGTCATCTTTGGTTTAGATTCGTCTTCTCCTTCAGTCGGATTTACAGTTTTCTTGATTAGTTCATCGTACAACAACATGATGGAAGCACCAGCGATATAGTGTAAAGGATGCGGCCCATCTTTTTATGTTTCACTTCTTGAGTAGCTATAGCATCTTTTGGTAATGTGTGAATAGAACGGTAGAAAATGTATAATTTGCAGTACATTTCCAACTTTCGTTACTATCAAGATGCCAAGAGAAACTTCTCTGTAATTCAGAGTTCAATTTTCTAAATATTCTTCTTCGAAGCATATGAATTGTGCTTAAATTAATGCTGAGCATTGATCTATGGATTATAACACTATGTGTGCAAATTCTTAATAGTTCTGCAGAATCCCCTAACCACCCCATTCACCCCCACCCATCCACCAATAAACACCCCATGCACTAACACACTACCAACCATCTCACACGAACTCGACACACCTCCACTTACGCACCCAGCCCATCCTACCAAACATATGCAAACAAGCACAAATTCACCATGTTCACACCACCTTACGTCCACAAGCCATGTAAGTATAATCACATGCATCACGCAATCATGATAGTAAAGCGAACTTTCCAATCTCGGGGTTCACAACTCCTAAAATTCTCTGTTGTCGAAGAAATAGTCATGTAGTAGATTCAGCGCGCAATACATTACTTATTTCCAGTGATGTATCGTTCGAGTCCGGACTCGGACTCGAGTCCGGACTCGAGTCCACTTTTTGTTGGACTCGGACTTGGCTCGGACTCGGACACCAAAAGACTCGGCTCGGTTCGGACTCGGACACAAAAGGACTCGGACTCGAAGCCGAGTCCGGTTCGAGTCCAGTCCAATTAAATCCATGTAAAATGTGAAATTATCATCTAAAAATGTCAAAGTAGATCTCAAATTTGTTGACTTTACTTATTTGGCCATTTTACAAATTAATTGGGGCTGTCAAATCTGTGATCTGTCATATATCCTACATATCCACCAAATTATTTAGATTTATCTGTCACTTAGTAGAATCATATTATTTTTATCATTAATGAAATAATTGATAATTATTTAAATGCAAACTTTATTAAATATTTGGACTACATAATATCTAAGAGTTCTTTCATGGAACTTTCCAATCCAATCTTGAAAGAGAGAAATATGCACACTGGACCATACATCTCAGCTCAGTAAATTGTAATATGGCTGTAGGGTGCACATTTGTGTGGGACAATTTTGAAAAGATCATTTAGAATTAAAGGTGAATTTCTGTTAAAGTATTATTTATTATTATTATGATGATGATGATAAAGAGAATGATAACGATGATGATGATGATGATGATGCTATTTTTCCTATAATATATTTGAATTCATTGCAATTCATTTACATGTATGCTAGCTTATGCTGCATGCAGCCTAGTGACACTTCTCTAGTCCCTGGGTGCAAGTTCACTATGCGTTTACATGTACATAGTGTGCTACACACACACACAGATAGGCGCACATGACTGCTGTGAGTGCTGTCTGATACAGGTGGTCTGATACATATAGTAGTTTTTACCATCAGGAGTTACCTGTTCATGGGTATGGGACTTTGAAGGGGTGTGTGTACAGTTGGTTGGTTGAGTTGGGATGAGTCTTTTAAATGTTAACTGTGTAGGGTGGGGTGGGAGGGGTTTGGTAGGGTGGGTGTATAGGGAGAGCAGTGTGTGGTGTAGTGCAGTGAGTGACTTATGGCCAATGACCTTCTTTTTCTACAATTTTAGCATCACAAACTTTGCAATTTTCTTTTTTTTTCAGCAAATTTGTATTGTTAATTTTCAAATTAGAAACAATATATAAAATTTTGCTCCATTTTTGGGAAATAATGCCCCATTTTTTCAAAATGTTATACCAAATGACCCCCTTCTTTCAAAATTTTATATCCAATTATCCCTTTTCATTTTGTTATACCCAAATGACCCATTTTTATACAAATATGCTCCTACTATAAAGCAATGCCAGTAGGCAGACACCTGTCACATCATAAGTTGAATGACCCCCCCCCCATACACCCACACGGGCGTGGACTTTGACCGAGTCCGGACTCGAGTCCGACTCGAATCTTATTTTTGTTGGACTCGGACTTGGCTCGGACTCGGCACCCCTGGACTTGGACTCGAGTCCGGACTCGGACACAAAAGGACTCGGACTTGGCTCGGACTCGGATACAAATGGACTCGGCTCGGCTCGGACTCGGACAAGCTGGACTCGGGTACAAGTCTGCTTATTTCCATCATCATCATCATCATGACTGACGCCATATATTAAAGCAGGTCTGCAAAGCTTAGTTTTCGTCAATCATTTGTAATCATTCCCAGTGTGAATTATCACGTTAATATTATATAGGCTGTGGGTAGAAACACACCAACTACGCGGATGTTAGCCCATAAAACTGCAAAACAAAAATCAGCTAGTGCCATGTGACAGTCATATAACTTTTAAATTTTTCACAACCTAATGAAATCTTTATAAATGGCAGCCAGAAACCAATACAAATTCGTGCGATATGAGAACCATGTTTTCCATTATTTGTGCCCCTAAAGATAAAAATTAAAATAGGATATAAATTTGATGCTGTAAGGAAGTTTTCCCTTCACTTTTTAAAGTAAGTGAAAACTTCCAAAATTGGAAAAAATTATATATCAAATTTTACTTTGACCAATATTTACTTACAATTTTCCATCCAAAGAAAATTAATTAAAAGGAACACTGTTTCAATAGCTCGTCGGGATAAATCAACTAATTTGGGGGTATTTTTGCAGTGCTTTTTAAAAGAACAAAATCAATAAATAAACTGAAGAGGCTGTTTGTAAAAGTCAACACCTGTATAAACGCGTACATGGCATTTTACTGCCATTATTCCCATAGAACCTGTAAAATGTGCCAAATGGTACATTCTGGATGGCGGAAATCACCGTCAAAATTAATCTGTCGATCGTTGGGTCGTCTGTGAGTCCATTTGAGCGCGAAAACAATGTGCAGGTTTTTGTGAAATTTATGAAAAAGGGAAGAAAATGATTGGAGACAAAATGGGTAAAATGGTCAAAAATTCATAATCTTTCAAACGATGTGTTGAAAATAGAGAATCAATGAATGTTTAATCATTCGTCTAAGAAAAAAGTTCAATTTAGCTGACGCAATCGTTACATCAGGAGTATAAGAGGCGTGTCATATATCAGCTTGTGCATGTAAGGTACAAAATAGGATGTAAATAAGAAAACAAACAGCTGCCTGATATGAAATGCCTTGCCTATCAGGACAAATGTGTCCTTTTAAGACCCAAGATGACTTAATATTTACCCAATGATAAGAGAGTAGCAGTTAATGTCCGGTCCAATACAGCTAGAGACCGGGGATTATTATTGCAGAGTGTTATATTTAATTACACGAGTCCAACTCCGGAGTAAAATGGAATCTTGAATTTACCCTCCTTTAATTGACATACACGTAGGACAAAAATGTTTAGTAGGCTAGAATTTGACTAATCTGATAAAATATTTCAAATACATTTGACTAATGTGATAAAAGATTTCAAATAAATTTGGGCATTCCAAAAATCCAGTGTCAGAGTTTACACAGGGACAAAATTGTTCTGATTTGGTTAAAACCTATTCTAATATATCCTTCTGGTTAGAAAAATAAACAGTCAGTCTACTCTGAAGTACAAAGTACAGACGCGGACGCACACGTTGTGTCGACTTTGAAGGCACGCATACCTGCAGCAGAGACGTAGCACTACGCACTGTTAACTCGATGTATACGCGCGCGTTGTCACTTTGTACTTCAGAGTGGACAAACTGTAGTATGATAATTAAAAACGCTCTCAAAATATTTGACTACTTTTATTTAGACCTAAATAAGTACTAGTTTGCAATACCAAAGACGTTTCGTTCGAATAACTCGGGTCAATACCCGAATTTAACCCGAACTTTTTAGTACCAGAAGCGAGTACCACTAGGCAACACTCTCCTCTAAGTACCACCATCGGGGATTGAACCCGGAACTGCATAAACCAGAGACACTACTCTACCTGGTGACGGGTTCCCCGCTCAAGATATTTGGTAAGATAATATAAGATCACTCACACAGAGAGACAATAACGAACTGTTGATTAATTGAAATCACTTGTTCTTTACTTGACTACTCTTATTATAAGGACAATCCTACACAGGACATCATAGGTCTCTTTTAATTAAATTTTGTATAATGAGAGAACAATACTTCAATATGCAACCAAAATAGTTTAAATCGTGTAATAATATATACCAGTTATAGTTGCCCATGCCTCTGTTTTCTCTTTTAAAAATCTGCATCACAAATAAGAGGCAAATAATTGATACAGATGGGATTATACCGTAAGTATGGTAATTAGGGATATCAGATACCGCGAGAGAATACATCTCGAGTCGTAGTAAAGCGAATTTAAAATTCAAATTTTTCGCTCTGCGAAGTTTCAAAAACAAAACTTACTCATTCCGATTCGGCAGATGTGTTGGACCCTTCGTTAAATTGATATTGTTCATGTTATGATTATAAAATAGCGTATGTAAAATTGCACGGTTAATATTCATGCATTTCTTTTTTCTTGATACACATGTATCTTGTGCTCTAAATGACAGTCAAGTTAGCCCAATCGATAAGGCGTTCGACTATGGTGTGAGAGGTTGCGGGTTCGAACCCTGGCTGTGGTGTAGTACGCTCTCTTGTTAAAATTGAGTTAGCTTGAAATTCCTCTATACAAGGAACTTACTTCTAATTGTCTCGTTTAAACACGCACCCATATCTCACATGAAACAATTTCAAATGTCGAAACAAACTAAATGATCAAATATTTGAAAAATGTTAAACAAATCTAGAATATTGGAGTGATTTCCCGCCCCATTTCAGTTTACAATATACATATATCCGTAAAACCTTACAGTGAAAACAAAACTTATCCTGTCCGTCAATATATGATCCGTGCCCTGTGTTCTAAAGATTTCAATTTCCACTTGCATTCAACCTAAAGCCCAAATTGATTCGTTATTGACTTAAAAGCTTGAAAACTGATGACAAACAAACAGATTTATAAAAGAAATCAAGATCCGTATGTCCAATCATATTTGCAATATGATCTCGGTTATAAATCATTCACGATCTTTCTTGTAATTTGATCTCACTCTGTTCCAAGTAACTGGACATTTTATTGGGGTATTCCAGTTGGCATTCATACACCCCCTATGGAAGTTATGATCTTAGTCTCCCACACGGGGGGGTGTAGATTTCAAATGGAGTCTCCCATTCAGGAATAAACAACAGCATCCTATGCTTGTTCTTATTCGATGTTGATTTGGTTGCACCTTATTAGAATGGATATTTAAACAATGCAAAGTCAATGAACTAATTACATCATTACTAAGAACCACAAAGTTAAAAGGGCCCATTTATGTTTTCATTTTTTTGTTATTTATCTGATCTTATATATAACGTATGTTACCCATCGCTGGTACATAAAATCATTTGATGGCTATAGATTTTGGTTCTCGTGTTGACCCTCGACGTAGTGGTCATATTGAATTTAGTACGAAACACGAGAAATAATTGATACATATCTTTCACATAGGAGAGCCTGTTGGCTTTTTACAAGAAGTATGTTCGTTATCACGGATGTGTAAATGCGATCAGAAAGATGGAAAGAAGAAGAGGAAGTAGGAGGAAGAAAAAGGAAGTTGGAGAGCCTCCAAAGATGAAGATAAAGAGGAGGAAAATAAGAACATTAGCTTCACTGTGTAACTGGAGCCAGTTCCTAAAATCCTAGTTATGTATTACATTATTGGGAGCAAATCTTAAAAATGGCTCGTGAAAGTATTAATATAGTATTCAATAGCTATTGTCAAAAGGATAATTACTCATATTCTCCATCATGAGGTTAATTTGAAGCCTTCACTAACACTGAAAGACAGGTGATTAAAGTACGCTATGAAGCAAGATTAAACTGACCATTCATGTCGGAAGCAGGTCTGTGATTTGCGTACATTTTGACATTTTAACACTTTGTTCAGCTAATGTCATGGGATTAGATGTTGTCAATTCAAATGTCACGTTATATTAATATGTAATCCCTTACATACAGTGCATTAATATATTCTATTAAAATAAACGGTAGTGACCAGTGTCAGTATAACAAAGTTCTCAGAAAGGTATTTCAATTCAAATTATTTTGCTTCCGATAAAACTGGTTTTTATTATATATATAAACCATCCTTTCTTTCTATTATTTCTTTCTGTTCAATATCTTAGACCATGATAAAGCTGCAATTGAAAAAATTACATTATATATAGGGTCTCTCTTACATATACATCCCACACACACAGCCCTCATCGCGCCACACACCCCACTTACACACCCACACCACACCCCACATACAAAAGTTCATAATTTTGCAACATTTTTTCAACTTTATAATGATCATAATGAAGATACAGGCTGTATCATAATGATTGGTACCAATCAGTAGTGATGGTTATTGAAAAGCCTGTTTCTTCCCATGATGCATATAAGGATCTTCTTGAATTGACCATAATTTATAATTATATGACCGTTTATTACATCAATCAAGAAATCGGGTTGATCCTGTGCTGCATTTTGATGTGGCAGTCATATCACTGCAAACTGATGGGTACCAATCATTTTGATACAGCCTGTATGGGAACAAAATCAACGGTCTCCCTTTACTTTACTTCGGAAACGTAACAACTTTAGCATTTTGAGAATAGAGGGCGAAAATGTGCAATAAATAATGGTACTTTTATTAAAGGCTGTATACGTCTACAGACACGATTTGTAAAGGATGCTGAAAAGTATGCTCGGCTTGGTAAAAATAACACCATTTTACTCAAATAATAATGCAAAATTAGCTTATAGGCTCGGTCAAACCAGTAGACATAATAAGCATTATATGCCTATTCATTTTTCACATCCGCCGTCAAATAAGCATAACGATCATTACGCCTGCGCATATCTTTCAAGTCAACAAATCTAGAAATTTTTGTCCGGCACAAACTGAAACTTATAGTAGTGATACCAGAATAACCAGAATAACACTTTTGCATATTTGCTTAGACCTAATAGCCATGAACGATATACTATATTGAGTCTTCAAATAATATTGTCACTCGTCCGTGGCAAGACACTGGTTAACCTGTACTTATAGAATGAGTTCAAGTGGTGGTACATAGCTGAAAGATGAAATTCTACTCGTAACTTAGTTTACTTTCGCAGTCCATTCCGTTTAACGTCAAATGTTGGGCATTTGATTTTCCCATTGATATTTATTGTCTGGGGAGGTTAGACAATGTTTAAGTGAATTACTTACACTATACGGTCGGGATAACTCGAAGTAAGTCACTGCGTTTATTTTTAGTGACAAAGTGCCGAAAAAAATAATTATATTCTTGCATAATATATAATATAAATCGCTTAACATATTCAACATGGACTCTTGTATTATTGCATACGGAATGTCAGTGGACCTACATCGAGTGTTTTGATAAAGGGAAGACTTTGTCTCTGTTTGGAATATTTCAAAGAATCTTTTTAAAAGGTATTTTAAATAATTCATTTGATTCTAAAGTCACAGCTACTGCAAAATGCAACTTTCGATTAATTTGTCGTTTATTTGATAAGTTCAATAGAGGTGGGATGTATACGTGTTTAATAGAAAATAAATTTGATTGCTGAGAAAACGCGGTTTTAGAGAACAACTTTATACGTCTTTTATACGTTTTTTATACGTTTCTTCGTGTAACCTTAATATGAAAAAATCGTTATTGTAATTGATGGAACTGATTTTCTAGACTAGGCACCGCACACAAAGTATCTTTTCGTGATCGTTCCACATAAATAAAAGGCACATTTACATGATAATAGCATCCTTGTTAAGAAGATAAAGATAAAGTCAAAGATTTCCGATGATAAAGATACATCAAACTAGTAGGATGTTAAGTGGACAGATCACAAAAGGCCTCTTTATACCTCTCCTCCTTGCATTTTTATTTCACTAAGAGAAATTGCTTGAATTGCTTGAAATTATATATTCCTTATAAGATTATAGAATTAGCACATAAAGAAATACGCTTGTATTGGCCCTACCGATTGAAAGCAACTACGATAGTAAAGTACCCTTTCCTAATCAAGGATTTCCTTTCCAAATACACTGTCTAAATCTTGTCTGTAGAGATCTAGTTATTATCAATATTCAAAACAGACTCTTGCAATTGAAAGTATCTTAAAATATATCTACCATGGTGCAAATGTTTTCTAAATAAGGAAAATAGGATTGATTTCTAGTTACATATGCCATATCAATGAGAGATAGAGGTTTCATGGGTCGACGGCTTGGTCCCATTTGGCTGGTTCTCATTTTTTTAACCCTTCATATGAGTAGTGCATTATTATATTTGTACTTAAATGGGTGGTAATTATTTAAAAGTCACACTTTAAGTTGACATAATTATGTTTAAAATATGTTTAAAGTCTACATTATAATGTATTGGCATAACATATGTTGAATGTTAGCTCAGATATGTCCCATGTTATTTGTGAAAGAAAATTTTGAATAAACCGTTTAATTTATTCAGGTACAACATATCCATCTTCATAGTCTTGCTCAATAGCGACTTCAATTGTGTTTTCGTACGCAGAATCGTAATCCGATGTTTTGATTCTTCCACTGTTTCCTGATGACGTCACGTTACCCTGGTTCAAAGATGCATATGTCTGGTTGCTGCTGATGTTGTCCTTTTATAGATCTTGGTAAGATGATTCATTCTCAACTGATGACATTGCGATGGATGGCGATGGTTTGGTGACAGTCTGTTCCTTATCAGATACAAATTTGCGTTTAGTACAATACAGCAGGACGACCAAAACGACGATGAAGAGACACCAACCGATTACAGCCATCACAATGGCTGTTACGTACCCTGAGGATAAAGATGGTGAATCTGATCCTGAAGGTACAGTTGTGGGTACGGGTTCAGCGTCAGGAATCTGTATGGTAACAAATACACTTGCATTTGCACTGGACACCCCAGGAATAACACCTTCACATGTTACCTTATTACTGTTGGATAAAAAAGACGGACCTTCTATTGTAAGTGTAGAATTTGTTATTGACTGAGTTACGAGTATTCCATCTTGATCATTATTTATCAAAGAATTGTCAATATACCAGTGGTAGGTGATGCCATTGGTCGATGCCCCAGTATTAGTGCAAATCAAAGCAACGTGTTGAGACGTTGTGATAACTATTAAAGAGTCTGGTGTAATTGAGAGTACAGGCATAGGGTTGTACGGAATGATACTACATGATAGCGATTCGTCCAAAGTATCAGCGACTGTGGCAATGCAAATAAATTCACGTCCGTGATCCTGGGCATCGATATTAAATATGTAATTAACCTGAGTCTGACCATTAGGACTGATACTTAACACTTTGTATTCGCTACCTGTTACTTCATACCAAGTCAGTACAGGCAGCGGATCACCATCATTTAAATCACACGTCAACACAACGTTATACTCCATGTCTCCTGTTATAACAGTAGGAATGAAACCCTGGATTCCGCATGTTGGTTGAATCTTAGGCTTTGTCCAAACAATAAGTTTTGACTGCCTTCCAATGGCGAAATAACTCCTACCATCATGGAATATACAAAGGAATCGATCAAGTTCGTCGCTTTTAGTCACATTAACGATGCGCAAAGTAAGCATTTCTATGTTACCTTCGATGGTGTACGAAGAATAATACTTGCCGTGATTCAAGGAATTTGAAAAAAGGTCTCCTGTAAATTGTGCATTTTCAGTCCATCCATGTGTGGTATTTGAAGCAAAACTTTGCCATATCAATGTCTCGTCATTTCTACCAGTCACATTACATGTAAACTCTGCCGTGCCACCTTCCAATACATTGTTTACAGGTGAAGGCTCGAAAGTCCCAGTCGGCTGACCATTTGCTTGCTGCCATATGTGACAAAAAATGCAAACATTATGAATCGTTTCGCAAAGGCTACCATCTTCAAAGCCATGTTGGTTTGTGGTTGGACCAAATGAAAAAGTAGTCCACCAGCTGTGAAGTAAACACGGAACTACATACAGAATATTGCATCCAATGGATGCTTTAATGCTTTACGTATACTGGTAATGGTAATAAACAGATAAAAAAAGTCCCGGTTAAAGTACATTTTGTCTATTGTGAATTCATTCAACTGTGTATGTTGACCTTTTATGAGCTGTTCAATTACAAATCATTTATGTAGTGAAAAAAAACCTCCCTTTCCCTGTTTTTGCCAAAGGGAAAGGAAGGAAGGAAGGAAGGAAGGAAGGAAGGAAGGAAGGAAGGGAGGGAGGGAGGGTGGAAGGAAGAAGGAAAGAAGAAAGGAAGGAAGGAAGGAAAGAAAGAAAGAAAGAAAGAAAAGAAAGAAAGAAAGAAAGAAAGAAAGAAAGAAAGAAAGAAAGAAAGAAAGAAAGAAAGAAAGAAAGAAAGAAAGAAAGAAAGAAAGAAGGAAGGAAGGAAGGAAGGAAGGAAGGAAGGAAGGAAGGAAGGAAGGAAGGAAGGAGGACAAGACAGGGGATAGGAGGCAATGAGTATGAACCCTACCCAGCCGACATTTTTGTGTGTATATCTTTATTATTGGAGGATTACGCAATTGAATCACGTAGGCTTACAGTCGCTTCGTGCTGTATGTCTGTCTATGGTTTAGCACTAGCGTTAGGGTTAATTAAGGGGTGCCATATGGACCTAAAGCTGATCATTAATGTAGTGACCTATCGTGGCATAGGCCAATATTTTATAACTATGACACGATAGTAGATATAACAACAACAATTCCCATTTATGTAAAAAGATGTATTTTATACTTACTTCATTAACATGAATGCACCTTGTAAATAAAATAAAAGGAGGATACTTTCTACCAACCTATGGCAAAAAAACAGTAACATTATTTTAATCTATATTGTGTATGTTTCAACCTTTGTCATGTGACCCAGGAAACACAAAACGTTTTAAACCAATTATATTTTGGGGTTTTTCGTTTGGTAAAAACGTTATATAAAGGTCATGAAAACGTTTTAAAACGTCAAGCATGAAAACACATTACAGCAATGTTTTTAAAATGTTTTCAAAATGTTATAGCAACACATTTTGTGGAAACATTTTTGCCAAATATTTTGCAAACACTTAAATAACATTATGTTAGAATATTTGCAGTAAGTTATCAAAAATGTTTTTGAACGTTATGAAAATATTCTATACAATAATACTCTTTATATAACCCGACATTTTAATGTTTTCTGGCAACCTTTTCAATCCTTTTGCGAATGATGTCTAAAACATTTTACCCGGTATGTTTGCTGGGGAGTCAAATAAAAAGGTTAATCTCATTCATTGCTGAACGACGGGAGAGGCGGGTTAGTGTAGTGGTCTTCTCACTCGCTTCTCACCACTGTTGCCGGGGTTCAATTCCCCGCGGTGTCACATGTGAGTTTGGTTGCCGATCCATGCTCGTCCTGGCAGGTTTTTCTCCGGGTGTTCCGGTTTTCCTCCTGCATCTAAAATCGGATCTCTTCCCATATCCCTGTCCCGTCATATCCGGATGTCATCCCTTGAATTTAGTATCTTCTGAGCACTATTGGGTTTAGCCTGGCTTCGGTCGAATGTTATAAATTAAAAATAAAATAAAATGAGTTATATTGTACCATCTTGCCATATTAGGCCAAAATTGACTTCCTAATATTAAGGAATTGTTTAAAAAAAAAACAGGTGCCGATCAACTGTGTTCCGTTTGTTCAACAAAACAAATTGCTCTCAATTAGGGACGCACCATTTGATATCAATGAGGGGGGTGGCTTGTTACTTTTTTGAAAATAAATTGCCTCGCCATCTTAGCAAAAAACTGTGTGTCAGTGAGCATGGTATACGCCATGAGGTCAACTGCTTTTAGACTGCCTCCATGAGTGGCCTACGCTGCGCTGTAGTTCGGCACATATAAAATCAGAATTTTTGTCAGTTTTTGAGCTCAATACCCACAGTTCTTTTGCAATACGCAAGCTAACGACTGTCATATCCTTTCAACACATATATTCATGATTCGTCCATTTGAAACATCTTGTCGTTACCAAATAAACCTATGACACCGTTACCAAATACACCTAAGTCACAGAATTCGTTCGATTATGATCTAAGGTATGCAAAGTCAATTGAGGTCCCAATGAGCGAGTCACAACAATCTGATGATGGATACGGTATGACGATACTGCAGCTAATTCAGTTGGTCGTGATCGAAGTTTATATGAACGACCAATTGATGTCCAAATCAAACATCAAGTTCAGCAACCCAATAATGGTTAAATTATACCGTTAGGTGACGACGACAGTGGACTTGATGCCCAACTTACGGAGCAACGATCTGATGATGGTTATGGTGATACTGCGATTAATCCAGTTGATCATGATCAAAGCAATGAAATATTGCATGAGGTCCAGATCGAGTACCAGCCTAATGATGGCCCTATTATACATCAGTAATATAAGCTATTATACATGAAAGACTGACGTCACAGAACTGTACAACAATTGTAATTATGCAATGTTAAACAGTTTAATCCATCAAACGTTGACAAGTCAACGTCGATTTCACGTTGACGTACAAATCGTCGATCATCAACTTTGTTGAAATGTGGACATGGACTCAATCTTTTTTGGTTAACATATGGTCGAAAATGGTTGAAATGCGGTTGGAATTCGATCGATATCAGGTTGCAAATACGATACGGACGAGCATCGACGTCGATATAACGTTGATTGAACGTCGATTTGATGCTGATGCAAATTTTCAAATCCACCATTATTTCAACCATCTGTTTAACGTTGATATATCAACTCTGTGCCTTATCTTTTGAGAAACAGGTTCAATAACATATAATGGAAATGAACATTTATATCATTGGTTTAATTATAATGTTATTTATTATAGTAAAATATTTTCTTCTTCTTTTGTTTCCTCATTTGTTGACCATGCTCGTGCATTGCTTCGCTCTCCTTTGCTTCCTTCGTTTCCCTATATTCCTTTTTTACTTCTCTTATTCATGTCACATGGGACATTCAAAAGATTCTGCCTTGTGGTTTGTAGTGTATTAAAACCTTGTAAGATTAGGCTATTTTAAGTATTTTGAATTATTAATATACCGATATATCTTCCCCAGGTGTCTTCCTTTTAGATATTCGTGTGTTAAAAATATAATAATTGCTTTTCTGGACAGGTTTGACCAAATTTTATAACCTTACCATGGAAGATATCAGACGGATGCCAATTTACAAAGCAGAGATATGAAGTTTGAGATTAAACTTTTTTATCCATATATAGTTATTTTTTTAACAGACATGTACGATGTAATTTTGCTATGAGCTTTCTCAAATCTCACCGTCTTTTTCTGACCCCTGCCTTTCTAAATGCAATACATTAACTGTTACTAAATGATGTCATTTATTACTTTACGGATCAAAAGCTGCTTACGATAAGTTATTAAAGCGTCTTGCAGTCAAATCTTTGAAATATCAATAGCTGCTTTCGGCAATTAAACTTTAAACAGTGAACAAATAAAAAGCAGTAAATTACATAATTGCTGCCGTGTTGCATATTCAATCGTGTTTGACTCCTTGTATTAGACATTTTTTTCTTTCTTTCTTTCTTTCTTTCTTTCTTTCTTTCTTTCTTTCTTTCTTTCTTTCTTTCTTTCTTTCTTTCTTTCTTTCTTTCTTTCTTTCTTTCTTTCTTTCTTTCTTTTTACGACAGCTTTTTTAAATCCTTTTGGAGAGGTTTGGTTTCTGGGTCATACGGGTCATAATATAAGGTACTTTGATCAGATTTATCATGTATGATGACAAATGCATGGGGAAAGTTGTATGATATATTTAATACGTGATGAGTACGTGAATCAAAGTGGGTAACAGAAATTCCTGTCAAACGAGAACGAAGAATTACAAAGGACTGAAAAGTATAAGACACGATTTCATACATCCAATGCACAGTCTCCATATTATACGCTATAATATTATATTACATACATTTAGATACCAACCTACACAACATCCGAACATAAACACACACGACTCGAGTCTACAACCCTCCAAATAAAATACACACCCATAAACATACCCGTCCGTATATAAATTTAAAGAAAATACTCTGTCTTCTAATCCAGATCAATTGGTCCGCGATTGAGTATCACGAATCGTTATATATGATGTACAGTTAATATTCATATATTCTTTTATACATAGGTTGCCTCAGTTTTGCACAAAAATTATTTCATTGAAAACCTTGCCAATGGGCAATTTCTAAAAGCTTCCTTAGCCTGTATTAAATAAATTTTATTCTATATAAAACACTTTTAGAAACAATTTAATTTTGGCGTATTCTGCTGTGATATACACCCAGCAAACACAAAACGTTTTCGACATCATTCGCAAAAGGTTATAAAAGGTTGTCAGAAAACGTTTAAATGTCGGGTTATATAAAGGGTACATTAATGGTATAAAACGTTTTCATAACATTAATTAACATTTGTTGGTAATTTACTGCATAGCAAACACAAATGTTTTACAGAAAACATTTAAATGCCGGGTTATATAAAGGGTATAAAAACGTTTTAATAACATTCCAAAAACATTTTTGAAAACTTGGTACAAATCATTCTAAACAGAATGTTATTTTGGGGTTGAAAAATATTTTGCAAAAAATGTTTGCCCAAAATATTTACAATAACGTTTTTACAATGTTTTCACGACCTTTATATAACCCGACATTTTAATGTTATTAAAACGTTTTGTAAAAAACATTTTAAGAACATTTCTGTGTTTGCTGGGTGCAAATATTTCAACATCATGTTATTTAAGTGTTGACAAAATATTTGGTCAAAAATGTTTGCAAAAATAGTTTACAATGACATTTTGAAAACATTTTAAAAATATTGTTGTAGTGTGTTTTCATACAAAACGTTTCAAAACGATTTCATGACCTTTATATAACCCGACATTTTAATGTTATTAAAACGTTTTTACCTAAACCAAAACCCAAAATATAACTTATTTAAAACGTTTTAAAAACGTTTTTGTGTTTGCTGGGCATCTACACATACAAATGGCAGGAGAATCAGCCCTATATATTAAGTTTGCTATTTCAAATTGTAGTCTTGACCATTCAAATTATGAAATCCTAATTTGTCTTGCACTTATATTCTGCATGTTCTTTATTCATCATTTTTTTCCTGCTTAGTTCGTTCTACATGAATGTATGAAAGAGGGTCGGGGGGGGGGGGCGGGGGTGGGTGGTGTTTGTATGTATGTAATTGTATTTTATTAGACAAATTAAGAAACTTAGGCTAAGGTTAAGGGGGTGCTTGTTCAGGCCTTTTTGGCCTTCTGAGCATCTCCTCATTCAAATGTGTTGTTTTGCTGTTATTGTATTGTTGTATTTTGAATGAAATAAAGATTGATTGATTGATTGATTGATTTGAATGAAAAGGAAGAAAGACGAAATGGTCATCGAGTTATACAAATAACTTTGTAGTCAGAAGAGGATATTACTTGTTTAGTGAAGCGTTCATATCTACGGTTTCCTTCTTCGCATTCTGAGTTTTATATTATAAGCGTCTGTCTATATTTCGCTATGTCATATCCCGGTTATTCTAAGCAATTCGCTACTTGCACGGTTCCGCCATTATGCACTATGTGCGGGAGAGCCTCGAACTGGCAGCATACATGAAAGGAAGAATTATGTAACCTTACACAGAACGTTATGACTAGTTCAATTCCCATTCATGTATGCTGCCAGTTCGAGGCTCTCCCCGCACATAGTGCATAATGGCGGAACCGTGCAAGTAGCGAATAACAAGTTCTGTCTCATGAACCACTGACTACCTACGACTGGGCATATTTGTACTCATGATAAACATCGGTAATTTCGAATTAAACTGAATGCGTTCTTCATGATTAATATTTAATTTATCAAAAATCAGCTATGGCATTGTCTACATAGTTACTAAAACCGGGACACCAATTTAATACATGCTGCCTTTTTGTAACATTGCAATGTTAGAATATCGGATTTGCCGAATGGAAGTGTAGCCTAAAGACCTCGTTTTTATCAAACTTACGAAATACATCAAAATATTAGGACCCAGTGTTGATATAGTACAGTGGATCTTAATTGTACCATAGTAGTCTAAACTCCTCTTGACATCCATACATTAGTCCAAACACGAATGCTACCGTGAGAAGGTGTCCAGAATTGAACTTCTATTCTGTATTCGAAAATTTAATTTGTTAATAAACGAAAAGCTGCTGAAGTTATCAACAAAATTATACCAATTCTTAATAGTTACGGTACATACCTGTAGTTCACACACGGTGCATCGCTGATAAATTGTGTCTAACTCGATCATTCAATCACCTTCATCTTGTGTTTTTCAAGTTCCAATCCAAGCAACAATTGGGGTTCAAGTGTTTCCAATTCCAGCAGAAACTGGGTTCAAATGTTTTCCGTAATGTAATAAACTTTCACATAGCCGCGTATCGCTGGTATTGTCCGTATTGTTTGTCTTGAATTGCCTAGTCTGTAAGATGAGGTGCAATTAGTGTTTCCCCTAGGGTCATCTTTGGTATAGATTCGTCTTCTCCTTCAGTCGGATTTACAGTTTTCTTGATTAGTTCATCATACAACAACATGATGGAAGCACCAGCGATATAGTGTAAAGGATGCGACCCATCTTTTTATGTTTCACTTCTTCAGTAGCTATAGCAGCTTTTGGTAATGTGTGAATAGAACGGTAGAAAATGTATAATTTGCAGTGCATTTCCAACTTTCGTTACTATCAAGATGCCAAGAGAAACTTCGCTGTAATTCAGATTTCAATTTTCTAAATATTCTTCTTCGAAGCATATGAATTGTGCTCAAATTAATGCTGAGCATTGATCTATGGATTATAACACTATGTGTGCAAATTCTTAATAGTTCTGCAGAATCCCCTAACCACCCCATTCACCCCCACCCATCCACCAATAAACACACCATGCACTAACACACTACCAACCCTCTTATACCAACTCGACACACCTCCACTTTATACGCACCCCAGCCCATCCTACCAAACATATGCAAACACGCACAAATTCACCATATTCACACCACCTTACGTCCACAAGCCCTGTAAGTATAATCACATGCATCATGATAGTAATGCGAACTTTCCAATCTCGGGGTTCACAACTTCTAAAAATCTCTGTTGTCGACAAAATAGTCATGTAGTAGATTCAGCGCGCAACACATTACTTATTTCCATCATCATCATCATGACTGACATTATATTAAAGCATGTCTGCAAAGCTTAGTTTTCGTCAATCATTTGTAATCATTCCCAGTGTGAATTATCACGTTAATATTATATAGGCTGTGGGTAGAAACACACAAACTACGCGGATGTTAGCCCATAAAACTGCAAAACAAAAATCAGCTAGTGCCATGTGACAGTCATATAACTTTTAAATTTTTCACAACCTAATGAAATCTTTATAAATGGCAGCCAGAAACCAATACAAATTCGTGCGATATGAGAACCATGTTTTCCATTATTTGTGCCCCTAAAGAATAACAATTCAAATAGGATATAAATTTGATGCTGTAAGGAAGTTTTCCTTCACTTTTTAAAGTAAGTGAAAACTTCCAAAATTGGAAAAAAAAAATCATATATCAAATTTTACTTTGACCAATATTTACTTACAATTTTCCATTCAAAGAAAATTAATTAAAAGGAACACTGTTTCAATAGCTCGTCGGGATAAATCAACTTTTTTTTGGGTATTTTGCAGCGCTTTTTAAAAGAACAAAATCAATAAATAAACTGAAGAGGCTGTTTGTGAAGGCGAACACCTGTATAAACGCGTACATGGCATTTGACTGCCTTTATTCCCGTGGAACCTGTGAAATGTGCCAAATGGTACATTCTGGATGGCGGAAATCACCGTCAAAATTAATCTGTCGTTGGGTCGTCTGCGAGTCCGTTTGAGCGCGAAAACAATGTGCAGGTTTTTGTGAAATTTATGAAAAAGGGAAGAAAATGATTGGAGACAAAATGTGTCATTCATAATGTTTCAAAAGATGTGTGGAAAATAGAGAATCAATGAATGTTTAATCATTCGTCTAAGAAAAAAGTTCAACTCAGCTGACGCAATCATTACATCAGGAGTATACGAGGCGTGTCATATATCAGCTTATGAATGTAAGGAACAAAATAGGATGTATATAAGAAAACAAACAGCTGCCTGATATGAAATGCCTTACCTATTAGGACAAATGTGTCCTTTTAAGACCCAAGATGACTTAATATTTACCCAATGATAAGAGAGTAGCAGTTAATGTCCGGTCCTATACAGCTAGAGACCGGGGATTATTATTGCAGAGTGTTATTATGAAAATTACACGAGTCCAACTCCGGAGTAAAATAGAATCTTGAATTTATCCTCCTTTAATTGACATACGCGTAGGACAAACATTTTTAGTGAGCTAGAATTTGACTAATCTGATAAAAGATTTCAAATACATTTTACAAAATGTGATAAAAGATTTCAAATAAATTTGGGCATTCCAAAAATCCAGTGTCAGAGTTTACACAGGGACAAAATTGTTCTGATTTGGTTAAAACCTATTCTAAGATACCGTATTCTTCTGGTCCTAAGGATTTAGAAAACATACTATGATAATTAAAAACGGTCTCAAAATATTTGACTACTTTTATTTAGACCTAAATATGTACTAGTTGGCAATACCAAAGACGTTTCGTTCGAATAACACGGGTCAATACCCGAATTTAACCCGAAATCTTTAGTACCAGAAGCGAGTACCACTATAGGCAACACTCTCCTCTAAGTACCTCTATCGGGGATTGAACCCGGAACTACATAAACCAGAGACACTGCTGTACCTGGTGAAGGCCTCTCCGCTCAAGATATTTGGTAAAATAATATAAGATCACTCACCCTATGTAATAAAGAACTGTTGATTAATTTCAATCACTTGTTCTTTTATACTTGACTACTCAAGTTAGGACAATCCTACACAGGACATCAACGGTTTCATTTAATTTAATTTTGTATAATGAGAGAACAATACTTCAATATGCAGCCAAAATAGTTTAAATCGTGTAATAATATGCACTAGTTATCGTTGCCCATGCCTCTGTTTACTCTTTTAAAAATCTACATTACAAATAAGAGGCAAATAATTGATACATATGGGATTATACCTTAAGTATGGTAATTAGAGATATCAGATACCGCGAGAGAATATATCTCGAGTCGTAGCAAAGCGAATTTAAAATTCAAATTTTTCGCTTAGCGAAGTTACAAAAACAAAACGTACTCATTCCGATTCGGCAGATGTGTTGGACCCTTCGTCAAATTGAGATTGTTATGGTTATAAAATAGCGTATGTAAAATTGCACGGTTAATATTCATGCATTTCTTTTTTCTTGATATACATGTATCTTGTGCTCTGAATGACAGTCAAGTTAGCCCAATCGATAAGGCGTTCGACTATGGTGTGAGAGGTTGCGGGTTCAAACCCTGGCTGTGATGTAGTACGCTCTCTTGGAAAAATTGAGTTAGCTTGAAATTCCTCTATACAAGAAACTTACTTCTAATTGTCTCGTTTTAACCCGCACCCATCTCACATGAAAGAATTTCAAATGTCGAAACAAACTAAATGATCAAATATTTGAAAAATGTTAAACAAATCTAGAATATTGGAGTGATTTCCCGCCCCATTTCAGTTTACAATATACATATATCCGTAAAACCTTACAGTGAAAACAAAACTTATCCTGTCCGTCAATATATGATCCGTGCCCTGTGTTCTAAAGATTTCAATTTCCACTTTCATTCAACCTAAAGCCCAAATTGATTCGTTATTAGCTTAAAAACTGATGACAAACAAACAGATTTATAAAAGAAATCATGATCCGTATGGCCAATCATAATTGCAATATGATCTCGGGGATAAATCATTCACGATCTTTCTTTTGCAATTTGATCTCACTCTGTTCCAAGTAACGGGACGTTTTATTGGGCTATTCCAGTTGGCATTCATACATCCCTTATGGAAGTTATGATCTTAGTCTCCCACACAGGGGGTATAGATTTCAAATGGAGTCTCCCATTCAAGAATAACCAACAGCATCATGTTCTTATTCGATGTTGATTTGGTTGTACCTTATTCAAAAGGATATTTAGACAATGCAAAGTCAATGAACTAATGAACGAATTGCATCATTACTAAGAATGATCTCTTGTCCCGGATCCTGTGCGAACTGTCGTTATACACACCATAATAGAACTTGGCTGTCCAACATGACCAGGATTCATACCCAAATATCCTATGAAAGCGGCCCGGGGGTCACTCCCATTGGCCTGTACACCATCCGCGATAATCAACTTTTGAAAAGCACCCTAAACAAGGATTTAACCCTTGGATAAAACAATACCCTAAACAGGTGTTACACCCTAAACAGGGATTTTATTCCTTGCATCAAATTTCATACCCTAAATTTCATTTCCGCGTATTAGCAATTGCAATTTTGGTACCCTTTTTTTCCAATATTTCATGTTTTTGACACCCTAAACGCGTTACTCGCGTATTGTGCTTACCCACGAAAAACTACCCTTTTTACGCGTTTTCATTATCGCGGATGGTGTACAGGCCACAATGGGCCGCTTTCATAGGATATTTGGGTATGGATCCTGGGGTGACCCCCGGGAAAGCGGATATGCCGATCGTATTCCAGCGGGGATAATAAACAGCCTAACGAGAGTTAACCAGCCCTGTTTTTTTTCTTTTCATTATATAATTTTTGTCATTTATCTGATCTTATATACCCATCACTGGTACATAAAATCATTTGATGGCTATAGATTTTGGTTCTCGTATTGACCCTCGACATACTGGTCATATTGAATTTAGTACGAAACACGAGAAATAATTGATACATATCTTTCACATTCAGAGAGCCTGTTGACTTTTTACAAGAAGTATGTTCGTTATAATGGATGTGTAAATGCGATCAGGAAGATGAAAAAAGAAGCACGGTTGTTTGATGTGATAATTTATTAATGTTCCTAACAAAACATTACATACTTTTTAATTCTAGACCTTCACAATCCCAACCCCTATCACACATTATACACATTATATTTTTTAGCTATTTTTAACTTGGATTTTCTTTTCTTTATCAAATTTTTCATCCTTTTCTGCCATTTTCTGGTCATTTTTATTCTATAAACTGTGTATTTGTGTGCACATTGAGGGCGCTATATAAATATATTTTAAATATAATTTTGCTCAATAATTATTCCTTTCATTTCATGATAAAAAGTAGTCTGAAAATCTCCTTGCTACATGTTACTAATTTTTATGATGTTTTAATGCCATTTTACAAGTATCTACCCTTTGTAAAGATGCAAACAAGATTTCAGATAAATAGCGCCATCAGTGTTTGACTTTGCTTAAAAATGAATACCGTTCTATATGCCTTCAAATAACCTTGAAGAGAACGTAGGAGAAAGAAAAGGGAGGTAGGAGGGACTCCGAAGATGAAGATAAAGAGAAGAAACGTAAGAATTGAGAAAAAGAAGAAGAAAAAGAAGGTTTCATTAGTTTCACTGTGTAACGGAAGCCAATTCCTTAAATTCTAGTTATGCATTACCTTATTGGGAGTAAATCTTAAAAATGGCTCGTGAAAATATAGAATTCAGTAGCTGTTGGCAAAAGGATAATAAATGTTTAAACTCATTTTCTCCATCATGAGGTTAATTTGAAGCCTTCACTAGCACTGAAAGACAGGTGATTAAAGTACGCTATGAAGCAAGATTAAACTGACCATTCATGTCGGAAGCAGGTCTGTGATTTGCGGACATTTTGATATTTTAACACTTTGTTCAGCTAATGTCATAGGATTAGATGTTGTCAATTCAAATGTCACGTTATATTAATATGTAGGCTAATCCGTTACATTCATTTCTAGGGAGATATTATATGAAAATAAACGGTAGTGACCAGTGTCAATCAGTATAATAAAGTTCAATTCAATTCAATTCCAATTATTTTGCTTTCGATAAAACTGTTTTTATTATAATCCACCTTTTCGTTCTGTTATTTGTTTCTGTTAAATATCTTAGACCATGATAAAGCTGCAATTGAAAAAAAAACCCATTATAGTCTCTCTTATAATATACAACCCACATACACACCTCCATCGCGCCACACACCCCACTTACACACCAGCATTCCGCCCTAACCACCAACCCACACACCCACGCCACACATACAAATGTGGAGAATTTTGCAACATTTTGTTCAACTATATAATTATCATAATAAACGTATGGGAACAAAATAAACGTGTCTCATTACTTTACTTCGGAAACGTAACAACTTTAGCATTTATAAGAATAGAGGGCGAAAGTGTGCAATAAGTATAATGGTACATTTATTAAAGGCTGTGTGGGGGCTACATACACGATTTGTACAGAATGGGATGCTAAAAAGTATGCTCGGCTTCGTAAAGATGTTACCATTTTACTCTGCTTACACGGACCAAATAATATTGTAAATGTTGCTTAGTGAATATAATTTATATAGGATCGTTCTGTAGGGTCAAAGAATTAAACCGGTTGACAAAATAGACACTTAGACTAGGCATTTATGCCTATTCACTTTTCACGTACGTGTCCGCCGTCCAATATGCATAACCATGATAACGATACAAAGATACCAGTGCGAGTGGACCCAGTATCTGGCAAACTGACGATTATGTTCATGGTATGTGGACAAGTCTTAGTTATTATGCCTATTTTGTTCGCATTCGTGGTGAAAGTTGAGATTGGATTAAGAATGTTCTTTCTCTTGATTAAACGGTGACAGTATAATCTAGACTTCTTACAAACAAAATGGATCATATTGATACTTAGAACTTCCTTCGTATGTTCAATATTCCTGGCTGTCTTTAATATATTGTACAACGAACACGTTTTGTGCATTTTAATTTTAATTTTAATTTTTGTACGTGCAGAATCTTAAATAGGCGCTACTGGTTAAATACGCGACCTCGCTCCGTTACAGGAGAGTGGTTTTCGATAGACCTACCGGGAACACGCATTCATTAAATCAATGCATAAATTTGTATCACCTGCCATTGTGACATCATAGTTAGTTATGAAAAAAACTTAACTGAATTATGGACCTATAGTCCGGTGGCAGAGCAAGGTTAGATGGTTTTGCCAGTTAAAGTAGTTTTTTTTGCTGATTATTATTCTTTCAGTGGTACAAAATAAGATTTTGGGGGATGTAAAATGGTAACCCTTGGGCAATTAGAAATATTCAAGATGGCCGCTATAGATAATCAAATTAAGCTCGGTTATTCACTAGCGGTACCGTAATAAATGATAACTTAAAGTATTTTGTGTACATTATTTTCCTTTTGGATGCTTTAAATATAAACTATATACAGTTTTAAACATGACACTCTCCCAATTCAAAATGGCCGCTGTTAAACGTCATAAGCAAAAACCATTAGTTTCAAGGTAAAGTTCTCTTGCCAGATTTTGTTTCTTACAATAATTAATGTACACCCTAGAATTAAGCAGATCCAGTTTGACATTTTACTTCTTTACAATCGCATAAAAATTCCAAGATGGCCACCACCGAAATGAAAGGTAGAAATATAACACATTTTGGAAGACTTTTTGCAAGGAGTGTATTGAGTGACAGCTCGGGGTTAACAGCTTTCCATTTGGTGATATCTGAACTGATATCTGTATCGAAATTATCTGCCCAACTTGTACCAATCCTTCCTGAGCTGAGCGCCTTCAATTCCTTGACGACTAATATCAACAGCGCCTGCAACTGCAGCCGAAATTCTTGAAGTGTAGGACCGATCATTATAGCAGCATGTAACTCGGTATTCGAACAGATGGTTTATAATCATCTTTGAATCTCTGAGTAACATGATGCAGTCATGTCTACAGTAGAATTCATCTCGACCTTTGCAGGACTTAACCCCATTAAAAGCTATTAAACCAAGATAACACTCATTGAAACAGCTCAACTGATTAAATCGGATCTTCTCTGGTTGTGCACAAGTGACTGTTTTCATGTGCGATATCACAATAAAGCTGGTATTCATAGCTTCAGTTGGGTAACCGATTATAAAGGAAACGAAAGGAAACAATGTTATGTGTGGCTTTGTTCACGAAATCAGACAATGTCGTGCTTTTTGTAAACCAGCATTCTTGAAAATGAGCAACATAATGATTTTTGACTTAACACGGTTTAGAAATAATTTCTTCATATTTTTGGTGTTATCTGTCGTTTACATATCCTTCCTAAAACACCAAAGTACGAGTATTTCCAAACATCTAAATTTGCTAAAATTTAGGACATGTTACAAAACTATATTGTCTAGAATTTTAGAAGAGTACTTTTAATATTGGCCGGTTATTTTTCACACAGCGACGTTAACTAGGCAATGTACTATTACCTATAACATTAACTAAAACACCAAAGTACGAATATTTCCAAACATCTAAATTAGCTAAAATTTAGGACATGTTAAAAAACTATATTTTCTAGAACTTTAGAAGAGTACTTTTAATATTGGCCGGTTATTTTTCACACAGCGACGTTAACTAGTCATATCCCCATACTGTTAACGTAGGGCTATTTGTAAAGGTCACGCGTCAATGGGAAAGAGCACTGTGTATTGAGTATAGGAAAACGGACAGTAACTGCAGTATGAGACACCCAATGCCACTTGGAGATCCATTGCTTGCTTTTGCACAGGACTTTGTTGCCTATCAGTAAAGCTGACAAGGACTTCTTCAACTTCGGCGAGGAAATTGTAGCATGTCAGATACCGATTATGCAGCCAAATCCTCGTCGATAGGGATATTGTAGTGTGACTTTACAATGCGAATGTCTTTGCACTCTCGTACTACCTGTTTGGCTACTCTTTGGATGCTACTGCCTATAACAGTTTCATTATAACTTCACCTTTCACGTGGGGAATACGATAATACTAGAATAACTTTGTGATGAAAGAACTAGAATCTCTTCGGCAAAGTTTGTTTGGAGTTCTTCATTGAGTCACCTATGATCAGCACGAGTTAATGTGATTTCCGATATGTGTGCAGCATTTCTGATACAATTCAGCAGGTTTCCAAATGCGACTCTTATCACCAGATATGTTTTAGGAATTCATCAGTTGCATCTTCTTCAGATGCTGCAACATCACAGCGTGTATTGCTTTTGTCACTAAAAACAGTTAAAAAAACCAGAAATTGCTTGTTTTATTTCTTCTTTAACCTGGAACACTCACTGAATTTAAAACACAATCATCTGTTCTTCATGGAGGCACAGGATCTCTGTGATGCCTAATTCCCATCGCTTGAAGATCACTCACAGATATTTCTAAACGTTCTCTGATTTCATTTGCCTAGCTATCACCACGATCGCGCATTTTGCTATCAGATACTAAAATTTTGGCATAACTTTCATATGTAGATATGTACATATATGCAAGCTTCCATCTGTCTGGATGCTTTGAATCTTTTGGAGTTTACACATTTCCCCACATTAGTATTTCTGGAAGTCAAAGTGGGGGGAAGATCAACGTAGTCGTTTGGCGGACTGGGTAGAACCATCTTCTGCACAATTACAATTTTTATGGTAGAAATTTATCATTTTTCAGGCTGACATAAGCTGACATACAAATCATACTCATAATCTTGCTTGCATTGATGATTGTTTGTATACGTGCTGGCCCATTGTTCAGAGAGCAACGATGAGCATTATTACATTCGTTCCCGTATCGGTATGTGAAGATAAATTGAAACAAATACATACTGTTTTAATTTTTTTTAATGACTGAAGAAAATATGCTGTCTTTTTTCTGCCCACGTTGGAGTGTTTTCTCGCTGTATAATATAGGCCAGTTTGTCATTTTCAAAACTCAACCTTAGTCCATACAAATGTGGGCTATTACTCAAGTTACTCCCTTGGAACAGTAATCATTATATCTTCACACTCCTTGAAAGTGTATTTTCAAAGAGTGTCATACAATTATACCTACAATTTTCAGGTATTTGTGTTTAAGAACATATTTCATGATGACAATATATACACATGTAATGATTTTTAATTCAATCCAATTGGTGTATTCTATTGCAACAATGGTCTGAAACTGAAATTAAATAACAAGAAACGTATGAGTATGATATGTTATGCAAACCATTCAATATGTTAAGAAAAGACAGTGACCTATTATGAGCATACATTACACAACTCACGGGACGCCATCATGGCAATTTGGGATCACTGAAGCGTGTCAATTCATAATCTACGTGCATATATTACATATTGAGTCCACACTACCATTAATGCGCACTAAATACGTATAATTATTTGTTTTGTTACTAAAAAAATCATTTGAATGCTATTTAAGAGTTACGTGTCGGGCATTTTGAATATCTCGGATTGCCCAAGGGTGACAATTTTAGACCCCCTAGAATCTTATTCTACACCACTCAAAGATCATTTATCAGCAAAAAAATAAACTTTAACTGCCCAAAACAGTATTTGGTATGATACCTTTTGTCAATAAAACACCATTTGAATGCTATTTCAGAGATACGTGGCGGCCATCTTGAATATCTCGGATTGCCTATGGGTGACAATTTCACACACCTTAGAATCTTATCCTACACCACCCAAAGATCAATAACCAGCAAAAAAACAAACTTTAACTGGCAAAACCATCTAACCCCAAAATATGGTGTTTGCAGCCGGACTATTATTTTTCGTTGCAAATAAGACCCTTCAGAATAACGACGCAACCCGTCGTCGTAGTAAAGAATAGACCCAATATTGTTTATATACACATTAGTATTACTATGTACATTTTTAGAAACTATAGGTAATATAATTGCCATAGCATTGGTCATTTATGCCAATTTTTGGGCATGTACGGAAACTGAATGTTAACACGAAGCTCGATGCTTGATGAATTTTGACACTTCGCAATCCGTTTGGCGTTTTCCCGTATAATTTCTTAGTGAAAAGGCCGATTCGCATTACTCGTTGACCTACGATAAAACGCCCAATAAAGACTTAGTCACCGTACCGCGCCGCACACCGTCAACATCCCTATATCTTCGTGTTAAAAATTGCCGTGATAGTACGATGAATCCTCACGTTTTTCAACAACTACGCATGGTGATTTTATTCGAGATAGGCCGTGCAACTCAGGCTAAGCATACAATTTGAGATTTTGAGAGCCGGCCACACTGTTTCTATTCTATGTTTTACGATTTTCGCATGATCAATATATGGCTGGCCGTAACCGCCACAACGTGGAGCTGCTACGCGTAGCTTACTTTTCACTTCGCGGAGCTAAATTGACCAATCATGTTAGATCTTTTCATTACGCGGAGCCAGTGGATGCATTCTCGTTCCAGAGAGAAAACTCTTGCCAAAATTAATGTTTACTATGGGGATATTAAATGAATCGATTGTAAATAAACCACGACCAGTTGTACAGGATCAATACCATTGTTTGATTAGTGTATAGTCAATGTTACCTTGCATGCATGCATGTGTCATGTGTGTGGCGTGTTTGTTTGTTTGTTTGTTTGTCTACTGTGTCAGGCCAGGATCACTGACACCCACGGTACTGATACTCTCATACTATCACGGTGATCATATTGTTGAATGTTGTTGACTTAAAAATAATCATGATGCAGTCATGTCTACAGTAGAACTCACCACGACCTTTGAAGGACTTAAACCCTATTAAAAGCTATTAAACCAAGATAACACTCAATGAAAACGGCTCAACTATGTTACATCAGATCTTCTCTGGTTGAATACACACTGCACTTGTGTCTGTTTTACCTGTGCAATGAGCAATGAGCTGGTATTATAGTTTCAGTTGGGTGAACGATTATAAAGCGAACGCAAGGTAACAATACTGTGGGCTTTTGTTTACGAAATGAGACAATAGTCTGCTTATTGTTAACCAGCGTTCTTGAAAATGAGAAGCTTAATGACTTAACACGGTTTAGAAATAATTTCTTCATATTTTTGGTACAAAAGTACCAATATTTCCAAACACCTAAATTAGCTAAAAATTTAGGACATGTTACAAAACTATATTTTTCTAGAATTTCAGAGAATACTTTAAATATTGGCCGGTTATTTTTTACACAGTAGTGACGTCAACTAGGCAATGGCCTATAATTCTAACATACACTATTTGTAGAGGTCACGCGTCAATGGTGAGCGCACTGAGTATTGTGTATAGGAAAACGGACAGTAACTACAGTATGTGTGGCCTACTACTAGTATATAAAGTAAATCCGAACTGGTTTGCAGTTTGCTTAAGGTCGAATTCCGCAGGGACACCGCGCAAGTTATACAAATTAGCTCCCGGCGATACACTGCAGATCACAGAACTGCGTGCATAGTTTACCACCATTCTGCCTAGCTATATAGTTATGTACAATACTGTATGAGTTTCTTATGAGTGCATGTCCATCTTAATAATAAGTCAGTTCGTACTTTTGATAAACTACTTTTTGAATCATAACTTTCGTGACCGAGGATATCTTGCAACTACGTGACGCTCGTCTGGCAAATTCTTAATGAATAAATTCGCTTCACGTAATGAGTAAGTCGTACTTAATTAGTCAGTTTTACCTCCGAGTAATGAAAAACTCTAACATGATCATGATTGGTCAATTTGGCTCCACGGAGCAAAAAGTCAGCTACGCGTAGCAGCTCCACGTTGTGGCGGTTGCGGCCTACCATATCAGTATCCCATATGATATTTCTATTGCAAGAAAATTTTATTTGTTGTCAGGTTTTATCTTAAATACACTAACTGGAAATTAAATACACTAATTAGTGAGGACCTGTATTTTGCTGTGGATATGTTTAACTGCAATTTGCGGGTAAAAATTTGAAATCCTGAGTAAAAATTTTGATCATATTCAACTCTTTGAGAAAAAATTTATATAAAAGAATGCATGTAAAATCCAGCTGCAATACAATGTACATTATTGACACACTATCACTCTCTTTATCTACGGCAATAATAGAATATCGATTTCAATCGAATTGAATACGATGCTCAGTTTTGAGTTTGTAGTTGACTACTAAGCGACCTAAGCGATCGATTGCTAGCCAATCAGATAGAACTCCTTTTCTTGCGTTCGGTGAAATAAGAGTCGCCCGTCGCTCACCAACGGAGTATTAAATTTATATTTATCGAATAGGAAGTCGACACTGTGCGCCGGCCAGTTAAAGTACATGCCCTATCACACCACTCCACGCCATACATAAATTCTCCCAGTCACATTTCCCAAATATGAAATTAAAATTAAAGTAAAATTTTAATTTACTTCTTTTAAAGTTTGGCAGAGGCGGGGTTCGAACTCACGGCGCAAGGCTTAGTACTCTATGAGCCTAGCGCCTTAGACCACTCGGCCACTTGTCTTGTTGTTATTCATTTGAAACTTATTTAAAAATATAATCGCAACTTCAACATAGGCCTACCACGTGACAAGCAAAGACAGATAACGTATTATATTTTGGAATTTTATCTGCTTAAATCATTAATGTGTATTATAATAGAGCTACGATTATTTATATTGTTGAATTCTCAAGCGCATCATTTCGAATTGGGTTTGGAAGACACATTCTCCTAAAGCCCGATACTGACTCCACCTGTACATTTTAATTTCATCGCGGGATGCTGAGATGTTTGAAAAGCATCGCAGCATCGCATACCGCTGCAAAGTGGAGTCAGGATCGGGCTTAATTCGATGTAGAGAGTCTTTCCTATTCAGAGGAAATATTGCAATTACACACCTTATTGCCTTTTAACAATAACCAATGACACTAGCACGTAATTCCAGTCAAGCGCCAATCTTTAATCCTATTGTTGAAGAGGATAATAAGCTTATAGGCCTACTTATGTATAGCATTCGTAAAAAGGGTTAAGTCTTTGTTTGCTTTGGTTAAATCCTGTTCAAGTGGTGGGTTAACCAACAATTAACAATGAGAGGACATTCCTGAACCTCGTTCAGTTGGCGATGATTTGAAGTGACTGCCAATTATGACCATTTGATATTTAATACCAGCAATGTGGAAAAAAGAAATAATGTAGTGCCAAAATAATGTACCCTTTTACGGAAGGAGCAAAGTTTAACAAGTTACAACTCCGCTTCTGCAGTACGAATGTCAGCGGCGAATGTCAGGTTATTATTTCCCAGTCTTGAAAACAAATTGCAGGCAGAGGTGGGAATCGATCTCGGTACCTCCCGGTTAAAAAGCACTGTGCAAAACCACTAAGCCAACTAAATATCTGCCGTGAGATGCTTGACATTAATCTTTGATATTGCTGAATGGAACAAATCGCGGAATTAAATCAGTAATAAAAGAAGTAGATTCTTATTTAGCGGCCAAATTGGATAAAAGGGAAATATTTGTCCCTGCTCTAAAGAAAATATACACCTATCCGACTTCGCCATTACTGCGGTGTCCCTGATGTAAAACTGCGGTGTCCCGAGGTCGGGGGTTCCATCCATTATTTATTGTGTGCTATACAGAATTGTACCCGGGAATTGTACACAATAGTGATATTCAATACACATCATGAGTATTGAATTACGAATTAAATCTCCCGCTCTGGTACATCTGTGTTGCCGTCAATAGAGGGCCAAATACAGTAAACGCTTCTCGGATTGGTGTATAGGTTAGAAAATTACCAAATAAATTTAAATTAAAAATTGAGATTTTATATTTATTTATTTCACAAGGCGGCATTGTCACAGACAAACACTGTATACGCTAAAAACTCGACCCTCATTACTAGATGATGGCATAGCTCAGTGTTAGAGCATCAGACTGGTAATGTCAATATCGTTGGTTCGAATCCGCCTGCCAGCAATGGTTATTATGATTTTAATGCTATGCTACAATTTATTCAATTTTTTTCATTTATTTATTTATTTATTTATTTATTTATTTATTTATTTATTTATTTATTTATTTATTTATTTATTTATTTATTTATTTATTTATTTAAATAATTTGATATATTTGAAAGGGTATTTGAGCAATTTTAAATTTTTACCCCGTATAATCCTATGGGGTCATTTTGAACCCACCCCATCCCAAATTGCCAAAACCTATGAGTTTAAATCATACATAATGATCAGGGCTGATATTCATAAAACCACGCTAGGCCTAGTTGACAGCTAAAATTGACTTTAGCAAGCTGCTAAGCCTAGCTGATTGCTAATTCTTATTCATAAAACCCAGTTAGAGTTAGCAACATTCTAAAATTTTGCCAAAACTTAGAGTTGATCTGGGGCAGCGCTAAGTCACTAGTTGACAACTAGTCTTAATGATTTTGAACTAAGTTTGACATGATTTATTGTTTTAATTTCATATTAACTGTTGTCAATTATGAAAATAATGTTCTCAGAATATTCTGTTTCTGAGGTCTTCAGTGTGTTTTACACATAAGAAACTGTCTTAAAAACACACAACAAATTTAGGGTGAATGAATAAACATTGAACTATACCAGTATTGTTTAACCAAATTTGCACAAGAAAAATGATTATGATATAGCAAGTAATCTTTAGTTAAGCAGATATGTTCAATCGAAGCAATTCTGTTCAATTGTTTGATACGTAAAATATATATTTTGGAGACATGTTACCAATGTTCTGTTTGGTAAAGATGCATGACTTATTTTCAATAACAAATTATATGTCAATTTGATAAAGATAAATCATGCTTGGCTTTTGTCAGGACAACAAGCAAGATATATCATATGCTATTAAATTATCTAATATTATTTACACAGTGTTGCTCATGAAGCTAAATGAGCAGCGTTAAGTGGATGCATGTTGTTTTCTATTTGATGAAGCAATATAGTATGTATAGTATGTTTTTACAACAAACCAAGGACTTAACATGTATATGAACTTTACTTGTTCAGAGTATCTTTTTAATTTAATTTGCCGTAACAACCTTGTAGGCCTATATATAGCTTACAAAATACACATGTAATTTTATTAACGAAATCTCAATGAAGACCATCAGCAATGAGTCATTACATTTTGATCATTTTGACTGTGGTTCAGAGCTCAAGTATAATAGACATGTATTATATAAGCCTATTGTATTAGATGTTACACAACTGTTAAAGGCCATATCACCCAAAACACCCAAATAAGTTATCAGCTAAATATTTCTAGTTGATAGCTAGTTAGCAAAGTGTTTAGCAAGGTTTTATGAATAAGAAATTAGTTGATTGCTACGTAGCTATCAACTAGTGGATTTAGCATCTTGCTAAGCACTAGTTGGTTGCTAATTTAGCAAGGCTTTATGAATATCGGCCCAGCTGATATTCATAAAACCACGCTAGGCCTAGTTGACAGCTAAAATTGACTTTAGCAAGCTGCTAAGCCTAGCTGATTGCTAATTCTTATTCATAAAACCCAGTTAGAGTTAGCAACATTCTAAAATTTTGCCAAAACTTAGAGTTGATCTGGGGCAGCGCTAAGTCACTAGTTGACAACTAGTCTTAATGATTTTGAACTAAGTTTGACATGATTTATTGTTTTAATTTCATATTAACTGTTGTCAATTATGAAAAATAATGTTCTCAGAATATTCTGTTTCTGAGGTCTTCAGTGTGTTTTACACATAAGAAACTGTCTTAAAAACACACAACAAATTTAGGGTGAATGAATAAACATTGAACTATACCAGTATTGTTTAACCAAATTTGCACAAGAAAAATGATTATGATATAGCAAGTAATCTTTAGTTAAGCAGATATGTTCAATCGAAGCAATTCTGTTCAATTGTTTGATACGTAAAATATATATTTTGGAGACATGTTACCAATGTTCTGTTTGGTAAAGATGCATGACTTATTTTCAATAACAAATTATATGTCAATTTGATAAAGATAAATCATGCTTGGCTTTTGTCAGGACAACAAGCAAGATATATCATATGCTATTAAATTATCTAATATTATTTACACAGTGTTGCTCATGAAGCTAAATGAGCAGCGTTAAGTGGATGCATGTTGTTTTCTATTTGATGAAGCAATATAGTATGTATAGTATGTTTTACAACAAACCAAGGACTTAACATGTATATGAACTTTACTTGTTCAGAGTATCTTTTTAATTTAATTTGCCGTAACAACCTTGTAGGCCTATATAGCTTACAAAATACACATGTAATTTTATTAACGAAATCTCAATGAAGACCATCAGCAATGAGTCATTACATTTTGATCATTTTGACTGTGGTTCAGAGCTCAAGTATAATAGACATGTATTATATAAGCCTATTGTATTAGATGTTACACAACTGTTAAAGGCCATATCACCCAAAACACCCAAATAAGTTATCAGCTAAATATTTCTAGTTGATAGCTAGTTAGCAAAGTGTTTAGCAAGGTTTTATGAATAAGAAATTAGTTGATTGCTACGTAGCTATCAACTAGTGGATTTAGCATCTTGCTAAGCACTAGTTGGTTGCTAATTTAGCAAGGCTTTATGAATATCGGCCCAGTACGTCAATTATGAGTGAACACCGGTTGGTCACTGCATTTATTTGGGAATGGGTAGGCACTGCAGCTTGATTCACCATCCACAACATGATAATGTGTGCATATGCTACATTATATACACTTGTAGGCCTATGTTGTTGTTGGTGTATAAGTAATGAGCCTTGCAATTGAAATGCCTCAAGCTTTTAATCCGATATGCAGATTATCTATTTGTTTTCATGAATTGGAAGACATTCTTTGATGTATTACTGAGCTCAATGATCTGAAATTACTGGAGTGTGAGGTCAGCATAGTATTTTATTAACAGAAAGTATAGAGGCCCTGCATGAAATTATCGATTGGCTCCAAACAAAGGATTTGAGCCGGTGTCCTTCACCGTAGTTATGGCGGAGTGCAGTCCATTCAATCAAATGTTGTCATCAACCTATTTGATTACAATCATGCTTTTGTTGAATGCATTTGAGTAGTCCGCCATATTTACGGGATGATATGTCACATGCAAGGCCTCTATTCTCCAAATTCATTTCCTAATGTATGTGAGAATGATACAATAATGACATGATGAACATAGTCATTGATGCATCAGTTTTAAAATAGACTAGGCGGTTACCATATTTGGCGGTTCTCGCCTGGGCGCGATTACCAGGCTGATGGTGACATGCCCATATGACAGTTTTTACTAATTTGACCTCAGATGACCCTGGCGACCCCAAAATGACCTTCCAAAATTTGGCTCTAAATGTTAACTGTACCCACCAAGTTTCATGCCCATACGACAGTTTTAGTAATTTGACCTCAGATGACCCCTGGGTGACCTTGGATGACCCCAAAATGATCTAAACTTATAACTCTAAATGTTGACTGTACCCACCAAGTTTCATGCCCATAGGCCTATATGAGTTTTTACTAATTTGACCTCAGATGACCCGTGGTGACCTTGGATGACCCCAAAATGACCTTCAAAAATGTTGTTTTAAATGTTGACTGTACCTACCAAGTTTCATGCCCATACGACACTTTTTAGTAATTTGACCTCAGATGACCCCTGGGAGCGGACCCCGGTGTCAGATGACTTTAAAACGAACATAAACATCTTCTTGACAGGACAGAACTACACCCACCCACCGAGTTTGAGCCCCGTACGACCTAGTTTCATGCCCATATGACAGTTTTTAGTCATTTTACCTCAAATGACCCCCTTGGAGGGGGCCCCGGGGTCGGATGACTTAACGAACATAAACTTCTTCTTGCCAGGACAGAACTACACCCACCCACCGAGTTTGAGCCCCGTACGACCTACGACGGCCTCACATTAGCAGTCACAGACAAAACCTAAATCTACAGAATATATCCATTACTCGTCTCGAAAGAGCTCAAAATAAATAACTTAGAAAATTTTCTTGATGTCCTTTAACATGTTTCCATAGTTAACCATCGTTAGCCATGGATATCTATGCTGTAGAACTGACCGGTGACTAAGTCCGATTTATTGGGACGTCTATCGACCATCAACGAGTAATGGGTTAGCCTTTATAAGCTATTGGTTAGATTTATCCACATGATTTATGGGTCGGAAGTTTCAACATAGTGGTTTATAGAAGATGTGCTTTTTTATCCAAACATATATCTCAAATCTTGAAATAGCGTTAATTTATCTTTGTTTTTTGGCAAAATCTGCTGAAATTTCGAAGAATGTTAGCAAATTTAGCTACATTTTTGGGTCTGTTTTCATAAGTTTGCACAATCCAAGCCGCACATCCCAACTCATTTCAATATCAAAACATCCACAGTGGTGTTTTTAACAAATAAACCGGTTAGTATACTTCAGGCACAACATATCCATCTTCATAGTCTGGCTCAATAGCAACCTCGATTGTGTTTTCGTACGCTGAATCATAAGCCGATGTTTCGATTCTTCCACTGTTTCCTGATGACGTCACGTTACCCTGGTTCAAAGATGCATATGCCTGATTGCTGCTGATATTGTCCTTTTGAAGATCTTGGTAAGACGACTCATTCTCCACTGATGACATTGCGATGGTTGGTGATGGTTTGGTGATAGTCTGCTCTTTATCAGATGTAACTTTGCGTCTTGTACAGTAACAAAGATGGATGACCAAGACGATGATGAAGAGACACCAACCGATTACAGCCATCACAATGGCTGCTACGTTCAAAGAGGGTGAAGATGGTGATAGTTGATCTGAATCTGATCCGAAAGGCTTAGTTGTGGTTAAGGGTACAGCGTCGGGAATCTGTATGGTAACATCTACACTCGCATTTGTACTGGGAACACCAGGAATAACACCTTCACATGTTATCTTATTATTGGAAGATAAAAATGATGGATCTTCTATTACAAGTATAGAATTTGTTATTGTCTGAGTTATGATCATGCCATCCTCGTCAGTATTTATCAAAGTATTGTCAATGTACCAGTTGTAGGTGGTATCATTGGTCGCTGTCCCAGTATTGAAGCACATGATACTATATACACTCTCATGAGTTGTGATAACTAAAGCATCTGGTGTTATGGAGATTACAGGTATGGGGTTGTATGGAATGAGACTACAGGATAGCGATTCGTCCAATTTACCAGCAACCGTGGCTATGCAAATGAATTCACGCCCGTGATCCTGGGCCCCGATAATGAATACGTAATTAGCTTGAACTATGCCAGGACTAGATATTTCTACCATAGTATTCTCATTATTTATTACTTCAAACCAAGTCAAAAGAGGCCGTGGATCGCCATCATCTAAAGAACACGACACCGCAATTTCATACTCCATCTCTACCTTTATAACGGTAGGTATATTTCCCTGGATAACGCACTGGGGTGGAAGAGTTGGCTTTGTCCAAACAGTGAGACTGGACCATATTCCAATGGAGATGAAACTGATACCTGTGTCGCCACGGTATAAACAATTGAATCGATAACGCCCGTCATCTTTGGTCACATTAACGATGTGCAAAATAAGGACTTCTGTACCACCTTCTAAACGGTATGAAGTATTATACTTTCCATGCATCATGAGATTCAAGGAATCTGGGAAAATCTCCCCTGTAAATTGCGCATCTTCAAGCCATCCTATGTAGGTATCTATACCAACACCTTGCCAAAACAATGCTTCACCATTTCTACCAGTAACATTACATGTAAACTCTGCTGTGCCACCTTCCACTACATGGTTTACAGGTGAAGGTTCTAACGTCGCAGTCGGGGTTCCATTTGCTTGCTGCCATATTTGACAAAGATATGCAAGAATAATGATTCGTCTCGCAAAGGCTAACAACATCTTCATAGCCATTGCAGTTCGTAGTTGTAGCCAATGAAAAAGTATAGTCCACCTGTTGCAAAATGAACACGGAAATACATTCAAAATATTGTATTCAATAATTGGTATAACCAGGTAAAAGTACCTGTATATTTGGTCTATTGTGAATTCATGCACTCAACTGTGTATGTTGACCTTGTTATGAGCTGTTCAATTTATGTTTAAGGTGGTATTGGATGCATTTTCTAGAAATTAGGAAATGCATTGAGCATGTTTTAAACAGATTAATTGAGTAGGGTAAAGTACACTGATCAATATACCTTTTGTTTGGAGCAAATCGCACATACGGTTTCCATAATACATCAATTTATATGTTCTTTGTATCCTATTGTTTTTGTCAATAATCAATATAGTTAATGAGCTAAAAGGACTGCAAAGGCTCATTAATATGTAATTTTGCCAATATTTTGCTAAAATCAATGCATAAATGTTCAGGGTACTTTTATTTTGCATACTTTTGCCCTGAAACTTGGTCAAAGTGTTTCTAATATGTTCTAATGTATTATATAGTGAAGCCGCCCTCTAATTTGCATATTTGCATAATTAATGAGCTAATTTGCATAAATGCTAATTAATTATGCGAATATGCAAATTAGGGGGCGGCTTCATTATATAATACATTAGAACACATTAGAAACACTTTGACCAAGTTTCAAGGCAAAAGTATGCAAAATAAAAGTACCCTGAACATTTATGCATGGATTTTAGCAAAATATTGGCAAAAATTATATGTTAATGAGCTTCTCAGTCATTTTAGCTCATTAACTATATTGATTATTGATAAAAACAATAAGATATAAAGAAAATATAAATTGATATATTTGGAAAACCGTATGTCCGATCTGCTTCAAACAAAAGGCATATTGATAGGTGTGCTTTACTCAATTAATCTGTTTAAAACATGTTTAGAGCACTTTTATAATGCCTCCAATACCACCTTAAGGTTGCAAAATGATTTAATTGTCTACGTAGACTACGTGCATGAAACGATTGCTCAGCTTCTATATCTATATCCTGCCAGCAAATTTGTCCCCTTAATAAGATAATAATTATTTAATATAGAATTTAAATGAGTTTTTGGCTTGTAAAAATGCAACAAATGTACTCTTTTTGGACTCGTAATTTACCAAAAATTTGAAAAGATACCCAAAACAAGTTGTACAGATTCTTGAAAATCTGCTTTTAGACCCTAAATGCATCACGCGAGTAACTTGCCTTGCCTAAAAAAACACCCCTTTTACTTGTTTTTTTTTTTGGTCACGCATGCGTACACACCATTTATGTGAGTGGCCCCCTGGGTTGGAAAGTTTTTTCAAGCATCTATATCTCAGATTATTTGTGACATGTCATATCAATGGATAGCTACGCTATTTCCCTTTACAATGATCCCACATTTGAAACTATCACCATTTTTGTACGAGGAGTTTATTGTAGTCAAGAAATGAACGGTTATTCAATCTGCTTTGCCTGTTGTAAAAATATTGTTACCATACACGAAAAGAAATCATATCTACTAATCATGAGCAATAAACACATTGGGGAAATGTTTTAGCCTATTTGTAAGGGTCTTGTGTCTCTCTTTTATAAAAAAAAAATTGCCCAACAATTTACTGTCGTCAAGTATATGTTTGACAGGCAACACGAGTATTGTTGATTGTTGTGCAGTATGTTTTTTTTCTCTAGGATATCTATTTTCAGAAAACAAAATACAATCGTTTGACTATGTTTCACAGGTAAAAATGTCCTAGATAGTGCAAACTAGTCTTTTGCCTTTTTTGATTGGTATTACGAGACTAGGATATCTATTTTCAGAAAACTATATCTATTTTCAGAAAACAAAATACAATTGTTTGACATGTTTGACTATGTTTCACAGGTAAAAATGTCCTAGATAGTGCAAACTAGTCTTTTCCCTTTTTTGATTGGTATTACGAGACAAACAATTTATACCATTTTATGTTACAATTAAATTTGAATCCAAAACGTACCCAAGCACAATTGTATTTATTGAAGGTAACCATTAATCATTACCGAAGCATTGCGTTCCATATGGTCCCTCTTTTCGATGTAATCGAGACAGATTGGAACCGTCAAAGTTTTACCCTACTATTTTCGAAACTGACTGTGATTATGTATTAGGTGTGACTCTCTACACGCGGGACTGACAGCGTAACGTTATCTTAAGGACGGAGTACTCTCATGATTCATTTGCCAAATTCTACATATGAGCCACGGGGAGAGCAGAAATCTGAATTTACTCTACAGATGTCGCCAATTATAATTTTTTCCAAATCAATTCTTCTCTTCTTGCGTATGTTAGGAAGAAACAAGATATAAAAACCAAAACATAAATTTCATTAAATTTCAAGCCCAGTACGCATCAACCAGTCCCTGGTGGCTTCATCGACTTCAATCAGGCCGGAGATACCATTCGGTGGTGTATGGAGGTGACAGGATGAGATGATGTGGCCGGCTGTTTGTTCCTCACTACCGCACTCGCAAGCTGGGCTTTCCTTTAAGCCCCATTGGAACAGGTTGGCATTGAAGCGTCCAACTCCACTTCTCAGGCGGTTTAATTTTGTCCAAGCAGGCCTGGGTAGATTGAAGCCCCGGGGGCACTTCAATATGAAATGGATATAGGTGTAGGGCTGGCACTTTCGCACTAAGGGGCATTCGGTGAGAGCAAAATGTAAAAAATATGGGGTCATTGGGTGAGAGCATGATTTTTGGCATTCGGTGAGAGCAAAATGTAAAAAATATGGGGTCATTGGGTGAGAACATGACCTTTTTTTTAAATGGAATCTTTGGGTGAGAGCCGAAACAGCGCCACAAAAACCTCGAAAGTCGAATTTCTAGTTCTAAATGGCTTCACATTTCATTGTTTTTTCAAAATAAGTAACAAAATCAGTGAAAAATGAAAGTTGCTGTTCAAATTGAACTTGTAAGGGTCTTTGGGTGACAGATCAAATGGAAAAATAGGGGTCTTCGGGTGACAGAGCAAGTGTTCGTAAAAAATATGGGGTCTTTGGGTGACAGCGATGCTGAAAAGGGGGTCTTAACAGCCCTACATACGCGTCACCTCCAAAGTTGAGTGCCCCCCCGGGATTGAAGCCTGGGATGGTGTCTGTTGGGTTTGTGACAAAGCGCTGGAGTGGTGAGGAAGACTGAAGCCATTGGTCTTTCCATGCCTTAGCTGTCCAGTCCTTGGCTGTCTGGTTAGGCTGTGTCGTCTTCATCAAGACTATTGCTTGCTGAGCAAACGGCTTCCTGGATACCAATCTCCTGCTTTCCCCCTCACTGTTCCTAGCTCTTGACAGGGTGTCATGAAGGAGGTGTCGTGGTTCTTCAGACCGGAGTGCTATAGCTACGGAGGCTGCTTTCCTTCTGATGTCCGGCGGAGGGATTCCTGCTAAAACCGGAAGCTGTTCGGTTGGAGTTGGTCGCAGACATCCTGACACAGTGCGCATTGCTTCATTTAGACCAGTGTCTACCTGGTGGGTGTGGTGACTCCTGCTCCATACTGGTGCACAGTATTCTGCTGGTGCGTATACCAAGGCCAGGGTTGATGTTCTGAGGGTCTTGGCGCTTGCTCCCCAGCTGGTGCCGGCTAGGTGACGAATCAATGCGCATCTTGCTGTGACCTTGTCCCTTAGATTAACCAAGTGCTGCCGGTAGGTGAGGGCTCTGTCCAGTTTCACTCCTAGGTATGTGGGGCAAGCCTCGAAGTTCAGTCGCTTTGACTTGATGGTTACATTGAGTTCTCGGTTGGCTTCCCTGTTGTTAAGATGGAAGGCAGAGGAGACAGTCTTAGCAACACTCAGCTTGAGCCGCCATTGGTAGAGGTAGGTATCTAGGGTATCCATATCTAGGCTGAGCGCTCTCTCAATTGTGTCCCAAGAGTTGCTCGACTTCAGAATTGCCAGGTCATCTGCGTATCCATACTTCTTAGCAATGGTATTGGGCAGGTCATGGATGTAGATGTTGAATAAGAGGGGTGCTAGGACGGAGCCCTGTGGCACACCGTTCCTCAGACTGCGTGGTCTACTAGCTTGGCCGTCGCTGGTCTTAAGAATGAAGTTGCGGTTCGAGATTAGCTGCACGATGAAGGACACCATCCGTCTGTCTGGTATGAGCTTGAGGAGTTTGCATATCAGGCCTCTATGCCAAACGGTGTCGTATGCTGCTGTCAGATCTACAAATACAGCACCAGTCTTCTGGTTCCCTTCAAAGCTGTCTTCGATGTCTTGGGTGAGGAGGGTGTCCTGGTCCACTGTTGATCTGCCCCGACGAAAACCGGCCTGCTCGTGAGGAAGCTGTGGGTCTACAATCGGGTTGATACGGCTATGGATCAGGCGCTCCAGTAGCTTGTAGGGGATGCAGAGAAGAGAGATTGGACGGTAGCTCTTAGGGTCATCCTTTGGCTTATTAGGTTTGGGCAGTGCGATGACAGTTGCCTTGCGCCAAATCTTTGGTATCTTGCATCGTTTCATACAGGATGACAGGAACTTGCATAGCCAGTTGGTTGCAGCAGAGCCAGCATGATGGAGGAATTCTGGGTGGATACTGTCTGGTCCAGGTGCCTTACCTGCTTTGAGTAGTTTCAAAGCATCTTCTACTTCCTGCATGGTGTAATCGCTGCAGAGATCGGAGGTGGATGGCATCTTCCAAAGATCGGACACTTCCTTCTTGACCCGCCTGGAGTGATCACGGTCAGGGTTGGTGAAGCGGCCGTTGTTCACAAGTACGCTGGCGATGGCGTTTGCAGTTACTGGACACTTTCCGGCATTTGGTGTTGATCTGCCTGTCAGGCGGTTGACGGTTTGCTCTGGTGAGGTCGACCAGCGTGTTACCAAACTACCTTCTGCTTGAGTAGGTGAAGTCGATTGATTCCACAGTCTCGATCCAGCGTTCTTTGCGTTTCTCATCCAGTCTTGTGAGGAGAGTGGAAGCGCAGGGGTCAGATTCTTCCTTCGATGGAGCCGAGGTAAAGTCTTCATACAGAGCATGGCACTCATCGTCCCAGCATGGGATGTAGCTCTTCTGGTACCCCCTTGGGATCGACAACTTGGCTGCATCTATGAGCAAGTTACAGTAGGCTGAGTATGTGGTGTTAATATCATCACTCTCTGGTGGTGGTAGTTTGGTAACACGCTGGTCGACCTCGGCAGAGAACTTGTCCCACTTTGCTTTCCGGAAGTTCCACCGCTTTACTGGTTTGCTAGCTGTTGGAGACACCAGAGCAGGTTGGGTTATCAGAGACGGTCGGTGCTGAGATCTTGGGAACTTGTCCAGGATTTTACGCACAGGGAGTTGGTTTCCTTGGCTGGGATCAGCAAATGCCAGGTCTGGGTTGGTACCAGTATTCCACCGTCCTGAGAAGAAGCTGTCAGGTTCCTTAGGATTGAACAAGAGGGTCAGGTTGTTGGTAGAAGCCCATTCCGCGAGGCAAATCCCATCACTATTGCAGCGAGAGTAGCCCCAGTCAGTGTGCTGGCAGTTAAAGTCTCCTGCGTATACACATGGTGCTGGATAATGAGGTAGAGATGTGTTGGTCAGGCGTACTGGAGGTGGTTTGTACACATTGATGATGTTGATGCCAAGCACTTTCACTGCGATCCATTCAGTATCAGAGTCGGGTGAGGACTGGGCCTCAAGAGACCAGTCATCTGTGTCTTGGCTGATGAAGGTTGCTAGTCCATGGTGTTTGCTTGGGATGTAGCCTGCCAGTGAGAAGTTAGGTAGAGTTAGCTTTTCATTGGTTTCACGGTGTGTTTCTTGGAGAAGGATCACAATGGCTTTGTTGTTGACTGCCAGCTGCTCAATGATGTTCATCTTGGCAGGGGTGAGGCCTTCTACGTTCAGTTGCAACGTCGTTACATCGTAACCTTCGACAGCAGTTAGCTGTCCGTCCTGAGAAGGACGCGAAGCAGGGCTCAGGGTCACTGCGTTGACTAGCGATATGTCGCTTTCTTCCTTGACTCATTGTCGACGTTGGTTCTCGTTTTAGCGAGTTAACAGGGGAGACCACGTGAAGGTCGCCGAACCCGGAACTACATACACCAGCATGACCAGAGACACTACTGTATCTGGTGACGGGCTCTTTGCGCAAGATTTTCGATAAGAGAAGCTAGGATAAGATCACTCACCCAATGCGACACAAAAGACCATGACTGCTGATTAATTTAAATCACTTGTTCTTAACTTGACTATTGATAATGTTAATATAAGGACAATCCTACACAGGACATTAATGGCTTCCACTTTAATTCAAATTTGTATAATGAGAGAACAATACTTCAATATGCAACCAAAATAGTTAAAATCGTGTAATGATATGTACCAGTTATCGTTGCGCATGCCTCTGTTTACTCTTTTAAAAATCTGCATCACAAATAAGAGGCAAAATTGATACAGATGGGATTATTCTGTAAGTATTGTAATTAGGGACATCGGATACCGCGAGCGAATATATCTCGAGCCGTAGCAAAGCGAATTTAAAATTCAAATTTTCCACTTTGGAAAGCTACAAAAACAAAGCGAATCATTCCGATTATGCAGACGTGTTGGACACTTAGTCAAATTGTGGTCGTTATTATTATGAAATAGCGGAAGTTCAATTGCTTGGTACATATTTATGCATCCTTTTTTATCTTGCTATATCTTATCCTCTAAATGATCATATCATCAAAACAAAATAGTGCATGTGCGATTTCTCTTTCTAAAATAACACACGTTTTGGTGCAAAGTTTATTGGGATACAGTGTTTTCTATGCTATTGTTTCTTCAAGTTCGATGTACCATTAGGTGAGGCTAAACTGGTATATCTGTCTTAGGATAATTCACAATGCAACACACAATTTCAATCAGTGAAGAGTGTTACGATCTAGCATAACCAAATGCCGAGAAAGCCTTTCCTTATCATGCTTATACAAAAACAAAATGTACCTTTAGTCAATAATTATACATACCTTTCTTGGACAATATCTGTCCAATATATCATTAAGGCAAAATCAGTAACGAAAAAAAGTTATACGAATCTCGAATATTGGAGTGATTTATCCGCCCCATGTTAATTTACAAAATATATATATCCCCAAGATCTTAAAATAAAAACAAAGCTTATACTTGTCAAAGCTTGTCCGTCAAATTATGATTCGTGCCCTGCTTATTTCTTAAGATTTCAATTTCTACTTTTATTCAACCTAAAGCCCAAATTGATTCGTTATTGACTTAAAAGCTTGAAAACTGATGACAAGGAAACAGATTTATAAAAGAAATCAAGATCCGTATGTCCAATCATATTTGCAATATGATCTCGGGGATAAATCATTCACGATCTTTCTTTTGCAATTTGATCTCACTCAGTTCCAAGTAACTGGACGTTTTATTGGGGAGCTATTCCAGTTGGCATTCTTACACCCCCTATGGAAGATATGATCTTAGTCTCACACAAAGGGGGTATATATTTCAAATGGAGTTACGTATTCAGGTAACCTCATTTGAAATTCACAATCCATGTGTAGAAGATTTAGGCCTAAGTCATGACTTCCTCAAGAGATAATGGATTTCAAAATGGAATAGCCCTATTTACGTATATAGGTTACGTATAATGTCCTAGCTGTTCCTGACAATTAATGAGATTGCTATTGTTACCGGGAATTGTTGTTGTTGTTTTGGTATTGAATCAATTAATTAACAAGACAACAACATGAATCGTTAAAATAGTCGCTCAACTAGGTCCTGTCCATTAATTCAACCTGGCGTTAAAATGTGCTGGGTAATTCAACCTGGCAAATAACATTTGAGATAAAAATGTGATTCTTGATGTTTCCAACTTATTTCCATATTTTGGTATTCTACTGGAACTGACAATAGAGAAACTAATAGAAACCAATTACATTTTTACGGAATGTCCACAAACTTTAAACAAAGACCCATTGTGGCAGTGGTATTGGTACATTGGAATGTTGTCCCGATGCAACAGATGTTAAGATTATATCGCTATCTTGAAATGTTATGCAGGAGAAACAGTACCATTTGGTGTGTTGAAATGCTGTGCAGGTGCAGGAGTTGGGGTAATTATGTCAATTGTTACTGGAATGTGGTCCCGGTGTAACAGGTGTTAGGATTATGTCACTGGTACGTTGGAATGTTATGCAGGAGAAACAGGTGCAGTAGTTGTACATTTGGTGTGTAGAAATATTAACTACGTTTTGGTGAGCACCTTGGAACCGGGGCTACACATAACCAGTTTGACCGGAGTTAATCAGTCCTGCTTTTTTTTTTTTTTTTGGTGTTTTATCTGATCATATAGGGGTCTATGACGTATGTTATCTATCATTGGAATAGGCGTCAACCCCGTAGTTTTTGAGCCACTTTTTGACAATTCAGGAGGATTGCATTCACGTTGAATTTTTTTTAGTAAACTATTGATCCCTACGCCCCTCCAATTTTTTAGATTCTCGAGTGCTCTGGACAAAAAATAAGTATTGTTTATAAAATGGTTTCAATAATAGTTTCCGAGCAAACAAATACCATCGGTAGGCCCTACATTAACTGAATTGGGCGCACGGTTTTGTATTCTTGCTACGGCACTGCACAAGCCATCGCGCCACCCTTCCCCTAACAGTAACAGCCACTCCATCCCACACAAACAACTGTTCATATTATTTTGCAACATTTTCTTGACTGATCATCAGTGATAGTCAGGAAGATATAGAAACATCTGCACTACGTGACTATAATTCAGAAACGTAACATGTTTATCCTTTATGAGAATAGCATGTTCAAAATAGAGGGCGAAAGTGTGTAATGAATAATGGTAAAGTGCTGTAAAGGCTGTAGTCTGTTCGGCTTTGTAGCAATTGTGTGCCATTAAGTTGCTTACGCACAACAAAATAATATTGCAAAATGTTGTTTAGTCTATACTTAAAGGCTTGGTTAGTTAATATTAATTTTTGCATGAATGCCGAGACAACTCAGTTCGCACTGCTGGATCTACAGAAATTTTCAAGGGAAATCTTAAGACTTTTTTATTTTAAGAACTTCATTTATTTGTTGTAAACGCTATGGTACCTTGTGAATAGCGTCCTAAATACCTGTTTGTTGTTGTTGTTATCATCATCATCATCATCATCATCATCATCATCATCATCATCATCATCATCATCATCATCACCACCATAATAATCATCATCATCATCATCATCATCATCCATCATCAACATCATCATCATCTCTCATCATTATCATCTCTCATCAACATTGTCATCGGCCCAAATCATCCATTATTATCTTCATCATTTCCACTATAACCACACCTGTCCAATAGAAATAGAAATAATTTTACTGCAACTCATCAGAGAAACAAAATATTTAAAAAAAGAAAAAAAATCTTATTACTGCTTTACAAGAAACTCAAATATAAACACAACCGCGCGAGATTTTTCACCCACTACCATACCACCACCCAACAACTTTTTTTATACACGCCAACCGCGTATGCCGAAACCCGCGAAACCCGAGAACCGCTCTAGTTTCTTTTTGATATGGGGTGGACATTGTGCATGTTGTGCATGTGTTTATGAATCAAGTGATTTTGCTCACAGAATAACTTTTCAAGAATAAATACGCGCAAAATACTTTCGAGTTCAAAGCTAAAATATCATGATGAAAAATGGAACAAATTCGCGCGAAGGTCAAGAAAATTTGCAATTGAAAATATAGGGTAGGTGCAGGTAATATGGGACAGCAGGTAATATGGGACACCTGTTTTCATTTTAACAAAAAGTCGCTTAGAGAAGGTAAACACTTTAAGTTGATTTGTTAAGTGTTTAGAGACATCAATTGTGCTTCTAGAAATGCAGTTTTGGAGTCTGTGTATCAAACTCCTGGAAATCAATGCCAAAAAGTGGAATTGCCCAAAAAATTATGTCGTTTTTTTGGCCTGATATAAAATCAATGACGTCACATTTTATGATTGTGTATCCAAAAACTCTGGTACTGAGGGGGCATTTGTCATTTTTTATGATCTTTAGGTGATGGGTTAATCTTATCAGCAGGTAAAATTCCACTGACAACTGGCACTTTCCTTTTATAAATGATTATTTTCTCTGATTTTCAACTGAATGGGTGCAGGTAATATGGGACACATAGGAAATTGTGTGCATTGTCAATGCGAAAAGCAAAACTATTTAGAAAATTGAATTTTCTTGTAGAAATTTGCATTTAACATTCAAAATCATGTAACAAAAATGTTTTTAGAACAAAAGAGTGATTTTCTGAACTTTTGATTTTCACCATAGAGATAACACAGTGTCCCATATTACCTGCACATGCAGGTAATATGGGACACTTGACGATGACGTCATTTTGACGTCATAGCGTCCAAACAAACATAAAAACAAGGTAACATTGCCTGTTTTATTAATCTTAAAGGACAGGTTGTTCATCATAACAATCTCTTGTGGGCATATCTTCTTTAGTTTTTATGCAAATAAGCTAAACGTCCTTAATGGTCCCATATTACCTGCAGGTACCCTAGTAAAATAATTCTGAAGTTCATTTTTCTTCACCACTTATAACTTTTGTTCATTCACGGCCTTGATTTTTTTTTTTCCGGTGGAGCAATTTTTTTGGGGGGGGGGGTTCGAGGTGGAGCATTTTTTTTTTTTTTTTTTGAAGATGTGGGTGAAGTAAATTTACTTTTTATTTGCACTGATGGCGAGACAATTTTTTTCTTTGGAACGGCAAAGACTTGATGTTGACTGTAATTCTTAACTTAATTTGTTTGGATCTGGATCATTTTACCGCCCTTGCTAAAATCCTGCCTAAAATTTGCATATAACATAAATTAGCCTAAATTAGGCCTAGTTGGAAAAAATATATGCAAACAGCCAACGCCGCTGACGTAGCAAAGTTAAGAGGTCAAACATTTGATATGCATGGCAGTCCACGTTCCAATATCTGTGGGCAGTCTAAACAAATTTATTGACGCATTTCGGCCTTGAAAGTCCATTATATAATAATTATTAGCTGAGACTAGTAAACAAATATTGGCTTATTATTGGTTTTACTAGTCTCAGTTATTAGATGACACTCGCCATTCTTTATTTACAATAATCCCAATAATGCTGAGTCACACTGGCCGTTCTCTCTACTGTAGGCCTACTCACAGTTCTGCACTCTCATGACTCGCCAACTGCTTCTGGTCCTATTTTGTAGACATTGAGCATATCGGCTTACGCACACAACTCGTAAATCATGTCAGATAAACCACCGAAGATCAGAAAGACTGAGGAGCCTTATGATCAAACTCTGGTTAAACATCTAACAAAAGGTAAGTTCTTTAAGATTAGTAGCCTAAATACCTGCCCACAGGGCCTATGGCCTACTGTAGTCACACACAACACTGATACAACCCCCCGGGGGGTGGGGTACTCAAGTTTGGTTTTGGTAGGGACGTGCCGCTGAGAATTTGAAAGTAGACACATAAATATACCAATTTTCCATGAAATTTTGACCCATTGATATACCAAAAGTCAAAATTTTCCGCGGCCGTATTTAACCCAAATTGTCTTAGTTTTTACAAATTAATACTAGGTTAAGGAAAAATTGGGCTATTTTCTGAAAAAATTGAGATATTTTGAAAAAAAAAGACTCATTCATATACCAAAATAGCCTACTTGAAAATAGGCTTTGAAAAAGGGGTCATTGATATACCAAAAGACCAAAAATGCTACCCATATTTGCGACCCGTCCCCGTATGGTCATTTGTAGGCCTACTGAGTACCCCCCCCCCCCCCCCGGATACAATACGGTAGGGCTACATACGAATTTCATAGGACAGTAAATAAAGCCTTAATGTACTACGGTATTTGAATTGGGATCCCCAAATTTTGGGGAGCGATTCATGGATTCATGGGGGAATGCAGACCTAGAAGCGCCTAGAGGGGAGGGGGGGGCAAGTGTTTTAGCACGGCGTTTGCAAATTGACATGACATGACATGACATGACATGGCATGACATGGCATGACATAATATAGGCCTAACATAACATCATGACTTGACATTATATGACTTAGCATAACATTACATAACATTCAGTGTATTTTAAGAATGTATAACATTACATAACTAATATTCGGGTTTATATTTAGGCCTACTTGTTTATTATGACCTTTCCGTTTGTTTGTGTTTGTATTTTTCTTTCAGGAGACCCATGTCCACCCCTAGCATCGGGTACGCTGAGGATATACAGTATGAAATTTTGCCCATATGCAGATAGAACGAGACTGGTTTTACATGCTAAAAATATTCCGTAAGTATATCAAGTACGGCATATAATCGTTATAATATGCACAATTTTAAGGGATCTAAAATGAGCGTTTATTGCGTTTCGACAGTATTTTTTGTGGGACATGAGAGCACCTCAGACCTATCGAATTGCATTCTGAATACGAAGCATGTCTTTCTGATATGAAATAATTTTCATTTTTGAAAATCACAATATAATACAAATTTTATGACAAATTATAAAAATTTGATATTTTTCAAATTTTGATATATAACAGTCCTCGAAGTAAATTATATAAATCTAATGATATATTCTTAAAGTGTATGTAGCAGGGAGGAAAAGCCGACGGTCAATTGAAAATTTTGACCTTTCATATTGAAGATATGGATTTTTTCCCAAAAAGACCTTATTTTTGTTTGGTGTTTTGGGAAAAAAAATCCATATCTTCAATACGAAAGGTCAAAATTTTAAATTGATCGTCGGCTTTTCATCCCACCTACATACACTTTAAGTATAAATCATCAGATTTATAAAGTTTACTTCAACAAGTACTGTTAAATATCAAAAATATCAATTTTAATGATTTGCCATAAAATGTGTATTAAATTGCGAATTTCAAAAAATCAAAATTATTTGATATCAGAATGACATTCTTCGTATTCAGAATGCAATTCGATATGTCTGATGTGCTCTAATCTCCCAAAATAAATACTGTCCAAACGTTCATACCCCAGCCCTTAAGGGCATACTGAAAAATAATGATAAGGGACCGTTCACAAACATTTGTAAGGGGGCCTGAATTTTTTTTACCCTTCTAAGGCCCTGAAATTTTCGAGGTCTGTAAAGGGGGCCCGAAAGAAACATTTTTGCGAGAAAATTTTTTTGCATCAGGCCCCCCTTACAAGTGTTTGTGAACGGTCCCTAAAAATTTACCTTTTCAAGGTTAAAAGTAAACTTAATTCCTTTTAGAAGCAGCCTGTCATGCGGACTAACTACTAAGTCGTTTTTATTTTATTTATTTATTTATTTATTTTTTTTATTTTTTTTTGTTTTTATTGGCTGAATTGTGCAAACTGGTTTCATCATGGTGGTATTTGCAAAAGGGTAGATCGTCTTAGCGAAATTAATTCATTGCGTTGGAGAAATTAACTTATTTTGCATTGAAGAAACTAGGCGACTACACACAGAAAAATCGGACCTTCATTATGTAAAAAATACCAAGTATAATGATGTTGTGTATAATTTCGACAATTTTTTACACAGGTTAAGTAAAATTTCATCAAAATGTTTTACCAGTTGTTATGTAATTTTAAAATGCACCTATTCGAAAGGCAAAACATACATTGGCCAGATATTTTGCCGAGTTTATGTAGTTTTTACCTATTTCAGGTAAGAATATAGCGCCGACCGAAAGCAATCATGGCGGACACGACGTGTATGTGATCGTGTAGCGCATGCCTCCTGAAACATCATCCAAATAGGTAGGTTTCGAAGTCATAAGTTGGAACCAAACTGGAGATTCGTTCGATAAGCTCATGTATGGATATCTTTGAGACATTAAAAATGGCTATTTATGGGTTCATTGACTAGATTTATCAACATTGGAATTGACATTCTTAGTCAGCCTGGGAGTGGTCTAGTTCGTAGACACGTTTCTGATTGGACAATCGCATGATTTCGGGTGCCGTCTATCAGGCCGTAGACGACCCCACGTCATCATGCGTCTTGATAATGCGTAACACGCGTGTAGAGGTGCGCGTATGTATCGCGCTGGATGCGTAGACTAGTGCGGAATACGCGAACGCGCTAGCAGTACGCGCAACAGATTACGTGAAGTTGTAAACAAGTTTCGTTCATTTTATAATGAGGGAGTTTTATGACGGTAACTTAGTTTTGCTTTAAAAATTGTTTACCGTTATTAAAATAATATTTAACTGACTAAGAATGAGAATAAACGATAGGAATTTTTATTTTGCCTATCCTCTACCTATGATAGACGACAGGCAGGTCCAATATTTTTATCGTAGTGGATACCGGCTGCGCCGGCATCCACTACTCAAAATATTGGACCTGCCTGTCGTCTATCACACGGTAGAGGATAGGTATGGGCGGCCATGAGGGCCAAAAGGGTCTCAAAATCACACACGGGTCTCAAAAGTACAATAAGGTCTCAAAAACACACAAAGGTCTCAGAAATAAACACACAATAAGGTCTCAAACGTATAATAAGGTCTCAAAAACACATAAAGGTCTCAGAAATAAACACACAATAAGGTCTCAAAAGTATAATAAGGTCTCTAAAACAGAGAAAGGTCTCAGAAACAAACACACAACAAGGTCTCAATAGTACAATAAGGTCTCAAAAATAGAGAAAGGTCTCAAAAACAGAGAAAGGTCTCAAAAACAGAGAAAGGTCTCAAAAACAGAGAAAGGTCTCAACTGACACAGAAAAACACGTTATGTTCTCAAAAACACGTTATGGTCTCAAAAACACGTTATGGTCTCAAAAACACGTTATGGTCTCAAAACACGTTATGGTCTCAAAAACACGTTATGGTCTCAAAAACACATTATGGTCTCAAAAACACGTTATGGTCTCAAAAACACGTTATTGGCTCAAAAACACATGATGGTCTCAAAAACATGATGGTCTCAAAAACACGTTATGGTCTCAAAAACACGTTATGGTCTCAAAAATACGTCAAGGTCTCAAAAACAGAGAAAGGTCTCAAATACAGAGAAAGGTCTCAAAAACAGAGAAAGGTCTCATAATCAAAGAAAGGTCACAAAAACAGAGAAAGGTCTCAAAAACAGATAAAGGTCTCTAAAACAGAAAAGGTCTCAAAAACAGTGAAAGGTCTCACAAACAGAAAAAAGGTCTCAAAAACAGAGAAAGGTCTCAAAAACAGAGAAAGGTCTCAAATACAGAGAAAGGTCTCAAAAACAGAGAAAGGTCTCAAAAACAGGGAAAGGTCTCAAATACAGAGAAAGGTCTCAAACACAGAATGGTCTCAAAAACAGAAAAGGTCTCAAAAATAGAAAAGGTCTCAGAGACATATACCTCAGAGACATAGACTGCACATAACGGTCGGTTGACTTTGTAATACCTGATTTGAGACCCAGACGTGTTTTGAGACATGAACGTGTTTTGACACCCTTTTAGCACACACGGCCGCCCATAGTATTCCCCGGCGTTGACGCTTTTGACCCCGCCGGCCGGGCGGTGAGTGCCAAAAGGGTCTCAAAAGTACGTCTTGGTCTCAAAAGCACATCTTGGTCTCAAAAACACGTCTAGGTCTCAAATCAGGTATTACAACCGACCGTATATATGCAGTACCGCATACAGTACTGCAACATCCGCTTGCAGTCCCGCATGCGGAACTGCAATATCTTTTTTTATTTCCGTATGGGGAACTGCAATATGTTTGGTGTATTTCCGCATGGGGAAATGCAATTTTAATACATTTCCGAATTGGATGTATTAATCAAAAGTTTAAGTCAAATGGCTACGTGCTTTGACATGCAGTTAAAAGGGCATTTCGTGATCCACAGCCTCATCCCCCCACTTTTTCCAAAAAAAAGTTGAGAGTTTTATACCATTGGGAACTTTTGGCTACATAATGTTTATGTACTAAATATTTCTTGCAGATTAATTCATTTAGCAAAAATATCGTGACATGAAAAATTTGAATTTTGTTCTGGTACCGGTATACCAGATCGAAATTACAACAGTGGCCTATGGAATAATACACATAATCATGCATAACTCGCAAACGCAAAATCGGATTGAAATTTTGTGAATAAGCTTTTTGCGTGGATATCTACTGAAAAATGTCATAAAAAAGGATGCTAGGATCACATGCTAAATTAAGTTACTAAGCTCGTCACAATATAGGCCCTATCATACTTATTGGGTTAGATGGTTTGTTAAAGGGACCATTGAAAGAAAAACATATTTGGTATCAAAATAAAGCTAATAACATATAGAATCCATTTCTAAAGTGATAAACGCAATTTTCCTTTATTTTACCCCCCAAATCAGCAAATAAAGACAAAGCGCCCAATGTCGCGTCGTTCCGCCCAATTCATATGCGCAGAGACACGTGGCAACCCCTGTGACGTCAAAGTGGTTATCCTTTCCGCTGCATGGCAACACTGGATAGTCCAGACTTGGTCCTAAACCAACGCATGAACGTGTTTACATTACAGCAATGAACTTTTATGTGCCTTTTAGGTCTAACAAGTATATTAAAAAGGATATTATAATATAAATTACAAAGCTATACAATGACTTAGACCTATATATATAAATTCTAGCTAGGCCTACAAAATTGGCCAACAACGGGGAAACATTTATAAGTAAGTTAAGCCTAGGCCTTCATATTGACAAAGTCAAAGCTGTCAGTGCTAGCTGCTCGGCGTTTGCAAGAGAGTATCATTTGTTTTGACTGAGGCATTCTGATATAGCAACTCTTTACTTATATTTCCTCTGAAATGTCTGGTGAGGATATAAGGAAAGAGAAGGCAATGATGTTTCGGGTTAGCCCATGACATGCGACTTAATATCTTTAGGCCTATTTAGCCTACCTCCCGGGCGTGCGGCCTAGGTTAGGCCATAATGATAAAATTAATATTTTAGTTCTCGTCCAGAGGATTTTCATGAATTGATGACGGAGGGAGGTGTTTTTTTTTCAGTGTAAAATCAGCATTGTCTGCAATTTTCGGTCTTTTCCAACAGTGCTCGAGGAAACGATGACGCATTTTTTTTTCAAATGTGAGATTCTGAGGATAAACCTCCTAGAGTAGGCCCTACCACAAAAAGACTTGGAAGTGGTCCTTGTTCTCTAACCTATTTACAGGCCTATGTATGAAAAATTCATAAATCATTCCAAAGTCTAAAATAATTGAAAAATCTAAAAAAAAAAAAAATCTGACAAATCCCAGAAATTGAGGAGGGAGGGACGAGAACCAAAACATTAATTTTATACGGCCTTAGGCCTAACCGCCAGGCCTAAAACGCAAGCCGATCCTGACTCCGAAGTTTGGAAGCTGAATTGCCAGTGATTATAAGTGTGTTTCTTGTTTCTAAACGGTCGCTCCGTGTAGAGACACACTTATGGGACCAGATTCAAAACAAAAGTCAGGCTCGGGAGAGCGAGTTGGCGCGGTTGTTTCCTCGCCTTGCACCTCTACTGAGGTCCCGGGTTCAACTTCAAGCCCCTGGCGCGCGGCCCAAAGACTCATGTGAACTTGGTTTATCTCGATCCCGCAGGTTTTCTTCAGGGATCTCCAGTTTCCTCCTGCTTCTCAAAAATCGGTGATTAGTTGTTTGGTTATCAAAAACTTCCTTCACCCAATGAAATTTGTGGAGCTGAAAAGATAATTGGTTGATGTTACAATCATACGGAAAAAAAATACATAGGCCTAGGCCTATAATAATAATACCCATGGGAGGTGTTCGCGCCGGCACATCATTATGTGTTGCGACAAATCTTGGCGATATTCCCCTCAACATCGTCACTATATTATAGGCCTATAGGCAATTAGGCATACTCATAATTAGTTTTATGGTTTTATATATGCCATGTAGGGCCTACATAAAGTCATCGGAATCATGGTCATGTTGACCGGGGGGTTGAATTTATGAATAAGTAAAATAGGAAAAGCTGCATATGCTTGATGATGATAAAAAACAATTGATCGTCCCGCCCACTTCCTTTCGCATGGCATTGCCATTGAGGGAGTCTGAAATGTTTAATGCTAATTTCTTTATTATAAGGGAAAACATCTTTTTTTAAATGTTTCAAAAGTTAATAATATTGTCAATAGTTTAGATTTGCTTCTGTCCAATAAGCATTTCAATTTAGAGGCTTTGTTTTAATCATCCTCTCAGAGAACCATCAAATAACAAGAGCCTCTATCCTATCATCCTCCTCTACAAATTACACAACTAGTAATAATGTCCGGGAATAATACATAGGCCTAGGCCTAAATGATCCATTTGCATTGTAAAAAAATAACTAATAAATGATCAATAAAAAGGCCCTCCACTTCCTCTTTTTGATAACATGTGGACAATCAACTGGAATTTTGTTTTTACTTGACCTTTAAATAATTACAAGTGGTTGTATTACCATGATTATTGCATCTGATATTTAGATCGCGATCGCTGTTGTCAAATTATCCCGGCAAAAATGTCAACGCAACACAAAACGCGTAACCACAATGACGTCATCAGGAAAGCGCCCAATTTTCTACTTTGATAAATGACGCGCGATGTAGCGTCGGAAGGGGGTAAATCGAGTACGTTGTTTTCATTGTATTTTTATTTCTAAAATAGTTAGTTCTTCAATTGTTTTAGATATTGATTCTATATTTCATGGGCTTTATTTTGATACCAAATCATATTTTCTTTCAATGGTCCCTTTAATATCTACACCACATTTCGCCATACTGCATTTTAGAAACGCTTGCTGTTAGAATAAGAAAAATTTTAATTGTAATTATTGAACATTCTAGGGAAGCGTGGTTACCTTTTTAAAATAACCGAGTGAGAGGGTTTTCAAGAAAATATTTTTCCTGTCAAAACTGATGCATCCTCTGTATAAAAGAAAATATGAATATTAACTGCACATCATATATAACGATTCGTGATACCCAATTGTGGCACATTTGATGTCGTTTATGAGGCAGAAAATTTTATTTCAATTTTATATACGCCAAAATATTTTTTTAATTGAGCGAGAATGGCGATAGAAAAAAACGTTGAAAATTACATATATAAATTACATTAGACCCAACCAATGATAACTGTTTCGTTTTTATGGTAATCTAATCTTTTATTTCCTGAAATAAAATTATGGGTCTAATGTGGATTAATTATGTAATTGATGAAAACATCGACGTGTATAAAAGATGCTACAAGAAAAATGGTAGGCCACGCCACATTGATAATCTATGCTTTTAGTACACGGCGAGTTCGTAGGGCACGTGTGAATCAAAATCGATTATAGGCCTACTATTGTGCGTGTATAGCCTCATTCCTATTTCTGTATATAAAACACGCAGTTATCAACAATTGAGCGCTATTAATACACATTAATGTTTTTAAACAAATAAAATTCCAAAATATGGTACGTTTTCTGTATTTGCTTGTCACGTGGTATGTTGAAGTAATGAAGTTGCGATTATATTTTTAAATTTTCATCATGACACCATCAAGCCTTGATAGCCGAGCGGTCTAAGGCGCTGGTGTCAGTACAAACAGAATTATTAGCTCCCAGCAAACACAAAACGTTTTCGACCTGATTCGCAAAGTTATAGAAGGTTGTGAGAAAACGTTTAAATGTCGGGTTATATAAAGGGTATATTAAGAGTATAAAACGTTTTCATAACCTTAAAAAACATTTTTTGATAATCTACTGCTCAGGAAACAAAAATGATTTACAGAAAACGTTTAAATGTCGGGTTATATAAAGGGTATACAAATGTTTTAAAAACATTCCAAAAACATTCTTGAAAACTTGATACAAAACATTCTAAACAGAATGTTATTTTGGGGTTGAAAAAATATTTTGCGAAAAAGGATTGCCCAAAATATTTTCAATAACGTTTTAAAAACGTTTTCATGACCTTTATATAACCCGACATTTAAATGTTATTAAAATGTTTTGAAAAAAACATTTTAAGAACATTTCTGTATTTGCCGGGTTCAAATATTTTAACATAATGTTATTTTAGTATTCACACAATATTTGGCAAAAATGTTTGCAAAAATAGTTTACAATAACATTTTTTGAAAACATTTAAAAATATTGTTGTAGTGTGTTTTCATACAAAACGTTTTAAAACGTTATCATGACCTTTATATAACCCGACATTTTAATGTTATTAAAACGTTTTTACCTAAACCAAAAGCCAAAATATAACTTATTTAAAACGTTTTAAAAACGTTTTTGTGTTTGCTGGGTCTAAATCATAAGTGCTTTATATAAATGACAAGAAGTAATGCTCTTTAGCTGTAAGTTTAGAGGGCTTGTCACCGTTCCCTCAGGCCCGTAGTACGCATGATTTTTTTGGAGGTGCTGATTTTGCGAAAGTGCACTTTTTTCAGAGGGGTGATATTGTGAAAAGTGGAATTTTCACCTTTTTTTTTGACCAAAAAAGCGTAAAAAAACCTGATTGTTTTTGCTTGCTATGCTCACAAAAATGTGATATTTTGGTACTTTGTGTATACTTGTGCAGATTTGGGGGTGAATCAATGTGTGGTCGCACCCCTCCCCCACTCCCCCATGTACAGGCCTGAGTTCCCAAGGTCAAAAGAGCTAAAATTTTCACTTTCATGGCTGCTTTGTTATGATTCTTGTAATTCCTTGTTGATATTCCTTAAATCAATTAAAAAGTGACAGACAAACAACCCAACTTTTAATGTTAATTATGCATATTCAAAATAATACGGGCACTGCTAGTAAAATTTGATAATTTTAAACAATAAATTTATTAATAATTCTAAAAATGTAACACATGCTTTAGGTTTTACAACTTTGTGTATTTTTGTTTGAATCATACATGTATACTGACCACATGTTGGAATACTTGTGTGTGTTTAGAAAAATAAAGTGACTATAAATAAGAATACAATTTAACATGTATCTATGTGTTTGTTTTCATGGTGACTGGTGTAAGGGCTGATCAATATTAGACAAGTTAATTGTTGAGCTTTTTTAATGGCAAGGGGTGAAACAAGAAATAAAACCCAAATTTATAAGGAAAACAATTTTAAGCAAAATATGTCAATGTTTTTGAGCTGAAAACAATTCATAAATTGCCTCAAAATATTCTTTTTGTGATGCTTTTTATCTTTCACATTTACCCCTTGCACAAGAAGACTTTTTTCTGTGGTGTAAAACAGGCATTGATTTTTGCCAAAAACTGAGGGTTTCAGTGAAGTTTTGTTTTGATGAGGGGAGGTGCAAGTTGTTTTGAAAATGTCCAAATTAGTGAATGCAATGCCTGCTGCTGAATTCCAATAAAACTCAATTTTTGAATAAGATTCATCCTCCACAGTGATATACCAACATGGATATGGGGTGGACCCTGAGTGATCCCATATTTTTTTGGCAGGTCGAAAGGGCGGGTCAAGTAATTTTTGGCAAGTCGAAAGGGTGGGGGAGGGGGGGCAAGCAATATTTGGCATATATATTTTGGGCAACGTTTCTATATTACACCCTAAAAGGTGTAGGAAAACGTTAGGAACGTGTTCAAATATGCACAATTTCTTTTCAATCGCATTATATGATAAGACTTTTTAAGTCCAACTTGTAATTTTGTAAGAAATTTGGACAAAAGTTTTGGCCAAATCTAACACAAATTGTCTAACACAAATTGTCTTAGTTTTTACAACTTACAACCGCAAGCAATTTGAGAAACATTTTGGCTGCAGTGATGCAAAGTTGGTCTGTTTTCCAAAAACTGCACATCCCGACCTGCATCACCGCATGCGGAAATGCAAGTTGGGATATGTAGTTCCTCATGCGGAAGTGCGTGACGGAATGTGTAGTTTCGCCTGCTGATGTGTGCAGTATAGTACTGCATGCGGTACTGCACATATAACGGTCGGTTGTAATACCTGGTTTGAGACCTTGACGTATTTTTGAGACCATAACGTGTTTTTGAGACCATAACGTGTTTTTGAGACCATAGTGTGTTTTTGAGACCATAACGTGTTTTTGAGACCATAACGTGTTTTTGAGACCATAATGTGTTTTTGAGACCATAACGTGTTTTTGAGACCATAACGTGTTTTGAGACCATAACGTGTTTTTGAGACCATAATGTGTTTTTGAGACCATAACGTGTTTTTGAGACCATAACGTGTTTTGAAACCATAACGTGTTTTTGAGACCATAACGTGTTTTTGAGACCATAACGTGTTTTTGAGACCTTAACGTGTTTTTGAGACCTTTCTCTGTTTTTGAGACCTTTCTCTATTTTTGAGACCTTTCTCTGTTTTTGAGACCTTTCTCTGTATTTGAGACCTTTCTCTGTTTTTGAGACCTTTCTCTTTTTGAGACCTTTCTCTGTGTTTGAGACCTTTCTCTGTTTTTGAGACCTTTCTCTGTGTTTGAGACCTTTCTCTGTTTTTGAGACCTTTCTCTGTTTTTGAGACCTTTCTCTGTATTTGAGACCTTTCTCTGTTTTTGAGACCTTTCTCTGTATTTGAGACCTTTCTCTGTATTTGAGACCTTTCTCTGTTTTTGAGACCTTTCTCTGTTTTTGAGACCTTTCTCTGTATTTGAGACCTTTCTCTGTTTTGAGACATTTCTCTGTTTTTGAGACCTTTCTCTGTATTTGAGACCTATCCCTGTTTCTGAGACCTTATTATACTATTGAGACATTGTTGTGTGTTTGTTTCTGAGACCTTTCTCTGTTTTTGAGACCGTATTGTGCTATTGAGACATTACTGTGTGTTTATTTCTGAGACCTTTGTGTGTTTTTGAGACCTTATTGTACTTTTGAGACCCTTGTGTAGTTTTGAGACCCTTTTGGCCCTCACGGCCGCCCATAGATAGGCAAAATAAAAATTCCTATCGTTTATTCTCTAATTGCAGCGTACGTATTGCCGCGACCATGATTACGTGCTTCGACATTCATTGCAGTACGATACTGTACATACTGTATTCTGCGCCCGGACACTGCGTGTATACATGGTATAGCAATATGTGTGTTGAGATAGATAGCGATGTAATACGGTGTAGACGTGATAATGCATTGAAATGCCTTTGGTAGGTAGTCCTACAGTACCAAATATGGGAATTAGGCTTGAAGCATTTCAGTGGCTTAGTGTATTATTATAGCATTGTATCGTACATGTAATACATGCGAGAGAGAAATGCTTTACAAATTACATTGAACATTCACTAGATAGAGGGTTGAACTGATAAAAAGGAAAACAAAAACAAAATAAAATATTTCATGCATGAAATTGTATTGTTGAACGAATCTGACAGTTGACCAAGATCTGATGACTTCAAATCTATCATGAATTATGTTTCAGCATAAAATAATACAGAAAGAAAGAAAGAAAGAAAGCCCCAATCCTACCTAATAATGAAGTATTTTTTTGCTTAACTGGTATGTTTTTTTATAATTCAAGGTTGTGTGAAAAATACCTATTTGTTATGGGGGTTCATATGCTACATAAATGTTATGTATGTTTTACATAAGTTGTGTGAAAAAATACATAACAATTATGTAGTAAAATACCTAATAGCCAAGGTAAAAAATTCTACATAAAAGTTATGTAAATATTTTACTTAATAGCCATAGTATTTTTTTACTTATCTGCTATGTTATTTTTACATAATTCATGGTTATGTAAAAAATACCTATTTGTTTGGGAGTTCATATGCTACCTAATGTTATGTATATTTTTTACATAACCTGTGTAAAAAATTTTCTGTGTGTATATAGGCCTACTTGTACACACGGAAAACGTGATCCATATCGTGTGGATCGAGTCACCCACTATGTTTCACAGCTTTTCACCATTATCTTATTTTGTATTATTGGTATCGCAGGCATGAAACAGTGAATGTAAATACATGGATCAAACCAGAATGGTTCTTCGACAAGAATCCTAGTGCCTTGGTACCAGTACTGGAAAAAGATGATAAAATTATATACGAGTCTTTCATCACGTCTGACTACTTAGATGAACTATACCCAGACCAAAGACCACTGCACTCTAAAGATGCATATCAAAAGGCAAACGATAAAATGGTTCTCCAGTATTTTAATGATAAGGTATGTTAATGAATCCTTTGGATAACATTCATGGTTCGATGTAGAACTCTTTTACATCTATAAAAGTGTTTTCGTTGGCATGGACATTTCTGTACTCTTAGAAAGGTTTCAAAGGGGTCTCAAGTGTCCTCTTGGAAAGCAGTTGAACAAAGGTTCCTGGAATTTCAAGAACTCTTCGCAGAACCATTAGGGGCATTTCCCCCAATATGCCCCCCACCACCACCACCACACTTTTGAGGCAAAAAAACCCAAAATTACGTACATTTCTACTTTTTGCGGCAATTTTGTACATTGATCGATTTTGCCCCCTGAAATTCACTTTGCACCCCCCCCCCCCAAAAAATCCTGGTGCCGCATTGACCATTACAGGTTCGGCAGCCTATTTAGAGTAACAAAACAGTTCCTCAGAATGACAAAGGATCCTTTTATGGTTCCATTTAACAACCATCAAGGGTTCTCATGAGAGGACACTTCTAAGAAGAGTGTGGAGCATATATATGTTTCTCGATTTCAGGTGAGTTACCATTTTTGTCATGAGATCCAATGTACAATTTACACGGCAACCTTAATACCCATGTCCCAGCAAACAAAATATTTTTAAACGTTATAAACCCGTTTTGGTTTTGGTCAAAACGTTATAATAACGTTAAAATGTCCGGTTATAATTTATTACAAAGGTCATGAATGAAAAACGTTGTCAAAACGTTATCATGGTTATTGAAAAATATTTTTGGGCGAAAATTTATATAAATACTGTCCAAACGTTCATACCCCATCCCTTAACTTACTTGAAACTTTTTGACTCAAAATATCGAGACAAAATAATCAACTAACATTGAATTTATTGCTGGTATGATGAATTTTATAGGTGAACGGTGCGTTTTGGAAGGCAGCAGGAAAGCGCGGTCAAGACCCGGAGTTAAAGGAGAAGTTTCTTACAGAAATAGAGAAATTGGAGGAGGAACTCGAGCAAAGGGGGACCAACTTCTTTGGAGGTTTGTTTTCAATTTCTATTACTTATATTATTTATATTAATTAACGTGGAATAGGACGAAACGAGAAGTGGTAAAATGACGAACGGTGGTAAAATGACTAGAAAAGAAAAGAGGAGAGAAAAGAGCATAAAAGAAGACAAAGAGGAGGGTTTATATGGTTGGGAGGAGAAGAATACATGGGAGGGGAGAGGAGAAAAAGACAAACAGGGTCGACACTAGAGAATTCTCAGGGGGTGCATAAGAGAAATAATTGTTGCTGGTATTAGGTATATCACCTCAAAAATAAGGGCAGCAGAAACACGTTATTTAATGTTTCTACATGAATGACCTTTATTAAAGCATCAAAAATCAAAAACCGAATTGAAATCGGTCAATGCATTGTGACGTAGTGTCAATTTTAAGATGCTCATAAATGGAATGCAAATCTGCCACAAATTGCTATAATGACAAAATTGGCACATTTCGAGATTTTGAAGGTTTATTTGGACACTTGCTTGAAAAAGCAACGTTAATTTAAGTATCACAGGTTAAAATTGCCTATCTTTTTTAACTTCGTCAAAGAAAACAAAATTAAAAATCTATCATTGAATAATTATAATAAATTAACCAAATATACTATTTTAGCAATTCCGGCCAATCTGCAGACAAATAAAAGATAAAAAAATGACTAAGTTCAGCTAATTAATATGCAAAATTGATGCCAAAAGAAAACCGTACATGATATCAGGGTGCGGTTTTTTCACAAACATATGTATACAAAGTTCTTTCAATTGATAACAAAAAATACACAAAAAGTAATCAATTATGCAAATTAGCTTATTACAGCTAATTATGTATTCATGATATTATTATGTAAATTAGGCATGAGTAATTTTGGTTTTTTTTTCGATGTTTAATGAAAGTCTTTTCATTTATCATGAATTTGTCAAGTATGAACCTGTTATGATGTTGAGTAAAGAATCTGCAGTTAATTACTTTAATATAATACAAAAAAAAACCTTTGAAATTTTGACGGTGTCTGCAATAGAATTTTCATTTTTTCTGTAAATATGGTATGTGTCACCATTGCTCAAAGCCAAATCCGAAGTAAAAATAAAAGTTCATTTGCAATGAGACTTTAAATTAACATTTCGTTATCTGGATTAACGTGGGAAGAGAAACGGTAAACGGAACAGCCCCTCTATTATACCGCGTATACAAAAATGGTGTGGCCTTGGACACACACAATGGCTTAGAGCTATTGTGGTTTGGAATATTACTCCCTTTAAACTCACTTAAAAAATGTTTTGTTTCAAATCGTTTTCCTCAAGTGTGCCATTTGTTGTCGACGGAAATAATTTACATGCTTAGAAAGATTAGTGTTTCAGCTAAATGGTGGTAGATCTTGATTTTTCAAAAGGCCTATATTTATTGATTTATGAGGGATCTTCAACAATCCATAAAAATAGGTAGTAGCTCTTAAACGAAGCAACTATTTATTTTAAAAAAAACCGATGGTAGTCACAGAAAGGTTTCACACACATATATCAAAAATTCAAACATTTGTGATAAATAGCACATATGAGGAAATTAATTTTTCGGCATGGATGTTTGCCAAAATTGAACAACTTTCATGCGCGCGCTTTTCAATTTACTGTTATGCTTGCATGCACAGTGTGGCAGAAGTATTGTGCAGCCACTGTGACATGCCTACTGGTATTAATATGTGTTGAGTGCGAAGCGTGTATGACCTCAAACGGGTAACGTCCTTCAGGCCCTCATGGTGGGGCCCATGGGCTTACCAGAGCCTCGTGGAGGGAAGGGGTACTATTACTAAATCGTCCCATCACTAACCAGCTAAAATAATTTTGCTGGAACGAATGCGCGCGAAAATTTAATCGTTTGATGTTAAAATAGGCCAAGCTGAGGACACGGTGTCTTAAACCATTGGTGTCTAGTCTTGTTTCGCACAATAAACATGATAACGAAAATGGATGCCCGTATGGACCATATCACCTCCAAATGCGTCTAGCTAACATCCTTGTAAGCCCAAATATGACATATTATGTGACCATCCAATTGTTAAAGTGGTTTAACTGTCCCCTCTCTAGCTCTTTCTCTCTGTGAGATACATATCTCATACTCTCACCCCGGTTTCACATCCCTCTTCCGTCCCTGTCCCCACTTCCCCGTCCCTTCTTTCTCCTTCTCTCTTTTAGGGATCGCCTTGGGGTACCCAAACAACCCGGGCTGACAACGGCCCTGAGCGCAGACGAGAAGGACAAGGAGGAGGATCTAGGAGCGGGAGGCCGGGGTGGGTGGGAGGGAGAAAGAATGAAATAGTGACATCTAATGTTTGATACCTGTGGTTTGATACTGTAAAAATAACAGAACAGAACACAGATTCTGTGAACAGAAAAATGATATAATCTTGGCACATATTATATTTCTTATGGCTTGTAAACAAGTAAATTGGTACCGAAAATTGGCTAAAGTATAACTGTTTCCCGTCTCCGTACGTTTTATTATATATTTCTTATGATACAGGTGCGGAGCTACCAGGGATGCTGGACTACATGATATGGCCTTTCTTTGCTCGTCTCAGAAATCATTTCGTGCTGGGTGGAAATGATCTACCGGACAGCCTGCCAGTCTTACAAGCCTGGAAAGCTCGTATGCTAGAGGATCCATCCGTGAAGAGTATTCTACTACCAGAAAAAGCGTACATTGAATGGCATACCAATTACCGCACGCCGACTACAATGTTTGACGAGATCGAGTGCTAGCCATGAAAGACACGTCCTATAATCATTTATATGGGACATAACCTTTATTTCTCAAACAGGGAGTGACTCTGTGTGGGAAATTAAATCTTATATATATGGGGTGTATGGATTTCAACTCGAATAGCCCGATAAGACTTTAAAGTAAACTTACAATTACAGTTGAAATCCACACTCCCCCTGTGGAAGGTTTTGGAAATATCTTTCACAGAGGGAGTATGAATTTTCAAAACATTTCAAAATCGTATTTGACACTCACCCTTCTTATGTGGAAGATTCAGCTGGAATCTTTCTCAGAGGGTGTATGAAATGTTTCAAGTTTGCAACTTTACATATATGAAACGGGGACTTTCATTTCTTTGAAGTGGATTTTTTAAAGTCTGCTTCAAATATTTTTACTCAAAAACGTGGACCCTCTGTTAGTTTTTTTTTTTTTTAATTTGGACCTTTTGGGTCATGTTTAAGAAAAGACCTATTTTACTGAACTATAGAAATGTTTCAAGTTTGCAACTTTACATATAGGGGGCCTATGAAACAGGGACTTTCATTTCTTTGAAGTGGATTTTTTTAAGTCTGCTTCAAATATTTTTACTCAAAAACGTGGACCCTCTGTTACTTTATTTTTAATTTGGACCTTTTGGGTAATGTTTAAGAAAAGACATATTTTACTGAACTATAGAACTATTTTAATGATCCCTTACCGGCGACATAGCGGTTGATAACCATGTTAACTGACTCGCGATGGCAGGGTGAGAAAAATAGACTGCAACTAATTAATAAACATAGTTCACATTGGTCATGTTGGTAATTAGCATTTTTAATAAAATGTATCATTGACTATAATATGGATAGGTGAAAATGCATTGAAATTATGCAGCATTATAATAGTACTCGTATAAAACTTGCAAATGTATTAGGGGGCCTAATACTTATTCACGTTATATAACATTAAAAGCTATCTACAATATTGATATAAATTTGGTGCTTTATTTTTGAGCTTCCAGCGAGTTATTACTTTTAAGGCAATTTATACTCGGTCGCTTTTGCCTTCGGGTTTTGCACACTGGGCATCGTTTTTACATACTGAGCATAAGCGGTTCGCCTTTCTGAAAAAGCGAGCCGGGTAAAAATTCAGCTTTAAAAGAGATGCAAAATAGGGTAAACAATTCTGACCCCAAATGCTGCAAAATAGTTAGGTTAAGTCCCTATATAGTGAACTTAACTAGTAACTAATTTTACGAAAACCTGACAAAATTGGTCATAATCAAATGACTTTTTTTGTGAACCCTGATATTCCTATTTTTGAATTGCTAAATATAAAATATCGACATGACATCGTCATATCGGTAAATTTCTCATACGATCCAAATGACGGCACACTGTAGACCATTCCTATAGCTGATACTTTCCTGTCGTTGGTGGGGTGAACATCAATATCACGTGATTATAAAATACCGAAAGCGAGTACAAGGGTAACAAACTTGTTGTCAAATCAGGTGTTAAGAAATATAAGTATTGTTTGTACTTTCTAGATAGACCAAATATTAATGAATAAGGGCATAATAAAATATATACTATACATACATGATTAATTTGCCGTCATTGTTTGCGATTTTTCGTAAACGCGAAATGTAAAATGTTTACCCTTATCCAGCTTATAATTGTCATCGCTTTCGTTCTTTTATAATTACGTGATATCAATGTTCACACCTCATCAACGGCAGGGAAGTGCCAATTATAGGAATGGGCTATATATTGGCGGATGTGATCACTGGTTATACCACTTGTGTATAATTATGCTGACATCCGGATAACGGTCGTTGGTCGACCGTGGAAGCCGCATCATTTCGATGGCGCAGCATGATATTAAGTTTGACCAAATGTCGTTAAGCAGCGGTTTTATATATACACACTAAAATTGCATCTTCTAAAAACAAAACTCATTCCCTCATCTTCATTCCACCTGCAATCTGTCCTTATGCATCTTCTCATAATACGGCATACATTTATCTACAACTTCCACAATATCTTCATCCATTTCAGCTTTGTCTGGCAATTCCGAAGGTTCCCCAAAACCGGTGCTCCCAAATGCATTTTTATGTATTGATGTTGACGGAAGCATCACAGCGGCTTCCTTGGCTATCATCCATTTCTGCATGATAGCATCACCATCATCGGACCAATTCAAAATGTTCTCTGTATATTGTAAACCAATCTCCTTGCAGTAAGCTTTCATGATGCCTTCTGGATTTTTCTGGTGATTTAAAATACACACAAACTTATGAGAAATAAGTTCTAAACCACGTCAGACAAGACAGAAGATTGGTGATAAAGTTAAGATAAACGATACAGTATTACTCCCCAGCAAACGCAAAACGATTTCGATATTATTCGCAAAATGTTAGAAAAGGTTGTCAAAAAACGCTTAAATGTCCTGTTATATAAAGAGTGTAAAGCGTTTTCATAACAATCGAAAACATTATTTGTGAACTCACTGAAAAATAGCTAGGCCTAAATTGCTATCATCGGTATTAACTGCTAGCATGGCTAGTGTCATACCATGCCGAATTCGTTAGCCTATAACTCGCGCGATATGCAACAAACGGCTGTATGAAAAACGGCTTTATTTTGATGTCAGATTTTATCTTCATAAGATTGTTTACGTTTGCAATTATTTTGGCGCTTCGGCACAGCACGTCTTATTATTATTCCAAAGTTTTGATGCATTTTGGGTGTCCTGGCTCGTCAAATCGCTAATAATCCCAAAACACAGGTTTCAGCAAATCATGCTGAATTTCAGAACAATGATCGCATTGCCAGTGAGCAAGAGCCTCGGGGCCCATGGACAAGAAAGAGTTCCGGGCCCTTTTTAGCAGGGCCGGATTTACCATTGGGCCAGAGGGGCCCCCAAAATTGCCCTATTCATATTCCTCTTAGTCCTACAATACCATGTTTTGGACCAAAGTATGGTAAAATTGCACAATTTTGTGCGCTTCGCGCATATCATAGGCCTACTATAGCCTTTCACATAGCAAAATTCACCTTAATTTTGGGCTAAAATGGTCTGAAATTAGAAATTCATTTCGCGCGCAACTGTCCCAGTGAGATCGGAACAAAATATGCTTAACTCCCTCTAATTTGCAATGTTTCTGCCACCACTGTCGATCTTATAGTTGGCCCCCAATTTGTAATTCAAACTTGGCCTCCTGTGCACATGCCTTCCTCACGATGAGTTTGGGGCCTCCAAAAGTTGGCCTGGCCCAGGTAAATTCGGCCCTGCCTTTTAGGATCTCCTTAATCAGCTAATCAGCGCTTATTTCATTTTCTCTTTTGCTTGGGGCCCCTGAACCCTCGGGGCCCATGGACTTCGTCCACCCTGTCCCCCCGCTTGCTACGCCCGTGTCGCATTCCCCACCAATTTCGCATCGTGATAATGTGACCTATAGTACAGAGAAGAAGGAGGAAGAAACAAAGTTACCAACCTGAAGATCGTCAGTACATATGACTATTGGTTTGCTGTCTTTCAAGTACTCATATAAATCAAACAATTCTTTGTAGAAATACCCTGCTGGCATCAACCCCGTACCGGGAAGTTTCCTCAAGTCAACATTTTCCATCCCAGGAACAGCGTTATTTTTGAACATGCCTTTGAAGGATGGAAAAACCTGTATGGCCAGGGAAAAAAAAAACATGTGATTAGTGTTTATTTGAGCATAGGCCTACTCATTCGAGTTTTTTTAAATTATTATCGACAAGCACGGAACAAAAAAAATGCCCTCTTGCGTGCTTAATTCAAAGAACAATGCGTTTCTCGAACTACGGAGTCTCGCATGCTTTCGTAATCACCTGGATCATACATTGTAGTTTCATGATCGACATGATCATGAGAATCCAACAATATTTACAAATTTGACCGCTGGTTGACACTATGACATAAAAAATTGCCATATTTTTGCACATGAAAACCCAACAATATTTACTAATTTGACATCAAAAGGGCAAATGACACAGCCTTGGAAAAATGGCCCAATTTTTTCATGTTTTACAGTACCAAATTTCATGAAAATCCAACAATCTTTCCTAATATGACCTTTATATAACTTTAACAACGTCTTGCGTTAAACAGATCAATCAATAAATAAATAGAAATTCTATCAGCATTTTACTCTACGAATTTCGCTCGTTTTCTCAATACCTTCAATGGATGTCGCAGAAGAAAAACATGTCGGAATCCCTCTGGTATAGCGTCATACGTATCGACAATGCCCTCTACCATGTCCTTGTTGAAAATCAGTTTCTTCCCCGGGGCTTCAGCTTGCAGTTGCTCTTTCACCCATTGATAAGACACTGCAATAAAACATAAATTAGTGATGAAGAGCGCTATTAAACCATTAAATGATGGCTCCGAAAAGAGCTGGTGAGAGAGCCACTCAAAACATGACCACTCATTTTATTCCATCACACTTTTTCGTCGAAATTAAGAGACCGTTCAATATTTACGCCAGGGGGTGGGAGTTTTAATATGAAAATCCGATTTTGGGGGAGTCATGAGGATGGAATCTGATTTTTTTACTTGAGGGGAATGTTAATTTTTAATAATCGAGAAAAGGGGAAAGCAAGGGGTCCGAAAATTTTAAGCGGACGATAGGGGAATGATAAATTTTGTGCCGATTTTCTGTTGTTAAAAGTATTGAACGGTCTTTTAGCTTAGGAGACAATATCTCTCGAATATTTATTGCGAATGATATAGAAGCGACGAAATGTGTTTTTCATAATATCGCATGTACCATGCATAGGCCTATACATGACACCATCTTTGTGAGCTTTTGTGACCGTGAGTCAAGCGCTAATTATTGAAAATTTTGGGTACAGATTCGCTATCGTAGTCCGACGTCACTTCCTGCCGAGGTCAAAACTACTTCCGTAGTGATGGATCAAGCGGTTGCATGACGATACTATCTACGCTGTACACGTCGATGTTCTGTTGTATGAAAATCAAGATTTAGCCATTTCTTATGGGTTTCAATGCCTAGTAAGCGTTTGCAAGACGTTTTCCTTCTGAAATCATGAGGTTTCAGGTCTTAAATATGACTGGTAATTTAAAAATTTGATATATAAATTCCATATATTGATATCACCATTGCAGTTCTCGCGAAAGCGTGATCCAGTCACTATGGTAACGCTCCGGGGTCACCAATATGACGTCATGTCTACGATAGCGAATTTGGTAAAAAATAATTTTCAACTCGATTTATCTCAACTTTCATCACTTTCCAGAAATGACAACCTGGTCAAATGAAAATATCCGCATGTGCAAATTGTTGCGCAAAACTATCAAGGCATTTGGTCAATGTGGCCTCCATACTACAAAGTGAAGTGCCCAAAACACAATCATACTTAGGCCTACTCCCAATTCCAGACAAATACAGCACTCATTTTTTGAGATTAAAAAATATTATTAGCTTCTGCCAAATGAGACATGGGTAAGTCCTAATCCTTGAGTTAGTTCTAGCTGGCAATAAAAGTAATATTTTAATATTTTGCCAAATTTGGGAAATATTGGCCAAATCCAAGCGTTTTTAAGGGGTAAGATTCAGGTTATGCATTCTATTTTTGGAAAACACATTTTTTGTAACTTATATAACCAATTATATTATATAGGCCTATATACATGTATATACTGCGCCAATAAAGTATCCTTACATTTGGAAAAATAATCACAATTTCCAAACTGATCAGTATTGGGGTAAATTTGTTGTTTTAATAGATGCACTGTCTAATCCTGCACATTATGACACCACATTGAATCCGATGTGACTTCAAGAAGCAAAGTTACAAGCATTTGATTAGACGAAGGTCCAGTTTTAAAAGTGACAAACTGGCCTATTCAAAACTCCACAGACAAAACATCTGGTTTGAGAGTGGTGAATGGCTAATTTATGCGTTTGGCTTTAATTTAAAACAAAAGGAACGAAAGAAAACTGAAACAAAAGAACTAACAAATAAAGTGAATGTTATGAAAAGTACAGATAAGCAAAAACTGAACTGCTTTAAATAACGCTTCAATTAAGAAACTGTGTTGTCTCTTTGTTTCGCTTGTTGGAATCTTTTTGCGCCTTGTATAGGCCAGTTTGTCACTTTTAAAACGGGACCTTTTTTCAATTGCTTGTAACTTTACTTCTTGAGGTCACATTGGATTCAATATGGTGTCATAATGTGCAGGATTAGATACTGCATCTATTAAAAAACAAATTTACCCCAATATTGTACAGTTTTGAAATTGTGATTATTTTTCCAAGTGTAAGGATACTTTATTGGCGCAGTATATATTATTAAACTCATAGCCTATACTACAAACTTTGAAAGCTTAGACTTGTGCCATGTCTTTGGATTTTGTGACTGAGATTTAGCTATGTATCATTTTACAAAACAGGATAATATATTTATTTAATCAAAAAAAAATTAGTTCTGTATTTTTCTGGAATAGGGAGTAAGTATATCGGAAAAGCAATAATTTCCAGATGCAGTGTGCCAGTCCCGAGTGCCCGTTAGACTTACCAGGCATAGACTAAAAAAGATAATACAAAATACGAACCTTCTGATCCAACATATCCAAACGGCAACATCTTGGCCATTCCTATAATAGCATCGAAGTTTCCACCAGCACCTTTAGCCTTCATACCTTGTTCTGCCATGATTCTAAATTTCTCCCTATCGGCGCCATCTGTGCCCAGCCTTCGTGCATACAAGTAAGGCTCATGCCATACGATAGAATCGTCCACATGGGTCATAGCCTGCAAGTATGATGATACACAATATTAACAAAGGTGCAATTTGCCCCCCCCCTCTGAAATTCACCCCCCCCCCTCCCCGGGACCGCCACTGGGGGAGGGGCTTTGAAGTTTTTGAGGAAAAATTAGCAAAAAATAAGCAACTACTCATTGTTACAAAAAATAATACTAGTAATAACTTGGCCCACTAATTGTGAATACAATGTGCATGAAACTTGGGGAAACGGCAAAATACAAATAAATTGACATGACCCCCAATCGGACCCCGACTACAATTCAAACCTCGATTTTTAACGTTTTTATAACATTTAAATGTCGGGTCATGAAAACGTTTCTAAAACATTTGATATGAATAAACACAACACTGTTTTTAAAAAAGTTTGTCAAAGTGTTATCGTAAATATTTTGACCAAATATTTGTGCAAAATATTTATTCAACACTTTTAAATGTTATTTAAAATATCATTACGTTAGAATGTTTTGCAGCAAGTTTTCAAAAATGATTTTGAATGTTATTGAAACGTTTTGTCATGTCTGTAAAATGTACAGGGTGAGTCAAAAAAAGTGCAATAGACAAAAGAATCCATTTTTATTTCACATTTGCCAGCTATACGGGTACGTGCCGCGGCGACGACCCCCTTTTTCAGAGCCGCTGGCCGTTCCCTAGACCCCCTGAATTCATTGATTGCCGCTCTGATGACTCAATTTTTTTTCTAGCCGTTCGCTAGACTCACAGAATTCATCATCTCCGCTCTCATTGACAATAGATTGGCATGTTTTCCGCGCTACGTTTACAAGCCCAAAATCTCGGCCCAAAAGCTACATTTGCAAGCCCAAAAGGTTCCTTCAATGGGGATTTTCCATCATTTTCTTCCCCAATAACACATTGTAAGGAATAAGGTGAATTTTGGGCTCCTTTTTAGGCAACACTGGGCCAGTTTTGTGATTGTTTTCAAAATGTAAACATCACTCGAGACTTGAGCGAGCTGTGCTGTGTGTGTGGCCATGACATTGAAAATCATCGGACTTTTCGGCTGATGGTGACATGAACATTTTGATGAATTGAGACCATCATTGGGAATAAAACTGGAAGTAAATATTATGACTATAGTACCTCAAATATGTACACTTCATTGGCTGGCCCGAATAGTGAATTTAGAAGTGATTTTCGATCTATCAGCCTGGTGGAAAGACTGCCGAATTCTGCACACTTGACATTTATGGCTCGATTCATTCACATAAAACTATTAATTTCTTTGCGGCAATCTCAGGTTTGCTATAATTATTCAGTAGGTGAGAAAGTAGGCCAGTACAGGGAATTTAGGCTATTTGTCATTTTCTTATGATCTGGATGTTATAGTAGGCCTACAAGTTAGTCCGAATAATCAGACCCAGAACAAAATATTAATTTTTGACATGATCGTTTTCTGATAAGTAGGGCCTACAAGTCATACCTAGAATATTTTCTCAATTTGAATTTTATCCTATCTAGATGATCCACCCAAAAATAAAAATCATCGTATAGAATAGATCCCTGTAGGCTCCCTACTAAGGGAGCAATCGTTATTTATGGCAGGGGGTAATGGGAAAATTTAGGGGGAACACAATTTTTTTTTAGTCTTGAGAGGGGGGAACCTGAAATTTTTAGTTGAACCAGGAGGGGGGATTGTGAAGTTTTAAATGGAGAAATTGGGAAAACAAGGGGGAACGCAGAAATTTTGAGCGGACGCGAGGGGGGAACGCGAAAATTTTTGTTGATATTTTTTTCCAAAACGCCCATCCCCCACCCTGCCGTAAATAACGATCGGTCCCTAATCTGGATTCAAGTGTGATGCAGACATTCTGCTTGGAATGATCCAGGGCCAGATGTTGAGATACATTTAATTTATTTTTCATCCCGATAGGCCTATACTTAATTCGAAGCACAATTTTTGACAAGAATCGAAATCGATTTTTTCGAAAATCTGTGGCAAAAATGCAACAAAAAAAATTGAAAATTACCCTGGATCAGTTCTCGAGACCCCCATTGGCGGCTGATCAGTTCCCAAGACCCCCCTTTTTTGACCGGCCAATCAGTTCCCTAGACCCTCCCTATTTGACGGGCGATCAGTTCCCTAGACCTCGCGTTCGAAACTGGCGGTGGCACACCTACCCAAAAAAATGTGAGTGCCCCCGGGGTTGAACCTTTAGGTTTTAAAACATTTTACAATTAACATATCCATTAGTAATCTTGTGTGAAAAAAACAAGGAATTAGCATTTACCGTTTTGTTTTTATGACACATTTTATAGCGATACCCAATTTTAATGTTTGTCCAAGAGACATTTAAAATTTGAATGTCAGCCCACTCTGTGTAAGGTAGATTTGGAACCACTGCCATTTCTTAACCTCGTTGGCATTGAAATGAAATGGAGCACCCAAAGTGTTATTGCCCTTGGTCTATTTATTGTTATTTTCATTTTCCCTTTATTTTAAAGATGTTTATTCTCTATCAAAACCATATCAATTTGTAGGCGTGTTTTTTCAAATGTCGAAATGAAATACGCGCAAATTGGAGTGGAGTAAATATCCAGTAAGTTGGACATATTGGGATTAAAAACTGGAGTTGGAGTTGAGTGAGGTATGAATGACTTAAAGTAATGTTAGAAAGTTTGTTTGAACAGAAAAAAAGAAATAAAAATAACGCAAAATCAACCTTATTTAAGTTAAAGTCAGTTTCAGAGCCGGTGCATTTATCGTGCATTGTGTGCTCCCATTCAAAATACATGGTACTTCGTGGACAAATAATGAAATTGGGTATCGCAGCAAAAGGACTCATAAAAATTAAACGGTAGAAGCGAGTCACTTCATTTTTTCACAGAAGGTGAATATTGAGTGTGGCATTTATGGAAACTTTCAATAATGGGAAAGTTCAACTTGGTTCTTACATAAATATCGATTCTTTGCTCTATTGCACCTTTTTTGACTCACCCTGTACGTTTTGAGTTTGCTATGTACTTATTTTAATCATGCTGAAAAGGGTATGTCTTGTATCTTGTAATGTTTGTTTCAGCACTCCATAGTCCATACAATTGCCGTATAGTCGAGTCATGCATAACTATAATATGCATATTATAGAAATAGTCAGCTCGGTAAACAATAATACAATTACAATTAAGTTAATGATAAGTATTTAAGCAAACCTTTAAAAATGCCGTAGACAAACATCTTGGTGTTCCCCACAGAATAACACGAGCTGGTCCGCCATCCGCCATTTTGAATGTAGCTTTACTGTTCTTTGCCTTGATAAAATAATTATAATAATATTATCAAACTTGGGGTGGTAAAAAGATTACAAAACGTCTTTGTTTTCTCTCCCGTTATGCCTATAGATATAAACAAAAGTTAAGAAAGCCCGCATATTGGAGCTAGTTAGGCCTATTAAGGTGGCACTACACCCCTTGATAAATTTGTGACTATTTTTGCATTTTTCTCAACAAATAACAACACACTGGAATTTCAGTGACTCAAGACAAGCGGTACATTATTTATGATAAGAAAAGACTGTACCGCTAGAATGTACCTCATTTCTTAACATACATAATAAACCACTTGATTCACTGATATTTCAGTGAAGTAATTGGATTCCTGGCCCCTATAATATATACATAACTTTTGTTACCAGTGTGTAATTATTTTTTGAGAAAATGCAAAATTAGTCACAAAATTTATCAGGGGGTGTAGTACCACCTTAACAGCCCTATAGTATGAGATTTCGCGTCGTTGGGCAGATGATTCAAATCGACTAATTATATATCAAAATGTTCAGAAGAGTCAGGAGAATCCGTCCTGCAATGCTGTCAAATTTGTAACCCGCGCTTTCTTATTCCACTTCCTTAGCAACGGCCATGCTATTTAAGATTTTTTACCCAATGCAATTTTTGTCAAAGCTAACTCCCGGGGGGGGCACTCCAACTTTGGAGGTGACGCGTATGTAGGGCTGTTAAGACCCCCTTTTTCAGCATCGCTCTCACCCAAAGACCCCATATTTTTTACGAACACATGCTCTGTCACCCAAAGACCCCTTATTTTTCCATTTGATCTGTCACCCAAAGACCCTTACAAGTTCAATTTGAACAGCAACTTTCATTTATCACTGATTTTGTTACTTATTTTGAAAAAACGATGAAATTTGAAGCCATTTAGACCTAGAAATTCGATTTTCGAGGTTTTTGCGGCGCTGTTTCGGCTCTCACCCAAAGATTCCATTTAAAAAAAAGGTCATGTTCTCACCCAATGACCCCATATTTTTTACATTTTGCTCTCACTGAATGCCAAAAATCATGCTCTCACCCAATGACCCCATATTTTTTACATTTTGCTCTCACCGAATGCCCCTTAGTGCGAAAGTGCCAGCCCTACACCTATATCCATTTCATATTGAAGTGCCCCCCCGAGAGCTAACTATATCATTCGCAAGATATGCTGAACTACCATTGCATTGACATTGATGTCAGTTCATAGGCACGTTTAACGTTTATCATAGTAGGGTCATAATTCATAAAATATATCTTAGCTACTGCTGGACTAAAAATCTAAATTCCCTATTTGTGCAGCCCGTGAACGTTCTGGCTTCACAGCACAGTGCAGTTATCTGGTATGCAAATAAATAGTACATGTATTTATTTTGCATGCCTTAGCAAACCCGTATACACAAAAAATTACCAGTGCAAAAACTTCTATAAATACTAGTGGTAACACTTCCCTGGCATATATACAAAATGTGCCCTGTGTTATAGTATTATCGATTGTCTGTATATGTCTGTATAGGTCCAAATCCTTCCTTCCTTCCTTCCAATACTGTGCAGCTCTCTTTGGTCGAGAATAAACGCACTTCTCAAGTTGTCACTCCCACTATTTAACAATAAAGATAAATAAATGAAACAATTTCTTTCAAGTTCATTTTGAAAATAGAGCAATCAAGACTTACCTGTTGCTGTACTGTCGTTCAATAACGCTAGACCTATGCATTCACGGGCCACTTCTGAACAACAAGTGACTATCGAGTTCACGGTGACCCGGCTATGCATGGGTTGTTTAATACTCTCCTTCCCCATTTTCACACGGGTGCGCAGGTTCCACAAGCTGCGACAACTGACGTGCAAAGATACTTGCAAAATGCCGACCTTGTGTACGAGAGTCAGTGCAGTACTCGGAAGACAAAATGTATGATGTACTGTACCATGAAAGGCATGCAATCTCAATCTCAAAGTGATAACGTCGGTATTGGGGTTGCTGCAAGTAACACATCTAAACCAACGTAATTTTCACATCTAAACCATGCAACATTGATATGATTTTCACAAACTTAAAATAATTTTCACCAACTTATAATAATTTTTCCAAACTTCGAATGCAAACTTATAATAATGTTTCCAAACTTCGAATAGTTTTTGCAAACTTAAAATATCTTTTGCAAACTTAAACTTAATGTATGCAAACTTAAATAATAATGTTTCCAAGCTTAAAATGATTTCTGCAAACTTTAATTTTCTTTTGCGCGTCTTATAGCTTGGTCTGTGTATTAAAAACTCAATCGTCGAGTTTTCAAAAGTTTTAATTGAAGAAGAACAACTAGTGGAATTTTAGCAAAGCGACTATGTCGTATGTACATTAAGTGGTGTGAGATCTAGTGATCTTGCAGGCCATACAGCATGACCCATCCCAACCACTCAGTTTGGGAACAGCTCCTGGAACCGATCTCGGATGACTCGGACGGTCCTGGCGGATGGTGTGATGAGGTGTTGCTCCACCCTGGAAATACCAAGCGTGCTGGATTGCCCCATTATTTTGAAAACTAAAGCTGAAGGGCGGTGAGCAAGTGTTTTTTTTAGTCTATGACCCTCATAATGACCCCAAACATGCTCCGATTTCAATTATTAGCATCAAATTATCCGTCCGTTTGTGCGTATACAACCTGTCGTTGCAGAGTTACGGTGCCAAAAAGGGTCGAAGGCATGAAGAAACTATTTTAAGGACATATTAAACAATAATGATTATAAAACAAAAATATACCTTTTCAAGTTTCAAGGCATGCACCTGAAAGGCAGTGGCGTAGCCAGGACAGTTTCAGATGGGGGGGTAGGGCACAGCATTGTCAAGGGTGGCAAACTTTGACGCAAAAATTGTCAAAAATTTATCAAAAAGTATGTACATGTATATACAATATTGTAACGGGAAGTTCATTGCGATGCCAGTTCGTTAAATTTATCATAATTTATCATAAAACAAATTAGGCCAACAAATTCTTCAGTTCCGAGTTATTTTCATTTAGATCATGTATTTTATCACGGAAATAGATGTTTACAACTTTGGTTAAAAAACACCTAACAATAGGTACATATTTTCTACCAGAGTTTCCGTGTTCATAATAATGGAGCAACAAAGACTATTATGATAGTAACCCGATTTACGGCAATTCAAACGGATAAGCCATGTTGTTAAGTTTCCAAGCTTAAAATGATTTCTGCAAACTTTGATTTTCTTTTGCGCGTCTTATAGCTTGGTCTGTGTATTCAAAACTCAATCGTCGAGTTTTCAAAAGTTTTAATTGAAGAAGAACAACTAGTGGAATTTTAGCAAAGCGACTAGGTTTATTTTACGCGAAGTCTACTTACACTTCAAATCTATTTTATTCCCGATTCGCCATTGTATTCTATTCATAAATCGTAATCCAGGAATCGTATGTACATTTATTAATCTCCTCTACTGCCCGCGTTTCGCAATTATTAACGTTTATAAATGCTCCAATCTATTAGGCCTTATATACTTATCCGTGTTTTTATATCATTATTAAAACAAAAATTGAACATATAGGGTGTCCAAAAATCAAACAAACAAGCAAAAACAAAAAAAACAAAAAACAAAAACAGAACTCTCATTGCGCCCTTTTCTCATATTTCAGAAAGTTGATCAAATATAGAAACCTGCCATCGTTAGCTTTAATAAACCGAGAAATATATTTCAATCGGCTCACAACTTTTGAAGATCATGCTCTTTTTAAGAAATGTATCCGTTTTCACTCTGTCCACGGAGGAGGTTTGGCTACTGCAAAGATTGAAAAAGGTACACGTACCATGCATGAATATCAAACATTCCTCAATGATAACTTAAAAAATATTTTTAACAACACCTTTAGGCCACAAAAAACGAAATTGTTTGATTGGCGTAACATAGGTCGGGATTTGTTTTTAAAATTTTAATTTTAAAGTTGTAAATTGCGTTTGATAAATTAAGGCTTTGGAACTTTTTTACTTCTTTTCTTTTAATTGTTATTTATTTATTTGTTAATTTTTTAATTAATCAGTTTTTTTTATAGAGAAAAAAGTCTAGGGTCGGGCCTACTTTTACGGTCGGTCGGGTTACGTCAATCAAACAATTTTTGTGGCCTTATTTAGAGAATGGGCTTTACCGGTGGGCTTATGTACTATGGATTTTGTTTATGTTATGTGTCATTAATTTGTGGGCAAAAGGGATGTGGGAAGGGACTACTTTTTCTTGGTATTTATGCCTTTTGGTTTTATTATGTTTCTTACTTTCCAACTTCGTTGTTACTTGCTTTCTTTTTATTTACATGTTTACAACATAAGTCGTTTCTCTTTTAGGGATAAAAGGTAGCCCTGAAAGGGCTGTTGACTTTGGTTCTTCTGAAGTGAGTTTACAGTGCTGCTCTGCCCTCTGACCTGGTTACCTCCTTGAAGAATACAGGTTTCAGCCATGGTGCTCATTGCATCAATTGTGTTGCGTACCATTCTTGTACGCCGGATACTTAAGAATGCAGCAGTTATACGATTGCGAAGATCTTGGTAGGCTTGCTGGTGGTCCTCCCTCTTTGCTGTGGATTTTGCCCCAAAGGACGAAATTAAGTGGTGTGAGATCTAGTGATCTTGCAGGCCATACAGCATGACCCATCCCAACCACTCAGTTTGGGAACAGCTCCTGGAACCGATCTCGGATGACTCGGACGGTTCTGGCGGATGGTGTGATGAGGTGTTGCTCCACCCTGGAAATACCAAGCGTGCTGGATTGCCCCATTATTTTGAAAACTAAAGCTGAAGGGCGGTGAGCAAGTGTTTTTTTTAGCCTATGACCCTCATAATGACCCCAAACATGCTCCGATTTCAATTATTAGCATCAAATTATCCGTCCGTTTGTGCGTGTACCTGTCGTTGCAGAGTTATGTGCCAAAAAGGGTCGAAGGCATGAAGAAACTATTTTAAGGACATATTAAACAATAATGATTATAAAACAAAAATATACCTTTTCAAGTTTCAAGGCATGCACCTGAAAGGCAGTGGCGTAGCCAGGACAGTTTCAGATGGGGGGATAATAGGGCACAGCATTGTCAAGGGTGACAAACTTTGACGCAAAATTGTCAAAAATTTATCAAAAAGTATGTACATGTATATACAATATTGTAACGGGAAGTTCATTGCGATGCCAGTTCGTTAAATTTATCATAATTTATCATAAAACAAATTAGGCCAACAAATTCTTCAGTTCCGAGTTATTTTCATTTAGATCATGTATTTTATCACGGAAATAGATGTTTACAACTTTGGTAAAAAAAACACCTAACAATAGGTACATATTTTCTACCAGAGGTTCCGTGTTCATAATAATGGAGCAACAAAGACTATTATGATAGTAACCCGATTTACGGCAATTCAAACGGATAAGCCATGTTGTTAAGATTACTAATTATTGTCAAAGTGGGTTTTGACTCGCCACTAATTGTAACAGAATTATTTTCACTCCTATGAATGTCAGAGATGTCCCCTGAACAGCATACAAAAAGTATACTAAAATATACTTGGTGGAAAGGTAGTTTTGGCGGGAAAAGGTCATACAGGGGTCAAATTTCAAAATTGCTCCAATCATTTTAAAAACTATACCAAATTATTCCTCTAGTCATAAGGATTCAGAAAAAATATAGTTTGCCATACCTGTGATGTACGGTTCTTGAGTTATAACCGAAAAGGTCAAAGGTCAAATGTTGGGTTCAACAGAGGTCAAAAACTAAAATTGTCTAATTTTAACCAAAATGGTCTCAAATTGTTCGGCTTGCAAACATAATTCATTTAAAGAATATTTGCACTGTTTAGGTTGTTTAATTACATGCGTAACATCGAAAACTAAGTCGGGGTCAATAGAGTTCAATGGTCAATGACCTCTTTTACCCTGTTACCTAGGTAACGAAGCATCCAAGATATGGAAAACTATTCTTATTTTGGAGTGTTTTTAAAGGACGAACACATTGAGACCATTTTTAAGGAGATCGGAGCATTTTATCGAAGTTGACCCACGTGGAGCCTAAAATTTGACCTTTGACCTTTTTGCTTATAACTTGAGAATGGTACTTCACAGATATTACAAACTATACTTTTTCTGAATCCTTAAGACTAGAGGAATGCTTTGGTATAGTTTTTAAAAAGATTAAAGCAATTTTGAAATTTGACCCCTGTATGACCTTTTCCCGCCAAAAACTACCTTTCCACCAAGTATATTTTAGTATAATAATTAAATGCACGCTCCTTGTCAAAATGGCTTGATGTAGGTTGCGACCACTTATTTTGAAATAAAGAAAATAAAAGATAATTAATAATTAATAATTAAAAGTCGCCTCATCCCTGGTTTTCAACCATGAAACAGGAAACTAAGAATTAATTTTGAAATTTGACCCCTGTATGACCTTTTCCCGCCAAAAACTACCTTTCCACCAAGTATATTTTAGTATATTTTTGGTATAATGTTCAGGGGACATCTCTAAAATGTATAAAAGTGAAAAAAAATCTGTTGCAATTAGTGGTGGGTGACACCACTAATTTGTTTAGATTGACTGGACTTATGGTTCATACAATTTAACAAGATAATCCACGTGTGATATCAGGAATCGGTCTATTCATGAATTTATATAACTTCAACTTGTTGCGAAGGACGAATATTCACAGTTTGGTAAAGAAGTTCCCCTGGCACTAAATGACACGTTAATGTTAATTATGAAAATGTATTAAATTGTTTTGAACGTACTAAATTTATACGCTCCACGTCAACAAATTTCATAACCATAATTTCTGCTGAGTAATGGTTTCGTAACCAACATTTCTGCTGACGTGGCAGCCTCCAAAAACAGATAAATAGAGGTCCCAAACTCAAGAGGAGTCAGTCAGATCCTAGACTGGAGTCAGACCGTTGGTCTTAACGGAGAGAGTAGCTCTCGCATACTACAGTTACTGTCCGTTTTCCTATACACAATACACAGTGCTCTCACCATTGACGTGTGACCTCAACAAATGATGTATGTTGGGAGAATGGACACTTGCCTAGTTAACATCACTGTGTGAAAAATAACCAGCCAATATTTTATTTATTCTCCAAAACTTCTAGCAAATATATTTCTCTAACATGACCTAAAATTACAGCTAGGTTAGATGTTCAGAAATGGTCGCACTTTTGTAAAATATGAGTGAGGGCAAGGCATAGCTAGCCAACTCCCCGTGTTAATTGAATGGAGATTTGACCGAAAATATTGGTATCGGACCGCTCACTTCTGAAGGATGCCACAAAAAACGGTAAAAGCTACATTTAAATTATTCTAAATAGGTTCTAGAAAATAAAGTTTTGTAACATGTCCTAAATTTTTAGCTAATTTAGATGTTTGGAGAGGGTCGTACTTTTGTGTTTTAGGAAGGATATGTAAACGACAGATAACACCAAAAATATGAAGAAATTATTTCCAAACTGTGTAAGTCAACAATCATTTAATATGTTGCTCATTTTGAAGAATGCTGGTTAACAAAAAGCAGATCTTTGTGTCATTTCGTGAACAATGGTACATATACCATTGTTTCCTTTCGTTTCCTTTATAATCGGTTACCCAACTGAAGCTGTAATACCAGCTTTATTGCGATGTCGCACATTGAAAACAGACACTTGTACACAACCAGAGAAGATCTGATTTAATCAGTTGAGCTGCTTCAATGAGTGTTATCTTGGTTTAATAGCTTTTAATGGGGTTTAAGTCCTGCAAAGGTCGAGATGAATTCTACTGTAGACATGACTGCATCATGGATAGCCTTACCGATTCATGATATTCAGGTGAATATCAGTAATACTTAGAGAAAACGTACTGCATAGGCCTGCGTGCCGAAGAGTTACAACATTAAAAGGAGCTTTGGGTTTTAACGTAAAATACTTGCGTGCATTTTTGTCTGATTAATTGTACTTTGCAATTAATTCCCGTAACCCAGTTGTGAGCCCCGCACGACCGGCGTTATAATATATACATATGCAGGATTTCATCAATAAAGCGGACTTTTTGTTGGGAAAAGTAAGTTTGCCTATTATGGGGCTATATGAAACGGGGACTTCCATTCCTTTGACTGAAGTGGACCTTTTTAAAGTCTGCTTAGAATATTTTTACTCAAAAAAGTGGACCTTTGTTACTTTTTTTTTAATTTGGACCTTTTTGGGTCATATTTAAGAATAGGCATATTTTACTGAACTATAGAACTATTTAAATGATGCCGTCCGCTACCGGCGACATAGCGGTTGATTAACAAACGCGTGATGGCAGGGTGCGAAAAACAGACTGCAAATATTTAATAAACATAGTTCACATTGGTCATGTTGGTAATTAGTATTTTTAATAAAATGTATCATTGACAGTAATATGGAAACGTGAAAATGCATTGAAATTATTTATATGCAGCATTATAATAGTACTTGTATAAAAGTTTATTGCTTGCAAATGCATTAATACTTATTCTCGTTATATAACATTAAAAGCTATCTACAATATTAATATTAAGTTGATTCTTTATTTTTGAGTTTCGAGCGAGTTATTACTTCTAAGGCACCCATCTTTCCCTTTTGCACAACTGCATGCATGTTAATCTTAAATGGGATACATTGAGACCTGCTATTTTAAAGCTGATTTTATACTCGGTCGCTTTTGCATGCGCGATTTGCACACTGGGCATCGCTTTACATATACTGAGCATGTGAGCGATTCGCATTTCTGCAAAAGCGACCCGAGTATAAATACAGCTAAAAGAGATGCAAAATAGGGTAAAGAAGTTCTGACCCTAAATGCTGCAAAATAGTTAGGTTAGGTCCCTATAGTGATAAGCAGTTGTACTTAACTAGTAGTATAGTAACTAATTTTTAAAACCTGACAAAATGAGTCATAATCAAATGACTTTTGCGAACCCTGATATTTCAATTTTTGAATTCCTAAATATAAAATATCGACATGACGTCATTATATCCTCATCTGTAGATTTCTCATACGATCAAAAGGACGGCACACTGTAGGCCATTCCTATAATTAAAACTTTCCTGTCGTTGATGGGGTGAACATCAATATCACGTGATTATAGAATACCGAAAGCGAGTACAAGGGTAACTTGTTGTCAAATCAGGTATTAAGAAAATTATAAGTATTTTTTGTACTTGCTAGATAGACCATAATAAACACTGTAACGAAAATTGGAATGTACGCTATAGCAAATGATTAATTTGCCGTCATTGTTTGCGATTTTTCGTAAATGCGAATGTGAAATGTTTACCCTTATCCAGCTTATAATTGTCATCGCTTTCGTTCTTTTATAATCACGTGATATCAATGTTCACCCCCATCAACGGCAGGGAAGTGCCAATTATAGGAATGGTCTATATACCCGGTCTATATATATTGGCAGATGTTATACCCCCGGGGTTATACCGCTTTTGTATTATAATACCACAGTAAGCATAAGTGCTGACATCCGGATAAAGGTCGTCGGTCGACCGTCGAAGCCGCATCAGACTGAATTGCATCATTTCGATGGCGCAGCATGATATTAAGTTTGACCAAATGTCGCTATAAGCAGCGGTTTTATATACACAATAAAATTGCATCTGCTAAAAACAAAACTCACTCCTTCATCTTCATTCCACCTGTAATCTGTCCTTATGCATCTTCTCATAATACGACATACATTTATCTACAACTTCCACAATATCTTCATCCATTCCAGATTTGTCTGGCAATTCCGAAGGTTCCCCAAAACCGGTGCTCCCAAATGCATTTTTGTGTATCGTCGTTGACGAGAGCATCATAGCGCTTTCCTTAGCTATCATCCATTTCTGCATGATAGCATCCCCATCATCGGTCCAATTCAAAATTTTCTCTGTATATTGTATACCAATCTCCTTGCAGTAAGCTTTCATGACGCCTTCTGGGTTTTTCTGACGATTTAAAATACACACAAATTTATGATAAACAAGTTCTGAACCACGACAGACAAGACAGAAAATTAGTGATAAAGTTAAAGATAAACGATACAGCAAACACAAAACGATTTCGACATTATTCGCAAAATGTTGGAAAAGGTTGTCAAAAAACGCTTAAATGTCCGGTTATATAAAGGGTGTAAAACGTTTTCATATCATTCGAAAACATTGTTTGTGAACTTACTGACAAATAAGTATAGGCCTAAATTGCTGTCATCTGTATTAATTTGCTAGTGCCATACCATGCCGAATTCGTCAGCCTAACTCGCGCGATATGAAACAAACGGCTTTATGAAAAACGGCTTTATTTTGATGTCAGATTTTATCTTCATAAGATTGCTTACACGTTTGCAATTATTTTGGCGCTTCGGCATGTTTAGCAGCACGTCTTATTAGTGTACCAAAGTTTTGATGCATTTTGGGTGTCCTGGCTCGTCAAATCGCTAATGATTCCTTTCATTATTCAGCAAATTACGCTGAATTTCAGAACAATTATCGCATTCCATGGACAAGAAACAGTGCCAGGCCCTTTTAGCAGGGTCGGATTTACCATTGGGCCAGAGGGAGCCCCAAAATTGGCCTGTGCATATTCCTCGTAGTCCGACAACACCATATTTTTGGTATGGTAAAATTGCACAATTTTGCGCGCTTCGCACAGCAAAATTCACCTTCATTTTGGGCTAAAATGGTCTAAACTTAGAAATTCATTTCGCGCGCAAATGTCCCAGTAAGATCGGAACAAAATATGCTTAACTCACTCTAATTTGCAATGCTTCTGCCACCACTGTCGATATTATATTACTGAACATGTTCTTCAGGACTGTTATTGAAAGACGAATTTCATAGTTCTAGTCCAATAAACAGCACTTACTGTGGACGTTTCGAAATCTGTCAGATTTCTTTATCAACACTTATGTTGTTGTGACGACCTTCTGTGTACAACTCGTTGTTGCTTAGCAACTTGGTTGCCAGTTGGTTTTTTCAGGAGATTGTCAAATATGTGAGTTAGGGTGTATTGCCCCTCGTCTCTGTTCATGGTGGTGCCCTGTTGTCTGATTTTCACTGCTTCTTTGATCCATCGTTTGTATCTGTCTGCCTCTTTGCATAAAATCTTAGCCTCCTTCCAGTCAATGATGTGGTCTTTCTCGAGAACATGGTCTGTGATGGCTGATTTATTGGTAGCTGATTGAGATGCTTTTCTGTTTGCTCTCGTGCGAACATTAACACACGCCTTATCTGCCTCTGCCCTATGTTCTTCAAGTCGCTTACCGAATTTCCTCCCCGTCTCACCGACATAAGTTTCATTACAATTCTTGCAAGGGATGGAATGCACAACCTCTGTGGTGTTGAGCGGGTCCCTTTATCTTTAGGGTGCACAAGCATGTTTCTTAGGGTGCACAAGCATGTTTCTTAGGGTGCAATGAGGCTTCATAGCAGCGGAGATGTTGTAACTCTTTAATGTTCTCGCGATACGCTCCGACACGCCCTCTACATAGGGGACAACGACAAGGCCTTTTGACTTGGTAGTTTCATCCTTCTTATGTCGAAACGTCCACAGTAAGTGCTGTTTTATTGGACTAGAACTATGAAATTCGTCTTTATTTATGTCGCTATTATAGTTGACCCCAATTTGTAAACCAAACTTGGCCTCCTGAGTGCACATGCCTTCCTCACGGTGAGTTTGGGGCCTCCAAATGTTGGCCTGGCCCAGGTAAATTCGGCCCTGCCTTTTAGCATCTCCTTAATCAGCTAATAAGCGCTTATTTCATTTTCTCATTTACTTGGGGCCCCTGAACCCTCGTGGCCCATGGACTTCGCCCACCCTGCCCCCCCTGCTTGTTACGCCAGTGTCACATTCCCCACCAATTTCGCATCGTGACATGTGACCTATAGTACAGAGAAGAAGGAGGAAGAAACGAACAAATTAACCAACCTGAAGATCGTCAGTACATATGACTACTGGTTTGCTGTCTTTCAAGTACTCATATAAATCATCCAATTCTTTGTAGAAATACCCTGCCGGCATGAACCCCGTACCGGGAAGTTTCCTCAAGTCAACACCTTCCATCCCAGGAGGAGCGTTATTCTTGGCCATGTTTTTGAAGGATGGAAAAACCTGTATGGCCAGGGAAAAACATGTGATTAGTGTTTATTTGAGCATACTCATTCGAGGTTTTAATTATTATCAACAAGCACGGAACAAAAAATGCCCTCTCGCTTGTTTAATTTATATTCAAAGAACAAGGCGGGACCTTCTCGAACCACGAGTCTCGCCTGTTTTTGCAATCACCTGGAACATTGTAGTTTCATTAAAATCCAACATCATATACAAATTTGATCTCCGGGTGACACTATGGCATGAACAAATTGCCATATTTTTGCACCTAGAAATACCAAGTATCATGAAACCCAACAATATTTACTAATTTGACATCAAATGACCCCTGATATGACCCTGGAAAAATGGCCTCATTTTTTTAATGTTTTTATAGTACCAAATTTCACGGAAATCCAAATATTTTTTCTAATTTGACCTCAGATGACCCCTGTTGATTTTTTAATATTATTATCGTTATGGATTTTTTATACGGCCGAAGATGATAAGCGCGAACTCCCAACTTTGTACAATTAGCCTATGCGGGAGAGAAAGCCTTATTACATTGTCTTCTTTTTTTGGCAAGATCAATTAGCCTTCAAGGACACCCATTAATTTGCATATAAAATTAAATTTAACAACGCCACGTCTTGCATTAAAATAATATCAATTGATAAATAAATACAAATTCTATCAGCATTTTCTATATACCGACTCTTGTATACCGTGATTTCACCCGTTTTCTCAATACCTTCAATGGATGTCGCAGAAGAAAAACATGTCGGAATCCCTCTGGTATAGCGTCATACTTATCGACAATGCCCTCTACCATGTCCTTGTTGAAAATCAGTTTCTTCCCTGGGGCGTCAGCTTGCAGTTGCTCTTTCACCCACTGATAAGATACTGCAATAAAACATAAATTAGTGATGAATTGTCGGCTGCGATACAGCGTTAAACTGTCAAATGATGGCTCCGAAAAGAGCTGGTGGGAGAGCCACTCAAAATATGACCACGTGATGACAACTCATTTTATTCACTCACACTTTCTTGTTGAACTTTAAGGGACCGTTCAATATTTACGCCAGGGAGGAGTGGGAATCTTAATAGGAGAATGTTGGGGGGTCTTGAGGATGGAATCTGTTTTTTTTTTACTTGAACCATGAGGAAAATTTTAATTTTTAATAGGCCTAATTGAGAAAAAGGGGAAAGCAAGGGGGTCCGATTTTTTTTTAAGCGGACGAGAGGGGGATGAGAAATTTTGTGCCGATTTTTGTTGTTGTCAAAACTCCCACTTCCCCCTGGCGTAAATATTGAACCGTCTTTTAGCTTTGGAACCAATATCTCTGTAATAGTTGTTGCGAATGATAGAAGCGACGAATCTGTATTTCATAATATCCCATGTGCCATGCATGTAGGCCTACATCATGTACATGGCACTATCTTTGTGACCGTGAGTAAATTAATTATTTAAGAAGTGACAGTCTTGGTAAAATGAAAATATCTGAATGTGCAGATAATTAGAAGTTGTCTAAATGTTGTACAAAACTATCAACAGATGTATTTTGTCAATGTGGCCTCCATACTGCAACGCGAAGTGCACAAACACAATAATAGGCCTACCCCCGGTCCCCACTCCAGAAAAATGCAGCACTCATTTTTTTAGATTAAAACAAATATTATCAGCTTCAGCTAAATGAGACATGGCTAAATCCAAATCCTTTGGTTAGTTAGTTCTAACTGGCAATAAAAGTTATATTGTTTAATATTTGACCAAATTTTGGAAATAAGGGGCCAAAATCATGCGTTTTTAAGGTGTTTTTCGTGTGCTGTGGCAATCAAGCCCAAAGACTTGTACTTCAGGTAATTTTTTGAAAAACACATTTGATATCTTTTATAACCATTATATTAAAATCATAGCTTACACTACAAATCTTGGATTTTGTGACTGAAATTGTCAGAAATCATGCAAAATTGCATGTTTATTGTTTTTGGCCCATTTCTCCTGAAACTGCAAAACTACTCAAATTGGGCTTTTATTGGCAGTTAGAACTAACTAAAGGATTAAGATTTAGCCTTCATTTTGAAAAACAGGATTATAATATTTCTTAATCCAAAAAAAAAATTAGTGCTGTATTTTTCTGGAATAGGGAGTAAGTATATCGGAGAAGTAATAATTGATGCAGTCCTGGGGGGGCACATCAACAATTTTTGGTGGGTATGTTCCACCGGAATTTTGAGGTAGTGGGCCTTTGGGAGCTGACGCCGTAAGAGGGGGTCTTTTGGAGCTGCGAACCGGGCTAGCTGCGAACAGGTAAAATGGGGACTTTTGGAGCTGCGAACAGTCAAAACCAAGGGTTTTCTTGGCTTTTGGGTTGAAAATCGCCTGAAAAAACCCAGAAATATGAGAAATGAGCAATTTGGGGTCTTTTAGAGCTGAAATTATCAAATTCAAGGGTCTTTTGGAGCTCTATTTTGGTCAAATATATGGGAAATCCAAAAAGGGGGCTCTTTCCGGGGGAACATACCCGTATGGTCACTTGTGTTAAGTGCACCCCCCATGCAGTGTGCCAGTGCCAGTTAAACTTGTAAGAGCTATTTCTTACATAAAATAAATGATGGCACAAATAATAATTAATCTAGGCTGCACTCCAAGTTGTTGGTTAATTTATATTTTATTTCTTGTACATCTTCCTTGTTTGAGTGTGAGAGGTAGAGTGAACCATGGGTGGGGTTTGGAATGTAGGAGAAGAAACTAGACTAAGCTGTGGTCTAACCCACGAACACAGCCGTGTTGTTACCCCTAATGACCTTTGACCCCAAAATATATGAAAACGGCCATAGACATTGGCTAATGTCAATGCATGGGTGCATGTGGCACCACTTTGCTATGTTACTTGTGGCAGAAGGGGCATTTTGAAGGTTTTTCGTCTCAGACCGGAAGTGACCCCTTAATGACATTTGACCCTAAATAAAAAAATACCACATATGCATTGGGTACCCACAATTCATGTGTGAATATACTCGTTACTGTCCAATGTTTTTCTTAGCAAATAAAAAAATTTGACGGTTTTTCGTTTTATACCGGAAGTGACCCCTTAATGACATTTGACCCCAAATAAAAAATACCACATATGAATTGGGTACCCACAATTCATGTGTGAACATACCGTTACTGTCCTATGTTTTTCTTAGCAAATAAAAAAATTTGAAGGTTTTTCGTTTTATACCGGAAGTGACCCCTTAATGACCTTTGATCCCAAATCTGTGAGGACCCCATAGACACTGGGTAATAACAATGCATGTGTGCCAGTGGTGTCACTGTCCTACGTAATTTGTGGGAGAAGAAGCATTTTAAACGTATTTCGTATTATACCGGAAGTGGCCCCTTAATGACCTTTGACCCTAAATATAAAAATACCACATATACACAGGATAACTACAATTTATGTGTGAACATACCGTTACTGTCCTATGTTTGTCTTAGCAAATAAAAAAATTTGAAAGTTTTTCGTTTTATACCGGAAGTGACCCCTTAATGACCTTTGACCCAAAATCTGTGAGGACCCTATAGACACTGGATAATAACAATGCATGTGTGCAAGTGGTGTCACTGTCCTACGTAATCTGTGAGAGAAGAAGCATTTTTAGTTGAAATCACGTTTTTGACCCCTATGACCACTGCGTGACCTTTGACCCCACGAGTTTCATATGACATGTAGGGGCATGGTCAATGATGGTTGTGACCAAGTAAGGTCAAAATCGGTGTAAGCATGTAAGTGCTAGAGCAAATGTAGTGGTCGGCAGAAAGAACCTGTAAGAAAAAAGACACAGCCGTGACTAACGTCACGGCTGTGTAACTAAGAGAGGGAATACAATAGATAGTTAGGTAATAGTGTTAACAAATATAAAAGGGAGAGAGGAGAGAGATGAAGACAGAACTAGATAAGGCTTAAGATAATATTATTTTCTACTGAAGGACATTAGTGAAAGGGCAGGGATTTAAGGGATTTACAATTTACATTAGTACATGTATATCTGATCTTACAAACTCAATAAGTACTACGAGCATCTAGACTAATAAGATAGCCTATAACACAATACGAACCTTCTGATCCAACATATCCAAACGGCAACATCTTGGCCATTCCTATAATAGCATCGAAGTTTCCACCAACACCTTTAGCCTTCATACCTTGTTCTGCCATGATTCTAAATTTCTCCCTATCGGCGCCGTCTGTGCCCAGCCTTCGTGCATACAAGTAAGGCTCGTGCCACACGATAGAATCGTCCACATGGGTCATAGCCTGCATGTATGATGGTACACAAAATTAATGAAGGTGCAAGTCTATGGCGTAAATATACCATTATTTTAAAAATATTACAATATTGGAAACAGTTTAAAAACTGATAAAAACTACATTTTTCCAAACAATTTAGTTTTCTTTATCAGCTAATGACTCAAACAAATGAGATAAAACAAAGAAAATTTATATTTCATTCCAGCGCCTATATATTGCCAATGAGCTGGTCGATCGTTAATGCAGTAGATCGTATACATGACTCAAGTAGCACAAGAAACAACACATAACTGTATAACAGAAACGTAGTCAGGGGGCAGAGTGCTCTTCTAGACAAAAAATAAAGAGAAATGTGCCCCTCCGACAAAAAAAAGGCAAAAGAAAAGGGGCAAGGAGCCCGTTTTCCACCAAAATTCATCCCGATTATGGGCCAAAATAGTGTAAAATAAAAATACAAACGTTTTCCGCACTACGTGCACACATTTTCCCAATAAAGCCCTTTTCATCCACATCATGGGCCAAAATAGTGTAAAATACAAAATTTAAAGCCATTTTTGGAAGCTTAAAGCATTTTGTACATTTTCTCTCTAAAAAACAAACTAACGGTAAAATACCCACCGATAATTATTTAATGAGTCAAAATGATGCAAACGGGGACATTTGTTCGTCTTTGCCCTAAAAAATTGTATTCACCCCCCTCGCTCCGACCAAGAAAGCTGGCTACGCAGTATATAGACATCATTATAAATAGGCCTACCTATAGACCAATCACGAAGGGATTTTTTTACATCCGTGACGTCATTGTTTTTTTGGGGGGGCGGTCAAAATTATGTTTTAAAAAATAACGAATATTTGTTCATAAATTGACGATATTTTGATGACAGTAATACAACTTGCACATTTGTTTTACTGAAACTTCATTAGAATCACTTTTAATTTTAAAAACAGAACCGACCGAACCACTAGCAGGCTATGTTAGCACATCTATGCCAATTACAAAGGTACCAAAATCTGAATTTTGATGATTTTTACGATCGTCCGGATGAGCAAATCACTGAATGGGCCTTTAAGTGTTATCCGTTGCTTTTTACACTGATATAAGTAGCAAACTAAAGGCGTGTCGGAGCTTGCTGCCCAGTGTTTGTGCTCAAATTTGGAGAAAGATAAATCCCACACTCATGCACAGAATAAAGGTATGGATTCAATACGAGAGCCCGTACGAGAGATCCCAAGGCTCGTTGTAATGGATTTTATCAGAGGATGATTTAAGGAAGCCCCATCATGCACTGTAAAAGTGTTATCACTAGAGTTTCAACTTAGCCACTTTACTTTTCAAATCCCACTGAACTCTGTGCAAAAGATGTCGTTTTAGAATTGCCCGTGTGTCATTATTACTTGGTCGATTTCAGATCTAAAGTGATGTATGCATGAAGGATAATTCACACCTTCTGTAGATAACATAAAATGTGAAATCGACCAACTTTTTGAAGGTGTTTTTACTGTAAATATATCTGTCCAAATTCAAATTTAACCATGCACGTGTGTATGGAGTGGGCGGGCAGTGGTGTCATGTTCACTCACACAGCTGTGGTAACCGCAAGACTTGCTGGGAAGTGCTTAAATCATCCTCTGGGATTTTATTATTCAATGGGAGGGGCAAATAGCAACAACATGATGTTGGCCTATTATTTGTTATTACTCAAAGACTGCAATGCATATGGAAATATAAATATGACCAGTAGCTTCCTTGGCTCATTTCTATAGTATATAAGATGAAGGTACAAAAAATGTATTACCCTGCAGAATTAAACTGCATATTTCATGCTAAATTACCCAAACTTGAGTCTCCGACTGTGTATTTATACACCAAGTGCTTTGTGTTCAAAACCTGCTAACCAAATCCAATGTCACAAAAGGAGACGAAGATTGAAACGGGCTCGCTATTTATGTTTGAAGGCGATTTTCTTATTATTTTGAGAAGTGTACAAACGTATAGTCCTACATTTTCATTGGGACACATTGGGTGACATGGGAAAAATGCCCCAGTCACAACTCTTGCCCCCCATTTCCCCCCTAGTAAAAACTAAAAGTTACGAAAATCGTCACTTTTTGCAGCAATGTTTCCCAACATTTGTTTAGTCCCCCTCCCCTGAAAATCCCCCCTCCCCCGATAAAAATCCTGGCTCCGCCACTGGAGTGGCTTTGAAGTTTTTGGGGCAAAATTAGCAAATAACTGCTCACTGTTACAAAAAAAAAAAATAATAATAATAATAACTTGACATTAAAATTGTGAGTAAAATAGTAAATACAATATGCATGAAACTTGGAGGAAAAACGACCAAATACAAATAAAAAATAAATTGGCATGACCCCCGACTTCAAGTCAAGTATCACTGGAAGTTAATGGTGCGTCCTTAAATTAGTCTTTTTAATTAAAAGGCAAGTTAAACAGCAAACACAAAAATGCGGTCAAAATATATTCATACCATTTAAATGTCGGGTTATATATACATGTATAAGGTCATGAAAATGTTTCTAAAAAGTTTGATATGAATAAACACAACGCTATTTTTTAAAAGTTTGTCAAAGTGTTATCGTAAATATTTTTGACCAAATATTTTTGAAAAATATTTATTCAACACTTGTTATTTGAAATATCATTACGTTTGAATGTTTTGCAGCAAGTTTTTAAAAATGATTTTGAATGTAATATTAAAACGTTTTATAACATGTCTGTACAATGTACGTTTTGAGCTTGCTGGGTACATATTTAAATCCTGTTGAAAAGGGTAGGTCTTGTAATATTTGTCTTAGAATTCCAAAGAGTCGAGTCATGCAGAACTACTATTTATAATGCATAATAGAAACTTATAAAAGAACGAGTCAGTTCGGCAAACAATATACAATTACAAGTAAATGATAAGTATTTAAGCAAACCTTTAAAAATGCCGTAGACAAACATCTTGGTGTTCCCCACAGAATAACACGAGCTGGTCCGCCATCCGCCATTTTGAATATAGCTTTACCTTGATAAAATAATTATAATAATATTATCAAATTTGGGGTGGTAAAAATATTACAAAACGTCTTCGTTTTCTCTCCCGTTAATATGCCTATAGATAAAATAAACAAAAGTTAAGAAAGCACACATATTGGAGCTAGTTAGGCCTATTAATTTAAGGTGGTACTACACCCCTTGATAAATTTGTGACTATTTTTGCATTTTTAAAACTAATAACACACTGGTAACAAAAGTTATGTACTAGTATATTATGGGGGCAAGGAAGCCAGTTACTACACTGAAATTTCAGTGACTCAAGACAAGCGGTACGTTATTTATGATAAGAAAAGAGGTACCGCTAGAATGTACCTCATTTCTTAACATATAGGCCCTATTATATAATGAACCACTTGTCTTGAATCACTGAAATTTCAGTGAAGTAATTGGATTCCTTGCCCTATAATATACATAACTTTTGTTACCAGTGTGTAGTTATTTTTTGAGAAAATGCCAAATTAGTCACAAAATTTATCGGGGGGTGGTGTAGTACCACCTTAAGAGGCCAGCCCCATGAAATTTTCGCGTCGTTGGGCAGATGATTCAAATGGACAAATCATATATCAAAATGTTCAGAAGAGTCAGGAGATCCATCCTGTAATGTTGTCAATTTTGTAACCCGCGCTTTCATATTCCGCTTCCTTAGCAACGGCCATGTGTGAACTTACCATACTCATAGCTACTCATGTATTGAATAAAGTTTCTTTTCAACGTCCCAGTTATTCCCAGTGTTTGATTCTTTCTTGAAAATCAAAAATCCCATCAGCCAAAATACTAATTCTCATATTTTTCTTGATGGAATATAGGCTTATACCATTTCATAGTTCAGCAAAAATAACAAATTGATGTTTAGCGAAAGTTCATTCTACATACTTGAAAACTTGCTTGATTTTATATTAATATTGTTATGTGTATTACAAAATTGTTGTTGTTTCAGCCCTCTTTACAACATTACTCAAGAACCACAGGACCAAAAGCATATCTGTGAATGTATTGGAATTCATCTATACGCTCGCTATGAAATGATAAATGCACTTTTCAGTGCCAATGAGCCAACTATACCATTCGCAAGATATGCTGAACTACCATTTGATGTCAGTTTATAGGCACGTTATCATCATATCATGGTTGTAGGGTCGTAAAATATATCTTGGCTCTGCTGGATAAAAATCTAAATTCCCTACATGCATACAGCCAGTGAACGTTCTGGATTTGAAGACCTGTAAAATCCCGGGGAGTACTCAGTACAAATGACCATACGGGGACGTGCCGCAAACATGGGTAGCATTTTCGGCCTTCTGGTATATCAATGACCCCAAAATCTCAGCGGCACGTCCCTACCAAAACCAAACTTGAAGTGCAGTTTTGTCGTATCGTATGCATACATATATTTATTTTGCATGCCTTAGACTTACAACTGAATACCGTGTACACTAAGAATTTATACCAGTGCAAAAACGTCGATAAATACATGGGTAACACTTCCCTGGCATATATATACAAAATGTATCCAGCGCTATAGTATTATCGATTGTCTGGATTTACCACAGGGTATGCAGTAGGTCCAAATCCACTTCTCAAGTTGCCACTCCCAATATTTAACAATAAAGATAAAATAAATGAAACAATTTCTTTCAAGTTCATTTTGAAAAAATATAACAATCAAGACTTACCTGTTGCTGTACTGTCGTTCAACAACGCTACCTATATGCATGCGGGATGTTAAACCTTTCACTTCTGAGCAACAAGTGACTGTCGGGTTCACGGTGACCCGGCTATGCATGGGTTATTTAATACTTTCCTTCCCTATTTTCACACGGGTGCGCAGGTTCCACAAGCTGTGACAACTGACGTGCAAAGATACTTGCAAAATGCCTGTGTACCATGAAAGGCATGCAATCTCAATCTCAAAGTGATAACGTTGGTAACGGTCTTCCTGCAAGTAACACATCTAAACCAACGTAATTTTCACATCGAAACCATGCAACATTGATATGATTTTCACAAACTTAAAATAATTTTCGGAAAATAATAATTTTTCCAAAAATCGAATAGTTTTTGCAAACTTAGGCCTATAATAATTTTTCCAAACTTCGAATAGTTTTTGTAAACTTAAAATATTTTTTGCAAACTTAAAACTGAATATATGCAAACTTAGATAATATTATAATATTTACAGTAATTTCATGGCCAAACTGGAACACTATAAACGCTAGTGGCTCCGCGTTAAACACGCGCGAATATAACGCAGTACAGAAGAAAGCATACACGCGCCTTACATTGCGTACACACTTAGTACGCTACATGGACGCAACTCGCATGTTCCAGTTTGGCCAAGAAATTACTGTAAATATTATAGTTTGCAAGCTTAAAATGATTTTTGCAAACTTTGATTTTCTTTTGCGCGTCTTATAGTTTGGTCTGTGTATTAAAAACTCGGTCGTCGAGTTTTCCAAAGTTTTAATTGAAGACGAACAAGTAAGTGGAATTTTAGCAACGGCGACCAGGTTTATTTTACGCGAAGTCTACTTACACCCGGGGGGGTACTCAGTACAAATGACCATACGGGGACGTGCCGCAAACATGGGTAGCATTTTCAGCTTTCTGGTATATCAATGACCCCTTTTTCAAAGCCTATTTTGGTAGGCCCTATATGAATGGATCCTTTTTTCAAAATTGTCTCAATTTTTTCGGAAAACAGCCCAATTTTTCCTTAATCAAGCCAAAATTTTCAAAATTTTCCCAAAATTTTGGGAAAATTTTTAAAACCTAAGACAATTTTAGGTAAATTCAACGGAAAATTTTGACTTTTGGTATATCAATGGGTCCAAATTTCTTGAAAAATTGGTATATTTATGGGTCTACTTTCAAAATCTCAGCGGCACGTCCCTACCAAAACCAAACTTGAGTACCCCCCCGGGACTTACACAAAGAATATAAGCTCAGGAGGGTGAAAGTGCATAGGAACAATGCCGGAAACTACGTCACGCTATTGTTCGACCTTGGATACTTCATTCGCCATTTTATAAATATTAACGCATGATCCAATGGGCTATTCCAAAAAATAGGGGCACACCCCTATAGAGGAGTAAATTTTCAATCAAAGAAATGTCCGGATTTCCAAGTCTGCTTTCTGAAAACGACTGGAATTCCAGTTGCCAATGTTACTTGAAAAAGCTTGGAAATCCAATCAAATGAAGGAAAAATCACGGAAATTTTAAAAATGAGCTCTCAAATTGAGGATTTCTTATTTTGAACTATTGTTCTGCCGGATTTTTTTGCCTTTGGGCACTTTAAAAGTCTGGATTTCCAACAGTCACGACTGGACAAAAAGTCCGGATATCCGAACTCCTCTATAGGGGGTGTGAATCTATTTTTTGGAATAGACCAATGAATGGGATGAAAAGCCGCCGATCAATTGAACATTTTGACCTTTCGTATTGAAGATATGGATTTTTTTCCCAAAACACCAAAAAATGAGGTCTTTTGGGAAAAAAAATCCATATCTTCAATATGAAAGGTCAAAATTTTCAATTGACCGTCGGCTTTTCCTCCCTGCTATATACACTTTAAGAATATGTTATTAGATTTATAAAATTTACTTCGAGGACTGTTATTATCAAAAATGTGAAAAATATCAAATTTTAATAATTTGTCATAAAATTTGTATTATATCGTGAATTTCAAAAATGAAAATTATTTGATATCAGAAAGACATTCTTCGTATTCGGAATGCAATTCGATATGTCTGATGTGCTCTCATGTCCCACAAAAAATACTGTCGAAACGCTCATTCCAGATCCCTTAATAGCATGGACATTTCTGTACTCTTAGAAAGGTTTCAAAATGGGTCTCAAGTACCCTCACAGTTGATTGAACCCTCAAAAAGGTTCCTGGAAATTCAAAAACCCTTTGTAGAACCATCAGGTTCGGCAGCCTCTTTAGAGTAGGCCCCCTAACAAAATAGTTCCTCAGAGTGACCAACGTTCCTTTTAGGTTCCATTTAATAACCATCAAGGTCTAGTACGTTCGCAACGTCGAAAGAACGTCATTACAACGTCATAATGACGTTATATCAACGTCCAAAAATCAACGTCGAAAATAACGTTGTAAAAATATCATTCAAGGTCCTGCGCTATATACCGGGGTACCCAAAAAGGTGGTTTTGTTACATTTTGACGTGCAGTGTGGATTACAAAACATAATATTGTCTCCTGAGTATTTCTTTACCTAGAAGGCTCATTAAGGTCTTAAATTTAAGGTAATTTATTCTTTATTACTCTATAAAGTGCTGTTTTACAATCATCTTTCATTATTTTTTCATATCATTTTAAATGAAATGTGCCAAGGGTGGTTGAGGATTAGGGGGAGGAGGATTAGGGGGAGGGACTGTATAAAGTCTATGCAGAATCATACTTTTTCACTATATCATTTTTAATTTTGTTAATTTTTGTTAGCAAACCCTAATGGAAATATTAATATTTGGTCTCATTTTAAAGGGAAAATGTTGGTTATATTATTAAATTGATTTTATTATAACAAGACACCTAGAGAGATATAGGAGTATATTTGGATATTCATTTGTTAATACATGGCCAAATAATGTGTACGTAAACAGTTATCTAAATATTTTATATACATTTTGTACAGGTATTTGGCACACCCTGTATAATTTAACTTTAGGCGAAACTTAAACAAACTATATTTTTTGAAAGCGTCGTCATTATACTATTCACATAATATCACTATTATTGCTAAATTCATTTCAGTGAAAAATAAGTAGGTAAATTACATGGACAAGTTTTCAAGCACTTATCTTTTTGTTTCACCCTGTATATATTTTGGGCAACCCTGTATATCAACTTGAAACTCAAAAGGTTATTATCCCTGTATTATAAGCTATCCGAAATATATATACTTTTACTATTGTCAGATTTATGGAAAAAATGTTACAGCACTTTATGCCACGCCACCTCTGATTTTCAACAATTTGTGACATGTAACACAAAGGTACCCCAGCTTATGACACAGGACCTAAAAGCTATCTACATGCAATGCATTACTTTCCGAGTTTCGAGCAAGTTATTACTTCTAAGGTACCCTTTCTCTTCTGCACAATTCAGACCCGTACGCAGGGGGGGGGGGGGCAGTGCATGTAAATTAGTCATTGTGTAAAGCTGTGTTAAATACTCCCGTGTTATTCATCATACGATGGCCATGCAGCAAATGAAAAACAAAATTAGCGTGCAAGACTATCGTAAGTGGCACATACGATAGTCTTGCGTGCATTAATTAAAATTGCATTGCACTTACGATATTTTATTTTATTAATAAAGAATAATTAAGCAATTTTGAAAGTTAAAACCTGGTTTTAATGTGCGTTTTTATATAGCCTTCCATAATTCGTCAAAATATCATTTTGGCCAAAAATGTCACTTACGATAGTGTAGCACTCTGCCGACGATTTGGTACTTCAAAAAATGCAAAATGCAGGTTGGGCTGATGATGGCGCAAGATGTTATGCCCCTCCAAAATTTGTCATTTGTAAACTAGGCTCAGCAAGTCAGAGAGGCCGAAATTTCGAGATATTTTTTCAGCTGAAGGAGGGCGCTGTGCACGCTCATATTTTACATGCGAGTTGTTGGAGAAATTTTTACACAGCCGAGAGCTGTGTTTTGTTTCTTACAGGATCGTCTTGCTTTCTTCTGTCAACCTTTACATTTGCTCTAGTTTTTGTTTTGTTTTTTGTATTACAGTTGGGAGACTGACTTTTAACAAACGCGCGATGACAGGGTGCGAAAAACAGACTACAACTATGGATACGTGACAATGCATTGAAATTATTTATATTCAGCATTAGGGGCTGTGCAATAATTATGAGCCCTGGGGAGGGTAAAATTGGGGGGGGCACGAAATTTTGGCGAGACGAAAGGGGGGGGCAAGCAATTTTGGCAAGCCGAGAGGGGGGGCAAGCGATTTTGGCACGCATTCACGGGGCACCTTTTAATAAAATGCTTTAAAAAGGCTTAGGAAAACGGTACGGAAACGCTTAAATATGCAAATTTTCCTGCTCGCTGCGCTCGCAACATACATCTAGACCATTTAAAGTTTGGAATTTGGGATCCCAAAAATTTGGCATGTTCAAGGGGGGGGGGCAAAGAATTTTTGGCGGGCCGAGAGGGGGGGGCAAAGTGATTTTTGGCGGGCCGAGAGGGGGGCAAGCAATTTTGGCGAGCCGTTCGGAAATTTTACCCCCCCCCGGGGGACTGATAATTATTGCACAGCCCCTTATAATAGTACTTGTATAAAAGTTTATTACTTCTAAGGCACCCATCTTTCTCTGCATGCATGTTATTATATCTGTTATTGATACATTGAGACCTGCTATGTTTGAGCTAAATTTATACTCGGTCGCTTTTGCATGCGCGATTTGCACACTGGGCATCGTTTTACATATACTGAGCATGTGAGCGATTCGCATTTCTACAAAAGCGAACCGAGTATAAATACAGCTAAAAGAGATGCAAAATAGGGTAAACAAGTTCTGACCCCAAATGCTGCAAAATAGTTAGGTTAAGTCCCTATATAGTGAACTTAACTAGTAACTAATTTTACGAAAACCTGACAAAATGAGTCGTAATCAAATGACTTTTTTTGCGAACCCTGATATTCCAATTTTTGATTTGGTAAATATAAAATATCGGCATGATCTGTAGATTTCTCATACGATCCAAATGACGGCATACAGTAGACCATTCCTATAATTGATACTTTCCTGTCCTTGATGGAGTGAACATCAATATCACGTGATTATAAAATACCAAAAGCGAGTACAAGGGTAACAAACTTGTTGTCAAATCAGGTATTAAGAAATATAAGTATTTTTTGTACTTTCTAGATATGAAGAGCTTATATATTTCCAAACCGTGTTAAGTCCACAACCACATGTTTCTCATTTACTTGTGTGATACAATCACAATTACTTTGACAAGTTTGATATTAGCAACAATGAGTTGTACCATCAACAAGCCATTATTTACCACAACATAACAATATGCAGACTATTGTTCTCATTTGGGAGACAACGTCAACCCATTGCAATATCGCACAGGTAAATCAGAAACATGTCTTTGTGGACTTCACGCGGTTTGGAAATAAGCTCTTCATATACCAAATATTAATGAATAAGGGCATAATAAATCTATACTATACAAGCAGTATAAACACAACGAAAATTGGAATGGCTATAGCAAATGATTTTAATCATTAATTTTAATTAAAATTAGCCATCATTCTTTGCGATTTTTCGTAAATGCGAATGTAAAATGTTTACCCTTATCAAGCTTATAATTGTCATCGCTTTCGTTCTTTTATAATCACGTGATATCAATGTTCACCCCCATCAACGGCAGGGAAGTGCCAATTACAAGAATGGTCTATATATTGGCAGATATACCACAGTAAGTGCTGACATCCGGATAAAGGTCGTCGGTCGACCGTCGAAGCCGCTTCAGACTGAATTGGCATCATTTCGATGGCGCAGTTTGATATTAAGTTTGACCAAATGTCGTAAAGCAGCGGTTTTATATATAAAATTGCATCTTCTAAAAACAAAACTCATTCTTTCATTTTCATTCCACCTGTAATCTGTCCTTATGCATCTTCTCATAATACGGCATACATTTATCTACAACTTCCACGATATCTTCATCCATTTCAGCTTTGTCTGGCAATTTCGAAGGTTCCCCAAAACCGGTGCTCCCAAATGCATTTTTATGTATCGTCGTTGCCGGTAGCATCACGGCGGCTTCCTTGGCTATCATCCATTTCTGCATGATAGCATCTTCATCATTGGCCCAGTTCAAAATATTCTCTGTATATTGTAAACCAATCTCCTTGCAGTAAGTTTTCATGATGTCTTCTGGATTTTTCTGACGATATAAAAAAACCCACAAACTTAAGAGAAATAAGTTCTGAACCACGACAGACATGACAGAAAGGTGATAAAGTTAATAACTCGCCAGCAAACACAAAACGATTTCAACATTATTCGCAAAAGGTTAGAAAAGGTCAGAAAATGTTTAAATGTCCGGTTATATAAAGGGTGCATAACGTTTTCATAACATTCGAAAATATTATTTGTGGACTTACTGAAAAATAAGTATAGTCCTAAATAGCTGCAATCGGTATTAACTGCTAGCGCCATACCATGCCGAATTCGTCAGCCTAACTCGCGCGTAGGCTTTATGAAAAACGGCTTTTGAAGTAAGATTTTGTCTTTATCAAATTGCTTACACGTTTTGGCGCGTTACTATAGAAAAATTATCAAATTCGTGGACATCGTGGAACATTCAACTACGCTTGTTACTCCGCGACTAATCATGCTAACTACACGCGCGTACAACGCTACTCTACGCGTCTATATTAGCGAGGCTATCTGCGTACAACTGCTTACTACGCACAGCCACGCAAAGAGTATGTTCCACGATGTCTACGAATTTGATAATTTTTCTATAGCACATCTATATTGTTTAAAACGTGTTGATGCATTTTATGTGTCCTGGCTCGTCAAATCGCTAATAATCCCTTTCAATAACACTTCAGGTTTCAGCAAATCACGCTGAATTTCATTACAGTTATTGCATTCCGCGCCAATTTCGCATCGTGACCCGGGATCGTGACATGTGACCTATAGTACAGAGAAGGAGGAAGAAACAAACAAAGTGACCAACCTGAAGATCTTCAGTACATATGACTATTGGTTTGCTGTCTTTCAAGTACTCATATAAATCAAACAATTCTTTGTAGAAATACCCTGCTGGCATCACCCCCGTACCGGGAATTTTCCTCAAGTCAACATTTTCCATCATAGGATGGCTACTGATCATTCTTTTGAAGGATGGTAAAACCTGTATGGTCAGGGAAAAACATATTATTAGTGTAAACAGAGATCCTTTAATAATGAGATTAATGTAAATTTGAGCATACTCATTCGGGTTTTTATTTATTATCAACAAGCACGGAACAAAAAAGGCCCTCTTGTTTGTTTAATTTATATTCAAAGAACAAGGCGGGACCTTCTCGAACCACAGTCTCGTCGGCTTTCGCAATCACCTGGAACATTGTAGTTTATTTATTTATTTATTTCTTATTTAACCTAGGGTGACCAATCAATGCACTTGCACTGTTCTCCCTTGGTTCCCAGGTTCGTAGTTTCATAAAAATCCAACAAATTATTACAAATTTGACCTCTGGTGACACTATGACATGAAAAATTGCCATATTTTGCACGTACAAGTACCAAGTTTCATGAAAACCGAATAATAATTTGACATCAAATAACTCCTGATATGACCCTGGATAAAATGCCCAAATTTTTCATGTTTTTATAGTACCAAATTTCATGAAGATCCAACAACTTTTCCTAATTTGACCTCAGATGACCCTGATGAATTTATTATAATCGTTATGGATTTCTTATACGGCCGAAGATGAATAGTACACTTTTTTACAATTTTGCGGGAGAAAAGCCTTTCTTTTTCCATTTTTTTTTTTTTTGGCAAGATCGTCAATTGTCCTTCAAGGACACCCGTTAATTTACATATAAAATAAACTTTAACAGCGTCTTGCATATAGTCAATTAATAAATAAATAAATAGAAATTCTATCAGCTTTCTATACGAATTTCACCCGTTTTCTCAAAATACCTTCAATGGATGTCGCAAAAGGAAAACATGTCGGAATCCCTCTGGTATAGCGTCATACTTATCGACAATACCCTCTACCATGTCCTTGTTGAAAATCAGTTTCTTCCCCGGGGCGTCAGCTTGCAGTTGCTCTTTCACCCACTGATAAGATACTGCAATAAAACATAAATTAGTGATGAATTGTCGGCTGCGAAAGAGCGTTAAACTGTCAAATGATGGCTCCAAAAAGAGCTGGTGGGAGAGTCACTCAAAACATGACCACGTGATGACAACTCATTTCATTCCATCACACTTTTTTGTCGAAATTAGGGACCGTTCACTATTTGGAAGTGACGGTATGTGCCTGTCAAGCCCCCTCTTTTGAAGTCGACAATACCCGATGACCCCCTTTTTTAAAGTCATACCCGATGACCCCCCTTTTTATTTGCGGCTACCCAATGACCCCCATTTTTTGGTTGCGGTTACCCAATGACCCACTTTTTTCTAGATTTTCTGGAATAGCATCATCAAAATGCCAAAAAATAATGCCGAAACTTTCAAATTTTGCTCAATTTTTTCAAATTTATGTCGAAACTTTCAAAATTTTGCTCCATTTTTTCAAAATTTTCTACTCGATGACCCTCGTTTTGAAATCTTATACTCAATGACCCCCTTTTTTTTTTTTTTTATACCCAATGACCCCCTTTTTTATTTTGTTTTGTCCCCAATGACCCCCTTTTTTTAAAATAACGCTTTGTACCCGATAGGCCAATACTTCGCGACGCCGGTAGGCACATACCCGTCACTAAGTTGAGTGCCCCTGGGGAGAATCAAATATTTTTGGGTCTTGAGGATGGAATCTGAATTTTTTACTTGAACCATGAGGGAATGTTAATTTCTAAATTGAGAAAAGGGGAAAGCAAGAGGGGTCCGAAATTTTTTAATCGGACGAGAGAGGGAAACGAGTAATTTTGTGGCGATTTTTCTTTTTTGGTCAAAACTCCCACTTCCCCCTAGCGTAAATATTAAACGGTCTTTTAGCTCCGGAGCCAATATCTCTGTAATAGTTGTTGCGAATGACAGAAGCGACGAATCTGTATTTCACAGTATAGCATGTTCTATATGTACATGACTGTGACTGTGAGTCACGCGCTAATTATTGTAATTTTTGTACAAATTCGTAACAAAATCATTTTCAACTCGATTTATCTCAACTCACTTTTCAGAAATTACAGCCTGGTAAAATGAAAATATCTGAATGTGCAGATTAACACCATTAGAAGTTGTCTAAATCAACAGAGGTATTTGTCAATGTGGCCTCCATACTGCAAAGCGACGTGCAAAAAACGCAATACTTAAGGGGGTACTACACCCATTGATTTTATTTTGCATTTTTTTGCATTTTGTGAAGAAATTACAAAAAAAATTGGACAAACTGGTATGCAAAATGAAGGGGCAAATCTTCTCGTTTTATTGGTGGCATCGGTATCAATGTAGCTTACATGCTTTTTAAGATAGAATCCAAAAGGAGGTACATCACTGATGATTTAAATTCACTTCATTTTGGAAAGCTTAATATCAACGGATTTCGTTAAAATTTTGGATATGTGTTGCTAACACATTAGGGAAATAAAGTTGATATGTAAAATGGGAATAAGTGGTTCCTGATTTCTTTTATGACTTCATGAACTTGGTGCTCCACAACTATCAAAAAAGGAACTGGTTAAAATGCTTCCATTTTCAATGTTGAGCTATATTTTGTATTTTTAACTTGCGACATTATTTCACTGAAACTTAATTAAGCCATAGGTAACAGGTTACCACAACCATACTACAGCAATTTTGAAAAAAATTGTATTTCTTGTCACCTATACCACCATATTGGGTAGTTTTCCGTAAGCTTAACTTTTGTGATTTTGGTAATTATTTTATATTTATTTGTGAAATCTATCTCAACTAGGCATTCTAAATTGTACTCACCATTTACATCCCAAGGTATATTAGTATATCCACCTTGCACTTCTCGATATATATCCAGTTAAAGACAGAATATCAAAATTATGCCTCATTATGATATCACAGACTCTCACATGTGTATTTAAAATGGATGCTTCAATTTGACCTGACCCAATTGACCTATAACCTGACATCCGGTGACCTAATAGCCTTTTCTTCTCCTAACAACACACTATAGTATTAAATTGACTAATGACTATGCATCCATTGTGTAAGTGTTTATTTAATTTATTCAGTGTTAATATTAACTGTTATTTTGCATGCACCACTAGATTTTCTATAGAGAGTATAACAAAGGATTTAATGTATTCTATTCATGTACACTACTTGAACATGTTGAAAAGAATAAATTATGGTTTGTTATGAAACACACATTTGAGTTACTAGGATACAGTAAACAAAAAAATATATAGGGCTTAAATGACTTACTAAAATAGATTAAAAGCACTTTGTATGTAGATATATTTGATAAGTTAAGGACATGAGGTGGTGAACATATTTATGTACTTTATAAATTTGCAAGAAAAAAAAGAAGAGGGGTACTGATGAAAATCAGGGTATTATTCCCCCTTAAGCCCAAGTATATCGGAAAAGTAATATGCCTAATTGATGCAGTGTGCCAGTGACGGGTGCCAGTTAAACTCAATATGTCGGTATAGACTAATAAAAATTCCTTTAAAAGGATAAAACAAATTACGAACCTTCTGAACCGACATATCCAAACGGCAACTTCTTGGCCATTCCTATAATAGCATCGAAGTTTCCACCAAAACCTTTAGCCTTCATGCCTTGTTCTACCGTGGTTCTAAATTTCTCCCTATCGGCGCCGTCTGTGCCCAGCCTTCGTGCATACAAGTAAGGCTCATGCCATACGATAGAATCGTCCACATTGGTCATAGCCTGCATGTATGATAATAAACAAAAGTGATAAAGGTGCACGTACGTCTATTATGTAAATATACCATTATTTAAATAATATTACAATATTGGAAACAATTTACTAGTGAAAACGTTCCAGGTGAGCGAAAAATAGTGTAGTGTTGAAGTTAAAACTTTAAATCAATTTAAAAATTTAGCCTAGGCCCTACTTGGTGAAAAAAAAAAAAAAAAAATTAACACATAACTTATCACTAAAGTAAACAAATTACACCACCATTATGGTCTTGCTAACTTTTGCAAGGGATATTTGTCTCATAGCCCTGCTTTTCTGAACACCAATCATTATTTTGTAACAGAAAATATATTATACAGATTTATACACACATTGCTGGGTTATTACAAGAGTCAATAAACGTTCAATTAACTATAGATAATGGACTTAGTTTTGTGCAATGTAGTTATATTGAACTTTTTTCTGAAGTAAATCGCCCATTGTAGTTAACCAATCAGTTATGTGTATTGTCAGTATTGTTACCCTTATAATTGAAGACCGAATTGAAAAGACTAGTTTGCGTATGACGTCCTGTCAACCAGACCAAAAATGCCGTACTGCGCAGGTCAGTAACCAATCACGTCGCGCCTTTGCCCTGACGTCAGACGCAAGCTAGTCGTTTTAATTCGGTCTTCAATTATAGTAAGTTACCCATATATAGAAAACATAAATGGGTATTATTGAAATTGATGTAAAAAATAAAAGTTCACAAGATTTGATCGTCATTTTCCAGAATGAAACTTAGAAGGACTGCCTTTGATATATGAACAAAAAGGGGTGGTTTACAAATTTGGTCGCCTACCTCTGATGATGTAATGTGCAATTTTTTTATACTAAAATTGCCCCTATTATGTATGTTTTATGGCTGCGAATTGTGGGGAACAGATGAATCAATGTTCATTGAAAGAATACATTTAAGTTTCTGCAGGTACCTACTCAACGTACCAAAAACAACTTCTAGTGAATGTGTGAATTGGGCAGATATCCTTTGTTTATTCAAACCCTGATGAGAGTTATCAAGTATTGGTTATATATTCTTGAATGAAGTCATAATAGAACACTATTTCAGTGTTATCAATTTCAGTACAAAAAAGCCGAACGTGGCCAGGAGTGTTGGGCACTAGCTGTCAAAAATATTTTGTTCTCTAGAGGATTTGGTCACGTTTGGATTGCACAAGGTGTTGCCAATAACAAAGTTTTTATTTCACTTTTTAAGCAACGTTTTACAGACATAGAACTACAACGTTTTGCTGAGTCTATGCGTACTAATTCTAAGTTAAAATATTATTCAATCTTTAAGACTGAGATCATATGTGAAAAGTATTTATTTATAATTGAAAATGTTATGTTGCAGATTTTGTTGACTAAACTCCGACTGGGTAGTTTGAATGTGGAGGTATTTTTAGGAAGGTATGATTATGAAGGTATACCACGCGATGAACGTCTCTGTAAATTATGTGAGTCTGGAATGGTCGAAGATGAACTGCATTTTGTTCTAGTGTGTGATTATTTTAGGAATGAGCGGATTGAGCGGCAACGTTTTATTACTAGATACTATCGTGAAAATCCATCTGAACTTAAGTATTGCTAATTCATGCAGACTTCTGATAGCAGGATCTTGAAAAATTTGTGTAAATATCTATTTAATGCATGTAAGAAGAGAGATATATACTTTCGTCAGTAGATGTATACGTTAATATTGTTTATGTAATTTACAATGTATTTTAGGGCCGGAGGCCTTTAGATAGGCCCTACTGAATAAATTTCCCTCATTTGAGGGAATTGAATTGAATTGAATTTTGGTTTAGAGATATTTTATTTTTGCCGATTGTTCAATTCCAAGTAGGCCTACTGCCGATTTATCGGTTTTGACCCATTTAAGTTACTCATTATTTTGAGAAGTGTACAAACCCTGACGGACGTACATTTTCCTTGAGACATATTGAGGGACATGCCCCAGTCAGAGCTCTTGCCCCCAAGTTGCCCCACCCCCTAGAAAAAAACAAAAAATTACGAAAATTTTCACTTTTTGCAGCAATGTTACCTCAAAATTTGTTAATTTTAAAAATATATACAACATATATCCAAATCTATGCACCCTGCAATGATTCATACACTGATGAGGAAAAGGATGACTTTTATGATCAGTTATCAGACATAATCCAAGGGGTAAATTCGGATGACAACCTACTGGTTATGGGAGATTTCAACGGAAGAGTGGGAAACCAGAGGACACCATGGGAAGCGCACCTCGGCCCACACAGTGACCACAATACCAACAGAAATTACAACGATCAACTAACACTGGAGCTATGTGCTCAGCATGGACTGTTCATCACAAATACATTCTTCCAACACAGAAAAAGTCAAATTTACACCTGGTATAAGTGGAATAACCTAGAGCAGGCATCACAGATAGACTTCATTCTTGCTAGGAAATCACACCAAAGACATGTAATAGACTCCAAAGCCATGCCCAACATACAGGTGGACACTGACCATCGTCCAGTCATGTTGGAAACCAGGGCACCACACCAACTAAGAAACAGGAAGCCAAAACCAGTGACATCCACTATCAACTGGAGGAAACTCAGAGAGGAAGACACCTGTCAAGAAATAGTATGGAGATGGCACAGAAAATGTGTGACAATCTTCAGACTGGAAAGGTACAGCAGAGGAGGAGTGGAACTTGTTCAAAACCTCACTAACAGATACGCTGAAAGCAAAGTGTGGGATAAAGAAGGCAGGAAAAGGTGATAAGAATGGAACTACATGGCGGAATGACACAGTGAAGGAAGCCATCAAAGTAAAGAAGAAACTCTTTAAGCAGTGGTCCCGAACGAAGTCTCAGAGTGATTATGACAAGTATAAAGAAGCAAGAAAAGAATGTAAGAAAGTGGTTAAAACAGCTAAGAATGCATCTTGGCAGGAATATGGAGAAAACCTAGCAGAGAAATGTGAGAGATCACCCAGAGAATTCTACAAGGCTGTGAAAGCTATCAGACAAAAGGATGAACCTTTTGACCCCGCATCACTGATAAATGATGAAGCTGGAAACCCACTCACTGACCAAGAAGACATAAACAACAGATGGGAGGAATATTTTGATGGTCTCCTCAACTTCGGGGATAGTCAAAGCTCACAGGAACCCTTCAATCCAGGTTTTCCTGATGAAGAGGAACCCTCTATCTTGGAAGATGAAGTTCGAGCTGTCGTGAAAGAAAGTGCCAAAAATAAAGCAGCCGGTACTGACGACATAACAACAGAAGCCATCCAAGCATGGGAGATGTCGGAATCAAGTGGCTGACTAGAGTCTTCAATGCAGCATGGGAGGAGAGAGCAGCACCTGATGACTGGCAAAAGGCGATAGTGATTCCTATCTGGAAAAAGAAAGGAAGCAAGAGAGATTGTGAAAAATACAGGGGCATCTCCTTGCTGAGTCACGCCGGCAAGATGTTTACAAAGATCATAGAGAGAAGAATTCGACCCCTAGTGGACCTGCAACTAAGTGAAACACAGTTTGGCTTCAGGAAAAACAGGGGATGTACAGATGCCATTTTTGCGCTACGACAGTTATGTGAAAAGTGTATCGAGTTCAACCAGGAGCTGCACATGGTGTTCGTAGACCAAGAAAAGGCTTTTGATCGGGTGGATAGAGAACAGTTGTGGGCTGTAATGGAGGGCTATGGTATAAGAGGTCAACTGCTAGATAATGTCAGAGCTCTATATAAAGACGGCAAATGCATGGTGAGAACCAGACGTGGGCAGTCAAAGTGGTTCCTAGTAACATCAGGGGTACGTCAAGGCTGTGTGCTGTCGCCACTGCTCTTCTTGATTTATATGGACAAGATCGCCAAGGAAGCAAATCCAACTAGTGGAGAAATAAATGAGCTTCTCTTTGCAGATGACCAGAGCCTCATCCACAAGGACTCAGCAGGACTTCAAGATCATACCAACAAACTAAATGTAGCATGTGAGAAATATGGCATGAAAGTCAGCATAGCCAAAACAGAGACCATGGTGGTTAGTAGATTACCCAAGGATATTGACATCGCCATTAACAACAGCAAGCTAAAACAGACAAAGGAGTTTAAGTACTTGGGAAGTATCTTTTCTGAGGATGGAAGTATCACCAGAGAAATAGAGACACGATGTCAAAAGGCCAACAATATTATCTACCAACTAGCCCCGCTTCTCACACATCCTGCAATACCGATGGATACAAAAGCAAAACTCATCAATGCCATATTTTTCCCAACTCTCTGCTACCAGTGCCAAACATGGACTCTCAACAAAAGAACAACCCAAAAGCTCATCACCTGTGAAATGAGATGCCTAAGAAGAGCAGCTAATAAGTCAAGGAGGGATAAAATCAGGAATGAGGATATCAGAAAGATGGTGGGCACCACACCAATCACAGAATATGTTGCAAAACAACAAGTTAGATGGTTCGGTCACCTTATGCGGATGGCCCCTAGCCAACCTGCAGCAAGAACATATAACAGCAAAACAACAGGAACTAGGGGTAGAGGAAGACCAAGGAAGAGGTGGGCAGATGGAGTAAAGGAAGTATTCTCAAGTCATGGGATTACCTTGAGTGAGGCTACCTGACTTGCCCAGGATAGAAAGTTACATTTCCCACGACGCTATGAAAGGCAGAAGTGGTGGATTAAAGTAAGTAGTAGTAATAAAATAAGCAACTGCTCACAGTTACAATAAATAATAACTTGGCCTAACAATATGCATGAAACTTAGGGGGGGAAACGGCCAGATACAAATAAAAAAAAAAAAATTGGCATGACCCCCTTGATCGGACCCCCGATTTCAATTCAAGGCGCGCCCTCAAATTATGTAATAAGAATATGGTAAGTTACCCAGCGAACACAAAAATGTCTTTTAAAACGCTATAACGTTTTGGTTGTGGTCAAAATATATTCATACCATTTAAATGTCGGGTTATATAAGGCTATGAAAATGTTTCTAATAAAAATTCCCTTTAAAAGGTAAAGCCAGCCTCAATGTAGAAGAGGTCTTGTAATTAGTTTTGGTCAATGTGAAAGGCATTTTTAGGATCACGCTTACATCTACATGACAGTCCACCAAACCATCAACGATGAGAACATGCACACTGAAACAGCAGAAAACATTAATTCCTAATCTCATGTCAACTCTTTTAATTCATTACTCCAAATTGTTCTGGTCTGTTTTTTTTTGTTTTTTTTGTTTTTTTTTTGTTGTTTGTTTTTTGTCTTTTCAGCTTTTTACCCACGATATCTCAATTTCCAATTTTGTAATACCAGAACTTACGAACTCAATATCTTCGCTTAGGAATGTCCGATTTCACTGCTTTCGATATACCACTTCACAAATACACTGCCGGTTTGAGTTAACTTACATGTACATTTTATTTTAAAATAACTTAATTAATTCGCAATGTATAGTTTAAGCCTACTATATTATAATAGATAGTGGCCAGCACATTTATAAAGGACTGGTTACTCACTACAATCTTCACTCTTAAACTGTGTTTTTCTGAATGTGCTGATCATGTTGATTGCTAGTCGGAAACTCCTGCGAAGCTATATGGACATGGCATCTTACATACTCCATTCTATAACAGTCTGCCTATAGTGCCTTGTGTGTTTTCTCTTCAATCATTTTGTTGAATGTAATTTTATGAATCAAATAATTATGTGTCATTTTATTTATAATCAAGAAGTTATTAAATTTTAAAATAAAAATTCCTTTAAAAGGGAAGCCAGCCTCAATGTAGAAGAGGTCTTGTAATTAGTTTTGGTCAATGTGAAAGGCATTTTTAGGATCACGCTTACATCTACATGACAGTCCACCAAACCATCAACGATGAGAACATGCACACTGAAACAGCAGAAAACATTAATTCCTAATCTCATGTCAACTCTTTTAATTCATTACATGTACTCCAAATTGTTCTGGTCTGTTTGTTTTGTTGTTGTTGTTGTTGTTGTCGTTGGTTGTTTTTGTCTTTTCGGCTTTTTTGCCACGATATCTCAATTTCCAATTTTGTAATACCAGAACTTACGAACTCAATATCTTCGCTTAGGAATGTCCGATTTCACTGCTTTCGATATATACACTGCCGGTTTGAGTTAACTTACATGTACATTTTATTTTAAAATAACTTAATTAATTCGCAATGTATAGTTTAAGCCTACTATATTATAATAGATAGTGGCCAGCACATTTATAAAGGACTGGTTACTCACTACAATCTTCACTCTTAAACTGTGTTTTTCTGAATGTGCTGATCATTTGATTGCTAGTCGGAAACTCCTGCGAAGCTATGGACATGGCATCTTACATACTCCATTCTATAACAGTCTGCCTAGTGCCTTGTGTGTTTTCTCTTCAATCATTTTGTTGAATGTTATTTTATGAATCAAATAGTTATGCGTCATTTTATTTATAATAAAGAAGTTATTAAATTAATAAAGTAAGACAATTTATTTATCTATAAGTGCATGTCAAATGGGGTACATTGTTCAATACTATATGCATAAATTATGCCCATATTATAGCTAGGCCCTAAAAACTTTATTTTGCATCGGATTTTTGCCGTTGAAAAGACAAAACTGATGTTTATGATAGCAACCATTTCATCAATAACATTTTGAGTCATTTTTATCCATAAAACGACACAGGATATGATAGATAACTACTTTCACATCAATATGGTCCATATGATCACAGATTGTTGAGAATCTGTGATATGATCCGGGGATATGATGAAGATTTTGATTCTATAGATCTGTTATCAACATGATATCACGCTGTTCAGTGGTCAAGGAGTAAGGACCCCCGGTCAAGGACACTGATATGACATCATAGGCGATGTCAGATTTTCTTCTGCTGACCATATGATGCTATATATTAACTATTATTGTTACATTTAGGCCTATACCTAGAACTTTTAAAGTCATAATTAGTTCAAACATAACTTTGGTAATACTCACTCGTTTTCGTTCGTCGAAACGGCAAAACATACTTTTCCTTACAAATCGAATTAAGATATTTTAAAAAAAATTCAACCACAAAAGTTTTAAACAAAAGTCATTCCAATACCAATAAAAAATAATCTCTTGAGCAAACTGACCCCATCCCAGAAATAGGTACAAGCCCGATGGGCTGCGGCCCGATGGGCTGGCGAAAAGTTTGATATGAATAAACACAACGCTATTTTTAAAAAGTTTGTCAAAGTGTTATCGTAAATATTTTTGACAATATTTGGTAAACACTTTTAAATGTTATTTAAAATATCATGATTTGCAACAAGTTTTCACAAATGATTTTGAATGTTATTGAAACGTTTTATAACATAAAATGTACGTTTGAGTTTGCTGGGTAGTGTATAGTGGGTAGTGGGTATTTATTTTAATCCTGAAGAAAAGGTATAGGCCGGTCTTGCATCTTGTAATGTACATATGTTTGTGTGCACTCCATATAGTCGAGTCATGCAGAACTACTATGCACGCCTATAATATAGAAACTTATAAAAGAACGTGTCAGTTCGGCAAACATATAGGCCTACAACTTACAAGTAAATGATAAGTATTTAAGGAGTGGGGTATGAACGTTTGGACAGTATTTATTGTGGGACATTAGAGCACATTAATCAGACATATCGAATTGCATTTCTGAATACGAAGAATGTCCTTCCGATATCAAATAATTTTTAATTTTTTGAAATTCGCAATGTAATACACATTTTATGGCAAATGATTAAAAATTGATATTTTACTCGAAGTAAACTTAAAAATCTGATGATTTATACTTAAAGTGTATGTAGGTAGGATGAAAAGCCGACGATCAATTGAAAATGTTGACCTTTCGTATTGAAGATATGGATTTTTTCCACAAAAAAACAAAAAAAATTAGGTCTCTTTGGGAAAAATCCATATCTTCAATATGAAAGGTCAAAATTTTCAATTGATCGCCGGCTTTTCCTCCCAGCTACATACACTTTAAGAATATATCATTATAATTATAAAATTTACTTCGAGGACTGTTATATATAAAAAATGTGAAAAGTATCAAATTTTAATAATTTGTCATAAAATTTGTATTATATCGTGAATTTCAAAAATGAAAATTATTTGATATCAGAAAGACATTCTTCGTATTCAGAATGCAATTCGATATGTCTGATGTGCTCTCATGTCCCACAAAAATACTGTCGAAACGCTCAAAACGCTCATTCCAGATCCCTTAAGCAAACCTTTAAAATGCCGTAGACAAACATCTTGGTGTTCCCCACAGAGTAACACGAGCTGGTCCGCCATCCGCCATTTTGAATGTAGCTTTACTGTTCTTTGCCTTGATAAAATAATTATAATAATAATTATCAAACTTGAGGTGGTAAAAATATTACAAAACGTCTTTGTGTTCTCTCCTTTTCCTAAAATTCTTTTATTTCAAAAACGGAAGGGTCAATTGTCAAAATTCAAAAAGTATGTGATAGATGATATGTTCCTCAACATCACCAATTATTTAGTTACCTTTGATTTATCAGTGTGTTAACGTACCCAAAAAAATCAGTTCCCGACGATCCAGTTCTTTCAGGAACACCCTGTATATTGTTCTGCATGCTAGCCATGCGCTTCAATGGAAAAAGTTTTGAAATATTTTCTCAAAATATCAAGAGCTATCTTAAGAACTACTGAATCTATACTAGGCCTGTTTGTACTCATTTTAATGCATTTTTCATGCTGATTCCAAATATGAAATTTTTGAAAAAAGTTTTTAATTTTTTTTGGAAACTTGTCGTCTGCAGTCGACACCCGCGTGAAGAGAGTTAAGGGGGTACTACACCCCTGTGGTAAATTTGTGACTATTTTTGCATTTTTCTCAAAAAATAATAACACACTGGTAACAAAAGTTATGTATATTATTGGGGCAAGGAATCCAATTACTACACTGAAATTTCAGTGACTCAAGAAAAGCGGTTCAGTATAATGACAGGAAACGAGGTACATCCTAGTGGTACCTTATTTCTTATCACAAACCGCCTGTCTTGGGTCACTGAAATTCCAGTGTAGTAATTGGAGTCCTTGCCCCTATAATATACATAACTTTTGTTACCACTGTGTTATTAGTTTTTGAAAAAAATGCAAAAATAGGCACTAATTTATTGAGGGGTGTAGTACCCCCTTAAGGGGCCAGGCCCCGTGAAATTCCCGCGTCGTTGTAGAGTAAGAGACTAATGTTCAGAAGAGTCAGGAGAATCTTCCATGCCATGTTGTAAAATTTGTAACGGCCACGGCCACACTATTTAAGATTTTTTGTCGTTTTTTACCCAACAATATTACTTTTTAAGGTTAGCAATTATATCTAAGCTGTTGCGATTTGGTAGTTCACAGCATCTTGTGAATGGTAGTGAGCTTTGGCAAAAATTGCATTGATCATTTCATACTCAATCATAGCGAGTGTGTAGAATTCAAATATCATATACTTTTGTAGGTCCTGTGGCTCTTGCGTTATGTTGTAAAGAGGGCAAGTGGTTCACAACAACACAAAATTGTAAAACGTACATAGCTCATTATCATTGTAGAAAGAACTTTTGCAAAATATCAAATTGTTATTTTTCAATAATATATTGATTAAGATATAATTAAAATCGATTTTTCCTTTTGGGCTGCTTCGACTACAATACCGCGTCTACACCCCTTGATAAATTTGTGACTAGTTTTGCATTTTTCTCTCAAAAAATAATAACACACTGGTAACAAAAGTTATGTATATTATATGGGCAAGGAATCCAGTTACTACACTGGAATTTCAGTGACTCAAGACAAGCGGTACGTTATCTATATGAGAAAAGAGGTACCGCTAGTATAAATGTATGTATAATGAACCATTTGTCTTGAATCACTGAAATTTCAGTTAAGTAACTGGATTCCTTGCCCCTATAATATAGATAACTTTTGCTACCAGTGTGTAGTTATTTTTTTGAGACTGAAAAATGCAAAATTAGTCACAAAATTTATCAGGGGGTGTAGTACCACTTTAACTAATACATAATAACTCATAATTATTTGGAGTGCTGAATACATGACACGTTGCCTATTTCAATACATTTTCATTTATGGAGCAAAATGATCTCTTGCTAATGCCTAATATTACCTTAATATGTAATACACTTTAAAACTACTTCAAGTCAAAAAAGAGTTGGTCCAAAATGGTAAGGTCGAGGCCTTTTATTATGTAAAATCCTTAAATCCCTTATCATCTGAGACGAATCTCAAGATTCACTAAACATTAAAGCAGTATGCAGACTCCCGAGTATTAGACGTACAATATTGTATGTAACATATCTATAGTCTATTGCCATTCTATTTCCAGTAATGTTTAAGTTCTAACGAATGTTTGATGACGTAAAATCGATAATATGTTACGTATAATATCTGGTAGAAATATATTATCGATTTTACGTCATCAAACATTCGTTAGAACTTAAAGGAGGATTTCGTGATCCTAGGATCCTCTTTTTATGACATTTTTCAGTAGATATCCACGAAAAAGGCTTATTCCCAAAATTTCAGTTGATTCCGATTTTGCGTTTGCGAGTTATGCATGATTTAGTGTATTACACTGCTCCATAGGCCACTGTTGTAATTTCGTTCTGGTATACCAGAACGAAATTCAAATTTGACGATATTTTTGCTAAACGATTTAATCTGCAAGATATTTTTGGTACATAAACATTATTTAGCCAGATGTATCCAGTGGTATAAAAATCTCAACTTTTTTTGAGAAAAGTGTGGGATGAGGCTGTGGATCACGAAATGCCCTTTTAAACATTACTGGAAATAGAATGGCAATAGATTAATAACGTAGATATGTTGCATACAATATTGTACGTCTAATAAAAAGTCTAGTCTGCATACTGCTTTAAGCTCTCTCTCTCTCTCTCTCTCTCTCTCTCTCTCTCTCTCGCTCTAGTAATTACCTATAGGTAATTACTTTTTTTTGCACTGGTAATTCTTTGTGTACATGTACGGGTATTCATTATATGTGACCGTACAGCACGAATGAGCCGTAAATGTCCTCAATTGTATTCTGAGTTACAGTGTAAAATGGGCATGAAGGTCATATTCATAGGTATTTCAATTTGGTGCTACGTGTATCTCATTAAATGAGGTACACGTAGCACCCAATTGAAGTACCTATGAATACGACCTTCATGCCCATTTTACACTATAACTCAGAATACAATTGAGGACATTTACGGCTCATTCGTGCTGTACGGTCACATATACCAGTTGTAAGTAGATTTTTTACAATAGATAGTTTGAATATCTATAATAGATATTAAAACTATCTATTGTAAAAAATCTATAATAGTTTCTTTATCGTTATAAAGTAATATTCTAAGCCACATTTAAACTAATCCTCTTTTAAGTTATTACTAGTGTAGTATTGAATCTAGTTTTCTTTTAACGTTTTATTCCCAGTGTCAAAAATCCCATCAGCCAAAAACCAAAATACTATAATTCTCCTAGATGTGCGGTAATTTTAAAGAGAGACATGACATGGTAATTGATAAATGCATCTATGATGTCCGTTCATAGGCACGGTTGTGAGGGTCATATTTATCTGGCTCTGCTGGATAAAATCTTAATTCCCTACATGTAGGCCTACAGCCAGGAACGTTCTGGCGTAGGCTTATGTGGTATGTATGTATTTTGCATGTCTTAGACTTTAATAGTAGGCCCTATACAACTGGTATACAATGAATACTAGACTCGCTTGCCAGTCCTATATACGCCGTACCTATGTATATTGAGGACTGGCTTACGCCATTTTGGATGTCAATGGGAAATACACACTTAACGATTTGCGCCGGTTAGAAACTTGAAAAAAAATCTTTAAAATTTCATCAATGTATATAAAAGTGGTACCAACCGTATTGTGCTTGCTAATTTAAGACTCGGTTGAAACAAAATTAAGGATCGAAAGCATTTTAGTGTCCAAAAAGGCAAAATTATCGTCAAAGTTCTGCCGAAATCGGCACCCTCGCGAAGGGTTCAGAATTCGAATCGGGAACGAAAATATCCGATCTTTGCGATCAAAAACACAAAATTACAACTTTAAACATACTATTGGCAAAAGACATTATTACCAAACAATACAGAATAGAAAATTTGACATCATTTTCTCAAAATATTGAAAAAATTTGCTCACTAGACATCGAAAAAGTACGCAATCCAATTTCCGTTCAAACGCGTGGGAAACTGAAAGTGCGATAATCGTGACTAATGAATACCCGTACATGTACACAAAAAGAATTACCAGTGCAAAAACTTATATAAAAATTAAAATACATTGTACCACTTCCAGTAGCGTAGCCAGCGGGGAGACAGAGTGCCCCCCCTGACAAAAAATGAAAGAAAAAGTGCACCTCTGACAAAAAATGAAAGAGAAAATCAGGAGGGCAAAGGAAAAGAAAAAGGGCAAGGAGCCCCTTTGCTAGCAAAATTCAGGGCCAAAATAGTGTAAAATACAAAAATTTCCGCGCTACGCGAGCACATTGTAACAATAAAGCCCTTTTTAGCCGGATAATGGGCAAAAATAGTGTAAAATACCATTTTTTTCGCGCTACGCGCGCACATCATCCCAATAAGGCCCTTTTCGGGAAGCTCGAAGACATACAGTCTCTATGTATTGTATGATGCAACTGCAATTTTTTTCGTCTGTGCCCCAAAATTTTATTTTGCCCCCCCCTGACCAAGAAAGCTGGCTACGCCCCTGACCACTTCCCTGACCCTTTATACAAATTGATGTACCGTAGGCCTACCTAGCGCTTGTTTTTTGTGTGACTAGTATCGATTGTCTGGATTTCTGTATGAGCTTGTATGTATGCATAAGTTGCGGGCTGGAGGACAGGAGGAGGGGAAGTTGCTACGAGTTGAGGTGGTCTAGACGTTCGCTTTTCGTATCTCTTTCCTTGTTGGAAAGGTATAACGTTGAGGAGATAGGAACATGTACCGTCATCCGGGACCTACTCTGCCATGTTTGGCTGAGTAACGGTACATGAACACGGTCTTTTGTGCCTATGTAAATTAGTCATTGTGTAAAGCTATGTTTATACCCATGGGTTGCTCATCATCAGACTGAATCCTTGACCGACAGAGGGTGTCAATATAGGCCTACGTGTCGCTTTTGAAAAACAGCGATTCATGCGCATGTTCAGCGGGCAAACACGACGGCGATTTAGTACACTGATCATGCGTGCGATTCAGATTTCTGCAAAAGCGATTGAGTATAAATGCGTCTTTAGAAATTACTGGCGATTGTGTGTTCTCAAGTGGGTTTTATCATGTTAATTAGTGACCTGACACACATTTGTATTGGTTCGATCACGCATTGATTTTTTGTACTGGATCGTTCAAGCATCTCCAACAAATTTTTCAATGTAGGCCTAAGTGCCTCTGGCCCTAGTGGAAGTAAAAACGGATACTATGGCCAGAGTTCTAGGGCTAAGGTGGTCCGATCAGGATGGTGAAAGTGCATAGGAACAATGCCGGAAACTACGTCACGCTATTGTTCGACCTAGGCTACATATTTTTTAACGCATGCGTGTTTGTCAATACAGCTTTAGTCTCCTCCACCTTCGCAACACGGTACGTGGAGTGTCTGGAATCACACTGACGGCGGAGGAGAATACTAGCTGGTCAGACAGTTTAATTTTATCAAGCATATAATACCTGAACAATCACCGTCATTTGATCGATTTACTACAGAATATATTGTATATTTAAAATATAATTTTAATATTGTAAACCTGTTAACTTATATATTTGTGTACTAAAGTATAAGGACACGTGAATAAAATCATGTCGAAGACAAAATGGCCGCTAATCCGCCTATTGTCTAGACCTAGGATACATATTTCGAATGAGGGCAGCAGACTAGGATGCCTATCCCTTTGTCTATTATTCCTGGTCCGATCCTGAAATACACTATTCAAGTTGCCACTCCCACTAGAAAGATATTTCATTTCATTGCACTTTATTTAGGTGAATAGTAAATATGGATTGCACATTTGCACCCCGGATTTGCACTTAACATTTAGAATGATAAATAAATTAACAACAAACAATACAGTATAAAAAAACGAACTTCAGCAGCTAAACTGAAAATTTTATAAAAGAACCAGGACCAGACTGGTAATAAATAGCCTATAGCTGCTTCTGCTTCACCTCTTTTTATAGCTTTTTATATAAAAAAAATATCCTTGCATTGTTGAGATAGCACTGACACAGGCAATGTATTCCACACAGTGATAGCTTTGTATTAAAACAGAAGATTTCTGATAAAGATAAATGAAACAATTTGAAATAGCAATCAAGACTTACCTGTTGCTGCCGTTCAACGCTATCTTTGCATGATATGCGGGATGTTACGTAAACCTTACACAGGCCACTTCCTAACAACAAGTGCCCTACTTGGCGAATATTCGAAATCTCTGCTGGGTTCACATGACACTCCCGGATGACACTTTCCCTAGCTGGTTCACACATGAATGACCCGGCCATGCATGGGTGATTTAACACTCTCCTTCCCAATTTTTGCCCGGGTGCGCAGGTCTTTCAACAAGCTGCGACAACTGACGTGCAAAGATACTAGCAAAATGCCGACCTTGTGTACGCGAGTGCAGTACTCGGAAGACAAAATGTACTTTGACAGTGTGTACCATGAAGGCATGCAATCTCAATCTCAAAGTGATTACGTCGGTAACGGTGTTGCTGCAACTATAACACATCTAAACCAACTAATTACGAAGAGCTTTGTTTCAAAACCCCTATACATCCACTTTTTGAGAAAAACAGTTTTTTTCACGGCATGATGCCACTTTCCCCCACATCTCATATGCACAGTTTATCCCCAGAGGATGATTTAAGGAAGCCCCATAATGCACTGTAAAAGTGTTATCACTAGAGTTTCAACTGCCACTTTACTTTTCAAATCCCATTGAACTCTGTGCAAAAGATGTTGTTTTAGAATTGCCCGTGTGTCATTATTAGTTGGTCGATTTCAGATCTAAAGTGATGTATGCATGAAGGATAATCCACACCTTCTGTAGATAACATAAAATGTGAAATCGACCAACCTTTAGAAGGTGTTTTTATTGTAAATATATCTGTCCAAATTCAAATTTAACCATGCACGTGTGTATGCAGTGGGCGGGCAGTGGTGTGTGTTCACTCACACAGCTGTGCTAACCGCAAGACTTGCTGGGAAGTGCTTAAATCATCCTCTGGTTTATCCCTTACATATCTTGAATAGCTATATAACCAACCCTGTGGTTAAGAGGCTAGGAAATAATTCTTAATATCTCATACCCTAGTTTGTATGCCTTTATCTAATCTTGCCCCACATGACAACTTACTATTTAGCCCTTAAACCCAGCAAAGAGTCTGCTCAGTGTAGGAATTTTTTAGCCTTTTTGATGTTTGTAATTGGCTTAAGTGATAAGGCATCTTGCATACATGTACAATTTTCTTCGTAGTTATAGCAAAATGTGATTCCTGTAGGTGGCTTAATAAAAATTCCTTTAAAAAGGAATGGGGCGCCAAACGTGAGCTTGGTCGTGATGTGGTGAATTCCATGGTGTTTAGATTTGGTATTATTATCTCTTGCAAACCCTGTGACACCTCATTATAGAAATCAGACCTGTCGATAGGTTGTAAGAGGGGATAGGCTTTTCCAGGCACGAATTTGGCCATAAAGTTTTGCTACTTTGCAATGCAATAAAAACCCTAAATGCAAAATGAGATCCTGTAGGTGGCTTAAAAAACTAAATGCAAAATGAGGTTTTTAAAAAATATTGTTTTTCAAAGTCAAGACGCAGGTATCATTATTAAGCCTCATATCACTTATTTATTGTCGAATAAGTGCAGAGTAGGTTAGATACCCGGGTTAGATATGAATATTAAATGTTAGACCAAAGTAGCTCAAAGTACATGTATTATACACCTGATCCGTGACAAATTCTTGTTTTAATTGTGCAAGTATTACTTGTTCGATTTGATTACCTAGCTGGGGGGTTTACACCCCCCACCCCAGTTAGGTATTCTAATGCTATCCGATTCTGCTTCTTTCTGGCAACAAACTTCAAAATGCTCTACATGTTACGCCCTACAATTACGTAACTTGCACACATGTATCGGCTAAATCCAGTACCCATCGCCAATGACATCACTTGTACATGCATCAGCTATACCCAGTGCCCATAACTTGTAAACAAAATTGAAGTCAAAGGTCATTAAAGGAGCATTTCTGGTATTTAACCAAATACCTTTAAAATGCTTCTTCTACCACATAGCACTGACGTCACTTGCACATATGCATCGGCTTTACCCAGTTGCTATAACTCGTACACAGAATTGGGGTCAAAGGTCATTAAGGGGGAAAATCTTACAATTGTATTATCTGGACATCTATAAGGGGTATGTGGCTCAAACTTAGTGACAACAAATCTCGTAACCAGGGGAACATTTTGCAGGGGTCGTGTCAAAGGTCAGATTTTAGAAATGCAATTTCTGGACATCTGATAGTGGTACAGAGCTCAAACTCGGTGAACACAAACGTAATGGCCAGGGGAATATGTTGGAACACATTGCAGGGGCCAAATCAAATGTTATCAGGGGTCAAATCTTATAATTTCATTTTCTGGACATCTATAAGGGGTATGGGGCTCAAACTCTGTGACAACAAATCTCTTGACCAGTCGAACATTTTGCAGGGGTCAGGTCAAAGGTCACACAGAGGTCAAATTTTAGAAATGCATTTTCTGGACATCTGTAAGGGTATAGGGCTCAAACTTAATGTTTTGCATAACTTTTATTTTGCATAAAGAAACACCACGTGATGTGGGTTGTAAGGGTGCATACTACCAAATTACTGTCCCTCATCATTTATTAGACATTAGGATAATCATCCCTGAAAACAGAAACATACAGTCATGCAGCGTACACTTAAGTGTGAAACATGTGTTTGAGCCTGAGGTATACTTTGATGTAATATTTTGATGTCTTTTAATTAATGTAAAAATTGCTCAATTTGGCCTTAGGGCCACGATGCTTTTTCTAATAAAATGAAATGAAATGAAATGAACTAGTCTCAGGTTTGAACAAGAACACTAATTTATGCAGGATACACCCCATGCAGCCTACGCCTATACGGTAGGTCTGACTATTTACCGTTATCTTCTACCTGACCAGCATGCAAATCCCTCAGAATTTAGACAACCGCAGGTCAAGGCCGTGGCCGTGTATGTGTTGTTCGGTATCCGGCCGGCCGCTTTAGGGCCCGGGGGTCACTCCCATTGTGGCCTGTACACCATCCGCGATAATGAAAACGCGTAAAAAAGGTAGTTTTTCGTGGGTAAGCACGAAATGCGCATAACCGTTTAGGGTGTCAAAAACAAAAAAAAAAAAAAAAAGGGTAGCAAAATTGCAATTGCTAATACGCTGAAATGAAATTTAGGGTATGAAATTTGATACAATGAATAAAATCCCTGTTTAGGGTATGAAAACACCTGTTTAGGGTATTGTTTTAGCCAAAGGTTAAATCCTTGTTTAGGGTGCTTTTCAAAAGTTGATTATCGCGGATGGTGTATAGGCCACAATGGGAGTGACCCCCGGCTTTAGGGGCAGAATGGATACGGTGACTGTTCTAATTCTCTACTTTCAAAGAATAATTTATATTATATGCAGCCTAATACTTTAGGATTGTGGAGACAGATATTGCTAATTCATTTGTATGATCCGCTATATTTTGCCTTTTAAAATTTAAAGTTACCAATCATTGTGATATGCGCCCTTATTCACAAACACGAACTGCACGGGGTTTCCCAGCAAAGCTTGTATTTTTTCATAGTTACCGTAAAGTATGTAGTTTTGCGTATGCAAAACTACATATTTTGCCGAAGTATGTAATTTTGCATATATGCAAAACTACATGCTTTTGGAAAGTATGTAATTTTGCATATGCAAAATATCATATTTTGCAAAGGTATGTGGTTTTGCACGCAGCACCGGGATAAAGTCCACTTTTAAAAAAAAAGCCTGAATAAACCTGAAAACAGCGTGAAAATGACCAGAATGACTATAAAACGTGCTGGTAATAAAAGAAATTGCGTAAATATGGACAACAAAAAAGCCAGAATTCAGGCCGGAAAGCCTGACATCTTGCATCCCTGGCTTATTATATAGGTCGATCTTTTATTAAACTTTGAGGTGAGGAGTGAGGACACATTTTGTGTTCCTGTCCAGGAGCACATGTTGAAGGGTATTAAACGGGGTACGACACACCAGCCCACCCTTGACAAAAGGGTCGAAATAATTAGAAAGAAGAAATGATAAAACTGCTTTAACAATTCAACATTTTGTGGGGTGATATCACATAAAAGTTACGCCTGAACTAAACATTAATTGTCAAAATAACAAATAATTAATAAAAAAACAGGTTTTGAAGGTTACACAATCTATCCTCGGAGTTGAAAACCATTTTATTTCTTGTTTCATGACACATAGAAACAGATCAATATAGAAATGGCACGATTACAGTAATAATATATACTCGTACATAGGCCTATTCTCTATAATACAAAACTAACAATAAGGGCTCATATTGAAATACCCTACCACGTTTTCACACAGAAAGAAGTCAGGATTCCCCTCGCTAAGCGCGCGCCTCAGGAAAGCTCGGTCATAAAACGGATGGATTATAATGCATCAGTGATACACCCTGCCCAGGATTTTAACAAAAGAAGGCTAGCATAGGAAAGCTGCAGGATGGCGCACACCTTCCTGTGTAAGGGAATTTCAATATGAGCCCTAACATACCTTATTTAGTTTAGAATTCTATATAATTATACAGTACTGATTTTATGCATTGCTTACGATTCAATTAACCTGCCATGCTGTGAGAACATTACTCATATAACATATTCATACATGTAAGTAAATACAATTACCATGATTACTGATTAGGGACTGTACCACATTTTTTGTGAAACAATAAGCTTCATACTTTCATACTGAAATGGATTTCCTTTTTAAAATGTTGATGGTTATGCGCCATGAATTGGGGTATAGGAACGGGTGGATACTTAAAATTTTCATCTCTTTTCTTTTCCATCCTGAATTACAATTATTTGGGTGCATGCTTATTTGTCTGATTTTGAGCGGCGTTTTGTGCCCAATTAATGGCACAGACCTCATGCTTGTACTATCGGGGGGTCAGGGGGAGGAGGCACTTCAATATGAAATGGATATAGGTGTAGGGCTGGCACTTTCGCAGTAAGGGGCATTCGGTGAGCATGAGTGAGAGCATGATTTTTGGCATTCGGTGAGAGCAAAATGTATGAAATATGGGGTCATTGGGTGAGAACATTTAAAAAAATCTTTGGGTGAGGGTGAGAGCCAAAACAGCGCCACAGAAACCTCAAACATCGAATTTCTAGTTCTAAATGGCTTCAAATGTTTTTTAAAACAAAATCAGTGATAAATGAAAGTTGCTGTTCAAATTGACAAATGTCTTTGGGTGACAGATCAAATGGAAAAATAGGGGGTCTTTGGGTGACAGAACATGTGTTCGCAAAAAATATGGGGTCTTTGGGCGACAGCGAAGCTGAAAAGGGGGGTCTTAACAGCCCTACGTACATGTCACCTCCAAAGTGGGAGTGCCCCCCCCCCTGGCACAAGGTCCAGTATCTGCAAATATAACTCATTTTGAGATAGAAACAATTCTTAAATTTTGAGCAGATGGGACATTGTGGCTCTGAGCATTCAAGACTTTCCTGCATAGCATACATATTCCATGGCAAAATTTACAGATATGGCCAATGATGGCCTTGTAGCACTATACAAATGACTACATTTTTCATTTTGTATGAGAGGACTCCAATTTTAATATTCATCTAGTTTTAATTTTGAATACAAAAATCAGAGCAGATTAACCTTGTGGCCAAAATGTTCCCAGAATTATTTTGGTACCAAAATCTCAATTTCTCCAAAACTTGATACATATACAGGAACTTCTCAGCCCTAATTTAGGCCACCTCAATTAAATCTTGAGTCTTAAAGCTTGTCTGAAATTGAATAATTCACTTTGGATTAAAACTTTCAATGGCTGTAATTGCATTTACTTACATTGTACAATTATTAGTAGCCATTGTTTTGCATGGAAAATGTCAGAAAAAAGTACATAATATAATACATTATGACCCTTCAAACAGGGCACTATATAATAACATCAAACTACAGTAATAATATAATATATCTTTGTTTTGTATTTAAATATTATATATTCAGGTCTCAATCTTATCTTTTTCTTCAAATATAATAGACATTAAAATGCTAATCATGGTTGATAACATTTACAATTCTTCATGTACTTGAAATTTGGTTAAAGGATGTTTTCGGCAATCACAACATTATGCCTTAATTTTCTAACATAATAAGGCATAAAGTTGTGATTGCCGGAGTCATCCTTTAAGACTTCACTTAATTAGAACTTAGATAAGCTCTACTTGTAAACCAGGTTTAAGTGATTCTAGTTTTGAAACATCATCCCCAGTATAATCTGCATCTTTACTCAGCTTGAGACACTCAAGCTTCACACTTGGTGTGACTGTCAAAAAGTTAATCACACCTTGCTTGCCAATACTGCACGACACTAAATTGACATGGGTAAGCTTCTTCAAAATGGATAGCGATCCCAGGCCTACATCTGTGATTCTTGAACAATTTTCCAAGATAATGACTTTCAAACTTGTCCAGCGCGTGCCAATGTGATGCAAGCATTGGTCATTGATATCACAACCATCAAAATATGCTTCTTCAATTTGAGATAAACTTTGGCATATTGCACTAACCCCTGATTCCCCTATTCTATAACATCCGCTAAGGTTGATTGACTTAAGTTTAGGGAGTTTAGTCAAGTCTTTCAGAGTTGCATCGGATGTTCGAGTTGTTCCACACAAACTGAGCTTTTCCACAGTTTTCAACAAACCCTTATCCACTGCTGGTTTTAACCAGTCGACGCTGATCAAACATTTGTGAAGTGTGAGTTGCTTCAATGCTGCAGGGAGTAATGAGGAATTAATAGTGATCAAGTTTGCTTTGGTTACAAACAGCTCCCTTAAGTTTGGACATCTGCTTTTGATATCAGTAAGTACCGCATTTGATATGCATTCAGTGGATTTGATGGACTCGGTAAAGCCATGAAGACGGAGTGAAAGAAGCATATCAGTGTAGTATGCTCTAACAAGCTTCCAAATGCTCCTTAGATCTACCTTGAATGGGGTAAGATCAATGTGCTTCCACAGAGATTTCTGGTGAATGAGACTATTCCATCTTCTACATACTCTGAAAAAAAGTGAAAAGGAAACAAAAGAGGAACTGAAATTACAAATTTGTCAAATTGTCAATACCTTACCTTGTACATGAGATTATTAAGATGAAGGTACCATGTCCATGGGGGTAGTGGTACTAAATTAAAAAAAAAAACATATTTGGATGGTGGGTCATGGGTGTAATTTTCTCACCCAGACACTAACAAACACTTCAGCATGTGGACTTCATTCAGTAAACTTGACAAACGTACTTTACTGTGTATCCTTGCCTAACAACCTTTAATACTCTATGGGTGGGGTGGGCAGGGGCGTGCCTCGGCCATGATAAAAGTAGGGGGCATTCAGGGAAAATGTACATTTACATTGGGGTCATTGTTTCAATGGGGTCATTCAGTCATTCATTTGGTAAGAATTTTTTTTTAATGGGGCCATTAGGGTAATAAACTGTAAAATAAGGGTCATTGGGTACAAAATTGCCAAAAGGGGGTCATTGGGTACAAACACATAAAAACACTTTTAAAATAAGTGCCAAACTGGAAAAAAAGGAAAGCAACTGGCTTTTAGCAGGTATTTGAGAAACCCATTATTTCTTAAGAAGAACTCAAATTGTGAGACATTGGGTATGATACTTGACATTTTGAAATAAAAAGGTGGGTCATTGGGTAGCAAGAAATAGGAAAAAGGGGGTTGTTGAGTACCTGAATTTTTTTAAAGGGAGTCAGTGGGTTATAGGTAGACCAGTTACACAAAAAGGGGTCATTGGGTACAAGTCGGTTTGAAAAAGGGGGTCTATCCCGAGGCACAATGTTGCATATCCGTTATAAGTGCCCCAGACTCTATGGGTAGGTATTGTGGGTGATTGTTTAGTTGCCAGTTAGATATTTGTATTATACTGAGATAATAACTAAACCCCAGGAACTAAACATGTTATTGTTAAGGGGTCATTCCATGTCAGATCATCCAATGGCTGCAGTCCAGCTTGACTCCCTTGGATTTTCTTCAAACATTTTTCTTGCCCTTTGATATTGGAAATTTTCCAACTTCCCGAGGGCGCTACACAAAAAGTATGCATATTCCTCAACATTTATGGAATGCAAATGTCCTTTATCCATCTCAACAAGAAATTGAATTATTTCAACATGAAATAGCCATTTAGGTGGGGTCAAAGTTGCCTTTTGGTGGGGGAAAAATCTGATTTTGCCCATTTTTGCACAGTCACACCAACACCATTTACGCACACTTTTTGACCGAAATTGATGTTTAAATCCTGGTTTAAATTGGATCACACTTAGTTGATAAAAACAGAATATGTGTCTATGCTAGCTTTAAAAAGGAAGAAGGGGCCCCAAAGTTAGCAATATAGAAATTAGTCAATTTCTGCACAAAATATAGACCCCCCATGCCAACTTTGGAGGCTCTCACAAGAAAATGAAATAACGTACAGATCTCATACTTCGGATTTTTCCTTTTTGACCAAATTCTGGTTTTTTTTACACAATTGTTATGTATTTTATAAACTAACATACCCTGCAAAAATCAAGACTTGTAAGTTGAGGCGCGCTAAATCCGAGATTTTGAATAAACCGCACTTTTCCGCAGGAACCATCGTTTTACGATGGAAATATCATGAATATTAGTCGAATGCGTACACAATATGCATAACACAGTACGTACATGACATGGCGTGCGGGCAGTTGTGACATATTAAATTGCGACATGATATGCGCTGCTGGTATTACCGTAACCACTCGGGTATAAGCCCACCCCCCTAGGTGGCAGATTTCACTTCAAAAATGGGGGTGGGCTTATAACCGGGGAAGGGCTAGTGCTTGAATTGAATTTAAAAATAAGAACAATCACCCCCATTTGTATACTATGTATGCCCAATGTACCAGTAATTTCTATCTTCTATGTCAATTTCTTAAAATTATAAGTGTGGAATGTTAATTATCAACTGATATTTTTTATATTTGTTATTAAATATGAGAGCAAAGCATTGATTTGATTTTTAAAAGAACCTGGCCAAAATTTAGTACTGGGCTTATACCTGAGTGCAACCTTGTTCCCAGATTGTTTTGAAAAATAGGGGTGGGCCCGGGGTGGGCTTATAGTCGAAGGTGGGCTTATTACCCGGTGGTTATGGTAAATAGTGATTTTCTTTGTATTGCCTCGTCTGTTTGGGCCCAAATAGAGGACATATCTGACAGTGAAAACTGACATTTTATACCAAAAAATACAATTCTATATGTTATAATTATATTTATGGCTTTATAAAGCCATATTATAAGGGGTGGTGCAATAATTATGTGTAGGGGAGATTGGGGTTAGTTGAAACATTTTTCACAAAATCGTCTTTTTAACGCAAACCGATTACTTTCAAGAAACACTAACCATATCAGAATAAAAATATACATACATGCTACAAATACAGACTTAAACTTTATTGGACCTGCTTATGATTATTCATATAATCCAATTTGAAAATTTGAAAAAAAGTGTTTCAACTAACCCCACCCCTGGGGTAAGTTGAAACATAGGGTGGGGTTAGTTGAAACACGGCTTGTAAAAATGTCAAAATAATTATTATTGTGTTGTTAGGGTTATCCTTCCCTTGAAGGCACCCTTTAACATACAATCAGTGTGAAAAAATGAATAAATAAATATGTGGGAGTGCGGGTCAATATGTTGGACACAAGGTGACGAGTGTCGCCATGGACCAAAATATGAGAAGCCTAAAATATTATAAAATGTACTTTCTGTGTGCACTTTTTGCTTGTATTATTGCTTTTTAACCATATTAAAGCAATATTGAAGATATGGTAAACCTGTTACAAATTTTTAAAAAGTCAAATTTTTAACCATATTTTTCTATGCGATTTTCACGTGTCAACTAACCCCACCTCAAAAGTTTCAACTAACCCCGATGCCTATTTTTTATATTTCAAAGTTCATTACACAAAATAAGAAATACCAGAAAACTTTTATTTAACATTATTCAAGGACTTACTAATCATAATAGTGCTTATGATACTCAAAAAATAATCCCCTGAATCTTCAAACAACATGGAGATAACGCATCTTTTCTGAGGGGGTATAAAAATTAGTCAGTAAGTCAAAAACAGATATTCCTTTCCCAAGCCAACACTGGTGGGGCATCAGTGCTGTTGCTAATTTGGTGGATGACCCTTACTAATACCTATTACTTAGGTGCCAGTATTTTACCAAATTAATTTTTTGTGTCAGAAAAAATACAATGTTTCAACTTACCCGCTGCTCCAACTAACCCCAATCTCCCCTACCCCCGGAGTGGTGAATTATAGGCCAAAGGGAGGGGCAAGCATTTTTTGGCAGGTCAAAAGGGGGTCAAGCGATTTTTGGCAGGTCGAAGGGGGGCAAGCAATTTTTGGCACAGATATTTTGGGTACCATTTTATATTACGCCCTAAAAAGTCGTGAGGAAAATGTTAGGAACACGCTCAAATATGCAAAATTTCCTGCTCGCTGCTCACATTATATGATAAGACAATTTAAGATTTTAAATTGGGTTCCCCAAAATCTTGCATGTGTAAGGGGGGGGGGGGCAAGGGTTTTTTGGCCCCTCAAAAGGGGGGGACAAAGGTTTTTGGCACGTCGAAAAGGGAAGGGGGCAAAGATTTTTGGCACGGCCAAAGGGGGGGCAAGCGATTTTGCAGACCATTTTGAGAATTCACCACCCCGGGGCGGGGTACACATAATTATTGCCCCACCCCTAACCAGGTGGTGGTCGCCGTGCATTCTCTAAATTCAATAAATTATTATCGTCAACCGTGTAATTGAATGGGATTATTTTGAAATTTTAAAATGCTTGAAATATGTTTAATAAACAATATAAATACAAGCTAAAACAGTTGGGGTTCGATAATGAACCCCACAAAACTAACCGAGTATATTGAAAATGCCATACGGCCGGCCGGTTTCACAAGTTGCCGGCTTGATCATGCCATTCGCAGCCTGATTATAACATTTGCTGAGGAGAACGCCCTCAAAAAAATTTTAAATTCAGGTTTTTACACGATTGTAAGGGGCTGTGCAATAATTATGAGCCCTGTGGAGGGTAAAATTGGGGGAAAGAAATTTTTGGGGAGGCGAGCCGAAAGGGGGGGGGGAAGCGATTTTTGGCAAGCCGAGAGGTGGGGGGAAAGTGATTTTTGGCACACATTCTTGGGACGCCTTTTTTAATAAAACGCTCTAAAAAGGCTTAGCAAAAACGTACAGAAACACTTATTATTGCACAGCCCCTAAATTGTACTTTAAGTCGATTATCTGCAAAAATCAAGACTTTAGGTGCTGTAGTTTTGTCAAAATTTTTAATAAACTGCCGGAACCGTTGTTTTATTATTACGACAGAAATATTAGTCGAACGCGTATGCGATGTCAACACAGTACTACGTACACCGGAGTAACATGCATTGGCGCTAGAGCCAAAATATTTAATTCTCGATCATGAAAGCCAACTTGGTACGCACTGTTATTTGCGTCGAGCGTACTACGCAAATACCGGCGCTTACGGCGCAATTTCCAGCTTTTGTTTTGAGAATTGGCCAATCGCACGGTCGTTGGCTGCTAGGCAAGGTCAAGGTTCGGTCATGCAGGTCGCGCGATCATGTTATTCTATGAAAAGTACTCCAGGGGTAGCGCTAACTTGCGCCATGGGGTCATTCTTGTAGGTTTTGGCGCACGAAATTATCATTTAGAGGTAGCTAGTAAAGGGTCATTTGAGCCCTTTGTTTTGGATCCATAGTTTCACAAAATTTCAAATATTTGACCCCTTGTTTAAAAACCTAGCGCTACCCCTGAAGTATTGCCCGGGGAATAGTTCAGTTTTTACATAATTCTTAAAAAGGAGGGCATAGCTAATTCAATGACTGCACTTTTAACCAATCAGATGACAGGAATCTATATGAGATATATCATGAGGTCAAATTTTGACTTTTTCTATTTCACGAGGTGTAGCCGAGTGAAATAGATCAGTCAAAATTTGACCAAATGATATATTTTTACTATTACACAAATATTGGCATGCAATATTGGTTTTATATCATGAATGATAGCACATGGTTTCTTTTCATGCCATGTGATAGTATACAAATATTAACTGTCTATGAGTGTGATGGTGAAATATAATCACGAGGTGAAAGATGGATTGTTCCATTCCACGAGCCGAACGGCGAGTGGAATGGAACAATCCATATTTCACCGAGTGATTATATTTCGACCATTACACGAATTTAAGGGATCTAAAATGAGCGTTTATTGCGTTTCGATAGTATTTTTTGTGGCACATGAGAGCACCTCAGACCTATCGAATTGTATTCTGAATACTGAAGCATGTCTTTCTGATATCAAATAATTTTCATTTTTGAAAATCACAATATAATACAAATTTTATGACAAATTATAAAATTTGATATTTTTCAATTTTGATATATAACAGTCCTCGGTAAATTATATAAATCTAATGATATATATTTTAAAGTGTATGTAGCAGGGAGGAAAAGTCGACGTCAATTGAAAATTTTGACCTTTCATATTGAAGATATGGATTTTTTTCCCAAAAAGACCTAATTTTTTTGGTGTTTTGGGAAAAAATCCATATCTTCAATACTGAAAGGTCAAAATTTTCAATTGATCGTCGGCTTTTCAACCCACCTACATACACTTTAAGTATAAATCATCAGATTTATTAAGTTTACTTCAAGTACTGTTAAATATCAAAAATATCAATTTTAATGATTTGCCATAAAATGTGTATTAAATTGCTAATTTCAAAAATTCAAAATTATTTGATATCAGAATGACATTCTTTGTATTCAGAATGCAATTCGATATGTCTGATGTGCTCTAATGTCCCAAAATAAATACTGTCCAAACGTTCATACCCCAGCCCTTAAGACAGTTAATATTTGTTTTATATCACTCATACATAAATTCTATTACTCAAAAATACTATTTAAGATAAGGAATACATTTTTTCATCAACATAACACTATATTTTGCCGTGACATAATTCACAATTTGCTGCCCACCCCATAACTAAAGTCGGCGAGTCTAAGAGTCAGCGCACGGCCTGGCGCAGGCGCACTACATGTACGCCACAGCAGCACTATGATGGTAAAGACTATCACACGGAGAGGGTGATAGTAAAAATGGCAAATGGTAATCATGCAACCAATGAACTGTCTAGAATTTATGTATGAGTGATATAATAAAAACTATCAAATGGCTAAAGTCACTGTGTAATCATGATCGTAATCTTGTTTGGCTTATTAAAAGGGGACATATCTGACAGTAAATGCTAACATTTTATTGAAAATGAATACTTATCTAATTTTAAAGAAATATTATAGAGATTATGCCTTATTTCATGTTCATATCATATGTCATGTACATTGTGTATGTTCATATTTATGATATTAAAATCATTGATCATGTTCATGTTGTTGATTGTAAATACTAATTCATAATTGTACTCACTGTGCAGTTCTACATTTGTCTTTGACATCCAAAAATGAGAAAATGTCCACTAAAACATTGTCGGCAAGAGAGTCTATTGTTAGTGCAGGACTAGTAATAGTCCCCTGATTCGCCATTGACCCTAAAATGCAGCAAATTCTAGGTTTTCAAACATGAAATTTTCCCGGAAGCAAGCAAATTTGGCGTCTGCTTCTCAACTTTGACCTGATATGCTAAAATCTAGAACAACTCAAAAATCTATTTCACCAACCCAAATCCTTAAAAAATTCACTCATTAAACCTTGAAGTTAATTGTATAGTAACGTTATTTTATGTGAAAATTGATTCGTTTTTTCTCTTAAAAATACAGTTAAAAGCTGAAATATGGGAATATTGAAATAAAAACTCAATACACACTTTTCACAATTTAGAAGCACATTTTAATCAACAGGTCAAAGGTCGTTGCACCTGGATCCGTGTAAACAACAGCGGTATTCAACACGTATTCAAGCTGAGACTATTATTCAAGTAGCTTTTTAGGCTTCGTAAAAATCATATAATTTTAGATTATTTCGTCCATGTTTGTGTCATTATGAGGAAAACTGTGTATATTGACATTTGAAGTAAGTGATGGTCGAATTAGTAGCTATTTTGGGTTCCGTAAAAATCATAATAATTTTAAATTATTTCGTGCATGTTTTGACATGATTTTATTATACAATCAATTATTAAAGGTCCGTAACCCGATCGACAGCATCATCCCCCCGATTTTTTTCATTGTTGATTAGGTTTTGCTATCACATAATAGATACTATTTTTCTCATTACTATCCTGAAATTTGACGCTCCAAGTCGATGTATTTCGGAGAAATCATGAAACACATCGGTTTTTACAGTAATACAGTAGGTATCCCAGGTGAATTCAAATTTGCCATCAAACTGCATCATTTTATATATCAAATTAAAGCCCTTGAGTAAACAAAGCCAAAACTGAAAACCATTTTTTCATAGCACTTTCCGTAGCAAAGTTACATCTTGTCAAAGATTGACTTTCATCAAAAAGTTTCAGCTAGCAAAATTCCCCAAAACGGCATTTCGGGGTGTTTCTAGATCTTAGTCTCATTATGATAGCAGCTTTTTTTTAATGGAAATGCTATCCAAATCCCTCTAAAATTCCATGTGCGGGTGACTTATCACCATAAAATATCATATATTTGGGTCAAGTGAAGTATAGAAAACATATTTATGTAGGTTTCTTTCTTCGGGCACTTGTTTTAAATTTCTATGTAAAAATGCATTGACATTGTCGGCGAATTTGTTTTGACTGACTAGCAAATGTGTTAACTAAGGTTTGCCTGGGTTACCTAAATACAGGTTACCAGTTGTTCGCATTTTACACGACACGGGAGTTTTGGGTAGTCATAGAATGAAATCGGAATAGATTCGGAAGACTTCACCCCAGTACCAATTAGTCCACAAAAATACATCAAATCGGCCCCCTAATGTCAAACTATAGATGGCGCTATAATGATATAAAACAAAAAACAAAAATAAAGAAATACATAAGAGGCGAAATAAATAAGGAAACATGACCTATATTGTCAAGCATGATACGAGGAATATGAAAAAAATTATGAGAGCACCTCCCCCCATTAAAAAAAATTAGTTAAAAAAATAAAACAAAGAAAAATCATAAATATGTGAAAATGTGCATTATATAGCTAAAAATAAAGAAATAATTAAGCGATGTAAATACAGCATGGGCTATCTTGTCAAGAATGATAATGAGCGCAGTGATATGTAATGTTTTTTAAGATTAATCAGTATTGAAACGGATGTGCCTTGGCCTACAAATACAGATATGGACTAAATATGGTAGCGTGAAAGTCCCAAAGGATCGATGTGAAATATAGGCCTAAATGTCAGGATCATGAATAGCATAAATACCTGGTCGTCGTTGATTATGAAATGGTTGTAAGATTGATTGTGATTTGCCACGGATTGTGAATTGATTAATTTAAGTAACTTAATTAAAGAAATGAGATCAATAAAGGTGACTCATGACAACATATAAAATTATCAATATTATATTGTACTGGTTTCCCAGCATAAACTGTAAGCTTCACAATGCACAACAATATATTCAATATTCACGTATCAAGTTTACAACTCCAATCTAATCACTGAAATTATCAGTAAAATAACGACATTATTCAATCACTAAAATCAGTCACTTCATCCTGTAAAAGTCACGAGTGCATCGGCATAAAAGCTTAAATCATCGTGGGTTTGTTTACAAATAAACAGCTGATTGCTGTAATTTCCCACGCTCAAATTGATGACGAAATTTAGAGTATCGGACTCTATCGCCGATCTCTCAAATACATTTATTATATTATTTATTTATTAAAAGGCCGATTTATTGATTAGAAAATCGTGACAATTAATGAGATGAATTAACTAAAGAAATTAATGATTTATGTTTTATCGATGATGCATATTTTATTTATCTGACTGAAGTTAAAATAGAAAAGCCAAAAACCTGATCACGCCATATAGCGAGAACTCACTCGGAATTAATCCGCGCTTACTGAGTCTCCGTGATCCAAAAGTATACTGAAATTTATAAGTAAATTAAAAGCACATTTCTAGTCAGATATTATTAAATACTTAATCATTACTTAATTATTACAACACTACATAGCTGATCCTAAAAGGATCAGCGAGTCTATCAGAATGTCCGAGTGCCAAGTGTGAGTTGCAAGACATGAAAAACACGCCCACCCGGTACAAAGCCTGGGCATAACTCAGCCGCTCCAAGATACACAAACGGCATTTCTTTTCTATATCGCGCAAGTAATTAGGTCGCGCTATTTATGCGTCGCCATGCGCCTGCAAAGCAAGCACGCGATACCTAAGCAAATGAAATAAAGATTGAAATGAAAAGATTATAAAATATGATAAAAATATGATTAGTGCTGCCGAAGTTTAAATGATGGTTTTCAATATTAAAAATAGTAGGCCTACTGAGGTGCCTACTGGGGGTTCCGTTACATTACCCCCTTCTAAGAAAACATTTTGTCCCCAAAATACGAGGTAATATTGAAAAGATATATACATAATAAAAAGAATACATAAATAAACACCAGTTTTCAGACTGTAGATCTACTGCCACATCCACTATACAAAACCAAGTCCTACATCACAATTACCAGTAATGCCATTCCTGGGCAAAGGAATCCACCATCATCCAATCCCATCTCAGGAATCAGGACTATTTACGGACATCCAACATCATAATGTCACTGGATAGCAAATCTACAGTCATCTCCTGGTTCATCGTAAATTACATTGACATTCAGATATTTTTAAGCTTACTAAAAAAAAATAAAACAACAGTATGAAAAGTCATGAAGAACGAGAGTTAATCAGTGCTTACGTTAACTTCCTGGTTAACAATTGCCTCAGTTGAATTGCGTTAAATGCACACGAGAACTGTATCCAGAATTATGAAATACACAGATGATTGAAACAATAACAAAACAGTTCATGCACAAATTATTTCCAATGTTTACATCATGCACGCAAAATGTTTGAGCTGCTACTGACAGCCCGTATCCCATAAGCAGGAACTACTTTCGGCGCGTTTTTAAAATTTACAAAATTGAGCAGCCAAAATAATGGATTCTGGTACGAATTCTGATTCTTATATCCACATAAGCACATTTTTAAACGTTTTTGTAAAGACAAATAATAATTGAAAGAATTATCCCTTTTATGTTGAGGAATAAAACATACTTTAAACATGTGAGATAAATTTATCTCCAGAAACATTCAATTTGCGCTATTTACCTTGGAAAAACAAACATGTACAGTTGTAAACATGTACACACATGTGCATCAGCATGAAGAGTTCGTCGAACACGTACATGTCATTTCATTCATTGAATCAGCTGTTCGCCAAACAATAATATTTGAAAATCGATAATGAACTGTCAAAACAGTTGTACGATATTTACAATAAAAATGTACCAACTGTTCAATGTGGTGAGCAGTTAAATTTTCTATCAACACTTGTATGGTTGATGTTCACCAATAATAATTTAAAGATTTCCAGCAATGTTTTAGCCATGGCCAGGAATATAAACAACAGAAAATGTGAAATTTTCAACACTGCTTGATAACGTCCATCCATGTCTTTAGACTCTGTGGATTTATATTATAATGTCTCTCTATATAAAAGTTGACTGACTACAGAATGATATTTTAACATGGTGAAACATTGAAGACTGAAAGGTAAAGTGGTGACAAATTAATGCAATTTTTATGCAGACATGTAATTTATAATAAACATACAAATTCATTTCATTAAACAATATAAAAAGGTTTATCCATCCTTCCTGGTTGACGATGTCTGCAGTGTCACTGTGTCAGGCTGTGTCCAATCTTGAACTTCCATCTTCAGGTAGGAACTGTATTCTGGAACACTTGCATTGGAGTTGTAATCTTCTTCGTCAATCTTGCCCAATGAATGTCTTTGACTTCGTTGTTGTCTTTGTTGCCACTCCGATGCACTTCTATCAGGAATCACACAACACAAGAAGAAATTATTTAAGTTCACATGTTCATGAGTTCTGCAAATGATAAATTGTTCTTGGTAGTTTCCTCTTCTGCTTGTAGTTGTAGTGCATGGCTTGTAGGTGCTGTTATTTAGAGTTCTCAGTTTTTGAGGTTTCCACAGTAATTTTAAAATGTCTGTGAAAATGTCTGTGAGAATGAGTCGTAGAACAGCCTGCTTTCAAACTTCGCTTCATAGATTGAGTCGGTAGAACTGGTCGAACATCCATCTGGAAACATCACACCATCGTTGTCGCCTGGTAGTTTTAAACATCTGATGCCAGTGAGGTGCCACATGAATGTCGAAAGTAATTTTGGTTTGTTACTTTCTGTATTCTATGACAATTTCTGAGGGTTTTATGTCTGCTGTAGTGTTAGATTAGAGAGTTCTTGACTCTCTTGATGAGTCAGCGGACACCTCAAATTTCAGTTTAGTCTGCTCAATCGTATGCGTCGTTGTGTCCACACAACAGGTCTACAAAATGTATGACTTTGCATACAAAATTACACTGAAGCCATGTAGCTTCAGTCATGTTTAGAGCAGCAGTATTATACAGGTAAGTTAAATTAGCATTTGCAATCAAATTATTGCAAGTTTTGGTGTACAATGAAAATCTTGTACAAATCTGATGAGGTTAAATTATAAAATACATTGTTCTTGTTGTTTTTGAACAATATTGTTTGTTCAAGAGCATTTTATACTTTTGAACTGCATCATACCAAATCAAAAGAAAAATCATGCCATTACCGGGGCCCTCGGTAAGTGCACTCTTCAACCCTTGATTTGATATTAATTAATTATAGTGACAATTCTTAACATGAAATACATCATGAAACTTGTGCTACTTTCCACATGTGAAGTCACTAAACCTCTTTTCATTATTTCTTGTGGTGACAATTCTTAACATGGTTTGAGGTGTAACCATGAAACTCGTGTAACTGCGCATGTTACACATGTGAAGCCACCAAATGTTTCATCAAATTAACGGATAGCTCGCCTGTTCCAGGCTCGCCTTTGAGCTGAAGGAGATTTTCTCTTTGCTCGTTCAGGAGTTATTTGTACCTGATTTATTTCCTCCGTAATGTCATTTATCAAGTCAGTAATTGTTTTGTCAATGATAGTTTTTGACTCTACATGTACATGACATTTTCTGAGTTCTTCAGCCTTGTAAAAAGACTCAGTTTCCACTGCTATTTGTACCATGGCATTAAAAGAGGCAGGTTTGGCATGTAAAATGTTCAGTCTTACCCGGCTATCTTGTATTGCATTTACAAAGTATTTCTTTGCCAATGCTTGTGTGGAAGAATCCGGCATTGTAGGAAAGACTATTTTAACCATTGTGCGAATATCATGAGCCAGATCAGGTAAAGTTTCATTAGGATTTCTGACTCTATTATTTAATTTCATCCAAAATAATTCTTCCTGGTTTTCATGACCAAACCTTAGGTTCAAGGAAGTTACCAGTGATTGGAAGTTGTGTCTTTTTGAAACGTTCACATCACTTAATACTCCCTGTGCCGTACCTCTTAAATTTGCAGCTAAATGCATAGCTTTCTCGTAATCGTTCCAAGTATAGTATTCTGCTATCAGTTCGAATTGTAGCAGGTAATTGGACCATGATGTTGTGCCATCATATTTATCTAGTTTGATGTCAGGCTTGTTTGGTGCATGCTCATAGTCATTAGACTGAGAGTGTGCAGTGGCTTCACTGAATGATGCCATGTTATCCTGCTCGTTACTATTTTGGTACTTTGAAACCGACACATTTGGATCACTGAAACGAGCTTCAGTCAACATTTTGACAATGCATTCTATAGCTGCTTCAATCTGACCAACTTTACTGTGTAAAGAGGCTATGTGCCATTGTTCATGCTTTTCTTGCATGTCTGAGTCCGAAGACTCGTTGCAATTGGCAGTGGTGACTGTCATGGCATTAGTTCAATTTTCTTGACTTCAGCCAAATTATTTGACAGATTCTGTATGCTCTTGGCATGAAGGGTTTGACCTGCTTATTTACAGCATTGTCGTCAAATGCCCTTAAATTTGTGTCAAGTTAGTATCAAAGAACACCTCATTGTGATCTCGATTCCGATTTTCAAGTTTCGAGTCACGTATCGAATTTCGAAGTTGATTTTCGAGTTTCAAAGTTGTTGAGGTTAATTGCTCTTTAACATGAGGTTTTTATGCTTACGTTACTGATCCATCGTTTAAATCTACTTGATCCTTTACTAACACTATTTGTAGCCAATTTTATGCGGGTCGAAAATCTGATAAAAAGACTTTCTATCCCACCGCTGCCACCAAATGAAACGGATGTGCCTTGGCCTACAAATACAGATATGGACTAAATATGGTAGCGTGAAAGTCCCAAAGGATCGATGTGAAATATAGGCCTAAATGTCAGGATCATGAATAGCATAAATACCTGGTCGTCGTTGATTATGAAATGGTTGTAAGATTGATTGTGATTTGCCACGGATTGTGAATTGATTAATTTAAGTAACTTAATTAAAGAAATGAGATCAATAAAGGTGACTCATGACAACATATAAAATTATCAATATTATATTGTACTGGTTTCCCAGCATAAACTGTAAGCTTCACAATGCACAACAATATATTCAATATTCACGTATCAAGTTTACAACTCCAATCTAATCACTGAAATTATCAGTAAAATAACGACATTATTCAATCACTAAAATCAGTCACTTCATCCTGTAAAAGTCACGAGTGCATCGGCATAAAAGCTTAAATCATCGTGGGTTTGTTTACAAATAAACAGCTGATTGCTGTAATTTCCCACGCTCAAATTGATGACGAAATTTAGAGTATCGGACTCTATCGCCGATCTCTCAAATACATTTATTATATTATTTATTTATTAAAAGGCCGACGTATTGATTAGAAAATCGTGACAATTAATGAGATGAATTAACTAAAGAAATTAATGATTTATGTTTTATCGATGATGCATATTTTATTTATCTGACTGAAGTTAAAAATAGAAAAGCCAAAAACCTGATCACGCCATAAGCGAGAACTCACTCGGAATTAATCCGCGCTTACTGAGTCTCCGTGATCCAAAAGTATACGAAATTTATAAGTAAATTAAAAGCACATTTCTAGTCAGATATTATTAAATACGAATCATTACGAATTATTACAACACTCACATAGCTGATCCTAAAAGGATCAGCGAGTCTATCAGAATGTCCGAGTGCCGAAGTGTGAGTTGCAAGACATGAAAAACACGTCCACCCGGTACAAAGCCTGGGCCGCAACTCAGCCGTTCCAAGATACACAAACGGCATTTCTTTTCTATATCGCGCAAGTAATTAGGTCGCGCTATTTGCGTACGCGCTGCGCCTGCAAAGCAAGCACGCGATACCTAAGCAAATGAAATAAAGATTGAAATGAAAAGATTATAAAATATGATAAAAATATGATTAGCGCTGCCGAAGTTTAAATAATGGTTTTCAATATTAAAAATAGTAGGCCTACTGAGGTGCCTACTGGGGGTTCCGTTACAGTATGAATAGAGGGTATAAAAGTGTACAGGGGCGAGCCGATTTTCAGTGCCAAGGCGAACACTTCCTGAAGTTCCTGTTTCCACCGGGACATGCGCTCGGCCGTTGTTTCGGGATGCCTGACCAGAATGCAATGCATGCCTACCAGTGTATATTGGCTTGCTAATAATATGCTAATTATTCACATTTATGCTGAAATTGTTCCCGTTTTCTCACATAGATTGATAAAGGGGACAATATTTGACATTGTGTGTAAGTTTGAAGAGAATCTATATACCGATAGGGTTACCCCCCTTTAATATGATGAGGAAAACTGTGTATAATATTGAGGGTACATACGTGACATACCAGAGTCCCTGTGTACCCTGGACCAGATATGTGACATGATCAAGGGGAATGAGTCACATGTCGACCCTGGTCGAAAATGAGTACATAGTTCCTATTAAACCTTTGTGTGACCACCCGCCTCCTGTCAAAATGCCCCTGCGCCAGTATTCTACGGAGGATAAACAACCATGATGACTAAGATAGAGGACAAAGAGCTTTCAGAAACTGAAAACCCCATGTTGATACGACTTTCCTTTGTGAAGTTACGTCAATTTATCAATCGCTGAAAACAATGTAAAACAAAGAATTTGAACACTTTCTTAATCTTTGCCAATATCTCAAAATCAATATTAGCGACATGCGACTCATTTCCCTTGATCGTGACACATATATGCCTAGGAGTATGCTTAGCCTGAGTCGCTCGGCCTATCTCGAACCAAATCACCATGCATAGCTTTTGAAAACTGAGAGGATTTGCCGTACTATCACGGCAATTTTTGACACAAAGATATAGGGATGATGACGCTGTGCGAACCCGACCTGACCCAACCATTTTTTACACACATTGGACCGGCCGATCCAAACTTCTGTTAACCTAGCTTATATCACAATAAATAAACTTCCTAATCCCAACTTGAATCAAAAGAAAGACGGTCCGTTTCAAATCGGCAAGAACTCGTCCCCTGATCAGGCCTATTAAACCTGATGATACAATCATGTATGCCCTGATCAGTAAATTTTGAAAAAATTTCAATCAGATCCGCTTTCTGTACGTGTTGGTTCTGGTTTTTCAGTCAGATTACCCAGCAGGGCTTAATTTGGAGAATATGAGTCTTAGCAATTAACCTTTAATTTATGGTTGCCTACTATGGCTTTAATCGTGAGAACAAACTCTGGCTTTGAATTTGAACATGATGGTGGAGGGGAGTAAAATTTGCAAATGGTGTACCAAAAATTGCTTGCTCCCATCTTGACATGCCAAATATTGCTCCCCTAGCCTGACAAAATAACCATTTAGTTGTTCTGACCTTAGTTCAATTTTACCCCATTTCCCTTATTTATTGTAGCCAGGTCCTTCTTCAAATACATTAAACCTTTACTCCAAAGTGTTTGGCAAGTGTTTCCTGATGCAAAACTAGCAGTGTTGGCCATAGCCGGTATCGCGGAGCAAACTACTTCTCAATTTTGATCACTTTGCTACACAATTTTGTAAATGTGTAGCAATTTTATGCAATAAACATATACAGTGAACTGAGTGAAGTGTGTAAATGTAACAATCAAGTAGTGCTACGCATAAAAAATGTCTTGCGTCCAACGCTGAAAGCTAGTTAACTAACCCTTGATGCAAAAGTATAAATTTAGACTTACATAGTGAGGGTGTAAAATTTAGGATCGCATTTACATCTTTGATTTGACTGGTGTACTTTTTTTTCCATCTGTTCAGGTAAAATGGAATGACGATGAAGATGACAAACTTGAAAATTTACAGATTATGATAACAACCAGCAACATTTAAAGACCACACTTACCAGGTATCTGGTACCCTTGGCATTACCATGCATTCAAGGGCTCATATGCTCTTAGAAAAAGAGTACCTCTTCATGCAGAAAGATCCATCGCCAGCATGGGTAAGTCAAATCAAAGAGATTGTATTAATAGAGAGAGTCCAGACTCTGAATAACCGACTGGGTACTTAAATGCTATATTTATCGGCAAAGGCCCAAAATCAAATAATACTGGAATGAAAAATTGTACAATCCCTGACCGAAATTTGACACAATTTTGACATATGTCAAAATCATGTCAAACAAAAACGATAAGAATTGGGACATTTATTTGACACAAATTTGACATAAATTTGACATATGCCAAATTTGTATCAAAAAATTTGACATATTTTTGACATAGTTCTATGTCAAAAGTGTGTCAAATCACATTTGTGTCAAAATCATGTCAAATATTATTTTGTGTCAAAATTATGTCAAACAGGATCATATTTGACATACTTTTGATATGTCAAATATGTGTCAAAATATATTTGATACATATTTGACATAGTACTTGGTTATGTTAAAATTGTTTCGCACAGGGAATCCTTTTCTACCCTGTTGCCCAGGTGCATGCACAGCTTCCAGTCGGTGCATGCACAGCTTCCAGTCAGTGCCAAGTTATTGGAAATCCCACTTGAGGGCAAAAAAATGCCACCAAATATTCAGATTTGTGCAAAATTGTGTCAAACAGGATCATATTTGACATACTTTTGATATGTCAAATTTGTGTCAAAATAAATTTTATACATATTTGACATAGTTCTTGGTTATGTCAAAAGTATGCCAGAATGTGATCACATGGCTGCACCACAAAGGTGAGGGGCACGGAGGGGCTTAATTTTCCATTAAGCTTAAGTTTTGCCCAATGAAAACCAAAAATCACTGAAAATATTGATGAAAACATATTAATGACAGAATTGGATGCTTTACGCCCAATATTTATTGATATACTATTTACCCGACTACCTCTCAACCAATATTTTTAAACTTATAGCTTGACCTGTAAAATATTTTGCGAGTAATTTAATACCAAATGAAAATTCAAATACGGTATGTAAAAACAAACACATGTGACCTTAATACAGATTATTTCACATAAAGTTGTTGTGACCTTAATACAGATTATTTCACATAAAGTTGTTGATCGGTCGGAAAGAGCAATCTGACTTTTTTTGGGGCCAAATAGTGAGAAAAATAGTCTTAAGTTTGCCACTCATGTATTCTAAACAATAATTAGTACGACACATAATTAGTCGCCACAATGCGAAGTTTTGACGGATCCATTTGAAATCATGAATCAGAAAAATGGTCTTTAAAGTTAAGTTTTATGTGCATGATCCAGATCTGCATGATCTTTAACAGTCCGAGTCAAAATTAGCAAGGTTCTTTTTTTTTCATTTTTCTTTGCGTAAAATCTGAATTCTGAACTCCTCATTTTTCATGACTGATATGTACAGCATTTTCTTCTTGATGAGTTGCCATTGATGAGTTGCTATTCCTGCCGCGATTCGATCCCTTTTCAGCAGCATCTGAAAGCAAATTGTACATAAAGTTACAAATTAAATAAGCTTACACATTTGGTAGTTTTCTGAAACAACTGAAAAAATATTTGGTGTCATCAAGAAATTCATGATCATCAAGAGTATATGGTTGGGCAGGTATTTCCACATTACTTTTTTAGAAATTAGAATCCATCAGGGAAGAATCCATTACCTGGGATTTTTTTCTCCCAGATTGACCCAAAATACATTTTCGAAGCTCTCAAGCATGCCTAGTTCTCAAGTACCGTAACTATTTCTATTAAAGGTATGATAGGCAAACCTTAGTTAACACATTTGCTATACTCATGCAGCCAAATTGGTCCAAAAATACAATTTTACATACAGCACGGTATAGAAAATTAAAAGAAAAGATTTTTCAAGGAAACCTGCATAAATATGTACGGTGTGTAATGCTACGTGCCGTAATACTTCAATGAATAACAATGCAATAAATGTACTTATCTTACCATTGCTAATTAATATTTATCAGTCCATATGAAACAAGTTTGGTAAATTAGGTAGTGTCATTCAGTTTACGCTTTCTCAGATTAGGTGTCCATTTTCTATCTTGCTCCATCACTTGCAAGACATTTTGATATAAATGTTCCTCAAGGGCTCTATCTGGGCAGCAGCCAGGAAATCTGCATTGAGTTTCGATCACGCCATGCTCTGCTGCATCATTTACCACATTGACGGCTCTTTGGCTCTTTTGGAACTTTGGCTCTTCGAATTTTCCAAAGCCTGCGCTTAGGATTGTCCAAACTGTAGTATCAAAATCTCTCTAATGCAGAATCAAATTGAACATCTTCTGCAAGGCACTGTGACAAAGCACCAGCAGCTACCCAAGATATGTGAATTTGTTGTATTTGTAAATTTGCAACAATAATCTACAGTTCCTGGTGGATGACATATGCAGTGTTGCTTCTGACGTGCCATGGAACAATCTCCAGTTATACAAGCGTCTCCGATATCAATTCCGGTGTTGCAACAAGTGCATGCAAAGCCCTGAACAGACATCTGTAGTATCTCACCAAAGAGATGGCACCGCTTGCTCTCTTCAGTGGAAAGGTACCAGTACAAGAGAGACAGGCTTTAGCGAGAAGGCTACTTGTTCAAAGTTGAACCTGATGCAGCAGTACTAAAGCCATGTGTTCCCTGACCCTGAGAATATCACCCAGTCAAGAGTCCTAGCTGGTTTTGCAGTCAAGGACTTGTGGTTCACTATGAACATCCTGCAGATCAATGACAAATTCCTAGCAGACAATGTTGACACTTGGCGGAGTCCTCAGCTTATCTGCAATCTCTTAGCAATGTTAGAGCCGTCAATGTGGTAAATGATGAAGCAGAACATGGCGTGAAACTCAGTGCAGATTTCCTGGCTGCTGCCCAGATAGGGCACTTGAGGAACATTTATATCAAAATGTCTTGCAAGTGGTGGAGCAAGATAGAAAATGGACACCTAAGGGGTGGTGCAATAATTATGTGTACCGGGGGGGGGCAGTATAGGGGGCAAAGATTTGTTTGGTAGGCCAAAAGGGGGGGGGGCAAGCATTTTTTGGCAGGTCGAAAGGGGGGGTCAAGCGATTTTTGGCAGGTCGAATGGGGGGGGCAAGCAATTTTTGGCACAGATATTTTGGGCACCGTTTCTATATTACGCCCTAAAAGGCGTAGGAAAACATTACTAACATGTTCAAATATGCAAAATTTCCTGCTAAAGCTTCTTTCGCATTATATGTTAAGACAATTTAAGGTTTTAAATTGGGTTCCCCAAAATCTTATATGTGTATGGGGGGCAAAGATTTTTTGTACGTCAAAGGGGGGGCAAAGGTTTTTGGCACGTCGAAAGGGGGGGCAAAGGTTTTTGGCACGCCAAAGGGGGGCAAGCGATTTTGGCAGACCATTTTGAGAATTCACCCCGGTACACGTAATTATTGCACCACCCCTAACCTGAGAAAGCGTAAACTGAATGATACAACCTAATTTACCAAACTTGTATCATAATTTCATATATGGACTGATAAATAAAAAGCAATGGTAAAAGTACATACATTGTTATTCATAAGGCAGCCACAGTGATGTGCAGTATAACATAATGAAAACTAAATAGCTGCCTGATTTATTTGTCATTAAGTTAAAAACACCTACCATGCACAAACTTCAAGCTTGTAGTGCTGATGGACCCATTTTCCATGCAGAAACGGCTGTAAATAGAGAAACATGCACATGGCAGCTATTATTATAACGTCAAATATGTCTGAAAATAGCTGCCTTTGTGATTAGTTCAAATGGATTTGCATTTTATTGAGTATTGTCTGAGATTTGAAGTACTATAAAAACTTTCACCAAAGGCAGCTATTAATGTGTGTGTATAACTGTATACATAATACAATAGCTGCCGGCCGGACTTTAGCTGCCGGTTGCCTCTGTCCGAACTTTAAACTCACGTGGACCCCCTTCCCGACCTCCGATTGAATTTAAATTTGGAGGGGATGATTTTCTAGTTAAATGGTACAGTTTGACACTAGGAGCAAAAAATATGGTTGAAATGAGGGCACTTGATGCACCCTAACTGGTACAGACTACAGTGATACATGTAGTGATGTACTGTAGTCATTGTGTAGTAGAAGTATAGGTAAGCTTAAAATACATTTTTTAATTTTCAAAAATGTTGACTGTATACTTACCATGTGCTTTATCCAGTACATACAGCATGCGATGATGCAGTTTAGTTTTGAATTAATTGGTACTCAGTGCTCAGTAGCAGCATGAACAGCCAAAACTAAAATCTTACTCCATTGTCCCACCATGCTGCATGCATTCATGATACACGTCACACTGCAGTGCAGTCATAAGATTCGTTTACTATACTATAATAGCTCAAGCCTGTCCACCGAATCACACATTGTATATAATGTTCATGACTAGATGATATTGATGCATTCCTCCGTTGGCATGACAGACTGGCTTTAAGCTTTTAAAACGAAAATTGAACCGTTAAAATTCAAATCCACCACCACAAGCTGCCATTTTCTTTTTCTTCTTCTGATAGGAAGTTCCTCCTTTATGTAGGAGCACCGAAACAAGAAATTCCCTTGGTTTAATGGTTAGCTTGCATTAGCCCAGTGCATTAATGCCCTGTTAGTAATAGGGGCTGTCATTTTTTCCCGAATGGGGTGGGGTCGTGAAAATACTGGGGGGTCATAATGTTTATAACAAAATGGGAGGGGGTCATAATTTATTTACACCAAAAACCGGGACCAAAAATAGGAGTTAATTAAAATATTTATCATGAAGAGCGCAAAATTTTGTCCATGTTCCGCTCCCTCACCCCTTAGTTCAAACAATGGATTGAGTCTGCGTGGGCAGAAGGGGGGGAGTCATATAAATTTTCACCACGAGATTGTAAAAATTCTGATAGCACATCACTCAGCAAGACGGCTCTTAGGAATGATCCGTTTTTCATCTCGCGCTTAGGGAGTGTTCACAAATACTTTGGTGGGGGGCTGGTAAAAAGGGAGGGGGCCAAAAAGTTGTGGACCTTAAAGAGGGGGGGACCAAAAAGTTTTAGGTGGTAGGAAAGGGGGGTCAAGAAAGTTTTCCCTTTAAAACCCAAAATTTTTAAGCGCTTCACGCAGCATTGAGACCCTCTATATCACTTTTAACATGGGCAAGTTTTGGTTTTCAGTGCTTTTGTTTGAAACAATGATGGCACTTAGAGTACACATATCTATTAATTAATAATATAACATTAAAGATGATCAGCAACATGCAACATCTGGGATGGTCTAAGAAATACTGGCAATTTTTATCATAGAATTTTATATCTCTTCAAAGTATAGGCTACAAACATGATTATGTACTAATCTGATCAAAATACAACTAAATCAAGAAAATATTGCAAATAAATAGTTTACTATTTCTCATTGCAAAAATATTTTGTACACATAGGCCCATGGTTAGATTTACCACAGGGCAGAGCGGGCACAGGCCCAGGTGCCCCGGTCTTTGGGGGCCAAAACTGATACCGGTACCTGTGTACATTTATGTGACCAAATTAATCTCATATTTGACCATTTCAACTTTTTGCATAAATTAGTTCCAATTTTAACAATATTTGACCATTCAAGCTTCAATATGGCCAATTTTTTTGCGCGGTTCATGCGCATTTGTACTATCATAATAGCCACGGATCCAAATTATATGCTGATGTGCCTATGAACCTCCAAATAAATCCTCTATTTCATTTATCCCTGTAAAATCAGATAAACACCCTGATTTGGGACAAATCTAAATTATAAGTATAATTAAAATGAAAATTTCCTTGTGCTTGTATTTCATGCGCAATTGTCCCACCGGGAACGTTTCAAACAGTTGCCTCCCTTAATGACATGTGACCCAGATACCACACCACTGGAAACAACATTATTAAGTATAATGTTTGTTATACGATAATGGGGGGGGTCAAAAAGTTTTGTCTGTCAAAAGAGGGGGTCAAAAAGTTTAGCGGTCCATCGAGGGGGGGGTCAAAAAGTTTTCGAGTGAAAATTTTGAGTTAGACCAGCCCCCTACCAAAGTATTAATGAACACTCCCTTATAGCTATAAACTAGTAATTCCATCCTTAAAAATTATGTAAATCATAATGAGTAGGCCCGGCCAGCTCTTCCGATGATCAATGCCTCAAAGCAACTTAATTCATGAGACTTCCTGGAGCTGGTCCCTAGTACACGGTCCCTGCCTGACGGGGGGGAAACTTTATAAGTGAAGGTATGTGCCTACTGGCATCACGAAGTAGGGGCCTATCGGTACAAAATACCGGGGGCAGGGGTCATTGGGTATAGATATCAAATAAGGGGTTATTGGGTAGAAAATGTTGAAAAAATTGAGCAAAATTCTATTTCTTGTTCAAAATTTTCCAAATTTCAATACAAATTTGCTGAAATAAGAGAATTTGAAAGTTGCTGCATTATTTTGTGGCATTTTGGTGATACCATTCTAGAAAAAGGGGGTCATTGGGTAGTCAAAAGAGGGTCATCGGGTATGACTTTTTTCAAAAAAGGGGTCATCGGGTATAGTAGACTTCAAAAGAGGGGCCTATTGACAGGCACATAATACTGTCACTTCTAAAGTTGAGTGCCCCCCGGCCTGGACACACACCAGAAGCATACTGACCGGGACAGGAAGAAGGGGAACAAGTTTGCTCCATCTGGCTCGAAATACTGGGACAAAATTGCAATGACCAAAAATCGTAATTACTTTGATCTGGCTGCCTCAAAAATGGAGCAAAATCCTGTTTCTTGTTCAAAATATTCCAAATTTCAATACAAATTTGCTGAAATAAGAGAATTTGAAAGTTGCTGCATTATGTTGTGGCATTTTAGTGATACCATTCTAGAAAAAGGGGGTCATTGGGTAGTCGCAACTAAAAAAGGGGACATTGGGTAGCCGCACCTAAAAAGAGGGGTATGACTTTTTGAAAAAAGGAGTCATCGGGTATAGTCAACTTCAAAAGAGGGGCCTATTGACAGGCACATACTATCACTTCTAAAGTTGAGTGCCCCCCGGCCTGGACACACCAGAAGCATTGGGCACACACTGGGTCACATAATTTAATTTATACAAAAAAACATTAAGAGTCCCACGCGCATCGCATGGTAAAAAGTGAAAAGAAACTGAACAAAAAGGTGTTGTTCAACGATGTTTTAATATAAAATAATTCACTGACGTTTTGTACGAAACGTCAGTGAATTATTTTATATTAAAACATTGTTGAACAACACCTTTTTTTTTTTTTTTTTTTAATATTATACAAGCCTTATATCATGTCAGATCTTGATCTTATATCTTGATATGTAGTTTCAATAAACCATGATAAACAGTGAATTATCTAAGCGGTCATTAAATTCATATTCTCTACTGATCATGTTTGATTCTAAAAATTCAATGATGCTAAAAACAGATAAAACAATGTTTCATTTTACAATGTACATGCATTTGGTCAGTAAAATGTATAAGTTGGATTTGACACAATTTTGACACAATGAAATTATCAACAAAATGGCTAAGTAAAATTTGACACAAATTTGACACAATGAAATTATCATGAAAATGACTAAGTAAAATTTGACACCAATTTGACATACAAAAAATTTTTCTGAGTTGGATTTGACATAATTTTGACACACTGAAATTATCAGGAAAATGACTAAGTAAATTTTGACACAAATTTGACATACAAAAAAAAATTTTAAGTCAAATTTGACACAGATTTGACACAATTTTGACACAAATTTGACCCTCATACTTTTCATTTGAGAATCTAAGTTAAATTTGACATAGTTTTGACATACTTCAATTTTTTTGACACATATTTGATACAATCAAATATATGTCAAAATCTATTTGATATAGTTTTGATATATCAAATTTGTATCAACATGCCATTTAACATATTTTTGATATACTTTTGATATATATTTGACATAAAAATTTCTGCATGGGATATCCTGACAATGTATTTCGCATAGAATTCAACCAAGCACACACTTCTAAGTTTGTCACACATATACACGTTGACATAAGCCAGAGGCGCCCTATTTTGACCCCCATGAGCGACATGTAAATATGAGTGACTCACTAGTGTAAACCTCTTTGGCCAAAGTAGAGGTTTTCTCTTGATAGAGCTATGTACAACATTGTGCAATGTAAATGTACCAGTGGTTAAGACAATTTAATGTACAGTAATGACCTAGGAGTAACGGTATACGTACTACTAGTTACAATTTAATGAAAAGCTTTTATTAGGATGTTTTTGTGACTGGAACATGATAATTTGATATTGATACTCATTTTAATTAGTAGTGGATGAGAAAACAAACTTGAACAAATACTTGATCTAGCTGACTTATTAAAAAATGGGTTTTCACTACACTTGTAATCAAACTTACAAGCAATGGAACTCATCATTAGTGTCTATTCCCATTCAATGAAAGCCTTATCGAATAATTTTAATTAACCTCATAAACTATATGTACTTACTTCTTTGCTACAGGGAATTAAAGCTCGACCACTTAGACTGGACAACATGCTGGAATGGTTTGGGACCATCGAAGGACTCAAAGAAACCATCTGGGAAGGTAGGAAAGGTTTTTTTTATTTTGCTGGTGTTTATAAGCTGACAAACAGCAATAACATGGCTTTTAAATTTTCATATTTAACCATGATAGAAACCGCGTGTGTGACATCACAGTGGCCATCTTGTGTGTACTAAGTAAACTCTGTTTAAAGTTTCAGGGCATGAACAACAGGTGAATTAGGTATAGAGCAATACAAGCAGTCAGTCAATCTATAGAGGTCAATCATATCAAGCAAGTGAATGAGGAGCTTGTGGGTACGAATCATGTATACAAACACTATTGTCATGAGTCATGCTTGAAAAACGCTGATGGCCTCTTGGTCAGCCTTCCCACACACACAGGAAATTACCAACAGGTGTTTTATGAATAGTATACTAATTCCCTGAAACCAGTTTAATCTTTGATATTTTGTTACACAGGTGGAATATTTACAATAACATTGACATTCTCAGAGGGGTACCATGAAGTGCCACCAGAGGTTAACTTCCATACAATACCATTTCATCCTAATAGTAAGTGTGGGTGTGCATTTGTAAATACCTGAAACCGAGGACCTACATATGGATACACAAATCACAAACAAGGATGCACCAACCAGCGACTGTGGACATCCTCGATTGCATGGATATAACGAGGACATCACAAAATAACCAGTGGCATAGATTTCTTTTTGACATTGGGGGGATGGGGTTGGAAACAATTTCTTGAAGTATAGTGCATCCAGCACCTTTTGGTGAAAGAATTTGGTTATGGTACAAATGGGCGCGAAGCGTGCAAAAATTTGCACTTTGGGGGCTAAAATGGCCAAATATGTGGTTAATTTGGTCAAAAACCCACCACCTACAGGCGTCAACATTGGGGGATGATTGTATGGACCCTTCCCCCCTGGCAAAATATTGGGGGGATTTATCTCCCCTTACCCCCCCATCCCCCTGTGATCTATGACTATAAAAATAACGTAAAAATGCATTCAAAACGGGGCCACCTTTAGGGGGTTAAGGATTGGCCACAGTTGGATAGTAAGTGATCTGGTGTGTGTGTCAGGTCCATGGTGTGTTGATTAAAAGTGGGTGTGTGCAGAATTCGGTCCTCGGTTGCAGGTATTTACAAACGGGGGTGCGGGTGTGTGTGTATATGTATATGTAAGGTGTGTAATTAAATATTTATAGGATTAGGAGTATAGGAGTGGGTGACATCATTATGTGAACATTCATTTGACATTGACATTGTCAAGCATTGTAGAAATTTTAAACAGAATTGAATGATAATTTTTACAGGTATAGCAAATAGCAAATGATTGTGACAAAGGATAGAGTAGCATATGATAGTAGTTTAAACACCATCTACCATGGCCTCCCCATAAATGAAGGAAACATATATTAAATTTAAAACTCATTCTAAAAATTTTAAAAATATACTATTATATATTATACACTGAAAGGGCTGTGGTTGTGCCATCAAGTGCTAGTCTTCCGTTGGAGCCTTGGCCAGGGGATGAGGTTATAAGAACATGTAAGCATATTAATTACCCATTTTGTTTTGTTTTGTTTTTCCAGTTGATATGAACACAGGCCGTCCATGCTTAGCACTTTTAGATGATTTTCATGTATGGAAAGAGTCCTATAGCATAGAGTCCATTTTACTAGCCCTTCAGGTAAGTTGGTTTCATGGAATATATGGTTCATTCAAACCTAGCCAGCAATGACCTGCAATTGATTTCATTTTGGTGAATATATAGATTGCAGTATGTTGATCTTTTTTTCTTCAAATTTTACTTGCAATCACTTGCAAATTCAAATTATGGCTATCCGGGTTCACTTAGTTGTGACCTCACTTGTGTAGGTGAGACCTCTGGGTTATTTGGGATTAGATTCACAGCTCACTCCGGTTGAAATCCATCCACCCCCTACATAAGACATGACCTTATTAATCTTCCACACTATGAGTGAATTTCAAATAGGGTTACCTGAATGGGCGACTCTGTTTGAAATCTACACATCCAAGATTAAAGCTGTATCTTCCATAGGGGGTGTATGAATTTTAACTGGAATAGCCCCATATCATGCAGAAGTCAGGGCATAGGTCATCAAACGCAAGAGCAAACATAGTCAGCCATCTTTATTAGACCATGTAAAGTTTTTTCTGCTTATATAAGGCGGAAAAATAAGACTCATAACACCGTGTATTGATATATGTATTAATAAAAATGGTGTCTGTGGGCAATCTTCAACTCAACTGTTGCAAGAACTATAAATAGCTTTAAAATTTTAAAAGTGCCCACAGTTTTTGTTTGCACGGTATAGAGCTTTTGTTGAATGAATTAAGATATGATGGGGGTACCCTCCTTCAGTCATATGCCAGCAAAAATGAGTTTGTTGATCCTTTGCTCTTCATTGCTATTTTGGGTAGCAAACCATTGTGGCAAATCGTATCTGTAGATTTATTGCAAACAACTGCTGGAAATGGGCTATACTAGCTGAAATCTATACACACCCTATGGAAGACATTACCTCAATCTTCCACACAGCACAGTGTCGACGTCCTATACGATAAATATAAATGTATATGTGGTATTTCACCGAACGCAAGAAAAGGAGTTCTATCTGATTGGCTAGCAATCAGGCCCGTACGCAGGGGGTGCGACCGCACCTCCCCAAATTTGCAAAAGTATACAAAAAGTCCCAAAATTTAAGAATTTGCGAGCGTAGCGAGCCAAAAAAAATCAGGTTTTTTACGTTTTTTTTTGGTCAAAAGGTCCAAATTTGGGGGAAAAGTCCATTTTTCACAAAATCGCCCCCCCCCCCCTTGGAAAAAAGTCCACTTTTTCAAAATCAGCACCCCCAAAAGAAATCCTGCGTACAGGCCTGCTAGCAATCGATCACTTAGGTCGCTTAGTAGTCAACTACAAACTCAAAACTGATCAATGTATTCAATTCGATTGAAATCGATATTCTATTATTGACGTAGATAAAGAGAGTGATAGTGTGTCAATAATGTACATTGTATTGCAGCTGGATTTTACATGCATTCCTTTATCTAATTATTTTCTCAAAGAGTTGAATATGATCACAATTTTTACCCAGGATTTCAAATTTTTTACCGCAAAATTGCAGTTAAACATATCCACAGCAAAATACCGGTCCTCACTAATTAGTGTATTTAATTTCCAGTTAGTGTATTTAAGATAAAACCTGTGATTTACCTGAACAACAAATAAAATTTTCTTGCAATAGAAATATCATATGGGATACTGATATGGTAGGCCGCAACCGCCACAACGTGGAGCTGCTACGCGTAGCTGACTTTTTGCTCCGTGGAGCCAAATTAACCAATCACGTTAGAGTTTTTCATTACTCGGAGATAAAACTGACCAATCAAGTACGACTTACTCATTACGTGAAGCGAATTTATTCATTAAGAATTTGCCAGACGAAGCGCCACGTGTTGCAAGATATCCTCGGTCACGAAAGTTATGATTCAAAACGTAGTTTATGAAAAGTACGAACCGACTTATTATTAAGATGGACATACACTCATAAGAAACTCATACAGTATTGTACATAACTATATAGCTAGGCAGAGTGGTGGTAAACCATGCACACAGTTCTGCGATCTGCAGTGTATCGCCGGGAGCTAATTTGTATAACTTGAGCGGTGTGGCCTGCGGAATTAGACCTTCAGCAAACTGCAAACCAGTTCGGATTTACTTTATATACTAGTAGTAGGCCATACATACTGTAGTTACTGTCCGCTTTTCCTATACACAATACTCAGTGCGCTCAAGACCTCTACAAATAGTGTATGTTAGAAGTATAGGCCATTGCCTAGTTGACGCCACTGTGTAAAAAAAATAACCGCCAATATTTAAAGTATTCTCTGAAATTCTAGAAAATATAGTTTTGTAACATGTCCTAAATTTTAGCTAATTTAGGTGTTTGGAAATATTGGTACTTTTGTGTTTTAGGAAGGATATGTAAACGACAGATAACACCAAAAAATATGAAGAAATTATTTCTAATCCGTGTTAAGTCATTAAGCTTCTCATTTTCAAGAACGCTGGTTAACAATAAGCAGACTATTGTCTCATTTCGTAAACAAAAGCCCATAGTATTGTTACCTTGCATTCGCTTTATAATCGTTCACCCAACTGAAACTATAATACCAGCTCATTGCTCATTGCACAGGTAAAACAGACACAAGTGAAGTGTGTATTTAACCAGAGAAGATCTGATGTAACATAGTTGAGCTGTTTTCATTGAGTGTTATCTTGGTTTAATAGCTTTTAATGGGGTCTAAGTCCTTCAAAGGTCGTGGTGAATTCTACTGTAGACATGACTGCATCATGATTATTTTAAAGTCAACAACATTCAACAATATGATCACCGTGATAGTATGACAGTATCAGTACCGTGGGTGTCAGTGATCCTGGCCTGACACAGTAGACAAACAAACACGCCACACACATGACACATGCATGCAAGGTAACATTGACTATACACTAATCAAACAATGGTATTGATCCTGTACAACTGGTCGTGGTTTATTTACAATTGATTCATTTAAAATCCCCATAGTAAACATTAATTTTGGCAAGAGTTTTCTCTCTGGAACGAGGATACATCCACTGGCTCCGCCAGAATGAAAAGATCTAACATGATTGGTCAATTTAGCTCCATGCGAAAAAGTAAGCTACGCGTAGCAGCTCCACGCCAGGCGGTTACGGCCAGCCATATACTGATCATGCGAAAATCGTAAAAACATAGAATAGAAACAGTGTGGCAGGCTCCCAAAATCTCAAATTGTATGCATAGCCTGAGTCGCTCGGCCTATCTCGAACAAAATCACCATGCGTAGCTGTTGAAAAACGTGAGGATTCATCGTACTATCACGGCAATTTTTGACACGAAGATATAGGGACGATGACGGTGTGCACAGGGGGGTGTAGATTTCAAATGGAGTCATTCAGGTAACCCCATTTGAAATTCATATACTCCCTGTGTTGAAGATTAAGGTCATGTCTCCCATAGGGGGTGTATGGATTTCAACTGGAATAGCCCGATGTGCATACTCATCTCTTTGTGTTACAGGTGTGTCAGTTACAACCAAAGATAATAAATAGTTAATTGTTTCTTCTTCTAGAATCTACTTTCCTCTCCTGTGGTAGATAATGCTGTGAATTCAGAAGCTGCAGCATTATTACGAGATTCACCAGATACATATAGACAGATGGTTATGGAATGTGTTAGAGCAAGTTTGAAAGTACATGGTAAGTGAGCATGGTGTATTATTATCTTGTGTGCCTCCCTCCACTTATATGTAATATGGGGAGCTGTCAGATTTACAAGCTACATAATATGCAGGTGGTTGTAAAGTTTGTTTGAACAGAGGAGGACATGTTTGTGTTGTGATTTATGCCCTCAATTCTCATTGCTGCAGAGTGAGTTTGATTCCATGCAGTACCTATTGTCCTGGGGGCACTTTAGAAGTGATGTGATGTGCAGATAGCAGTTCAAAACTAGGGGTCTTTTGGTGAGAGCCTAGACACCGAAAAAGGGAGGCCTTTCAGTGAAAAGGCCAAAAAGAAGGGGGTCTCTCTGTGAGTCTGGGGAAAATCTTACCAAAAAAGGGGGTCATTCAGTGAGACTGGGAACAATTTTGAGTCAAAATATAAAAGTTGATACAAAATGTTCAAAAATTCATCACTGTGACAATGTGAAAAAAGTTTTTTTGAAAAATTAGAAAAAAAAAAATGATGACTTGCTCTTTGAACCCTCAATGGGCTGCACCTGGTAAATTTTTTAAAGGTCATATTTCATAGATCTCCCAATTTCAAGCTTCCGCCAGGGAGTAGTGTGCTACTATGCAAGGTAGACCTCGGGGTAGACCTACATTAACTATGCTTTTATTCAAGTCCCAACTTCACAAAAAGCACACTTTGCATCCAACTGCATTGTGTTTGTTTCTTTAATCAGTCGGTCCGGGTGGACACACACCTGGGTCCTGATGGGACCAGGCTCAAGGAAAAGGCTCAAGCCAAGCTTAAAAGCTTATATAAGCGTGTTGGTCTGTATGAAAAGAAAACTAAAAAGAAACAGAATGAATTAAAAGAGCAAGGGAAAGAAAGGCCACTCCCAGCAAATCAATTGTACATTATTGTACTCTTAGCCCCAGGGTCGAGAAATAAGAAATTGATGGAAATTCTTATTCCATGACCCGATATAAATTAAAAGATATTGTGGGTTGTACCTAATTGCGAGCTGCATTAAGTACCACATAGGCAATTTGTTGATGACCTGAGAATTCAATATGTTGCATGTATATACTTTATTTTAACACAGCTGGTGAGAGCATCACAAATCCAAAATCCGGTCCCAGATCTGCTAATGGTGAATCAGTGGTACCTTCAGGGGATACCAGTGCTACTGTGCAGGTCAAACCAGCTAGTGGTAGTAAATTAGCAAGAGTATCTTTTGATGACTACCTTACAACATGGACAGGTATAGCAACTTCCAAAGCAAAGAGTGATATGAAAAACCCATGTAAGTGATTTATTGGAATTTGATTTTAACTCTCTTCATTTTAACTTCTCTGCAGACGACAAGTTTAAAAAAAATTTAAAAATTCAAAAATTTCAGAAATGTAAATTTTCATGACCATATTTGTAATCAGCATGGAAAATGCATTAAAATGAGTACAAACAAGCCTAGTATTGATTCAGTAGTTCTTATGATAGCTCTTGATATTTTGAGAAAATATGTGACACGATCAAGGGAAATGAGTCGGATGTCGCTAATATTGATTTTGAGATATTGGCAAAGAAAGTGTTAAAATTCTTTTGTTTTATATTGTTTTCAGCGATTGATAAATTGACATAACTTCACAAAGAAAAGTCAGTATCAACATGGGGTTTTCAGTTTCTGAAAGCTCTAAATGTCCTCTATAGAAACATGTGTAAAACTCATTTTCGACCAGGGCCGACATGTGACTCATTCCCCTTGATCATGTCACATATTTCAAAACTTGAACTTTTTCCATTGAAGCGCATGGCTAGCACGCAGAGCATTAAAATATACAAACAGTTTAAAGTGAGATTAAGAATTTTCATGTTATACTATTATGTGTAACACTTTTAGTGTGTTTGGACTAAGAATCTTACATCATCGCACTTTTATTCCCTCATATTTTTAATGGCCTATAAGCAATTCAGTCATCATCCAGGATAAACAGAAAATAAGTAAATAAAAATTAAGAAATCCTTGGATTTAATGATCGAGCTATGAGTTTATTAAATGTTGGGCAAGACAAAGTTGAGCGCAATATTGTTAAAACTCATAGAAAGACCAATAAATGTGTGTATTGTTCAAAAAAATCCATCCAATGTCATCATTATTATGTTGTCAGAATATCCTTCCTTATGTAATTATGCCTACTGTCAAAGTGGTGAAATAGTTAGATAGCTAATATGTGCATCCACCATAAATGGGCTGTAATGTTGGCAGAACTTGTTTTGAGTTAATTAACTTCTCAAAAAAAAAGGAACATGGACATGCGATATATCATTGTAAAGCTTATTTTGAGGAGAATTTGAATGTGAAAATGGCAACATTGTAGCCCATTTTGTGGTATACAGTCACATGTATAAAGGCAGAAGGAGGCATGATTCTGAAAAAGCTTGAAAACATGGTAATGTAATTTATATTGTTAGTTTTTTACCCTCTTTTTGTTCCAGTGCTTGAAGCCATTAAAGATAATCCCAATCTTCAATCAGCCCATTTTGGTCTACCACTGGAAGAATTGCAGTTACATATGAAGAAGCAATTAGAGGAGTAAGTACAAACAGTCCCAGTTACAGGGCTTAAAATACAAATAAATATTTGTCAATGACAGGAAGTACACACGAGGGATACTTTTCATAAATTCTGTTCAAAATAGCCTTTGGAAAAAGTATTTTGAGCCCTGGACTAGTTATTCGACACTGCTGCTTCATGTCAAAAAGTAATATTTGGGAATATCACTTTACCTTTGGCATGATTGACTTTGAAGAAATACTCTGCAACTCCTCAAATATGGTCACCCGCAATTAAAAGGCAGTGGGTGTGCACAAGGATTTGTAAGTTGTTTTTTGCTGAGGTCTCTCTTAGATATGCTGTTACTTGGGTCTAAAATATTTCTTGACTTACTATGTTGATCGATGGTTATGGTATATAGTTCCATTCAGCAATGGTACGTGGATTGAAGGACTGATTGATGCCATCCTTTTTGACGTACAGTCTAATAAAGGCTTTTGTATTTTGAAGACGGGCGCTTTTATGCTTGTATGGTGGTACCAATTTGTATTCCTGCATTTGGCAATTAGGTAATCAGTCAAGGAGGTTTGGAATGCTAAAGCACCGCCAGAGTTACCTAAACTATATCCAGATATGATATGTGTATGTGATGCAGCATGCCAAAGTGGTGGGGGGTGGAATTTGCAGGTAAAGTCAAGGTTTACAATGACACCTCATTTGCTCAAATTGAACAAGGCATTCATATTTTTTGAAGTGAAAATCTCCCCTTTTCAAGTGCTGCATCACTGGTGGTATATTAATGATGCCAACAGTGTGAAAAGTTCATTTGATTTTGAAATGCTCTTTTTTGTGAGACTTTATTGTAACTGCTTTTTTTTCTGGTAAACTTTCTTTAGCTGCAATTGAAACATCTCTCTAATACAATGTAGATTCACATAATTATTTTTGATATCCTGATCAAGTGTTAAAATATGATAACTTAAATCAAATGAAGATGTCCATGCAGATGAGAACAAAAAATCCTATTGAGATCCCTCTCCATATGTGAAGGAAAAGTAAATTGTACAATTGCATCAGGTGTGCAATGCATTGCATGTCTAATAATTATTTCTGATTTTTTTTTTTCAAATTTCATAATGCAGGCATAACTCCTTGATGTATGGCAACTTTGCACACAAACCAACAGAACAAGAAATTCAAGACAAGAAACTGGACCAAATTAACAAGATGAGAAAAATATATCTACCTAGGAGATCAGGTAAGTATTTCTTTGTTAACAAAATAAATTTAGGTTGTTATTTTCTGCTTCATTGTTGTAATTGGAATAAGTGAGAATGCAGCCAATAAAAAATTAATTGAGGCCAGTCGCTTAAACCTTAATTAGGAATGGGCTACTTCTAGTTGAAATCCATACATCCCCTATGGAAGGCATGGCCTTAATCTCTCACACAAGGAGTGTTGATTTCAAATTCAGGTTACAACCCCATTTAAAATTCACACTCCCTGTGTTGAAGATTAAGGTCATGCCTTCCATAGAAAGTGTATTAATTTTATTTCAACTGGAATACCGTAAAAACTTGATAGTTAGCGTATGTGCCCCGGGATACGTGCTTACTATCGAGCGCTTTTAAAACATGCAAACATGAAGAACCCCATCCACAAAAGTGTAAAGGGTTTAATTGAGCAAATCATTGATACACATAGTATATATGAACAAGTAAACCTGCAAATGTGTGTCTCAACCCCATTAGCTCAGTTGGTAAGGCACTGGACTTTGGTACAATTTCATGTTTTCAAAGGCGCTCAATTAATAGTAAGCACATTATGCTAACTATCAAGTTTTTACGGTAGTCAAATGATGTGATTTTATGTGTATGCTGCTTTTGTACATGTGACATAAATCTGATGTCATTAAAGCACACTGATTGGTAGCACATTGATAAATGACATCAAATTCACATTACCTGTAACTGCCATAACAAAAAAAAACGGAGGAAAGTCAAAAACAATGTGGTTGTCATTTTTCATAAGCAGTGCTGATACAAAGTTGGTGAATACCTGAAAACAACTGAAATAAAAGCTGCAGAATGCAATGCCTGAAACAATATAATATTAAATTACAGAATGAGGCAAAATGGAGTTATTGATGATGATGATGTAGCTGCCACATAGACCTCTAAAAGTCTTAAGATGGTTGCTTTCAGTGGTGTGCGCAAGGGGGGGGGGGGCAGGGAGGCCAGTGCCCTTATTTTTGTCAGTCAGTTGGGGGAAATACGGTCAATCGGGGGAAATTAGGGAATAAGCTATTTGAAAATTTGTGATCAGTCGGTGGAATCAAGACCTGTGTCCCCCACACACTTTTGAAAACCTGCAGATGCCACTGGTTGCTTTCAAACAACACTATTCCAACTTGTCCCAATTAAGTTATAGTCTATGATCAGTCTGTGCCATTGTATACATTAGTGTGATGGGAATTAACAACAAGTTGGTGTGATCTAGTTCTGACATTGCTATGTGTTTGTGTGTTTTAACATTGTTACAATGGCCGTTTTCCATTTTTCAGCTGTTAAACTGAACAAAAAATTAACTCTATCATATTTTTATGTTTTCAATTGTATCTAGCTCCACCACCATCTAGCGCACAAAGTGAGGTCGGTGAGCCGTGGGAGAAGGAGGTTGATGATCTGGTAGCATGGACGACAAATCTGGATGAACAAGCATTGGAATAAGCATGGCTGCCATACTGCAGATAAATGTGACATGAATGTGAAAGAGAAGTGGTTTGCAGCACTGAAAAATTGATTTTTAGATGTGTTCAAAAAAAGTTTTGAACTTCTTTCGTTTCATTGTTGTCTTCAAAATTAATATAATGTGTGACCATGCACCACAAAAGGGCTGAAAGCTGCAGCGTGTCCACTTTTTGAGATATTAGACAGGCAAAATAATTTTCATTAAAATAAGTTTTCCAATATGACATATTGCTTGTTAGGAAGGTAGTAAAAATGTAATAAATAGCTAAAAAAATTCTTTCTTTTCTAGAGCTCATTGAAATTTAAATCAATATACCATAATAATGTGACATGATCTGGTCCATGGGGGCCAAAGGAGGCATTTAAAAAAATAGAGTTACTATAATTATTACCTAATACAAACATTAGGCTATCATATACTAAAACTGGTCTTTTGACATTGCGACCCCTTTGTGGTGAATGGTCACATTTATTCATTATGCAGTTATTCATCTCAGGAGCTGTAAGAGGGCTGTCCTTTGGAATGATGGTCCAAAGTATGTAGTGGGTCATATAAGAATTGTTACAAATACAAAGGTGTAATTTAAACAATTAAAATGAGTGCAAGCTCTCCTCTTTGAGACTGAATATCACACTGAAACCGAGGTAACACTGACTGAAATGACATCTGCAGTGTTATTCTGGGTATTTTTCAGTTCATTATTTTCTGCTTGTAATGAGCAATGGTCCCTGGGATTAATTTCCATATGAACATTAATAGTTTCATCAGCTCGTAATTGGCGGGCCTTAAAACATTGCGGATTAATATATCAATATATTATATTTTGAGAATTGCCTTTTGACATCTCGCCAGAAACATCAATTATTAATTGAAGTCCTATGCTTTGTCTATTTTATTTAACACACACTGTGTAGACCAGGTCAACTAAATCTCTTTAAACGTGGGTCTACTTTTCGGCGTAGTGATAAAAGCCTAACAATTCCTGCCGATTACCAGCTGATCAAAGTTTAGCATGGTCCAATATATTTCGGTGTTATTGGCACCATTCCTGTGTGGATTAATAAAAGGCCACTCATTTTCCACATGTGTCAGCCCATTTTTAGTGTGTTTGAACAGTTACCTGAATACCAAATGAACTCCTTTTCAGTGCTATTTCAGTTTTAGTAGTAACTATTGTATAATCTTTCAGGGTTTTTTTTTGTCTCAAAATGTCATTCAGGGATACTCTTTTGAGTATATTGGCCAATTCCAGTTGAAATCCATACACCTCCTATGGAACATATGACTGTAGTCTTCCAAACATAGGGTGTAGATTTCAAATTGAGTCACCCACTCAGGTAACCCCATTTGAATTTACACTCCCTTTGTGGAAGGTTAGGGTCATGGGTTCAACATGGGGGTGTATGGATTTCAATTGGAATAGCCCATTCAGAGACATCATAGCCAGAATCAGTTTGAATTTCATGACCAGTAGTAAGTTAAACAAAACTGATTCTTTCAACAAAAGTAAAATAACTGTGAAGTGTTTGACATACATGGGTCTATAGAGCGTGGGGACATGAATCGCTAAAGTCAAGATCCTGATGTGCTATTTAACTTGACTGCCATGAAAATATGCATCTTTGTAATTGTACGACTAGCATATTATGTTCCAGACTTATCTCTTTCATGTTTTCATGCATCTACAGTTAAAGCCTTAATGTACGATTTCCGTTAAATTTTAATTTTGTTATTTTTTATTCAAAATGTTGAAATAATATTAGTAACTGACTGGAAGGGTTGATGTCCATTTTAAGTTGAAATAACAAGGTAAAGTGAAAGAAACCCCACTGGTTATTTTGGCCATTTAACATGCAGTTCTATGGAAGGACATATTATCATAATTTTTAAATTATGATAATATGTCGCACTTTGCTCTGTTGACCTACAAAGACAACAAATTCGGCTGATTCCATTTAGGTGCAAGTTGGGACATGTGTAAACATTACAAATATGCAAAAAAACAGGTTTGAAAAAAATTAACCAATTTCATATTATAAGATTATCCATTATTTATAATTATTACTACAGGTATTGTGTATTCCAATACAGAGCAAGGTGTACCTAGAAGTGCAAACCACTATACATTTATACAAAGACATTCATCACATGTTAAATATATGGTGTTAACCCTGTAAAGATGAGTAGTAACATCTGTCTCTATGAAAATCATGTTGTACATGAGATCTCCTATATGAAGAGAGAAGTAAGGGAAGAAATCAAAACTCGACTGCTGGTTCAGGTGGTTCACAGCCAGATTTAATTTCATCTCTAAGGCACCAGAATTTGTTTAATCTTTGTATCGACTGTCGAAGCTTGTTATTAATACTAATTTATGAGAATTACACTAAATTGGTATTGGACAATGTGTGTTTTCACAATAAACAATAGTCATTTAATTGATTTCATAAATAATAAGGAACGACCAAGCATCGATGGTCGATCAAAGGATAAAACTAATTTGTTTCTATTGCCTAATAACATGGTACTGTCAATTAACATAGTACAACTGTGAACCGATGGTCGAGTTTTAATTTCATCCATAATCACATGGTACTGTCAATTAACATGGTACAACTGCCAGTAACCGATGGTCGATTATTTTTATTTATTCATTTCAATCAATATTTTATTTATTCATTTCAATCTTTATTATATACAATAATTTCATCCATAATCAGATGGTACTGTCAATTAACCCTAAATACCAACACCACATTATTTCATCATTTGAGAGCAACGGCTGCCTTTTGTTAGATTTTGAAATTGCACTTGCAAAGGAATCCAAAAACTTACCTAAGGCCAAAAAAAAAAAAAAAAAAAGGTTCGTCTCAAAGCTTGCGCGCGCGTTTGTAAAATCCCACGATTTGACAAAAAACAAATGAGGAAATTTATTTTATTTCAAAAAATTTTTTTTTTTTAGTTAGAAAATCAGACTTTTTCTCAAAATACCATGAAAAAAGTTGGACATAAAAAAAGTAAATAAAAAATCGCATTTCGCATTTCGCATGTTTTTAAATTTCTTGTGAGCTTTGAGACAAACCTTTTTTTTTTTCCCTAATGTTAATCTCACTAGGGCATTGGGTGACCGTTTGAGATTGCTCATCAGGTGATTTAAGTTGCTCCTGGAAGCATCTTTAAAGTCCCACTACTCTAACAAAATGACAAGAGGCAGCTTTTGCACATGACTTTCTTGCCCTCAGTTTTTGATAGGTGGGCCAAGAGTTCTGACTGGAGGGGCAAGCACGGGGGATTATTTTTATTTATTCATTTCAATCAATATTTTATTTATTCATTTCAATCTTTATTATATACAATAATTTCATCCATAATCAGCTGTTACTGTCAATTAACCCTAAATACCAACACCACATTATTTCATCATTTGAGAGCAACGGCTGCCTTTTGTTAGATTTTGAAATTGCACTTGCAAAGGAATCCAAAAACTTACCTAAGGCCAAAAAAAAAAAAGGTTCGTCTCAAAGCTTGCGCGCGCGTTTGTAAAATCCCACGATTTGACAAAAAACAAATGAGGAAATTTATTTTATTTCAAAAAATTTTTTTTTAGTTAGAAAATCAGACTTTTTCTCAAAATACCATGAAAAAAGTTGGGAATAAAAAAAATTTAAAATTGCATTTCGCATTTGTTTTTAAATTTCTTGTGAGCTTTGAGACAAACCTTTTTTTTTTTCCCCTAATGTTAATCTCACTAGGGCATTGGGTGACCGTTTGAGATTGCTCATCAGGTGATTTAAGTTGCTCCTGGAAGCATCTTTAAAGTCCCACTACTCTAACAAAATGACAAGAGGCAGCTTTTGCACATGACTTTCTTGCCCTCAGTTTTTGATAGGTGGGCCAAGAGTTCTGACTGGAGGGGCAAGCACGGGGGGGGGTCAGTGAAAAGTGGAATCGTTTAACTGACTACTCGCACAACGTTTGCTGCTCTTTGAGCTTTTTATGTAATTGTTTTGACTTGGTCTTTTGTGAAAGAAGGGAAGAAACAGAGAACTGACAGGGCTGTGTGAAATGGCCAGTAAAAAGGAGCTTTTGATATCATCAGGCATGAGAATGTTCAGTTTTAAAACTCAATTCAGTTTTTTTAGTTAAAATTTCGACAACTTTATTTAATTTCAGCGTTTATTTGGTACTTTTTGCCCAATTTATTATTGCACATTTTCATTTTTTTAGGAAAGTGCAGTCTTATGCCTGTATCATTGGAATTCCTACCTAAACACCAACTTGTGTGCCATAAGCCAACCCATTTTTGTTGGGCTTAGCCTTCGCATTTTAGCCTGAAATTAGGACCCTAAAAGCATCTGTGTGGTTAGCAAAGTTGTATGTATGTATCAAATACATGTAGTAGATCATATTTTGTTTATAATGCATTGTAATTTAGGAAACAAACTAGATTTACTTTGTAAAATATATTTTGTATTTTGTAAATAATTTCTTTGAAAAGTATAAAATGATTTTCTGTAAGCACAATTGAGTCAATGAGTATTGAACATTTCTTTTTTTTTAAACCAGCAGATTTTAGCTCATCAGTAATGTGCTATTCAAAATTTCAAATACTGCCCCCACCCTATCCTTGGAAATGTAGGCACCCCTAGTGGGGATTATAACCAGGTGTACCCCAGGGGTAGTCAGTATTTTGTGTAATATCTGGAACTTTCAACATGGGGGGATAGCCTAGGATGGTAGAAAAGGGGATCCCCAAGGATCAGGGGATATACTAAGTCAAAAGATTAAAATATAATTTCCCCCCACTCCCCGGGATAGGGGTGGGGGTATTATATTACAATATTATTAACAACTGTCAAGGAGATTTTTTTGATCATTTTAAGATGAAAATGAGGCAAAATGAAAAAGCGTAAACCAGGAAACCCCGGTTTTATTATCAAGACTAAATTGTACTGTAATTAAAGTACGTACTCCAGGCTTGGTCTTTCATATGGTATTTTACACCATTGTGGCATTGCAATCATCTGAAAAGTAGACATTCAAGAAAAATTGAGGGCGTCATTGTGGAGCACACAGGGCATGATGAATTTTTGTGTTCTTTTATGGAGTGATGATTGTTTGATGGGCTTGGTTGGAGTAAAATCCAAGAAAAATATCAAAGGCAATCTGCAATCGGCAGACATAATAAAATGACGGCAGCAGGAAATTAAAAAAAAAATCTGCAGGGGGCACTCAAGTGACAGTATGTACCTGAGAATAGGCCCCCTTTTTTTTAAATATACCCGATGAGTCATGACCCCCTGTTTAAGTCATACCCTATGATCCCCTTTTTTAGTTGCGGCTACCCAATGACCAACTTTTTTCTAGAACTTTTATTAAAGGAGTGTTTCGTGATCCTAGCATCTTTTTATGACATTTTTCAGTACATATCCACGAAAAAAGCCTATTCCCAAAATTTCAGTTGATTCCGATTTTGTGTTTGCGAGTTATGCATGATTATGTGTATTACACTGCTCCATAGACAATGCGTTGTAATTTCGTTCTGGTGCACCAGAACGAAATTCAAATTTCACGATATCTTTGTAAAACGAATTAATCTGCAAGAATATTTTGTACATAAACATTATGTAGCTAGAGGTTTCCAGTGATATAAAAATCTCAACTTTTTTTGAGAAAAGTGGGGGGATGAGGCTGTGGATCACGAAATGCCCCTTTCAACAATCGACAAAATAATGCGAAAACTTTCAAATTTTCTATCATTTCAGCAAATTGTAAATTTTGTAAATTTGCATTTTGCTCCATTATTTTCGAAATTTTCTACCCGATTACCCCTTTTTTGAAATTTTATACCCAATGATCCTCATTTCTCAAAATATTATACCCAATGACCCCTTTTTCATTTTGTTTGTACTCAATGACCCCCTTTAAAAAAAAAAAAAAAACAACGTTTTGAACCTACTTCGCGACGCCGGTAGGCACATACAGCCGTCACTTCTAAAGTTGAGCCCCCACCCCGGAAACAAACAAACAGACACTAGACATCGCGTCAAAAACGGGGTCAAAAAATCCCACAGAGTGCTATGCTGCAAGCATTCCCCGTAAACAACAAAACAATTCCTTTTGGCCAGTATTCATATTTATATTAGGTTACACGATGATACCTATACCATGATGTCTAATGTTTCAAAAGATAAGTTGACATTTATTAACTGACATAACGGCAAGCTGTTCGTAGTCTACTAGTCTTCTACTAGCAAATGACATCTTGAAGACCTACTTGCATGGTAAGAAAATTTAATTCTTTTTAATATTTGTCAAAAGCAAAGATATGAACAAAGCAATGTCTAATCACATGAAAAAAAGTTTGGTATGTAATTATAATGGCTAGTGCGGGATAACTGGACATGTGATGAAACATGTAGGCCTGAACACCCGGGCTGAACACTCGAACATCTACTTCAGTTGGAAGGAGGACCGGACGTGCATCCTCGGAAATATACTTCATAGTCAACGTTTCTAGATCAGAAAGCATGTAGTCGGTTGGCTTACGTGATATTTTTCATCTTTGTCAAATTTTTGGGTAGATTCTTGGCAACCATGTTTAAACACATCTAGAAACTCCACTGATTAAGAAAAAAATGGTTGCCAGTTTTTTCATTAAGGGGGCGCAGCACTAATTCAGCGTCCCATAGGATAACGTGTGAATTCGGCCTACTTCAAGCGCCATTTCTGGCGTCCCTGCAATACTTGGCAAAATAAATTTGGTATCAAATTAAAGCTCTGTTTCTCTAGATTCCAAAACTTTTGTCGGCATATATCGATGACCATTGACTTTTTTCGCTATTTTGCGGTGCAAAAAAAAAAGCTAAAATATACTAAACTCACCACTCACATTTCAAAATCGGGTTTTCTCTTAATCCGCCACAGACAATTGCTTTTGAGATCCATTGTCCAGTTTTTTCTGCATGTTATCATTAAAGACACTTGTCGAATTCATATGAGCCAATATTGAGTGATTTAAAGTGAACATGTCGGTAGATATGGTCGCTACAATCTCATATTCACTATGGACTATATTAGCCGAATTTCGTTGTTACATAAAATGCGGAGTGATTTAGTGTTGCGCCCTCTTATAAGGTGTTAAAAGTTTTCAAAATCCACATTTATTACCCATTAAGTAAACTAGAGAAAATTTGAAGCTCAACACCGAAGATTTCATGTCTCTGCGACATTCCGTTCAAGAGAAATGATGTTTTAAAGATCAGTGCCGAAATGCCGAAAATCGAATATTTCGACTTTTCCTCCAATATGCGAAAGTTTATACAAAACTCACAAACTTAGTGACAGACGACAATTTGAGCACGTCTTTGAACCAAGTTTAATTTCTTTTCTAGATTATCAGTGTTCCCATTTTGTTTTGGAAATCATTTATTACTAAGTCTGAAGTATAAATACCCCCCCCCCTGTTCCAGTGGTAACAATTACGATCTTTTGCGTAGGCCTACTGAATATTCAGCAAAACGGCTTCATGCAGATTAGCAATGTCTATTATCCTTAAAATCCATTGAGGAGCCTTTTTGAGTATTTTTTTGACGCATATCTAGACTTTGCAGGCGCCTACTCGGCCAATAAAGTGTTTTTTCCAATAATTTTTTCATGGGGATGACTTTTTGTAATCTTTGTTTATCATCATGATTGAAATAGAACACATTTTGTGAAGCGCATCTCTTATTTTGCGCGAAGAATGTAAAAGGAACGCGTTCATAGCGACGGCCGTTACAAGGGGCGCAGCACTAATTCAGCGTCCCATAGGATAACGTGTGAATTCGGCCTACTTCAAGCGCCATTTCTGGCGTCCCTGCATTACTTGGCAAAATAAATTTGGTATCAAATTAAAGCTCTGTTTCTCTAGATTCCAAAACTTTTGTCGGCATATATCGATGACCATTGACTTTTTTTCGCTATTTTGCGGTGCAAAAAAAAAAAGCTAAAATATACTAAACTCACCACTCACATTTCAAAATCGGGTTTTCTCTTAATCCGCCACAGACAATTGCTTTTGAGATCCATTGTCCAGTTTTTTTCTGCATGTTATCATTAAAGACACTTGTCGAATTCATATGAGCCAATATTGAGTGATTTAAAGTGAACATGTCGGTAGATATGGTCGCTACAATCTCATATTCACTATGGACTATATTAGCCGAATTTCGTTGTTACATAAAATGCGGAGTGATTTAGTGTTGCGCCCTCTTATAAGGTGTTAAAAGTTTTCAAAATCCACATTTATTACCCATTAAGTAAACTAGAGAAAATTTGAAGCTCAACACCGAAGATTTCATGTCTCTGCGACATTCCGTTCAAGAGAAATGATGTTTTAAAGATCAGTGCCGAAATGCCGAAAATCGAATATTTCGACTTTTCCTCCAATATGCGAAAGTTTATACAAAACTCACAAACTTAGTGACAGACGACAATTTGAGCACGTCTTTGAACCAAGTTTAATTTCTTTTCTAGATTATCAGTGTTCCCATTTTGTTTTGGAAATCATTTATTACTAAGTCTGAAGTATAAATACCCCCCCCCCCCCTTCCAGTGGGAACAGTTACGAACTTTTTTCGTAGGCCTACTGAATATTCAGCAAAACGGCTTCATGCAGATTAGCAATGTCTATTAACCTTAAAATCCATTTTTGAGCCTTTTTGAGTATTTTTTTGACGCATATCTAGACTTTGCAGGCGCCTACTCGGCCAATAAAGTGTTTTTTCCAATAATTTTTTCATGGGGATGACTTTTGTAATCTTTGTTTATCATCATGATTGAAATAGAACACATTTTGTGAAGCGCATCTCTTATTTTGCGCGAAGAATGTAAAAGGAACGCGTTCATAGCGACGGCCGTTACAAGGGGGCGCAGCACTAATTCAGCGTCCCATAGGATAACGTGTGAATTCGGCCTACTTCAAGCGCCATTTCTGGCGTCCCTGCATTACTTGGCAAAATAAATTTGGTATCAAATTAAAGCTCTGTTTCTCTAGATTCCAAAACTTTTGTCGGCATATATCGATGACCATTGACTTTTTTCGCTATTTTGCGGTGCAAAAAAAAAAGCTAAAATATACTAAACTCACCACTCACATTTCAAAATCGGGTTTTCTCTTAATCCGCCACAGACAATTGCTTTTGAGATCCATTGTCCAGTTTTTTTCTGCATGTTATCATTAAAGACACTTGTCGAATTCATATGAGCCAATATTGAGTGATTTAAAGTGAACATGTCGGTAGATATGGTCGCTACAATCTCATATTCACTATGGACTATATTAGCCGAATTTCGTTGTTACATAAAATGCGGAGTGATTTAGTGTTGCGCCCTCTTAACATTTAGAACCTCCATTTTGAATTTCAAAATGGCCGCCAATTTTGTTTTAAATTTCCAATTAACCATAACTATTCATTCAAATAATTCATACAATAATTATTATATTTCATCTTAACTCCTAATAAAGGTGTCAACGATTCATTGGAAACAAAACAAGAGCATTAAAACACTCAAAATTAGTAAAAATTCAAGATGGCCGCCATATTTTAAGCTTTTTACGTAAAATGCCATAACTTTTGAACCAATGGACATATGAAGATGCTTTTGATGGCTAACCATATGTTTTGGCATATGAGGATTCCAATAATATCAATGTATTTATGAATAGAACACTTTTTACTCGCATAAGAACTTTCCCTGTATCTGCTTCACGCATTACAACACGTTGCAATACGCCGAGTGATAAACTTTAATGAGCTCATCATCGCCCAATTTTCAGCTCGCCGTGATTTGAGAGTGTATTCACTATGCAAATAACCACTTTCCTTGCTCCACAGTGTATCAGGAGCTAACCATTTGTTTTGCTAAATAGCTTCCCCAATTTTATGTGCTGAAGGCCACACTTGCCATAACTCAGTAAACATCAAAAGAGGAGCTACCTGTTTCCCGTGTGTGTGAATTTTTAGCGCACTTGTGTATAATATTTGTGTATTTGCCAAATGCCAAATATGGACATCATGACCAATATTAAGAATATTGCATCGTAACTATAGGAAAATGAACGGATGGTGTCTAAATTTGGCTAGAATATACCTTATGGTCGAAACTATCGAGTGAGTTTGATATTTTTTATAAATGAACTGTAGTATGAATGGCAGCACGCCGTCTTCCACATCCACATTCACTACGAAACAGTGACATGCTTGGTTGAAGTTAAATCAGGTGCTTGTGTCGGTTTTTGTAAGTTTTTTAATTTTTGCATGTAATATGAAGATAACATATTCAAATCAAATCTTTGAACAAGTTCATTAGGAATGTAGGATTCAACTGTAAATTTTGTTCATTTTGAACAATTCCTAAGTAAAAACGAAGTTTTTGACTCACATTTTAGTGACGTTTCACCACTACACTAGTGGCTTCATCAGACTGGCAACTCATCACATCTGACTGTTTCCTTTTATGGGTAACAGTAGGCACCGTTGAGGGCGTGATGAGTTGGTCAAAGATGTTGTTGAGTGCGTAGGCCCCCTCGTCCTTGTTTAGAGTGTCATGTCCTTTTCTGCGGATCCAAATGGCTTCCTTGAGCCACCTGGTAGTCTTATCAGCTTCACGATCCATGACCTTGGATTCCTCCCAATTGATTGAGTGATTTGTGGAGGCAACATGGTCGGTGATAGCAGATTTGTGAATCTCAGTGACAGAAGATTTACGATTTGCACGTGTGAATGGTCTGGCTTCAAATTTCTCAACCTCTTTTTGGTGCTCTTAATAATAATATTAATAATATTAATAATTGTGATATTTTGGCCTAAATACATTTTGTTTAGCAAGATATGGCTTATGAAAGGAGTGGATATGTGCATTTGGCCTATACCCATGAGTGTGTGATTATTACTTAATCTATTCACCACACGGGTGAATGGGATATGTCCTCTTAACTTTCTCTAATGGTGATTGGAACGATCTACCCATTGCCGTTAGAACGTCCACCTTGCTTCCAATTTGTAACAAGTATGTTCAAACGCATCTCTTTGTTTATTTGTTTGCTTTCCATTATTATGTTCTTTGAATTGTATTTATCATGTTATTGTATGCGCAGTGAGCTTTAATTGCGCCTCCTGTGAAAAGCGTATTTTTGAAGTGTATGTAAGGCAATGAATGTATCAGGGGTGTTAACGTTATTGATGAATTGTTCCTAAATGTCATTGCTTCAATGATTTTCTAGATCTTCGCCAATCATTGGTGGTGTAATGTTCATACAGCTGTCACCTTCCCCACCACACTTGCAAATTTGGTACAGATCACATTGTGTCATATGCATGGGCACCTTCTCGAACACTTTGATTTCTCACAGTTACACCTGATGAGCTGCAGACCGGATCTGGAGCAACCTGAGAAAGAACCGTCAGTAGCGTGCTGTCTAGGTTCCACCACCCCAAGGTCAGATGGTCAAGATGAGTTGAGTTCAATACCATATCTTATAGCGCTAGATATTAGCCTGGACATGGGCACGGTGTATATGTTCAATCCATGCTCCCGAAATCGGTGGCAGTTTGTCAACTCCTTGTTCATCTTTGAGTTGCTTGAACCAAAACCATGAGCATCTTTGCTTGCCCAATGTGGACCTACTTGGACAGAAAAGAAAGCAAAGAAACTTTTCACATCCACATAGAACTTCATGGGATGGTTCATCCCCTTCTCTAAGACCAGCTAGTGCTATCAAAATCGTGGGGCTTGCCTTCAGCAAAGTATATACCTTCTTTCTCTTTCCTTGGATATGTCCTGTCGTATCACAGCCTGTAAGAGCATGCCAGATGATCAAAACGGCTGATTTCTAGGATGCAGGAAGACTTTGTGTCGTCTTTCACCTTGGTGTTCTTCGACGTTCGCACAGACAAAAGTAGCACATCTGTGTCTTGTGAATGGACATTCATCCTGTTGCTCACAACTTCTATAGCATGGTAAGAGTGTCCACCTCTGCCGTGTGTGCTGACATTGTTTGACAGTCACAATTCGCCTTGACCTCCTCCCGTGTTGCAGTCATAACCTGGACGTTACTGTAGCGGATGAGCCGATGGGAAAAGTAGAGAGTTAGCCAATCCTTTGTGCTGCTGCTGGCGAGAAACATCTTTGTCTTTTTGTCCCTTCACCTTGCCTTTCCGCCGTTCTATAATAATATGTTTCTTCAGTGCTGCTTTCTTTGAGTAGTCAAATATAACTCGCGCTTGACAATATCCTTAAGCCTTTGAGTCAATGAGTGTGCCGAAGGATGTTTCAAGCTCTTTGCAAGTCTTGAAATTCCTGGGCCTCAAGGAAAACAGATGATTAATTGTGTTTTCAACTGATTAAGTGTCCCTGGTTAAAGAAGAAATAAAAGAAACAAACAAACAAAACGAATTCTTGACTGCATCAACTCCTGAAATACTCCCATTCCATCAACTACAAGATACGTCCCCGATCTCTCTTCAAACTCGGTAGGCTGCAGGGACGGATTTAAGCAGTGGCCCGGTGGCCCGGGGCCAGTTGATTTTGCCTCGGGCCAGTAAACTTCCAACAATGCTGGCCCGGCGGGCCACTAGATTTTTGATCCTGATATAACTCATATGACTGAGGCAAGATATAATCAGTGATGGACACAATTGGACACAGTTTCTGCTCCACTTGTCACCTGTACCTGTGTGTAATTTATATTTTTATTTTATGATTTTTTGTCTATTTATTCTTATCCTTGCGTTGCAAGCAAGTTGTAAATATACGGCCACTTTTACGGGGATTTAGGCCTACGTACTATTTCCAAGCTCTTTCATGCTCTATCTGATGATGATAGCGATATCGCAAATACCGCATACTTGAACCTTTTCTTTTCTGAACTTTTGGAACTATAGATTAAGGAAGGACTACTGACTGAACTTGTGTTAGTGACTAGTCTCTCTATATTGAGTATGCTCAGTACAAAACAATTAAAAATGTTCAGGTTTGCTTGAATTAAAGTGGCACCATAGATCCTGGAAAAAGATTTTTAGGGTCCATGGTGGCACAGAATAAAATAATGTTAACACACAAGTAACATGTGTCAAGTTTGGTAGGCCTAATTGGTAGTCTCTAACTTTAAAAGTCTCATTGGAACGTGCAGGCCCATAAACAGGATTTTTTTAAAGTGGACTTTTGTTCAAAATTTGGACCTTTTTTGACCGACAAGGACTGAAAACCTCTATTTTTTCGCTCGCTACACTCGTGAATGTGTCATTTGGTGAGGGGGGGGGGGTGTTCACCACCTGCCCCCATGAGAACATGCTTCTTTATTTGCACTTTTTGCAGTAGAACATATTGAAAAAGTTGGGCCAGTAAATTTATTGCAGGGCCAGTAGATTTGCCGTTTCACTGGCCCGGAGGGCCAGTAGAAAACTGAAACCTAAGTCTGTCCCTGGTAGGCTGTGCAGAAGCTTTAGGTGTCATTTGCCACCAGATCTTCCAGAAGCTTTATCACTTGTCTGTAGTGGGATGAAAAGATCCATCCGGTGCCATAAGAACTTTGTTAGTTAGAATGACGCTCTCTCGAGATGACCTTTCGTTGATATGTTAATTTGAGGTGTTCCAACGCCTGATCAACACCAGTTCGTGTGAATGGAATATGGTTGCTGGTATTAACTGCAAATGGCATCCATGCGTGCGATGAACTCTGGAATGTTTTGAGCATAATCTAGCCTGGAATAGGCAAAGAAGAACTTGCAAAGATGCTCCGGTGATACCAAGTAGAGTCGCCAATTACCCTCCCCTTTTTGGCCTCTGGAACCCAATCCTGGCTTTATATACCATCCATGGCCACGGGTTGGAGACTTGGAGCTTGTTGACTCTGTACGTCTTGGGGTCCACCTCGACTCGAAGCTGGTGAACTTCAACATGCATGTTGACACTGTGGCAAAGAAAGCCAATTCCACCAGAGCCTTCCTCAGTAGAAAAATCGGCCACTGTGTACACAAGATCAAGGAGACCAGCTACAAAACCTTCATCCGCCCAATAGTTAAGTATGCTGCTACATCCTGGGACCCTCATACACAACGCAACATCAGAAAGATTGAGCAGGTACAGAGAAATTGTACAAGGTTTGTCACAGGTATCTAAGATCACTGCAGCAGTGTGACATTGACAGCCATGGTTCAAGATCTCCAATTGCCCACCTGAGCTTGGCTACCAGACGTCTCCATCCAAAGCAGGCTGGAGATGATGTGTCGCATTCCGTTAGCTTCAAACACCAAAGGCCATGGTTCCCGCTTTCAAAATCCGCGATGCAGTTTGACAACTTCAAAGTCATACTTTCCCACGCACTATCCGTGACTGGAACAGCCTGTTAACTGACCCAGTTGCATCCTGTTTCTTTAACGCTGTCAAGACTGTATTGAAGGCCTGCTGGCAGCAATCACCATGCTGAACAGTCTTACTCGCACCTGAGGAGGAGAAGGAGGAGGAGCAGGAGCAGAACTAGCGTCTAACTCTCGTAGCTGTTTCTCGCAATTTAAGGATTTTATCTCCATTATAAATGCCTGGTGCGTTTCTGGAATGCCTGTCTTATCCCTGCATGCTTCAGTCAGGTGTTATACGTATAACGGGTTGATCCTCAAAGAATGTCTCCAATCAGAGATCAAAGAGTGCCTAAAGAGTTTTATTTACCAGCAATGTTCAGATAAACAGTTGTCTCAACTATATGCATTTGGTACCCAAACTCTTTGCACACATTACGAATATATTTAAAATAATGTTGAACACTAAATATCACACAGATCGGTTCAAAAATGTGGCAATTGAAGGATTGGTACTGTTCCAATCATAAATACGTTGTTATTATTGGAATCCTCATATGCCAAAACATATGGTTAGTCATCAAAAACATCTTCCTATGTCCATTGTTCAAAAGTTATGGCATTTTAGGTAAAAAAAACTGAAATATGGCGGCCATCTTGGATTTTTGCTAATTAAGAGTATTTCTAGTGCTCTTATTTTGTTTTCAATGATTCGTTGGCCCTTTTATGTGAGTTAAGATAGAATATAATAATATTGTATGACATTTTGAATGAATAGTTATGGTTAATTGGTAATTTTTTTCTAAAAATTGGCGGCCATTTTGAAATTCAAAATGGAGGCTCATAATGTTAATGGAAAAACTGGCAACCACCTTTTTCTTAATCAGTGATGTTTTTAGATGTGTTTAAACATGATTGCCAAGAATCTACCCAAAAATTTGCTTTTTTTACATAAGCCAACCGACTAATGTGTACAAAAAGATCAATAGCTATGTTTAAAAAATTCAAAAAGTGTCCCAAGGGTCAACAGAGGTCAAATTGCAAACAACAAGGTTGAAATTTCTAAATTGCTCAGATTTTGTCAAAACGCCAAAGTATTCCTCTGGTCATAACGATTCAGAAAAGGTATAGTTTGAACTATCTGCGACATGCCGTTCTTGAGTTGAAGCAGAAAGGTCAAAATTGGGGTGGTCAGTTTTGTTTTGTTTTGTTTTGCCACATTGGGGTTAAAAACTAAAAGTGGTCCCATTTCAATCAAAATGGTCTCAAATTGTTCGTCATGTAAAATGAACTCAAATAAGGAATAGTTCTCACCGTCTAGGATGCTTCGTTACCCACAGAAAAGGAAACAGAAATGTCATGGTCAATAAGCCATATAGGCTGGGGTTGACCTTTATTCCCAGGCCTTTATTGCTGGATTTTGGCAAAAACTTTCTTGACAGTGACGCCGATCGGTGATGTCATGGAGTGTTATGTCACCTGAGCCTCACCTGATCAGGTTGGTCAGGTCTAGCCGTTTCAAATAAAAACATCAGAGCTCACAACATCGGCTGACGTCGAGGAAGTTCCACGAAAGCGCCCCGGATCCGAGTAGCTTAATGTTTTTCTGCAACCATAACGGGACGCAAAAATTTTATAACCCATAGGAACACATAGGAAAGGGTTAGGGTAAGTGTTAGGGTTAGGGTAAGTGTTAGGGTTAGGGTAAGGGTAAGGGTTAGGGTTAGGGTTTAATAAAATTTTGCGCCCGTTATGATTGCAGAAAAAAAATTACGCATCCTGGTACGGGTAAGCGAAAAAAATTGCAGTCACAATGCCTAGACGTTGAAAGCCTATAGTACACTAAAAATGCTAAACAAGTAATGTTAAAGTTTTATTTAAATTACTTTCATTGTATATGTTCTATGCTGTGATACAAATTGTTCATCTCAGTGCTAGGAATAAAAACGTTAATAGTCAATTAATATTTTTTTGTACTAGGGTGCTTTTAGTTCAGGATTTATGGAGTAAATAAGGTCAAATGTCAAATAGCTCATGCAAACAAACCAAATTTTCAAAATGCACCAATAGAATCGAAATGGTCTTAAATTACTCCTCTCGGCCAACCAAATAAGAAAATAATTTATTTGAGAAATGGACGTATAACCCGGGTATAACCTCAAAAAAGACAGAATCGGATCCGATAAAATCATGTATTAAATGTTTAACTGTAAATTTTGTTCATTTTGAACAATTCCTAATTTAGTGACGTTTCACCACTGCACTAGTGGCTTCATCAGACTGGCAACTCATCACATCTGACTGTTTCCTTTTATGGGTAACAGGAGGAACCGTAGAGGGCGGACAGACGGACACACACATCAGCAGACATCACATGACACATCACTTCGCTCATTATTTTAGTAGTATAGATTTTATTGAATTTTCTTTCAATAGTTTCATTCTGAAATTGATGATACTGAAGAACATTTTGGGAAAGCCCTGTCACATTGCAAGATTGTTTTGTGTATAGTAAGTCCCGGCGGATAAAAGTTCAGTTGCTTGCCGTTAACGTGAGATTCCATATTTTTATGAATGACGCACAGTGTGAATGATTGAGCTGAGAGTTATTAAGGCGGGTCAGGGGGTACCGTGTCCTATAACTAGCACTTTTTGCACTCAAATATGGAGACGAATAAATAAAAATGCCTTTAAAAGTAATAGCGCGAGGAAATGAGGAACTGTCAAGGTGTAGAAATAAGGAACTGTCAAACTGATAAAGGTGTAGTTATGATATTGATATTATAAATATGTTACTTCGATTTTCATTTGTCATCATAGAGAGGAATGAAATTTTGATTGAATAAAAATTTAAAACTATAGGAGTAGAACCCCGTTTTTTAATTGTATTTCTTAATTTTCTCCTACATTGACATCACCAGGGAGTCATACCTTCATGGCATTTCAAGATATGTCCATTTAAGACCAAACGGTTAGTCAGTTAGTAAGCTAGTAAGCAAGTAACATAATACACTTATATAGGGTGTACCTACGGTTCACCAAAATTACTAAGAACGGGAATAAAATTCAATATTGCAAAATTATATCAGCGGCCGTAGAATGAACCAGGAAATATTTCTATGTCATGCAGTTTGAACTTATGAAGCAATACATTTTTGGGACCAAGCCAAGGAATCGTCAATTTAAAATGATTTCATGAATGCCGGCAGTGTAACAAACACACATAAGTTCACAAATATAAACTGTTTCCAGATCCAGAACTCTGCAGGTATGTATTAGTCTTCCCTTATGTACATACATGTATTAAGTTGTATTATTTTCAACAAATTACGGTATGCCTTGGCATTGATACGATACATTAAAGCTTGGCCATTAAGGTTATTAATTATTTTAAACTGTTGTGATTTGGTAGTTCACAGCATCTTACGAATGGTAGTGAGCTTTGGCAAAAAACTGCATTGCTCAATTCATAGCGAGCGTGTAGAAGAATTAAAATATCACATATATACTTTTATAGGTGCTGCGGTTCTTGAGTTACGTTGTAAAGAGGGCTGAAACAACAACACTTTTGTAAAACGTACATAACTCATTAACAACAATAAATTAAGCAAGTTTGCAAAGTATACGATTTGTAGAATGAACATTTGCAAAACATCAAGGTGTTATTTTTCAATAATATATTGATCTAGATAATGAAAATCGATTTTTAGGTTGCTTCGACCAACAATACCTCGTCTACCCTTAAGCTACCCAGCAAATACTATTGAACGTTTCACAGAAAAAGTAAAAGTCAGGTTTCATAAAGGTTATCAAAACTTACTGCTAATTTTGTCGTTGCAACCCGTACGAAAAGCTACGAAACTCGGGGAGCTGATCCTGGCCGCGAAGGTCAATTGTGGAATTTCTAGGGTGTGCGCTCTTGAATCTGCAAACTCCCTGAGTTCAGTGTTGTTTTAACTCAGGGACCATTAATTTTTAAAAATGATTTATGGAATGATGGGGCCCAAGTGATCAGCGACAACCAGTTAAGTTGCTGAGGCTTGTATATGAAAAAGTTTGGCCACAATATGAGCAGAAAAGTGGTAGCATGAAAAGCAACATTAATTTAGTGCACGACCTTGTATTAGACAAGCATGGGAAAACCCATTGTGTTTACCATTGCTCACTCGTTATGGTTGATTGATTTCCATTGTTATGAATTCCCCTGCACAGCGAAAAAATGAGTTTTTGTGATATTTATTATTATTTTGGATCAAAAAGTGCCACCTTTTGCCATCCACTAATAAACATGAATTTTATATCATCATAAAGATAAATTTCTCAAGTGTTTATTACAACGCAAAGAAAAATTGTAGCATGTTCCAATGAAATGTTTTGAAATTATTTATCAAATAATTTGCTCAAAAAACTTGAAAAATTTCTCATTTCCCATTGAAAATTGAAAAACGTACAACTTTTTAATTAAAAAGTGCCACCTTTTCCCAAAACTAAATGAATTTATAATTTATATTATTTGAAAGTATAGATGTATCACGGTTTTTAAAACCGAGCGAAGATATTTAAAAAAAAATTTCATTTTCCTGTAGCGGTTGAAGGTAGGTAGAAATCGGACTTTTTAATAAAATTTCCTGTGTTAAAAAGACCTTTTGAAAGTGGCGTGAGCAGATGCACCAAAGTTTTCCATAGTGACGTGAGTGATCAACGTTCTAGGTGGTGTGCAACTGTGCATGCGCGTATAATACAGCTGATAATAGGTTGTGCATATGACGTATCATACCGTAAATATGGCGGACTATGACGTATCATACCGTAAATATGGCGGACTACTCAAATGCATTCAACAAAAGCATGATTGCAATCTACCGCGACTGTTCGTCTCACACACATAACAAATGCACTACGATCAAATAGGTTGAGGACAACATTTGATTGAATGGACTACTGCACCATGATACGGTGAAGGGCACCGGTTCAAATTCCTTGTTTGGAGCCAATCAATAATTTCACGCACAACCTCTATAGCGCACTAGCATAATACTAAGGACGCCAAAGGCAACTTTGTTTTGTGTAATATTGTCTCCCAACTTGAATCTATACACTTGAACCTACATAACTGATAAAGTTTGTTTATAGCAACACATGAAAAATGCATAACTGATAAAGTCTGTTTATAGCAACACATAGAAAGGGAAAGTTCATAAAGATTACAGTGCAGAGTGGTCCTATTACAGCACATAGAGATAAATGGGGTCACAAAGTGGGTCGATATCAGCAAGTTTTTGGGGTTCCCGCTACGGCGGCGTCCCTATATTGGCTTGTCTTTGCAAATTGCTTCAAAATTCGGTTTTTCTAGATTTACTTTCCATCTGTTTTGTTTAAAAGTACGTGCTCAGAATAATTAACTAACTAGGTTTTGATTTTATTACTGTTTACTAATATGCATTGGATGCAAGTAAAATATATAGTTCTATAAGCCATATACAGCGGGAATTAACAGGAAGTAATACGAAATTAATGAAAATGTCTTTTAATCTATTGTATGGTAGAAACACACGTAAAATCAAGAGATGGCGCTATTACGAAATATGAACAACGGGAATAAAAATGATTAACAGAGAAGAGAAGATTGGTTTCCTCTGTGAAGAGCCCGGTGTCTTGAATTTTTTTAAGCAAACGATTTCTTGATCCAAAAAGCTGCTTTGTTGATCAAGGAACCAGGAAGTCACCGAGAAACCTGCTTTCTTGTTAATAAAACCCAGGGATGATAATATCCCTCGAAACTAGCGCGGTATACGTGATATGGTGCAAAAGTGGAATAAATGCGCGCGAAGCGCGTGAAAATTTGCACTTTTGGGACTGAAATGGGCAAATATGAGGTTGTTTTGGTCAGAAACCCATATTGAGGTGTCAACATTGGGGGGGGATGATCGTATGGACCATCCCCCCTGGCAAAATATTGGGGGATAAATCCCCCCGGATCTACGCCTATGCTGGGGACTAGTGGAAAATACGGCATCTGTAGCGTTTAAACATGAGGCCCAGCACTGCTGGCCTTGTCCGACCTTGAACACATTCAGCTTTACAAATATATTAACATCATCTAAAAATTGCTTGCAGAAAACACTGATTAAAGGCAGCATTTCAAGCAAATTCTTTACTAAAAAACCTGAAATGACACCTCTATGACCTCCGACCCCAATTGTTTGAGGACACCCAATAGACACTGGCTCATATTAATGCATATCTGTTGAAAGGGCATCTTGACCTCAAAACGACCCCTAATGACCTTCGACCCCAAATTAGTGAACACCCCGTAGATGTAGAAACAGGGTAATAGCAATGCATGCCCTCTTAAGTGGCGTCACTGTGCTATGTTATTTGCGGAAAAGAAGCATTTTCAGCTGGAAATTCTGTTTGTTCACCATATGACCGCTGTGCGAGCTTTCACCCGTCGAGGTTCATGTCAAATTTGCGGACATGGTCAATCGAGATATAGAAATGCCTAAACGTTGGCACATGACTGTATATCTGTATGCCGTGTAATATATAGAGGGCCCCTCTGGGACATCTAGCAAATAAAATCCCTCTCCTTCTCGATCTCGATCTCCCTCTCTCTTTCTCTCTGCCTATCTTCATCCTTTCCCGCGTACCACCTAATATTTCACTAACACTTTTCCGAACATTGTGAGAGCATTAATTCTGTCACGTCTGGATCTCTTCCTCAATAGCATAAGATATTGATCGCCTACAGAAACCTACCAAAGTTCATCTGGAACAACATTCTAATTAATATCCGCATATATTGTTATTTTTTCTTACTTATGTATTCTGTTCTTCTCTTGTCATAGCTCTTTGTAACCTTTTGACAAAGGCGCTATATAAATGGTTGTTGTTAATGTTGACTATGTTGTTAATGAGGACTAGTTTGTTGGTTGTTGTTTTTTACTAGCAGTGTGTCGAAAAACCGAAATTATGAAGATTGCCGTGGTAGCCAATTTGTGTACAGTTATCGCACTGTTAATATCACCTGCATCGAGTTTCCTTACCAACCGAATATCCTATCCTAATCTGCCTGCTGACGATTATACATTAGAAGACCTTACCAGAGAGACTATTCTTCAGGCAGTAGCGAAGTACTTGGAGGATACCAATCCGTCCACGCATAGTTCCGGGGACTTAACACGGCTTGATCCCTTGTCTCCGAGTATACTCTTGAAAGCACATTATATTGCACTGGGATCTCCAGGTATGTTTACCCCAAGACGTCTCCGTAGACCACTTGCCCATTTTGCATACTCTGGTTATTACATTTAAACGTAAAACGCTGATTTGTATTAATTTGTGTACAATTGATAGATTTTCATATCTGATATTTTCAGTCACCGTACTACCTCTGTTTGTTAGCTTCCCAAGTGATTCCAAAGGATTTTTTTACTCGGGCTTTCGCGATCAATAAACTGGTAGATTTCAAAATCAGAATTGTTCAGTAATTGAAGTGATCCATTATAATTATTCAAGATATGTTGTATTCAATAACTTTTATTATCACTAATCATCATAATTATATAAATTCGTTATGACCATTTTACTATTGAACACTTTAGTTTTCATTAACATCAGTATAATTTTAACGGAATGCGTTCATCATGATAAGATATTTTTTATCAAAATTCGACTATGGCATAGTCTATTTTACCCCCTCGTCGCGTCCTACTGAGCGATTTTTGTGTGTAAAGCGAGCCACGAAGGGGCGTTGCAACTCCTCCCTATGTTGTTCTATATACACTTCAAAAAACTAAGTTCCTCTTTACGTTTGACCTTATATCTTCCACAAAATACTTAAGGGGTACTACACCCTGCCCAATTTATGCCTATTTTTGCATTTTCTCCAAAATTATAGCGCATTTGGGACAAGTAAGATATGTATATTATAGGGGCAAGGACTACAACTACTGCACTGGAAATTTTATTTCAGCACAGATAACAGTTGTGGAGTTACAGTCAAAAATGAGGGGAAACCAACATTTGATCAATAAATCAATAACTACTTGCTTTGAGTTGCTGAATATTCAGTACAGTAGTTGAAGTCCTTGCCCCTATAATATACATATCTTACTTGTCACCAATGTGCTATAATTTTTGAGAAAAATGCAAAAATAGGCACAAAATTGACCAGGGGTGTTGTACCCCTTAAACCGATTGAAATACTTCTTGGCATTTAGGCGTATCATACCAACACTGACTGACAATTTGAACCCAGCACCTTACTTAGGTACAAAAATAAAATTTTAATAAGATTTTTACAATTTTAAGTTATCTATGGACGGAAAATGACGGTGATTGTTGATAGGTCTGTCACACTACGACGGACTGGATTAACGTACATCACCGAATACAAAAATATTTTATTCGGTGGAAAAATCACCAGTCCGGCAGAAGATTCGGTGGGATTTTGGGTCCGATTCCCGTTCGTCTCTCTATGCGTTGTGGCCGCTAATAACCCTGCAGGCGTCTTATATCCGATCGTTCAACGTCCGACAAATGACCGGATTTGGGGTCCGAATCCGTTCGTTTCTCTATGCGTTGTGGCCGCTAATAATCCTGCAGGCGTCTTATATTCGATCGTTCAACGTCCGACAAATGACCGGATTTGGGGGTCAACGTCCGACAAATGTACGGATTTTGGGATCCGATTCCCGTTCGTCTCTTTATGCGTTGTGGCCGCAAATAATCCTGCAGGCGTTTTATATTCAATCGTTCAACGTCCGACAAATAACCGGCGAATCCGTGGCATGTGGCACCAACAGGGACGTCCACACTATCAGAAAAGTGGGGGAGGAGAGCATGCGCGTATTTTGGGGGGGCGTTGTGGGCGACAGCCCCGGGGTTAAAGCAGGGGGCGGCCAAAATGAAGGGGCGGCGGAAGAAGAAGGGGCGGCCAAAACAGGGGCGGCAAAAACGAAGGGGCGTCAAAAAGAATTAGTAAATAAAAAGTGGCGGAAAATTTTGAAAAAAATGGTACTATACATTAAAATGTGGTGCTGTTAGGGCGCTTGCGCCTGAAATCCTTTTTTTTTTTTTTTTTTTTTTTTTTTTTTGCTCTTCACTTTTTCAAACGACCGAGAAAAAAAATTGGGTCAACCTTTTCGGGCTGTTGAGGAAGGGGCGGCAAAATTGAATTTTCTTCAGCCCCCGGGGTTGGGGCGGCCACGGTACGCTACTGGAGAGGATGTTTGAGAGGGTTTTTGACCCCTTAGAGGCAGTGACGTAGCAAGCACTTTTTCAGAGGGTGAACAAAGTGGGGAAAGACAACTTTTAAGGGGAAAACTTTGACGAAAATGGTCAAATATTGGCTAATAAGTACAAAAGGGCTACAAATCTGATATATCAGGGCAACCAGAGTCCGGGGGCAATAGAGGTGAGAAACCTTTGGACAATGAAGGCCCAATTGAAGCCATTTGTCATTTTTTAGATCAATTTTAGCACTATTATTGGGTACTATTTTAGTTTGAAACAGCCGCAAATTGGTGAAACGAAAGCCTAATTAAAGCCATTGAAAAGTTTTCACAATTATTGTATAATATAAACAATTGTTTTAAAAATAACACGTGGATGTCCATAGCAGAAGCAAAATGGAAGACTTGTCCATTTTTCAAAATGAAGATCCAATTGAAGCCATTTGCATGGGGACTGTAGGGCCTATTAGGCCTGGGCCTATTGTGTAAAAATTTAGTTTTAAAAATGGAAAATTTGGACACTTGTTTTTGGTGCATCATTTTTACACTATTATTGCCTTAAACAAAAAACAAAGAAGGCCCGAACTGAATTTGCAAAATTTAAAATGTTACACTGATCCACTGACACTTTAAGATATAAGACTTCAGACTCGTAATTTCAGGTAAAGCATGCATGGATTGATATGTTAAAGTCAGTAATAGACCTAAGTCCGTCTTAAATACTGATTTTGGTGACAAAATGGGAGTACAAAATGTCACGGGCCCTACATATCGACGGGCCGGCAGTAATTTTCACAGGCTTTTGGGCCAAGGAACGACATTTAAAGCACTGCCTATAATAATCACAGGCCTATACTTAGGCTTACTATATACTATCCTGGGCCTACTCAATAACATACAATTTAACCTTTTCCATGTTTTCTCTTCTTTTTTCTTTCTTGTCAATCACTAAAACTGGTAGGAATTTGATATTGCGTCCTCTACCCTTCAGAAAGTGCCCCTCCCTCACCATGCTCAATACTACTTACATGCATAGGCCTACTAAATTACGTGCAATTTAACTTTTCTCTTCTCTTCTCTCTTCAATTTTTCTCACTTTCTTTTCTTTTTCTCTCCTTTCCCCCTTTTTCTACTTGTCAGTCACTAAAGTACTGGGGAAATATGATATTGCGTCACACACCCTTCAGAAACCCCCTCCCCCCCCCACCCCATGATTGATGCACATGTTCGCCATAGGCCTACATCCGGTACAAGCGCCTGCGAAACCTTGCAAACACCTGCGGTATATAAACGAAAGAATAACGAACAAACCCAGGGTATATATACAGAACTGTACGAACACACATCGGACAACTTCCGAACATGTGTATTCGGCACACTCCGTTTCAAGTTTTGTGCATGCACAAAACTTGAAACGTATTGTCGACGGACTAAACAATCATCACCTAACACGAAACGCATTTGGCGGATAATAGCAGGACATATGAAGAACATAAAACGAACATTGACGAACACTAACGGATTTGCTAAAATACCATCCGTTTCTTATACGGAAGACCGATCCGGTGTAGTGTGACACTAACACGGTCTGGGTCAACGTACATCACCGAATGCATAAATATGCTATCCGGTGGTGAAGGCCTCACAGGAACGTATTTGCAACGAACACGGGCCGAGTGCAACGAACAAAGAACGAACATGAACGAAAGGAGAGCGAACAAACTCCGGCAATATTCAGCACCATACGAACACACATCGGATAAATACCGAACATGTGTATTCGGTACACTCCGTTCAAGTTTTGTGCATGCCGATGGACTTAACGAACATCACCTAACACGAAACGCATTTGGCGGATGATAGCAGGACATAAAAAGAACATAAAACGATCATTGACGAACAACAACGGATTTACTAAAATACCATCCGTTTCTTGTACGGAAGACCTATTCGGTGTAGTGTGACAGAAGCATGAATTATTATGCTTCATAGATTCAGACCGTTTGAAAAAGCTAGTCACCTCGGCGGTCAGAGTCCGCTCACTTCACGTAGTGATGGAATCAAACCGGTGTGCCGCAAAGGTGGTCGAAATTACCAAAGATAGTTGATGAACACATGCATTTTTGTAGTGTTTCCCGTGTCGGCATGAGACCACTCACTTTGCCCTTACGCACTCTCGCCCTCCGGTGTTAATGTGTACTATTGAAGTTATGAACAATGTTTCTAATCAAGTTAATCTTTTGATGTTTACCTTATACTAGAATGTGCCAGCTCAAGCAATTTCGAAGCAGCTATTAATGATATTGTACAAGCCAACATTAAATGGGCGGACGATAAGGCGGCAGAAAGCGTATACCATTTCAACGCGGAAATGATTCCCCAAGGTAAGGAAACAAAATCGATGACGTCCTACAAACGAAAGTGCTTTCATTAGGAATGAGACTCCTCCCCTCGCTGAAATGTAAGCATGGTAAGTGTAAATATTGAAAATTCCAACCCCAAAGACCAACTTTGAAAAACATCTTAACTAGGTTTTACAAACGTTATCGAATTTTTTGACCCTACCCCTAATCTTCATTTGTATATAGGACATCATCGAAAGTTATTCCTGCAATCAAAACAAAAATAATTGGCACACTTGAGTACTTTTTTTCTTTAATTAAGCACCGTATCGCAATAACCCCGCATTCGAGTTGCACTGGTCGTTTTTGCCTTTCAAGAAGCCGTTGCTTCGTTCTTTTGGCAATCTGCCACATTTGGATCCACTAAAAGTCTCCGCGCTTGTCGCAATCTCTTCCTCACCTTCGATTACAGATTTAGGGTACGGTTAGGTTTATGGTTTAGGATGGGTGTAAGGGTTGGTGTACCATAAACCCTACGCCAACTACGGTAGTTGTGTCCAATTTAGTAGAGTATATTCTAGTAATATTTATATTATATATTACTTGAAACTTGGCAGAAAAGTAGATCTAGAGAAGTACAGAACCCTTTTTAAACAAAACCCTTCCAAATTTGAAATATGGTTATTTTTTCCCAAAAATAGCAAAATTTTGAGCTTTTCGCATAAACACGATCTTAAAACGTCTGAAAAACAAAAACGGAGCAAATTTGGTGAAAAAGGGCTCTGTACTTCTCTTTATTATGCTTCAAACTGTTAAATATTGGTGGTTTCAGACTAATTGTTGTTTTAATTTTTCTGAAAAACTTGAATAACTAAGTGTATAAAATTCCAATATGGCCGCCGTTACCATGGCGACGAAAAAAATAGATTTTTGAGTTGAGAATTGTTATAGGTATACACCAGTGATGATTGTTTATCCACAAAGTCCAAAATAACCAAAAATGCCTTCTTAGCTAACAGTCCCCTTACGCGGGCGTAAGTTAAGTTGGAACTTTATTGACATATTGCGCAGAAAACCGAATAATTCTCGTCTATAGACGCCAGTGAGGTGTAGGAATGTGGCTCGTCGGATTCGTATACGAACTGATCATAGTATGCATCCGCATTTGCTGAGTGATGGTTCGCAAATGATGATGATGGTGTTGTGATGATGAGGTTGGATGATGATGATGATGATGATGATGATGATGATGATGATGATGATGATGATGATGATGACGACGACAACGACTATCGGACGGTTCTTCACGTTACATTTTGATATCTTTTTTTACATAGGCAATACAATGATGTTCAATATCCGAAGCCAACTTCTAAACGTGTTGTCACCTGATACGCCCAGGTTCTCTGCAGGGAGGACGAGACTGGCCCTCGGCCAGTATTTACATCTGCTTCAAAGCTTCTATTCTAACACCAACTGGATTGAAAGCATTAACATGAACGAACCATATACAGATTTAGGTAGGTCAGTCAAAGCATGGAGAATTACTGCATGTGACACGCCATAATTTGCTTGCGTTTTATTGTTATTTTAATGGGGTATTGTATTGGGCTGAGATCGTTTGGGACGCTTCCTCTTGTGTGTCAGCTTTAGTTGTCTCAATATTTGAGTGCAAACATAGTTCATGCTCCCCTTCGACCCGGTTTAATCTTCCCAGAGAAGAGTGGGGTTCGATGCAGTAACTGACTATGATCAAAGCACAACATGATAGTGAACACTGCCCAATCTAACACAATCTAAGAAGGAAAACCACTGCGCGTGCGCGTGCATGCATCCCACGTGATGCCAAGTGCTGTCCATCCCAGCGAAACCGCCGTGGCTACCGGTCGGTGATCCTGTGCTTGGCACGCGATGTGTCTTTGTTCATATTCTCCTTTTTCGTTTCTTCTTTCCCTTCCGATAGCAAAAATCCCATGGGGATGTGAGGCAAGGCTATGTCCGGCGTCTTGAGGGCGTTTTTTTTTCTATTGCGACAAGGATTTTCCGCCATTGGCTTTATGATTTGCTGCAGCATATTCTGCTACAGAAAATATCGAGATGAGCCGAGAAATTAAAGTCACTGCAAGTCACTCTGTCTCAAGCAAAAACAAGCCACGGTGTCTTGCTATCCACTGATCAAACCCGTGGACAGAATTTTCCAACTTGAAGTTCGTTGACGTCACACTTGATTAGGTTGGTCTCACACCGCTTCAAAGAAACCATCCGGGATAACAACATATCGGCTGACGAGGAAGTTCCTCGAAAGCGCTCCTAATAAGCGAAATAATCACGTAGTGTAGAAGTTGAATTTTAAGATTATTCTTGTGCTTATCTTATTTTATATTACGTTTTCCTATATTCTATACTTTTCTAGGTTACAGTGACACTCTGAGCTACCCCACCTATACTCCGGACGAATGGGCTTGCCGAAATTGCATTTCTCAATATACTAAGTATGGATTTCATATGAAATATTTATTTGACAAAATGAAATAAATGCTTCATCTGCCATTTTTTTCTAAAATAAATGCGTGACCTAGTCAAGAAGCATGGAGATTCCCATGAACTTTTTGTGATTTAAGTCCAGAATCGGCTTTCATATCATAAACTGATCTCAAAGAATAAAAGAACATGCACCTTGTTAAGAAATGAGTTAGATTTAAACGTTCCGATTTTCAGAAAAATGTTCTCAAATTGATTGATTTTTGATACAATTCAAAAAAGAATAGTGTGCACTATACATGACCTATAAACTGAAAGCATCCAGAGATTCAGAACAGTTCGGGCATCCAGATGGCAGACGATACCTCTCGGTCAAGGATGGGTGGTCAGTGCTTAATAGGTTACACCCCTCACTACACTACCTTACTCTTACTCTTACTCCGTCGACTCTTGCTGTCGGGCATCAATGATGGCTTACCATAACTGTCTGTCTTGCATGCTGACTGCAGGGTTTTCTTTAACGCACAAAACACGCGTATTTACGCGTTCAGGCACTTTGCTGACTCCTTCATATCCAAAGTCCCAAAGTCCAACGCGTACAAAATCTTGAAAACGTACGCGTTCAGATATTGCAAGATTTGAATAGAGAAACACCCGCTATTGTGCATTTATTCTAGGCTTTTGGCATTTAGGACTCCCGATATTTAGGGCCCATCACATTTTGTCAGCATTAATCCATGCATGTTTTAGTGATTGCGAGTCTCTAAAATGTGTCAGTTTGAAATCTTGCTTTTTCGGGTTCGGGTCCTTTTTTCTGTTTAAATTATGCACCAAATGTCTTCAATTGGACTTTAATTTTGCAAAATTTTCCCTCTCATCAGGGGTGAACATCCCCCTCAGATACCCCCCTGCTTACGACATTTAGGCCCTATTTTTAACACAATTTATAAGCCTAATATGGAAAACGTGACAAAGAAAGGCTTCATGGACAATTTTCGGCTTTTCATTTTAAATTCTACACAGTAATAGTGCCAAAATGGTCCACTAAATCGCTTTAATTAGGTCTTCATTTTGCCAAATTTTCCAAGTTCTGAAGGGGAACATCACCCTGCGTAGTTGATAAACAAATGGCCACTTTCACTTCTGTTTTCGACATTTGCCAATAATGTTTAACACAATTTATTAGCCTACCATAATAGGGAAAACTTGCCGTCCGAAGGCTCCATCATGATCATGTGTTCGGCTTTTTTAAACTAAAATTTTACACAATAATAGTGCCAAAATGATCCACCAAATTGCTTCAATTAGGTCTTCATTTTGCAAAAGTTTCTTACTTCTCAGTGGGCATTTTTAAATAGTATTATTTTCTTTTAAAATTGCCCCCACCCTTCTGACTGCTCTAGATCCGCCACTGCTCCAAACAGTGACGTAGATTTCTTTTTGACTTGGGGCACCTTTTGGCGAAAGAATAAGTTTATGGTACAAAAAATTTTGCCATTGTTGAAATATGGTGCAAAAGTGGAATAAATCCGTGCTAAGCGCGCAAAAATGTGCACTTTTTGGGCTAAAATGACCAAATATGAGGTTAATTTGGTCAGAAACCCACATACAGGCGTCAGCATTGGGGGGATGATTGTATGGACCATCCCCCTGGCAAAATATTGCCCGGATCTACGCCTATGGCTCCAAAAACAAACATATTGTTAAAAATGTCTTCAAAAATAATATTATAAAAATACCCCTTGGGCAATGTTTTTGACCCCTTCAGAGGAAAAATTCACAATTGAAAGGGTCAAACAAATTTGAAAATACCCCTTCATCAAAATGCTTAAAGAAAACCCTGGCTGGTCTCAATTTCTGCCACTGAAGTTACATATTCTGATAATTTGGGGTCAATCCTGTGTCTACTTGAAGCAGGTCCACAAAGGGATTCTTCTACACTACCAAGGGTTTAGAAAGTGGTGCACAGATCTTGGCATTTCTTACATGGTAGATGAGCCTGATGTTTAGCATTTGCCTATAGCAAGACGTCGAAACGACATGTACTTGAGAAATTCACAACCAAAGTGACGAATTAACCATTGTTCCTTATATTTTCGTAGCCCAACATCTTCAAATCAATTAGACTGCAGCCACAACTTAAAGCCCAAAACATTAAAGCTCACAAGTGGGTATCGTAGTGATCAAGACGTAGATAAGCCAACGAAAGTAACAGGCAAGTCACGTAAAATGCAGTGTATTAGTGAGTCACTGTGTCACTAAAATAACTTGTCCACTGTTAGCTACTGTTTCACATTAGTAGTCAATAGGTCCATAGTTATATATTCTGATAATTAGGGGACAATCCTCGGATCTACATCATACATGTCCTATAACCCTAACAGTGATCCTCATCCTGATCCTAACCCTAACCCTAATCCGATCCCTAATTTGCCATTTCCCTCAAAGACTTAAACACAACCCTTTTAATGACAACGTAGAAGAGGAGAAGTGAGGAGAAAAAGAGGACACGATCAGAGGTTTATATTATAAGACGAGAATGACAACGACGACTTCGTGATGGTAATGATGATGATAATAATGACGATGCTGATCATGATCGATGCTGATGATGATGATGATGATGATGATGATGATGATGATGATGATGATGATGATGATGATGATGATGTTTTACTTCATTTTTTCTCACAGTAACAGGGAAAGGGAAATGCTCTCACGGTGGTAATTTTGATTCATCATGGACACACGTTCCAATAGGAGGGATCAACAAGGATTCGTCAGATCCTAACATATCGCCTCATCATTACTTGCACAAAGACGCTGCAACCGTAGCTATCAAAGCTGGTGTGGCATTCTTAAACGATATAGGTAAGTACTATAGGCCTCCACTACGACTTCAAGTTCATTGCAGTGCCATTTTGTATCGTGTTTGTTTTATGATAATATTTGCGATAGCGATGATGATGGTAGTGAGCTGTAGTGGTTAGTACACCTATGTTTCAGGTGGACATTTTATTTTTGAAAATACCATACATACCAGTGGTATATAATACATATTTGTATAGCCCACTCTCAAACAAAAACTATTGCATCTATGTACTTGTTCAAAGGGCCCCATAGCCTCATTTTAGGAAATTTTATTCACTTAAATGCGCATAAACAGAACCCCATACAATAACATTGCGCAACAAAATTCGCATCCAATGCTACTTGGGCAATAGTCCAATGAAGATTTCACACCACCAAATAAATCCCCATAGAGATATGTACTAAATTCGCCTCAAGAAAACTTCGTAAGAGCGACTCAGTTCTTAGCGACAGCTATGATGGTTGAAATTAGCCCTAGCCTGATCTCTCTGACTGGGAAAAATATAGGTTGACCGTCATTATTTTTTACGACTGGCCCTCGAAGTCTATGATGTCTGGGAATTACCTAATTTACCTCCAAAATCATGCCAGTGTTTCTGTACAGAAACGACTGCTTAAAATCATTAAACAATACTCTATCTCTCCCATCTGTGGTACACTTGCAGGATTTGATATTACTAATCATGACCAATCCAAATTTAGCCAAAGTTATGCAAATTTCTGCTCATTTTAATGCTTACTTTAGGCAATGCATGCCTTTTTCTGAGAAATGCATTCAGGGTGCACGACCGTATAATACTATTTGGTGGTGTGAAATCTGAATTCCCGTAACCATTGTGCAAATCATGTTAAATTTCCAGTATTTGGCAGAGATACAGTACTTATAGCGCTTATCATTATAGGCTATGGAGGCATTTCAACAGCACCCTTATTTGGTGGGAAACGGTCATTGAACTTTTACACGGACTTGGTTAAAAACAACAGAAATGTGTTCCTCTAGTCATAAGGATTTAGAAAAAGTATAGTTTGACATATCTACGACGTACTGTTAAGGAGTTATGCTCAAAAACGTAAAATTGTGACGTCATAGGTCTAATTTTGGCTCTTTTGTTGAAATTTGGTCTCAAATTATTTATCTTTCCATGATATCTGTTTCATGCCTTGATATGCACTCTTCTTCCTTTTTTACCATTCTTTTCAGTCAGCGGACTCCACAGCGAGATGGGAATAGCCAAATTTGAAAGATTATTTAATCTTGGCAGTGGATCAAAGGCGCTGGTGCTGGTTGTAGACGATACCACTAGTATGTGGGATGAAATTAACGCTGTCAAAGAAAGCACTATCAAATTGGTAAAAGATTCGTCGACATCGAACAAGTGCTCTGCTCCAAGTCAATATATCATATCGCCATTCAATGATCCCGGTATGGTAATCTTTACTTTTATGTTTACTTGCAATGATCGTATATAATTTCGCTATTATTCTATGATTTTCTTAGGGCAATATTGGTATTCTCTATTATAATAGTTATTCTGCAAATCGGCAATTCCAGTGACGTGAGAGACACTCTGGACATTCATAACTCGTTAAAAAAGATTTTTAACTTTTCTATGGTAGTCTCTTGTAAATGAAACCGTGGTCAACCCATTCGTCAGAAGCATTTGTGATGACATCATCATTCTATAAATCAAGAACTTAAATTTGTTGAATTGAAATCATTTAAGTTATACAAATGCAATTTTCTTCTGGTATGTTCAGATGTAGGACCTGTGACTGATACTGCGGACCCAGACATAGCAATAGCTGCATTAAATGCTCTGGTGCTTCACGGTGATAGAAATTTTGATTGTCCTGAGCTTAGTATGACTGGCATCGAAAATGCTCTTAATCATGTGTAAGTTTTTGTTGTTGTTTTCAACAGAAATGTACGATCATTTCTATATGCATTGAATGAATTCAGAAGTCGCACCCTCGTTTCCATGCACTAAGCATGCTAAGTCTGCAAATTATATTCTGAGTTACAGTGTAAAATGTGCATGAAGGTCGTATTCGTAGGTACCGCAAGTTGGTGCTACATGTATCTCATTTTGCTGGTGCCAGTCAAATACCTTTTAAACCAATCAATAAATCTATTGTTGAAGAGGATAATAAGCTTCTACCTATGTCTATAGAATTCTTAAATAGCTCTATAGTCTTTGTTTGCTTTGGCTAAATCCTGTTCAAGTTGTGGGTTACAAAGCATTGTATTTTGTCTAGGTATGAAAAACCAACAAGTAACATTGAGAGGACATTCCTAAACATCGTTAACTTGGGGGTTATTTGAAATGGCCGCAAATTATGACTGCAATATGTTTGATATTTATTACCAGCAATGTGGAAAAAGAGACACGCGTAGAACCGAAATAAGGTACCATTTTGCTGAAGGAGCAAAGTTCAACAAACCATAATTCTGGATATCGTTTTAAGTCAAATGATATATCATTTTAAATACTTGTGATATATATTTTCTAAGCACGAAATAAAACAAAATTGACCGGGCTGGACGGCCGTTTTGTGGTGGACGGTCACATTTATGTATTGCCATTAACCGGAATACTTTAACCTGAGTTCAAACACAAACAAGACACAAAAAATGATTATGAACAACAAGTGCCAGTTCTTTACTCTTAAGGTAGCAAATGACTGCAACTATTTATACAGAGCCTTTTCAATTCGGGTGTTTGTTTTTATTTTCAACTAGCGCTTTACCATGTTACCCTGTTTACATCTATTCCGCTGCCATTTATATATCACACCAGAGAAGATATATTACCCTTCCCAGAATCTTTTGCAACATGACACGTCAACTCATATGACACTTCCATTACTTTGTACAGGCTCCCATTGTTTCAATTTGAGAATAGACTGGCTAAACATGGGTCGATAGTCCAGAAATAAACATAATTATGTTGCAAGATCTAGATGTGTTCTGTTCATCACTATCGACCACGTTGCACTTAGTAGCAAATCAGTGCAGAAAATTGATATTGAAGAAATGCATTGCGGGAAGTGTAAGATATCTTCTCTGATATCACACCATGTGGCTGCCAACAACAACAGCGCCGGTATGACTACCCCCACCCCCACTAACAGACCTACCCTCATTTAAACAATATAGAACTAATTATGAAACAACCGAGATAAAGTATCTGGGTTCGAACATAACCTTACGATAATGAATTGAACGCTCTTAGCACATACCTTTTTCATGTTTTAGTACTTATCCTTCAACTCTGTGTGTTTGGACTGATGCGGATGCCAAAGATTCGGATAAGCTACCTAAGGTTATAGCTCTTGCTATGCAAAATTCAGCAACGATTGAGTTTGTATTAACAGGCACGTGTGATGGTTTTCGCAGGAGGAAGAAGAGGGCAGTTTGTGAGTATATCCCCAAAATTTATAACCCCCACCAAAATGTTTTCTTGAAAATCAATTACTCCATACGTATGTGCTATGTGTACACTCAGAACGCTACTGACCATCCTCTATTGTTAAGTATAGTCGTGATAAAAGGCGATCGATACATGTTGAAATCCACAGAATTCAGAGATACACCTTTTTTTTTGAAATTGATTTTCTAGGTCAAATAGAAAAAATAATCTAATTTATTCAAGTAAAGAAATCCTGCTTTTAAAATTAGGCATGAAATGGGCATTTCTAGTTGAACTGTTACTCCAAAACATTGTTACTCATGATACTTCACAATTATCATCATCTTACATCATCTTAAGGTTGCCATAATATAATGACACTCATCATTGATTATGACGACTTAGCTGAGAGAAAACTGGGAGGGTGCGAAATCGTGCGGATACACTGGTCAATGGGAGATTATTCTATTCCATGTAGGTATAAGCACCCATTCCACATTCGATGATGGTGTGGTCCATTCAATCACCTCACATTAATAGTTATAGAAAGAGTTCCACAGTCCACAATCGAATAGATTAGGTATGTCTTAGTCGCGTTAGTGTTGGTAAGATCAAGAAGCTCACGTGACCATGGTGACTAGCATAACTTAAATTGTTTTTCAGCCTCCTCCTACACGAGTCTTGCGGAGGCAACAGGAGGCACAATTTACGAAACTGATGACGCAGAAGTTGGAATAGTCAGTGACATAATATTAGCCAACGCTAAATCAGAAGTGTCCGTTCTTCAGTGGAATAACTTGGACACCAGTACATCTATATTGGTTCCTGTGGACAACACTATGCAGGGGTTGTCTGTGACTGTAACGGGACCTGCATCTCCGAAGGATATAGTTTCTGTCCGTGACCCTTCAGGTAAAGTCCGGGGTAAAGTTTGCTACTATGCCCTAAGGATGTTTAACCTATCTGGAAGCCATACTAAAACCGGAGTAAAAACAACTCTATGGAAGATAGAGATAAAAAGACCAGTTCGCGTCTAAAATTCTGACAACTAGACAGAAAATGCCGGCAACCAATCATGGCGCGCCTTTGCCCTGACGTCAGACGCGAATTAGTCTTTTTTTATCTCTGTCTTTCACTATAATCATTTCACTATAACGGTGCTTTCGTTATTAATTTAAATGAAAAGCGATAACACTATGCAAATATAAATGATTGATATAATCAAGGTATGATAGAAAGAGTCGTCGGTTCCTTACCCGACATCGATAGCGCTACAGGACCAAATTAGACGTGCCTTTGGAATGTGCTTTCTATATCTAAATATCGTCATCAAACTCCGCATAAAGATCATAGTCTTTGGTTCACCTCAATTTTGGTACTGACGCCAATGCTTTTTTGTGGTTGCGCTGCACGCGTGCCGACAGACCGCCCTTGTTAGTGTGAGTGTACGCTCTGCGCGATTATCTTTACACGCGCGATTCGAAACTGCGTTTCCACTACCGAACCTGAGGCGAACCAATGTATGATATTCTCTACTTTACTTACAATTATCTTTACACGCGCGATTCGAAAAACTGCGTTTCCCTATGTCACTACCGAACCTGAGGCGAACCAATGTATAATATTCTCTACTTTACTTACACTTTAAGGTACAGAAATGACAATCTTCGATATCATTGTCGATGCAGCTAAAGTTTTCTCATTTTCACTTGACACCGCTGTTACTGGTTCTTGGACGTTAGAGTTAGATGTACCTGTCGGTCAACAATACAGGGTCGATGTGTCCACACGAAGTTTCATAGATTTCAGCTATCAGATACTACAAGAAAGATCTGGCGTATTTGTACCAGTCGAAGGCCTACCAACAGCAGGTAATATGATGGTGTTTTAAGTTGAGATTTCTCTTCTGTGAAAGGTCCACATGCTGAGCTTATCTTCTTAATCTCTCATGATAACCATGATTACCAAAGCGCTCTCTTTCATAAGCTTTGTAACAGTGAATGTCATAATCGAGCAATTCTCTTCGTTCACAACTGCTTGGGGATCTCACCGAATTGATGGCTACCCCCTCATTGAATAGATCCAGAATTAAGCAGTACTCAAATTCAACAATAATTAGTATACTCTCCGCATTCCAGTTTTTGGTCACGTGATCTTAGGCGAGTGTTGGTAATACTATTTTGAGTTAACTTATTTACCATGTTTACAGGCATGTCTTACGTATTATTTTTTCTCACCGTTAGCATTATATAATTAATCTAATCTCTCTTTGTTCTATCATTAATAATTTGGAACAAAGAACTAGATGTTATCTTTCGAATCGACGTCATCAGTTCCGAGATAGCAGGCTCAATGGACAAGCTTGTCTTATACAATTCTGATGGTAGTCAGGTCCTGACAGAAGTGGCTTTATCGTCCGTTGGAGGAAGAACCGTTGGGAGCTTCGTTGCTAATGTCTCTCTACCTTCAGAGGTATTTGATTCCCCCCCCCTCCGTTTTGCCCATTAAATAGCATGATGGCATTTCCATCAAGCAAAACTTCAATCGTATCATACAGAGATATCTGGAGAACCTTTTCGGGTATCAGTGTCTATTCACATATTACGAGGAGATCTTAAAAATATACATGTATATCAAAATGCACTGCGCATTCTGCACAAAAGTTTATTGTGTAAATGTTCTTTATATCTTTGAAATATTCTACTATACAAAGAAATATATAACTTATTTTATTATGCTTTTTTTACAGCCGTTCTCAGTGGGCATACTTGGTAAAGACACCGATGGCAATGATATTCAGAGAGCTAGTCCCGGACTCGTTCAGGTCTTAAACTTTAAGTTGGAAAGGGCCGGTACACTAGGTAAGGTTTTGATTAAAAAAACACCCGTCACGATGGCGGCGCAACATATGGCGTCGTGTTTTAACTTTTAGTTGAAATTCATATACTCTAAATCTGATTTTTTTTTCTATAAAAAAATTCTTACAGGTGATTTAGTTCTTGGAGGAAGCGAAACATTTAATATTACTCTCATCAATCTTGGGAGCAGTGATACTTTCGGTGTAGTCGTGTCGGTATTGCAAGATACTGCATCGATTTCTGTCGACACTTCGTCACTAAGCATCTCTTTATCATCACATGCATCCAAGCCTATTGTAGTGACGTTTACAACAGATGCAGATGCAACAGTTGGAGAAGTTGTGTAAGAGATATTTACTTTTTTTTACGAAATCTTCAGCAAAAGTGGTACCCTGCTCAATACAATGCTGTAGGAAACCGATTGGAATTAACAGTGTGGCAAAATAAATGGATTCTCAATGAGTCTTTCGCGCTGCCATACTTTCTAAATGTTGCGTTAAAACTTATGTGTTGGCCTTATCCTATTGTATTTGTTCATTTGTGTATGGAGAGCTTTTTTGATGGGCATTTTATACAAATATATACTGCCATGAGAGGTTCTGGTTAAAACTATGGGCCCGAGGTGAGATCAATAGTACTATTTTGGTAATAGTATAGTATTATTGATCTCAACGAGGGACCATAGTTTTAACCAGAACCTCGAATGAAGGCAGTATATATTTGTTTTATATCCTTCATTCATAGATTTTTTGTTCATCGATTGGTTAAAAGATTATATGAAAACTCCACCATGCTTCATGCCTAGGTAGGGCCTATGCACGGCAGTCCGGTTTGGGCGGTTCAAAAACTCGCACTGTCATGTTCATGTCTTAGTGGTTTTTAAGCTTACTCACTGTCAGTGTTTATTTTTTCAAGTTGTTACATGTAAAAAGATTTACATGTGTAAACTCGAAGGCCATCGTGCAATCGGGATAGGCCTCCATACGCACGGTACTAGGCCAGCTACCTTCACGCATGCATGGCCTAGGCGGTTCGAGACTGGTCTCGCACTGTCAGTGTTTGTTTTTAAGCTTACCGTGTCAGTGTCGCTCTGAATCTGACTGTATTGGTCTGTGGTATGAATTCAGTAAATATTCCTGCGCTGGAACTGGTAACAATTCAAATTAAACAGCTGAAATTGTGATCTTCTTCAGCAGTAGCAGCCCACTCCAGCTTGATTTATATTTCGCCATTTTTGTGTTGTCGTTTCTCGGCAGTGACAAAATACTCTTATAGTCAATGTCGACGTTCAATGTTATTGTTATGCTTTATGGACTGCGACGTGGGTATGCTGCTATCCGTAAATAGTAAATATCCAAAAGTACTATTTACGGCTTGAAGGTACTATTTACGGACGTAAATAGTACTTTTTGCACTTCCTCACAGAATAGTGTGTTTAATTTTGATCACGTGACACACTTTTAACCAATCAATGAACAAGAATCTATGAATGAAGGATATAAAATTTAATGACTCCGTCTGTTTCAGGACGTAGTTCATTGAACTCACCGGACTGCATTATTACATTATTGCCAAATGGATCGAGGCGATGGCATTGACAAATCTAATAAATAATCCATGCCAGGGATTCGTATAGGTTTGCATTGTAAAAGAAACCCGAGAATAAAAGTGCCATACCCTTGGCTGAGCTTTATTCTTGTTCTGACGGGCGTTGTGTGCGTGTACATGGGGTGTATCGGGTGGGGAGTGCATGTGTATGGTAGTGTGCCGTGGTGTCTGCTGCCGCCAAACAGTTTTTTCTCAACATTATATCAGCTGTAATATTTAAAATGGGGACATCCTCGGTTCTTTAGCGACAATGACGTATGAGGGTGTGGCTTTGTCCATTTGTCTATCCGCCTGTTCGTCTATCTGACCATTTATTCATATCGTGTAGGTCTACTACTACTGTTTTGAGTGTATTTGAAATGGTATAACCTATGATTAATTGATTTATATTTTTGACTAGAACTGTAACCATCACGATGACGAGCCAAACAACGGGGGAAACAAACTTCTTTACAACTAATATGATCATTACTCAGCCTTATGTTGATATGGTAAGTATACCCTACCGTGTCCTCTTCGTCATCATGTAGTAGACCAGCTCGAAAAGTACATTGCTGGAACAATTTTGGTCTCGATATTGGGCTTAGAAATGCGCGGTTGTTGAAAGCTGCGTTAGTTGCTAGTCAAAACGTGTCGGTTCCTTATTGTTGTTGTTTCCTCTCCCCGTTTTCCGTAAGTAGGCACGGAAGTTATCCCGGGGAAGTTATATGCAGCATGATTGCTAAATCTAACTCTAAACAACTAACAGTAGACACTGAACCATCATGAACACCGTATACGTATGAATCCGATATTACTATAAAATGTCCGAGTAAAGCCTGTTCACAGTTTCGGAAATTTCGGAACTGCGCATGTACAGAATCAACAACCGGGTCTTATTGAGAGATGAACAACACACAGTGTCATCGCCCCGATATCTCCATGGTAGAAATCGCCATGGTAGGTTGAATCCACAGCCACGAAAGGTCATTTTATTCCGACCTTATGAGACGCATATAATTAGCCAAATGACCTGACTAAGGCTACTGACAATAGCCGGGGTAATTGATTTCTCGCTGTGTGAGTAAGCTTGTATACGACATTGCGGTCAATGACCATACTGCCTCCACTGGAGTAGTGAGTGCTGTAGTCCATACAGGACCAACGCAATGATTAGAATTTTGGTCAGATTTTGAGTTCAAGACTCATGGCCTTTTCTCAAAGCGCAAACTAACGACTATCATATCTGTTCAACACGTATTTTCAAGTGTATGAGACCACATCTGGTTTCTTGAAACGAAATCATTTACGGGAGATATTCATCATTTTCTAACCCGGTATCCGAAGATTTTCGTCTGATATCAAAATCGTGCATATCAATTCACGTGTATCGATCCCGTGTATTCATTTTATATTGTCTCTGCTGCACCAAATAATTATTAGCCAGGCGATGTCGGTGTGCAACACAATCTCCATTGACGATAGGTGTGATGAACCGCCCCTGAAAGGGATTCCGAGAGCCCCAATGATTTCACTCTCCTGTTTACACACTAACAGTTTCAAGCTAGCTCATTAATACTTTCCTTGTGTCATGTAAGTCATCAAGATCCAGAAATATGCAAAACACACATAGGAAGTGTTTTTACAAAATACAAAGTTCACCCTCATTGAAATACTATGGCAAGTCCTTAATGTTTATCTACAAGCGTTACCCACAATGCCCTTTGATCTGTAATAATTTGTGAAAGGGCTTATTTTAGGCTATAACCTCTTGATTGCTGCCCTTTATAGTCAAAATAATACAAAGTGGGCGGACGGTTTATGGTTATATACTATTCGGCAGTATGTGGAAATAACGAACGGGAGACAAAGGACCATCGCGACAACCGCATACGTATGAATCCGATATTACTATAAACTGTCCCTGTAAATCAGTATTCTAGACTATAACTTCTTGAGTACTGCCTTCTATAGTAAGAATAATACAAAGAAATTTATGTAGATAATTTAATTTTAAAAATTAGTATAACAGGATTTCTTTCGACTAGGAGACAATTTTCCTTGACAACTCTATGACTGGTTGAAAAATCAGTGATTGTTCATGGATTTTACAACCAATCACAGATTTTTGTCTCCTAGTGTTTGGCCCCGTCCGCTCCCTAAAAGTCCTTGTTTCGTCACTATTCATATCAGTGCAGACTTTTTGACCACCTCGTCAATTTTTTCCTTTTCACTGTAATTTGCAGCCGATGCCAGAAGATGCTAGAGAGCCTTCGTGTACCATTCAAAATGTCACCAACCAATGTTCACTCAACATGATTAACGATGACTGCAAATCTCATAGATGGTCAACTCAAGTGTTACTAGAAGATGATTTGGCAATAGCCGCGTATGACATTTCAGATCATAAGGAAGTCTCCGGCAGTGAATCAACTAGGAATATATTGAATCCAAATGCAGTCATTTTAACCTACGAGTAAGAAAGCCTACTTTTAATACTGATACTTTCTTTTGTGTTTATTTGATCTTATTTTATTGCTCAAAGACTAATGCATAATCATGTCGAATCCGCTTGAAGTATTTTTTTCAGAGGTACAGTATCATCAAGTATAGGAAAGGGCGTCTATCATATGTGAGTGGACACTACGAATGAGCCGTAAACTCGGCAACTTGCATTCTGAGTTACAGTGTAAAATGTACGTGAAGGTCTTATTCATAGTATCTCAATAAGGTGAGACATCAAACACTGTTTAAACCAATCAATAATCCGATTGCTGAAGAGGATAATAGGCTTCTACCTATTTCTATAGACTAGTTCTTGTCTTTGTTTGCTTTGGCTAAATCTTGTTCAAGTGGTGGATAACAAAGCATTGTATGTATAACCAACAATTAACAATGAGAGGACATTCCTGAACCTCATTGACTTGGGGATGATTTGAAATAACCGCCAATTATGACTGTTTGATATTTATTACCAGAAATGTGGAAAAAGAGACACAATGTAGAACCGAACAAAGCTACAATTTTGTTGAAGGAACAGAGTTCAAAAAACCATAACCCCGCTTCTGGATATCGTTATACTATTTTAATGCTTATGATATATATTTTCTAAACACGAAATAAAACAAAATTGTCCGGGGTCGACTTAACGGCTGATTCGTGGTGTCCAGTCACATATACGTCTTTTTCGGAGACACGATGTCTTATTTCAATCAAGGTCAAGCTACTTGTATATATCATTGGCAAGGGCAGTGCACTACGATACGCTATATATCATCATCATCATCCTTCGGCTGCGGAGCAGGCGACTACAAGTTTCCTCCAGCTACATCGGTCTTGAGCCATTGCTGATAGAAGACCTTGACTCAGCATGCTGTCCATATCCCCCAAAAGACACTGGATGTATTTCCAGAACAAGGTCATGAAAGGCGCATTCTAACTGCTTTCACCTTAAAAGGTGTATTCAGATGAAGTTAGAGCTATTAAATCCTATCCAAAGTTTCATACTAGTCTGACAGTGAACCCGTTGAACTCCCATATATTTAGCATTCTTTGAAGGGAAACGCAAGGGAATTGATCACCCACCATTATTTTTGTTTCTTTGTTCCAGGTCCAACTGCTGTTGTCCACGAGTAAATTTCACCATCGTCGACTTGGTAGGAAATGTGCAATCATGTGGGATTGATTTCTTTACTCCAGTTGAAAACGAAGTCCTGGATGTCATGCAATGCTATATTCCAAAAGTTGGAAACATTGCAAATAGATTCAGTCCTGGTGATTTGGGATATATGGTAGCTTATTTACTGTTAATAACTCTCTATCAATTAATAAAATAAAATGCATACAACTTTGACTGGATATTAATTGCGATAGCAACACATAATACTTCGCGCCAACTGTGATACTGCCGAATAAGAAATGCAAATTTGGACTTAGTCTAAGCAAAGGAATAATAATAAAAAAAAGTTGAGTGCCAGAGAGCAGCATATCAATTGACCATTTCTGAAAATCCCTAAATAAAACCTTAGCGATTTAACCGTACAAATGTCACACCGGGGCGCACATCGTAAGTGCGCAGTTACAAAACCGCAAAAGTTACGCAAAGATACTGTGGAAATAGTCTATTAAAGGAGTATTTCGTGATCCTAGCATCCTCTATTTATGTCATTTTTCATTAGATATCCACGAAAAAAACCCTATTCCCAAAATTTCAGTTGATACCGATTTTGCGTTCGCGAGTTATGAATGATTATGTGTATTACACTGCTCCATAGACAATGCGTTGTAATTTCGTTCTGGTGCACCAGAACGAAATTCAAATTTCACGATATCTTTGCTAAACGAATTAATCTGCAAGAAATATTTATGTAGCCAGAGGTTTCCAGTGATATAAAAATCTCAACTTTTTTTGAGAAAAGTGGGGGGATGAGGCTGTGGATCACGAAGTGCCCCTTTAATTTACATTGAAATTTTTTTTCAGCGTTAGTGATAGATGACGGCATAAAGTGTTGTTTGACTGTGCCGTTATTCTTAGTTTTTCTTTGCCAACAATTATAACATCATAATTATTAGTTACAACTCATGAACTGTCAAGGAGGTTTTTTGACCATTTCAAGCCCTAATAAGGCTAAATGAAACAAAAATACTAAGCCGCTTATTGACTGTGGAGCTCTATGGCTGGGAAATAAAAATGGTGACCCCTGTTTTAATCAAAAACACTGACATTTAACTGTAATCATTACAGCACTTCAGGCAAAGTCTTTCACATGGTATTTAGCACACTTTGAAGTAATAATCACGCAAAATCCTCACAAATCATTATTGTATCCTATATACATGTCCTATGATTGTCGAGAGAAAACTGCATTTGTGTTTTCAATATAACCGCTAATATGTCTACGTGTAGTTTGAGCTTAGAACTATTTTGTACCGTCGAAAGCAGTGTGAATTGTTTACCCCAATTTTCTCCCAGTTCGCTCAAGAATCTAAGGTGGGGTGGGGGAGGGGATCCGGATAAACAAATTCCAACAAGATTTTCAACGCACACTGTTAACTTAAGTGCAATTTTAACTAGCAGATTATAGTAGGGACAACGTGTACTTTAGCTATTATTAGTTAAAATTATTGTCTATTGTTGATCCAATTTTGTTTTCGCCGAACCCCCCCCCCCCCAGCCGAGCTCATTCTGGATCGGCCTTCGGCCTCGTTGTTCGCCCTCCCCGAGGCCCCCCCTAGTCGAGCTCATTCTTGAAGGACTACCTGTGGACGACATCATTGAGGTATTATATTAAATGAATGTAATAGCGGATGTTGACATCGACAGACATTGCTGATTCAATCTCATTCAATGTGGACTTTTTTCATCAATATTATGCACTGCAAGGCTGGAAGATTATTAAATTCACCTTATATATATATTATTTGAAATAAAAGGTATGTATTGTAAGTTGTACATTTATTATTACCGTGTTCTGGGAGAAATGTACGCGGAAGTTCATTGCAACTCTGTATTGTATTCGGCGTATTGACATAAATGTATTCATTGGTTTGTTAAACAAAAGTTTGCAGCTGTAAATACCAAGGGCCATTGCATGTCAGAAAACTAACAGAAGAACAGGTTGAATTTTATGGCTGGTTTATTTCTTTGATATATTTCCGTGTCAAATTTACCGCTCAGCAATTATTTTTATGTGTTTCTTGTCTTACTGATCGTAAGTTGTAACAACCCAAAGCCAAAAAAAAACCACATTTTACCATAAATTCACTTCAGAATGCACAACTAAACACTCTGTTTATGTAAGTTAACAAAATCTGATTCTTTAATGAAAAGTATGGTATGATTGGACAATACTCTTGCATATACAAAACATGAATAAATCACAATTATCATTTTAATACTGTTTTCTTATACCGGCAGTATTCTTCTTGTTGTTGATTACAAAGTTCCGCTGCACTCAATGTTCTGGATGACTGATGAATATTCTGAATCAAACTTGTCCAGCAAAATCACTGTTGACTTGAATTTTATATTCTGTGCGTAAAAATCCTTGCACAGATGACAATTTCCCCCCAAATGATGCGCTTTCACCAGTCGCTCCGTTTCTTCAGGATACAGGCTTTGTTCCACCTGCTCCACTTACATTGACAAATGTATTGTTTCACAAACCAGACTTAGCAAGTCTGCCCCGAAAATCTCTTGCTTCTCTTATCTAAAACTTGAAGGTCACACTTCTAATAAAAGCCCTTTCTCTTACATTATATAGCAACAGAGATTTTCCATAATATGATGCAATACAATAATAACATTAAGTCATGTGGGAATTCCGAAGATACTAATAGATTTGGTTGAATTATTATTGAATCAACTCGATTACATGAGAGGGGTTCCCATCTCTAATAAAATATTTTTAAAATGTAAACAAACATAAATGATAAAATTCAATTACTCGGGGCACGTTACACTTGTAAATATTTCTAAATATTATAAAATCATTAAGCTTCTATTGCAGTTATAAGACGATAAAGACAGGTCTGAACAGTGTGTTTTTAATTTTTCTATCACGATATCAACCATTTTACTTTCCATAATATATAAAGAAGAAAATTAAACCAAAGATTAAAAAAACGAATGACAACAAGGTTACATAATGCTGCAAGCATTCACAAACAACAAAACATTTATTTTTGGCCAAATTTACATGATCATGCTGATACCTATGTGTAGTTAAAGTTGGCATCTTACTTTGACGTAACGTAGGGTAAGGTAGGCTATCTCTCTCTGGTGAGCAGACGTTACATTCTCCTTGCTATTGGTAAGAAACCATATTGTTTGTAATTACTTTGAAAGTGTAAGGCATGTAATATGTGAGCAAAGCACTCTACCATGTTCAGATGCTCGTCGATTTCGAGCTCTTGCAGAAAATGCACACACAAAATACTCAAAAATTAAGAAACTAGTTCGCGTCTGACGAATCAAACTTGGTTAATATCACGTAACTAGGGAAGGTTAGTGATTACAGGTTTGATTGACAGAATCGTTAGAGGTGAAATAGTTTATATATATTTCCGACTTTGCCCTCCATGAGCGACTTACCAACATGGCTGATTTACCATATCATAACACGGGGCAATTTTGAGTCAGTACTTTTTGGGTTCTCCTTGAACATGTTGAGTTCATTAGAACACGCTAAGTTAGCACTGGTTCCAGATAGACCTACTCATGATCATCTTATTGAAGGGAACTTTCTGACATTGAGATTTTGATCAACTTTGTTTAGGTCCTATGTGAGAAAAACTAAGTCGGCTGTTGTTGTAGGGTTGTTGTTGTTTGTTTTGTTGTTGCTGTTGTTGTTGTTTTTTGTCTTGTTTGTTGTTTGTTGTTTTGTTTTTTCATCGCCATCGTTATTGTTGTTTTAGCCCGGAATAGTACACATTGGTCCGCATATACATGTAAGTTAAGCATTTTTTTTAAAGTAAGAAGAATGTAGCCTATAACATCATTCAGGTTTGCACAATTACGTTTGCGGCCATAAAATGAACCGGGAAGTATTCCTGACAACCAGCGCAGTTTATACTTATCATGCTTATGAAACAATAAAATTGTTGTTCTCTTTTGTGCAAAACTTTGGGAAACAAGCCAAGGAATATACAGTGCGTATCAAAAAAAATAAAAACGAACAGCTTGAAAAATGTCACTAGATTAAAAGGTACGAGGTATTTGGTCAAAACAACTGTAAAATCATCGTGACTCAACGGCTATTTTCGTGAGACGAGTAAAATTGCAGTTGCGCTAAGTCAATTAAAATCAAAACAGCATGGAAATTACATGTCCTTATTCTTATTAATGAATGGTCGCAGTACTTTTACAGTTGTGGGAGGACAAGATGTTGATTCCGCTATTAACTAAAGCATTTTTATTGAGTTTACACAACTGCATTTTTACTCGGTTCACACAAATAACCATCGAGCCCTTATTAATGGTCATACTGCGCCAGTACAGTTGTGGGTGGACTAGATGTTGATTCAGCTATCAAATAGAGCATTTTGACTAAGTACTTCATACTTTTCGCCAGCCCATTCGGGGCTGGTACCTGTTTCAGGTTTGGGGTCAGTTTACTCAAGAGATTATATTTTAGTGGTATTGGAATGATTTTTTTTTTACTTTTGTGGTTAAATTTTTTTAAAAATATTTTAATTCGATTTGTTAGGAAAAGTAAGTATGTTTTGCCGTTTCAACGAACGAAAACGAGTGAGTATTACCAAAGTTATGTTTGAACTAATTAATTATGACTTTAAAAGTTTAAAGGCCTAAATGTAACAATAATAGTTAATATATATAGCATCATATGGTCAGCAGAAGAAAATCTGACATCACCTATGATGTCATATCAGTGTCCTTGACCGGGGTCCTTACTCCTTGACCACTGAACAGCGTGATATCATGTTGATAACAGATCTATAGAATCAAAATCTTCATCATATCCCCGGATCATATCACAGATTCTCAACAATCTGTGATCATATGGACCATATTGATGTGAAAGTAGTTATCTATCATATCCTGTGTCGTTTTATGGATAAAAATGACTCAAAATGTTATTGATGAAATGGTTGCTATCATAAACATCAGTTTTGTCTTTTCAACGGAAAAATCCGATGCAAAATAAAGTTTTTAGGGCCTAGCTATAATATGGGCATAATTTATGCATATAGTATTGAACAATGTACCCCATTTGACATGCACTTATAGATAAATAAATTGTCTTACTTTATTAATTTCTTTATTATAAATAAAATGACACATAACTATTTGATTCATAAAATTACATTCAACAAAATGATTGAAGAGAAAACACACAAGGCACTAGGCAGACTGTTATAGAATGGAGTATGTAAGATGCCATGTCCATAGCTTCGCAGGAGTTTCCGACTAGCAATCAACATGATCAGCACATTCAGAATAAAAACCCTTTAAAAAGGGATGTACCGGGACAGGAATGATTTCATGTGAAGATTTTATAACAAAAAGTAGATTACATTGAGTAACAACCATTTTCTTTTTTAAAATATAAATATACAGTAAAAATAATTTTTAAGTGTAAAGATTGTGGTTGTTTGAACATTTTGAGCCAAGTTCCATTTGTTGCTATTCTTTCAACATCAGTCTTTACGTTGTTACATAAATTTGAAAAAAGATGGAATAGATTCCAAACATTTGGTACCAAATGTGATCCCTTCTACATCCTCAAGAATTTCGGAAGCTAATTCATTGGCGATTTTTTTGATTTTTCTGTATATCATCATAATATTATAGACAAAAATATATGAAGTTAATCAACTTATCCAAAAGAAGGTAATTGTTTATCATGTGTGCAAATAGCTTTTGATACCAGACTTTTGATTAAGGGCATAACATACACCCTCTTCTATCCTAACATATTATTATTATCATGTGAAACTCCTAAATGTAGAACCAATTGTCCTGCCAATTATTCTATATCTCCCACCAACTGCCAATTAATTTTCATGTGTAAGTTTTCTGGAATAGATGTGTAATGACATCAAAACATTTTCATTAACCTATAGCAAGATCGCTGCTAGATAACCTTGACCCTGCTTGAAAAGCACTATGACATGATGACCACACACTGACACATTTACTGAGTATTTTATTGTCCCCTGCACTTTATACTCTAATAAGGTCAATGTGCATGGTAAGAGGACCAGAGAATTTGCCCAATTTTCAATTTAGAAAGAAAGTTCCTAAAATATATACTGATTTTACCTTAATCATGCAAAATCAACACAAAACTTCTGCTTTCTTCACACACCAATTTTGGTATTTCTATTTGCTATGACAACTTGATCATTTTTTGACAATATTTTCTGTTTTATTCATAAACTATCAAATAGAAAGTTAGAAACAACAACAAACTTGAACCAATTAATAAGTACCGTGGCCAGCAAAAACACAGTTTAAGAGTGAAGATTGTAGTGAGTAACCAGTCCTTTATAAATGTGCTGGCCCGTGGCTATCTATTATAATATAGTAGGCTTAAACTATACATTGCGAATTAATTAAGTTATTTTAAAATAAAATGTACATGTAAGTTAACTCAAACCGGCAGTGTATATATCGAAAGCAGTGAAATCGGACATTCCTAAGCGAAGATATTGAGTTCGTAAGTTCTGGTATTACAAAATTGGAAATTGAGATATCGTTGGTAAAAAGCTGAAAAGACAAAAAAAAACAACGACAACAACAACAACAACAACAACAACAAAACAAACAGACCAGAACAATTTGGAGTACATGTAATGAATTAAAAGAGTTGACATGAGATTAGGAATTAATGTTTTCTGCTGTTTCAGTGTGCATGTTCTCATCGTTGATGGTTTGGTGGACTGTCATGTAGATGTAAGCGTGATCCTAAAAATGCCTTTCACATTGACCAAAACTAATTACAAGACCTCTTCTACATTGAGGCTGGCTTTCCCTTTTAAAGGGAATTTTTATTAATCTAGAGCCTGGATTTAGTGGCATTCGTTAAACTGTGTATACTTTATTTTGATACGCACTGCATTGAGAATTAGTCTTGTTCAAGACTCTCTCTTATACTACAGCCAGCCGATCACCAACAGTGATTATTGCATAGTATGTGATTATTGTATAATTCAGGGAGGTAAATAATAGAAAACTGGGTGGGCATAGAACTAGTTCTAGTTCCTCGAGGGTGGGTGCGTGCGAAGCGAACATGGCCGCAAAGCGGCCAACAAGGCGCGCAGCGCCGATGACTGGTGCATTTTGTAATGTCAGAGAGGGGTTGTGGTCCCATATATAGAACTCCCATATAGGCACTGAACAATTGCTAGGTGGGCATTTATTTCCATTACTCCCAAGCCATGTGGCTTTCCCGGTGGCTTCGCGTGGATTCGGGCTTGAATCAAGACTATACTGAGAATAAGAATTCGTAAGTGGCAATGCAATACATGATCTACTCTTTATTGTATTTTGCGTGTAAATCATAACGAATGAGGATGTCATCATTAAACGGAAACGTGACGGTGTGGTTAGTAATTTGGAGCCTAGCTCCCTGTGTTTTGTGTCATTAAAATTTTGAATACCTCACCTTTCAATTGTACCAAAAAGGTGATAAATTGCCGTTTCACTGCCTATTATATTGTTGCGTATTTTGTCAATAGCATGCATGAGTCATAAAAAGTATACATGTACAAATATCGCGGAAACTGGAAACGAAATGGGCTATATTAAGGTTTGTGTAATATTTGTTATCAAGAAGCATTATTGTTGCATATAGTTTTCATTATTAAGCATGGTTAGGGACCGTTCACAAACCCTTGTTAGGGGGCCTGATTCAAAAAAGGGTCCCTTAAAAGTTTCGACCCTCCTAAGGGGGAAGGCGGCCTGAAAAAAAAATGAGCACAAATTTCCCTGGAACAATTGAGTTTAAATGCTTTTCTATGTGGTTGACCCATAATTTTCATGTAAAAAAGGGGAGCCCTGAATTTTTTGAGATCTGAAAAGGGGGGCCCCGAAATATTTTTGCCATTTTTTTTGCATCAGGCCCCCCTAACAAGTGTTTGTGAACGGTCCCCTACTTTTCTGATTTACTTGCAAAATTAAACAACTGAAACAAAACAAAGAAAGGCACAATGAAACGGCGCGCCGTCTTTACTTCTTTTACAGTACGTTGCCTTTTGTTTTTCATATTTTTCTTTTCCACTGACATGAACCTATTACGTCGGTTTGTAGTGATACCACCTCTGTTGTATTACTTTTACATATGGAAAGGTTTCGATACAAAAACGATTCTCTTATAAACCATCATGCGCACACCTCGATACACCTTGAGCACACATTTTCGTCCAAGAGCTCTCAAGCAAGCAGTGATTGTCTCCGCACAGTCTTTGATTGCACTACATGGTTGAGTGCATAGCAATGTAAGAGCTGTGGAGCTTCTAGCTGAAAAAGAGGCCTCTTTGATTGGTTTCTGTCGAAACCTCAAGTGTTCCCTTCATCCAATCAGAATTTTTTATATCAAACGAAAGCTAATACTTCCCTCTAAAAAATACTTTCGTCACTAGGTCAACAGATAACGCAATTCAAAGTTATAGCAAAAGCCAATGTGGAAAATCTGTTGAAAACTACCTATCCAAGCACATTTTTTGACCAAAATGTAAAACCTCAAGTGTTCCTTACAATATTTTTCAAATTTTATGTCATTAAATGAAAAAGCACACTTATATTGTCCATAAACTAGCGTCACTATAATGAGCAATTGCCAATTCTCTTTAAATTGCAAATCTTGTGCAAAAGGTTACTACTTTCGCTTGTTTTGTCATACGGTTGTAAATTCAATGAACTATGACTTTGCTAAAGAGCGCTTACAAATTCAGTGGCGTACCGTGGCCGCCCCAACCCCGGGGGGCTGAAGAAGAAACAATTGTGCCGCCCCTTCTTTAACAGCCCGAAAAGGTTGACCCAATTTTTTCACGGTCGTTTGAAAAGTGAAGAGCAAAAAAAAAAAAGGATTTTAAGCGCTAGCGCCCTAAAAGCAACCTTTTTTCAAATTTTTTTTGCTTTTTCAATTTTTTGCGCCCTTTTTTATTTGCTAATTCGTTTTGCCGCCCCATTCATTTTTGCTGCCCCATTTTTGCCGCCCCTACTATGACCCCGGGGGCTGGCGCCCCCAAAGCCCCCCCCCAAAAAAAAAAAAAAATACGCGCATGAAATTGATATAGATCCTTCACGGACATACTTTTTTGTTTTGTTTTTTACCCTCAGAAGGCCTATATCGATCAAACAAAACCGAAATAATGAAGATTGCCTTGGCAGTCTTGTGTGCAGTTATCGCACTGATAGTATCACCTGCATCGTGTTTCCTTAACAACCGAATATCCTATCCTAATCTGCCTGCTAAAGATTATACATTAGAAGACCTTACCAGGGAGACCATTCTTCAGGCAGTAGCGAAGTACTTGGAGGATACCAATCCGTCCACACATAGCCCCGGTGACTTAACAGGACTTGATCCATTGACTCCGAGTTTGCTCTTGAAAGCACATTACACTGCACTGGGAATTCCAGGTAAAATTTTCTTCTAGATATACTGCATATTAAGTAGGCATAAGATATTTTCTGGAAAATAGTCACGCAAGATTAAAAATAACACTTAGTGAGTTTAAGTATTCAGGTGTATCAAGAAGATTGGTACCCATCAATATCCAGTGAGTAGGGACAAGAATACCACCTGAAATTTACAAAAAATTTACAAATCTACAAAAAAAGGTGGATGTTATGTTTCAAAAAAGGATCTAATGTTGAACATGTTGAATGAGAAAGAAGCAGGCGTTTCATTAGACAACCAAGCTGATGGTTACCAATCATTTTGATACACCCTGTAGGGAAAAGTAATGCTCTTTTTAGGGGATTGTGACTGAGGACTGGGACGGAATTGTCTTTGTAGCTGTAATTGTCTTATTTAGCAGGAGTGGAAAGGATTGAGTGGGATTAATTAAATTGTGTCCACTAGTCGATTACCCACAGACGGATACTTTCACATATTTGAAGGCGTTTACCATGTTTACTGGGATGTTCAGAGCTTCCCATGGGGAGTCGAAATGATTTCCATGGATTTCACGGATGTACATGTAATGGGACGAAGATTACCCTCTAGTACTTTCTAGGAATCAATCTTGGTGCCAAGACGGTCTGGTATCATTACTATACCCAAGAATCTAGTAACTGGCAAACATTCTCAGCGACGACATGGGGAATACGGGAGGAGTGACTCACGGGAGTGGAATATGTTGGGATCGGGAGCATGGGGAGTCGAAGCTAAACTGGAGTGATTTGTGAAATTTCACGGATGTAAACTGCATGTAAATGGGACGAGGACAAACCTTAACACTCTACTCTAAGTCCACAACCCCATGTGTCTCATTTACTTTGACACGTTTGACATTAGGAACAATGAGTTGTACCATCAACAAGCATTTATTTACCATAACAATGCTGCATAACAATATGCACACTGTTGTTCTCATTTGTGAAACAAAGGCCTCACACAGTATTGTTTCTGTGCATCCATCCACTGTTTGCTTTGTAATGGTGCATCCAACTGAAATTATAATACCCATAGCATCATAACCCATTGCAATATCGCACAGGTAAATCACAAACATGGGTTTGTGGACTAAACACGGTTTGGAAATAAGCACTTCATAACAAGAAACTGAAACGTGGTTACCTTGAAGTATTTGAAAACATGTCTGTGATGAAATATCAATACAGTCAGTGGTGTAACACGGTGTACCTATCTGTGGAGGAAGCCTATGCTGCATGCTGTCCTTCGATCAGTGGCATAGCGTTACAAAGACACGGGGATCATCACGATCATCATTTTCATTCTCATTAATATCCCCTGATGGTACCATTGATATTCGTGTTGCCTTCCAAGAGAACTGGAACAAAAGTGCACATCCTAAATTAGTTCATCAGTCAATCACATGGAATTCATGGACGAAAGCTGTTGTAATAAATATACAAGCTTCCAAGAAAACCACCGTAATTTGAATTGGATTTGGCAAAGCTGCTCATTCTTCCATTCAAATGTGTGGTGATCACTTATGGGTACTATAAAGTCGTGCTTTCCTTCAACAAGCTGTATGGCACAATATGGCAGGCTTCATGTTAAGCTCGAATTGAGTTATTCGTATTGACAACATTCACAAAAGTATCCAATCACTTGATTATGTTTATCTTATACCAGATTGTGCCAGCTCAAGCAATTTCGAGGCAGCTATTAATGAGATTGTAGCAGCCAACATTAACTTGGCGGATAACAAGGCCGCAGAAAGCGAATACCACTTCAACGCTGAAAAGATACCCGAAGGTAAGTTCTTCTTGATAAAAGGATGTCTCCGGCAATCACAACATTATGCCTCGTATGTTAGAAAATTAATTATGAAGCACGAATCACGTTTTATTTTAAACACACTCATATTGACCATGAAAACGAATAAAAACAGCCGTCTCTTAACACGCCATATTCAAAATTCCCGGGCGCTGAGCTTGTCGAGTGCAATGACGTCCCAGTGACAACAATTGAGTACAAATAACCACGACGTCATTGCACTGGACAATTTCGGCGCAGGAATTTTGAATATCGTGTGTTGAGAGCCTTTTCTAACATATTTAGGCGTAAATTACGATGTTGTGATTGCCGGAGTCATCCTTTATCCTGCAATCAATTAAACATAGTTGGCACACTAACACTAACATTTTTTCTCTTAGATTAGCATCGGTTCATCACTTCACATTATTTTTTTTATCTATATACAGGCAATGCCAGGATGATCAACCTTCGAACCAGCATTCTCACTGCGTTGGCATCTGACAGCTTCTCTGTAGGGAGGACGAGACTGGGTATCGGCAAGTTTTTGCATCTCCTTCAAAGCTTCTATTCTAACACGAACTGGATTGAAAGTATTAGTATGACCGAGCCATATACAGAATTAGGTAGGTCAGCTAACGTCTGAGAAAGTACTTAAGGGTTAAATTCGTTGGTATCTAGTTGGACAGTGATATGAGTTGAAAGTGTTGCGATCATATTTGCGATTGTATTTAAGTTTATTTCTTGATTAGGATTTTTTCGGAATTTCGTCAAAATTTCACGAGTATGTTGAAGTCCTACCAGTATGATATTTTGCATTTGAGGTGCATTTTTAAATGGTCTGGTATATCAAAATATTTACATGAATTTACTCTTTTTAAATATTTTTACTTTTCTAGGTTACAGTGACACTCTGAGCTACCCCACCAATACTCCTGAAGGATGGGCTTGTCGAAATTGTCTTTCTCAATTCACTAAGTATGGAATTAGAATGTTAATTTGACAAAGTTATGAAGTAGACGCTTCATCTGCCATTTCCATGTGTTACTCGAATCCGGGACCGGAATTTCCGGCCATGCTTGAGTATTGCATTTTAGCTCTATAATAGGGTTTACGGTATAATACCAGTTTGTTCAATAAGGCGAACTGTTGGTGGCCGAATCCCCGAAATCATTCGTTCACTCCTGTTCAGATGGCACACCACCTTTCCAGGCACCTTTCATCAGTTCTGTTACCTGCAGAAGAGAGCATGTTTTAGGCGAGTTACAATATGGGCGAGTTAGGTAAAGACGAGTTAAAAAGGCGAGTTACCCCCACAGAGTCAGGCTATTTTTAGATATTCCCATGGGTAACACTATGAAATCCCAGTGGCGAGTTACAGTAACACTATGAAGTCCCGGTGGTGAGTTACAGTAGTAACGCTATGAAGTCCCGGTGGCGAGTTACAGTAACACTATGAAGTCCCAGTGGCGAGTTACAGTAACACTATGAAGTCCCGGTGGCGAGTTACAGCAACACTATGAAGTCCCAGTGGCGAGTTACAGTAACACTATGAAGTCCTGGTGGCGAGTTACAGTAACACTATGATGAAGTCCCAACAGTGAGTTAAAAATGTCACAGTGTATTTTTAAATACTGTTTTTTTTTAAAGCTGCTAGTCCAAAATCAGCAAAATCAGTTTCCAATTTGCTTGAGTCCTCATTTATCATATATTTCTCTCGGCTTGCAATGATCTTGGGAATTAATATATAGAGACAGTGCTACTGTCGCCTGTGCATAGGCTGCCCTCTTCTTTTAGTATAAATAAAATCCAAAAAATTATACAAATAAAAGTCATAAAACTTTTTAAACACTTTTTTAAAACCTTTTAAATTACATATAATCAGTCAATTGATTGATTACTCAACTATTTTATGTACCATGAAAAATATAAACAAAATGTGATAAACAAGCAACCACTAATATAAAAGAAACCTAATCATATCTCACTACTCTTGAAATAAAAAATCATACAAATACATTTTCATCAACATCAGTGGCGGCCACTGTGCATTCTACTATCAATACTGAAATCCTTTTGTTATCACCATCAAAAACTAGTTAGGACATACTGCACACACAGAAAAAAAAATCAAATTGTATGTGCCAAAGTCAAAACACATAATGCCTAGGCAAATGTGTACAGTATTAATGGTATTTGTAATAACTATTGATTGCAATATTTAAAATCAAGGCTGATATCTAGTTATATGGTAAAGTATAATTATGGAACAGACATGAGTCAAAGAATACATTAATGGTATCAATTTTTTTAAATAATCAGTTTTTGAATTTTGACCAAAACTGCATTTTTGGTTCAAAATCTTGGACTTTCCAGAAATTCACAACTCGCCACATGGACTTTCCGGAAATTCACAACTCGCCGCGTGGACTTTCCGGAAATTCACAACTCGCCACATGGACTTTCCGGAAATTCACAACTCGCCGTGTGGACTTTCCGGAAATTCACAACTCGCCGCATGGACTTTCCGAAAATTCACACCTCGCCGCATGGACTTTCCGGAAAACACTGCAGGGGGTTACTCGCCATTTTAACTCGCCTTTTTCTAACTCGCCTATTTTCTAACTCGCCAATAACCTGTTCTCCCTGCAGAAGGTCATTTAGGAGTTTTGAATTGGTTTAGCCTTGTTTTGGACTGGTTTAGCCTTGGGGTAACAATATTTGGATAGGTGACTGTTCACGTGGGATTTTTTCTAGGATGAATGGATCCCTGATTTTGGTCGACATTTGACAAATGGGGTATCAAAATGCGCGTATTAAAATAAATCGTCCTTTGAAATATTGCGAAAACAATTATTAGTTCTGAAGCTATAGGAGTATTTATAACAGCTGCGTTACTTTTTGTGCAGACTTTATTGACATTTATTCCTATTTTGCTGCAGTCCAACACCTTCACAATTAAGCTGCAGCAACAACTTAAAGACCACAACATTGTTGACAAGTGGGTATCGCAGTGATCAAGACGTAGATAAACCGACAACAATTACAGGTATGTCATATAAATACACCGTATTGAGATAAAAAATAACTGGTCCTTTTTTTCACTTTAGTATATACAGCGTTAAATTATATTAGGATATTTTGGGACATCCTCGGTTCTAGATTTTTTAAGTACATAACTCTAACCCTAATACTGTAAAAACTCGATAGTTAGCATAATTATGGGCTTACTATCGAGTGATTTTGAAAACATGAAATTGTACCAAAGTCCGGTGCTTTACCAGCTTTACCAATAATCATGTTTTAAAAGTGCTCGATAGTAAGCACATTATGCTTTAAGCTATCGAGTTTTACTACGGTAGTGACTCGTGATGATGTTGATGATGATGATGTTGATGATGATGATGATGATGATGATGATGATGATGATGATGATGATGTTTTACACTTTTTCTCAAAATAGGAGGTGAAGGTAAATGCTCTCACGGTGGTAAATTCGAGTCATCATGGAGAAATGTTCCTATAGGAGGGATCAACAAGGATTCGTCAGATCCTGACATATCGCCTCATTATATGTTTCACCAAGATGCCGCAAAGGTGGCCATCAAAGCTGGTGTGGCATTCTTTAATGATCCAAGTAGGTATAAATCAGGTATCCGCTGGACTAGACGTTCATCGGAACACCATTATCTGCATACTGCATACGTAATCCAGCACCTTTTTCCCGGTGGGTTCAGTCTTCACTGACAATGTGTACGCATGATGGTTCCAATTAGGGGTACTTTTCAAGAAATGTCCGCGGAAATTTCGAGGACAAAATTGTTCGTGATTGTCCAAATTAGGGGTGTTTTGGAACAAAATTGTCCTTGAAATGAAAAATAGGGTGTATTTCTAGGACTTTCGTCCGTCATTTCCCCATGAAATCGGGGGAAAATTCAAAAGCGGCCGTGAAATGGTAAAAATAGGGGCATTTATTTCAGAAAAATGTCCTCGATTCCTCATGATAAGGGGGTGAAATGAAAATGCGTCCTCAAAATGATAAAAATAGGGGAGGTATTTGGGGGTAAATTTTCCTTGATTTCGCGCAAAATAGGGGGTAAAATTGCTGCAAATGTCCTCGATTCCCCGTGAAATAGGGGTCATTTTCAAATCCTGGAACGGTCATACGTCCTACCTTTAAATACAAACTGAACCCACCGGGACCTTTTTGTGACAGAATATGTATAGGCCAATTGGTTGTGTTATAAATGCGCGCGAAGCACGTGAAAAATTGTCACGTTGAAGCTAAAATGGTGAAATATGGTGCAAATGAAGCTAAATGATTCGCACGAATTTAGTAACTGTTTACACAAGACCTTGGTATTGTGAATAATTATTAAATTTCACATGACCCTCCCATCAGCAAAAATAAAATTACACAACTCGTTCGTGAAAATCACATAACTCCCCCACACATACCCCAACCCCCCAACCCCCACCCCCACCCCCACACACATATTTCTTTCGACCCTCCGGCATTAATAATGAACGGTCCCTTAAATTCGTATGCCTTGTCATAAAGTGAGAATTTGACAAATAAAATTCTTTGCACATTTCTTTCTTTTTTTTCCAATTCTTTCTAGTCCGTGGACTCCATAGCGAAATAGGAAATGACAAATTTGAAAGATTATTTAATCTTAACAGTGAATCAAATGCACTAGTGTTGGTTATAGACGATACCGGCAGTATGTCTGAGGAAATTGACGCTGTCATACAAAGCACTATCCAACTAGTAAATGATTTGTCCAATACGTGCTCTGCTCCAAGTCAATACATCATATCGCCATTCAATGATCCAGGTATGGTAACCACATTTTGTTCGTTCGTTTGTTTCTTTGTCTGCTTGTTTGTTTGCTTGTTTGTTTGTGTTTATTGTGTGCCCGTAAGGCTGCAATCATATAGATGTATACGGTATTCGCTATTCGCTATACGAAATACGCTCATTCGATCAGGCTGAGTTCTCTCCTATGTGAACTCAGCCTGATCGAATGAGCGTATTTCGTATAGCGAATAGCGAATACCGTATACTTCTATGTGATCGCAGCCTAAGTGACGCGGGTCTTCTTGTTATCACGGGTAGCATTAAACATTCAATGATGTCAAGGAGATAACACTTTGTCAGGTTTTTTTGTTGTTGCTACTGGTTATGTTCAGGTGCAGGACCGGTGACTGATACTGCGGACCCAGCCGTAGCAATGGCTGCATTAAATGCTCTGGTTGCTCACAGTGGAGGAGATTGTCCCGAGCTGTGTTTAACTGGCATCGAAAATGCTCTCAATCGTGTGTAGGTTGTTTTTTGTGTTGGGTTTTCTTTCTTTTTTACATTTTAGGACACATGTCATCATAAAAAGTAAATTGTGTGCCAGTTTCAAATTAATGGCGATCTTGAAATCGAATGCTCGTCCAACTGATAAATGAATTGGTGCATACCTTCATTCCACATTCCATGATAGTGAAGTAAAGGTTTTACTTCAACATACTAAACTTGTTTCATGTTTTAGCAACTATCCTTCAACTGTATACGTTTGGACTGATGCGGATGACAAAGATTCGGATAAGGGATCTGCTGTTACATCTCTAGCTATGGAAAAATCAGCAACAATTGAGTTTGTTTTAACGGGCGCATGTGGAGGATTGCGTAGGAGAAAGAAACGGGCAGTGTGTGAGTATCTCGGACAGGCATTCCAAAAACGTTATTTTATCAAAATCCGAATTTTCAAAGCTGCAACATGTAATTGAGTGCGTGTGGGTGGTGCCTTTGTGTAATCATCTGAATGTATTATAGTTGTATACAACAGATGATTATATAATCAGATGATTATAATACTAATACTATAATACATTCAGATGATTATACAATGGCACCACCCACACGCACTCAAGTACATGTTGCAGCTTTGAAAATTTGGATTTTGATAAAATAACGTTATTTTGAATTGTTTTTGGATTAAATAAACTCAAGGACATAAGGTATTTTTACCAGTGGACACAATGTTTATAAATCACGTCAGCGGCGTAGCTGGGATTTTTTCCGGGGGGGCAAGCCTGTATGGGGCGGGGGCCCAAACTAGGGGGGCGGGGCCCAAATAGACAATTTTGCCAGGCTTATGTGCGGTGGGTTGTGAGGTGCGTGTGAAATGTTCACTAATTCTGATCTTAGTCTACCAAATGGGGCTCAAGGTCTTCAGACAAGTTTTAGAGCATCCAATGTTAAGAGGTATAGGTATAAATTAGAAATTAAAACCTTCAGAGTAGAAAGGATTCGTCAGTCGCAACACATAGTGGTGTACGTGAAGGACAAAAAAGTTTCCAAGAAAAAGGCGTTTCAAGGATATTTTTACTAATAACGGAGTCGATACATCTCCACTGTTATTTCTCAGTGGTCTAATTACATTTGAAATTAAAGTTTAAGGTTCAAACTGTATCTTTGATAGTTTAAAAAAGAATAAATATTATAGAATATAGCTATCCCTAAACCTTTACGTCACTATGTGAAACGGATAATTTTGAAAAATCACTCTAAGCCACTATGTGTTGGGACGACGGATTATGTCACTATGTCCTTAGAAAATAGGGTAACGTACCTCTAATTGAATGGTATTTTAACTGCATTTTCAGCCTCCTCCTACACGAGTCTTGCTGAGGCAACAGGGGGCACAATTTACGAAACCAATGACGCAGAGGTTGGAACAGTCAGTGACATAATATTGGCCGACGCGCAATCAGGAGTGTCCGTCCTTCAGTGGAATAACTTGGACACCAGTACATCTATATCGGTTCCTGTGGATAATACTATGCAGGGATTGTCTGTGACTATAACGGGACCTTCAACTCCAAAGAATAGAATTACTGTCTGTGACCCTTCAGGTAAAGTTTTGATCCTTTTTTTTTAAATCGACATCAAAGTCGGCATGAAAACTATTTATATGCTTACTCAAATTCTCTACTTTCCATACACTTTGCAGGTACAGACATTGTAATCGCAGATGTGATTGTCGACGCAGCCCAAGTTTTTTCGTTTTTACTTGACACTGGTATTACTGGTTCTTGGACGTTGAAGTTAGATGTGCTTGCAGGTCAGCAATACAGTGTCGATGTGTCCACGCGAAGTTTTGTAGACTTCAGTTTTGAGATACTGCAAGAAAGATCCGGGGTGTTTGTTCCTGTCGAGGGCCTACCAACAGCAGGTAACTTGGTGGTGTTTCCCTTTTTAAAACTCGCTGACCGTATCTTCTTAATCTCCCATGATTCCCAAACGCTCCCCTTCATCAGCTTTAAGTAAATAAATCTTGAGAATATCCAACATGATTACTGATAAACATGGCTTGATATCATGTGTAGGCTAAACGTTAAACGTTTGACCAAAACAAAAACAGTAACAGATTTATAAAACTTTTGTGTCGTTTGAAATACATTTTAGTATTTGGTGGGTAGTATCCCCTCAGAAGACACGTTGTATTCATTTGCCAGCTCCTAATCCTTATTCTAGTCTTACCCTTAATAGCCTGTGAAATGTAGATTCAGAATTAAATCAATCTCAAGTTCAGCAACTAGTATTATACTCCACTATTTCCTGTTTTCGAACAAGTGAGTGTTGGTGAAAAAAATGAGTCCACTTATTTTTAGGCTTGTCACACCTATTGTTTTCTCACTCATGCAATCAATCTCTCTGTCTCTTCTTGTCATTAATAATTTGGATCAAAGAATCGGATGCTGTCTTTCGAATCGACGTCATCAGTGCCGAGATCGTAGGCTCCATAGACAGGCTTGTCTTACACAATTATGATGGTAGTCAGGTTCTGACTGAAGTCACTTTATCGGCTGTTGGAGGAAGAACCGTTGGGAGCTTCGTGGCTAATGTCACTCTGCCTTCAGAGGTATTTCAACCCCGTCCCAGTTTCACCCACTAAATAGCAAGATGATATTCCAGATAAATGTATTCGTTTTCAAAGCCGCTGAACGGAGTGAGCAATAATTGAATCAAGCATTGAATTAGGAATATACGGATAGATCTGCAGAACTTTTTCGGCTTTCATTGTCCATTTAGCTACATATTGTGGGAAGATCTTCAAAAGTATGATATAAATGTACTGCGCATTAGAGTATATAAATGCAAGTTGTTTTATTCTGGTATTTTTACAGCCGTTCTCAGTCAGCATACTTGGTACAGACACCGATGGCAATGCTATTCAGAGATTCAGGCCTGGAATTGTTCAGGTGTTCAATTTTAAGTTGGAGAGAAACGAAACGTTAGGTAAGGAGAACTAAAACAACATTTGATAGCATACGACATACCTATCACAATGCCGCAAAATATGACACCGTTTAAAAACATTTTTAGTCGAAATACGTCTAAATCTGATTGAATTTTGTCTATAAAATTTCTTATAGGTGATTTAGTTCCCGGAGGAAACGAAACCCTTGATATTATTCTCATCAATCTTGGGAGCAGTGATACTTTCGCTGTAGGAGTATCAGTATTACCAGAGGAGGCATCGATTTCTGTCGACGTTTCGTCATCAATCATCTCTTTAGAGTCACTCCAAGCCACACCCATTATAGTGACGTTTACAGCAGATGCGAGTGCAAGTATTGGAGAATTTGTGTAAGAGAAATTTACTTCTTTTTTGCAATCTATTGGAACGGTGTGAAAAAAGTATACGTGCAAAACAAACAGATTCTAATCGAGTCTATCTTGCTGCTTTGTGACAAGTCTAAAGACGTGAGATTTCTGTATAAGGCCGAATAATACTACTGTAGCTAATGTAGATGGTGATGGTGATTTGATCTGCCGACAGGCTATTTATAAAATCGTAACATTGTTTTGGACAAAAGCCTTCGGCCATTGAATTGGTGACAGAATATCAAAGCTTTACCTGGCAGGTGACTGTCAATAAGTGATGAATAAAAAGTCATGTGAGAAAGTGGTACCTTTGTTCTCACGTATCCCAAAGGTGTGGTTTTGTGGGTCTCAAGCCTATAAAGCATACTTAAAATGTACACTTCTTTGTCGGCCACCTGAGAAAGAAATTAAGCGAAAGAGATTAAGAGACGGAAAAAGAAAAATGATTGGAAGGAGAGTAAGAGGGGACGAGACTGGGAGAGAGAACGACAAAGAAAGGAGAAGATCAGAAAGGAAACAGAAAAACGAAAAGAAAGGCGCTTGGCACAATGACCCTCCTCCCTACGTCAACAATAAAAAGCTAGCCCAACTGTTCCTAAAATGAAAATTTTTCGATCAATCAATACAAAGGAACAAGAATATCACTAGCCCTACATGATATAACAAGGATAATCTCTCCTGTCACTCGTGTTGGTTTTTACTTATGCGTTTACATTATGTACAGTTGCGTACAACAAAATGAGGCACTTGTCAGCTCCTATGTGTCTCTTTTTACATACAAATCATCTCCAAGTCACGTCTTGCAGGCTGTGACAAACAGCTATAGTTCGTATACCTTCCTCGACGGTCAGTAAATAAAATCAAATTTTGAGATTTTCTCAAAACTGTTATTTTTTGCATGAATCTGTTATGCTAGTTGGATTTCTGGCATCATTTCCTTTTTGAAAATGTATACTTTTATATACTTTTCGTCATTACATTATAATGAAAAACAATATCAGACTATAGCCAACAACCATACTGAATTCTAAAGGTTATTGTCCCTTCAACAATAGGAGTTTTGGTTAAGGGGTAAGCGTCGAGAGCACGACTGCAATGATATCGATGAAGCCGCGACAGGGACGCCAAATGACCACATAACTCCACATGGAGCGTCTTAAACGATATAGTCGATTTGAGGTTCTATTGAAATTATGTCTAGAATCAGGTGATATCTAGTGATCGAGACCTTTTTCCACTATACCCCAATCGACTGAGGTTTTAAGAGTGTACCACGCTGTTTTTTGTGTGTGGTACCCAGTAGTTTGACTCCCTATACCTTAGGACCCCTGCAAATCTTTCTTTTCTTTTTTTGTTGATATTTGGGCCGTATGTCGAAAAGTTTTAAGTTGTGTCACTGGGGCCAAGATATCGTTTACCATGTAAATATATATTTATATTTTAGCTTTTGATTTTGATTATTAAAATTCTTTGCATCCTGTGGCTCAAATGTCCTACTGCTCGTACAACAAAGCAACACAATGGCAATCATTATTTCGTTTTCAGTCAAAATCAAAATAAGAAATGAAGGAGCCCGAAAGCCGAGATAGCAAGTGGCTTTGTCAGCAACTGTTGACATGCTGACAGTTTAAATGGCATATGAGGGTATGTGTTTTTCTGTCTGTCTGTCTGTCTGTCTGTCTGTCTGACTATTTGAATAACCTATTATTCTTTGATCTTTTGATTAGGACTGTAACCATCACGATGACGAGCCAAACAACGGGAAAAAGAAACTTCCTTACAACTAGCGTGATAATATCTCAACCTTACACTGTTGATATAGTAAGGCACCATCAGTATTTTATTAGACCAACTAAAAAAATAAATTACTGGAACACTTTTTTGCAGATAAGTCAAGCCAAATGATGAATCCATTTAAGTGTGGAACGCAGTTCATTGAAGATCGACACGTAAAGGTCCAGATGTTCTTTAGTCAAAATAAGTCGGATCCTTGTTGTTGTTGTGTCACATTTCAATTCCTTTGAATATTGATTTATTTGGTATCCCCGCCCTCGCATCTCCCTGTTCTCCATAAGTAGACACGGACGTAATTTGCAGTGTGTTGGTATTTCTTGTCATTTTGTTTGAAGTAAAATTTATTTGGCTAAATCTAAATCTAAACAATTAACAGTAGACATAGATCCATCGTCAATACTGCATACGGATGAATCCGCGATTATTACAAAACCGTCCCGGTATACCAGTATTATGCTATAAAGTATCGCCCTCTGTAGTCAGAATAATACAAAGTGATGCGGACGGTTAATGATTATCTGCTATTCGTCAGTATGTACGATAAAATTTGTATTTTGAGGTCTTTTAATAATTTAAAAATTTACAATCTTAGCTATCGAATGCTTTTTATTTCATTTGAATCCGATTTGGGGTTTGGAAATGCTGCTTGATTAAAATTAAATACACGCAGACGAAATTGTCGTTTTCCTATCCTTTTGCATGCGTTGAATTTCTTATGTATTTTATTGTTTTTAGGAATTGATTTTGAACACTTGTCTAGAATTTAGCTCATTTAAGGTACATTTGACCTGATTTGTTCACAGTTTTAATGATTAACAATAACAGGGTGTCCCATAAAAAAGAGGCCCCTTATTGCGCCCTCTGTTTCTCCTATTTCAGACAAGTTGATCAAGTATATGTTGGTATGTAAAGAAGCCTTTATCCGTTAGCTTTAATAAACCGAAACAATTATTTCAATCGGCTCATAACTTTTGAAGATATGCCCTTTTAAAGAAATGTATCCGTTTTTCACTCTGTCCACGGAGGAGGTTTGGCTACTTCAAAGATTAAAAAGTGCATATACCATGCATGAATATAAAACATTCCTCGATTATAACTTTATAAAATAACAACTTTATTTTAGGGAATGGGCTCTACCGGTGGGTTTATGGGTTATGGATTTTGTTAAGTGGCATTAATTTGGGTGAAATTGATTTTGGATGGGACTTCTTTTGCTATACTTGCAATTAGTTATGTGTTTTCGGTTATTTTATGGCTTTTTTTTAATTATGTTTCTTACTTTCTTACTTTCTTGTTTATTGCTTTCTTTTTATTGACAACATAAGTCATTTCTCTTTTTGGAATAAAAGGTAGCCCTGAAAAAGGCTGTTTAGTTTGTCTTTGGTTCTTTTGAAGTGAGTTTACTGTGCTGCTCTGCCCTCTACCTGGTTGCCTCCTTGACGAATACAGGTTTCAGCCCTAGTCCTCATTGAATATAGCAGTAATACGTTTGCAAAGATTTCGGATTTTGCAACAAATGAAGAAATCAAGTAGTGTGAGGTCTGGTGATCTTGCAGGCCACTCAACAGCATGACCCATCCCAACCACTTTGTTTGCTATTCGTGGACAGAGTGAAAAACATGTACTTGTCTTTAAATGGGCATATCGTCAAAAGTTGTTAGCCGATTGAAATTATTGTTTTGGTTTATTAAAGCTAACTTTTCAGAAATAGGCGAAAAACAGGGCGCAATGAGGGTCCTCTTTTTTTTTTTTTCTCTGTATTTAAAAATTTTTGACAATTTGAAATTGATAAGTTAAATAATTTAACCCAATTTTCAAAATTCAGTGTTTCTAGACTTTAAACGTCATTTTCAGCCATTTTGTCTTTTCGCGTTATTTTCACCCTGCGCGCAGCTTTTTGTCAACTTCTGTATATCACAGCTCAATGAAATTTGGCATGTATGTAGAGATTACATACTTTCAAACTCAAATGGAGAGTTTTAAAATAATGTTGCTCAACTTTTGACAAAAAAAGTGATTTTTTCCAAAGTTTAGGCGGGAAAAAGCGTAATTTAGATTTTAACGACCTCGTTTCCCTAATTAATTTTTCAAGAAAAGCTTTCCATTTGAGTTTAAAGGTATACATACCCTGTAACTATACCAAATGTCATTAATTTCTGATAATTGAAAGTAAAGAAAAAACTGCACGCAATCTGATATCCTTAAAATCCAAGATGGCCGCAACCGTATGCGCAGAATATGTCTTTCACCCATTTTTCACCTGAGTATCTTTTCACCTAGTAATTAAGAGTATAACAGACTTTTGAGAAGTTTCCAAAATTATGGCCCGTCCACACCAGACAAAATCCTAGCTTTGCCACTGTTGACATCTAGAGCAGACATTTTGACCACCTCATCTCATTTTACCCCTCTTCACTGTAACCTACAGCCGATGCCAGTAGATAACAGTGAGCCTTTGTGTACCATTAAAAACGTCACCAACCCATGCTCACTCAATATGATTAACGATGACTGCGGATCTCACAGATGGTCAACTCAGGTACTTCTAGAAGATGATTTGGTGATAGCTGAGTATAACATTTCAGATTATAACGAAGCGTCCAGCAGTGAATCAACTACGTCTATATTGAATCCAAATACAGCCATTTTGAACTACGAGTAAGAAAACCTACCTTCATATACATCTTTTAAAAAAATCGTTGTTTCTTGTTCAAAGACTGTAATGCATAATCATGTCGTATTCGCTCGAATCTTCAGTACTATCAGTTGAGAAAGGCAGTTGTAGACGACTCGTTCCAGAGCTACCATTCATAATTTAAATAATGGTCAATCAACTTGTATATTGTTGGGCAAGAGGTAGCTCACTGTGATACGCTGTATAAAAAGGGTATTCCACATGCAGAACTGCTAAAGGTTTATCCTGAAGAAGTTAGAACTAATCCTTACGAAATCTTTCATATTTAAAAACTCACAATCTTGAATTCAATTTTAGTATTTTAGTCATCTAGAATAATGGAATTTTCTTCACCGTTCACTCTTGCCTTCCTGCTTAAATGTCCCTTTCTTACAGTGGCGTAGATTCATTTTGAAATTTAGGATGGAGATCGGTAAGGATCCCAGCAAACACAAAAACGTTTTAAAAACGTTTTAAATAAGTTATATTTTGGCTTTTGGTTTAGGTAAAAACGTTTTAATAACATTAAAATGTCGGGTTATATAACGGTCATGATAAGGTTTTAAAAAGTTTTGTATGAAAACACACTACAACAATATTTTAAATGTTTTCAAAAAATGTTATTGTAAACTATTTTTGCAAACATTTTTGCAAAATATTGTGTCAATACTTAAATAACATTATGTTAAAATGTTTGAACCCAGCAAACACAGAAATGTTTTTAAAATGTTTTTTTCAAAACCTTTTAATAACATTTAAATGTCGGATTATATAAAGGTCATGAAAACGTTTTTAAAACGTTATTGAAAATATTTTGGGCAAACATTTTTCGCAAAATATTTTTCAACTAAAATAACATTCTGTTTAGAATGTTTTGTATCAAGTTTTCAAGAACGTTTTTGGAATGTTATTAAAACGTTTTTATACCCTTTATATAACCCGACATTTAAACGTTTTCTGTAAAACATTTTGTTTGCTGATCAGTAGATTATCAATAAATGTTTTTAAGCTTATGAAAACGTTTTATACTCTTAATATACCCTTTATATAACCCGACATTTAAACGTTTTCTGACAACCTTTTATAACCTTTTGCGAATGATGTCGAAAACGCGTTTTGTGTTTGCTGGGATGGGACAATCCGTGAAGCGGAGTGAGCATAGTGTCTTAGCAACTGAAATTTTAACTATGCTATATCTATCCGTTGGGTAGAACATTTTTGTTTGCTGATCAGTAGATTATCAATAAATGTTTTTTAAGCTTATGAAAACGTTTTATACTCTTAATATACCCTTTATATAACCCGTCATTTAAACGTTTTCTGACAACCTTTTATAACCTTTTGCGAATGATGTCGAAAACGTTTTGTGTTTGCTGGGATGGGACAATCCGTGAAGCGGAGTGAGCATAGTGTCTTAGCAACTGAAATTTTAACTATGCTATATCTATCCGCTGGGTAGATGAATTTACTGAAAACTTGTTAGCATTTCTTCATCATTATACCATGTGCGAAACAAGGTGGGGATGATTACACGGGCCACCAATTCGACAAATATTTGTGGATACATCCACACGCGTGAATATATGCCTATGTCTGCTTGCTGAATTGAAAGCAGCAAAGTTTATACATTTTGAGAGCTTATTATTTCATCTGAATGAAGACATAGGGGAATTTACAACCCACCATTATTTTTGTTACTTTTATCTAGGGCCAACTGCTGTTGTCCACAAGTCGACTTCACCATCGTCGACTTAGTTGGAAATGTGCAAACATGTGGGCTTGATTTCATTACTCCTGTTGAAGACGAGATCTTGGACGTGATGCAATGCAGTGGTAAGAATCCCTATGCATGCTGGCGTAGTAGAAGCAGTGCCGCCGACAAGGGGGAAGGGAGTTAAGGGGGTGCGTGACCCCCGAGCCCGGGATCCTAGGGGGTCCGTAAAATTAAAGGAAACATACATTAATGGGCCCCTAAAAGCAAAGAAAAGACACCTCAGGGGGCCGTAAAAAGTGGGGCCCGTGCGTTCATTTTACGCCCGGTCCCGTAATGGCTCTCGGCGGCACTGAGTGGAAGGAGGCAGAGAGAAAGACTGCCCCATCTATTCAAAAACACTCAACTGTATCGAAGCAAGGTCGCGTATTTAGCCAGTTTTGAAGATTTTGCACGTTCAAAATGAATGTGAAGACTACTTTGAAAATGCACAAAATGTGTTCCTTTAACAATAATCAAAGAGTGTCAAGGATAATGAACGTACGAAGGAAAGATTAAACTATTAATATGACACTTTTTGTATGTAAGAAATCATTATAATAAAGCAACATTGAGGTGTGAAAATTTGACGCGCGGTTCACACGCACAGATTGTCCATTGAAATGCTTGTGAGATTTACCGTATAAAAATTAGATTGTGATTTACTTTTTGAATACAAACACCCGTTGCGGTATATACGCACGGTCCACGTTAAAATTGACATTTTACGGCGTTACGACGGTTCATGCAACCCGCCTAATTTTCACCCCGATGGTCATGATGGATGAAGTGATCCTTAATCTACCAAAATATTTGTTTTTGGCAACCATAATATAATATTTGGAAAGTACTGTAATACAATTACAATGAGAGGAGCGTGGCCTAGTGGTTAAGGCGTCAGACTGTGAATCCAAGGGTCGAGGGTTCGAATCCCAGGTCCGCCTAAGCTCGGCTGGCTCTTTGTGTCATTGAGCAAGGCACTTCACTCTATTTGCTTAGTGCTTCGGAGGGCACTTTAAGCTGCCGGTTCCGTGTACATGCATATTTTCTCACATTAATGTAGTGTGCACGTTAAAGAACGTCACATGCTGTTCGAAAATACATCATGCAGTTATTGTTAACTACATGTATGCACACAACACAGGGGCACTCACATAGGTAATTGACCCGTACTAGTAGCGCTGTGCTGTGGGTATAGGAGATGAACTAGTTAGCGTCATATATCAAAAAGTATAAAAGCTCTGATTTTAGTACTTGCTCTATGTTTCAATTACTTATTCTTTTCAAAATATCTGAATTTTTCATCCGATAGAAGCTTTAATAACGGGGGAGCATGCATTTGTATGAGAAAGGAAATCTACCATCTTATCCAAACTCCCGTGTTAATCCAATGCACATTTTGCTTCACCGGGCCGCCCTGACTTGGTCGCGTTTGGAAGAGGAGTGCCACCAAACCGTAATAGGTACAAATTTAGTACTTTCTGTCAATCAAGTATGGTTTATTTTCTACATGTCAATCTTTAAATTATTAGCATAGTCCTTGTAATAATGGTGGAGCGCCTTGATGAGTAAATGATAGCAAACCAGTGAAAAATCCCCAAAACTCAGTCAGTGGAGCTCCACCCGTACATGTCAATAGCGTCATTATCGACTGGATTAGTCGACCGTATCGGACAATTCGATCGCTCATTGGATTAATATTATCACGTGGTAAGAAATGTGCATTGGACAATCGATTACTATAATGGTTTAGTACTGCATATTTCGTTTTAATCTTCACTAAGCGGGTTTATGGCTGAAAAGGTCACGGTGAATTTGCCGTGGACAAAACTGCACTATGAGCAGGGATCATCCCGGTACTGTTGACTGTACTTCAAAAATACACTCATCTACTCTAGGTTCCAGAGTAAAAATAAGTACAGCTTGTCTGTACGCAGTGCGATAATCAGTGTTGGAGGACTCGGACTCGGACTCGGACTCGAGTCGGACTCGAGTCCTTTTTCAAGGACTCGGACTCGGACTTGGACTCGGAAGCTAAGGACTTGGACTCGGACTCGGACTCGGACCCCAAGGACTCGGGGACTCGGCTCCGAGTCCTCCTCGAGTCCGGCAAAATAGGGCATTTTTAGGTCATTTATTTTCGTTCATTGTAAACTTCTTCTTATGCTTGATCAATAATCAAATCACATGATTAATTTAAGTAATTTTGCATGCAAATAAATTCAGTTTGTAAATAAAAGTACCAAAAAAAATTGTTTCAGTTATATCTTTAATTGGTTAAATGGATTTTAATCATAATCGTTTGTTTTGACTGCTTGGTTAGATGGTAGAATGTACATGAATAATAATAGCTAATAATACCCTGCCTGGGGCACTCAAGTTAAATTTTGGTAGGGGTGTGCGGCGCCGAACTTTGGGAACTAAGAACTGATTTGGGGGCAAAATATGGACATTTTTGTGGAGGTCTGTGAACTAAAATTGGGCCATATTATAGGCTTTAAAGCTAACAAATTCAAAATGTTTCCAAATTTGAGCTAAAGAGCTACAATTTTCAGAGTGTTAGGCTCAATGAACTGGAGCATGATGCAAATGTGGGTCTCAAGGAACTGCCAGAGAGCATGAAAAAGGGACCCTTGACCGCCGCACATAGCCTACCTGTACCATCTTTACATGTGAGTGACACTCTCGGAATAATACTTCATAGGCCTACAGCCAGATCCAACACCGTTTCGTTTGGCACCTGAAGTTTGGTAGTGACGTCATATTTTGATTGTCATTGCAACTTTTGCCTCTTTAAAACACAAGCCTAATAAGTTTGGGTGGGGAGTCTGTGATTATACTCTGTTTGCAAGGTAGGCCCTTTGCTACCTAAGGGACTTAGCAAAAATTATGAGCATTGGGGGAAGGTAAAATTGTGGGCAAGAACTTTTTTGGCCGATCGAAAGGGGGAAGCAATTTTTCGCAAGCCGAGAGGGGGGAACAAGCAATTTTGGCACATATGGGTCACCTTTCAAATAAAACGCTCTCAAAATGCTTAGAAAACAGTACGGAAACGCTTACATATTATGCAAATTTGCCTGCTCGCTGCGTTCGCAACATTATATCTAAACCATTTAAGGTTTGTAAATTGGGATCCCAAAAAAATGGCATGTGCAAGGGGGTGCAAATATTTTGGGCAGGCCGGGAGGGGGTCACGCGATTTTTGGCAGGCCGAAAGGGGATAAGCATATCTCTTACAGTTTCACACCTCCCCGAGGGCTTCGCATAATTATTGCACAGCCCCAGAACAATACTAGGCATGCAAGGTGGGACTAGCAAATTGTGTATTACAAGAAAACAATATAGAACTAAAATTCTGGTTAAGCATGTTAAGTATAGGCCTACATTGATAAAGTATTGGTCAAAACCCCGGGGCTTGAATTTGATACATAAGGACTCGGACTCGGACTCGGACTCGAACATTGAGGACTCGGACTCGGACTCGGACTCGGACATCAGAAATTGGCAAGGACTCGGACTCGGACTTGGACTCGGACACCAAGGACTCGGACTCGTACTCGGACTCGGATGACGAGGACTCGACTACAACACTGGCGATAATACTCATACATATGAGGGAGGCACTAATAAGGAAGAAGAAGAAGAATTAATTTTAAGCAGCATGTTAACCTTAGTTTTGGGTCAAAATCAAAGGTAAGCTGTATTGAAGTAGACATGAGATCCGTGGACCACTAAATTTCAAGCGCTTCGCCCTCTTGTGACCTGATCAGATGCTAGTCTTTATTACAGCCGCCTTGTTCTCCTTTGTAAGGAAGGAGCACATCCAGGTTGGAACCGAGGATAGCAATATGTACGCACGTTTTGAACGCCGTATAAACGCACGGTCCACGCATCGCGTATGGAACATAGCAATCTCTCTATTATTGCGATTTTGGATGATCATGTCCGTCTTTTCGGAATCAAATTCTGACGGTTCCTCTCATGAACGCAGAGGCTGGTTACACTCCTGCTCAAGATAGCATGTACACAGCAGTATGAACATTAGTAATAATAATTTACTGGTTTTCTTCTCTTTTGCTTTCAAAATTTGAAATAATTCTGATATATCTGTATAATTTTACATATTTTGTTTCGCTATTATTTGATTTTTGTTTTTAGATATTTGTGCATACAAAATCGGCATGGTTAACAAAACGGCCAATCAGATCTCATTTAGTTGGAGTCCAAGGCCTTCGTGTTCATCTGATTTGTCTGACGAGGTCCAGATATACTATAAACTTCTTGTGGACGACCAGTGTCGCGAGATCACAGAAGATCTAGAGGACACAAGCTTACCATGGACAACTATGACTTCTACCACCCTGTCTGGTCTGAAGCCGTTTTCCACATACTTGATAATGGTAACAACTAAACAAAGGGATCTTGGAGAACATCTTCCTGCATCTCTTACGCACACTACTTCACAAGCAGGTAGGTTGAAAACCATTTGTTCACGTTGTGATTTTTTTTTTTAATTCAGCAAAATTTAATACCGTAGTTCCACTTATCTTACTGGAGATGGAAACTTACCTTCGCGGTAATTGTATCATGTACATTGTACACTGCACAACATATGACGTTTTCTGGAGTTTAGCCTCTCCAAAAGTATGTAAGATCTTTGCGTGGGCACTAAATTTTCCCTGATTCGGTTTGTCGTGCATACTGAGATTCTGGCACCAAAACTATTTCCTTTAGTGAGATATTACCTAAAATGAGAAGAGATTATTTTAAAAAAGCGGCTTTGAGTGATAGGAAACAACAGAAAAAGCTCACTGTGTGAGAATGATATAGAGGTTTTCCTTATGACGTATTATACCGTAAATATGGCTTACTACTGAAGTTCTTTCAACATTAGTGGATGCATGGTATCAAAAAAATCCACATTTCAGTTACTACTTCACATTGTACACACAGTAGTCAGACTGGATTGTCAGATTGGATTTCATCACTGTATAGCACGCCAGTTCGATTTCTTTGTTGCTAGTCAATCGATAAATGAAGGAAGAACCTTTAAAAACAGGCATTCTGATATATTTTCAGTAGGGTCATGACCCTCAGATGATCACATCATATTATCCTTAAGGTAAAGCATACGTCTTGCGAGCTACAAACGTAAATTTCCTCAACGTCTTCCGCTGTGGCAATTTTTTCGCAGCGTCATCAGCTGCAACAAACACAGAGAAGGAAAACAGAGGCCCTGAACAAAGTTAATCACTTGAGCGACAAATCACGGCAGAGAACGACCGCGAACTGGAAAGCGGTGTCTCTCGTAGCGGATAATGGACCCAAAGACGTCGGACTATAACAAATTAATCACAAATTAACCACGTTTTTTTTTTTTTGCAGCACCTGTTGGAGTACCTGCCAACATCGTAGTGACTGAGAGAAATGATAATACTATATTACTTTCCTGGGATAACATACCGTGTGGTTCCCGCGGAGGAGTGATTCAACACTACATGTATCAACTGGAATCATCTAAGGAAGATCATTGTAACGTTGCTGGAAATACGACCGAGAGATCTTACAATGGAGCCGCACTTACCTGTAAGGGATCCTTGAAGTTCAGAGTTGCAGGAGTTAATAAAGGTGGTGCGGGACCGTATAGTGACTTTGTCAATATTCCAAAGGTTGGAAACATTGCAAATAGATTCAGTCCTGGACATTTGGGGAATATGGTAGCTTATTTAGTTATGATAACTCTCTATCAATTAATCAAATAAAATGCATACAAAATTGATTTGACATAAATGCGATATTAATACTAGTATCAGTAACTGATCAAGCTAGAACGCCAAAATGGCCCAAGTCAATTCATTTACTCAGCGTTATAAATGGCCCATAGAGGGCTGCATACAGGGTTGATTGAGGGTCTAATCCCTGTTCTCTAATTCATGTGTAACATGATTTTCACAAACAGACGAATAACTTAAGTCGTCACTATGCAAAGTACACGACCATAAATCATGATAAAGGGATAACACTCCAGGATAAAACTTTAAAAATAAGGAAAATAAGGACAAGATTACATTACGCAGAGTGTTAAGGGTATTACCTAATATAAATGGCATTTCTTCTATAGAGTGAGAAACCGACTTGAATTTGTATATATTCAGTAATTATATGTATATTTTGTGTTATGGGGAATGAATATCAATATATTGAAGCCGGTAATGGAAACTGCATGCACTTTTCAGCGGTCAATGTAAATTTACAGATGTATTATACATGATATATAGCTTTTAAAGGTGGGTGACCTGATTGACAGCCTCGTCCCCAACTTTACCCTATCAAAATGCAGATTTTGGTATCAGGTGAAAGCTCATATTTTTCTCATTAACATATTGAAATTAGGCATTTCAAATCTGTATATTTCAGAAGAAATCATCAAAAAACTGTCGAAAGTCTCAAATATGGTATACCATATTTTTGACTAATTCAGCAGTTTTTTGATAATATCTTCGGAAATGCACCGACTTGGAACTCCTAATTTCAGTATGTTAAGGGGGTACTACACCCTGCGCAGATTTGTGCTTATTTTTGCATTTTTCTTTCAAATTATAGCGCATTGGGGACAAGTAAGATATGTATATTTCAGCACAGACAACAGATATGGAGTTACAGTCAAAAATGAGGGAAAACCAATATTTGATCAATAAATCAATAACTACTTGCTTTGAGTTGCTGAATTTTCAGTACAGTAGTTGTAGTCCTTGCCCCTATAATATACATATCTTACTTGTCACCAATGCGCTATAAATTTTGAGAAAAATGCAAAAATAGGCAAAAATTTGGCCAGGGGTGTAGTACCCCCTTAATGAGAAAAATAGGATCTTTCATTTGATATCAATTTTTTACATGATCATGATGGTTATCATTAATAAAAACACTGTAGACTACCAGCTTTATGCTGTATTAAATGTCAGTAATTCCATGAAGAATTAGTCGCATTTACAATGAAACTTTACATGATATTTTTGCATGTGCATGAATGCTTGAAAGGGACAACAGTTTATGTTATTCATAAGTTTTAAAGAATTCGATTTTCCAAATATATCAGGTCACCTTCCTTTAAGGGAAAGTGCACTTTTAATCAGTGGCGTAACTAGAGGGAGCAGCCAGAAGAAAATCTACCACCACTCGGGAGCCAAATTGAGATCAAAATTCGACTAGTTCCCCCAGTCCTTCTTAATACTTGGGAACCCTTGGATTGTGCTTGCAATCGCCTTGATTATCCGCTACGTTTGTATAGTTGCGCGAGAGGGACTATGGCTAGTTCGAAATACCAATCTTCCAGCGAGGGGTGGCAATGGTTCCAAGCCCCTCCTCTCTCCCACTGGTTACGCCACTGACTTTAAAAACAACTTTAATTTGTAAATGCATTATACACAGCAAATCTTATATATATATGGAAAATGTGATTTAGTAATCAACTTGAGTTGATATATTAGAGAGTATCTCTATCTATAAATCAACTTATATTTGTTTTGTATATTCATTATACAGTAGTTCTAATAATAGAGAAATTACCTTTATTTATCACATTGAAGTTGTAAATAATTATTCCTTACACATTGCGTATCTGACAAGGGAAAAGAATTCGTGAACAATTAGCTTGAATTTATAGATTACTTTACATGGCGTAAATGTTAGGGAACAAACCAAAAGATCGATGACGTCCTATAACGAAACTAGTGAACACTTAGTTTTTACCTACAGAGGAAAGGAGTACGAGTAATGCAAGATTATGCAACGTATCATTACAATTCCATTTGACGAATTTTAAGGTCAAAACAGGGCATTATTTATAGAGTGATGAAGATGGTGTCAATGAATGGAGATGCTGCTGTATCATCTCCGGCACGTGACGGAAATGATACTCTCATGCTAAGGTGAATATATGTTAACTTAAAACTGTTAATAATGCGAACATTTCAGTGATCAGAAGCGTTCGGAGATGACGATTAATAAAGGTACCCATCTGTATGAGTGAAGACATAATTAGTTTTGATGAATTTGTTGCACCAACACCGTTTTTGTCCAAATATTTAGACTGCAGATTGGCTCGTTCTCTCCTTGTCAAATATATGACTTAACAAAATTGGTTTTCTTATCAGAGCGCTTTTAAATTTTGTGACGGTAGATGACGCAAATTTCGGAACAGGAACTTTTAGACATAAAGGGTGAAAGTATTTTTACTCCTTGCTATGAAATATGTGTTACAACAACTTTTTTTCCACAACAGACAACAAATAATTTGTAATTCCCGGTGTTTTTTACGCTGCTGAAATTATCCACTAAAATATATCAGCATCAAAAGTTTTGATGACCCCAATCGGGACATGGGATTTTGGGGGTTGAGACACCCTGTACAACCAATTTTCCCCAAAAGAAGAACTTCTTCTAATATTTTGATGATTTAAGATAAAAATTAATGTCAATATTCAACAACTGCGATTTTTTTTCGACATCTCGATACGTATTACGTAGTGGCGGGACTGCAAATAGGCACCTTACCGAAGATTGACCCATGACTGCTGTCCCCAAAAGATTCTGTACTAGCGGCCCTTGGCATTGACAGTGATTCTCAGTAGTGGCGTAGCGTGGATCATCATATTGGGGGGAGGGGGCACCGACCATGATCAGGGGGCACCGGATCTGATTGGGGCACAAGCCGTTTTTTCGGCAATTTTCCTAAGGGATTTTCTAAATTTTGAAATCGATTGGGGGTACCTGCCCCCACCCGTGTCTATATGACGCTACGCCACTGATTCTCGGGGAGCACCCAGCTCTTTACTGAAACATCAAAGGGATGTGCTATACTATGGTTGTATCATGGTGGAACCGGTATATTTTTGTAGATTGCACTAGGGTAATCTAGAAAATGTTATATGGTTTTGTATAGGAGATGGTTGTTGAATATTTAAGAAATATTCAAGATGTACATTGTAATATAAATGCAAATAAAATAAATCCTTGATTCATAAACATGATAAATGTTCAATTGTAATTGATATAAATGCAAATGTTTGGACCCAAGAAAAACAACTATTGAAGCCATTCAAGACCAAAGATATTATAAGCAAACAGGAACACGTCGCTTTTCCCGTTATTCCCTAACATCCTTTCTTTCTCAAAATATTTTTCACCACTTTTGAAGTAAAATAAAAACGTAAAAGGTTAGCAAAGTATAGAAGCAATCGAAAACAAGTTCCGGATCGACGAGCAGGGAAAAAACAGCAAATAAGGATACAAAACCAAGATAGAATAATAGAGGAAGAAAAGAACTACCAGAAACAAGCATGTAACATGAGTAAGAAAGATAATATATTTCGAAAGAAGCAAAGAACACAGAATAAAGAAAACCGAAAGTGAAAAAGAAAAGACATATGAGGAAGTGAAAGAAGGCAGAGTAATTTCCAATGAAAGACAAGGAATGGAAAAATGAAAGATGTATGAGGAAAGGAAAAGAAATGAAATGAAGCGAAAGTTGCTTTGTGGAAAATGGTATCGTATGATATTTTGTACATTCAGAGGAAGATGTACAGCAAGGCTGTCTACTTTCTGCACTATTGTTTATATTATCTATTGAAGTTTTAGCCTGTAAAATAAGATAAGAAATGGTTTCGGGAATTCTCTAGCAAAAACAGTGTTGTTGTTTTTCCTATTACTTATTTTGTTATTTACTTATTAGGTGTTTTTGACAAAGTAATATAACATTATATCATCAGGAATTCAAATATACAATTTCAAAATATACGTTGGCAACGGCGGCCCTCTTGGATTATTATAACAAAACACGAGAACCCTCGCCGTTCGGTAATGGAATGGTATATATTCAAATAAAAAGTCCCCAATTGTTTTTGCAGGCTGGGGGAAGCAATTTTGGTCAGGCCGAGAGGAGGGGGAGCAAAATTTGGCACACATGTTACCTTTCAAATAAAACGCTCTAAAAATGCTATTACAATAATGGGATTTTCCCTTTTTTTGTATATAAGAAAATGTAAACATAATTCTTCACAGGTTATAGTGTTGTTCTGGGCTAGCTAATGTGCTTAGAGTCCATTTCCTTCAAAGAAAGGAAATTGCAAACCAGAAATATTTTATGTAGTCAATGTACTACTACCTGCTAGTGATTTCGAAGAAGATCATCCAATTTACGTCAAAATGTGTATCTCTTCCACGAAAGGAAATTATATGCGTCTGTCGACTTGCTAAAGTCTGGTTTATGAAACACATCTGTCAAAAATAAGTGCAAAATGGGGGACAGCTGCAATGCAATGCAGACCTGTTTCCTGAAGAAATTGTGTGAAAGGTGAAAAAAGCATCATTTTGGAGATACTGTGCGAAGATTTTATGCAAAAGGATATAAAAGGCTTCAGTGGACTTCGCTTGAACAGTGATCTTCGCAGGACAAGTGCATCAAGAACATAGAGAAATAGAACTTTACACTCATTAACTAGAAGAAGGCTGCAGGCTAAGTAGAAATATTAAACAGTGTATTTGATTGTATTATGTATTTGTGTTTACTCACAGTATAATTGTCAAATCATACTTTGCTTTGAATTAAAGACTTAGATATTGTTAACTTAATTAATCAGTGTGTTTTGTTGTGCATTCTGAAGTGAATTTGGGAAAAGGTGTTTTGGCCTTTTCGCCTCGTAACACGACGTTTTAATAACATTAAATGTCGGGTTATATAAAAGGCATACTACAAAAACATTTTTTAATGTTTTTAAAATGTTATTGTAATATATTTTTGCAAACATTTTTGCCAAATATTTTGTTAACATTTAAAAAACATTATGTTAGAATATTAGCAGTAGGTTATCAACAAATGTTTTTGAATGTTATGAAAACGTTTTATACCCTTTATGTAACCCAACATTTAAACGTTTTCTGACAACCTTTTCTAACCTTTTCCGAATGATGTCGAAAACGTTTTGTGTTTGGTGAGAAGACACATTTAATGATGATGGAAAGGGGAAGTGTAAAGATGGAAGATGAAGGCCAACTTTTAATAGAAAGGGGAACTGATATGATCAAATCCGTCTTAATGATTCTGATCACTTTAAAATAAAGAAAACAAGTCTCATCTAATAAGATCAAGGCCAACTTCTATTAGAAAAGGGAACTGATATGATCAAATCCGTCTTAATGATTCTGATCACTTTAAAATAAAGAAAACAAGTCTCATCTAATAAGATCAAGGCCAACTTCTATTAGAAAAGGGAACTGATAATTATGATAAAATCCGTCTTAATGATTCCGATCACTTAAAATAAAGAAAACATGTCTCACTCTGTCAAGATCAAGGCCAACTTCTTAGGGAACTGAAATGATAAAATGGATTCTCGAATTCTTCTTGTATTTGCATCACACTCTTTACCAAGGAATTTAGCATTATCCCAGTTGATGACATGGGTTTCTTGTACCGCATGGTCCAATGGCTGACTTATAGACTGCTCGCTCGCCGATTGTTTGCGGGATTGCCGAGTGTAGTTTTGGTCTTGGTCACCCGGGCCGTTTCTTTTTAGTGTTCGCTAAGCCTGGTTTCAAATTTGCGGCCTGTTTCACCAACATAGGAGTGTTTACAGTTCGCGCATGGGATCTCATAGACACAGTCAGTGGTACTGAGCGGATCAACTTTGTCTTTAGGGTGTACTAACATTTTACGGAGAGTAGTGTTTGGTATTTAGATCAGAAGACGAGCACCCAATGTCATGAACAGAGACGAGGGGGCCCACTTCCTTGGTCGTGTGTATGATCCTCGCCTGGCTGATAATACACCCTCGTCAGTTGGGATACGTCCAACCGGAAGTAAGGATCAACAACCATCATTCTGATGATGCCTACCGACCATGATAGGCGAAACCGTCAAAAGTGAGTCATATTTTTGGTTTTGTTCAAATGAAATCATTTATAATAAGTCTCACTCTGCTAGGAATAACGATCTTATGGCAAGCCAAGATATTATAGAAAGAGGAAATGAAATATGAAATAATTATATATTATACTAAATAGATTTCATTTTTATAAAGCACATATAAAGGCTATACAAACGTATCTTTGGTAATTACTTCTAATAATCTGTTAAAACCTTTGATCAGTACCCATAAAAACTGTCTGGTTTGGAAGGGAACTTCGCAGCATTACAGGGTGTCCCCGAAAAAGCAAAATAGTCGTGCTTATCTTCACAGTAATAAACAGAACAAAATAAATTAAGGAAAATATTACTTTGAAAAATTGAGTCGCTTCGTAAAGTAGGTAGAGTCACTTGAATAGAGCCCATTTTGTACACAAAATATAGGGAAATTTATTACTATTGTGCTATCTTTAATAGAGAACTACTTCATGCACGTGACGCGGTTTTAACCAATAAAACGACAAGAATCTATGTATGAGTGTCAACCTCACCAAAGGTCTGGAAACTTCAGTTGCCAACGCGACATGCAGTGACTTTCACTCCTAAAATAGCCACTGAGAGGAGTTCGGGGAGGAGTTGGTGACGTGCAGTTATTGGCTACATATCCGTGCCATATAGGGAAGTAATCAGTAAACAACCAATGGTGGGTATAGCCTAATAGGCCTACTAGTTATAAACCTTTTGATCACATGACACATTACATGACATCATGTACTATAGTGGGACGTGTAGTGGAACGTTAGCTATATAATGAAACAATTGTGGAGATAGCATTTGCTATATAAACCGTCGGAGGAGGAACATCATTTTGCATTAGGATTCCGCTAACGGCTTTTCGAGATCGTAGCAAAAGAACATATTATCAAAAAGCTGAAAGCTTTGTTGATAGCAAACTTCTGGATGTATGGCAGGGATTAGAAGTGTTCTTCTTTTCGTACTGCTAACTGGAGAATACTGAAATTGGTAAGTTTGAATCAGTAACCACTCAAGGGACCACTTTATATTCCTTTCAAAAATACTTTTAGATCTTGATGTCAAACTTGATGTCAATCAAATATGAAACACATGACTAGACCATTCCTATAATTGGCACTTTCCTGCCGTAATAGGGGGAACATAGGTATCACGCCTTTGTTGACCTCGCCTTCGTCCCAGCAAACACAAAACGTTTTCGACATCATTCACAAAAGGTTAGAAAAGGTTGCACGAAAACGTTTAAATGCCGGGTTACATAAAGGGTGTAAAACGTTTCCATAACATAAAAAAACATTTGCTGATAACCTACTGCATATATTCTAACATAATGTTATTTAAGTGTTGACAAAATATTTGGCAAACAATGTTTGCAAACAATATATTACAAAACGTTTTAAAACGTTTCCATGACCTTTCTATAACCCGACATGTAATGTTATTAAAACGGTTTTACTAAACCAAAACCCAAAGTATAACATGTTTAAAACATTTTAAAACACAATTTTGTGTTTGCTGAGGTTGTGTTATTATAATACGTGATATCGATGTGAGGGGCGGTCAATTATTGTAAAGCAATACTTTTCTCAATCTAAATCCGTTGGAGTTGGAGAGCCAACTTCACTCTAAAGATCTGAATTTCACCCTTCTTCGCACACGACTATACTATATTTTATATTAAATATAATTAAAATTTCAATGCCAGGTAGTGAAAGTCTATCGATTGCTGCCATGCACTTTTATACTTTCATAAGATTCCTATACTTGCATTAAATTGAGCTTAAAATAAAAACGTCATTATAGATTTTCAACATTCTCAACATTACTAAAATAATATTCATTTCTTGTTCGCTATTAACCCTAACCCAACCCGTGGTGTTTGCTATCGAAAAAACCTGAGAGAAAGTGAACAAAGAAGTAACTTGGCAAACGAACCTTAGACCCCTCACGTACCAAGCTCGAGATAACCGACCGGCAGCCAGTGGGGTTTCGCTTGCCCGGCTATAGACCCTCCCTCGGGTCCGTGGAGAACGACTGGTAATGTAGATTACATAGCATTAAAAATCAACCCAATACACGGACCCTCCCAGTCTGTAGGCAATTTGACTTCCAGCTCCCACAAACTGCTGGAAGTTCACTTTTACGGATTTGGAGTCACGCAATCTTTCTATATACCACGTCCATATTTTCACTACATTAACGTTTGTGTAAGCGACTAAACAACGATATTGTATCCGACCAATCAACGCAGCTTGGCAGCGCGGGGATATTTGAAAAGGCTTCTCTAGCTAAATAATGTGCAAACATTTGCAAACCGCACGCGATAATGTACGCAATATGGACAATAGGCCTAAGTCCGAGTCGAGTGGTTGCCTTTTATTATTGCGCGTACCATGGGTCTATCAGACGCGTGCCACTTGAGCTCAATACCTCTCAGTTGTTGACAAGTGTCCCATCCGATCTTGCGTCACATCCCGCGGCATAGCTTTGTGCTACCATATTTGAATTGAAACTGGGGCGGGGCTTTCGTAATTGACATCGGAATCACCGTGCTTCGTTGAACGAATATTTGGAAGTGAGATCTCTAACAGATTGGACCAGTCTCGGAATCAGCGCTCAATGGACTTTCGCGTTCACTTATAATAGTTTAATACGAGTATATTTCTATATTGCTGCATGGTTGACTGTGGTGGGTGTAATTAGTGGCGTCGATTTGTGGATGAAGAGGAATGGGTTTTGGCATTGAAGAAAATAAGGGGGGAGTTGGCATTTTTTTTTCATAGGGCATTACGTAATTATTTATTGTTACATTATCCAGAGATGGAACCGAACCGAGACTGGAGGGCCAGTCTAGCCCGGCTAGCGATTCCGTGCGTAATATGTATTGCTCAAGGTGATTTACGCTATGGCATCAGGTGGGCTGTATGCATGCGCATTGATTTTCCTAGTGCGCTTTTGTGAGATTAGTGACTGCACATGTAGTGATGACAAAAATCCCAAAAAGGAGGCTTTTATGCCTACTTTCTTCTTCTTCAGATTAATGTGTATGCCCAGTTCTCTAATTGACCTTTTCGGTAAATCCCATAAGCCTTTGCGAGTACACCTAAGAACTCGTCATTCTGCGTCACGCCGCTCTGCGCCGATGCGCACGTCGTTTATCGAACATCGTTACTGCGCATTGCAAATCGGCGTGACGTAAAATGACGAGTTCTCAGGTGTACTCGCAAAGGGTTATGGGATTAACCGAAAAGGTCAATTGTAAGCCTTACTTTAAATCTACTTGTAGTAAAAACAGGCCCCATGTCACATGGGGGAATGGGAAATCACAACAAAACAGCAAACTATTTTAACATGTCGGAACATTCATTTTTGACAAAATTAGTAAAATTTTGAAAAGTATTGGTAAAAAGTCTTACAAATTATAAAATTCAGTAAAATCACTCAATATCGCATAAAATATAGCCAAAAAAAACTAAAATCACAAGAAATAATATAAAATCACATGAAAATATATAAAATCACATGAAAAAAATATAAAATCACACGAACAAATATGAAATCACATGAAAAATTATAAAATCACAAGAAAAAATATGTAGTCGCAGGAAATGATGTGATTTAACAGTAAAAATCATTATATTATGAAAATTTTTTGTAAATTATTGTAAAAAATCTCAAAATCACTGAAAATAAAAATCGCATTAAATAATGTAAAATCGCATTGAATAATGTAAAATCGCTAGAGAAACTCAACATTGACTGGTGGGGAAGGGGGAGGGCTGCAGTAGTAAGAAATGATTCAGACTTAATACACCAACGAAAGCTTGATGTCAAGTTTAATGGGCGATTCCAGAAATTAATGGCACCCCTTATAGAAGGCATGTGATTTTTTTTGGGAATTCCCAGACCAAAAATATTGAGAATTCCCAGACCAAGATTGTATTCACAAAAATTGTGAATTCCCAATTTAAAAAATGCTTAAAAGATTGGGAATTCCCATTGTCAGTAAAGAAGACAGGCAAATTTTCGCCCAAATTTTTGGGAATTCCCAATAAAAAAGGGACGTTTTCTTGGAAATGCCTTTTTCTTCTTTCTTCTTCGTTGAGTTACGGCTCAACACTCCAGGTGGAGAAAGGCGAATCGGAAATTGCCATTTGTATCTTCTTTTGTAGACCGTTAAACACCTTAATTTGGTGCGAAAATAGTGTAATGTTGCAAATTACCACAACATTATCACCTTTGTTTTGGGCTAAAATAGTGTGAAATGTGCGCAATTGTCCCAGTAAAACAGGCCAAAAATTATGACCACAGGAACATTTTTATCGCTGCTCACCCCTAAGCCAATAGGGACAACTTTAAATAAAAATTCCAAGAGAAATGAAAGAATGAGTAACCCTTCACAATTAAAAACAGGGACAATATTACACAACATCGATTTCCATCGATAACACAAAACGTACACACAAAGTTAAAAGAGTTTCGTTTATGTTATTCCCCCATTGGATCATGTTGTGTCATATTTTCCCTGATTTTAATCTTATCCATTGCTAGTGTGAGTGTGACACTGTTACATCCGTTTGGATCCATCATTTGGTTCCCTGCTGGTCAGCTGGAACAGATTTTCCCTGATTTTATATTAACCCTTCACATCATAAAGTTTTATATTAACATTTTATGTAAAACATTGTTATAATTTTTGTAGATAATAGTTATTTAAAACATTTTCGTTATCATACCTAGAGGGTTTTTTATCATCAGATGAGAAGAATTCTGCTCATCTACTCTGGTGAGACAACAGGTCTGGGCTATCTTTCCCAAGTATCTTTCCATGTCAAAGTTTCAAAATCTGTCATATCTGTTTCCTCAATATATTGTTTTGATACAACTTATGAGGGGAAAAGTTTCATTATGATTAACATAACTGTATTTCAAAGCGTCAAACTATATCATTATTTTGTCCCAACAAATATAATCCAGGGAATAAAATATTCAATTATTCATTCAAAGGTTTATTTTATTCAACCTGGGCCATTTCTACTGGTGCTACATAGATGCAGGACAGGGCTGCACATGCATTCTAATAATTTGTCTATAATACATTATACAAGCATCAGCAAGCATAATTTGTCACAAGATATGATAAAAATTCCTTTAAAAAAGGAATGGGCGCCCAACTGCTTGGATACTTTTTTTTTCTCTTTAAAACAATAATGTAATATTAGCATAGAAAGAAGTCCATTAATTTTGTATTTTAAACAAAGAATATACGCACAACATTTTATCCCGAACATATCAGAAAACAATAATAAAATCAAATCCAAGCAAATTGTGGTTTTATTTCTAAGCTGGGCATACTTTGAAGCAAAACAGTTGCGAAGTAAATCTAGCAAGACCGAAATTAGACGCTCTTTGCAAAGTCAAGCCAAACAAGAGAAATGTGTCTGATTGGGGAAGGTGTTCTGACAATCCAAATATAAACTTAGTCCACCTCAAATGACCTGTAACAATTTGTGATTGACATTACTTAATTCACCTCGGATGACTTTGATCTGACATTCAACTTTTTCGTTCTTACACCAATCATATCCATAACAATTTAACTCTTACAACTTCCTGTCAACTCTCTAATTTAAAACTCTAAATTTCTGTCTGTTTGCCTTTTCTGTCTACAGTTTGTTACAATTATTATGATAAGCAAACATTGCTGGGTAGATAACAGGATTTAGTTATTTACTTAATCCAATCATGGAGGTAGTATAGCTACAACCTTGGCGAAAAATGTTGCCACACCTGAGCGTTAATTGGCCAACATCCTTCCCCGCTCCCCTATTGCAATGTTGATTTGGACAAAATCGTCATCATTTCTACATTACAGTCTCCCAACATTGGAAAGGGGGGGGGGAAGGGGCAAGTGTAATCTGAATGTGCATTTGCAACTATTATACAAAATAGTACGGAACTATCCCATATTTAGCTTCGATTGCGTGCTTTAACACCAGAACGTGCTGGTGTGGCCCTGGTGTGGCAACGAATTTCCGCCAGAGTTGTAGTAGGCTTACTACCTCCATGATCCAATCATGGCAATAACGTCAATTTTGGTCTTCAGTGTTTTAAAATACAACAATGTAGAACATGTATAATTAATATGCCGTGTTGTTTGCATACAGTTTTCCGCCCAATTGTGCCACCATATTGCAACTTTGGCAATAACCGCTATATAGATTCTATGGTAATTAGCAAACAAAAGCCATCAGTAGAGTCCTCGTTAATTGATCTTATCACTATGGACCACAATAGTCTCATCTCAATGGCATAGTCCAATAACCTCAATTACATAATCATAGTGCAAAATTTGACCTCAAGTTGCAGAGTATGAGTTTGTGTACCCAAATTTTCAAAGGATGAAAGTAGGCCTACAAATGTATTAGGGCTTAAGAACTGTTCCCATGATAGATGAGCATGTTGTGGATCCTAGTGTATGGTAAAATGTCACCGTCTATCGGGTTTCTAAGGCACACGGTAAACTGGTTGAACCCATACAAAGGTCAGGATTTATTTGGTGTTTTTATAAATCCTAATTTTGTATTTTAAACAAAGAATATACGCTCACCATTTTATCCTGTGCATATCAGAAAACAATAATAAAATAAAATCCAAGCAAATTGTGGTTTTATTTCTGAGCTGGGCATAATTTTAGCAAAACAATTGCGAAGTCAATCTAGCAAGAGTGAAATTAGAAGCTTTTCACAAAGAATCACAAAGTCATGCCTATATTTTGGCGCCTCCGTAGAGGGCGCCAAAAAGTAAATAGCCTATGTACACACTGAACACAATGCACATACAATCTATTAAGTACATAGCGAAGCTGTCAGTATAAAATTATGACCTTTACGATGCTATTAATTTAGCCCAAAGATTAGGAAAACTAGCAAAACTGGAGAACTGGTACTGTTCAAATAAAGACATCTGCAAATCTTGCTGCAATTTCCAAATAGTATTTCTATTCCTTAAATAATTATTTTTGTTATTTCTTTTAATACAAACACATTACTGCCTATGATGACTTTATCGTATTACTTAAATATCAAAATCAAGTAATAATTACAAAAACTCGCCGTAAACTATCACCACTGTGGGTTTCTGGGTATATAGACACCACGAATATTTTCTGCAACACTGCATGTGAAAAAGTAGGTCAATAGTCAGACAAATATAGGGCGGGTGCGGCTAGGCCGCACCTCGCCCAAAAAGCAAGGGCGCAGCCTGTAATGGCATGCAGACCTGGTAATGTTTTTGATTAGAATATTTACTTGCTAAAATGAACTTTCGAGTTTTAACTTAGAATTTGAATTAATATAAAATTATACACACTCAACTGTTTATCCACATAAAATCCGTTATCACGGTTGAAAACAAAATCTTTAAATAACTGAAAAGGAATCTTTAAAATAACTGAAATGTATTCTTTCGATTATGTTTCATTATTGTCATAACAGCAAGCTTCCCCTGAAATAAGGAAATTTGTGTTAAATCTCAACTTTGGTTACATGGGTAAAATGAAAAATGAAACAAGAACAAAAAGCACACGATTTTACCAGTTTCCTTGTTTGCTCACTGACCATCTCTCTTCCTTGTTGTTCTTGACACAGATATCAAACTATTTGAAAAAAATGAACCAAAAACCACTTGATTTTACAAGTTTCCTTCTCTGCTCCCTTAAAGCATTATACATTTTTCGGATTTCTGGAATGGGATCGCCCTATATATACCAATGTATTCAGTCTAATTAGGCCTAGGCCTATGCCTATATATTTTGTTATCTTGATTATTATTTTATTTATCTTTCTTTTCGCTAATTATTTAATTCTGTGTTCTTTCTTTCTTTCTTTCTTTCTTTTATTCTTGAACTATTTCTTCCTTTATTTCTTTAATTGTTTCTTTCTTTCTTTTACAAAAATCATTATACGGGGCAAATGGCGATGAAAAAGTTACTGAATTTTATAATTTGTTAGACTTTTTACCAATACTTTTCAAAATTTTACCAATTTGTCAAAATGTTCCGACATGTTAAAATAGTTTGCTGTTTTGATGTGATTTCCCATTTTCCCCCATGTGACATGGGGCCTAAAAACACACGACAGTGGGATCTTGCAATTTGTACAATATAATCATGATAAATGTGACACGATCTGTGTCATAGGGCCAAAGAAGACAATTTTGAAACTTGAGTTGCCAATTATTACCTTATACATGTTATACAAACATCAGGCTGACAATTTTTGTTTCGTTTTTACCCTCAGTGAATCGATCAAACCAAAACCGAAATTATGAAGAACGCTATGGCAGTGTTGTGCATGTGCACACTTATCACACTGATAATATCACCTGCAGCATGCTTTCTCACCAACCGAATATCATATCCCGATCTGCCTGCTGAAGATTATACATTAGAAGACCTTACCAGAGAGACCATTCTTCAGGCTGTAGGGAAGTACTTGGAGGATACCAATCCGTCCACGCATAGCCCCGGTGACTTAACAGGACTTGATCCCTTGTCTCCGAGTATACTCTTGAAAGCACATTACACTGCACTTGGAATTCCAGGTATGTTGTTATTCAGACACGATGAGACAGCATTTATTTATTTTATTTATTTATTTTATTCATTTATTACACTTTATCACTGGCACAGAATTACAAAGAATATATAATATTGCACATAAGTTACATCAAAAATTACGCAATATTATGAAAGAACCAATGCCAGGCACCTCTATGACCGCCCACCAAAACCAAAAAAGTAGGGAAGTGAAATGGTGGAAAATGCAGGTTAATTACATTTGCCTGCAATTTGGACAATTACAAAAGGAGATCCAAGTGCAAACAGAAGTTGCATCAAAGGTGCGAGCAAATTTGGACTTTTAAAACTCCAAAACTTGTTGCTTAAATGAAGCAACATAATTTGTAGATCTGATAATACTAGGGAGCTGGTTCCAAATGGGCACCAAACGCTGAAAAAAGCCCATCTTGTGGCACTTAGTTTTAGAAAGCTGATTTACCAGCAACAAAGGATCAGAGGAAAATCTGGTGGTGGGACGGTCTTTGTTAATACCATTGAAAACTACATAATCATCTAGATTGATGTCATATAATCCCAGATTGCACTTGAAAAATACAAGTTGTGATATAACAAAGCCGATAATGCCTGTAATCCCTCTGCCCCCTACCCTGTAACGAGTGGGTCAAAATAACATCGACGTATTCCCCGGATGTACTCGTAATCATCATTTTCCTGACGAAACTAGTTTTGAATCTTGTTTTTTGAGCGATTTTAGTCATGAATAGTGGTTTTCTGTGATTTTTTGTTCCAACCGGGGAAAAAAAGTGTGGGGATTTCTCACCTGGCCCCATCATCAAAGAATTTGCTTTATTACAAACATCATAATATATATTTCTGATATGAAAAATAAAAATAAAAAAAAAAATAAAAAAAAAAAAAAAATAAAAATAAAAATAAAAAAATAAAAATAAAAATAAAAGTCATACTGCAGTTACTGTCCGTTTTCCTATACACAATACACAGTGCTCTTCCTATTGACGCGTGACCTCCACAAATAGCGTACGTTAGAAGTATGGGGATTTGCCTAGTTAACGTCGCTGTGTGAAAAATAACCGGCCGATATTAAAAGTACTCTTCTAAAATTCTAGAAAATATAGTTTTGTAACATGTCCTAATTTTTAGAAAAATGTTTGGAAATATGCGTACTTTGGTGTTTTAGGAAGGATATGTAAACGACAGATAACACCAAAAAATATGAAGAAATTATTTCCAAACCGTGTTAAGTCAACAATCATTATGTTGCTCATTTTCAAGAATGCTGGTTAACAAAAAGTAGGCCATTGTCTCATTTCGTGAACAAAGGTCCACATACCATTGTTTCCTCTCGTTTCCTTTATAATCGGTTTCCCAGCTGAAGCTATAAATACCAGCTCATTGCGATACCGCACATATAAAACAGACACATGTGCACAACCAGAGAAGATCTGATTTAATCAGTTGAGCTGTTTTCAATGAGTGTTATCTTGGTTTAATAGCTTGTAATGGGGTTTAAGTCCTGCAAAGGTCGCGGTGAATTCTACTGTAGACATTACTGCATCATGTAATGGAAGTACAAGACGCTCTAGATGTACGTCAATGCACCAAGTGATTCGCTCCAACACAAAGGACCGCGAATTCCACAGATAGTTATGTATGATGGCGTTATTAAGGTAAAGGCACGTGCCATAGCGAGATTTCGGCGACCAACCACAAGCCATATCCATTTAAAGATGCATTACATAAATCATGGCAAATTTTAATAGGCCAGAAATCCGACAATCTCACCCATAGACAACCGTGTTGAGTATGTTAACCGCAATCCAAAGTAAGTAGTCCACTTGGGAAGCTAATATACAGAGGGTGACGGTGACTCAAAATATTAGATGTGAAAATCTATCAATTGTACAGAAATTAATAATACAAATCAGAGTTTTATGCTTAAGGGGTACTACACCCATGCCCAATTTTGTGCCTATTTTTGCATTTTTCTCAAAAATTATAGAGCATTGATGACAAGTAAGATATGTATATTATAGGGGCAAGGACAACTACTGCACTGGAAATTTTATTTCAGCACAGACAACAGTTGTGGAGTTACAGTCAAAAATGAGGAAAACCAATATTTGATCAATAAATCAATAACTACTTGCCTTGAGTTCCTGAATTTTCAGTGCAGTAAGTTGTAGTATACATATCTTACTTGTCACCAATGCGCTATCATTTTTGAGGCAGAAAATAGGCACAAAATTGGGCAGGGTGTAGTACAATGGGCTACGTGGACTACTGAGAAGTCTAAGATGCAAGTGACGGTAATGAACTTCCAGTCGACATTCATGCCTCATTGCCACTCCCATCACCGATTAAATGAACTGACGGTTTAAACTTGTGCAGAAATCCAGTTGTACTTGGAAAAAAATTTCCTCCCTGCAGACCCTCGATCAAGTCACGATCTCATTAATCTAAGTAGAGAACTACACCAATCGTCCGAGTGAGTAAGGGAGTACATCCAAAATGGTTTGCTGAGCTCAGCCAAGCTTTGATGCCTTCACTGACGGTTCAGCTTCGCTAGAGCCTTCGATACTAACAAGCGAACAGTATACAAAGTCAGCAAAACAGCAGGATTATAAGCACAGGTCGATGGCACAATCATAATCAATTTCCTCTGTGTTCAGTAAGTACATAATAACCCACTCATCAAATCAAGTTGTCATCAATTCTTAGTCAGTGGGAGTGGTCTAGTTCGTAGACACATTTCTGATTGGACAATCGCATGATTTCGGGTGCCGTCTATCAGGCCGTAGACGACCCCACGTCATCATGCGTCTGGATAATGCGTAACACGCGTGTAGAGATGCGCGTATGTATCGCGCTGGATGCGTAGACTAGTGCGGAATAACCAAACGCGCTAGCAGTACGCGCAACAGAATACGTGAAGTTGTAAACAAGTTTCGTTCATTTTATAATGAGGGGAGTTTTAATGACGGTAACTTAGTTTTTACTTTATTAAAATTGTTTACAGTTATTAAAATAATATTTAACTGACTAAGAATGAGAATAAACGATAGGAATTTTTATTTTGCCTATCCTCTACCTATGATAGACGACAGGCAGGTCCAATATTTTTATCGTAGTGGATACCGGCTGTGCCGGCATCCACTACTCAAAATATTGGACCTGCCTGTCGTCTATCACACGAGAGGATAGGCAAAATAAAATTCCTATCGTTTATTCTCTAAGTGGTCATCAAACAATTATGTCTGGGTCGTTGTCTGCGGTCAATAGAAAGTAAATTAGGTGTCAAGAGGGTGTCAATTCAAGCAGGTCGTAAAATCGATTTTTGGTCAATGGTGGTATCGGAGAGGTGTGCGTAAATTCATCGAAGCCTGTCAGTTTTCTACAGGCTTTTATGTGTTTGTGCTTTGCTGAAAGCCGGGTAACCCTTCGCTAGAATGCGTTACTGAAGACAGCGAAGCTTGGCTGAACTCAGTGAACCATTTTGGCTGTCCTCCCTAAATTACTTGTTCATTATGTTTTCCTTGTCAGATTGTGCCAGCTCAAGTAATTTTGAAGCAGCTATTAATGATATTGTAGCAGGGAACATTAACTTGGCCAATGATAAGGCGTCAGAAAGCGTATATCATTTCAACGCTGAACAGATCGCTCAAGGTTAGTTCTGCCCATGATGTGATGATATTGTTTTCTTTTTCAGTGTTCACTCCATATACGGATAACTGATTGAGTAATAATTGACCTAGAGTCCGTATGTACCTTCCTCGAGTCAGTAAAGTAAAATTAAATTTTGAGATTTTATCGTTTTATTTTGTTCGTTTTTGCAGGAATATCTTATGCTAGTTGGGTTCCTTGCATCATTTCCTTTCTGAAAATTTATATTTTATGTACTTCTCATCATTACATTTAGAGATACAATAAAAATATTATCTAAATTACTGACTCGAGAAAGGTATACAGACTATAGTATAGTAGAGTATAGTACATACTCATGCAACTAAGGTTTTTAAAGAAATAATAGCATCGGTGTAGTAATAACTTCATGCCTAGTCTTTACTTGCAAACAAGCTGTCGAACCTATAAAGGAATTTAAAGCAGTAAAATATTATGATATTAGGGTATGTTAAAAACAAACATTTATGTCCAAGTTAATATAGGCCATATAGCGTCATCGGCCCGACATCTTCATGGCAGAAGTCGCCACGATGGTAGCCTGAATCCACTAATCCACTTCAATGCGCACGCTTATGACTATCATGTTCTTTCAACACATATATTCAAGTGCAAGCGTTATTGGTTTCTTTAGAAACCAAAAATGACGGGAGATATTCATCATTTTCTACCCGGTATCCAATGATCTGTCGTCTGAATATCAAATAGCAGATACCCCAATCTACGCTAGTGCACAACTCACCTACCCAATTCCCCTAGCCCACCTGAAAAGGATAAGAGCGCGAACAGTTACTTCAATTATCTCATTGCCACCATGTGGTTTAATCGTTCAAGAATTCTATAGAGACGGTTAGACACTGCTTATTTTATTGTCCCCTCAACAATGTAAGATTTTTATTCTGTTTGGTCGTTACTAACAATTCGCCAGCGAAGTGGTTACATAACTCCTTTGGAACTGGATCACGCACCTTTTGGAATTGGTAGTTCATGCCATAGACTTTGTGTTGCGATCATTTCGATCGTGGTGCAGAACTCAAAAGCGTGATCCAGTTGACATAGTGATAATCGGATTACATAACACTTCGCTGGAGAATAGGGTAGTTACCATTGATTAGGAGCGAATAGAAATGTCAACTCTATTTGTATTATTGTTATCGGCGGCGCGATAATAGATACACGTGTATTGATTTAGTTTCCCTGCCTGTATAATATAAATTTTTACCTTTCGCTGTGGGCCATGGATGTGGATGCGGGTGACGTCGCAGTCTATTTGCATGAGTTGTTCGTTATCGATCCGATCGACTGTGGTTCTAAAATGACTTTCGAACTGACGCATGCAAGTACCTTTTCAGAGCCACCGAATCTTTAGTAAGAAAAGAGCCCCTAATGTAAACGACTCGGTAAAGCGAGCCATCAACCTTTGAGCGGACAAGGATAGTCAGCTTTAACTGCCCCGGTTAACTGCTCTTTTCAGAACCACCGAAATACACCAGGCACAAAAGAAACTCGACAGTTATATTCATCCTTGCTGTACAATAACTTGATAATTTTGGATTATTCTGAAATATACATTTTGTTAATTGGACTTTGATTTCTCATTTAACACCCTGTTCGTGAAAAACGAACAAGAATTGACCAAGATAAGCGCCCCCAAAGCCTCAAACCCCAAAATAAAAAGTTGCATTTTCAACGATTTTCAATGGGAACGCATCGTTGTATTGCACACAAGCACCACGGGCCAATCAATAAAGCACACAATTGAATCGTTAAAATTGCAACTTTTCATTTTGGGGTTTGAGAGTTTGAAGGCGCATATCTTGGTCAATTCTAGCTCATTGTGCACGAACAGGGTGTCAAATGAGAAAAAAAAGTCCAATGAACAAAATGTATATTTCAGAATAATCCATAATTATCAAGTTATTGAAACAGCAAGGATGAATATAACTGACGAGTTTCTTTTTGTGCCTGGTGTATATCACAATTTATCACTTTACACTTTATTTATCACTTTACACTTTCTTACACAGGCAATGCCAGGATGATAAGCATTCGCACCAGCCTTCTCGCTGCGTTGGCTTCTGACATGCCCATGTTCTCTTCAGCGAGGACGAGTATCGGCCAGTTTTTGCATATGCTTCAAAGCTTCTATTCTAACACGAACTGGATTGAAAGTATTAGTATGACCGAGCCATATACAGAATTAGGTAGGTCGTTGATAGCCTTCAATGTATTCCACCGTCATCTTTTTCAGCATTGAAACCAATTCCCGTCATACATGTTAAACGACTGATGGCCGCGAGTCGACGGAGCTACGAGACGAGAACCATGTTGAAATTGAAAACTGTTTCTCCCATAATTTTGCGAAGGGCATTCTTCCATGTAGCAAATATTAATATTCAACACTTTGAAATAACGAGGCAAGCATTGCGAATTCGCATTTACACATCTTGCGAAATTTGGCAGCCATATTTACATGGAGCTTTGGCAAAAATTGCATTGATCATTTCATAGCGAGCGTTTAGAAGAATTCAAATATCACAGATATACCTTTGTAGGTCCTGTGGTTCTTGAGTTATGTTGTAAAGAAGGCTACAACAACAAGACTTTCCATAACTCATTAACAACAATAAATCAAGCAAGTTTTCAAAGTATATGATTTGTAAAATTAAATTTTGCAAAACATTAAAGTGTTATTTTTCAATATTATATGATTGAAATAACGAAAATCGATTTTTGGCTGCTTCGACCAAGAATACCACATCTACCCTTAAGGGGGTACTACACCCCTGTGGTAAATTCTTGACTATTTTTGCATTTTTCTCAAAAAATAATAACACACTGGTAACAAAAGTTATGTATATTATTGGGGCAAGGAATCCAATTACTACACTGAAATTTCAGTGACTCACGACAAGCGGTTCAGTATATATGATAGGAAATGAGGTACATTCTAGCGGTACCTCTTTTCTTATCATAAATAACAAACCGCATGTCTTGAGTCACGGAAATTCCAGTGTAGTAATTGGATTCCTTGCCCCTAAAATATACGTAACTTTTGTTACCACTGTGTTATTAGTTTTTGAGAAAAATGAAAAAATTGACACAAATTTATCGAGGGGTGTAGTACCCCTTAAAGCCATACAATCACGTGTAGCCTATCCAATAAGAACGCGTGTTTCAGTTAAGGTTGAAAATTCGCATAAATTAGTACAGTGACGGATAAAAAATAGTTTCAGTTTTATTAATAAAAGTATCCGTATCTTACTTGTTCTTATTTTTCTAGGTTATAATGAAATTCTGAGCTACCCCGTCAATCCTCCTGACGAATGGGCTTGCCGGAATTGTCTTTCTCGAGCTCCTAGGCCTAGGTATGTGCAGCGGTAGGCAATATTGCTTACGCGGGCCAGAAATAACCAGTGGAAAATTACTTTTTAGGACATACTGTAACACCGTTTTCGAGCCCGTTCTAGAGCCCGGAAATTTGTTGAATTTGTGAAGCGTGCTGAAGCCATTTCCAGTTATTTTTGGCACCTTTTTTCGCTCCTTTTGCGTACTAAGGTCTAATATAATACATGGTCCATATGTTTGACAGAATCATTGAAACCCGTGCACGTAGCGTAATAAATATTTGGACGTCTCAACAATCCCCCAAACAACTTTAATTAGTAGGAAGCCGTCAGAGACGAACTATTTTGTATATTTTAGCAACAATTCTGCTGAAGCTACTGTGAGCATGGTTTCCGACATGGTATCACCTAAAAAGACATATTACTAAATGAATTATTGAGTGTAGGCTAGCGGTCGGTGAATTTTAATGCCAATGTGACAGAAAAAAGTTTTAAATTACCGGGTACTTTTAAACGTTCCTATTTCCTCCTAGGATCTCGCGGGACGCAGAAGATTCACCGGCGAGCCGCTTGCATCCAGCGGGCGGTAGGTTGCCCTTGCCCGGTTTAAGGTAAAGTTACAAATAGAAAAAGACGAGTTTCCCAGTGCGTTACCACGGTTACGCATTCGGGCCATTTATAGCAATGATTAGCGTCAATACGTCTTGAAATGTGGGAGGACAATCGGCCTGAATTGATTAAAAGTGGCTAAAAAGAACATAAAATGGGTCATTTTTCCGCAAGCTGAGGGGATACATCTCCTCTGTCCACTCAGGATTGACGCCCATGATTCGGACTAGGTTGTTATTGAAGTGGCTACTGTTACAGTATTAATCACTTTCTATATATAATTTCGTTGATTCGTCATAACTAACCGATCAAATGTAAGAATTTGGCGCCCAAATACGAATAGGCCTACCAAAACTCCTAGCTGTATTTTTTTCAACACTAAATAATTAAAGGGGTTTTTACATTCTCAGGTCACGCAATACAGGAAATAAACACGGGGCCCATAATTGCTTCAAAGGTCTAAATGGTCCATTTTCAAAATCAAATAATGATGTAGACATTTGACCGACACCTGTTGAAAATATCATAAACCAAAATGATGTAACCTTTGTTACCTTTTTTATAGTCCGGTAGTTTCAAATGACCAAGGCCTAATCTGCAGTGACAACCTAAGAACTACAACATTGCTGACAAGTGGGTATCGCAGTGATCAAGACGTAAATAAACCGACAACAATTACAGGTATGCCAAATCACAGATAATAGAGAGATTGCGATGTTCCAAAGGCAGCACGTTTTTGACCGTACGTTTTTACGGTTAAATATTGCTAGTCTCGGTTCCAAACTGGATTGTGCTCATTCGTCACGAAGGAGAACAAGTCGGCTGGAATAAAGACTATAATATTTGATCTAATCTAATCTAGGTCGATAGAGGGCATAGTGATTGAAAATTAATAGTAGGCGCAGGCTGAGTCTCTGCCTAATTCAAACAGTCCGCTTTTGATTTTGACTAAAATTTTGACTTAACATGATGCTTAAACTTAATTGTATTTTTGTGTTCCCCAAATATTATAGTTGCCCAAAAACATATATCTTGGTAAATTAAAGATCACTACATCCATATATCATGACTTTACTTTCAAAATGAGACTTTTTCTTCCTGAAAATTGGGCGCGTTGCATGAACTTTGACATGAGGTAAAATCAGCATATTTCAACGTAGCATCTGCGTTTTATACTACGTTGGAATCCATGTGTTCCAATATCTGTGGTCAAAAGCTGTCAAATAATATTTACATATCGATAATGGTCACTAAAAACTTTTTTATTAACATGATCAGGTCCATAGTTATCAGTCAGAAGTTTTCTACGGCCTTAATGTTCGGCAACATTCGGAGGGGTTGAATGACATGGGGCTTGGATGATGATGATGATGATGATGATGATGATGATGATGATGATGATGATGATGATGATGATGCAGTCAAGTTAGCTCAATCGATAAGGCGTTCGACTATGGTGCGAGAGGTTGCGAGTTCGAACCCTGGTAGTGCCTAGTATGCTCTCGTGGAAAATTTGAGTTAGCTTGAAATTCCCTTGGACAAGGAACACACTGCTAATAATTTGTCTCGTTGTAACCCGTACGAAACTCGGGGAGCTGATCCTGGTTGCGATGGTTATTTGTGGTATGTCTAGGGTGTGCGCTCTTGAAGCAGCAAAGTCCCTGAATTGTTGTTTAATGGTTTATGGAATGATGTGGGGCCATAGTGGTCAGCGACAACCTGTAAAGTGTGCTGAGGCTTGTGGATCAACGTCTAGGCGTTGTGCCTGTGCGTAGCGCACTATAAATCACTGCGCTTTTTTTTTTTTTTGATGATAATGATGATGATGATGATGATGATGATGATGATGAGGGTGATGATGATGATGATGATGATGATGATGGTGATGATTATGATGACGCTTAACTTTATTTTCTTTTTCTTCATAGCCAGCCGTGAAGGAAAATGCTCACACGGTGGTAAATTCGATTCATCATCATGGACACACGCTCCTGTAGGAGGCATCAACAAGGATTCGTCCGATCCAAACATATCGCCTCATCATACGTTTCACCAAGACGCCGCAAACGTAGCTATCACAGCTGGTGTAGCATTCCTAAACGATCAAGGTAAACAAGAAGTAGGCATCCACTTCGATTTGAAGTTTGGGTTGGCATTTGGTATTTTTGATATGATACCTAGTGGTGGAAGGAAAAAATGCGACACCCCTTTCCACCAAGGAAAACGTTGAGAATAAACACGAAGCTGAACATCTAATTATAAAACTGCATCTAAACGATCTGTCCTGGACTCCAGTTGTTAAAAAAAATGCCACCAATGGCTGCAAATGCTGCGACGATTAGGACTCCTTCGAGGGACAGCCCATACATTGATACACTTTAAGATGGAATTATGTCAGCACTACGTGGTTCGATGCCACACATAGCTCCCTGGCTAGCTTGATTCCATCCAAAATATACTTAAAGCCATATTATAACATTTCTGTAAAAATAGATTAGTATTTATTTTCCATAAAATGTTAGCTTATAAAAATACTGTCAGATATGTCCCCATTTAATTTTGAGTCGAACAAGTGAGATAACGCATAGAAAATTGGAATTTACTACTAGTATAGCGCCCATGCATGTTACTCCCGCGGTGGTAATACGGTGCGATCCTCGGGTTGTGTGTGTATGTGTATCCCGCACGCCGTGTACGTACTGTGCATACGTCTTCGACTAATATTTCCATCGTAATAATAAAACGCCGGTTCCATCGTTTTATTCAAAATCTCGGATTTTGAGAAAACTAAAGTCTTGATTTTTGCAGAGTATCTTTATTGACTAGAGTACATTACAATCGTGTAAAAACCAAAATTTAAAATTTTTTGAGGGCGTTCTCCTCAGCAAATGTTATAATATGGCTTTAAATAGAACGCTCGTAAGATGACGCAAGTCCAGTGATCTCTTAAGTCTTATGACTATGGGGGTGATCGCTGAAGGCCTTTGAAAGCCTCTTCCTATAGCGCAAGTCCTCTGATAATAACTTTATTGAGGACTCTTTTCAGCTCATAATAAAACTAAGCGCATAGTATTTTAGCATTAGACTACACTAAGCCAAAAAACAAACTTATAATTATCCACAAGGTCATATCTGAAAACCCTGTCCAATCAAAATAAACCAAAATTACACACAGGATTACTTCAATACTCTACTTTAAACACATGTCAGTAACCAAACAGTTGTCCAACTGACACAACAGTAAAATGCACTGACATGAAACAGCTTCCTGGACCACATTCACAGTCCAACCTGTCAGTAATATTGGCAAGATGTTATAGTTTCGTGTTGTTTCATGCCTTGATATGCATTGTCATAGAAAAGAGAATAATAACAACATTATTTGCACGTTTCTTTCTTTTTTTCCAATTCTTTTTAGTCCGTGGACTCCATAGCGTAATAGGAAATGACAAGTTTGAAAGATTATTTAATCTTGGCAGTGAATCAAATGCGCTGGTGTTGGTTATAGACGATACCGGCAGTATGTCTCAGGAAATTAACGCTGTTATACAAAGCACTATCCAACTAGTAAATGATTTGTCGAATACGTGCTCTGCTCCAAGTCAGTACATCATATCACCATTCAATGATCCAGGTATGGTAACCATGGATTTTGTGTTTGCTTGTATATGTGTGGGGGTGTGTATGTTTGTTTTAATGTGTGCACTTGACTCAGTTCCATCCTCATTCAATGACGTCAAGGACATCACAACTTTTGTATGTTTTCGTTGTCTTTTTATTTTTAAAACCTTGAAGGATTCGCGGGAGGATTCGTTACTGATTTTCTGCAAGATGAACCAGGAAGAGAATTAGACGAACTGTCAGTATCAGCTGCGGAGAGTATTCTGAGATGTATTCTGACAATCCATGTGGGACACACGCCGGGTCATTCACTATTAATTTCAAAATATTTGTAACTTTCTTTTTTGTATTTATGAAACCATGGCCAACAATTTCAGCGCTAATCGGTCATCAAACTAACTGAATCTTAATTCTTTGCATTTGATGAATTCAAATAAACATTAATGCATTTTTCTACTGGTATGTTCAGGTGTAGGACCGGTGACTGATACTGCGGACCCAGCCGTAGCAATAGCTGCATTAAATGCTCTGAGGGCCCACGATGGAGGAGATTGTCCGGAGCTGACTATGACTGGCATCGAAAATGCTCTCAATCGTGTGTAAGTTGTTATTGTTGTGTTTTGTTGTTTTCAAAATAAATGCATGGTTTTGATTTTTTCAGTGTTTATTGCTGTATAAGAGAACACATGTTCATGTCATGACGACACTGAAAGAAGATTAATCAGTTCATCTATTTATTTGTATTTCTTTCTTTCGATCTTTTTTCTTTCTACCTTTCTTTTTGTTCTATATTTCTTTCTTTATTTATTTTTCTTCCTTTCTTTCTTTATTTAATCTTTTGGCAATTACATCAAAATATATGAACAAAAATGAATGAGAAATGCTGAGCTGACAGGGGAAAACCACTACCCCACTATTTGAAACAAAAGAACTGGTGTTTTAGGAACTGTCAAAATTCCCGAATTCTGACAGTCAAAAAGTAGGAATATTTTATAACATCGATTTAATGCTATTTTCGACATTGAAGTTTAAAGGGGTGTTCTGGGTGTATTTCTTTATTTATTCATGGACTGTTTGACAGTGAGAACATTGCTACAATTCTGGAATTTTAAAATTTCCAATTTTGTCAGTGCGAATATTGTCTCAATTCTAAATATTTGACAGTGAAAGAAAATATTGCCACAATTCAAAAATTCCTAATTAAGTGTGTCACTATTGCCATAAGTTTGTGAAAATATCGTCACAATTCTGGATTTGTTTTAAAAATTCCTGATAATTGACAGTGAGTATCACGACAGTAGACACCGGTATTGTGAAAATTCCTACGTTTAGACAATTCCGAAATTGTAAACAGTTCTATATAGTTTTTGACGCAGCCTGTCAAGGAATTGTCACAATTCAGGAATTGTTACAGTTCCTAAATATTTGTCGCATCACGAAGCAGTATCCTACGGTATACATAAAACACGTTCTAAAATATTGTTATATTTTCGAGTAAATGGCTTCCAAATAAGATTTTTTAGTATTTTTAGCACATACCTTTTTCATGTTTTAGTAACTATCCTTCAACTGTGTATGTTTGGACTGATGCCGGTGACAAAGATTCGGATAAGGGACCTGCTGTTACAGCTCTGGCCATGGCAAAATCAGCAACTATTGAATTCATATTAACAGGCGCATGTGACGGTTTTCGCAGGAGAAAGAAAAGAGCAGTGTGTGAGTTTGTTTTGTTTTTTGTTTTTTGGAATTCAAACTTTTGTGTTATGAGTAGGGGTATATTTGGGCCCAAAACACGGTACCATAAAGGCAAATGTACAGGGCAATTGAGTGGCCCAGTATAAAAACGTCCCATGACACATTTTTCGTCATTGGGAGAAATCGGCACTGTAAATGTACGAATGTTCAATAAAATACATAAGAAATTTGATGCTTAAAAGATTAAATTGACAACATTCCCGAGTTACATTCATGATGTGTTATGTTTGTATGGATGACCTTTGGTGACCTTTGACATTTTTCAACAGCGCCCTCTATTTTTCAAAAATGTGCCATGGGCCGTTTTTATACTGGGCCACTCAATTATTCCCCTTTGCAAATATTTAGGGGATGTGTACGAGCTTGTTTGAGATGCTTTTGTACGAAGTGTATAAGAAATCCGCTGTTAATATAAAATATCATTGGAAACAGTAGAGCCTGAACATGCTGAATATAAATATAAAAAAATCCATGCACGGATAGAAGAAACCACCGACTAGATAACAATAGATATTCTTGTATGGAAAATGTCATGTACCTCTAGCTCTAACGGAATTCTAACTGTATTTGTCAGCCTCTTCCTATACGAGCCTTGCGGAGGCGACAGGAGGCACAATTTACAAGACCAATAATGCAGAAGTTGGAGCAGTCAGTGACATCATATTGGCCAACGCTAAATCAGGAGTGTCCGTTCTGCAGAGGAATAACCTGAACGCCAATACATTCATATCGGTTCCGGTGGACAACACCATGCAGGGCTTGTCTGTGACTGTCACGGGACCTTCAACTCCAAAGAATAGAATTACTGTCTTCGATCCTTCAGGTAAATGTTGCGATACTATGCCCCGTACTTTGCCCCGTGTTATGCCAGAAAGATGTTAACTTATTTTTGTATTCAAGTTAAATCAGGCTCAGAGTCAGATGACATGTGTTACGCCTCTGTTGTTTAACATAATTGGCATGCTACCAAGCGACCATGATAATTCACAGATGGCGGTTCATTAAAAATGTGCAGATTTTTTGAGGGGTATAGATGGTTTTGCCAGTTTGTTTCTATGCTGCTTATTCGGATATTTGAGTGATAAAATACCGGTAATAAGAATTAATGGTGTAAAATTGTCACCCTTGGGCGATCCGAGATATTCAAGGTTTACACGGTGGTAAAATTTAACATCCATGACAACATTATTCCTGTGGCTCAGAAAATATATTTTTCGACCTATCTACGGCTTAAGGGTCAAAACAGAAAAGACGCTCCGATTGATGAAAATGGTCTCAGATTGTTTTACTTGTTGTAACAATGCAAAGATAATAAAGAATAGTTTGCACTTCCTAAATATTATTGTGCTGTTGCCTACATCAGCATCGATAGGACCAATTATTAGACAACAAATTGAATTTGAATTGTAAACACATGATAAACAATTTGGGACCATTTCATTAAAATCAGAGCATTTGTTCAGTTTTGAACTATGGAGATCCCAAAATTGAATGATACAAATATTTGTACATTATCATGTTCTGAATCTGTGTAACCAGAGGAATATTTTGGATAAAATTTTACCAGTGTTGAATTTTATACTTATGTAAACTTCTTTTGTACTACTCAAAGAGCAATAAGCAGCAACAAAATACACTATAACTGGCAAAGCCATATTCATGTATTAAAAAATCGTCAATAAGACCAATTAGTAGGCTTGTCAAAATTCTCTACTTTATTTACACTTTGCAGGTATAGAAGTTACGATCGCAAGGATCGTTGTCGATGCAGACGAAACGTTCTCATTTTTACTTGACACTGGTATTACTGGTTCTTGGACGTTGAAGATAGATGTGCCTGCAGGTCAGGAATACAGCGTTGATGTGTCCACGCGAAGTTTCATAGAGTTCAGCTATCAGATACTTGAACAAAGATCTGGTGTGTATATACCTCTCGGAGGCCTACCAACAGCAGGTAATTAATTTGGTGGTGGTTGAAGATGATTATTTCTCCTTCTACTCTCTACTTTTTAGCTTGTCTACATAACGACATTGTTAAGTCGAATCAAGTTTACTATATACCGTTTCCGTATTTGGGTCATTCTTCGGTAAGGTGCACAATTACAGTCCCTCCACTTTCGGGAGTCATAACTAAAATACGAAATATGATTTCGAATTTTATTTTTTGCAGTTGTTTAGTATTGACGTTCCTTTTATATCTCAAAACATCAAAATATTAAAAGAAGTTCTTATTTTCGAGAACATTGCTTATACAGGGTGTCACAACCCCCAAAACCCCATGTCCCGATTGGGGTCATCAAAATTTTTGATGCTGATATCTTTTAGTGGACTAACTTCAGGCAACATCGTAAAAAACACCGGGAATGACAAGTTATTTATTGTATAATGTAGAAAAAGTTATTGTAACACATCTTTCATAGCCAGGAGTAGCTTTGCTCCAAAGCCAACCTATTTTCCATCCAATTGAAAGAAAAAATGAAAAACCATGCCATATGCCCTCTGACACTATAGTAAAGACCGGCTGTAGGTCGAAGCCCACTGTAGACCGGCTGTAGGTCGCTGGCGCGTCGGTCAGTGGACTTTCGCGGTTGGTGTGTGGGGTAGACCAATATCTCAGGTAGACAGTGATCTTTTAGCACAGTGGTCCTACTTTATGTTGGTGACTTGCCTATAGTGAAGCTTGCCTTCGGCAAGCTCTGTACAAATACATGTACTGCTGGGTGATGCATGGGAGTGGTATTAATTTTTTACAGAATGGATTGGCCTCAATACTAACTAGTCACTCGCTTGGGTTTATTTTACTTGGGGATCTCTGGATCTTCTAAGGTACTGCGAGGGCTCTGATCAAGAGCTAAGCCAGGAGTAAAAATAATTTCACCCTATATGTCATCTACCGTCACGAAAATTTAGAAGCGCCTGGAGAAAAATACTAATTTTGTAAGGTCATTTATTTAACATAGAGAGCACAAGTCAATATGCAGTAAATTCATTTAGACATTTTTTCCTCATGTTGGCGCAATAAATTATTCAAAACTATAACCATTTCTTCACTCATACGGGTGGATACCTTTATTAATCATCATCTCTGAACGCTTCTGATACCTAAAATGTTCGCATTATTTATTTTACTTTTTTTCAAAATTACAACAGTTGTACGTTTATTTCTATTCACCTCCTTTATTGACCATGTCTATGTTATAGTTGTACCACTAGGGTCGTACGTTTGTTAATTTCGTAATATACCATCGGTTCCCCGAGCAATTATTATTGAACAATATTGTATTATATAGCTAAATGTATACGGGATCGATCCCATCCGAGGTTCGAAACACTCATCTCTATTGATTCATGGTACACTCTTTAGTTAATTAAATCTCAGGTTTTCGGACCAGCGATATATCTGAGCGTCGGGAACATTTTAAGAATCCACTTATTTACAGGCCTGTCCTACCTATTTGATTTAAAGTCACATTCTCAGTACAAGTTCTAGTATATACCGCCTCGTCTTGTTATTATTATTTTGAATCAAAGAATCTGATGTTGTCTTTCGAATCAACGTCATTATTTCCGAGATAGTAGGCTCCATGGACAAGCTTGTCTTATACAATTACGATGGTAGTCGGGTCCTGACAGAAGTCGATTTATCGGCCGTTGGAGGAAGGACAGTTGAGAGCTTCGTTGCTAATGTTACTCTACCTTCAGAGGTAGGCCAATTTCATCAATTAAATAGCAATATATCATTTCAAATAAGTATCATGTCAACAGGAAACACTTTTGGGCAGGATCGTTAAAGGAGAAATAGTCAAAGATAGCTAAAGATCTGCCCGAGTGCCCGAGGTGATTTTTTCACAATTTGGGTTTGTAGTGCGAATTTGTGATGTTATTTTAAATGTTTCAAATATTGTCTGACCGGAATATAACTAGCATCTTGTATTTTTTTGAGAATTTTTCAAGGCAATTCCAACTCTCAACATTGTCAATAATATTTTTTAAGCCCGATATCTCAATTTCCAATTTTATAAAACCATAATTTACGAGCTCAATATCTTCGCTTAGGAATATCCGATTTCATTGGAGAAAACGGCGTTGTGGAGCAAGATATCTTTATATTTAAGATACAATGTATGTAAAAACCTCAAAATTGATAACCTGCCCAAAAATGTCTACTTTTGACACAGAAGTCGCTGGTCATTAATGATCATTAATATGAACAAATGTATTCGGATTAACATAGATTTCTGAGAAACTCTATCTGTCTATTTAACTACATATGGAGGGAGATTTTCAAAAGCAGATTAAAAATACAGCGTATTCTGTACAAAAGTTTACTTTTCAGTGAAATATAATACAAACTAATGATTTCATACGGTATTTTTCAGCCTTTCTCGGTGTCCATTCGTGGTACTGATACAGATGGCAATGCTATTCAGAGATTGAGGCCTGGAATTGTTGCGGTGTTCAATTTTAAGTTGGAAAGAAACGAAACGTTAGGTAAGGAGAATTAAAACGCTACTAGGTAAAGTAGGAATTTTAACATCAAATGACATCAAATATAGATGAGTTGACCTCAATGTTTATCAAAAAAGGCAAGGGACTGATATATCGATATGCTTGAGTGAACCCCATGCCACCACTACACTGTTCAATAGCCTTATTGAAGTTATTGTGATGTGGTGGGCGTTTTAAAAACACGAGCCCTGAACAAAATATGATGCGCGCGCATACTGCCAGGCAAAAAACAATGGAAATTGTGATGATGCGTGCGCATACAGGTATTGACGTCAGAAGTCACCTCATCAATATTAATGCCGTTTCATATTTTAGTTGAAATGAGTAAACTGTAATCTGAGTTTGTCTACAACAATTCTTATAGGTGAGTTACTGCAGGGAGGAAGCGAAACTCTTGATGTTACTCTCGTCAATCTTGGGAACAGTGATACTTTCATTGTTGGAGTTTCAGTATTACCGGAGAATGCGTCGATTTCTGTCCACATTTCGTCATCAATCATCTCTTTAGCATCACTTGAAGCCACGCCCATTGTAGTGACGTTTACAGCAGATGCGAGTGCAACTATTGGAGAAGTTGTGTAAGAGATATTTACTTTTTTTGCGAAATCTTCAGCAAACAGTACTCTACTCAATTGGAAGTTGTAAAAAAGGATACGTGCAAACAAATGTATGGATTCTCATCGAGTCTACCTTCCCAGCAAACACAAAAACTTTTTTAAAACATTTTAAATAGGTTATATTTTGGGTGTTGGTTTAGGTAAAAACGTTTTAATAACATTAAAATGTCGGGTTATATAAAGGTCATGAAATCGTTTAAAACGTTTTATATGAAAACACACTACAAGAATATTTTTAAAATGTTTTCGAAAGGTCATTGTAAACTACTTTTGCAAACATTTTGGCCAAATATTTTGTCAACACTTAAATAACATTATGTTAAAATATTTGCACCCAGCAAACACAGAAATGTTCTTAAAATGTTTTTTACAAAACGTTTTAATAACGTTTAAATGTCGGGTTATATAAATTAAAACGTTATTGTAAATATTTTGGGCACACATTTTTTGCAAAATATTTTTTCAACCCCAAAATAACATTCTGTTTAGAATTATTTGTACCAAGTTTTCAAAAATGTTTTTGGAATGTTATTAAAACGTTTTTATACCCTTTATATAACCCGACATTTAAATGTTTTCTGTAAAACATTTGTGTTTGCTGTGCAACAAATGTTATTTGATGTTATGAAAACGTTTTATACCATTAATGTACCCTTTATATATCCCGACATTTGAACGTTTTCTGACAACCTTATAACCTTTCGCGAATGATGTCGAAAACGTTTTGTGTTTGCTGCTTTGTGGCAAGTCAAAGTGTGATTAGTGTATAGTGACGAATTATATATTACTATAAACAGTCCTGCTTTAAGCGATTCGCGATTCGAAGCTGAGCGCGAGTAGCGCCTGAGGTAAACACAACAATCGCTGAGCGCGCGAGTAGCGCCCGAGGTAAACACAGCTTTGCTCTAGATCGGGAGATCGACTCTGCAGTCAGAATCATAAAAATAAAAGTGATGCGTACTCGAACAGGTTATAGTAGGCTGATATTTGTCATATGGCGGAGATCACAATGAATATAAACTAGCTATTATTAAGAACATCAACTTCGATATACATGATATATCATACCTTCTCAATTTTGCACGGTGGAGCAGCGGTACGGGCTCTACCTATCAGTATCATTCGGAGAATTGCGAGTTCGAGCCCCGTGATACCGTCGTATTGTGCCATTGGGCAAGGCGCTTTACCTCACTTGACTATCTCTAGGCATACCCAGGGTGAAGTGGGGAGCTGTTATGAAATTTGTCCATTGAGCGCCGCCCGTAGGTATGATCATGCGTTGGGCATTGCATATCAGCTGACATTATACTAATGACAGCGGAATAAAGGTAAAGCACTTGTTGGGCAGGTGACATCCCGCTATCTCTAAGGTCCGCTATCTCTAAGGTTCGCTATCTCTAAGGTTCGCTATCACTAACGTGTAAAGTCTATGGAGATCAGAATCCCGCTATCTCTAATAGAGAAAAGGGTTCGCTATACCTAAAAAAGGGTCCGCTACTTCTAAGGTTCGATATCACTAATTTAGAATAAGGTTCGCTAGTTCTAAGGTTCGATATCACTAATTATAAATAAGGTTCGCTATCACTAATTTAAAATAAGGTTCGCTATCACTAATTTTGAATAAGGTCCGCTATCACTAATTTATTGAAGGTTCGCTATCTCTAAGGTTCGTTATCACTAATTCCAATAAAGGTCCGCTATACCTAAGGTTCGCTATCACTAATTTTGTTTCAGGTTCGCTATCCCTAATTAATTAAGGTTCGCTATCTCTAAGGTTCGTTATCACTAATTTCGATTAAGGTTCGCTATACCTAAGGTTCGTTATCACTAATCTTACTATAAATAGGGGAATGTTGTATGTGTGTATGTATCTATGTGGTTTATGTAAAAGGCTCCGTCAGTTTCGATCCAAATGTCGCCAAATTCATACGGGAGATCTAGAAATATACGGGAAATTGCCTGGACTTTATTTGGTTGAAATCGGTCAAGAATTGGCTGCAAAAACAGTGAAAATATGGATAAAAACGGGGTTTTTGTTATGAAAATCAGTTGCCAGCCTGCGCGTCACTGCAGCTGGCAGGCAGCGAGTCGGCGCGCAGGCGTAATGCGCACTACGCCAATGCGCGCGTAAACGGCGCAGAGCCACGCGACTTGCGAGCCAGAGACCAGTGGACATGATAATACAGAATGAAGGAAAAATAAATAAAAATTAAAGGACAAAAAGGTACATGGACGGGTCACGGGATTATGATAAAGATGAACACGTCCGCATACACGCTATGAGAGGACGTTATACGGGAAAAATATGTTTGTTGTATAAACAAAATGAAGCAGTAGACCTACTATAAAGAAAAATGAAATTAAAATGGCAAAAGAGGTACGAGTAATTAGGCCAACGGGTTAAATTAACTAAATGAAACGGGAACGAAACAAAGAAGGAAAGCTAATCAGGAAAGGTAAGAAAAAAATGAAGCTATAATGATGATAACAGAATTAAATAAAAAACATGGAAACCGGAAATCACAAGCAGCAAATAAAAAATGAAGCTAAAAGGGAAATGTAACAAATAACAGATTTAGAAAAAAAATGGGAACGGGTTTAAATAAATAAATAACATGGAAACGGAAAATCAAAATGTATCTTTTCGATGATTCTACCTGTTCAGTAATTCTTCCTGTTATAGTGAACGCTCCCATTTACTCATCTAGCGGGGACCCGCGCGAAGCGCGGGTATCCCGCTAGTCTTAAATAAGGTCCACTATCTCTAATTTTAAATAAGGTCCGCTATCTCTAATTTCAAATAAGGTCCGCTATCTCTAATTTTAAATAAGGACCGCTATAGCGAACCTTATTTGAAATTAGAGATAGCGAACCTTATTTAAAATTAGAGATAGCGAACCTTATTTAAAATTAGAGATAGCGAACCTTATTTGAAATTAGTGATAGCGAACCTTAGAGATAGCGAACCTTAGAGATAGCGAACCTTATAGATAGCGGACCTTATTTAAAATTAGAGATATCGAACCTTAGGGATACCGGGATTGTTAAAATTAGAGATAGCGGACCTTATTTTAAATTAGTGATAGCGAACCTTAGAGATAGCGAACCTTCAATAAATTAGTGATAGCGGACCTTATTTAAAATTAGAGATAGCGAACCTTATTTAAAATTAGTGATATCGAACCTTAGAAATACCGAACCTTTTTCAAAATTAGTGATATCGAACCTTAGGTATAGCGAACCTTTTTCGTAATTAGTGATAACGAACCTTAGAGATAGCGAACCTTAGAGATAGCGAACCGTAACCGTTGGGCATGCAATGGCTTATCAAAACTTTGTATTTTTTGATCCTGTCTATACAATCTTAATCCGAAAATATGCTCTTGACGTGGTAATTGCTAGTGCCCCTTACATTTAGGTTTTTGTATAGACACAAAGACTACCTGTAAGACAGTTGAAATCCATACAACCCCTATGGAAGATTTTGGAAATATCTTCCACAGGGGGAGTATGTTTTTCAAATGTAATTGGTCAGGGTTATTCATTTTGAAACCCGTACTCCCCCTGTATTATGGTTTTATCTATATCTTCTACAACTAGAGTGAGTATTTCATATGAAAGTTACCCATTTGTCTATTCTATTTGAAAACTATATTCCTTCTGTGGAAGACTCAAGCTCAATCTTCCACAGGGGTAGTGTGGATTTTCAATGGAATAGCCTGGTGGTTTTTTGAGGGAATGCCTGTCAGTCTGACCCTATTATATTTTGTTTTCAATTGTTTGAAATTAATATATTTGAATAAGCTATTATTCTTTGATCTTTTGATTAGGACTGTAACCATCACGATGACGAGCCAAACAACGGGGGGAAGAAACTCCTTTACAACTAGTCTGACAATATCTCAACCTTATACCGTTGATATAGTAAGGCACCATTAGTAATTTATTTGAACATATTAAAAATAAATTGCTGCAACAAGCCAAAAGATGAATCCATGTTGTGGAATTAGTGACACGTAGCTTTGCGTAGTCCATTGAAGATCGCAACTTACATGTAAGGTCCAGGTGCTCTGTAATTAAACTCTGCCTGCTCCTTGTGGTTGTTTCAATTTCATATTAGATTTTCTTTCAATGTTTATTTATCCCCACCGCGTATCTCCCTATAAGTAGATACCGAAGTAATGTGTAGCATGGTGTTAGTATGTCTTGCCATTTTGTTTGAGGTAAATTTATTATGTGGTTAAATCTAAATCTAAACAATTAACAGTAGACATAGAAACATCGTCAATACTGAATAAGGATAAGCATAATAATTAAACTCTGCCTGTTCCTTGTGGTTGTTTTAATTTCATATTAGATTTTCTTTCAATGTTTATTTATTGGGTATCCCCACCGCGTATCTCCCTGTTCCCCATAAGTATACCGAAGTAATGTGCAGCATGGTGTTAGTATTTCTTGCCATTTTGTTTGAGGTAAATTTATTATGTGGTTAAATCTAAATCTAAACAATTAACAGTAGACATAGAAACATCGTCAATACTGCATAATGATGAATCCGAGACTACTACAAACCGTCTCGGTATATCAATATAGATGCAATATAGGGATGTGGATGTAATTGAAGACCGAATTAAAAAGATTAGTTTGCGTATGACGTCCTGTCAACAAGACCAAAAATGCTGTACTGCGCAGGTCAGCAACCAATCAGGTCGCGCCATTGCCCTGACGTCAGAAGCAAACTTGTCTTTTTAATTCGGTCTTCAATTATAGGTTATATAATATTATAGTTATCTGCTGTCGTCAGTATGCGGTAATCACGAGAAAATTTATTTTGACAAATTTTAAAGGATTAAGAGCATAACATGGTTTCTGATAGAATTCTTTAACTTTTGGCCCGTCCGTTCCCGACAATATCGTAGCCTCACTACTGTTTACTGATTAAGCTTTTTTGACCACCTCATTTTCCCTATTTACTGCAACCTACAGCCGATTCCAGTAGATACTGGTGAGCCGTCGTGTACCATTCAAAACGTCACCAACCAATGCTCACTCAATATGATTAACTATGACTGCGGATCTCACAGATGGTCAACTCAGGTACTTCTAGAAGATGATTTGGCGATAGCTGAGTATAGCATTGCAGATCATAGAAAAGCTTCTGGCAGTGATTCAACTACGGCTATATTGAATCCAAATACAGCTATTTTGAACTACGAGTAAGAAAACCTACTTTTTATGCTGTTTTTGTTTAATTATACCGGCTCCGCTTGAGGTGCTTCTACTCCTTCCAGATCCGCCATTCCAAATTTAAATAAGGGTCAATCTACTTGTATGTCGTTGGTTAAGGGGTACTACACCCTGCTCAATTTTATGCCTATTTTTGCATTTTTCTCAGAGATTACAGCGCATTGGTGACAAGTAAGATATGTATATTATAGGGGCAAGGACTACAACTACTGCACTGGAAATTTTATTTCAGCACAGATAACAGTTGTGGAGTTACAGTCGAAAATGAGGAAAACCAATATTTGATCAATAAATCAATAACTACTTGCTTTGAGTTGCTGAATTTTCAGTACAGTAGTTGTAGTCCTTGCCCTATAATATACATATCTTACTTGTCACCAATGTGCTATAATTTTGAGAAAATGCAAAAATATGCACAAATTGGCGAGGGGTGTAGTACCCCCTTAAGAGGCAGCCTACTATGATACACTGTATAAAAAGGGGACATTCTACACTCTAAACTGTTACGATTCGTTCTTAACTGAAACTATACCGATCTGTAGGATGCGTGAGGAGATCGGAAAGGGCTGTGATAATTGGCAAAACACATTTGAAGCATCTTCGCTGTCTAATGTTCAACGCTCACACCTTGCCTCCCTGTTAAAATGTCCCTTCTGTGCCATAGATTTCTTTATGGCATTGGAAGATGGAGATCGGTTAACAATTCGTAAAGCGGAGTGAGCAAAGCGTCTTACTGTATTTGGCCGGAACCGCTTAAGGGCAACTAAAATTTTAACTATACCATATTTATCCGCTGGATAGACAATTCTAGATAAATGTTTGAGTGCATGGTTACAAACAATGAAAACGTGTTAGCATTTCTTTAAACATAGGGGATGGTAAGACAGGCCACAACTTCGTTAATTATTAGGGGATATATCCGCATACCTGCATTTATGCCTTGCTAAATTGAAAGCAGCAAATTTTACACATTATGAGATCTTATTAGTTCATCAGAAGACCTAGGGGAATTTACCACACACCATTATTTTTGTTCCAGAGCCAACTGCTGTTGTCCACAAGTCAACTTCACCATCGTCGACTTAGTTGGAAATGTGCAAACATGTGGGCTTGATTTCATTACTCCTGTTAAAGACGAAGTTCTGGACGCCATGCAATGCAGTGGTAAGAATTCCTTTTTTGGATGTTCTTTCTCCTCTAACCATCGTTCCAAATTATTGTAGTATCCCCTCTAAACGCAGAGGCTGGTTACGGTTTAAGTTATGAACATTAGTAATAATATTCGACAGTTTTTTTCCCTTTTATATGTTTTTCAATAATTTTTTTCCGCGATATCTGACTTTTGTTCGTATATAGATATTTGTGGTTATAAATTCGGCATCGTTAAGGAAACGGCCAATCAGATCTCATTTAGTTGGAGTCCAAGGTCTTCGTGTCCATCCGACTTGTCTGACGAGTTCCAGATACACTATAAACTTCTTGTTGAAGACCAATGTCGCCAGATCACAGAAAATCTAGAATACACAAGCTTACCATGGACAACTATGACTTCTACCACTCTGTCTGGTCTGAAGCCGTTTTCCACGTACTTGATAATGGTAACAACTAAACAAGTGGAGCTTGGAGAACATATTCTCGCAACAATTACACACAATACTTCCCAAACGGGTAGGTTGAAAACCATTTCAATTTTGTTCACGTTACCATTTGGTTTTGAAGCAGTAGCGTAGCCAGTGGGGTGGATTATAGAAAATTATAGAAAAAGTGCCCTCTGACCAAAAATGAAAGAGAAAATCTGGAGGGCAAAGGAAAAGACAAGGCGCAAGAAGCGCCTTTTTCTACCAAAATTCACCCCGATCATGGTCAAAATAGTGTAAAACAGTGTTGTAGTCAAGACCTCTATGTCCGAGACCGAGACCAAGACCTGCCCGTCCGAGACCGAGACCAAGACCACCCCTTCCGAGACCGAGACCTCTAAGTTCCGAGACCAAGACCGAGACCGAGACCTTGGTTGAATCCTGGGGGATACTCAAGTTTGGTTTGGGTAGGGGTGTGCCGCTAAGAATTTGAAAGGGAACCCATCATTGTACCAACTTTTCAAGAAATTTGGACCCGCAGTTTAACACTATTTGCCTTAATTTTTTACAACTTTTCCTCCAAATTTTGGGAAAATTTCAAAAATGTTGGCTATAGTGGAGGCAAAATTAGGCTATTGTGTGAAGGGCCAGTGCGTGAACAATTTTACCATATTTGGGCCCAAAACACAGTGTTTTTCGTGCTGAAAAGGAGATGCACACTGCACAGGGCATCTATTATGCTTTTGTGGAGAATGTTCCCATTGCAAAAGTTTAGTGGGATCCTCACTTCCGCCACCTGCCCACCTATCTTTAATCATGAACTGAAATTGGAAGCTCACATATCCGAACATGCTCACTTATGATTCATTTATAACTTTTTATAACTTTATAAAATGATTTCTGTATCTTTATTCTTAACAATTTCTTCAACATTCAGTGACATTTAGGGTAAGGAATAAATAATGAACAACAACAGAAAAGCATATCTTTTTCTTCAGGTCTCGACAGGTCTTGAACAAAAATCCTTCGAGACCAAGACTTTTGAGGTCCGAGACCGAGACTTTTGAGTTCCGAGACCGAGACCTTGACATCCGAGACCGAGACACTGCAAAACCAGGTCTCGAGATGGTCTCGAGACCGAGACCTACAACACTGGTGTAAAATATTAAATTTTTGAGCGCTGCGCGCGTACATTGATACAATAAAGCCATTTTAATCCCAATTATGGGCGAAAATAGTGCAAAATACAAAAATTTTGAGCGCTCCGCGCACATCGTCCCATTAATAAAGACTTTATAAACATGATAAAAACGAAACCGGTATATTATTTTTCGTCTGTGCCCCCGAAATTTTATTTTGCCTCTCCTGACCAAGAAAGCTGCCTACGCCCCTGTTTTGAAGTTCGACAAAATCTAATGCTATAGTTCAAAACATACATTCATTATTTTATTGCATAAATAACCACAGTAATCAACACAGAAATACAAGCAAGCGGAGCTTAATAATGCAATAATTACGCAACAATGAAGAAGAAATACATAATTAGGGAAAACCGGTAACGTTTGCTGGCGTAGTACATGTATAGTAATTACAAACCTTTCTCACTGTTGATTTACATTTTTTTCTTTTGCACAGCACCTGTCGGAGTGCCTGCCAACATCATAGTGACTGAGAGGAATGATACTACTATATTACTTTCCTGGGATAACATACCGTGTGGTTCTCGTGGAGGAGAGATTCAATACTACATGTATCAACTGGAATCATCTAAGGAAGATCATTGCAACGTTGCTGGGAATACGACCGAGAAGTTCTACAATGGAACTGTCCTTACCTGCAAGGGGACCTTGAAGTTCAGGGTTGCAGGAGTTAATGAAGGTGGTGCGGGACCGTATAGCGACTTTATCAATATTCCAAAGGTTGGAAACGTTGTAAATACAATCAGTCCTAGTGAAGCAACGGTTGGAAACAGTCCTAGTGAAGCAAAGGTTGGAAACCTTGCAAATAGATTCAGGCCTGGTGATTTGGGGAATATGATGGTAGCTTATTTAGTTCTGATAACTCTTTTCAATTAATTAAATAAAATGCATACCGAATTGATTTGACATATTTATGCGATAGCAATACTACTACAGTTAATTGTTCTAAAAGAATGAGCGCCAAAATGCCCCATTTCAATTAATTCGCTGCACCCCGTTGTCACACTTTTTATCACTTATAAGGGAGTGTTCAGAATACTTTGATGGGGGGCTGGTAAAACGGGAGGGGGCCAAAAAAGTTTTGAACCTTAAAAGAGGGGGGACCAAAAAGTTTTAGGTGGTAGGAAAGGGCGGTCAAAAAAGTTTTCCGCTTTAAAACCAAAAATTTTCACCCGCTTCGCGCGCATTGACACCCTCTATATCACTTTTAACATGGGCAAGTTTGGGTTTTCAGTGCTCTTGTTTGAAAAAAATTATGGCACTTACTCAGTGTACACATATTAATGTAACATTAAAGATGATCAGCAACATCTGGGATGGTCTAAGAAATACTGGCACTTTTTATCATAGAATCTCTTCAAAGTACGCTACAAACATGACTCTGTACCAATCTGATCAAAATACAACTAATTCAAGAGAATATTGCAAATAAATTGGATTTCTTTGCACGTAGGGCCTAAACTGCACACTTCAGTTTACTATTTCTCATTGCAAAATTATTTTGTACACAGGCCCATGGGTAGATTTACCATAGGGCAGAGTGAGCACGGGCCCAGGTGCCACGGTCTTTGGGGGCCAAAACTGATACCTGCAAGTGTACGTGTACATTTGTGCCCATTTGCGTGACCAAATTAATCTCATATTTGACCATTTTAGCTTTTTGCATAAATTAGTTCCAATTTAAACATTATTTGATCATCAAGCTCCAATATGGCCAATTTTTTGCGCGCATTTGTAGGCCTACTATCATGATAGCCACAGATCCAAATTATACTGATGTGCCTATGAACCTCCAAATAAATCCTCTATTTCATTTATCCCTGTTAAAGCAGATAAACACCCTGATTTGGGACAAATCTAAATTAAGTATAAAATAAAAATTTCCTTGTGCTTGTATTTCATGCGCAATTGTCCCAAACATTTGCCTCCCTCAATGACATGTGACCCAGATACCACACCACTGGAAACAACACTTAAGTTAAAGGGGCATTTCGTGATCCACAGCCTCATCCCCCCACTTTTCCCAAAAAAATTTGAGATTTTTACACCACTGGATACCTCTGGCTACATAATGTTTATGTACCAAATATTTCTTGCAGATTAATTCGTTTAGCAAAAATATCACCAAATTTGAATTTCGTTCTGGTGCACCAGAACGAAATTACAACACATTGTCTATGGAGCAGTGTAATACACATAATCATGCATAACTCGCAAACGCAAAATCAGAATCAACTGAAATTTTGGAAATAAGCTTTTTTCGTGGATATCTACTGAAAATGTCATAAAAAGAGGATGCTAGGATCACGAAATCCTCCTTTAAGTATAATGTTTGTTATACGATAATGGGGGGGGGGCAAAAAAGTTTTGTCTGTCAAAAGAGGGGGTCAAAAAGTTTAGCGGTCCATCGAGGGGGGTCAAAAAAGTTTTTCGGGCGAAAAAGGTGAGGAAGACCAGCCCCCCTACCAAAGTATTAATGAACACTCCCTAAGCACTATAAAATGCACTGGCTGAGCCGCTTGCAAGCGTTTAACATGTGCCTGTTTTGCCCAGGGTACCTGTTTTGCCTGGCGAAGAGCATTAGGATTAGGGTAAGGGTAATTCATTGGTAATATATATACTAGTAATAGTAATATATAGTTTACCGTGCGCGCGCGCTTTATTCTGTAAACAATAAGTATAATAATGATAATTAGACGGCTTTCTAGCACAACTACTTGTAGCATAGTGTGTAGTGCCTCGACTATGGATCGATAGGTTGCTGGTTCGAACTCCGGTGCATCCTTGGTAGAATTTTAAATCTAACTTGTTTCGTTTCTTTTTAAGTAAGAGCAACGCAACGCAACGCTACTAGTACGGTACTAGTAGTACGCATTTCGTAAGGTGTGAAGAGGCACGCTTCGTAGCGCTTGCTAGGTTCCCGTCGGATATCGTGAAAGTGTGACAAGAGGCTGTTTACAGCGAAATATATTTACTCAGCGTTATAAGTGACCTATAGACGAATCCAAATCCACGCACCCCTACACCTGACTAGCAGCCTTTAGTTGGGTAGCCGTCGGCTACAATGCACCCAAAATGTGAAATGATTCGGCCTTGGCGGAAATTTTAAACTGCATTCCATCACCCGTTTTACACCTTCCGCAAAAACACAGGTAGACAAAAGAATGATTAAAGTTTACAACACAATAGGCCCTATATAGTTCCTTCGGCAAAACACACAGCTTCTACATGGTCTATTCGCTGTTGAAGTGACATAATAATCGGATTAACTACACCATATCAAACGCTACAAATGGATGTAGGCCTACTTGCGAACAAAAGGACTATGCATGAATAGATGCGACGGGATTACCTTAATCCTTATATCAATATATACAATAGAGATAATTCCGCAGGTAATCCCGTAATTATTCTATTAACCCTCCTCGTCCTTGCATCTTCTCTAGGTGTTAGGCGGCTTTTATTTGCACAATGGGGCGCTCAAAACACCAGTTTGGTGCTAGCGGCTACCCAAAGATGGCCGACCAAATCCTGACCATGACTTGGCTCGTTGGATTCGTCTATAGAGGGCTGCATACAGGGATGGGTGACGGTGCCGTGACTGCCGTCTATTCCCTGTTCTCTAATTCATGTGTAACATGATCCTCACAAACAGACGAATAACTTTAAGTCGTCACTATGCAAAGTTCACAACCATTATGATAAAAGGATAACATTCAAGAATAAAAGAAGGCAGGGTGATATAAAGTTTTCCTGGAAAGGAAAAATAATTAATTTGAAGTAGATATTACTCATAAATGACATTATCTTCTATACAGTTAGAAACTGCTTTCAATGTGTATATAGGGCCTATAGTAATAACATGTATATTGTGTGTTATGGGGGATGAATATCTATATTTACAAAGAATTAAATGTGCAAATATTTCTAAAGCCGGTAATGGTATTTGACTAATAAATACACTGACCAACATAAGGGACCGTTCACAAACATTTGTTTGGGGAGCTGATGCAAAATCGGGAGCCCTTAAAAGTTTTGACTCTCGTAAGGGGGAAGCCTGAAAAAATTGACCACAAATTTTCCGGGAAAATTGAGTTTATATGCTAATCTATGGGGTTGACCCAAAATTATCATGTCAAAAAGGGGGGGCCTGAAATGTTTGAGATCTGAAAAGGGGAGGGGGCAACAAGCGTTTGTGAACGGTCCCTAAAGCTGACATTTTTTGTCATGTACAGGTTGTATCAAAATGTTTTCATGTTTATTGGCAAGCCTGATGCCTCAAAATGCAACATTGAATCATATTGAAATTGCAACAATTTAGATTTTAAATCATTACACAGCATTTTTAGCTGCATATTAAGTGAATCTTTATGTTGCCTTCTGATGTCGCAGACTGGTTCAAACTAATGGGTACCAATCATTTTGATACAACCTGTACAACCTTGGATTATATTACATGGCACAGCAGCGTCATGTTTACTATGATTTACTTCCAGGATGATGAAATACTAGTATTTGTGTCCGCGTGGTCGGAGAGGCAACCCCCCCAAGGATTAAGTGGGTTGATCTGTAACTTGAGTTGATTGTTCGTTTGAAGTACCAATTAGCTTATTTCAATAAAGGTGGATCCCTGCGTCAAGAAATGCTGGATAAGACAAGATTGTGGAACACCGTTGTTCTTAGTGGTTTAGCGCCCTCTATGTTTTTGATGTTGTTAAACTGGTTCACATTAATGTGACACAATGCCAATCTGAATGAAAAGGTCCACTTTTTTGAGTAAGAACATTTGAAAATAAGCCCTTAAATCACAAAAGGTCCGCTTATGAGCCGGTCGCACCCAATAAATCCTGGCTAAGGTCCAAAAGTCGTAATTCTTTGGTGTTGCTTTATGGTGTATCAATCATTCCCCATTTCATCTCTACATAATCATATGACCGATTTTTGTGCGATTGCACGAACAGGTATATGCCTACATACATGCCTTAAGCCACCCAAAACTTCCTGGTAACACTGCACTGATTAGTACATATTTCGATGCTGACTATTTTTGTGAGCAACTCACGCCTAGGCATAAGTGCAAGTAATGAAGCTGTGCAATTTCTCGAAAATTTTAGAGCGTAAAATTTAGATATTTCTTTTTTCTAAATGAGCACGTATCCACTTACCTGGAGTTTTGAAGTCAAAAATTTACATAACTTACGAAAACGAATATTCACTTATATTAAGATATTAGTAAGTGACCCGGGGTAAGTGATAAAAGTCTAGAATAAAAGATTGGCCACGCCTAGGAGGCTAAACACTTCAGAATAACAATGACATACGAAAACGGAAACGAATTAACGATAAAATAACACCTCAGATCAGGTATTTATTACAAAATGAGCATGGCTAGTATTAATGAAAGATGAAATTCCAACTACTCGTTTTGCATTGAAATGTTTGTAAGGAGCTGCGTCTTTGTAAAAGAACATTTCATTACAAAATTGCTAACTATGAAATGACCAAGTATTTGATTTTATGATTCGTGCCATTCAAAAAATATCTTTTGTAAGAAATTTGCCCTATAGACCATTTGACATGTGACGTCATTGCCCGGCAGTAATTATAGCCATTTCCATTGTTCTTTACCCTGCAGTATGTGCGTAGTACTGCGTAAGCATCGCAGTTTGCTCGGTTCTTTCAAGCATATCGATAGACCAGTCCCTCACCTTTGTTGATAAACGATGTTAAGTGGTCTATCAATAGCTTTGATCTCTTTCCTGTATCTGGATTCAAAACTTTTTTTATGTCAAACTTGATTTTTCTGATCAGTAAATGGTATATGTTTGAATTATTTGTAATATCAAAATATTATTTTTTTTAAACTATGTTTGTAATTTTCTCATATAGGTGAATACATTGTTTTATTGTTCTTAGACACATCTGGACTCTTGGAACACAAATACTTTGTATTAACTAATAAAGGTAGATTAGATTGGAAAATATATGCCCAAGCCTTTATTTTCTGGAGCACAAAATGTTGGTTGGTCAGAAGACCATGGGTGAAACCACCCAAGTTCACGTAACAATGTATATAAAGTTTTAATATACAACACACGTTATACTTATTTTCAGAAAAACAGGTTAGAAGTTAATAATTTGTTCAGTAGCAATGCATTAACAGGTTATAAAAAATTCTTAAAAGCAATCAAATTGTAAGTTCATGGCAACTTTCTCTCTGAGATGCCCAGTTGTATATTAGATTCAAAGTCCTCTGAGACCTAGTAACTTGTGGCTAGATTGGACATATTGCATTAATATATTCATTGCACCAATGATATAAGATTAAAGATGGTATAAACGCATGTGACCATCAAGTCATAGTTCGGAAAATCAGAACAGTAATGCTCTGTTTAATCTCTGTTATTTGAACCAGTAGAATTGTACTAAGAAAATGTTCTCAGATCTAAATGCAGTTCAGAATGAGGATTAATGAATTAAAAAAACAAATGATGCGAAAGCATGTGTCAAAATGTATTGTATTCTGTGTGGGGGGAGGTATCCCTTTATAATGTGAGTGTACAGAGCAGGAAGTCTTGTTTTGTTCAAACACTGTATAAATCATTCTGGGACACCCTGAATGACCCAAGTTTGGTTGGATAATGAGTAAAACTGTGCATATGAGACCAGATTGACCAAATTTGATCCCCCCCCCCTTCGGATGACCCAAAATGTGTTTCAATCCCAGCAGAAAAATGCAACATTTAATTCTATCTGAAAAAACTAATAGCATCAACAGCCAAACTGCAAACTCTATACAATCTTATAAACATTGGGCACTAAACAAAGTCCAACAAAAGCAATTCATTCAAGTGAAAAATTGCCACTAGCAGATGAAGGACATGCATTTCACACACCCCATCATTGTTTAGATCTTCCCAGCAAATAACAAAAATTAATAATCATATTGAAAGTATAGGATACCTAGGGTTCTTAGTGGAGAGCTGGGTACCGGTAAGGTAGATTTAGAGGTGGCTCTCATATTCATTGTAAAAATAACTAGGCAAGGGGTGTTTTTTCAAGCCACAAAAAAGGTTTGTAAATACAAAGAACATGCAAATAAGGTTGTTAATATGCATAAAGATGTACATAACATTGACACAAACCTATATGGCACAATAGGACATACCTCTATAACCCTACCAAGTTAGAAGTTCCAACGGTTATCGCATTAAAGTTGCAGCCAGTAGATTAACATGCTTTGCAACATAATCTTGGTCAATTAGACAAACATAACAAATATTGCTATAATATAAATTCAATACAATGTTGGAAAGGTTATAACAAAATTCAATTCAATAACACATCACAACTGCCTAATTCCTCAACTTTTACCATGACACGCTTCATTTTCTACATTGGATAATTTGCACCACAATTTTACTTCAATGTGGCAATGTGAGCTTCCTAACATCAGATATCATCAACCGCTATCAGAGTCTGCATTTGTATCTCAATCTGAATTGGAGGCAACAGAGTCAACTTCAGCATTAGATTGCAAAACTGCATTCCTTATCGTGGTACATGTAGGTTTATGATAAAACTGGCTTCTTCTTCCAAAACATGTTTGACAATAACAATCTTCCTCAGCCTTCCTTGCCATTCTTAGCTTACGTCTGTTGAAAGATAAGAGTGGTGTTCGTGGTCGTTTCTGATTAACCTGGTACCAACCAACTGTTGCCTCCACATCTGCTTTTGCTTGGATGGCAAAAGATGGTATGTCATTGTCAAAGTCACATATAACCTTGTGAAGTTGCCAGACAACGTCTTCACCATGATACCTGAAATAATATATCTCCTCCCCATCATCAACTTCACGATGGCCCATAAAACGCATGAAATAATATATCCCCTCATCATCAACTTTAAACTCCAAATCTGGGTTATCAAACAAACAACGTTTGCTGTTGTTGCGCACTGGATATATTGCATTAGCTGTGGGACTATACAGCAGGTATGCAACTCTATTGCCAGGGTAGTCATTGTCATAGCATTTAAACAAAATATGTCTGTCGACTACAGCATGATCCATAACATCTACTGACCTCCCCGGGACCACCACTGGAACACATTCATCCCATTCGTTACTGACCAGACTGTAACGTTGTACGAAACAGTCATCCACCAATTCACAGTCCTCATCCTCCCCAATTGCATATATGTAATCACCCAATCTATACAAGCAGAGAGTACAACTTGCCACAATTCTCTTCATTGGTTTTTGCACAGTCCATTCATTACTCTCCAGATTAAACTTGAAGAAATTCTTCTCTTGCAACCATCTTCTATGCATCACCTGTACATCTGCAGGTGCATTCTCCTGAAATGCACCATCATCGCCATCCATGGTTCCACAAGCAACATATATCTCCTTGTTGTCATAAACCATCGCACCGTTGACAAACTTATATTCTGCCTGTAAATATGGATAGCTGTAGGGGAAATCGTTGAGATGATGCAGCAGGTAGCAACCAGATTTTGTTCGGCATACCAAGCTGCGACCATAAGTGGTTAATTGTCCCTGAAAATTGTAAAATAGAAAAAAGGCAGTCTTAATTTTGACTACATGTATATACAAATACAACTGTACATTGAATCGCAAAAAAACATATAAAACCTGGGATCACATTACATTGCACATCAGGGTCATGTTCATAATAATATACTAGTATTTCCAGGAAATACATGATGAAATATCTGTGTTGGACTCTGAGATATATCCAGTCACCTAAAATTAAGCAACCACAATTTTGGGACCAACATTTTGTGACTGGTATACCCTACCTCTACTCATTAGTCTCAGACATCAACAATGACAAAAGTGGCAAATCTGTGGCTACTAAAAACAATTCACAGCTGCACACTGGGCACACTGGGCACACAGCAAACATGTCAAAGCAATATATAAAATATTATTATGCATCATTCAAGTATACTTCCACCCCTCCCCCCATCTGACTGTGGACGTACTCAATCTGCAGTGAACCATGGACTTTTCATATAGCCATCTATAGGGTACTATAGCATCAAATGCATTTTTAGAGTATCAGCTATAAAAACATACTTAGGCACTTTAAAATTAAAATGGTCTTTTCTGTGATTATGACCATTTTGTAAAAAAGTAAAAAAGACAAATTCCCAAAATGTGAAAACAGGATTTACATGTAGATTGCAATTGTTTTGACCTTTTATTCTAGGCTCAGAACATGACTACAAATGATTGATTACAAATGAATGTGGGCTAGGATTAAGGGGGTACTACACTCCTATGGTCAATTTGTGACTATTTTTGCATTTTTCTCAAAAAATAATTACACCCTGGTAACTGCATTATTAGTTTTTGGGAAAAATGAAAAAATAGACACAAATTTATCGAGGGGTGTAGTACCCCCTTAATGAAAGATGGAATTCCAAATACTTGTTTTAATTCATTTATATTAAAAATGTTTGAAAGGAACTGCATCTTTGTAAGAGAACATTTCATTACAAATTAGGTAACTATAAAATGACCCAAGTTGTTTTAATTACTTCGATGAGCTTTGTGCCATTCAAAAATACTATCTCTTAATAGAAATTTGCCCTTATATAGACAGATTTGATCTCTTTCATGTTTCTCGATTCAAACACTTTGTGTTAAATTTGATTTCTCTGATCAGTAAATTATGATGGTATAATAAAATGTTTCAATCATATGTAATATCTATATTTAACAAACAATGTGTTAGTATTTTTCTCATAAGTAAAGTAGGTAATGGTGAGCTGGTAGCCTAATAGATAAGGTGACCGTCTAGAGATTGGAAGGTTATGGGTTCGATTCCCATGCCGGCACATTCCCTTGCTTTTTTCCAAGTTGAGCTGTGCTGTCGGTCGGGATTTGTATATATTAGTTGTCATGTTTAATTGTAACACTTTGGGTTGGTAAACTGTTCATTCTTTCTAATTTTCTCATAGGTAAATACCTTGTTTTATTCTTCTCACACATATCTGGACTCGTGGTAAGTATGTTGTATTGAATATAAGTATCCAATAAGACTATTGGCGAATTCATCATACAGTTCACATAAAATTTTATATGCAGTTACAAACAACTGCTATATTTTCTCAAAAACAACTTTATTTAATAATTTATTCATATTTAATAATTTATTCAGTATCAATACATTTCCAAGATATTATAACAAAGCAGTCAAATTATAATTAGTAGATAATTTAATCTGGTCAACCAGAAAAACTTACTTTTTGGTCAGATGGATCACCGACGTTTCGGCCAAAACCTTTGGCCTTCAGCTGGGTTGATGATTAGGGTCATCCAAGGTCAATCGATGAGGAAGTTGCTTGATGACCCGATCCCAACCATGTGACAGATTAACTCTAACGCCCCGCTCCTGTTGAAGGCCAAAAGTTTTGGCCGAAATGTTGGTGATTCCATCTGACCAAAAAGTGAGTTTTTCTGGTTGACCAGATTTAATTATCTACTATGTGATCAAATCCCAGATGACTGAAAGTATACACAGTGCCAGTCAAATTATAGTTCATGACAACTTTCTTTACTTAGAGATATCCAGTTGCAGACTAGTTCCAAAGTTCTCTGAAACCGAGCAATTTGTAGCCAGATTGCACATATTCTAGAATAGTCATTGTAGTAATGTTGCAAGATTAAAGATGGTAACACACTATTATAACCACTGACTTCTAGTGCGAAGAAAACAAAGCAGTAATATTCTGTTTAATCTGTGTTATATGTAGAATTGGTTTGTGTATGACAAAAAAAATTATGTTGGATTTGAATGAAGTTGTAAAATGAGGACTAATTTTAACACTAATGGATAAAAACGAATTTCCTGTGAATTACGGGCTTTTTCAATAAAGTTCCACAGAAGACTTCTTACAGCCCCTTTGCCCCCTCCCCCCGACTATGCCAATGATGAGGTTGTGGATCACAAAGTGCCCTTTAATTCTAGAATGAAAAACTACCCCGATAATATAACATCAATAGCAAAGAAATGGCAATTCTATACCATCTTATAAAACATTAGACATTAATGACAAATTACATTCTACGAAAAGCAATTTATTGATGTGACAAATTGCCACTAGCAGATAAAGGGCAGGCATTTCAAACACCCATCAAATTAAGATCTTCCTCACCAAAAAACAAGAGTTATTTATATGAAATTCTATTTCTATGATTTTTCCACACCTGTCACATCAGCGTCCAATACTTGATTTGTGCCCTGCTTGCGCATGAAACACAGTAAAGTGTGGATATTCTAAGCAGAACACTATGCGAGGTTTTTATGTGATACACATAACTGTCACTTGTGCTGTGAATATTCACTTGTTGGAATGGTCCTGGAAAGGTTGTAGTGTAGCCCCCACCCCCATTTTTTGTTTTATTGAGAGAAGATTCCTCCTACCGGAGGTGATTTTTTTTTTTATTAGTCAACATTTGCATCACATAATACATTTACATGATATACTTTAGTATATGAGACTGAATTGCGCTGTGTTCAGTTTTATACGATGGATTTTATTGCAATATTTATTACAATTACTACCAGGGTTCGAACCCACAACCTTTGGATTAACAGTCAAGAGCCTACACCACTACACTACGGCACACCGACACCGCCTGGCTAATAATTATTTGGTGGAGCAGAGACACTAAAATGAATACAAGGGATCGACACACATGAATTGCTATGCACGATTTTGATATCAGACGAAAATCTTCGAATACTGGGTTAGAAATTGATGAATATTTCCCGCAAATGAATTTTTCTCAAGAAACCAGATGTGGTCTCATACACTTGAAAATACGTGTTGAACAGATATGATAGTCGCTAGAATGCGCTTTGAAAATTGGCCGTGCGCTTTGAACTCAAAATCTGACCATTTTATATTGCGTTGGTCCTGTAATACCCTGTGTGGACTACAGCGTGTAGTACAGCTGCACTCACTGTAGGCAGTATAGAAGTCGATGACCCTTGACCTCAATGGGGTATACAAGCTTATTCATGCACAACCAAGATCAATTACCTGGCTATTGTGAGTAGCCTTAGTTATGTCCCTCGACTAATTATTAGTTCTAAAGAGCTTTAGGTTTGAACCAAATGGCTCATCGTGGCTGTGGATTCAACCTACCATGGCGATTCCTGCCATGAAGATATTGGGTCGATGACACTGTGTACGGATCATTCTGCCAGAAATGCTTTTGTTCATAATAATGTATGTAATCTCCGATCAATAATGAACCTTGCCTCTGACTATGCCGTTCCTATGCAAATGTTGACCAGTAAAAATAATATCATGAATATCATGTCTCGGACATGAATGGCCTTCTTGACCACTTTCAAACCACTTACGTTTTCAGTTGAGCAATAACACACTTTATCCTCAAACATGTTTTGCAAATTTTAGGTGCAAATGAGATGAGAAAATGACATAGCTATCAAGAATAGTAAGATCAGACGAACTGATTTATAATTCATTTATGTTTTATATCTCACAAACATATTGATCTAAACAATTATAACAAATAAGTGATATTTTATATTTAAATCTTATTGCTATTTTTAGCAGGGAGGTAAATAAGGATAATTTACTGGGTGGGCAATTTAATTTATTTTTGCCCTCAAATAATGGAAAATAATTTACTGGGTGGGCATCGATAATTAATGGCATCCAGGCGTTTGGATATTCGGAAATGTAGACCTGTTTATGCGTACAATTTGGCTTTGATGTAAAAAGTGGACATTACACTCCCCCTAAATGCATCTTCTGCAATTATTTAGCATATTCATGTAGCAACTTAAAAATAAATAATTGTATACCATATTATATTTCACTTTGGGTATTTCGAAATCATATACTAATTAACACTCAGCATTACTCCTACGTAGGAAAAAAAAAGCAGTAAAATTAGATGGTAATTATTATATGGTGCCCAGTTTTTAGTGGGCAAAATAATTTACTGGGTGGGCACTTTTGGGCAATGGGCAAGTTGAATTTACTGGGTGGGCAAAATAATTTACTGGGTGGGCAAATGCCCACCCAGTTAACATGTTATTTACCTCCCTGATTTTTAGTAAATGTTGCTGCCTTATTTACAGTCAATTTACAAAATCAACTGTATATGTCGATGGGAAAGGTCTGCCCCCCCCCCAAAAAATCCTGGCTACGGGCCTGCTTCTAACACATTATTTGGGTGTTGAGGATATGGCATTACCCTTTATTTCTTACGTAACTAGGACACCCAATGGTTCTTAGTGGAAATTTGGGTATGGCAGATATAGGGATCAGGATATAAAAAACTGGTTTAGAGAAATGATACTTTTTTTAATGAAGGCAGACCCCACTGCAAAGGTTTGTAAAATGCAAAGAATATACAAATGCATAAAAATATACAGCACAAGCAGTCATCACACTCTATTACCCTACCAAGCTATAACTTTAATGGTTATTGCATGCAAGCTGTAGATTACATCATTCAGCGAATTACTTCAGCTGTGTTCTTCTGCTCGGTCTGATTATCACATAAAAAGAACTAGGTCACGCATCGCTACATAGCGTGACCAGCGAATAAGATGCAGATGTGATGCAGATGTGATTCAATTAGACAATCTGAACCACACTTCCGTATATATGCCATAAACTGCGCCAAATTGGCAGACCACTGAAGTTCTCTGCTGAAAACTATAATAAGAGATAAACAGTAACAATGTTATAATATGAACTCAATACAATGTTGGAAAAGGTTATAACCAAACTCAATTCAATCATGCAACTCAACTCCGTAAATGCATTTTGTTTTACATACTTTGTTTTACCACCTCGTATAATTTGCACCAACATGTTACTTCAATTTGACAATGTGGGTTTCCTAACTTCAGATATCACCAATCGCTACCTGAGTCTGATTCAGAAGCTGAACTGGATGCAACAGAGTCAGCTTCAGCATTAGCTTGCAAAATTGCATTCAAGGTGGGTTCAAGATCATACTTGCTTGTTCCTCTTGTATGACACACACAATGTTCATAAGCCTTCCTTGCCATTCGTAGCTTACGTCTGTTGAAAGACAAGAGTGGTGTGCATGTTTCTTTCTCATATTTTACATGTACCTGGTACCAACCAATAGATGCCTCCACATCTGCGTTTGCTTGGATAGTAATAGATGGTATGTCATTATTAAAGTCACATATAACCCTGTGAAGTTGCCAGAACCAGACATCACGATGTTCCATATGACGCCTTAAGAAACAAATCCCTGCATCATCAACTTCCAACTCCAAATCTGAGTAATCAAACAAACAATTGTTGCTGTTGTTGCGCACTGGCAATATTGCATTAGTCGTGGGACTATAGAGCAGGTACGTAACTTTATAGCCTTGTAAGTCCATGTCATACTCATCTCCTTTAAACAAAACATGCCCTTCGACTACAGTATGAAGAGTAACATTTACAAATCTCTCTGGAACAGACACTGGAACACATTCGTCCCATTCGTTACTGACCAGACTGTAGCGTTGTACAAAATAGTTGTCACCATCCTCATCCTCCCCAACTGCATATATGTAATCGCTCAATCTATGTAAGTAGAGAGATTCACTTCTCATCACTCTCTTCATTGGTTTTTGTACAGTCCATTCATTACTCTCCAAATCAAACTTGAAGAAATTCTTCTCTTCCAGCCAATCGCCATACTGTGCATCTAGATCTGCAGGTTCATCCTCCAGAAATGCATCATAATCACTACCCTCCATTCCACAAGCAAGATATATCTCCTTTTTGTCATACACCATTGCACGGCAGCGAAACCTAAATTCTGCACGTACATATGGATAGGTGTATGGGAAATCGTTGAGATGATGCAGCAGGTAGCAAGCAGATTTTGTTTTGCATACAAAGTCTGGACCAGAAGATCCGCTTCTAGAAATAGTCAAATGTCCCTGAAAATTGAAAACAGAAAAAGAAATGTGCCTTAATTTTGTCAAAACCTTGGCTTATATTACATGGCAGAGCAGCATCATGCTTACTATGATTTACTACCATGTTTTACATGATGAAATATCTGTGTTAAAGAGGCAAAACCTGAGCAATAATAAACATAACTGGCTATCAAAATGATATAATAATAATGATAACAACAACAACAACAACAACAACAACAACAACAACAACAACAACAACAACAACAACAACAACAACAATAACAACAACAACAACCACAACCACAACCACCACCACCACCACCACCACCACCACCAACACCACCACCACCACCACCACCAACGACAACAACAACAACAACAACAACAACAACAACAACAACAACAACAACAACAACAACAACAACAACAATAATAATAATAATTAAGTGGAAAATTGGCTTTAAATTTGTTTAATACATACAATGACTCACACAAAGCTGACATTATTGTCATATAAAACCTTTAGCATCTGTGTTGAAGAGGCAAAACATGGGCAATAATAAACAACTGGCTTATCAAAAAAATATAATAATATAATAACTTAGCTAGAGGGCCCTCTATTTGCACACAAAAAAGCACACAACTTGGATGATCCTTACTTTTCAACATATGGAGCTCAAGTATATCAAAATATTTGTTAGATCAATGGGACTGGTGTAGAGTTATAATACTCAAGGGCTATCAGTGATACATCATTGTGACCTCATAGTCTCGAAGCTGCATTTTTGCTGAGAAATGGGTGGCCATTCCCAAGAAAAGACATTATTTCACAAATAGTAATTTTACCAAAAACACTTAAGCATGAATACCATTAGAGAAAACACTATAAATACAAATTACAGCCCGCAACGTCAAGCAGAATGACACATTAGCACTGTAAGCGCACAACGCACACAAAGTGAGTAACATGAGGTGCACCACCCGGGTTGCTGACTAAAACTTCAGAAGATGAAGAAATGACAATCAAAAGCATGTTCAATTTAAAGTGATATGCAGGTTCAATCATAAGCAAATCAGGCAAAAGCAGAAGATATTTTCACATACCCGTTATCATTTTGGATGGAGCCCTGTTAGTAAATAATATTATTTAAAACATTTTGACTGTCTCAGACACATGGCTGTCAAAGATGTAACAGCCACCTTTTCCAGTCTTTTACCGCAAAAACAGCTAGTGCAATTTAAAAAGAAAATATCACTTTTTAGACCAAATATTTGAAGTTGTTTACATCAAGGTAAAGCACGTATATCCACAGCACAGGTGCCAGTGTCCATCACAGATAATGTGTACACACGCATCGTGTATTGCTGCATAGAATGTGCATGCTTTATTTCATTCCATCAGGGACCTTGTATGGAGGGACTGGAAACGGCTTCCACCCATTGTACCATGGAAGTTGCTGGTTTACAAATTATCCTCAGTTGAGCAAGCATGAATAATATGTGATGCAGCATGTAGCCACTGGAAAAAGTGGCTTCTGGTCCTGTGATTATATATTCTTAATCAATAGGAGTGGTCTATTTCATAGACACATAAGCTGATTGGACAATCGCATGATTTTGGGTGTCGTCTATCAGGCTATAGACGATCCCACGTCATCATGAGTGTTGATAATGCGTAACACGCTCGTAGAGGTGCAAGTATGTATTGCGTAGTATGCGTAGACGCAGTGTGGAATACTCGCACGCGCTAGCAGTACGTGCAACAAAAGACTATTGTTGTACAAGTGCAACTTTCAAATCTGGACCTCACTACTTTAAATTGACCTCACTACTTTAAATTTTGGGTTGGCTGTTCTTTCTTTCTTATTGACCGGTTTTCTGGGCTATCGTATCAACTGAGGTGTCAAAATGCGCAGAAATATATTCTGCTTCCAACACATTTTACAGATTTGAAATACAATAGCCCGTTTTTGAAAAATGGTCATTATTTAAGGGGAAGGGGTAATTACTTTTTTTGAGATGTTTATCTTCTATCAATGGGAGAGTCAGTAAACCACTACACTGCTGTAAATTCAATACAATGATGGAAAAAATTATAACCAATATCAATTAAATCATGCAACTGAACTCTGTAAATGGCTTGTTTTACACACTTCATTGATCAGCTCATATAATTTGCATAAAATTTTACTGCCATGTGCAATGTGAGCTTCCTAACATCAGACATTATCAATTGTTACTAAAGTTTGTATCTGAAGCCAAATTGGATGCAACAGAGTCGACTTCAGCATTAGCTTGCAAAATTATGTTCCGTATCACAGCAGGTTTAAGATCAAACTGGCTTCCTCTTCCTGTATGCCACCAATGATGTTCCTCAGCCTTCCTCGCCATTCTTAGCTTATGTCGTTTGAAAGTTATGAGTGGTGCACATGGTTCTGTCTCATCTACCTGGTATCTAGCAACTGTTGCCTCCACATCTGGTTTCGCTTGGATGGTAATAGATGGTATGTCATTATCAAAGTCACAAATAACCCTGTGAAGTTGCCAGAACCTAATATCACGATGGACCATGTGACGCCGTAAGTAACATATCCCTGCATCATCAACTTCAAGCTCCATATCTGGGCTATCAAACAAACAATTTGTGCTTTTGTTGTGGACTAGAAATACTGCATTAGCTGTGACATTATACAGCAGGTATGCAACTTCATCGTTTGGGTAATGGCCTTTACACAAAATATGTCCTTGGACTACAATATGATCTAAAACACTTATGGACCTCTCCGGTACCGCCACTGAAACATATTCGCCCCATTCATTACTGACTAAACTGTAACGTTGTACAATATAGTCCAAGATATCATCCTCCGCAACTGCATATATGTAATCACCCAATCTATGCAAGCAGAGAGAGTCGTTTGTCATCAGTGTCTTCATTGGTTTTTGTACAGTCCATTCATTACTCTCCAAATCAAACTTGAAAAAATTCTTCTCACATAACCATCTTTCATGCATCAGCTTTACATCTCTAGGGGCATCATTCCGAAATGTGCCATAATGCCCGGTTCCACAAGCAACATATATCTCCTTCTTGTCATAAACCATTGCATTGCAGCCAAACTTATATAATGCACGTAAATATGGACAGCTGTAGGGGAAATCGTTGAGATGATGCAGCTGGTAGCAACCAGATTTTGTTTTGCACATGAAGTTACCACCAAACGGTGGGATGATTAATTGTCCCTGAAAATTGTAAAACAGAAAAGGGCAACTTTAATTTTGACTAAAAAATACACTGACTCACATAAAGCTGACACATGATACATCAGCATCATGTTTACCATGATTGACTTCCAGGATTTTTGTGTTGTGGGGCAAAACCTGAGCATTAAGCAATAACATTAACAAACAGAACTAGTTTATCAAAATAATTTAAGTAGGTATAGGGGCTACGCATCCTGCACACATGAAAATAATGGGATGGTTGCAAGCTACAAGAGGAAACTTGTAGAGGTTTTCTGGGCTATCGTATCAACGGAGGTGTCAAAATAAAATCTGCTTTCAACACATTTTACAGATTTGAAATACAATAGCCCGTTTTTGAAAAATGGTCATTATTTAAGGGAAAGGGGTAATTACTTTTGTTGAGATATTTATCTTCTATCAATGAGAGAGTCAGTAAACCACTACTGCTGTAAATTCAATACAATGTTGGAAAAAATTCTAACCAAAATCAATTAAATCATGCAACTGAACTCTGTAAATGGCTTGTTTTACACACTTCATTGATCAGCTCATATAATTTGCATACAATTTTACTGCCATGTGCCAATGTGAGCTTCCTACGTAACATCAGACATCAATTGTTACCAAAGTGTGTATCTGAAGCGAAATTGGATGCGACAGAGTCGACTTCAGCATTAGCTTGCAAAATTATGTTCCGTATCACGGCAGGTTTAAGATAAAACTGGCTTCCTCTTCCTGTATGCCACCAATGATGTTCCTCAGCCTTCCTCGCCATTCTTAGCTTACGTCTGTTGAAAGTTATGAGTGGTGCACATGGTTCTGTTTCATCTACCTGGTATCTAGCAACTGTTGCCTCCACGTCTGGTTTCGCTTGGATGGTAATAGATGGTATGTCATTATCAAAGTCACAAATAACCCTGTGAAGTTGCCAGAACCTAATATCACGATGGACCATGTGACGCCGTAAGTAACATATCCCTGCATCATCAACTTCAAGCTCCATATCTGGGCTATCAAACAAACAATTTGTGCTTTTGTTGTGGACTAGAAATACTGCATTAGCTGTGACATTATACAGCAGGTAAGCAACTTCATCGTTTGGGTAATAGCCTTTACACAAAATATGTCCTTGGACTACAATATGATCTAAAACACTTGCGGACCTCTCCGGTACCGCCACTGGAACATATATATTCGCCCCATTCATTACTGACCAAACTGTAACGTTGTACTAAATAGTCCAAGATCTCATTCTCCGCAACTGCATATATGTAATCACCCAATCTATGCAAGCAGAGAGAGTCGCTTGTCATCAGTGTCTTCATTGGTTTTTGTACAGTCCATTCATTACTCTCCAAATCAAACTTGAAGAAATTCTTCTCCTCTAACCATCTTTCATGCCTCAGCTTTACATCTCTAGGTGCATCATTCCAAAATATGCCATGCCCGGTTCCACAAGCAACATATATCTCTTTCTTGTCATAAACTATTGCATTGCAGCCAAACGTATATCCTGCGCGTAAATATGGATAGCTGTAGGGGAAATCGTTGAGATGATGCAGCTGGTAGTAACCAGATTTTGTTTTGCACATGAAGTTATCACCAAAAGGTGGGATGATTAATTGTGCCTGAAAATTGTAAAACAGAAAAGGGCATCCTTAATTTTGACTAAAACATACACTGACTCACATAAAGCTGACATTGTTGTCATGTCTATGATACACCTGCATCATGTTTACCGCAATTGACTTACAGGATTTTGGAGTTATGGGGCAAAACCTGAGCAAAAACAAACAGAACTAGCTTATAAATCAAAATATCAAGGTATAGGGGCTACACATCCTGCACATGAACATATAAAATAAAATAAATGGGGAATGATTGCAAGCTATAAGAGGAAACTGAATATATAATTAAACAAGAAAGAAAGAACAGCCAACCCAAAATGTTATGATTAAACAAGACAAATAAACACACATTTTGACCACCATACAACCCAACAAAAAAGCAATGGAATATGCTGGCACGGAATTCAAACCCACAACCTTCCAATCACTAGACGGATGCCCTCACCTCACCATTAGGCAACATCAGCTCCCACTGATAAACATTGGTTGAAACTGGGTATTAATGGAGGCAGTCGAGGTATACAACACACACACAGATATTATGCAAGAATACAAGTACAGGAGATCATTACTGATGCTCCCAGCATTATACAAGTTAAGACGGTAATGCGGTAACATATCCTGCACATTATAAGAAACATAATGGGGAACGATTGCTTGCTATAAGAGGGAATGGGGTCTTTTTTCTACACGGAAAGTTCTTTATAGGTGATGCAGTTTGTAACCACTGGAAAAAGTGGCTTCTGACAGTGGCGTAGCTGCCAGGGGGGGCAATTGCCCCCCCTGGCAAAAATTGCCTATTTGGGCCCCGCCCCCTCAGACCCTGCGCCCCTAGCGCTATTTGGGCCCCCGCCCCTAGCGAAGGAAAAAAAAAGGAAAAAGAGAGGGAGAGAAAGGGAAAAGAGAGGGGGAGAAAGGGAGTGGAGGGGAAAGAGGTGGGGAATCCATTCGATATGCAATACCATACGATTATTGTCAATAAGCCTGGCAAATATTGTCTATTTGGGCCCCCGCCCCCTAGTGCGGGGAAAAAAAGAGAAAGGATGGAGATAGAGTAAAAAGATGGGGAAGAGAAGGGAAAGAGAAAGAGGGAATACATAGGCCTACGATATGTAGGGCCATACGATTATTATCAATATACTCGACAATATACTTGTAATGACTTCTTGAAGACAAAGAAATATAAATCTTTTGAAATGCTAATTGCACAAAAGCACCTATAGGAAAAGTATATTGACTAAAACAATAAAATGGTCAACCCAAAAAGAAAAGTCGAAAAAGGTGTTCAAGAAGGCTGTGTCCGACATGTTTCTTGTAGCATGCCCCAAACGAAAATTTCCAGTATCGACACAAAATTTGCCGATTTTAAAAGTCATTTACCATTGAGCTATTTCAAACTTGGGGCCGGACTTACGATTAGACCAGATGGGTACCGGGTCCAGGCCCCTAAAATAGCCTAAGGTATGTTCCCAAAAACACCATGTCTTACAGCAGTACTTGTTTGTATATGTTTGTATCGGTAATTAATTTGCTCAAACTCTATAATATTATAATTTAGTTCATGGATGGCGTGTGAATGAATTTAGCTTTCATCAAAAGCACTCTATATGCTTATAGACAAGGTTTTACGGTATTCTTAGTCAATAGGAGTGGTCTATTTCATAGACACATAAGCTGATTGGACAATCGCATCAGGCTGTAGACGATCCCACGTCATCATGAGTGTTGATAATGCGTAACACGCTCGTAGAGGTGCAAGTATGTATTGCGTAGTATGCGTAGACGCAGTGTGGAATACTCACACGCGCTAGCAGTACGTGCAACAAAAGACTATTGTTGTACAAGTGCAACTTTCAAATCTGACCTCACTACTTTAAATTGACCTCACTACTTTAAATTTTGGGCTGGCTGTTCTTTCTTATTGACCGGTTTTCTGGGCTATCGTATCAACTGAGGTGTCAAAATAAAATCTGCTTCCAACACATTTTACAGATTTGAAATACAATAGCCCGTTTTTGAAAAATGGTCATTATTTAAGGGAAAGGGTAATTACTTTTATTGAGATATTTATCTTCTATCAATGAGAGAGTCGGTAAACCACTACTGCTGTAAATTCAATACAATGTTGGAAAAAATTCTAACCAAAATCAATTAAATCATGCAACTGAATTACTCTGTAAATGGCTTGTTTTACACACTTCATTGATCAGCTCATATAATTTGCATAAAATTTTACTGCCATGTGGCAATGTGAGCTTCCTAACATCAGACATCATCAATTGTTACCAAAGTGTGTATCTGAAGCCAAATTGGATGCAACAGAGTCGACTTCAGCATTAGCTTGCAAAATTATGTTCCGTATCACAGCAGGTTTAAGATCAAACTGGCTTCCTCTTCCTGTATAACACCAACGAGGTTCCTCAGCCTTCCTTGCCATTCTTAGTTTACGTCTGTTGAAAGTTATGAGTGGTGCACATGGTTCTGTCTCATCTACCTGGTATCTAGCAACTGATGCCTCCACATCTGGTTTCGCTTGGATGGTTATAGATGGTATGTCATTATCAAAGTCACAAATAACCCTGTGAAGTTGCCAGAACCTGACTTCACGATGGACCATGTGACGCCTTAAGTAACATATCCCTGCATCATCAACTTCAAGCAACATATCTGGTTCATCAAACAAACAATGTTTGCTGTTGTTGTGGACTAGAAATACTGCATTAGCTGTGACATTATACAGCAGGTATGTAACTTCATGGTTTGGGCCATAGCCTTTAAACAAAATATGTCCTTGGACTACAATATGATCTAAAACACTTGCGGACCTCTCCGGTACCGCCACTGGAACATATTCGTCCCATTCGTTACTGACCAAACTGTAACGTTGTACAAAATAGTCCAAGATCTCATCCTCCGCAACTGCATATATGTAATCACCCAATCTATGCAAGCAGAGAGAGTCGCTTGTCATCAGTGTCTTCATTGGTTTTTGTACAGTCCATTCATTACTCTCCAAATCAAACTTGAAGAAATTCTTCTCACATAACCATCTTTCATGCATCAGCTTTACATCTCTAGGGGCATCCTTCCGAAATGTGCCATAATGCCTGGTTCCACAAGCAACATATATCTCTTTCTTGTCATAAACTATTGCATTGCAGCCAAACGTATATCCTGCACGTAAATATGGAAAGCTGTAGGGGAAATCGTTGAGATGATGCAGCTGGTAGTAACCAGATTTTGTTTTGCACATGAAGTTATCACCAAAAGGTGGGATGATTAATTGTACCTGAAAATTGTAAAACAGAAAAGGGCAGCTTAAATTTTGACTAAAAACTACACTGACTCACATAAAACTGACACATGATACATCAGCTTCATGTTTACCATAATTGACTTCCAGGATTTTTGTGTTGTGGGGCAAAACCTGAGCAATTTTTAACAAACAGAACTAGCTTATCAAAATAATATGAGTAGGTATAGGGGCTATGCATTCTGCACATGAACATATAAAATAAAATAAATGGGGAATGATTGCAAGCTATAAGAGGAAACTGAATATATAATTAAACAAGAAAGAAAAAGAACAGCTAACCTAAAATGTTATGATTAAACAAGACAAATAAATAAGGGAATATGCTGGCGCAGGATTTCAAACCCACAACCTTCCAATCACTAGACAGATGCCCTCACCATTAGGCAACAGCTCCCACTGATAAACGTTGGTTGAAACTGGATATTTAACATGGAGGCAGTCAAGGTATACAACACACACATATATTATGCAAGAATACAAGTACATGAGATCATTACTGATGCTCCCAGCATTATACAAGTTAAGAGGGTAATGCGGTAACATATCCTGCACATTATAAGAAACATAATGGGGAACGATTGCTCGCTATAAGAGGGAATGGGGTCATTTCTACAGGGAAAGTTCTTTAGGTGATGCAGCATGTAGCCACTGGAAAAAGTGGCTTCTGATTCTGTGATTATCTAGTGAACCAGAAGCCATCTTAAAGAGGTATCAGCACATCTGGATTTATTCATAAAATGTTACACAACCTTAGCATTTTATAGCAAAACATAATGCATGATAATAAAATTGTCCAACTCGCCAAGGTCCTGACCATCTAAAAGAACAGTGATATGTAAGGACAAGGTTACTTGCCCAAATCCTAGTATAAACATTTAGTAATTGTTGGTATTTAGTTCCTGCATACACCTGCCAATTGACCAGGCCAACGATAGTGGACCTTTAAAGAGCTAGGAGCCATTTTTCAGAATTTATCAAAATGCTTATTTTCATTATTTCTACAGCTTTCCATTCACCTGCGACATTTAGATCTATGCAATGCATGTTATTTAACTTATAATTAGTGAAAAATTGAATATGAGAAGTTTTGTTTGGCATTTATGTATTTCATGTTACCAATTCAGTAATGTAACAAGTAGGTGTAACATCATTGAACATTTAAAATGATGTGTGTCACATATCAAACATTCATCAAGGTTTATAGTGAATTTGTGTGCTGAAAGTCAGTATAAGGCCAAAAAAAAGATGTTTGCTTGCCCTCAACCGACCGACCCTAATATTGGAAATCAGAAAAAAGTTGTTTTTAATAGTTGAGTAATAATTGTTAACATGAACTGGTAAAGTCATTTATATTTTGTAACCTGTTCTTTAAAACCAGGAAAAGGTGTCATGTTATTTTCGGACCCTTGAAATAAGTGAGGACCCCCAGAGTTTCAGAGGCAGGGGTCCAAAGGACCCTTTGATTTTTTTCTTATCAAGGCCTGACCTTGTCAAATGTTGCATTTCATAGTTATTCATGTTGACAAAATGTCATAAAATTCAATAATATTTACTTATTTGACCTTAGATGACATCTTGAAATGATTGTTTCTGTTGAAATTTTTTCTTATCAAAGCCTGACCTTGTCAAATGTTGCATTTCATAGTTATTCATGTTGACAAGATGTCATAAAATTCAATAATTATTTGACCTTAGATGACATCTTGAAATGATTGTTTCCATTGAAATTTCCATTTTGCAAGTTTTGTGGAAATCCAACTACGGTATCTTTACCTATTTGAGCTCAGATGACCTAGTAAAATGTGGTCTTTCACTGCTACATCATATGACCCGGATGACCTTGTAAATTTTGGTACCGGTATTTAAACACTTCATTTTGCAGGTTTCATGCAAATCCCACAATCCTTACTTATTTGACCCCAGATGACCTTGAAATTACCATGTAAAATGTTGGTCTTTGAACACTTTCCATTTTGACCAAGTTTCATGGAAATCCAATCTCTTATTATACCTCAGATGACCTTAAACTGATCCTTAAATTCAAACTTATATCCTTAAACTCAAACCAGTACACCAATACATTTGTACTTACCCATACACCCCAACCTGTATCCTTAAATCCCCATCATATACCCTTAACTTTATCCATCCTTGAACCCTAACCCTTGCTTTTTAGCAAGGGGGAAGGTGAGAAGGAAGGAAGAAGGAAGGAAGAAGGAAAGAAGGGGTGCGGTTCTGAACCACCTACCCTTAGTGTGCCAGCGATGTGCACGGGCCTACCTTTTTTCTCCTGTCCAAAATGACCTCCAACCTTTGACCTACTCATAGTTCACAATAAAACCTGTCAGTCATCAAAATAATAGGACTGGGCACTTTGTCTAGGAGCAACAAAAGGTTTGTATCAGAAGACAATGCATAATGCTTTTAAAATTTCCGCAAAAATAAGTTCATCAGGATTGTCAATGAAATATAATAGCAAAATTCTTCTTAGCAAATCCAGAATTAGATGTTAAGTGTTAGCACGAAACTGTCATTGATCGAGGTGTGTGACATCTAATTCTGGATATGCTTTTTTTTCACATTTTGGCCACAAAGTGGCAAAAAAGTGGCCCAAAAATGCAATAATAATAATAAAAATCAAAGAAAGCATTTGCACATTTCACATAGCCATTTTCAACATTTCATCCATTTTCGTCTGAGATAAACCTAATTGGTTTTTCTTATTAAATTCAGAGGTTGCGTTTCCTTACACCTTTGTCCTTACACCTGTGACTCATCAAGCTATTCGCAATCACCTTTCAGACCAGGAGCGTGATTTTAACAGATCGGCAAACAAAGGCCTACAAAATTGCAACCTCGCAAATATGTCAATATGATGATACGTACTGTTACTGTATTTCTTGAAGCAAATAACTCTGGATGGCTTTCAATCAGTGGGACATCTGCTTCGTCTTTGGTAGCATTCAGCCTGATAACCTCCTCTACCATGTCCTTACACTCTGGCACATCTAGGACCTCTTCACCAAGGATCTGCTTCAGATTCTCAACTTGCACCAACCCAAGACGGGCCTTCTTCAGAAGGTGTGCTACACTAACTTTGCGTTGTTCCCAATCATACTTCAGCCAGGCTATCACTACTTGTAGAATCTATATAAAATATAATTGGAATAAATAATAATACACAACATATTAGGCTGGACAAAAATATTGATGTGTTTCCAGTCAACGTACTGACCCATTCTCAACCATGCCAACCCAACAACCTGGATCCGTCCTATATATACCTACATGTACATCAAACGAAAAGCGCAGTGATTTATAGTGTGCTACGCACAGGCACAATGCCTAGACGTTGATCCACAAGCCTCAGCACACTTTACAGGTTGTCGCTGACCATTACGGCCCCACATCATTCCATAAATAAAAACAACAAATCAGGGACTTTCCTGTTACAAGAGCGTACACCCCAGATATTCCATGAATAACATGAATTCGCAACTAGGATCAGCTCCCCGAGTTTAGTATGGGTTACAACAATTAGCAGTAAGTTCCTTGTCCAGGGGAATTTCAAGCTAACTCAATTTGTCCACAAGAGCGTACTAGACACCGCCAGGGTTCCAACCATAACCTCTCGCACCACAGTCAAATGCCTTATCGATTGAGCTAACTTGACTGCTGTATACCATGTATTGTAACAATTTGCCGAATGGCAGTGGTGTAGCTATCGGGTAGTACATGTTTATCTACAGGAGAAATATTAATAATTGTTAACTAACCTGTTCTTCAGTACATGTGTCGGTCTCAATATCGTCATTATCCATCATTTCCATCAGAATATCTGCAGATGCATTCTCCAAGAATACTTCAGATCTACCACACTCAGGAAAGTTCTGAACAAGGTGCTCCTGATACAACTTGGCAACATCTGACAGACTGTCATGATTGCATGAAATCGACCACACCTCAAAACAGTCATCAATGGACAGGTTCTCTTTAACATCACAAAGATACTCGGCACACAATTTCATTGCATCTGTTAACATCATGTAATTAGCCATTCTTAGAATCCCAGGAGCTGTTTGGATAGAGAGAGTGAAATATCCAGTGTAAGCAAACTCCAGTACCTGTGCGAAACAATCCTCAGTTCCGGGAACAGTCACCTCCCTCATTGCACTCTCTTGAAACCCAGATGAAAACATCCCTTCAAAGTAGTCGCTGGCACAACTTAGAACAGCTTTGTGGGCAGGAAATCGTTGATCTCCTACGATGATGGTGACATCGCAGAAAGCAGACTGTTGTCTAAGTTGGTTGAGCCCAGATGAGAGAAGAGGTGGGTATGAAGGATTGCCTAGTTTCTTCAAATGACAATTGTTGTCCAATCTTGCCGCCATCTTGTACATGCATCAATTCAAATATCTCCTGTGCAAAAGTGAAATAATGAAAAGACATCAATATAAATTATCTATATTTTATCTTCTCTCACACACAGGGAATATATTTTTTTGCACAACTCCCATAATCAGAATATCGCCTTTTATGGGAAAAGTTGGGGACTAACAAAGTATACCATGTATAATACATTGGACCTATATGTACTTTAAAGGGGCATTTCGTGATCCACAGCCTCATCCCCCACTTTTCCCAAAAAAGTTGAGATATTTACACCACTGGATACCTCTGGCTACATAATGTTTATGTACCAAATATTTCTTGCAGATTAATTTTCGTTTAGCAAAAATATCGCCAAATTTGAATTTCGTTCTGGTGCACCAGAACGAAAGTACAACACATTGTCTATGGAGCAGTGAATACACCTAATCATGCATAACTCGCAAACGCAAAATCAGAATCCACTGAAATTTTGGGAATAAGCTTTTTTTGTGGATATCTACCGAAAAAGTCATAAAAAGAGGATGCTAGGATCACGAAATACTCCTTTAAGGGGGTACTACACCCCTGCCTAATTTTGTAAAATTATAGCACATTGGGGACAAGTAAGATATGTAGGGGCATGAAACTACTGCACTGGAAATTTTATTTCAGCACAGACAACAGTTGTGGAGTTACAGTCAAAAATGAGGGAAAACCAATATTTGATCAATTAATCAATATCTACTTGCTTTGAGTTGCTGAATTTTCAGTACAGTAGTTGTAGTCCTTGCCCCTATAATATACCTATCTTACTTGTCACCAATGTGCTATAATTTTTTAGAAAAATGCAAAAATAGGCACAAAATTGGCCAGGGGTGTAGTACCCCTTAAGGTAATACACTATTTTAAAGTCTAGCGATTTGGTAGTTCACAACATCTTGCGTATAGCAGTAAAAAAAAAAAAAAATTGCATTGCTCATTTCCTTATGAGCGTGTAGAAGAATTCAAATATCACAGAAATGCTTTTATAGGTCCTGTGGTTCTTGAGTTATGTTGTAAAGAGGGCTGAAACAACAACACTTTTGTAAAATGTACATAACTCATTAACAACAATAAATTAAGCAAGTTTTCAAAGTATATGATTTGTAGAATGAACTTTTGCAAAACATCAAAGTGTTATTTTTCAATAATATATTGATTCGACCAACAATACCGCATCTACCCTTAAGGGCCCCAGGTATTCAAGTCAAAGGCGAAGGGGTACTTATTAGTAAGGCTCTCACATAACATGTAATTACATACAGGGATATCCGATTGAATTTTTGTGTGGGAATCCAGGATGGTGGTTCATGTGCCCCCCAAAAATGCTCTAAACAAGTTGAAATTCAACAACTCTTCCTATATCTTTGTACAGGAGTCAACCATTGTTAATCCCTGATGAATCCACACTTGTACAGCAGTGTTTGCGCGAATATGCGTAAATTCGTCATGCCTGGAACCTGTGTGCGCATACACTTTCAATTTGAATTCCGTATTTTTGGAGGTAGCGGCTAAACATTATAACTTCATTCTGTAATTTTATTGCTGAAATCCACAATCTTTTTGAAAGGCTGAGTGGCAATGATAAACTGACATTCCTCATAAAATAATCCTTTGAATTATACGCCTTTAGCTTGTTTTCGTTGTTGAAAGGTATTCAATCATGTTTCACGATGTTCATCACTGTTTAACAACTTCAAGTCCGGGCGCGCCTGCATGGTTTAAACCATGCAGACGATGCGCGACGATCGTTGTTAAACGGTGATGAACAATGGTGAAACATGATTGAATACCTAAATTTTAATCCTATACGAAAATTGCACAAAATGCCTTGTCCCCCCCTCAATCAGGCCCAGTGTCCCCCAATCAAGGTTGGTGCCCCCCCAATAGGATGACTCACACTTGACTTCACCACTGCTTCTCTGTTACATTATGAGGTATGCTCAGATTTGTAAATAGAGGCATGCATATATTGATCACCATGCCACTGGAACCTAAACAAATCTTTAGGGGGCCACCTGGCATTGCCAGTCCACTCGTACCTGTTACCAGCTCAACGGCTCACTCGGTGAACCAACGCAAGATCCTTTACACAGCATCAAACCCGCACTGATATTTATAAGTACTCTTAGTCCAGACTTGTCGTATTGGGACCCGTCATGAGTACGGTGCACGGGTCCCAAGCCATGGGTAATGCAGTACGGGTCCCAGACCATGGGTACTAGTCCCAGGCCATGGAGTACGGGTAAGGTCCCAAGCCATGAGTATGGGTACATGGGTACAGGTCCGAACCCAAAATAGGGTGCGAGTACGGGTACGGAACCACGAGTACGGGTACGGGTATGGAAATTGGGACTCGAGTACGGGTACGGGTCCCAGTATGGGTACGGGCCATGGGTACGGGTACTTGTATGGGTCCTATTATGGGTATTGGTATAAACAAAGCTATTGTTATTGGTGTAAACATTAATTTATTAGCCATACCTTGCTGTAAATACACTCTTTGATGTCATTTATGCCACAACAAATGAATAAAACTACATTCCGCACCAAAAAAATTATAGAAATTTATTACGTCATAATTAATCATACAACATACATCATTTAAGTTGCTATGTGTGCCTTGAGTTGCTGAGACATTTTTATTTGCTAAGAAGTACTCTCATTTACAGAAAGTTGCAGAACTGGTTTTTAGGAATTAATCAAGTACAAAAAGAGATGTAATATTGATGGTCTTAGTGAATATAGCTTAAAGGTGGCATATTTTGGGATGCAAAATTCATGCAAATGAAAAAACCATGTCTTTGTATGGAAACACATGCTGCGCAATACTAATTTCAAGATACATTTAGCAGTGATATAGCATTCAAGTTATTATTTATCTCAAAACATCAATTGGATCTCAAATTTGATCCAAAATTAGTAGACTTTTAATTAATTGTCAATTTTCCAAAGCTTTTCATGCACATCCACACATCCCTGGCACACACCAGATTATCCAATTAGCTTTTAATATAATTATTATCATTAATCATGTACATAAGGATAATTATCCGGGATAATTATATACAAGATTTATTAATACATGTACTTTGCCTACAAGCTCCTATAAATCATAAATTTCTCAGTGTTTACAGGTAAAGGAGCTCTCTATTCATGTGACTCAGATGCACTATTCCAACACAGAATCTGTGATCCCAAGTACATGGCGGAAAGTGTTCACTGCTCACACCAGTCACATTATCATGTAGTTTTTCATGTGTGCACTTGTGCATGTAGGGTAGTGTAATTCAGATGAGGAATATTAAAATGATGAGTAAAATCAACACAATAACTTGAAATTCACCACAAAAACAATTTCTTGAAATGTTTTTCCAGTTTGATGCTTTTTTTTCTGTATCAGTCAGAGTGTGAATGCAACATGTAACTTTTATGTATGGGTGGCATAAAGTGTGCACATCAGGCTGGAGGCTGTCAAAATGTAGGTATCTACACTGTATGTTGCATACACATTTTGTGTAGCCAGGGCCATATTTACCTTTTTCACGGCCCTGGGCCAGGCTAAAATTTAGGGCACTGACTATCTGGCTTAATGTGTTACTCCCCACCCAACCCCATCCCATGTATTACCTAGATTTGTTTTGATTATGATCATACGTGTAGGACTCACAGTGCAGTAGGATTCATGATTGGGAAGTGAGAGTAGATCTGACTCTCACTTTCCTGCATGCATTTAGCCATGTACTGTACGGGTACGGGTCCCAGGCCATGAGTACGGGTACGGGTCCCAGTCCATGAGTACGGGTACGGGTACGGGTCCGAAGCCAATAGAAGGTGTGAGTACGGGTACAGGTACGGAGCAATGGGTACGGGTACGGGTACGGAGCAATGGGTATGGGTACGGAAATTGGGACTCGAGTATGGGTACGGGTACGAGTACGGGTACAAGTCTGCCTCTTACTTGTAAGAACAGTGAGAGATTGGAACAACCTTCCTCATAACATATTCTGACATTACTAGCTCTGAACAGTTAACAGTTCAGAGCACTTCAAAGCCAAGGAAACCAACATTTAGAGACTAAGAAAAACATGCGCAAATTCCTGCTTGCCTTATTCCACTTGGGATGTTAAGCAGTATCCAGGGGGCAGATAGTCCTGCCAAATACTCTACACCAGGTAAAAAATGGCTTGTGTCCCCTAGGCTAAATCAAAGGAAGAGGAAGGAAGGAAGGAAGGAAGGAAATGAAGGATAGATGAAATGAGCCATGTATGTGTACAAATTTTGCAAAATTAGGGGTATTTTTGGATAATGAAACGCGATTCGCGAAACACATAATAAGAGATAATTTTTCATACCACTTGTTTGCAAAATTGAAAAAATGGGTGCTCTTCATTTACGAATCCCATGCACAAATCATCTTGGTTTCATTATTCGGCGCACATTCAATTATACGATGCATACAATCGCGGTTACCATGATCTACGCGTTTCCGTCAGAAAGGGTATATCAGAAATATTGTTCGCGTTTTAGCGAAAAAACTGAGGGGCATTGTTGAATTAGGGATTCAATCATGTTTCACCATTGTTCATCACCGATTAACAACGATGCGGCCGCGTTGTCTGCGTGGTCTACTTCGCGAGGGCAGCTGCCCGAGCGAAGTAAACCACACAGACGCGCCGGACGCTTAATTTCTTTCTGCAACCATAATGGGCCGCAATATATCACTAACCGCATAGTCCGAGGCAAGGTTCATTATTGTCAGGGTTAGGGTCTTAGGGTTAGGGTCTTATGGTTAGGGTTAGGGTAAGGGTTAGGGGTTAGGGTTAGGGTTAGGGGTTATGGTTATGGTTAAGGATTTTCGTATTTATTAGTACTAATTGTGTGTATGCACTTTATTCCGTAATCAATAAGTATCATAAACAAACACCTTTCTGGCACAACGAATCATAGCACAGTCGTGTAGGCATTAGAATATGGATACATAGATTGTGCGTTCGAACCCCAGGTAAACTGTTGTAGAATTTTAATTCTATCGATTTCTTTTATTTTATTAAGTAAGAGGAAATAATAATGGTAATAAACTCGTGTTATATCTAGCCTCATAGGCCTATAATTACATGTATGTACTATGTGTTATCGCATTATGCCCATTATCGTTGCAGAAAAAGAAATTATGCTACCGGACGGTATAGGAAGAGTTGTTGAAGGGCAAATAATTTGTGAAATCGCAATGATAGGGGTGTTTTTATCTTAAAAACTCCACGAAATGAGATGCAAAAGGTTGTTTTCAATGTTCGCTGACAAGCATGAGTACCCGCTGATACACGGAGTACCGTAACTCAGCATGCATCAAAGTGGTTACGTAATTCTTGTTTACCGGATCACACTATTTTGGTATGCCTTCAAGTTGCCATTTACTTAGTGTGGTGATGTTTCGATTATGGTTCAATCATTACTCAAACGCGTGATCCCGTTGACATAGTTACATTATTTACGTATCTTCCTCAACAGCCCGAAAAGGTTAACCAAATTTTTTTCTCCGTCGTTTGAAAAAGTGAAGAGCAAAAAAAAAAAAAAAAAAAAAAAAGAGAGGAGGGTTTCAGGCGCTAGTGCTCTAAAAGCAGCACATTTTGATGTATAGTACCATTTTTTCAAAATTTTTCATGCTTAATCTAATTTTTCCGCCCTTTTTTATTTACTAATTCTTTTGACGCCTTTCGCTTTTGCCGCCCTGTTTTTGCCACCCTTCTTCTTCCGCCGCCCCTTCATTTTGCGCCCCCCCTTTTACCCCGGGGGGCTGCCGCCCCCCAAACCCCCCCCCCCCCCAAAAAAACACGCATGCTTAAACAATACCCTAACCAGGTAACACGCGTATGTACGCGCCTTTTTTCATACCCTAAACAGGGATTTTATTACTTGCATCAAATTTCATACCCTAAATTTTATTTCCGCGTATTAGCAATTGCAATTTAATGAATTTTACAGCAAGATAATGTAAGATAGTAAAATGTAAACCTGTTAGGCACACATGCACATGCATAGTCAGACAGGGTCTAATTCTGCATAAAACCAGGCAACGTTTTTCTATAGATCTGCTGCGCATTCAAATTGCATTGTATTGCATCGTAATTTCATTTGTGTCTATGCTAATTATGTTTACACAACATGAACTCGCATGTTTTCAAGCAAATTCGCCAATAATAGGTGATCAAAAGCGATCGGAATGTTACAAAAGTACAGATCGCATTCAGCTTACTTCATATGAGATGATCTTTGGAAAAATACGGCATAATTTGTCTTGGTGTTTGCGGAATGCCATGCAGTAAAATATTAATACGTTATGCAATTCATGATTGACAACTAACAATCGGCGTGTCCTTCGTATCCTCCACTGTCAATTTCTTATCCACTCACTAATCCTCACAAAAGTTTTGTGTTGATTACGTAATGTGTGGAGGCAAATTGCAATAAGTACAATGAAATAATGAGTAGGGCGGGCTCCGAGGCGGGTTTCTTCTTCATCTTACGTAACAGTATTGTTCTCAAAAAAAAACCGGAAGCTTGTCGTTTGGAGCTCTAGCTGAAATACAGCAAGATAATGTAAGATAGTAAATGTAAACCTGTATTTTAGAGTATCTCGAGCTATGCATAGTCATAGACAGTTGTCATGGTTGTTGAATTTTGCAACTTTTTCATTTACTGTTTTGGCAATCGCGAAAATATCAAAGTTTTACAAGTCACATACTCTTCAACTTCTAACTTACATATGTTTGTCATCAAATCTACAAATCCCGGCTTGGAATACCTGGCAAATGTTTAATTCTGATCTCCCTAAAGTTCAAGTGAAATCACGGCGTGAAAGATAATTTTTCCCGGACAATTATGAAACGACAGCTCGTAGCCCTTGTGGCGCTAATTGGCATAAGGGCGCACATCACATAATCTTGCACGGTATGTCAGGGAACCTATTATCAGTCTTGAGTCTTGAGTTTGGTACTGTCCATAGACTCCAGAATGGAGACAAACGGCCAGGATGTGTGATCTGCGCTGTGGTTTTTGAAATTCTTGCTTAGTCTTGGTTGCTTAGATACTTTGTTACTGCTGTTTTGAAGGTTTCCGGTTTTGTGATGCTGATTAGGTGAGGTGGAAGAGAGTTCCAATCACGTATTGTCTTTGGTATAAATGAGTTTTTGTATTCCAGTCTTTGTTGGCTGATATGGTTGAATAGGATTCTGGATGATGATGCCGCGACTGGCGCTGGACGGGCTGTAGAAGGTTTCCGATGGGCAGGGACAGGTCGCCTAGTCTTGCTTGCTGGAATACGCAGAGTCTTCTAGCCTTCCTCCTGGTGCTGAGTGGTTCTAGTTCCAGATCTTTGACCATCTGGGTCGCACAACCGGGAGATTTAGTTTTATAATCATTGAGGATGAATCGTGCCGCTCTTTTCTGCACTCTCTCCAGCTGGTCTATGTTCTTTTTGTGTGCGGATCCCAGACGGATGAGGAATATTCAACTTGCGGCCGGACTAGTGAATGCCAGACAACCCGCCCCAAATACAACTCGCCCCAACGGACAACTCGCCCCAACGGACAACTCGCCCCACGTATACAAACTGGTCCCACGTTAACTCGCCCCAATGATAAGTGTACGCAGAGAATATCTTCTCTAGCATTCGTAACTTAGAAGGTTTTATCAAACTGCTACACAGGGATAGAACAACTATATATGAACATAATAATTGGCAATATTTTGTGATTATTGCTGAAAATTTCGGTCAAATTTGACAAATTCGCACATAAATCATGTCAATCGGCATTCAGAAACATCAGTAGAATACACACACTCGGTAGTAATTAATTGTTTCATAATACTAAGTAGTAAATAGAAAACAGCATACCAATTAATATTCTTGGGCATGTCAAGTCCAAAAGTTGCAAAATTAAGCAAAATTGCCGACAGGATTTCGATCACCCGGGCGATCACCGTACAGCGAAACCTGTCGAATTCCACTACCACGGACATTGGTCAAACTGCCGTGAATCGCGATGTTCTTTGCCCGTTTTTCCACTCTTATTTTTAATTATGTTAACTTTATACTTTTTATAATAGTGTTAAACATGTAATAATTTAAATATGATATGGCAAAACAAATCATTATTAAAATTTAAAAAAAAAACGCTTGCGAGTTTTGTGTATTTTTATTTTACCGACTCAAACTCACTTAAAATAATTTTAAAAAAACCTCAAAATAAGTTTGAGATGTTCAAAACTTTCAAAACCTGCAGTCTTATATTAAATCAGAGAAGATCTTCTTTGACATAGGCCTATGAAACTATTAAAAGGACTGAAAAATATTTTCATATTCATTTCATATATAATTTTTTCAAAGACAAATGCACACATCTAGCAAGTCAAACGCCAGTAGCAGCAGCTTCTGAGATATTTTGTGGGTTCCGTGCTGTGCACTGACTTTTACCCCCTTTTTACACCGCGTGTTAGCGGCGGATTATTTGCTGCCACTTACACGGAAACGCCGGGTGTGATATGTGTTCAATCAATGCTCCCAAGGCCAAGCACGCGAAGTGCCGGAACACACCGACGGCGTACCTTGCTTGACAAGTCCCCGGGCCCGTGGCCGCGTGCTTTACACACTGATGTACGATCGATTGCTTGACAAGTCCCCTGGTCAAGTAGTCTGCTCTCAATTTGATACCCCAAGAATTACGGGTCGTGATTTGTGTTTGTGACGGAGGCACGGGAGGCAGTGCCGCGAAGAAGAAAAAAATGCAATGATTTTGTTTGCAAAACTGGTTAAAGCCTAGTACGGTATTAATACGATTTTGTTCTAATTTTTAATTTGTTATTTTTGTCAAATATAATTATAGTAACAACTGCCAGGAAAGTTTTTTGGTCATTCTAAACTGTGGTGTCTAAAATAATCAAAGATATAAATCTAAATTAATTGAAAAACTATTATTTTAATTATATAATTTTTTATTTTTTATATATCAGATACATTTATGTGTACATACTTCTTTAATATAAATGTATATTTTACACTTTTGATAATTGTGATTGACAGTTATCATGATTCATTTTGTTTTTCTTAATTTCTTCAACTTGCCTGTCAATCACGGACTAATTATCAGGATTGATTAAAACACCACCATGGAGCTATGTGAGACCCCGGATATCTCACCATGACCATGGCACATCTTACGCTGTGTCCTAATCCTCTAAATATGCCAACAATTTTAAGACGGGATGTTTGAACTCGAAGATGTCAACACTAAATGTAGGCCTAATTAATTAATTAATTAATTAATTATCATACGCTAATACATATACTTCGTATAACTTCCAAATCTGGGTGTTTGATATAGGCCTACCTAGATTTGGAAGACGGGTACGCATGTATTAGGCCTACTGGTATCCAGTGTTTACTCAGAGGTCATATGTCTCAATTTTGGCCCAGTGAAAATTATTTTTGGCCCACACAAATTTGTAATACTGTATTACAATTAGTCAATTTGGGGAATTACTGAGCCAAAATTGGGCCAATTTGGGAAGAAAATGTTTCATTTGGCGCACCCAATTACCAGAGAGAGTAAACACTGCTGGTATCCCGGGACTGGTATTTAAATTTTATATGTTGTATGTAAAGGCCCCTCTGATAATAGTCATTATCAAATAGGCCTATACATTCTAAAGTTATTATATATAGGCAATGTAATGTTATGTTGCATTAATGAAAATGCTATTATTCAACAAAGAATATATTGTGGATTTTAAAAGCTCTTTGACTGCCTGCAATCAGGGATTTCCCTTTTAACAAAGGAGCACTGGCGCATTGCAGCGCACTGGCACTGCTGCGTGTAGCATAATCTACCGGCATGATCAAAACTGTCAATTATTTACAAATCAGAATAGTCAGATAGCACCAGGCTTTTTCATAAATAAGTATGATTAATATAATATAATAGGTTTGGTGTTTCACGGTGGTGTTTGTTAGAAATCCGAAAAGAAATATGATGTGCATGTATAACATGCAGAATGGTATAATCATAAACATGATAGCCTAAATGAAAGATAGAAACATAATAATAATTATAATAGAAACACGGAAGGAATTATTTTAGACAAGTGTTACTATGATTGTGTCTGACTAGCCTGATCATGTAAACGACATAAAGCCGAGCCACATAGTTTCCAAATCTGGGTGTTTGATAAACCCAGATCGGGAAGACCTAGACCTATTCGTAGACGCGGTGCGAGCGTGAACAGGAAAAATAACGAGTTATATGAAGTTTAAAATGAAATCATGCATAATGCCGAACAACCTGTATCTATATTCCAAATCTGGGTGTTTGATATAGGAAAGACCTATACTTGTGCACGTGAACAGGAAAAATAATTCTTCATATTATATCGAAGCCCCTATTATCAATAAACACATTATTACATAAAAAATTTGTTCCATTAATTGGATTTTTTTTTACCCATGGTAGCTCCAATATCTTAAAAACATAATGAATTTGGCCGACTCCAATGTAAGCTTGGACATTTTTAAACATTAAATAGGCTATCGCCACTTTTTTCACATTGTTTAAGTAAAAAAAATTGCAGAAGAAAAAGTTTGTTCTCAGAGAATAAATAAAAGCTAATAAATTGAATATCTTTCGTGTGAAATGGGAAGGTTTTGTATAAAAAACGTAAGAACAAAGTAAATAACATATAAATATAATTATTATTGTCTTTCTCGTGTACCCACGGATAAAACTTTTTAAACAGATTTAAGAATATTCACAATATATTGTATTTAGCCTATTATGTTGTATTAAATAGGAAAGAAATCATAAATTCGGATTTATGCGCGCAAAAGTAACATTTTCCAATTCCGCGCTCAAGTACGGATTTCGTGTGTCCAATACTGTTCATGAAGGTGTGCGTTATGTAAATTGGGGTGGGGTGGGGTGGGGTGGAGGGTGTATATAGTTGTTAAAGGTTTAGTGTGCCTAACGTCAAAAATCCCATTCTTGCATGAAAAGTATATAATTACCGGATACATTAACATGCATGATTTTCCAATTCCGCGCTCAAGTATGGATTTCGTGTGTTCAATACTGTTCATGAAGATGTGCGTTATGTAAATTGGGGGGTGGAGGGTGTATATAGTTAAAGTTTTATTGTGCCTACAACGTCAAAAATCCCATTTGCATGAAAAGTATATAATTACCGGATACACTATGATGATATAATAATGTCTATATGTTCAAACGCATGCACTGCAAGACACTAGGCCTACACAAATGTTTGAAACTCCATTCGTCCATATCAGAAGTTCAGCCTTTCCCTTTTGTCTTAAATTAAAATAAATATCTAGTTGCTTCTGTGGTTTTATATTTCAATAACATTTATATGCAGTGTGTCAAAGTACATTGTAACATTTTCCATTTCTGCTCCAAATTCTAAGTTTGAGTATCAACCGCTCATTGAAGCTCATTATTATCGTACGTACTTCATTTTGTATGGATTCCCTCTCTCTCTCTCTCTCACTCTTACCCTCCCAGTAGCGTAGCTAGGGGGGGCAAACATTATTTTTATCATAATAAGGCCATTTTCAACACGATCATGGACAAAAATAGTGTCAAATTCAAAATTTGTACACGCTACACGGCGCACATCGTCCCAATAAAGCCCTTTTGGGAAGCTCGAAGACATGTAGTCTTTCTAAAAACAAAATTGCATTTTGTAACTGCAATTTTTTTAGCTGTGCCCCTGAAATTTTATTTTGCGTCCCCCCCCCCTGACCAAGAAGCTGGCTACGCCCCTGCCCTCCTCTCCTTTCTCTCTTTCCTTTTTTTTCCTCCCTCTCCTCCTTCTCCCTCTTTTTCCTTGCACTAGGGGCGGGACCCAAATATGCCATTTTGCCAGAGGAGACAATTGCCCCTGCCCCCCGGCAGCTATACGCCACTGGCCAGCTTTTGTATTAATGTGTGATAATTAATTACTTATAGGCCTACATTATTGAAATCTTCGAGTTCAAACATCCCGTCTTAAAATTGTTGGCAATATTTAGAGGATTAGGGCACAGCGTAAGATGTGCCGTGGTGTTTAAATCAATCATGATCAAGTTGCAAAAACACTCATGATAGGCCACAATTATCAAAATCATAAAAATACATTTCATATAATATAAGTAGGCCTACATGTACTCGTATGTACATATATCTGATACATAGAAAATACAAAATTATATAATTAAAATAGTAGTATTTAGATTAAAGATATATAATTAATTTAGATTTATATCATTTATATCAATAATATTTGGCAAAGAATAACCAAATTAAAATTAGACCGAAATCGTATTAATACTAGGCTTTAACCAGTTTTGCAAACAAAATCATTGCATTTTTCTTCTTCACGGCACTTCCTCCCGATACGCCTCCGTCGCAAAATAAAAAAAACACGGCCCGTAATTCTCGGGGTCTTAATCAAATTGAAAGCATACTACTTGACCCGGTGACTTGTCAAGCAATCGATCGTACATCAGTGTGTAAAGCACGCGGCCGCGGGCCCGGGGACTTATCAAGCAAGGTACCGTTACGCCGTCGGTGTGTTCGGGCACTTGCGTGCGTAGTCACGGTACCATTGATTGAACACATACCGGCGTTTTTGTGTAAGTGGCAGCAATAATTCACCGCTAACACGCGGTGCAAAAAGAGGGTCGAAAGTGAGTGCACAGCACGGAACCGACAAAATATCTCAAAGCTGCTGCTGGCCTTTGTTTTGCTAGTTGTGCTCATTTGTCTTTGAAAAATTTGCCAAATATTTTCAGTCCTTTTAATAGTTTCGTTATGTCAAAGAAGTTCTCTGATTTAATGTTTATAGGACTACAAGTTTTGAACATCTCAAACTGAGTCGGTAAAATAAAAATACACAAAACTCGTAAGCGTTTTTGTTGTTGTTGTTGTTGTTGTTGTTGTTGTTTTATTATTTTTTTATATAATGTTTTGTTTTGCCATATTATATACTTTTTTACGATGGATTCTTTACGGTATATCTCAGCATGACATAATTCTTTTATCGTATTATAGTACCCTCCTGTCCCGGGCCTCCTGTACGTCCTCCACACAATAAAACGAAAATAATTACAACATGCAAAGAACGTCGCGATCGACGGCAGTTTAACCAGTGTCATGGTAGTGGAATTCGACAGGTTTCGCTGTACGGTGATCGCACGGGTGATCGAAATTCTGGCGTCAATTTTGCTTAGGGGCTGTGCAATAATTATCAGCCCCAGGGGGTAAAATTTCGAACGGCTCGCCAAAATCGCTTGCCCCCCCTCTCGGCCCGCCAAAAAATCGCTTGCCCCCCCCCTCTCGGCCTGCCAAAATTCTTTGCCCCCCCTTGAACATGCAAAATTTTGGGATCCCAAATTCAAACTTTAAATGGTCTAGATGTATGTTGCGAGCGCAGCGAGCAGGAAAATTTGCATATTTAAGCGTTTCCGTACCGTTTTCCTAAGCCTTTTTAAAGCATTTTAATAAAAAGGTGCCCCGTGAATGCGTGCCAAAAATCGCTTGGGGGAATTGCTTGCCCCACATTCGGCTCGCCAAAATTTCTTGCCCCCCAATTTTACCCTCCCCCAGGGCTCATAATTATTGCACAGCCCCTTAATTTTGCAACTTTTGGACTTGCCATACCCAAGAATATTAATTGGTATGTTGCTTTTCTATTGACTACTTATTAATTACTACTCGAGTTGATGAGTGTGTGTATTCTACTGATCATAGGGCCTGCACTTTGGCTCGTTTTTTGCAGGTTTACATGGTCCAATAATCACAAGATGACTGACATGTGGTAACAAAGGAAGCAGTCACTGCAATTTGATTATGTCCCATATGATTGGCCATTCAAGACACCCATGTGAATATACTATAGCGGCCTTTTCAAAATATAATACCTGTTTGCTTGATTGCATTGACAATACCCGGGAACAATAGGCCTACACACAGTATATGCATTGGACAAACTTTTTACAATAAGCATGATAAGTGATGATGTGACCTCCAGATTTATGCATCGTTCGTCTCGCACACTGAAAACATTTGATTGAATGGACTGTAGGCTACTGCGCCGTGATTACGGTGAAGGACACTTTTCAAATGCTTTGTTTGGAGCCAATCAATAAAAGCATGCAGGGCCTCTATACCCCCCGGCTATACCCATGTACAGTTTATCCCTTACATAACCTATGTCTTGAATACGCTGGCAAAGTTATGTAATAATCGGATTAATACTAGCCTATATATATAGCAGTAGGTAAAAACAAGTTTTGAATAATCCGCGCTACAAAGTCCCATTCAGTGATCCCAGCGAAAGTGAAAAAAAAAAAATCAAATTGTTACGTTAATAAATTTTTTTAAAGAAAAACAATGGAAAAAAAACAAAACAGGAAAACGACAGTATTGACGAAGTTGAAGCCCCATTCAAATACATGTAGCTAATTTATATACTGTCAGTACCGGTATATAAATTACAGACTCACGTAAATGCATTATTTTTTGCCTTAGACACACGGCTTTCGGCTGAACCACTGCACTAGCAAGCTTTGTTAGCACATCTATGCCAATGACGAAAGGTACAAAATCAGCCATATAAGGCCTTTAGATAGCAGAAGACACCAAATGACCAAATTGGTGTTTTATGACCTTTGACATTCTTTTGTGGCGAGTGACATGGTCTTTCAATTCATGCCGAGTGTCCTTGACAGGTTTGACTATGCTTCAGTGGTCATGAAAGAATTCAAAAGATAACCTCTGCCCCAATAATCCCAAGCAATTGTCTGAAACTGCTCCTCGGATCATAAGAACTCAGTCCTCAAATGATAGTCATAGTAATGTCCAAAATATAAAAATTACTGACTATCATTGAAGACCGAGTTCCGCAGTCTAGTATCCAAAATCTGAATTTTGATGATTTTTATGATCGTCGGGATGAAAAAAAAATAAAAAATCACTGAATATTCCTTTAGTTCCCTCCTCTCCTTACCCTGGCAATATAAATCAAAGAAAAATAAATAAAACAAGAAAAGAAAAAAAAAGACAAAGATAATTAACCAAATTAAAGACTTAATGTACGATTTCCTTCAAATTTTAAATTTGTCATTATATACTCAAAATGCTGAAATAATACTAGTAATAATTATCGGGAATGGTTTCTGTTAATTTTGAGCTGAAATAATAAGGTAAAGTGAAAGAAACACTGCTTGTTATTTTGGCCGTTTAACACGCAGTTCTATGGGAGGACATTATGACTTTATGTCGAACTTTGCTCTATTTACCTACAAACACAAGCAATTTGGCTGATTCCATTTAGGTGCAAGTTGTAAACATTACAAATATGCTAAAAAATCAGGTTTGAAAAAAATTAACCAAATTCATATTATAAGATCGTACATTATGACTTTAAGGGATCTGGAATGAGCGTTTTGAGCGTTTCGATAGTATTTTGTTGTGGTACATGAGAGCACATCAGACATATCGAATTGCATTCTGAATACGAAGAATGACTTTCTGATATCAAATAAATTTCATTGAAATTTATGATATAATACAAATTTTATGACAAATTATTAAAATTTGATATTTTTCACATTTTTGATATATAACAGTCCTCGAAGTAAATATCATAAATCTAATGATATATTAGTCCCTGGCATACCATACATGTATAGTCCTATGTATAGTAATTTTGCTTTATCTGTTTTGTGCTGTTTAAACAAATAGTTAAACATAATTTCCATAAAATGTAAGCTTTTACTGTCAGATATGTGTCCCCTTTTAATTTTGAGCAGAACAAGTGAGGTAAAGCAAAGAAAATTGGAATTTACTACTACTACTACTAGCGCCAAAGAATGTTAAACGATTGTAAAACGGTACGATCCTTTGGGTGTGTGTGTGTAGGTGTGCGTATTCTATGTGTGTCCTGCACGCGTATTTTTTTCTGTAACTATAATGGGACGCAATACGATACCGGTATGTTATAAGAATCAAACTTACAAGAAAAATGGCTCTTGTCAAATCCTACAATTCTGTCAGAGAAAATATGCATATTTGCATTAAATTTTTAATTAATTGACATAATTGATTAATTAATAAATATTTTATTTAATGATTTACCATAATTCCAAACATGTCAAACAATGTGTCAAATTAAAGCTAATGAAATGCTTTATAAATTGGTCAGATAGAGCACATTTTGCAGAATGCATTTAGTATTTTAGTTACATGACTCCAAACATTCTATTCCAATTTTTTGCTATACACGCATATGAGCTGTACTTTTAAAATCCGCGCCTAATCAATAATAATAGTCTTTCACTCCATTGTCAAACCTAGAGTGTGATGGTTTTGTAGCAGATGACAGTGCTCATTCAAGCCTGTCAAGGTCAGTTAGTAGCCACTTGCTGAATGGATGGCCATTATCAGCTATCAAAGAGATGCCTTGTGCAGCTGCCAATCACAGTAGAGGTTTGATAACATTTTGTTAAAAACCCAAATGTGATATAAGGACAAAGCTGTGCATGTTGGTACTTAATTGTTTGGATTCTTATGTTGAAATGCCCTTGTATTAGTATTTTTATGTGTAGTGTATATTGTTCATAAATTATATAGCTTTTAAATTATGGGCATTTTTGCTCTGTTGCACTGTACCATTAAATGGAATATGAGCAAATCAATTACCGACACAAGCAGGTATACAGTGCATTATTTTATTTTTATTTCGTATCTCAGGAGCACAGCTCACTTGGTAAGGCATCAGAATTTTGTTCACGAGCGCTTCGAACTTTAAATCGGAAGGTGGTGAGTTCGAGCTTCATCACCAAATATTGTTCGAACTTTTCATATTTGTTTTTCTTTTATTGTTTCTTTTCTTTGTCTTTTTTTTTCTTGTTTTATTTATTTTTTTCTTTATTTTTCTTTGATTCATATTCCCAAGGTAAGGAGAGGAGGGAACTAACGGCACATTCAGTGATTTTTTCATCCGGACGATCGTAAAAATCATCAAAATTCAGATTTTGTACTGCGGAACTCAGTCTTCAATGATATAGTAGTCAGTAATAATCTTTTGGTCATTATATGCCTATCATCATTTGACGACTGAGTTCTTATGATACATCATCCGAAAAGCAGTTTCAGACAATTCAGTATCGAAGTTACGTAATGTTACTATGTCAACGGGATCACGCGCTTGAGTTATGAACCACGATCGAAACAATCACCACACAAAGTATATGGCACTTGAAGGCATATCAAAATAGCGTGATCCGGTAACCAAGAGAATTACGTAACCACTTCGATGCTGAATAGCTTGGGATTGTTGGGGCAGAGGTTATCTTTTGAATTCTTTCATGACCACTGAAGCAGGGTCAAACCTGTCAAGGACACTCGGCGTGAATTGAACTGACCATGTCACTCGCCACAAAAGAATGTCAAAGGTCATGAAAACATCAATTTGGTGTCTTCTGCTAGTGGTTCAGCCAAAAGCCGTGTAGGCCTATTTAAGACAAAAATAATGCATTTACGTGAATCTGTAATTACAGACAGTATATAAATTAGCTACATGTATGCCTATTTGAATGGGGCTTCAACTTCGTCGATACTGCCGTTTTCTTGGGTTTTTTGCCAATTTTTTTCCTTAAAATTTTTTATAAAAGTAACAATTTGATTTTTTTTCACTTTCGCTGGGATCACTGAATAAGGCTTTGCAACGCGATAGGCCTATATTCAATACTTGTATTCACCTACTGTTATAGCATTAGTCCGATTATTACACAACTTCGCCAGCGTAGGCCTATTCAAGACATCCAATGCAAATAATCACCTAGATTATGACGTAGCATACCGTAAATATGGCGGAGTACTCAAATTCATTCAACAAAAGCATGATTACAAGCTATTGCAATCTACCGCGACAGCTCGTCTCACACACATAACAAATTTAATGCACTATACGATCAAATAAGTTGACGACAACGTTTGATTGAATGCAATGCATTGCGCCATGATTACGGTGAAGGACACCGGTTCAAATCCTTTGTATGGAGCCAATCAATAATTTCACGCACATCCTCTATTATTGCCAAATTATTGCCCGGGATGATTGCACACTGTAAAAGAGCTATTGTTATTATGTTTGATGAAATCGTGTTTAACTATTTGCTTAAGAACGGCACATACAGATAAAGCAGACAGATTTACTACATGTGGTACATGTATATAATAGGGAATGTGTGTGAGTCGAGTATTACCTAATTATAATAGGGGCGTATCCAAAAATGAATTCACGCCCCTTTCAAATGTCGAGCCAAAGTGCAGGCCCTATGGTTACTGAATGCCGATGTGTGAATTGCCGTTCGTGCCAAAGTATAAGTTGTTCAAATATTGACCGAAATTTCAAGCAATAATTATCACCAAATTTTGCCAATTAGGCCTAACGATGTTCATGTAGTTGTTGATATAGCCTACCATTGTTCTATCCCTAGCCCGAGTGATAAAACCTTCTTACGAGAAGATATTCTCTGCGTACACTTATCACTGGTGCGAGTTTGTATGTGGGGCCAGTGTGTTACTGCTGGGGCGAGTTGTCCGTTGGGGCGAGTTGTCTGCGGGGCCAGTTGTCCAGCGTTATGCTGTAAGTTTGGTGGATTGGTTACATGAATAAAGATTGCAGGGCTGTCAACTCTCACGCATTGGCCGTGAGTCTCACGCATTGGGTCACTTTCTCACGGTCTCACGTCAAGGTAGTATAATCTCACGCCTAGGTAGTAAATCTCACGCAAAATGAGTAAAATCTCACGCATCGTCATGAATAATTTGTTACTCCTACCCCGCTGAGTGTGTAAGAAAACTGCTTAGGAGCTCTAGCATGAGTTAAAGTCATAACAAAACATTTTTGGCAATTGAATTTCATTTCCCACTTTTTCCCCCATTCCCCAAGTGTATGCAAATCTTCCTGAAGAGTGCGAGCGTCAAACTCATTTGCTATTTCACGGTAGATGATGCAGTCGTCTGCAAAGAGACGGACGGATGAATGGATGTTGTCGGGAAGGTCATTGATGTAGACCAGGAACAGTAGCGGCCCCAGCACCGTACCCTGAGGGACGCCAGAAAGAACGTTAGACCAGGCCGATTTCTCGCCGCTGACGACAACTCTCTGAGTACGGTGCTTGAGGAAGCTACCCTTACCAAACATTCTGGTTAATTTAGCCTGAATCTAAACAGAAATTATTCTACGACCAATAAATTAACCAGAATATCAATTTCTGGTTTAAAAAGGCCCTTCACAATTAATTCTTAGTTTCCTGTTTCATGGTTGAAAACAAGGGATGAGGCGACTTTTAATTATTAATTATTAATTATCTTTTATTTTCTTTATTTTAAAATAAGTGGTTGCAACCTACATCAACCCGTTTCAACAAGGGACAAGCATTTAATTATTTTACAACTACCCCCGGTATGTTTGATTTTATACATAAGTAATGGTACAGTTATGTTCTTTGTTTATTCATCATTATTGTTGATATGATCAAAGTCAGAAAGTAGCAAATGGAGTCATTTAAAGTTATTTTAAAAGAGAAAATCCAAAATATAAATAAAATAATTAAATATTTTGCAATTCTCTACTTTGGACGCGGGCAGGAAACAGGAAACTAAGAATCAATTGTAAAGGGCCTAATGGGTTACCCCCCCCCCCTCAATATAGTGGGTATTTTTGCTAAATCATGTGGAAGCTTACATTTCACATGCTTAAAAAAAAGCTACACAGAAACAATGATTTTGTCAAAAAATGGGATAATTAACATTCAGCAAAATTGTTTCAAATTGTCTTTGGTCGGTGGGATGAGGGAGGGTTGTTTTGTTGTTGTTGGTTTAATGATAATATATGGGCTACATGTGGGTCCATTTCCTGGAGCAATTTTTAAATAATTATATTATAGGCCTAGTATTCAACAAGCTTTTGCTATCAGACAAAAAGGTTATTTGATGGCTTTTAACTGTAGGCAAGAAAATACCAACCCTTATTTTGGAAAATCCAAACAAAATGATGTTATCATATCCTGAAAATATTTTTAAAACAGTTTCTGCACATAAAACTGTTTTAAAACATGAATGATGCAAGTGCCATAGAAAGAAACCACAACTAAGCAGTCAATTATATTGAAAAACAACATCCTATCTGCCATCTGAAGTACCTCTCCACAGAGAGGGCCAGAACAAGCTATAAACATTTTGTATTGGCATAAATTAATGAGTTTTATGAAGTCATATATTTAAAAATTATAGTTGATGAGTTAGAGGTCACTTATCCTTTACTTTAAAAGCAATTTGTATAAAAATGACTTATCCTTCACTTAAGGTGGCTGTGTACTCTCAGACATGCATGTAGTAAAAGTGCAATAACTTTGTAATTATTCGCGCAAAACATATAAAAGTATACATTTTATGAAGGCAAGACATCAATAAATCTTAATATAAATACAGATTTGGGGTAAAAACAACAATTTTGAAGAAAATCACAAAAAGTGAGTTTTTGGCAATATTTGTTAGGTACATCATAACAAAAAAACACTCTTTCCAAAATATTTTATTTTGTTTTTAGCTCAATCTTGAGGCTCCATTCCAAAAACGGTTTTTTAAGTTTTTGATATTGGCCTTATTTTTTGAGATATTGACAATGGCTAGAGTACACAGCCGCGTTAAAAGCAATTTATATAGGCTACAAGTTTAATTTCTTATACAATTTTGCTGAGATCACTGAATGATGGGCCTGTACGTTTCACAGGAGCATGAGTGCTAGTTTGTGAAATGTCATACAATTGTGCCATACATGTGTATGTATTTTTATAGTGGTCTTTTTGGGGTGGGGAGCAAATAATGTTGTAGGCCTTTACAAATGTATACTCATTTGCCTCAGTAGTTTATCATAGAATCATTGTTTGTATCATTTAATTTATTGCATAGATTACATGTTATTAAGCAAATAACGAATGACAAAAGAAATGTCAATTAGAGTACAAATCCTACTTACCGATTTGTATTTAATACTGTGTCCTGTAATTCTGTGCAACAACCCGTTACTAGAGTTTAGATAGGTCCTTCATGGCACTTCCAACCAATCGTCAAAATCAATTCAATCAGAAATCACAATTATTAAAATCAACTTCAAAGATCTTTTTTTGAGGTTTAAAACCACAGCTTTTGCTGATGTGATCAGAGCTAAAAAAGATAAAACAGGCAAACCTCCACTCCACCAGCACTCCACAAGCATGGGTACATGTATATGTGGGATTGTTTTGTCTCATGCCTATCCCTAGTTTAAAACACACACTGATTAAAAAATAGATAAGGGTGCACCCCGGGGTGCACCACATCATTCCAAGGGAGGGAGTTTGTTTGAAATGAGAACAAAATCGCCCACTAGCAAGAGGAAAAAAAAATCGCCCTACTGATGTGTAAATTAAAACAAAAGTCCCCACCCAACTCTGCATAAAGGTATAGGCTTATACATTTATAAAATTGAAAAACAAACATTTTGAAGCCTTAAAATATTTTTGTCACCTTCAGTGGCCAAATGCCCCCTGAAATCAAATGGTGCATTCCTAAACCAGGCCAAAGTTGTATCATTATTGTATATGTACCACATAATAAAATAGCTATCTTACACTATGGACCACAAGCGCCTCATCGCAAAGGCATAGTCCAAAATACCCTCAATTACATAATCATAGGGGAAAATTTGACCTCAAGTTGCAGAGTATGATTTTTTTGTACCCAAATCTTCAAAGGTCATTCAATGAATGTACAAATGTATTGGAATTTAAGAACTTTTCCCCTGATTGATGAGCATGCTGTGGATCCTAGTGTTGATAATCTATGGTTAGATGGTATCCCATCATTCTGATAAGTGATCATGCATTTTATATACTTTTACACTTTCTGCACAAATGTAAATGAACACCACCTGTACCTGAAGGTTACCTAGAATCAATTTGCATTGTGGGTGCAATAAAATCCTGTGTAGCTGGTGTCACTATTAAATCTGTCCTCAAAAGAAATGCTACAGGGTTAAATCCCGGGGGTTAATCATGGACATAACATGTAATACATTTCCAGGTACTATACTGGTTCATGAAGGTCTACCTTCATGACTGAAATATACCAGTAGTTTCTGCAACCATCTGTGCTGCAACAGATTTACTATTAATTCTAATCATGCACACACAATATTTAAAAATACACATTTGTTTTAACTTTTGAACTTGTAATTGGTAGCCCATAAACTTACAGGGTGTCCCAAAAGTAAAAGTCCCTTTACAATTTCAAACGTTCATAACTCTAGTATTCAGTAACCAACAGCAAAAGGTATCTTTGCAAAGAGAAAACTCATGCATACAATAATTTAAACACCACATTATTTTCACATATTATAAGCCCTACAGGTAACTACATTTAGGCCCTTCACAATTGATTCTTTATAGTTTCCTGTTTCATGGTTGAAAACCAGGGATGAGGCGACTTTTAATTATTAATTATTAATTATATATTATTTTCTTTATTTTAAAACAAGTGGTCGCATCCTACATCAACCTCTTTTGATTTTGACGAGAAAATCCAAAATAAAAATAAAATAATTAAATATTTTGCAATTCTCTACTTTGGACGCGCGCGGGAAACAGGAAACTAAGAATTAATTGTAAAGGGCCTTAACAAATTAATCAAAATATCAATTCTGGTTATTTAATAAACAGAAATCATAACCTGAATCCAATTTCAGGCTAAAGTCTTAACTTGAAAAGTTTTCTGGCTAAGATATTTAGCCAGATTTTGTATTCTGGTTAAAACATTAACCAGAATAAAAAATATGGCTATATATTAGCCAGATTTGGTATTCTGGCTAATTATTTTTCAGGCTAATTATGGTCACATGATATTAGGTCATAGGTCACCAACTGTAAGGAAGCAAATATACTGAGGCTCCTCAGAAACTGCCACAAATTTTGAAAAATTAATAGTTTAAAGGGTATTTTAGGGTCTTTTATTTAACGGTGTCTAATTGATGGGGAGCATACCAACTATGTCTGTGGAAGGAAGATCAGCTGTTCGTAAGTTTCAAAGTCTGTATTTTGTCATTCTTTTCCCCAGGAAACATTGCCTATTATAAAGGTTGTTGAATTCAGCAGACATGCATGTATTATGCATGTATCATTTATTTGTGAATAATTATGTGGGTTGATGCTGGCTGACCCAGGTGAAATGTGTTACTGAATGTTGTTGGGGTGTTATGCTGATGTCTTGGGGAGGTTGTACTTTGTGGGGAGGGTTATTTAGAGAGTTCAAATATGGTGAGTTGTCATTGGGAGTTCAAATAAGGTTGTCACATCATAGTGGTACGTTTGTATTGGTTTTAAAGTTGGGATGATTTTCGGGCAATGTTGATGTATTGGGGATGTTTCTACTTTGAAGTGGGGGAGGGTCATTGTAGAGTTTAAATGTAGTGAGTTTTCACCATCACCAAATTTGAAGTGCTTTGGTAAACTTGGGTTGTGGTGCGTTCTGTTGATGCATAAATTGGGAGTGTTTGTATATACTTTGAAATGGGAGGAGGGTCATTTGGAGAGTTTTGTGCACCAGGATGAGCACTAAGTTATCACCTACATCCAGGAGTTATATTTTGTAAAGGTTGCAATGTGGTATATGTCATGTTTATGTCTTGGGGATGTTTGTACTTTAAAGTGGGGGAGGGTTATTTGGAGAGTTCAAATATGGTGAGTTGTCACCTTCTGCATATTGGGAGAGTTGTGTAGTACCGTTAGGATGTGGTTTGTAAACATAAACTCTTCCAATATGCTAAAGGTAGCTATACATATTTGAACTCTCTAAATTACCTTCCCACTTCAAAATAGAAACCTTCCCATTACATTGACATGGCACACCACATCCCAACTTTACAAACAAAACTTCCAATATGCTCAAGGTGACAAATCGCCACTTTGGAACTCTCCAAATGACAACTCACCATAGTTGAACTCTCCAATTGACAACTCGCCATATTGGAACTCTCCAAATGACAACTCACCATATTTGAACTCTCCAAATATCCCTTCCCCACTTCATAACACCCGAAGAACATCAGTAACACGTACTTTTCACCTGGGTGTATTCCAGTGGCGTAGCATGGGTCATCCGATTGGGGGGCACCGACCATGATTGGGGGCACCTGGTCTGATTAGGGGCACAAGCTGTTTTTGGCAATTTTCCTATGGGATTTTCTAAATTTTAATCGATTAGGGGCATGTGCCCCCACACCCCCCCCCTATGACGCTATGCCACTGGTGCATTCCAGTGGCGTAGATTTCTTCTTGACATTGGGGGGATGGGGTTGGAAAAAAATGTTGGAAGTATAATGAATCCAGCACCTTTTGGCGACAGAAGTCCATAGTGCAAAAAATGTTGCCATTTTGAAGCTAAACTGATGAAATATGGTGCAAAAGTGGAATAAATGCGCGCAAAGCGCGCCAACATTTGCACTTTTGGGTCTAAAATGGGCAAATATGAGGTTAATTTGGTCAGAACCCATATTCAGGCATCAACATGGGGGGGGGATGATTGTATGGAGCATCCCCCCTTGTAAAATATTGGGGGGGATTTATCTTCTGTACCAGAGACATACACATACTTAATTTAAATATTAATATTTCTGGTTAATATTCTGTTTAATAATTCTAGCTAAAATTCTGGCTAATTTTTTCTGTATAAATCGTTCTGGCTAAGATTTCAGCCGTAACATTTCTGGCTAATCTCACTTAAATATTTCGGCCCTTTTTCAGGTTAGAATCAGGCCTGATTTCATTTCTGGTTAATATTTCTGGCTAATACCCTTACCTAAAAAACTAGCATTCGCTAGCCACTCACTAGGCATTCCATTGAATGGTAAAGAACCGGTAATGAATGCCTAAATGGTGAATGCCTCCAATACTATAACATTGAGTTAATAGGCGGTTGTTAGCACTCAACCGCCTGTTTGCTAGCCCTCAACCGCTTATAGCGGTTCATAAGTGGTTCATAAGCCCTCCTCAGAGGCGAAATATGTAAATGAGCTAAGCACTCGAACCACTAAGGAGGCATTCGAACCACCAAGGAGGCATTCAAACCGCCTAGCATTTAAACCACCTAGGAAGCATTCGAACCGCTTGGGAAGCATTCCAACCGCCTAGGAAGCATTCCAACCGCTAGGAAGCATTCCAACCGCTAGGAAGCATACCAACTGCCTCAGAAGCATTCCAACCGCCTACAGGTTAGCACTCGAACCACTTATTTAGCCCTCAACCGCTACTAGTGGTTCGTAAGTGGTTCATAAGCCCTCCTCAGAGGCGAAATATGTAAATGAGCTAGGCCCTCGAACCACTTAGTGGCATTCCAACCGCCTATGAAGCACTCTAACCGCCAATGAAATTTCCAATCGCCTCAGAAGCATTCCAACCGCCTATAGGCATTCCAACCGCTTATAGGTATTCCAACCACTTACAGGTGAAGCACTTGAACCACTATATAATTATATAGCTATATGCTGGCTAAGCAATTATACGAGAGTGACGAATAGGAATATATATAATATAATGCACTGCAGAAAATTGCACATGGTAAGCCCAGAATGTACTCCATTTTTTATCCATTGTGACAGACGCAGAGGCATTTTAGTTCAGTACATCGTCTGTCTTTGTCGAGTCTATGATATTTTTAGTGTAGACACTAGCGGAGATCAGCTTGACATTCAGTATTGACATAAGTTGAGTGAACGCAAAGATGTAACATCTGGTGGCTAAATCACATCCGATGGATAAATCACTGCGTCTTTTGTCAATAGAAAAAAGTGAGTAAATTTGAGGCTTGGGCCTTCCAATCCCAGGCTTCCAATTCAAATGCAAACTATGCTTCAATGAATTCCCATCACATAAAGGTAGTTGCTTTAGCCCTCTAATCACACGGTTGTATTAGCCCTTGAACGAATATATCAGAATCAAAGGATCCAATTATTATTGTCTCAATTAACACGCAAACCATATGCAAACACCAGAAAGCTGGCCACTGCTATGGTTGTTATATAGTTTATCTTTTTTATTCTTTGATGTAATTATCCAAATTGACTCCTGGAAACAAATTTAATAATTCTTATCAACAACTGTGGAGGTCTAAACTATTCTCTTCATAATAAATGAAGTCAAAAGTGAAAAAAAAAAGACAATTTCCCCTAATTTTGTGCCATATGAGTGCTTTTTTAGTGGATTTTGCGTGGTATAAATGTACACAATTATTATTAATGTAATAATAATGCCCCAATATGCTAACTAGCTCCTCCTTCCTAACACTAGACCATTCCATATTTCAAGAAACTGCCTACATAAAAACCTATATTCAAAGTTACATATAGTCATATTTAAGCTTACCTATACTTACACCATCCATATTGTGGCATATTATTGCACACAGAGATAACTATACATGGATCCCATACATGTATGATGTTGTCCACATAATATGGCATTGTCATGTAACATCCCAAATGTAAAGAGTGAAAAATAAGGCCTATAATAAAGCTGGAAACATGAAAGGATTAAGATTCAATCCTCTCTGCATTCACACCAGTTCAAAATGGCAGTTAGAAATATATTCCCATCATGCACCTGTTTGACCCTTGGGTCAACCACTAAGGAATGCTAGTCAAGGCTATTAGCAGAATGCCTAATTGAATGGAATGCCTATTACTTAGAAATTTTTTAACCGAATGCCTAATACTTAGAAATTTTTCAGTGGAATGCCTATTACTTTAACAAATTTTAACCGAATGCCTAATACTTAGAAATTTTTCAGTGGAATGCCTATTACTTAAGAATTTTTTTAACCGAATGCCTATGACTTATCCGAATGCCACTGAGTGCCTATAGCAAACCGGCTAATCCTAGAACCACTTAGTTATGAATGCTTAGGAATGCCTAAGTTAATAGTTTTGAACTTTATTGAGGGCTTAATGAGTAAATAGGCATTCGGAAGCATTCTTGTGAGGCATTCGGAATGCCTGTGAACCAGCTCTATAGGCATTCATTAGCTGCTGAGTGCTAGTGACCACCTAGTACCGCTATCCTTGGCACTCGAGGGCTTGGCGAATACCTACAGAATGCCAAATAGGCATTCATGTTTGGTAAGGGTAATTCTGTTTAATAATTCTAGCTAAAATTGTGGCTTATTATTTCTGGTTAAATTTTTCTGGCTAAAATTTCAGGCCTGAAATTAACATTTCTGGCTTATCTCATTTAAATATTTCGGCCCTTTTTCAGGTTAGAATCAGGCCTGAATTCAGTCATTATTTCAGGCCTGATTTCTAGCTGAATTCAGGTTTAATTCAGGCCTGACACTTTGGTAAGGGTACTGATCCAGGTCAGTGTGGTGTTTTGTATGCCGTGTATCTGTGTAATTTAGTGATGAGTTTGTTGTGGGGGACTACGTCAAAAGCTTTGGAGAAATCCATAATGATCATGTCCACCTGGGACTTATTGTCGAGAGAACTTGCCAGGTCTTGTATTGTGAGGATGAGTAGAGTTTCGCAAGAGTGCTTTTGACGGAAACCATGTTGTTTGTCAGTGAGTATTGTAGGCCCTATGTTTGTTGAGATGATATCAGTGATGTATCGTTCGAGTCTGGACTCGGACTCGAAGACTCAAGTCCGGACTCGAGTCCACTTTTTGATGGACTCGGACTTGGCTCGGACTCGGACCGTACAGTCCAATTAAATCCATGTAAAATGTGAAATGATAAATCTAAAAATGTCAAATTAGATCTCAAATTTGTTGACTTTTTAACATTTTCCCAAACTAAATTGGGGGCTGTCAAATCTGTGATGTCATATATCCTATATATTCAACAAATTATTTAGATTTATCTGTCACTTAGCAGAATAATAATTATTATTGTTATCATTCATTTATTAATGAAATAATTGATAATTGATTAAATGCATAATTTAATTAAATATTTGCTATAAAAAATATCTAAGAGTTCTTTCATGGAACTTTCCAATCCATTAAATTTAAGAGAGAAACATGCACACTGGACCCTACATCTCAGCTCCCACTCAGTAAATTGGTCTACTCATCCATGACAGGGCTAGTTGTAGTTTGTGTGTGCTCACTACTCACAGCACATTTGTGTGGGACAATTTTGAAAAGATGTTTAGAATTAAAGGTGAATTTCTGTTAGTATGATTATTATTATTTTGATGATGATAAAGATGATGACGATGATGATGCAGAGAAGCCAACATTAACATCCAGAAAATAGGGAGGATTCAAACAAAAAATAGGGAGGTTTTCAAAATTACATGCAACTTCAAGGGCACAAAATTTGCCAGAAATGGGAGGTTGCCAAATGTGGGTGTCAAAATGGACAAATGTGTTTTAAAAAAAATAGGGAGCCTCCCTCTAAAATCAGTCCAAGAGAACGCCAAATATGGATCAGGAGTATTACATAATAATACCCTGCTATGACAATAGCTGCACTAGCTTAATCGTATAATCTCCTTATGTGGTTAGCATGGCTGGGCCAGGAAATCCACAAGGTCAGCCAATGTATGTACATGTATTCGGTACATGTTCCATATCTTTTACAATGGGTGATACATTTCTGGTTTGTTTTATTTCAAAACGCAACATTCGATATTCTAAAGCTTGGTCCAAATCCAAGAGAAGAACCAACTCTAGTAATTTATGTGGTTTCAAATTATATCGGCCGTTGCCTTTTTGATAGAAATGGTGTTTGTTAATGTGCACAGTTTCCCATTAGATCATAACATGCTGTTGTACATCCAAGGTCAAAGGTCTTTTAATCCATATTTGGCGTTGTTCTGGGACTGAAAATAGGGAAGGTTGGCATCTCTGATGATGATGATCATTTATTTTTCTGTAATGTATTTGAATAAATTGCAAATCATTTACACTATTTTTCACACAGCCTAGTACACTTTTCTAGTCCTGAGTTTACATGTAGTGTGCCACACACACCCTAATACCCCCCACATGACTGCTGTCTGATACAGGTGGTATCATCTGATACATGTAGTTTTTACCTTCAGGAGTTACATGTACCTGCTCATGAGTATGGGCCTCTCCTATTGTGTGTACCATGTGCACAGTTGGTTGGTTGACCTGGGTTGAGTCTTTGAAATGTCAACTGTGTGGGGTGGGGTGGGGTTTGGTAGGGTGGGTGTGTATAGGAGAGCGGTGTGTGGTGTGGTGAATGACCTTTGACCAATGAAATTTTATCATCAAAATGCCATAAAATTATGCGAAACTTTGAAATTGTCTTTTTTTTAGCAAATTTGTATTGTAAATTTTTAATTAGAAACAAAATATAAAATTTTGCTCCATTTTTTGGAAATAATGACCCATTTTTTCAAAATGTTATACCAAATGACCCCCTTCTTTCAAAATTTATCGTATATACCCAAATTTATAAAATATACCCAATTACCCTTTTTCATTTTTTTTTTTTACCCAATGACCCATTTTTATACAAATTCCTACTGAGCAATGCCAGTAGGCAGATACATGTCACATCAAGTTGAATGACCCCACCCCACTTCCGGGCATGGACTCTGACCGAGTCCGGACTCGAGTCCGGACTCGGGTCTTATTTTTGTTGGACTCGGACTTGGCTCGGACTCGGCACCCCTTGACTTGGACTCGAGTCCGGACTCGGACACAAAAGGACTCGGACTCGGATACAAATGGACTCAGCTCGGCTCGGACTCGGACAAGCTGGACTCGGGTACAAGTCTGATTATTATCGGGAATTGCCTGTCACACATGATCGCACACAAGGTCGTAGGCAATTGGTGGGACCTCATCTGCCCAGAACATATTGACCCAGGTCAGCATACCGCCATATCCTTCCAGACATGCTTAGTATTAGTAGCCAAGTCCGTAGAAGAGTGGATCCACACACTATGTACACAAATATACATTTGGCCACATTTTATTATACGATTAATACGAATTTATTAAACATGGTAACAAATATTCTCTAGCAAATCGGTTATAGCCCCGGGGTTATAGCCTACGGTGGAACTGGTAGGCATATTATAAATTCGGGATATTAAATATCTTCCTGACCAGCCAGATCTGCGCATGGTCAAAGACGAGGATAGACGAGTCTCAGACCGACGCAAACTGGCTTAGTCTCCACATCAGCCAGTTTGGTTCCACCTCCACAGGGAGCGTAACCTGTGTAGGAGACTCGGTCGGACCTGGTGGGACCTCATCTCTCCCCATCGATTGAAAAATTGTGATCTATAATCCCCGACATTGCTCTTATGAACTGACATCTACCTGGGTATGTTGACATGACGTAAAGCTAAAATAATTTAGTTTCTCGATCCTGAGAGCTCAATCCGGACATTATGCACTTACTGCCCGTTTTTCCTCTTCAGTGCACACACAGCGCTCCAATTGATGATTGACCTCTAGCTCACTCACTGTACTGTAGGTATAGGCTAGCACTGGTTACGTGCTCAATGACAATCCAACTCCTAAAGCACCGCTCACCCTCGCGCGTACTCGCCGCTGCTGCGCACCCGGTGCCACCCCCTCTAATTTGTGCAGAGCGGCGCCTGACTGTGTATTTTTGCAGAACGGCGCCTGACTTTTGCGGCGCCCCCGGTATTGAAAATTGCTGGATCCATTCCTGGAGTACATTATATCAAATATAATACTCATGTGATGAATTTTGTCAAATCACAGTACATGATTTTGATGAAAGGGGGAGGGTAATAGAATAGAATTAAAGGAGTATTTCGTGATCCTAGCATCCTCTTTTTATGACATTTTTCAGTACATGTCCACGAAAAAAGCATATTCCCAAAATTTCAGTTGATTCCGATATTGCATTTGCGAGTTATGCATGATTATGTGTATTACACTGCTCCATAGACAATACGTTGTAATTTCGTTCTGGTGCACCAGAACGAAATTCAAATTTCACGATATCTTTGCTAAACGAATTAATCTGCAAGAAATATTTTGTACATAATCATTATGTAGCCAGAGGTTTCCAGTGATATAAAAATCTCAACTTTTTTTGAGAAAGGTGGGGGGATGAGGCTGTGGATCACGAAGTGCCCCATTAATATACATTTAGGCCAAAAAAAGTTTGTATTAGAAGATACTGGAAAAGCCCCAAAGTTCCTTTTTGTTTTTCATAAAGGCTGCACCCTTTTTGTTTTTCATAAAGGCTGCACCCTTTTTGTTTTTGAGAAAGGCTATCTAAAATGCATGATTTTTTAAAAACTGTTCTGGGCCACTCTTTGCACAATATTCTTATAATTTACCTCATTTTGGGCCACAAAAAAGGAGAATACTGCACTCCAAAACTTGAAAAAAGAAAATGTGCACAATTGTGAAATAAGCTATTATAAAGACACCCTTTTCTGTTGTTTGGCTGAAAATATGTGGGTTAGTGAACACAACACAGAGTATATTATATTCACGTGAGACAACTTTGTTTTTCATTTTCAGCCTATGTTTATTTTACAATTTTACAAAAATCTTATAAAATGGTATTTTACAAGTTGACACATGGACACAGATGGCCTGACAATGACATAAAGCCTTTTCCTTCAGATGACCTGAGAATGAGTTTCTTACATATACTATTACTAATGGAACACTAGAGTCATAAATTAGATTACACTAGCGGTCACCCGTGCTTCGCGGTCACAATCTTTGGCGGTCACAGCCTTTCGGCGGTTGGTGAATTGTAGTGATATGTTGGGTGTGTAAATGTTTTTGATTGTGATTAGTTTCGTATGTGAGATTATCCTTTAGAAATCACAATAGCGAGGGGATTGTTTTTAAAGTAAATTATGAACACAGCCTTAATTATTCACATTTCTGACACAATTATCAATGATAGGGCCTATACATAAAGTTGCAGAGTTACGTACAATGCATATGTACAATATATCTTGATCACATAGAATTTCCATTTAGGCAGACAGGCCTAGGCCTAATTATTCATTCATGTACATGGAATTCATTATCTTAAAATGGCTGCATGCCATCATACCATCTTTAGAGACGCTGCCCAAGCATCTTTGCTGAGAAATAGCTCGAAAAGGTGCAATCAAAGTCTTCATAGGTGTATAGATGACACTTATCATGAGAAGATGAAATTACTCATGAAAAGTTGAGAAAAAAGCTCAAAATTTGCATTCAAACTCATGAAAGAACTTAAAGAAAAGTCCTCAAGAGCCCCTCAAGAATAAGTCAATATCATCCAGCTGAGACCAATATCATTACATGCATTATGCAAATGAGAGATACAAAGTCATTGGGTCACATACATGTACATGTTAAATGTGTGTATACATTGTATATGGCAGAACAATTAGGTTACATGTACATGTTCAAGGTGTGTGTATGGCAGATCAATATTTTTATAGCCATTGGTTGGTTTAGGTATTATGAGATGACACATGAGTCTTGACATCCAAGAAGGACATTGACCATTTGGAGACTCCAACATCCAAAAAGGACATTGACCCTTGTTGACAGTCATTATTGATCTCCAAGATGTGTCAAAATAGGTGTAAATGAGATGTTCATAGTCTTGACAGGGTTGCCAAAGCCATAATTTGGTAGCCCAATTAGGTGACTTTTAAAATGTTATCCACAATGTGTACATTTGAAACCACAATTTGGTAGCCCAATGAGGTGAATTTTGAAATGTTTTCCACAATTTGTATATTGCCAGAAGCCAATAGTTTATGAAAATAAAAATTGGGTGATTATACAAACCTGAGTCTGGATCTGAAAAAATTGGGTGATTTTACCTATGATTCTGACTGAAAATTTTGGCAACCCTGAGTCTGGATCTGCAAAAATGATGATTATGGCAACCCTGAGTCTGGATCTGCAAAAATGATATTGAATGCCTGAGGTATAATAATAATAGTTAAATAGTAAAATGGTTAATTCAGACTACAGGCATGATATCCTCACACCGATGGCATGAGAGAAGGCCTATTTCAGGCTATGTCAACATTATGCACAAATCAATTGTATAGTCCCGGCCCACAGGGGCCTGGCAATAGCGGGTCCGAAAGGGACATGGCGAGGATGTAACCCGGGGGCACTTCAATATGAAATGGATATAGGTGTAGGGCTGGCACTTTCGCACTAAGGGGCATTCGGTGAGAGCAAATGTAAAAAATATGGGGTCATTGGGTGAGAGCTTGATTTTTGGCATTCGGTGAGAGCAAAATGTAAAAAATATGGGGTCATTGGGTGAGAAAATGACAAAAAAACAGCGTCAAAAAAACCTCGAAAATCGAATTTTTAGTTCAAAAAGGCTTCAAATTTCTTAGTTTTTTCAAAAATAGGTAACAAAATCAGTGATAAATGAAAGTTACTGTTCAAATTGAAAAGTAAGGGTCTTTGGGTGACAGATCAGGAAAAATAAGGGGACTTCGGGTGACAGAGCATGTGTTAGTAAAAAAATATGGGGTCTTTGGGTGACAGCGAAAAAAAAAAAGGGGGTCTTAACAGCCCTACATACGCGTCACCTCCAAAGTGGGAGTGCCCCCCCCGGGGGATGTAACCGCTCAATTTCTGTACGGGGATGTAATGCCTCTCAAACAGGCCGGGATCTACCCCGGGAGTGTACCCGGGACGTAAGGGCCTGGCAATAGCAGGGTCCGAGCGGTGACTTGGCCAGGATGTAATGGGGAGTGTACGGGGATGTAATGCCTCTCAAACAGGCCGGAATCTACCCAGGGAGTGTACCCGAGACGTAATAGAAAAGTACTCACAACTGTGCCGGGTCGTATGCGGGTGAAACACTCGCGGGGACTTAGAACATGCATGGTGCCCGGGGCAAGGGGGACTGTAACATGTTTGTAACAGTTTCCAAAATTACATCCCCGGGTAGGTCCCTGCTATCCCCGGGACTACAATTGATTTGTGCATTAGTGCCCCCCGGGGCCGGGACTACAATTGATGGGGGCCGGGACTACAATTGATTTATGCATTAGTGCCCCCGGGGGCCAGGACTACAATTGATTTGTGCATTAGTGTATGAAATTTAGCATGCAAGTGCCCTGCTAGTGCCTTTGAAACTAATTAACATAATTTGACAAAAACAAAATTGGACGTTTTATTGGGGTGCGGACAACTTTACTCTACACAACGCAAAAAATCCGTTTTCCGAAATAATGTAAAACATAGAAGTTTTTAGCCTTACCAATTCGCCAAACTCAGTAATTTATTATAGATTTTTATCAAATTGAAAATTATATTCAACTGGACTTATTGCGAACTTCACATCCAATTTCACATCCTATCCTGGATGTTTCCTCACGCTGTTTTATTTTCTTGGCGGCGATTGGTTATTGACCTGTGGCTAGTTGTCAAAGGATCTTCTTATAGCAGAACTGTAGGCCAGTTCAAAATAGTAAGTCCAATCGAATAGATTATAATTTTCAATTTGATATTTTGCATACCTAGATAACTGAGAATATACATAAATATAGATTTCATTTTGTAATACTGTGTACTGTGTGTAAAATAATGATTTTTTTAATCTTTTGGATCCATTAAATCACTGCAGCTAGTGCCCAAGTGTCAAGGCATCAATACTAATTTTAACTACATATGTAATATACCCGGAGGGGGATACTCACTAAAAATGGCTGACTGGGATGTGCGGCCACATTGTTTTACTGAACTCCCTCTCACCCAACGACCCCCTTTTATTTTCCTGTCACCAAAAGACCCCCCTTTTTTCAAGAATTTTAGACAAATTTCTGATAATCTCTCATCATTATTTTTCCTCAAATTTTCAAAAATTTCCAAATTTTTATAACTTTTTGAAAATTTTGTATCAACTTTTATATTTTGACCCAAATTTTTCCCGTCTCAGAGAAAGATCCCCTTTTATGGTAAGACTTTCCCCAGTCTCAGGGAAAGACCCCCTTTAGAGGGCCTTTTCACCGAAAGACCCCCTTTTCTTGGTGTCTAGGCTCTCACCTAAAGACCCCTAGTTTCAAACTGCTGTCCGCACATCCCCGTCATTTTTGAGTCGAGTGCCCCCTACCCTACCTTACCCCAGGATAGGTACTATATAAAAAGTAATACATTAAAACAACACAAAACATTTTCACACACCCATCATTTTAGGATCTTCTCAGGAGAAAGAAAATGCCACAAAATAGTATTAAAACTAGAATATACAGTTTGCAATTAAGGTGGACCCTACAACAAAGGTTTGTAATTACAAAGAATATGCAAATAAGGTCATCAGTATTTATAAATATGCAATTATAACTACCCTACCAAACTATACAGCAGAAGAGGTCATCATACATAATCACCCTACCAAATTAGAAGTTCATCACTGGTTATTTATTATTCATATTGGTTTGCTTTGCCAGATAACTTGCATCAATAGGACAGTCCAAGGGTGAAATTAAGTGGGAGACGGGAGCTGTTTGGCCCCCAGAAACTCTGAAATGGCCCCTGGTTCCATCTCAGTTGTAGTTGATCAGGGGACACTTTTCTCACAAAACTGGCCTGTGGATAGCGAACAAAAAATATCAAATTCAAAGCAACTAGTCATAAGTGCTACTGCTTATTCAACTCATCCAGTACATCTTTATCTTATTGGCCCCTTGGTAATTGAAAATGGCCCCTGGTTCATCCAAATCTTTGTGAACCAGGGGCCACATTTTTTGCCAAAGTGGCCCCTGGTTCAAGCTCTTATTTTCACCCTTGGCACAGTCAGTAAACCAATACTGCTGCAATGTAGGAAAGGTTATACCCAAACTCAATTGAATCACACAACTCCATTCAGTATAAAATACCTTGTTTTACATACTTCATTGATCACCTCGTAAAATGTGCACCAAATGTTACTTTAACGTCGCAATGTGAGCTTCCCAGCATCAGAAATCATTAATCACTCTCAGTCTGTATCTGAAGCTGTATTGGATGCAACAGGGTCGACTCCCGAGTCGACTTCAGCATTAGCTTGCAAAACTGCATTCCTTATCAAGGCAGGTTCAAAATCAAACTTACTTCTTCCTGTATGACACAGACAATATGCCCTAGCCTTCCTTGCCATTCTTAGCTTACGTCTGTTGAAAGATAAGAATGGTCTCTGTGGTTCTTTTGGAAATGCCTTGTACCTAACCGATGCCTCCACATCAGCTTTTGTTTGGATGGTAATAGATGGTGTGTCATTATCAAAGTCACAAATAACCCTGTGATGTTGCCAGAATATAGCTTCACCATGGAACATGCGACGCATCAAGTAACATATCCCTGTTTCGTCAACTCTATAACTCACATTTGGGTTCTCAAAAAAACTATTTTTGCTTTTGTTGCGCACTGGAGATATTGCATTAGTCATAGGACTATAGAGTAGGTATGAAATTTGATTGCCTGGGTAGTACTTGTTACGACCCGCAAACAAAATATGTCCCTCCACTACAACATGTAATTGATTATCTACATACTTCCCCGGGACCGACACTGGAACACATTTGTCCCACTCGTTACTGACCAGACTGTAACGTTGTAGGAAACAGTCACCCTCCTCATCATCCCCAACTGCATATATGTAATCTCTCCATTTATGTAAATACAGAGAATCATACCTCATAACTCTCTTCATTGGTTTTAGAACAGTCCATACATTATTCTCCAAATTAAACTTGAAGAAATTTTTCTCTTCCAACCAACTTTCATACATCAGCCATGCATCTAGCGGTGTATCCTCATGAAATTCATCATTATCATCTTCCTTTCCACAAGCAATATATATATCCTTGTTGTCATAAACCATCGCACTGCAGCCAAACATATATTCAGTCTTTAAATATGGATTCCCGTAGGGGAAATCACCGAGATGATGCAGCTTGTAGCAACCAGATTTTGTTTTGCAAAAGAAGTCCTCTTGACCAGCAAAATTGAATAATTGTCCCTGAAAATTGTAAAACATAAAAAGGTCAGCCTTAATTTTGACTAGTCTATAATCTGACAAAACATATATAGGTGATTCGGATAAGTATGGACTATAGGCAGATGATCAGTTATGCTACCCTCAGGTAGTTATCATTAGCACTAAACATCTGGGTGTCAATGAATTTTCAAGACAACATATCAGCCTCCATGTAGAAACTTTCTCCGTGAAATTGGGGCAATATTTTTTCATTTTCAGACCATTTTATGTGGTGTGAACAAATAACTTCCGGTTGCATCTTTGATTAAAAGGAAAATAGTCACATATTTCCTTCATACTGAGACGAGATTTTTGGCCAAGAAACAGCCCTGACCTCTATCCAGGTGAAAATGTGTGGTCCATAATGGAACCGAAAGGCTACTGTCCCCCATTTGCCACAAACAAGAACATGCTGGTCAAAAAAATCAAGGATGCATGGGATTATGTGAAATTGGGAGGTCATACGATTCTTCTGAATCTTCTCGAGGGAGATCATAGGTGGAAGAATCCCCTGCCGTAAAGTGATAGAGAACCAGGGAGGGAAAAGTTCGTAAACATTCAGTTCTTCAGTTCATAAACTTCAAAATAAAAGTACAATTTTACCATAATTCATGTAAATATATTGTGTTTTATTCATTTAAACATACTTTATAATATAGGTGGTCCATTCTTATCCGAATCACCCTATATATACATGAACATGAAACAGCAGTGTCATACTTACTCAGTGATTTACTGCCACGATTTTACATGATAAAATTTCTGTGTAGAGGCAAATCCTAAGCAGACCTAGCACAATTTGTTTTATTGCATTTCTGGGTCATTCTTGTCATATTTTTGTATGATAGCAAATTGTTTACTTCATTTTAGGCCACAGAAAAAAGGGGGGACACTCAAATTGAAAAAGGAAAGAAATGCGCTCAAAATGTAAATTTAAAAACATTTATGGCACTTTTTTCTGTTGTTTTTACCAAAGGTATAAAAGAAATTACTACATTTGTATATACATTTGTCAATCAGGAGATGTTATTAATATTATTATTTGTTTCTGACCAAAAGCAACCTCCTATTTAAAAACAATATAGGGATGGTGGCCCCACATAGGTGGTTAGTGAACACCACACAGAGTATATATATGGTCATTTTCACGGTAAAGGGTGTAACTTTGGATTTTTAACATTTTAATCCGTAGTGTTCTAATAAAGCCACAGAATTCCATGATTTTTGGCCACATAAGTCATCTAGTTAGCAGCTACCTTGGGTAGCATAATCAGCTTTGGGAGTTACTGCGTTCAGTTTTAGCAGGCTTAAATGTACTTAATATTGCCATTTTGAAAAACTATAAAAAACAGTAACATTTTGTAAAACCCTGTGTTTTCTTCAGTTAGTTCATGGATAATTTTTCTTATCCTGAAAGTACAGTCATATGTTCAGTAAACACTGCCACATTAGATTTAATTGTGAACAGCCCTGTATTTTTGAGAACCGGACTTCGATATTTGTCGTTTCGAGGCTTCATTTTCCGTTAACAATTGTTAACAAACTTTGTGGGTGTAGCTTTGGTTCATAATTCTTGGTTATTTCTTCACTTCTTCTTGATTCATAACAGTTGTTATCTTAACTTGAAATGGGTAACAAAAATTAGTCGATTTGCAAGCTTTTAAAATTTTTATAAAATCTTGACTTCAAAGAGCCGTTTTTCCGTTAACTTTTTTGAAGCCTCCTAAACAAACTGTTCAGCAAGCTTGTGCAAATATAAATAAAAGAGCTCATCCAATCTATTTATCAAAATGTAGCAAAGTAGATCCTCAAGTCACATGTTTTTAAATCGTGGAGATATATATCACCGTTTGAAAACGGGACCCAATACAAACTTTCCGTTAACAATTGAAGCCTCCGAAACAAATGAAGCCTCCGAAACAACAATAAGATTAATTATCATCTATGCATATCTAAATTGGTGTGTTTCATACTGATATCTGCATTGTAATTATTACTTGATATGTGCAGAATGTCATAAATTTATAAAAAAATTGACATTATGGTTAATGTTTGAAAAATATACTGATATCCAAAAGAGCCTGTTTCGGAGGCTTCACATGCAAAAAACACCATACTTAACAAATGGGTGAAAAAATTAACATGTGATAAATCTACAATATCTGCCGCATAGAATCATTGATTCAATATACACAAGAAAATAACAGCTTAGATGATCCCAACACTGTGGTTTTCAAAAAAACTACTTCTGCAATGTTTAACAATTGTTAACATGAAGCCTCCGAAACAAAAAAAATGAATTGCTGTGATAATTTAATTTTTGTCACAACTGAAATTCAATACTTAGAAGCAAAGCATGAAAATTGGTAATTGTGATATTTTGTACCTATTTTTTATGTCAACTTGTAGTGGTTAGCCAAATATTTTACTTTTATGATCACCTGTGTTGTTAACTGAAGCCTCCGAAACACAAATTGCTTGAATTGCCAATTCTAAAAAATAACTCCAATTTCTGTGAAACTTGGCTGGGAGGTTCCTTTCATCAAGTAGTATTTGTACATGAAGTTAGACATTCAAATTATTTTAGGAACCCAATTAAAACTTAAAAATATGTTTAAGGTTTGGAAATTTCCATTGTAAATGACACTTGATGTTAAAAATTTTCAAAACTGCAATTACAAACATAGCAAAACGTGGTATAAAATTTAACTTATATCTGTTGACTTACTTTGGAATGGGATTTCACATGTATTCCAGCTTTCATGTCATAATTTTCTGAGGTTATGTAAAATACATTTTTCTTAGATTTTAACCAAAATGTTATGGAAATGTCAAATTTTTATTAGAAATCAAAAGGTTTAAGCCTTGAAACATTATTTTACTGGAATTTAAGTTGCTTCTATGCATGATTTCAGTAAACAGAAACATATTTAAGTGGTTTGAAATTTTGACCCAAAAAATCAAAAGTTACACCCTTTACTGTGAAAATGACCATATGTGAGACAATTCTAGCCTACATGTGTATTTTACAATTTTAAACAAGTCTTACTTGGCTCATTTTAACCAAGTCTTATTTAGCTTGAAATTCCCCTGGACAAGGAACTTACTGCTAATTGTCTCGTTGTAACCCGTACGAAACTCGGGGAGCTGATCCTGGTTGCGAAGGTTATTTGTGGAATGTCTAGTGTGTGCGCTCTTGAAGCAGCAAAGTCCTTGATTTGTTGTTAAATGGTTTATGGAATGATGTGGGCCGTAGTGGTCAGCGACAACCTGTAAAGTGTGCTAAGGCTTGTGGATCAACGTCTAGGCATTGTGCCTGTGCATAGCGCACTATAAATCACTGCGCTTTTTTTTTTACTGGTATACAGCTCACAAGTTGACACACATCTGGACTGACAATGACATAAAGCCATTTCCTTCAGACGACCTAAGAATGAGTCTTTTACACATGCAAACAGGAGTCATAAATTAGATTTCATTTTGTAATACTGATGATTTTTTTGCATTCAGTGAATCACTTCTATAGTTTGATCAGCTCGTAATCGGCGGGCCTCATGACATCGCTGATTAATATCAATATATTTTATTTCAAGGAATGTCTTGTGACAACTTGCCAGAAGTATCAAAAATTATTATAAAAGTTCTATACTTGGTCTATACTCTATTTAACATGCACAATATAGACTAGGCAGGTCAATATATCACTCTCAACGTAGGTCTACTTTTCGACGTACGGTAGTGGTAAAAGTCTAACAATTTCCGCAGATTACGAGCTGATCAAACTATAGTGGCCAGGTGACATCAAAGCAGTATCAATTTTAACTACATACTGTATATCTTCGCCTAGTCACCTCCGGGGGCATTGTATTTTCCAAAAGGGGGGTTAAAGGTCAATTTTAGTCTCATGCTGAAATGACGATCTATAAACTTAGGAACGATGACTTCTGGTTCAATTCCAGGTTTACAACCGCATTTTCTCCAATTACCGATGCCATTAGTCATAGTGACCATGTGTCATGTGTGCACCTTGGTAAGTTTACTGCACAAGATAGCATGGAAATATCAGCATTTTTAAAACATCTTGGTTGAAAAAAGTGGTGGGGGCATTTAATTGAAGGGAGTGACTATTTGAAGAAATACGCTATATAATGTTACATTGAATGTCTTTAAACAAAAGAAAGTCAGCCACTTTTAAACACCCATTGTTTTAAGATATTCTCAGTAGGAGAAAGAAAAAGCCTTTACAATATATATAATACAAAGTTTTATGAACACTAGTTCGTAATTTGCAGCTCGTAATTAAGGTGGACCACACAACAAAGGTTTGTAATTACTTACAAATATGCAAATAAGTAAATGCCTAGTTTTACAAACTTAATTGACCACCCCGTATAATTGACATCAAAATTCGGTTTACTTCAATGTGTCAGTGTGAGTTTCCTAGCATCAGATATCATCAATCGCTATCAGTCTGTGTCTGAAGCTGAACTGGATGCGACAGAGTCAATTTCAGCATTAGCTTGCAAAATTGTGGTCCTTACAAAGGCAGGTTCAGCATAAAACTCGTTTGTTTTATGACACACACAATTTTCATCAACCTTCTTTGCCATTCTTAGCTTACGTCTGTTGAAAGAGAAGAGTGGTCTGCGTGCTTCTTTCTGATCTACGTTATGTAGCTTGAACCAATCAATTGATGCCTCCACATCTGCTTTCGCTTGGATAGTAATAGATGGTGTGTCATTGTCGAAGTCACAAATAACCCTGTGGAGTTGCCAGAAAATGAGTTTACGCTTTAAGTAAGTTAAGTAACACATCCCTGCATCATCAACTTTAAACTCACCCTTAAACAGCCAATGTTTGCTGTTGTTGTGCACTGGAGATATTGCGTTAGCCGTGGGACTATACAGCAGGTATACACGTTGATTGCCTGGGTGGCCCACATCACGGCATTTACATGTAAACAAAATATGCCCTTCGACCACAGCATGGTCCTTATAACTTACTAAGCTCCCAGGGATCGATAATGGAACACATTTGCCCCATTCTTTACTGACCAAACTGTAACATTGTACAAAATAGTTCATGTCCTCATTCATCCCGAGTGCACAAATGTAATCGCCCAATCTATACATGTGGAGTGTCCATTTCATCATCAATGTCTTCATTGGTTTTTGCACAGTCCATTCATTACTCTCCAAATCAAACTTGAAGAAATTCTTCTCTTGTAACCATCTTTTATGCATCAGCATTCTATCTCGACATGTAGGTACATCCCACCCATATGCACCCCAACCTTCATCCTCCATTCCACAAGCAACATATATCTCCTTATTGTCATAAACCCATTGCCTTGAGGCCAAACGATATATTAAATCTTTCATTTAAATATGGATAACTGTAGGGAAAATCGTTGAGATGATGCAGCTGGTAGCAACCAGACTTTGTTTTGCATAAGATGTCAACATTAATTGGTTCATGTATAGTCAATTGTCCCTGAAAATAGTAAAACAGAAAAATGCAACCTTAATTTTGAATAAAATATACACCGACTAACAAACATAATGTAAAGCTGACATTGTTGTCATGCTTTAATTACATGGCATGGCAGCATAGCCCTACTGCAGGGCCTTTTTTTTTTACACACTATATACTCCGAGACACCATGCTATAAACTGAGAATTGCTAAAAACCCAGTGATAGCTAAGGGGGGACAGCGGTTAGTGGGTTAAGCAATTCTCGGGGTATAGCATGTCTCCGAGTATAGCACGTAAAAAAAGAAAGAAAAAAAGGCCCTGTAGTAGGGCTACGGCAGCATCATGTTTACCATAATTGACTTCCAGGAATTTTTTGTGTTGAGGGGCAAAATCTGAGCAATAAAAAACAGGACCAAAAACTGAACTGGCTTAGCATTGAAGTTAGCTCAATCGATAAGGTGTTCAACTATGGTACGAGAGGTCGCGGGTTCATGAAGTGTCAAGAGGGGGATGTCAAAATGATTGACAGGAAGTATAATGAGAATTTCCTCTGAGGAGAACAACAGAGGTTATTTGGTCTGAGGTCATTTTGAATAATCTATTCCATGCAGAAGGAATGTCCACTCCTTTCCCTATTGAAATTGTCTGGAGTAGAATGATTATGCCAAGCTTCCATGAACTTCCTTTCAGACCGATTGGTGTTCATGTATTGTCCCAGTCAATGTTGTGTTGGTTTGCGCTCAGCAACTGCTAATTTTTGTGTGTTGCCAGAATCAGTGTCACTTTGGTGTTCACTAGTTCTCTTCATCAAAGTTCTGCTAGTTTCACCAATGTAAACTTGGTCACAAGATCCACAGCTCCTGGCTGGAGATCCTTGGGAATAGGGTCCTTGTAAAACAGCAACTTGTACACTCTAAGGACCCTTTTCCCAAGGATTTTGGATCCAACATATTCCTCAAGACATATTAATGGTTGCAACTGGATGCTTGCAACTGGATGTGAACTGTTCATGTGAGAACAGATTTTGTATCTTCAGCCTATTTACAATTTGACCTCAGATGAACTTTGACTTCAGTACGTGACCTTGAACACTACCATTTTATGATGAAAGCCCCCATAATGCAGCTTTGACCCAAGTTTGATATAAATTTGGATGTGAACTGTTCATGTGAGACCCGCAGATTTAGTATTTTCAGCCTATTTACAAGTTTACCTCAAATGACCTTTGACCTCAGTATGTGACCTTGAACACTACCAAAAGGTGAAGGTTCCATAGTGCAGCCATGACCCAAGTTTGATATAAAATTGGATCAATTGAGACCAAATTCATTGGTTGAGCTATGAATTTTAAAAATATTGGACAAGACTTAGTCGATTCCAATATTTTCAAACTCATAGCGAGACCAATAAATATTAAATATTGGGCGTAAAGCATCCAATTTGATCATTATTATGTTTTGGATGCAATATTTTCACACACTTGGATTCATCAAAACATAATAATGGTTTCTAACCATGACAAACCTACCCTGAAATTCTGAAGTCAATCCGCCTATCCATTCACGAGATACAACATCCGGAGGTACAGAAGCACGGATGGACATTGCAATTTAAACAGTATGCCTCGCGGTGGAGGCATAATCATAATAATAATAAAGAATTTGCACATTTGGCTTAGCCTTTTTCAACATTTTATCCATTTGCTTCTGAGATAAATCTTAATTTAACTTAATTGAGACATTGCAATTTCTTACGTCTTTGTGCTTACCCCTGCGACCCGTCTAGTTATTTAGTCACGTCACAGAACACTGAGAACAAAGGCGTATGAAAATGCAATCTCGCAAATATGATGATACGTACTGTTACTGTATTTCTTGAAGCAAATAACTCTGGACGGCTTTCAATCAGTGGGACATCTGCTTCATCCTTGGTAGCATTCAGCCTGAAAACCTCCTCTACCATGTCCTTACACTCTGGCACATCTAGGATCTCTTCACCAAGGATCTGCTTCAGATTCTCAACTTGCACCAACCCAAGACGAACCTTCTTTAGAAGGTGTGCTGCACTAACTTTGCGTTGTTCCCAATCGTACTTTAGCCAGGCTATCACTACTTGTAGAATCTGTAGTTATAAAATACAAGAGCACCAATGGTGCTGTAGCTCATTTTCCCTAATTAAATATGCAAATTAGTTAATTAATATGCTTAACATTTGAGTATTTTTTGTTTATATCAATTACTTTGTACCAAGTTTTAAATTTCTATGATCTTCACACAAAAACCGATTACACCTGTCTCACCTTAATATAAAGCAGGGCCAAATTTTTACGAGCTGCATAGTCAATAAGATAACAATAATGTTAATTGGACCACTAAGTACTTATCTTGGAGACAAACAACTGGGTGAGAAGAAAAACAAGAAACAATTATATTGAGGGTTTAGGACCATACACTGCAAACCCAAAGTGCCTATATTTCAGCAGATCCTCTAAAATTGGTTTGCCAGTAACAATTAGTGTGTTGCTATTGGGACCATTTACCGGTAAAAAGACGGTAAAGGGATTAATTCTGCTCAATATAAACAATATGACCTTCCCCGCTATTTACCGGTAAACAGAGGCGAGTTTTTACCGGTGACGTTTTCCTTCTTGAGGAAGGAAAATAGCGGGGACGCTTACCGGTAAACGTCAATAGAAACTGACTCCGTTCCGATTGAATGCGCATACAGGGAAGAAAACGGAAGTTGAGTCGCGAAATTGACCTCTGCATCATCAATGAGCTAGCTTGTTTATGTATTGTACCATGATTATCATGATTATACCATTCCGTTCGCAAAAATTCTTAGGCCTAATCACATACAAATATTTGACTCACTTGCTATAGGCTTAAATAAAGTAAATGGAAGAAATATTCATAATGCATAATCCCTGCATTATACATATTATGCTAAATATTTAAGTGAGTTATGATTTATGAGTAAATTTATGAGAAATAAAACAACAACAACAACATCAGCGGATGAATCCAGCTGTGCATGCGAAATAAATAGAAATCAACTCGGATCCGCGGCGGTGTGTGCTTCAGAAAATTAGAAAGATTTCATGAATTTAATATTATGTTGTTGATGTTAAATTACTATTCGCTAAAAAGAATATTAACTGAAATTAAACTGTGAAAGATTAAATTCTAAGACCTATTTTTTGCGCGCAACAATACTGAGTACTCACGTCGATATCACTGAGGGGATTTCCCAATGGCGTAATTTGATGTACGAGAACGAATGAAAACGCTAATAAAAAAACATTATTCTTCAGTCTTCTTTTCTCGTGTTTGCTACCTCATTTTTAGCCAAACAATTAAGAAAATATTACAATATTAAAATCCACAATGCTTTGCGATTGACCCGGGGATTGACCCCAGTGCACGACCTTTCGCCGGCAAACTTTTCAGGTGTGTCAATTGACGCTGTTCATCGAGTGTTTACCGGTAAACAACATGCAATGGAAACTGACCGTTATCCGCCTTTCGCCGCTATTTGACAGCGAACAGTTTTACCGGTAAAATATAGGGGACTCAATGGAAACACGCTAAATGAGGGGCACAAATTTAGACCACTATTTGGGGAGTATACAATCCAGAAGATCAGACCTCAAATGTAGTCTGATAAATAGACTCAAAATTAGACACTATAAGCCCAAAACAGCATAGGGTGCATTTTACACATGGGTGGTTCTGGAATATAAAGAGGCAAACATGGGTAACATTATGGGCTCTTATAAATCATTGCAAAGGAGTAATTTCCAGTTCAGTGAATTGCTTGCAAACAAAAAGCATGGATTTGAATGGTGATGTTATTTATAGTATTATTTGAGCAGTAATTTTACATATAGTTGTACAACAATCAACATTGAATAATAGTTAGTGATCTTCAGAAAAAGTGTATAATCAAACCAATTGGGAGGGAGCTAGCAGACCATGAATGTGTCTATAATAATTGTTTCCATAAGTAATTTTGTCCCGTGTCAGTTTAACAAAGGCTAATACTCTAGATTCATATCTAATCTCCAATACTAGAAGTTTTGCTGAATTTAGACGTTCTGGGTTTGCAGTGATAGCTGCTCCATAGACATTTGGGTAATTTCTGCATTCTATATTGTACACATTTTACACCTGGCAGCTATTGCAGATAGGGTTTTCTTGCCCTAAACCCTAATGTGTACTTTATCTCTTATATATACAAAATTGTAAAAACACATCTAGGTAGGGTTTATGCAATAGCTGTCAAGTGCTTTATTTTTAAGATTATGTATAGGGTAGCTATTGCAGATACGACCTTCTCGATATAATTACTTTCACAACATGTTTGCCTGATCTAATTAAGTGTATTTAATTAGCTCTCAGTTTATTTGCTCAGTATTTTATGACTGCTAAGCCTTTATAGTTGTTTACTGGTCCCCCAAAAACCTCCTAATTGGAAAAATTACACATTATTAGCACATAGCAGCACCATTGAGTTATTAGTTAGCCTTGGTGCAATATCTATGGACTTGCAAAATGTATGGCAAGCAACACTGAAAAGCAAACATTGAAGCCGCACTGAAGCAATTAAAATTCAACATCTCTTTTACAAAATTGCCACATCAAGGAGTTAGAACAGTGTTTGTAATATGATCAGCACCACAAACAGTCTGTAAAGGAGACTATTCTATGAAATCTGGTAAAAATTTTCGTAAGAAAATGCTCCAAAAATCACACTTTCCGTCCGAATTTTCCAAGCTAATTAAGTAACAATCATGAACGATCATGATGCAAAGATTGCTCCCTCAAATTAGCAGCTCCATTGCTCAAACGATGTAGCAAGAGAAAGTTAAAAACATAGACAAATTTAGACTACGGCTATAGTTCATTTGCTGACGCAAATGAGCTAATAATTGGAACAATAAATTAATGCACAACATAATTAGGCTGGACAAAAATATTGATGTGTTTCCAGTCCCAGTACTGATCCGTTCTCAACCCTGCCAACCCAACAAACCTGGATCTGTCCTATATACATAAAATACCATGCATTTGTAACAATTTTGCCAAATGGCAGTGGTGTACATGTAGCTATCAGGTAGTATTCCTACAGGAGAAATATTAATAATTGTTAGCAATTTGCTTGAAATTCAAACACTAACCTGTTCTTCAGTACATGTGTCCGTCTCAATATCGTCATTATCCATCATTTCCATCAGAATATCTGCAGATGCATTCTCCAAAAACACATCAGATCTACCACACTCAGGGAAGTTCTGAACAAGGTGCTCCTGATACAACTTGGCGACATCTGACAGACTGTCTGAATGATTGCATGAAATGGACCACACCTCAAAACAGTCATCAATGGACAGGTTCTCTTTAACCTCACAAAGATACTCGGCACACAATTTCATTGCATCTGTTAACATCATATAATTAGCCATTCTTAGAATCCCAGCAGCTGTTTGGACAGAGAGAGTGAAATATCCAGTGTAAGCAAACTCCAGTAGCTGCGTGAAACAATCCTCAGTTCCAGGAACAGTCACCTCCCTCATTGCACTCTCTTGAAACCCTGATGAAAACATCCCTTCAAAGTAGTCGCTGGCACAACTTAGAACAGCTTTGTGGGCAGGAAATCGTTGATCTCCTACGATGATGGTGACATCGCAGAAGGCAGACTGTTGTCTAAGTTGGTTGAGCCCAGATGAGAGAAGAGGTGGGTATGAAGGATTGCCTAGTTTCTTCAAATGACAGTTTTTGTCCAATCTTGCTGCCATCTTGTATATGATGAACACCTGTGCAAAATAAAGTAAAATCATGAAAAGACATTAATTTATTGTTCTATATTACTATCTTCCACTGACAGAAATCACTTTTGAAGATTCTGGGCTTGCAAAACTAGCACAGAAAACATGTTGGTCAAGATGCCATTTGTGGGGCATGAGAACATAGATCAATGAATTCTGGGAATCTAATTAATGGCTAGAAAAATTGCAAGGCATGAGAGCAGGGTATGGTTTGTGACCCTGAAAAGGGGGTCTCGCCGCAGCACATACCCGTATAGCTGGGATTTGCAAGTGCCCCCTCTTGAAAACCATGGATGTTCAAATACATAATCTATTCATTACTTCAGTGTTGTGATAGTAGATAGAAATCTTTATTTATTTAGGGTAAACAAGATATAACTGAAAAAAATTGGTGTCAGTTCCAATTTACAATGTAATTATCATTTGAATGTAATGTTAAGGTGGTTTTAAATGCCAATTAAAGATCTATGGATCATTTTCATCTTTGGCACAGAAGAAGATAATAATTTTTTAAATTTTCAGCAGTGTTTTCAGCACCCTACCTCCTGTGATTATTGCTCTCCAGGGACCGAGAAATTTCAGACCTGGATACTGCCCTTATACGAGTCAACTCTTATTACATACTGACTGCCCCTCGTATGTAGGCACCCCTGCCTTTAAATCACAATCTTCATACGCCATTTTGGATGTCAATGGGAAATACACACTTAACAATTTGCTCAAGTCAGAAATTTGAAAAAAAAATTCTTTAAAATGTCATCAATGTATATAAAATACCCACCTTATAGTGCTTGCTAAAAAGACTCGGTTGAAATAAAATTAAGGATCAAATGCATTTAGGGTCCAACAAGGCAAAATTATCGTTAGAGTTCAAAAACACAAAATTACAACTTTAAACATAGGTATACAAGTACTATTGGCAAGAGACGTTATTGCCAAACAATATAGAATAGAAAATTTGACGTCAACTTCTCAAAATATTGGAGAAAAATGCTCACCAAACATTGGGAAAGCATGCAATCCAATTCCCATTCAAATGTGTGGGAAACTTTTCAGAGTGACCTACAATCCCCGAAATATGTTTTGAAACATTAAAGCGTCTTTAGAGGAAACTAAGTCCCCCCACTCCCCCGTGCAATGTTGAAACATGCAAAAGCGTTCCAAGGACATTTTTCGGGGATTGTCTGGGATTTTAACAAGCTTTCAAACTAAACACTTTAGAAATAAAAGTTGACACCAAATCGGCCTAAATTATGAATTTTGTCAACGGTTTACCATTTCTAAATTAAAGAAACTCCTTGTACATGTATTAATATTCAGTATTAGACTATGGTAAACCGTCAAATCACTATGTGATTCAATGGGACGATTTACAATCGCACTTTACCATTTCACGCAAATAAAATGATCAATTTTAAAGATATCTCTGCATGAGTACGCCTACTTCATGAGCGTACTAATGCGATTTTTTTTTTTGGTTCGTCTTGTTTTGTTTTTTTGCTTTGGGGGGGGGGGGAGAGTGTTGTTTTTGACTATATTGCCCTGCACTGCAGCATTCACGCGATACCTATGCATTGAACTATATCATGCTGATCACTCACATCTGTAAGATTAGTATGTTTGAAAAGAGCACTATTGTATTCAATCTATGATTGTAGACATACACAGGTGATGGGTGCAACCTGCTTGTAGTGCAGGGCGATATAGTCAAAATTGATACAATTAGTTGTTTTATTTTATATCCACATCATAGCTACATGCATTAACTAATATTCATTGAAAATTTGGAGTAATTCTATCAAGTAGTTTTAAAGTTACAGCCAAAAGTTTAAAATCAGATGTTAATTTTAGCGATTGCCTCAGACAATCCCCGAAATATGTCTTGAAACATTAAAGCGTCTTTAGGGGAAAATTAGTCCCCCCACTCCCCGTGCAATGTTGAAACGTGCAAATGTGTTCAGCATGTCTCCAAAGTGTCGCAACATTGAATGATGGGGGGTGGGGAAGGGAAAAGTGTTAATTGATGGCCCAGCTTTCTTCTAATTCCAGATATTGAACATTTTTATCCACATTAAAAATACACTTATGATTTCATTCAAGATGCCTAAAGCATTCCAAGGACATATTTCGGGGATTGTAGACCCCTTAACCAAATGGAGCTCTGACTGGTTGATGTCTTTTAACCAGTGTTGCTTTAACCAGGATGATTCTGTACAAATATATAGGCAAAGTAAATTTTGTGACATTTCAGGATTTTTTGACAATACCGACTGGCATCTCTGTTTAACACAGTAAAGTGTTACACCTAGCACTACTTTCGGGCTCTGTTGCTATTAGTATACTATCCAGAGAGGTTGCGTCAGCTGACGCGCTAGATTGAACGGTGCTCGGTTCATCGCGCTACGCGCTCGCTAAGTCCGTGAGGGCCACAGACTGCGGCTATGTTACACCATGCATTTTACATCTAAAAGTTCCCTTCAATATCCCCTAAATAAGTTATGTGAAAATGTTCTTCAAGTGACATCAAGCCATCCTTATTTTGGTATCACCTTGAATAGCGACCTTGAAATGGAATTCTCACATTAGCAAAGTTACAAAAGGATGCAAAAATTTTAGGTGTTATCTGTCGTAACTTCAAATCTTGTACCCCAGACGTGAAATCATGAATATGGCACCAGCATATGGTACCCTAGTACCAAAAAAGCTAAATATCAGCTTGACATGGTTCAACGATCAGCTGCAAGGATGTACTCACCATGATGTATAAAATCAATGGTGGTATAGTGGATGTTGAATGGGAAGTGGAACCCCACCTGACCCGACCTACATGACAACTAAAACGCACCCATCCTTCTTCATTTCAACGACCGAGAACCAGAACGACCATATCTACTCCGACAGTTTTTTTCCTTGGACCGTAAAGCACTGGAACAATCTACCTCACCACATCTTTGACGTCCCAAATTCAAATATCTTTAAATCAAGGCTCCGCGACCTAACGACCTTTTTGACGACACCGACTCCACCTCAAGTTAACTTCAGGTCACCTCCTCTGACGTTGATGCGAGATCCCGCTTTGTTGGAGTATCTAAACCAGAACCAGAAACTGAAAGTGCATACTGCATAATCCGGCCAGTACCAGTTGTAGTAACTACAAATTTTGAACGTTTGAGGACTTGTTCTCAAGTTGTAGCAGGTGCCATAGGGTGTTTTCAGTGTGAATTATTTTCATTATAAATGTTGCAAAATATTAATATTGACCAGGCCTGGAAAAAATGTGGAAAGTGGGAAGCTCCTTCCTGGGAAGTTTGGAGGAAAATGAAGGTCCTTAAGGTTACGCTGAATTTGGATGGTTCCAGGTTCAAATTGGCTGTTACGTAGCCACCTAAACCATTTTTTTTTGCAGAAAGTAAACATCGTAGGCCTAAAAATCATAGGTCATCTCGAAGCTAACATTCTAAGCATTATTATTAATTATTATTTATTAATCTAGCTCATGCACAAATGTACTTTGAAAGTATTTCAATTTTGTTCACGTATAATGAGCATGAAGATTTTTGTGACAGAGGCCATAATTTATTTATACAAGTCCCGATTTCTCCAGGGCCGCGACACTCCGGCACTTGTTGGAAGACATGAAGTACAGCAGACAGTTACATGTACAATGTGATTTTCTCATTTATAATTAGGATTACGTCATTGCCAGAATGCCAGAGCTTGTTTCATTTGTTCATTAGAATGATTGACAGCGGTGGGCGGACTTATACTCTAAAAATGTGATTCTCTAATAAATTATAGGTCACTAGGTCAATTCGGACCGTCTCTTCCTCAGATCTCTATGTAGGACTCTATGGTATCTTCTCATTACACGTTCGTAGTAAGACTTGGCCGGCGACGACGCTTGCGAATTGCATGTCTTCAACTGCTGTATAGCATGATATAGGCAGTTTGTACAGAGTGTCGCTTCTCTATCTCTTTTTCTCGGATTTCTCTCTCGATTTGGCTGCAGACTATAAACAGGTCAACATAATAATGTTGCTATCAATTGAAAACACAGCTTGTGTGGATTTTATTTTATAAGCTTATGCATTGACAAAATTTTGAGTGAAATCTGGTACCACTTTATTGTCATTTTGCATCAATAATATCGTTTTTGTGTATGATATAATCGCCAGAATTCTCAGCCACATTATTTCTATGATACCTTCTTAAACAACACGTGGTATGCTAATTTTACTAGGATTCGCCAAAAATGAAATATCTGTGCGTTTTGTCACATTGATGCTGTCATTTTCACGGATTTCAATATCTCGAGTTATGGGCCATGACAGAAATACACATGAACAAAATGAATTGTTTTAGCTTTATCTTTCAATCTGTTCACAGCACAATGGACATGGTTATTAATGATTAGCGTGCCATTCTAATCAAAAATTAAATACTTACTTTTCATCAAAAATGTAGAAATACGGACCATTTTATATTATTTCCTCGAGAATTCAAGCCAGCACAACACACACATGTTGTATCGTATGATACAGACAGCTCGCATCCAATGACGTATCGCGCTCATCAGGCGGCATAGGTCACGCGTGTGGGTCACGCGACATGTGACGTTCGAGGCTGGCGAAAATACAAGGCTGACAGCCCCATTCAAAATGAATCCTACTTTCGGCAGCGGAAAAACCTGACGTCACTAATCATAATCGTAATGCGCATGCCTGCTTCTCCCATCAGTCAACACGATGTTTCGCGGGGTTCTTTAAATTGTTTGTTTACATCCGGTTTCTATACCGAGCATATACCGAGCACAATGAAGGTGAAAATTCGAATGATTGCAATGATGTCCTATTCAGGATTTTTCTACTGTTTGCTATGGTGAGTTTTAGTAAAGTATTCTAGCCAGAATACTTTTAGGCCATTTTGGTCCACTGTCCGTGACTGGCCCGGGACTGTACGATAGGCCTACTATAGTCACGGCATAAACCTGATATTATTATTGGGACAGAATCGCACCTCAACAGCAACATTTTTACCCCCGAGATTACACCACCCGGTTTTGTGACACACCGAAAAGATAGGCCCAGTGGACGGAAAGGAGGTATATTCATTATGATTCGTGATGGCCTTATAGCATCTGAATGTAACATCATTGTTTCCGAAGCAGAACTCCTGTGGATTGAAATACACATTCAAGGCTTCAAACCTTTGATTATTGGATCCTTCTACCGCCCACCAAAATCTGCTGCGTCCAACTTGCAACAGCTTGCTGATAGCATTGAGGAAATCCAGCAGAAATTTAAAAATGCTGTCATAGTAATTGCAGGGGATTTTAATCTAGCTGACATCAATTGGCCAGATAGAGTGGTTAAGCCATATGCTATTGAACCAACTAAATGTGCCCTCTTGCTTGACATCTGCAACGAGTACTTCCTCGACCAGTCAGTTAAAGAGCCTACGAGAATTGCTGGCAGAACTCGTAATATACTTGATTTGGTCTTATCTAGTCATTCCAACTACATAGAGTACTGCTATGTCACTAAAGGTATAAGCGATCATCTCATGGTATGTTTCACTTTAAACTTCAAACCAAAGCTCTCCAAAAAGCAACCAAGGAAAGTCTTCATGTACAGCAAGGGGAACATGACCAGCTTACATTCTGACATGGCTACGTTTCAGAATTCTTTCTTCAGCAACAATCCTGATCAGTGTTCGGTTCAGGAAAATTGGGACTTATTCAAAAACGAGACCACTAACCTGATGAATAAACACATACCATCAAAGATGACAAGGTCTACCCAATCCAAGCCATGGATTACAAGGGATATTAGACGACAATCGAAAAAGAAACAAAGACTTTTCAACAAAGCTAAATCCACCCAAAAGATTGTGACTGGGCAGCTTTTAAATCATATCAGAAGCAAATGCAGAAGTCATGTAAAAAGAACTACTGGGAATTTCAGAAGAGTATGTTCAACGACTCATCGGACAGCTCCCATAAGTCCTTCTGGAAATTTGTCAACTCTAAAAAACAGGAGCCTACCAATGTCACTTCCCTGAAGTCTGGAAACCGAGTCATCTTTGATAGCAAAGGCAAAGCTACAGCATTCAACAACCAGTTCAGCTCTGTGTTCACCCATGAGGATCCAGCCAGCATACCAGATCTTGGCGACTCTACCATCCCTACCATGAACCGCATTGTCGTCACATGTGATGGTGTCTTGAAGCTGCTGTGCTCCTTAAACATCAGGAAAGCTACAGGACCAGATACTCTACCAGCCCGGGTGTTGAAAGAATTTGCTGTTGAAATTTCTCCGATCCTCACCTACATATTCCAGAAATCCTTGGACACTGGAGACATTCCATCAGATTGGCGTTCTGCTAATATCTCACCAATCTTTAAGAAAGGCGATAGGAGCGCACCATCTAACTACCGCCCGGTGTCCATAACTTCAATATGTAGCAAGCTCTTGGAACATATAATATTCAGTAACATCATGAAGCACTACAACCAGCACGACATTCTCACTGAAGCTCAGCACGGTTTCCGATCTGGCCGTTCTTGTGAAACCCAGCTAATCTTAACAACTCAGGACCTTGCCAAATCCATTGATGAACCCGAACAGGTCGACGCCATTGTCTTAGACTTTTCAAAGGCTTTTGCCAGGGTACCCCACCAAAGACTACTACGGAAATTACAACACTATGGTGTCAGAGGCTCTCTCCTTCAGTGGACTAATCACTTATTGACCCAACGTAGCCAGCGTGTGGTCATCGATGGACAAGCATCGGAGTGGGTACCCGTTACATCTGGGGTACCACAGGGCACCGTGCTGGGTCCACTTCTGTTTCTAACATATATAAATGACATACCAACTGGCATTACTTCCAATCTGCGTCTGTTTGCCGACGACTGCCTTTTATACAAGTCAATATCCAACATCAGTGACAGCATGGATCTCCAGAAGGACCTCGACTGTCTTCACTTGTGGTCCGTTAATTGGCAGATGCGGTTCAACACAGACAAGTGCCATCTGATGAGGTTTACCCGGCGCCGTAAGATCACCAATGCTCATTACCACCTGGGAGGCATCCAACTAACATCAGTGTGTGACTACCCGTATCTTGGCCTACTGTTTTCTTCTGATTTGTCATGGCAAAAGCACATCGCCAATGTTACCAACAAGGCAAATAGGATGCTAGGCCTGCTACGCCGGAACCTAAGATCAAGTTCACAGAGGATACGGGAGCAAGCATATTTTGGCCTGGTAAGACCTCACCTGGAGTATTGCAGCACAGTCTGGAGCCCCACCACAAGAAAGACATCACAAAGGTTGAATCCATCCAACGCCGCGCAGCCAGGTTTGTTCTCCAACGCTACCAACGTAGAGACAGTGTCACCTCCATGCTGCAAGATCTGAGCTGGAAATCCCTGGAGTGGAGAAGAGATGCTGCAAGCCTGGTTATGATCTACAAGATCCAACACAACATAGTCGCTATCAACCCTGCCATCTATCTGTCTCCAATGACTCCAACTGTCACCAGATCCTACAACCCATCCAAACTTTGCACTATCACCAGTCGCACCCAGCTCTACGGAAGTTCATTCTTCCCCAGAACAGTCCAACTCTGGAACTCCCTCCCGGTCGCCGTCCAATCTGCACCAACCTTGGAGGCTTTCAGGGATGGCGTATCATCAAGCCTGTAAGCAGGAATCCAGTTTTTACTTGCACCTTCTAGTTCAGCGCACCAGATGAGAGTCTTCATCACCAGCACCCTTGGTTCTTCAGGTTTTGTTTACAAGTTTCACCTATATGTCTGCACTGCACCTGATCATCATTAGTCACCCTTGGCTTTACGTCCAATCTGATGGATCCTGCTGAGTATTCAACGTAAACGTAAACGTAAACGCATATCATGGTAGTTGAGTGTAAGCTTACTAAACTAAAGTCTAAGTTAAACAAAATATTCATTTACTGACATGATCGTGTTCTGGATCTGAACTAGCCCTAGAACTCTGGCCATAGTATCCGTTTTTACGTCTACTAGGGCCAGAGGCACTTACATTGAAAAATTTGTTGAGCATGCTCAAGAACGATCCAGTACATTTCAATGCTTTATCGAACCAATACAAATGTGTGTCAGTAATAAACATGATTGATAAAACACAAGCGGCTAGGGGACGCAGGGGTAACCTTGTCAATCAAATACTTCATCTATTGTGTTCAATACTTAATCCGATAAGTGATCGATGTATATCAATTAAAGTAGGATCAAGATCATGGAATTAAGCTACGGCGGCGCACTTTAATACTTAACGAGGTGATTCAGCCAGGTAGTCTACCTGGATGGATTCAGCACTCAACATAGACTACCCCGTAGTCCACTTGCCCATTGTGCATACTCTGGATATTGTATTTAAGCTTAAAACTCTGATTTAATTAATGTGTGCACAATTGATAGATTTTCACATCTGATCAGTCACCCTACTCCCTCTGTTTGTTAGCTCCCCAAATTTCGGGGTTCGCTATCAATAAACTGGTAGATTCCAAAATCAGAATTGTTCAGTATTATAAAAAGTGAGCCGTTATAATTATGCAAGATAATGTTGCATTCAATTACTTTTATTGTCACTAATCGTCTGATATTTTTAACTCTTTATGACCATTTTACTATTGAATACTTTAATTTTAATAAACATCAGTATAATTTTGAGTTCAACGAAATGGGTTCGTCATGACTAATAATAACATATTTTTAATAAAATTCGACTATGGCATTGTCTACACTCAACAACAAGTTGTCATGATTCTTTATGATTACGATTTAAAAAAAAACAATAATAAAATAAAAAACAATGCTAATATTATAAGAATATAAGGTAGGCCTATATAAGATTTTTTTTTATTAAAGAAATTAAAACATTTTTTTATCATTATTATAGGCCTAAATATGAATTCGTAACGTTAGGCCCTTCGCACTTGATTATTAGTTTCCTGTTTACCGCCCGCGTCCAAAATTGAAAATCTCAAAATAATTAATTATTTTATTTTTATTTCTAATTTTCTCCTTATAAATAAACAAAGAGTACAACTCTACCTTCACTTATTTATAAAATCAAATATTGTTGTGAAATAATTAAATGCCCGCTCTAGTCAAAACGAGTCAATAGTTACTTGTAATAGTTCAAACTAAATAAAGAAAATAAAAGATAATTAATAATTTATCCCAGCAAACACAAAATGTTTTGAGTTTTCGACATCATTCGCAAAAGGTTGCCAGAAAATGTTTAAATGTCGGGTTATATAAAGGGTGTATAAAGGGAATAAAACTTTTTCATAACATTCAAAAACATTTTTTGATATTTATTGCAAATATTCTCAAACATATCATTAAAAGTGGTGACAAAATATTTGGCATAAAATGTTTGTAGAAAATATTGTGATGATTTTTCATTATTATTATAAATTTTTATTTCATTTCAAATTGTAATATTTTATAATTATTTAACTTTTATTCCATGTAGATTTATGCGCACACGTTAAACTTGGTCAATTTCGCACAGTGGTCCTCTGCCAGGGATTGCATATCGATTGGATTGATCATGGATATAAACGTATTGGTGATGTCATAAGCATAACTGTGGTGGACAATAGAATAACAATTGATTGACAAGGTTACCCCTGCGTCCCCTAGCCGCTTGTGATAAAACCCACTTGAGAACATCAAACACACAATCGTCGGTCATGTTCTAAAGATGCATTTATACTCAATCGCTTTTGCAAAAACCTGAATCGCACACATGATCAGTGTACTAAATCGCCGTCGTATTTGCAGGCAGAGCATGCGCACGATTCGCTGTTTTTCAAAAGCGACACGTAGTCGTAGGTCTATACACCCTCTGTCGGTCAACGTTCTGTAAAATTACACACATAACTTGTGCAGTTGTACCGGCAATGATTCACCCCCGGGATTCACCTTGTACCTTGTACTGCTTGTAGAAATTCTCCCCGTAGACCTCGTGGAAGTGTAACACAGGGAGTAATTATGAGTAACCGCAACGTTATACCTTTTCAACAAGGAAAGAGATAGTGAAAATCCAACTTTCCCCCAGTATTATAAAAAATAAAACAAATAATTAGGCCGTATAAAATTAATGTTTTGGTTCTCGTCCAGAGGATTTTCATGAATTGATGAGGGAGGAGGTGTTTTTTTTTTTTTTTTTCAATGCAAAAAATTAGCATTGTCAGTAGTTTTCGGTCTTCTCCAACAGTGCTCGAGGAAACGATGAGGCCCTTTTTTTTTTTTTCAAATGTGAGATTCTGAGGATAAACCCTAGAGTACCACAAAAGACTTGGAAGTGATGCTTGTTCTCTAATAAACTTATTCATATGTATGAAGATTTCATAAATCATTCCAAAGTCTAAAAAAATTGAAAAATCTAAAAAAAAAAAAATCTGACAAATCCCAGAAATTGAGGAGGGAGGGACGAGAACCAAAATATTAATTTTACACGGCCTTATGATCATTCAATCTATTTATATATGTGTATGGTTACATGGATCGAATCCATGGGTTCCTACAGTCAGTCTGATCTGGATCTGGATTGATAATCAGCACCGCCTCCTCTGGAGGATCACGCTAATGTCAGCTGTTTAGATACGCTGGATTAAATGTTTTTTAAGCCTTTCTTTAAAGGATGGTGTAGAAGGTGCCTCGATGACCGAGGGGGGCAGGGCATTCCAGTCGACAATTGTTTTGGGAAAATAAGAGTTCATATACTTCAGTTCTTGAGTTCAGATGTTTATATCTTGCAGAATGTAAGTGAGTGCTCTTGGTTGGAATCAGCCGTTTATCCGCAGCAGTTACATGTAGATCACCCTTTCTGATTTTATAAAAATTGGTGAGTCTAGCTAGCAGCTTCTCTTCTGTTTTGAAGAGATTGCCATTCTAGTTCTTGAAGCATAGATGTTAGTGTTACGCTGCTGTATCTGCTATAGTTACTACAAACAAAACGGGCTGCAGAGCGCTGTACTTTTTCAAGTTTAGTAATGTTTTTCTGTGTGTGCGGATCCCAGATGGATGCTGCATATTCTAAAGTAGGTCTCACAGTAGATTGATATGCTAGGATTTTTGTTTCCTTAGGTGCTGCGTAGAGGTTTCTCTTCACCAGACCCATGACGGAGTTAGCTTTCTTGACAGTATTGTCAATGTGGAGGTTCCACGACATTGTGCGAGAAATCTCAACGCCAAGGTATGGGTTTGAGTCGACTGATTTGAGTTTTGCCCACATAAAAAATAGTCAAACACTTGTGGTGTGCGCCTAGAACTAGTCATTCTAATCACAGTACATTTTGTAGGGTTAAATTGCATTAACCATTTTTGCTGCCAAGTTTCAAGGTGGTGTAAATCATCTTGCAGAATCTATATTAAACAGTCATCCGCAAAGAGACGCACTTGAGAATTAATGGACTGCGGCAAATCATAAATATATAGGAGAAATGGTTGGATGGTAGTGACCGATCTCCTTTTTTAAACAGAGGTGTGATAAGTGCTGTCTGCCAATCAGCTGGTAGAGTGCCCGTTTGAAGACTCTGCGTGAACAATGCCTGGAGAAGGGGCGCTGTTTGTTCTGCACATTCCTTCAGTATTCGAATCGGTATGTTATCTGGCCCTGATGCTTTGTTAGGGTTGAGTTCAAGAAGTAGTTTCAGTATACTGTCACAGGAAAACACAAGAGGAGGAATTATAGGTAAACTATCTCCACTTATCTCGGGTATGTCTTCAGTTGTTTCCTGAGGGCCGATGACACACATTCGATGGGTGTAGCGTATAACTGGGTTGTCAATTTCCTAAATAAATATGTGTGGAATTATTACAGCAGCATTTGCTCAAGAAGTCTAGCCAAGAATTTGTTCACCTATAGCTTCACATTCTAGGCTAGAGACCATTGCATTCAAAATCTTCTTCTTCTTCCTATGTAAGTGCAGACTTCAAAAAGAAGATAATCGCACTGCAGTGTTTTGTGCTCTCCGCATCCAAGATATTGCAGACAGCAAAGTTCAGTGCAAAATATTTACAGTGATGAAGTGCTTTAAAAATGTTATAGATGACTGCTGGTTACTGGGCATCCTCCTTTAATGCCAGTCTGAAGGCATCAAGGGATGGGTATTCAGCAGGATCTGTACTCAGAAGATTCCAATCCCGGCAGGATCTTGGGAAGAAGGAGGAAGCAAATTGGTTGGAGTTGCAGTGACCAATCCAGAATCTGGAGCTATGACCTCTGGTGCGGGATTTTGCCTCGTTGAGGTACTCTATCCATCTGATGTCAACCAAGTTGTAGCGGATGCGATACAGCATGGACATTCTGCTTTGGTGTCGTCTGCTTTCCAGAGTTGGCCATTGGAGGTCTTTTAGTAGGCCAGTCACGCCTGTCCTACGGTCATATTTCCCCATGACATAACGTGCTCCACTGCGCTGTACCTGCTCAACCTTCTTTATGTTCCGTTGAGTGTGTGGGTCCCAAACCACTGCGGCGTATTCTGCTATTGGGCGAACATAAGTCATGTAGGTGGCTTCTTTGATTGATCTGCTGCAGTGGTGGAAATTGCGTCCCAGGAAAGCACAGGTTGAGTTTGCTTTCTTTGTGATGGCGTCAATGTGGTCGTTGAAGTTAAGTTTGGAATCCACATGCAGGCCCAAGTACTTGGCTGACGAGACAGTCTCCAGGATTTCACCATGGATGATGTAAGGTGTGCAGATTGGTTTACGTTTATTTGTGATTCTCACGACCTGGCATTTGGATGGATGGAATTCCATGAGCCAGGTACGTTCCCATTTCTGCAGTGCATTCAAGTCATCTTGAAGAAGTGAGGAGTCTGAAGCAGATGATATTCGTTTACAGTACACAGTCGTCTGCGAAGAGACAGGCTTCAGAGCTCTTGACACAACTTGGCAGGTCGTTAATAAAGATGAGGAATATCAGTGGCTCCAGCACACTGCCTTGAGGGACGCCAGATGTTACTTTCACCTCGTTGCTAACTTGCCCATCTATAACTACCTGCTGAGTACGGTTGGTTAGGAAGTTGCTTGTCCATTTCAGGATGGTACTATTCACGCCATAGTGTTCGGACTTATGCAGGAGGAGTCTATGGGAGACCTTGTCAAACGCTTTGGCGAAGTCTAGAAGGACGAGGTCAGTCTGGCTCTTCTCATCAATAGTCTTCGCCAAGTCGTGGATGGTAAGTATTAGCTGAGTATCGCAAGATCTCCTCTTCCTGAAGCCATGCTGCGAGTCGGTTAGTATGTTGTTCTCGGAGAGGTGGTTAATAATTGCGCAGTGGACAATGTGCTCGCATAACTTGCATAGGATACATGTGAGAGAAATCGGCCGTAGTTTGAAGCGTCTGCTCTGTTCCCCTTTTTGAAGACTAGAACCACCAAGGCTTTCTTCCACGCAGCTGGTACGGTGCCCTGGTCTAGGGAAGCCTGGAATAGCAGTGTGATGGCAGGCGCTATCTATTCTGCTGTTTCCTTTAGCAGTCTGGCTGGAACTCCATCAGGACCGGTTGCTTTATGTGGCTTCAGGTTCAGGCCTTGAAATAAGGGGCGCAAAAGAGCAAATATGCGCCTGGTTATTGGCAAAATGCTCCTGCTTCTGTTGGACAATTACACACAAAGACATAGACCAGGAGCAATTTATTGTTAAATTATAGTACAATTGCTCCTGTTTCCGAAATCCTTATTTCAAGGCTTGTTCAGGTTCCGAAGTAGTTTGATGACGCCAGCACAGTTAACTTGGATGTTAGGCAGCGGAGGATGTCTGGTGGCTCCTAAGTCAGGAATCTAGTCGGATTTGCTGAAGCATGACACCATGTAAAGCAATGGAAGTTCAGAAGTAAACACACGCGATTGCATCAAAAATATTGCTAAAATTACACTTCAGCTAAATTTTAGACTGTCCAAAATAGGCAAATCTTGCAAAAAAGATACAGTTGACTCATCAAAATAATTTTCATCCAGATTTGAACATTAACAGAATAAATAATCTCCGGTGTAAAAAATTTCACTGCTGTCCGACCGAAAAAATGATAACAAAGCACTCTAGCATCGAATGAGTAACTATGGTGTGCAAATAATTTCGAAGTTCTTGAGTAAAACAGCATACATGTACTGTAGGTGGAGATAGCTGTCCACATTGTCAGCCTGAGTCGTCAGCACAGACATCGATTTCTATCTTCTTTTCCAATGACATACTCTCCATTTAATAAGCCGGGTTAATAAGTTGCAGTTGAGACACTATGAAAGGATGTGACGGTGGGATGTTTTAAGCTAGGGTGCAAGGGAGGGAAGGAGGGAACATGCCCTGGATATAGTTTTACGAGAGCACCAAATTGATCATTTCAGCATCGATTCAGGTACGCCTCCATGCAGCGAGAGTCAAAATGGTTTTAAGGTGACCTGATATATTTTGGAAAATCAAATTCTTTAAAATCTTTAAAACGTACGTATAATATAAAATATGTCATCCCTTTCAAGCATTTATGCAAACAGAACATGTAAATGTTCCTTATAGAATTACTGACATTTACTCAGCATGATTACTCACCATATTTAAGGCCTCAAAAATTGTTTGGTTGGCGTTACCCGACCCTAAAAGGCCCAACCCTAGACTTTTTTTGCAATTAAAAAAATAAAGAAATAAAGAAATTTAAAAAATTAAAGTAAATTAAAAAAAAATGTTGAAGGCCTTTATTGAACGCAATTTACAGTTGTTTTTGATGTTACGCCAATCAAACAATTTATTTTTGAGGCCTAAGTATGCCAGGACCAAGAGCTAGCTAAAATGAGCTCCACGTCCCAAAGATGGTTCCTGCCTGGTCCTCAGTGTAAAATATTGGACACACCAGGAGACCAAACTGGCCAACTGGGCAACCATGCGGTGAAAAAAAGCCTGGGTGCCAGCTTAAGGGGGTACTACACCCCTGGCCAATTTTGTGCCTATTTTTGCATTTTTCACAAAAATTATAGTGCATTGGTGACAGGTAAGGTATATTATAGGGGCAAAGACTTCAACTACTGCACTGAAAATTCAGCAACTCAAGACAAGTAGTTATTGATTTATTGATCAAATATTGGTTTTCCCTTCTTTTTGACTGTAACTCCACAACTGCTGTCTGTGCTGAAATAAAATATTTCCAGTGCAGTAGTTGTAGTCCTTGCCCCTATAATATACATATCTTACTTGTTACCAATGCGCTATAATTTTTGAGAAAAATGCAAAAATAGGCACAAAATTGGGCAGGGGTGTAGTACCCCCTTAATATAAGCCTTGTCTACAGTATTTTTTATTTTAAATGATAATAATCATGATCATTTAACATATTGATTTCAAATGAGAGACCCTATTTTTCACAGAATCATATTGAAATTAGAAGTTCCAACTCATGTATTTCAGAAGATATCATCAAAAAACTTTATAATTAGTATTTTATAAACACATAGTATGGTATATCCAGATTAATTTGACAGTTTTTTGGTGATTTCTTTGGAAATTATACTCATTTGGAATGCATGAATATGTTAACGAGAAGCATGAGCTTTCACCCAACACCAAAATCTGCATTTTAAAGTGGGCAATTACAAAAACTGCATTTTTCAACCCTATTACATGTATCTCAGCTCACATCACTTTTCAGAAATGCCAGCCAGGTTAAACAGAAAGATGAGACTCTAATGATTAATTCAAACCCGGCTGGCACCTTTATCTAAAAATAACCCACAAAAAATCTTAACTGGAGCAGATGATCAATGTGGCCTCTACTATTATAGGTGTTTATCAGGACAAGTGGTTGGTCAGTGCGAAAGGACTTTTTCAAAATCAGTACCGTAGTGAACTCAAACTTGGTAAGCATATCAGAAAGACTCAAAAATCAAAATTTTGCAATTTTACGCCCTAAATCTCTTTGCGTAATGTGTATAGTTCTATCCAAAGAGCAGAGATATTACATGTGGGTATTTTGCTGCCAGACTTCTACAATAACATTCAGTTATTAGTCATTTAATATTACTGATTATGCTAATTATGTTTCTGTACACATGTTTGGTTTGCAGTTGACCCAGCTTATCAACTTGTAGAGATGTAAATGGATTGATTAAATCTATGAAGAGTCTGTGAAGAGCACTCGTACTGATCTGTTGTTGCTACTTGGTAAGTAGAGTCAAGACAACAACAAAACTATCATACAGAAAACAAATTCAGATTAAAGATTTGAAGAATGGTGGGAAATATTGGGATTAAGGCCTATTTCTGGTAACCATACTCTGAAAATATTGGGAGAGAAGGAAAAAATTTCATTTTATGGAAAAATTTTATATGCACAATTTCAACCCAATTTTACATTTGAATTTAGCCAAAAATGCATATGACTTGGGTGTCACAAAAGCTCTTCTCATACCTCACAAGTACTGACCAATACAATTTAACAGCTAGGCTTGTATTATGACATGCATCATACTACATGTTACACGAACGTGTACACGTATTAGAGAGCTTGCGATTTCCAAATGTACCTATCATACACCCATGCATCTATTCAAAATCACTCTCATGTGACGGGATTTTGTGAGCTCCCTATTTAAATTCAACTGTATTTCTTAATGGCAGAAAGTCATGGGGAAAAATACAATAAATGCAAAAAATTTCAAAAAAAACAAAACAGGGATGGGCGGGTTACCGGACACATGAATTTATTTTATTTTGGCCATATTAGAAAAAGACAGATATTTCTATTTTGCATATCTTTTATTGCAAATCCACAGAACAAGCTTTCTTGTTGTATCTGGGATTAATAGTTAAAACATTGAAAAATTCATATCTTAAATGTAAACATAATAATGGACCATAGAGTACAAATTGCAATATGTCGTGGCCCCCTCATCCATGCATTGCATACAACTTTAACAAATAACATATTGATCATCATGTTTTTTAAATATGTTCTTGTTATTATTGTCTTTTTTCACAGGGGCATGATGATTTGAAAATGGAACCTCATGACATCAACTTACAATGTACCTTATGATTGCTGTCATGGTTACAGGAAAAACTAGTTTTTAGAATGGAGCGTTCTGGGTTCATATTCTTGTTGTTTATTCAACCTTCACATTTGTCATATAATTCTATAAATTAGTGTAATCTAAAGTACCCGCATTCAGCAAAAATCAATTGTGATGAATTGAATCATCTTTGGTAGTAGTGACAATGACATTTTATCAGACTATCTCTATTCTCTAAAGATGGACTAATTTTTGCGGGAATTTTTGACTCTACATTATTTGACTGACACTGTATATATGTGGAAGAGGTAGCCCAGTAAAATTAAGGTAAGTAAGGGCTTATCCCACCACTAATTGCCACATAATCCATATAATCACCTACAGGCTCTGTGCTGGAGTCTTACATACTGTGTCTCGTCTAAAGTCAAGAGTAACAGTATGTTGGATTTCATAGTAGCCGATTCAAATGGTATACACATGCATAGAAAGGTGTACACTGGAAACGCAATCGCGTAAACTCACCGATTCGAGTCTGCCACTCTCAAACTTGAGATGAGATACAGTTCAGCTGTATGATGATCTAAGATATGTAATGGATTCTGTTGCATTTAGTGGTGGGTTATTTTAAATTTGACTAGGCTAAAGTGATTACTCTGAAACATGCATGGAATGGAACTTAAAATAAACAAAAAGTGACCAACTGATGGCTGAGGCAGGCAAGACAAGATTTTAAGAGTCTGGTTTAGGATTAGGGCTTATGTTACAGGTTAAGGTGGCTGGTTTGTAACTTAATTTACTGTGTTTTCCCCTTTTTTAATGGTACTATATACTGTAATGAGTGGTATCTGTTATCTTCAGTAGAATGCACTTTGCACTGCATGATCAGCAGTGAGTCTGCTATCTTCAGTAGATAGCACTATACACTGCTTAATTAGTGCAGTTTTTCTGAGTTATCTTCTGTCGATACCACTATTATTAGTACACTGCATGATCAGCGCCAGCAGTGTGTCTGCTATCTGCAGTAGATAACATTATATACCTCATATATAGATTCCTGTCATCTGATTGGTTGAAAGTGCAGTCATTGAATTAACTATGCCCGCAAAATGAACTATGGACCGGTCCATGGAAATGAACTATGGACCGGTCACGTGCGTCCACGATCAAACTGCGCGCGTTTTCCCAGCGTAAAATGATATTACGCACGCGTTCATGTTTTCACGCGCTATAAATACGCAGAAATCGCAGATTGTAATCTGTGTGCCGTTCGCATTGAAACTATTAATTTCTCTTCCCAAAATCGATGCTTTTAACCAAACAGATGACAAGAATCTTAAGATTTGGTATATAAAACAAATATTGACTGCTTTTTATTAGGGGCATGGTTAAAATTATAGGCCAGCGGTGATCTCAAAACCATGACTATGCCCCTCGGCTCCGCCTCGGGGCATAGTCATGGTTTTGCGATCACCTTGGGCCTATAATTTTAACCATGCCCCTCATAGCAGTCAATATTTGTATACTATACACTGCATAATCAGTAGTATGTTATCAGTAGATAGCACTTTACAATGCATGATCAGCGGTGTATACACTGTGTAATCAGTGGATCTGTTATCTTCAGTAAATAGCACTATAATGCACTGTAAAATCAGTAGTATATCTGCTTTTTTCAGTAGATAGCACTATACACTGTGTAATCAGTGGCTCTGTTATCTTCAATAGGTAGCATACCTCATCTAAAGATTCCTGCCATCTGATTGATTAAAAGCGTGGGCATAGTTTTGACTATGCCCGCAAAAGTAACTATTGCGGCAGACATAGTTCTGTGTGTGCTTCGTTTCCAGCGTAAAATGATATTACGCACGTGTTAATGTTTTGCACGCTATAATTACGTGGAAATCGTAGATTGTAATTTGTGTTATTAGTAGTGCTCAGTGAATTTGTGCCGTTCGCATTGAAACTATTAATTTCTCTTCCCAAAATCGATGCTTTTAACCAAACAGATGACAAGAATCTTAAGATTTGGTATATAAAACAAATATTGACTGCTTTTTATTCGGGACATGGTTAGAATTATAGGCCTGCGGTGATCTCAAAACCATGACTATGCCCCTCGACTACGCCTCGGGCATAGTCATGGTTTTGAGATCACCTTGGGCCTATAATTTGAACCATGCCCCTCATAGCAGTCAATATTTGTATACTATGAAGTGCATAATCAGTATCTATCTGTTACCTTTAGTACACTTCAGTAGATAAATAGCTCTATACACTGTTATCAGTGGATCTGTTATCTCCAGTAGATAGCTCTATACACTGTAATCAGCGGATCTGTTATCTTCAGTAGATAGCTCTATGCACTGTATAATTAGGGATTCAATCATGTTTCACCGTTGTTCATCGCCGATTAACATTCATACACTCTTCGATAGCGAGAACCAATCGGAGCAAGCGTAAGAAAAATCCAAACCATGCATTGATTGTGTCTAATTGCACTCTGCGTACTACACGCAGTGTTTACGTCTTGAGTTCGCGTCGCGTAGGATTGATTCATTTTTCGGGCGGGTTGATGCATTTATATTTGGTTCTATTTTCCAATATTTTTAGTGATAATTTTGTTATAAAAAGTAAAAATCACGTGTTTTTTTTTCTCGTGTATGAAATAGGTTAATGAACTTGTATTACTTGTTGCTCGAGAAATTAGACGAAATAATGCACTCGCGCTGATGTTGATGCGTCTAATGCACTCCCCCCTTCTGGGCTCGTGCATTAGACGCATCAACATCAGCGCTGCGGCATTATTTTGTCTAATTTCTCCCAACAAATGTAATACGCGTTCATTAACCTATAAACGATGCGTCCGTGTCGTCTGCGTGGTTTACTTCGCGAGGGCAGCTTTACTGAATACTGAATTCAACTTGTAAGCGTGATACGCACACAGATTCCAGACATGACAAATTTTTCGCGCTCACGCGTAACGCGGAAGTGTGCTGGCGTTCGCGTATACGCTTACTGTAAAAGTGTGGATTCATCACGGTTTAACAATGGTTGGCTCCTGTACAAAAGTATAGGAAGAGTTGTTGAATCAGTATTCTATTACTCTTACGACCCATTATTCAAAATCGCGCACTGTGATTTGTTAAAACACGTCACATGAGAGCCTATTATTCTGCAATAATGGGTCAAGCGCCATTACACATTCTACGCACATCATTACGCTTGGTTACGCGTACAATATTTCCGCGATACATGCTGTCACTTACGCGTACGCGCTCCATATTGAAGTAAACAACTTAAAATATTTGTGCCAAAAATTGATATTTTCTCTTTAAATCGCACTATTTTCTGCATCTGGTAATAGGATAGATAAAGGGTTCAGCATTATCCTTTACATGCAAATAATGTGTCCTCCGCAGTAAAACCGTTTTACCCATTATTTACGATTTTACTGCCTCGGACACATTATTTTGGTGTAAAGTATATCTGCTATTTTCAGTAGGTAGCACTATACACTGTATAATCAGTGGATCTGTTATCTTCAGTAGATAGCACTATGCACTGCATAATCAGTATGTATCTGTTACCTTCAGTAGATAGCACTTTATCAGTGGTGTATTTTATCTTCAGTAGATATATAGCTCTATACACTGTAATCAGTGAATCTGTGATCTCCAGTACATGGCTATATACACTGTAATCAGTGGATCTGTTATCTTCAGTAGATAGCACTATGCACTGCATAATCAGTAGTATATCTGCTATTTTCAGTAGATAGCACTATACACTGTATAATCAGTGGATCTGTTATCTTCAGTAGATAGCACTATGCACTGCATAATCAGTATGTATCTGTTACCTTCAGTAGATAGCACTTTATCAGTGGTGTATTTTATCTTCAGTAGATATATAGCTCTATACACTGTAATCAGTGAATCTGTGATCTCCAGTACATGGCTATATACACTGTAATCAGTGGATCTGTTATCTTCAGTAGATAGCACTATGCACTGCATAATCAGTAGTATATCTGCTATTTTCAGTAGATAGCACTATACACTGTATAATCAGTGGATCTGTTATCTTCAGTAGATAGCACTATGCACTGCATAATCAGTATGTATCTGTTACCTTCAGTAGATAGCACTTTATCAGTGGTGTATTTTATCTTCAGTAGATATATAGCTCTATACACTGTAATCAGTGAATCTGTTATCTCCAGTAGATAGCTATATACACTGTAATCAGTGGATCTGTTATCTTCAGTAGATAGCACTATGCACTGCATAATCAGTATGTATCTGTTACCTTCAGTAGATAGCACTTTATCAGCGGTGTATTTTATCTTCAGTAGATATATAGCTCTATACACTGTTATCAGTGGATCTGTTATCTTCAGTAGATAGCACTATGCACTGCATAATCAGTACAGTTATCTGTTAGCCTCAGTAGATATTACTTTACACTGTATGATAAGTGGTGTATTATCTGCTAGCTATCATATAGCACTTTACACTGCATGATCAACAGTGTGTCTGCTATCTTCAGTAGATAGCACAATATAGCGGGTATGCAATACGACGTCACTCATAATAGAGTCATCCTCATTTAAATAAAATTCTGTCCTCCATAAGGTACCATGTGAAAATTCGCATGATAATACAACAAAACGTGTTATGGGTATGAATGGTTGTGGAATCGATCTAGAGACCTGTCCCTCTGTCATCTTAAGTTATCTTAGAACTGTCCTCCAGCATGGCTGCCATTTCAATTGTTACACCGTTCTGGTTGGTTTATTGCATACACTCTGTACTGTATAATTAGCTCCAACAAACCCGGAACAAGTTGCCAGACATGTTTTTTGAGTTATAGGCCTTTAAAGATGAGATTCCCATAAAAAAAACCCACATTTTTAATTATTAATTTCATGATATTTTACTGTGGGACTAAGTGGACTTCAAAAATCCTTGAAAGTTCTTTATTTAATCAATAAATAACAGTTGAACTATGAGTATGATAATCCCTATATCATTTATAAAATTAGTATCCATATCTTGAAAAGTATTGATGCTATTTAAAGCTTATTGTCTAGTGCTGACATTTTTTAAAATCATGGAATGTCAAAAATGTGACTTGTTCCTAGGTTTTGTCAGATCTGGTCACATATCTGTTATCTTCAGTTGATAGCATTTGATCAAAATATGGTGTATCAGCTATTTTGAATAGATAGCATGTTACATTATGCAATCAGTTGTGTATGTTGAATATGTTCTCTTCAGTAGGCAGCACTTTACACTGCATGATCATTGATCAGTGGTATATCTGTTAACTTCAGTAGATAGCACTTAACAGTAGTCTAGTTCGTAGACACATAATCTGATTGGACAATCGCATAATTTCAGGTGCCTTCTATCAGGCCGTAGATGACCCCATGTCATCATGAGTGTTGATAACGCGTAACACGCTTGTAGATGTGCGACTGCATGTATGTATCGCGTTGTATGCGTAGACTAGCGCAAAATACACGCACACGCTAGCAGTATGTGCAACAGAATATGTGAGGTTGTAAACAAGTTAAGTTCATTTTATAATAAGGGAAGTTTTTATGACAGTACTTTAGTTTTTGCTTAAAAAAATAATTTACAGTTATTGCGCCGGCGTCTACTACTCAAAATATTGGACCTCCTTGTCGTCTATCACACGGTAAAGGATAGTAAAAACAAAAATTCCTATCGTTTATTCTCTAAATCTTCAGTAGATAACACTATACACTGCATGATCATTGATCAGTGGTACATGGTATGTTTGCTCTCTTCAGTAGATAGCACTATTCACTGTGCAATTAGTTGTGTATGTTCTCTTCAGTAGATAGTACTTTACACTGCATGATCATTGATCAGTGATACATTTGTATGTCTGCCATCTTGAGTAGATAGCACTATACATTATGCAATCAGTTGTGTACGTTCTCTTCAGTAGATAGTAATTTACACTGCATGATCATTGATCAGTGGTATGTCTGCCATCTTGAGTAGATAGCACTATACATTATGCAATCAGTTGTGTATGTTCTCTTCAGTAGATAATACTTTACACTGCATGATTAGCTGTATGTCTGCTATCTTCAGTAGATAGCACTCATACACTATGCAATCAGTTGTCCATTATGTTATTCTGTAATCTTCACTTCAGTAGGCAACACTTTACACTGCATGATCATTGATCAGTGGTATATTTGCTATCTTCAGTAGATAGCACTATACACTAGTTGTGTATGTTATCTTCAGTAGATAGTACTTTACACTACTTGATCATTTATCAGTGGTATGTCTGCCATCTTCAGTATTGAGAAAAACAGGTAAAATCACAAGGCTGTCACCACCTTCCCCTCATCTACCTGGCAGACAATGCATGTCACTTTCACTTATCCTTACACTACATTGCTCAAACTTAATACTAGTTTTAAGTTCATCTGGCTAATCGGCTTTTGTTGTCTTTCAGATTTAATTTTTGCCTTTAGAAAATACAATCAATAAAGGAGATGATCATTACCATGCCAGCGAGGTCACGTCTATTATTATGGGGTGGTCGAGTAACATCAACATCAGAAGTACATGCATGCATGGGCCATGGGTTTCTGTTCGTGATCGTACAATAAATTGACAGCTTAAATGATGCCCTTTTTTCCCAACATTTCATAATTATATTTTTGGAATAATGAGACTATTAAATCATACTTCTGTAATAGTAAAGGAAGGTAAAATATAACACAACATGTGATCTGAGATTTGGAACCAATTTTGGCTCTCCAGGGAGAACCTTCAGGAGAACTGTAGTATTTTTAACAAACATCAAGACCACTAAAATTAGAATAGCTGTGTGTCTTGCTGTCATAGAACCAATAGTCGTAGATTGTAGGTCCAAGTCTGGGATATTAAAATTATTTGAGGATGTCAATATTGTGTATCCAAAGTCAAAATGTTATGTATGCAATAAATAAAATGACTCGCAAAATTTGCTTATATTTTGAAACTTTGCTTTAGTTTGTTGTAAGTGGTTTTCTTATAAGGGTGTATCAAAATGATTGTTACCCGACAGTTTCCAGTACAATAATATATGCATACAAGACTGCAACACAAAATCACATACATGTATGTGTACATCCATATCAAAATGATGCACTTGTCGGATGCTACATGTATCTCATTTCACATAAGAACTTCATAACCAATCAATTCTTGGTGCTTTATTCACATACTCAATAATACTTGTAAACTATATTCCTTAACCATGTGACTTGGGGATGATTTGAAGTGACCTCCATTTGAGAAGAGTCTGGTATTTGTTCTTAGCTATTATGTGAAATGAGACTTATGTAGCAGCCGACAAGTGCATCGTTTTGATATGGATGTACACATATTAAATTTGTGGATTAATATATAAATTTGTCATTGCAAGAGAATTCTATGTGGCAAATGTCACAACTTATGTGTATCAATCATTTTGATGCAGCCTGTAATATAGTCTTCCATATATTTTTTAAAGCCAGAAATTAATTCTTGCTCAACCTTCCCCAGGACACATGACTACTGTAAAAGTGGATATTTTCCCAGAACATTAATACATGTACTTATGCTTTTCCTGCTTAACGCAGATACCACGAAAATAATAAATGCCCAATTGAGAATTATATTCTTTCATGTTTAGGACTGCGAGAAAACTCAAAAAATTTAAAGGTAGGTGACCTGATTGACCACCTCATCCCCCACTTTATCCCATCAAAATGCACATTTTGGTATCACATGTAGGTAAAAGCTGATATTTTTCACATTAATACGTTCAAATTAGACAGTATATTTCCGAAGGAATCATCAAAAAACTGTCAAATTAGGTTGTGTTCTCACTACAGACATGGGGTCTCGTACCTAGGTCCGAGTCCACATACAAGTGGACTCAGTCCACATTGATTTCGCGTCTCACTAACACCAAAATGCTGATGTAGGATCGACTCCACTTACCCGGATGTTATAATATCAAGCGCTTCAATGCATGACCATGACATCACAAATTCTGTTCCAATGCATGTTTTGAGCCGAACTCACAGCACAAATCAAACTTTACTATATAGACTATCAATTTGGAAAGATCATGTTTTATTTCCAGGCCCCCTGTTATATTCCTTCAATCTATGGATATGTTATTTTGTGATATATGCATGTATTTGGAAAGATCTGAAATAAACACCTCTAAAAACTGTTATTTTATATAGGCCTATATATATATGAGAGAAATACATCGGGTTGTTATTTCTGGTCAAGCACGCCGATTCACACGCAACACAACCTCTAAATCACCATCAAAAATACTATTTTTGATTGGTAATTTTAACTCAATCTAGCAAAATGTACACCTCAAAAACGAATATTACATCTGAATATCCTTTTGTATTATACTGTAAAGCCCAATGTCGTTTTGTTTAATTCTGAAACTGGATAAAATCTGTATCTTGCCGCGATGCCGTTGTTTGCACGAGAAGCATGCTGCTCATCAAACTACGCCAAGCATCTCGAACGAACGTCCGTGTATATCCACTTTCCCCTCGACTTTTCCGCATAAAAAATAGATATTGTAAATTACATGAAATAAAGCAAATTTGTTCTACAATAAATTATAATGCATGTTTAAATTTTATCATGGAAAATTATATAATGTAGACATGTATATTGTATAGGCCTATAGTACAACGACGGCCATCAAGGTTGTGCATACACATTTCCGGTATAAGTGGATCGAGTCCACTTGTAAACGCGTTCTCACTATGCTGTTTGATACCACGTCCTAGGTACGAGACTACCTCAATGAGGTGGTCTCGATGCTACATCCTGGATGTAGGATCGAAACCACTTAGGGACCGCTCATTATTTACAGGGGAGGGGGGGCCGGGAAAAATGTAGGGGGGCTATGTGATTTTCACTTTAACAAACAGGGGGGGTTATGTGATTTTATTTTTCCTGATAGGGGGGGGGGGGCAGGTGAAATTTAATATTAAATTACTAGTATTCACTATGATTATGATTCACTACAATATTTACCTCATATTTGGCCATTTTAGCCACAAAAATGTCAATTTTTGCGCGCTTCTCGCGAATTTATTCCTGCACTATATTTTGAGTTTATCTTCAATATAGCAACTCAGTACAAATGACCATACGGGAACGTGCCGCAAATATGGGTAGCACTTTCGGCCTCATGGTATATCAATGACCCTATTTCAAAGCCTATTTTGGTATATGAATGGGTCCTTTTTCAAAATTTTCTCAATTTTTTCGGAAAATAGCCCAATTTTTCCTTAATCTAGCCAAAATTTTCAAAATTTTCCCAAAATTTTGGGAAAATTTGTAAAAACTAAGACAATTTGGGTTAAATTCGGCCGAAAATTTTGCCTTTTGGTATATCAATGGGTCCAAATTTCTTGAAAAATTGGTATATTTATGGGTCCACTTTCAAATTCTCAGCGGCACATCCCTACCAAAACCAAACTTGAGTACCCCCGGCCCTGGTTCGGTGACTCGATACATCTCTCATTGAATTTTAGCATTGAAATAGCATATTTTCTGGGGACAGCTTGGAAAAAAACTTGGATTACAACTGTGAGGAGAGGGTGTCTTCTATACGAAGAGCCAGAGGTGGCAATCATGTTGCCATGCCCAGGGGCCATCAAAAGATGAATCCGGCCATGATATACCAGCAAAGTGTATTACTCGATGTGAGGGGGGGGGGGGTATGTATTTTTTTTGGCAGCAATAGGGGGGGGTTATGTAATTTTAGATGCTGCTAATAGGGGGGGTTGTGTAACTTTATGAACTCAATTGTGAAATCCTCCCGGCCCCCTCCCCTATAAATAATGAACGGTCCCTTATTTTGCGTTCTCACTATGCTTGGAAGTGGACTCGATGTAGGATCGAGTCCACGTCCTGGTATCAAACAGGCATAGTGAGAACGCGCCCTTAGTCTCAACTGTGCCACGTTTGAGACTGATTAGACAGTTTTTTAATGATATCTTTGGAAATACACCAAGTTGAAACTTTAATTTCAATATGGCACTGAGAAAAATAGGGTCTTTCACTTGAAATCAATATATTACATGATCATGATGATTATCATTAATAAAAACACTGTAGACTACCAATATCACGCTGTATAAATGTCAGTAATTCCATCAGGAATTAGTCACATTCACACAAAACATGTTCTTTTTGCATGATTGCTTGAAGGGATGACATTTTATGTTATACGTAACTTTTAAAGAATTTGATTTTCCAAATATATCAGGTCACCTTCCTTTAAAGAACCAGTAGTTGAAAATTGACAAAGCACACAAAATTACACATTTATATGAAAATTCCCACTTTTTATGTCAAAATTTATGTCATCATGGTCATAGATCTGAGGTATGGGAAATTTGGTAAATATATTTGTATCTGCTGTGCAACGAAGACCGATAATTCTCTGGCTATGGGTAGTGATGGCTGGCAAAAGGAGGGAAACAGTGCTTAATATATACCTTTAGGTAACTTTAAAAAAAAAACCATGCTGTTCTACAGGCCCGACCGACCCAGATTTTCCAGAATTTGGGAAAACAAATTTTTCCTATACAAATGAATGCCAAAAATATCTGAATTTTTTTTTTTTTGTATTTCCCCAAATTGCAAAATATTACAGTTTTTGTTGATTTTTAGGCCGCCAGACCGACCCAACTTTTAAAGGTACGTCCGCCCGTAGAACAAGGTGTTTTTTGTTGCCTTATCTACATGTATGAGGCAAAATAAATTCACACCAAAAACAAGATTCATGTTCAGCAACTTATTTCTTATATTATTTGATAAATAAGGTTAAAAGAAGTGAAGCTCAGACAAACTGGCACTAAAGAGAAAATATCTGAACAGTTCGATTCGAACCAGCGTGCACTCACGATTACATATTGAGTTCATCACCACATGCCACAACAGCTAATGGCGGATCTGCCCCAAAATGAATTGTGGCCAAGAAAATCAATTATGAGAGGGGCGGTATACCTACTGTGCCCAAGCAGGACATCGGTCAATGCGAGACATTAAATATTAAATGCAAGGATCACAGATGATCCTTGCATGTCTAGCTGGGGCACAGCAGGTAAGTCACCCCTTCTCTTTATAATAAATAAAAATAATGAAATAAATATTAATAAAATTTCAGTGGTGGGCCAAATCCACAGAAAGTTTTCAAGAATATTGGACTCTATTTAGGCTCTAAAATACTCACGACCTTACAGCTAAACAATTCTACTAATAGTTTTAATCATTTATGATTGGTTTAGTCTAGAAAATACAAACTTTTCCATACAAAACTACCCGTTTTCATATTAAACACTGTAGTAAATGATGCGGATGTCTTCAAAATCTAAAAGTTACTGTAAAATCTTAATTACTTATCGTATCACAGTCGAAGTATAGATTTTGTGAAGGGAAATTTATGATGAGGAATCTAAATATGGACTTACTTTTTCTGTATGGGTTAGGGGCAAAATGTTTCAGTTCAAAATATGTTGAATTGTAAAAAATTCTAACATACTTTGGGACACCATGTATTCCAAGATTACTAAACAGCTGTGATTTTGGTTTCTTCAAAGGTCAATAGGCTCCCCCTATCCTCTAACCAAATGAATGTTGTTTACTTCCAGTTTATTACTGCAAGTTGGTAATAAGCAATGCATTAAGTATCCCATTTTTTATCTTAATCTTTTTTATTCCACCCTGTATATCTTGAAGATCACCCTGTATAATGAGTTGAAAGGTATATATGTGAATTGCATATGACTTCAGCTTTCCAAAAATGTATACTTTTGCTAGTTTAGGGTTGATAATTGTGGAGATAATCTAATTAGAAACTCGATTGGTATAAAAATTCATAATATTTGTGATGTAACGCTAAGGGTGGCGAGTTCAGGACACACGGCCATACACGTTTTCATCACTACACCTTACCACTGCCAAGAAATAGCCAAATTATGCAAATTAGGACATTATGAAAATTAGCTTACTTCATTTAGGGATTCAATCATGTTTCACCATTGTTCATCACCGATTAACAACGATGCGTCCGCGTCGTCTGAGTGGTTTACTTCGCGAGGGCAGCTTTAGCTTTAGCTGCCCGAGCGAAGTTGTTAATCGAAGTTGTTAATCGGTGATGAACAACGGTGAAACATGATGAATCCTTTTCAACAACGAAACAAGCTAGATATATCTAATTCACAATGATTCTTTCATTCGTCCATTTGTCATTGCCACTCAACCTTACAAGAAGATCGCGGTATCGGTAATGAAAACTAAAGAATAAAGCAGTAATATTTAGCTGCTACCGCCAACATAAGAGAGTTCATGTTTACGCATACGTTCCAGGCAGGAAGAAAATCTACTGCATATAATAATTGTATTCCACAAATTACACATTATCCAACAAAGTGCATCAAAATATGCTATACCACTTCCGAGAAATAGCCTTCTCAAATTGACCAAAATTTTGACCCAAATCTTAAATATAAATAGTATTTTACAAGTTGACCTCAAATGACCTTTTACCTTAGTATATGACATTGAACAACACCAATAGATGAGGGTTCCCATAGTGCATCTATGACCCAAGTGTGGTTGCATTAGGATTTAAACTGTTCATGAGACTTTACTATTACTTAGTGTTATCACAGATTTTAGGTTGAAAGATTTTGTGTTAACAAGTTTCCACTGTTCTTCGTAATAACACTTGCTCAGTTCCTGGAGGCGGGATAAGCATCAGAAAAAAATGAAAGAAAAAAGTGCCCCTCTGACAAAAAATAAAAGAGAAAATCAGGAGGGCAAAGGAAAAGAAAAAGGGCAAGGAGCCTTTTTCTACCAAAATTCAACCCGAAAATACAACATTTTTGCACGCTACGCGCGCACATTGTAAAAATAAAGCCCGTTCTATCCTGATAATGGGCAAAAATAGTGTAAAATACCAAATTTTTGCACGCTACGCGCGCACATCATCCCAATAAAGCCTTTTGTCTCTATGTATTGTATAATGCAACTGTAATTTTTTTCGTCTGTGCCCCCAAAATTTTATTTTGCCCCCCCGACCAAAAAAGCTGGCTACGCCCCTGAACATAATGAACCAGTTGTCTTGAATCACTGAAATTGGATTCCTCGCCCCTATAATATACATAAATTTTGTTGCCAGAGTGTAGTTATTTAAAAAAATTAAATTGGACCCCTTGATTTTTTGTGCTCGCACTTCCCCTGAGTACCACCTAAAATTACCATTTTCTGATTCACAACTAGCCTCCCAGAACTTCAAATACTGACCTGACTCAATTACACAGCAAAAAGAGCAGTGGCATACATGTACATCAGAGCATACATGTGAATGCATTGCATGATTTGTAGCCTACAAAATAAGGGTGTGGATCATGCCGACTCACTGCTGATAGACCAAGTTTTCCCTAAAAAATGGTTGTTACTTTTTCAATGACTATTCACTAGCAGGCTATGTTAGTACATCTATGACAATGACAAAGGTACCAAAATCTGAATTGTGATGATTTTTACGATCGTCCAGATGACTCGAGATGAGTAAATCACAGAATATATGGGCCTTTAATTGCCCTGGACCTTTAAATGCATTGAAATGGGCATAGGAGCATTTTACTTTGAAAAATCAATACTGATATATTAGGGCTGCAGTGGCATTTTGCATGCCCCTTCAGTGACTTTTAAAATAGGGTGCAAAAGTGCACTACAATAAAAATATAATAAAAATTAATTTGAACACTGCAGATGAGCAAGTGAAGCAGCGTTCGAAATAGGGCTGGTCAGCTGGCCATTGGCCTGTAACTTTTTGGCCTGGCCGGTAACTTTTCTGACTAGCATCTAGTTTAGGGCTGCCAACTTTTTGGAATTGCTTGGCGTGAGACAGAGGCGTACCGGGATTTGTCGACTACAATGTTCATTTTGACCCGTGATTATTTGAGCCACGGCCCTCGAGAATCTGAGGGGGGGGGTAAGGACAACAAATTATTTTGACGATGCGTGAGTTTACTCATTTCCCAGCTTTTTGCGTGAGATTTACTACCTGGGCGTGAGATTATGCTACCTTGGCGTAAGACCGTGAGAAAGTGACCCAATACGTGAGACTCATGGCCAATGCGTGAGAGTTGACTGCCCTAGCTGATCTAGTTGTCGGCCTGGCTGGCCGGTAACTTTTTAAGGTCAAGCCCGGCTGGCCTGTAACTTTTTGAGGCATATTTCTAACACTGAAGTGAAGATGTTACTCCAAGGCCTGGTTTTGAACTGAGAGCATCTCTCAATCCACAAGAGTGGCTAAATTTCTTCCCTCAAAATTGCGTAAATTATCGAATAAAATTAATTTAGTTTTCTATTTACCCCAGCACATGAAGAGTGTACATTTTCTGATTCCAAAAATGCTATTATTATTGTTGAAGAACTATTACTAGTGGATTCAGTCTAGTACTATTGTGTAGGTATTCACATTTGCCATCAAACTGCATCATTTTATATATCAAATTAAAGCCCTTAAGGGCTGGGGTATGAACGTTTGGACAGTATTTATTTTGGGACATTAGAGCACATCAGACATATCGAATTGCATTCTGAATACGAAGAATGTCATTCTGATATCAAATAATTTTGAATTTTTGAAATTCGCAATTTAATACACATTTTATGGCAAATCATTAAAAATTGATATTTTTGATATTTAACAGTACTTGAAGTAAACTTTATAAATCTGATGATTTATACTTAAAGTGTATGTAGGTGGGTTGAAAAGCCCGACGATCAATTGAAAATTTTGACCTTTTCAGATGGAAGATATGGATTTTTTTCCCAAAACACCAAAAAAAATTAGGTCTTTTGGGAAAAAATCCATATCTTCAATATGAAAGGTCAAAATTTTCAATTGACCGTCGGCTTTTCCTCCCTGCTACATACACTTTAAGAATATATCATTAGATTTATATAATTTACTTCGAGGACTGTTATATATCAAAATTCAAAAATATCAAATTTTTATAATTTGTCATAAAATTTGTATTATATTGTGATTTTCAAAAATGAAAATTATTTGATATCAGAAAGACATGCTTCAGTATTCAGAATACAATTCGATAGGTCTGAGGTGCTCTCATGTGCCACAAAAAATACTATCGAAACGCAATAAACGCTCATTTTAGATCCCTTAAGTAAGCCAAAACTGAAAACCTTTTTTTCATAGCACTTTCCATAGCAAAGTTACATCTTGTCAAAGATTGACTTTCATCAAAAAGATTCAGCTAGCAAAATTCCCCCAAAAAGCATTTCTGTGGTGTTTCTAGATCTTAGTCTCATGTTGATAGCAGCTTTTTTAATGGAACTCATGCTATCAAAAACCCTCTAAAATTCCATGTGCGAGTGAGTTATCACCATGAAAAATCATATATTTGGGTTAAGTGAAGTATAGACAACACATTTATGTAGGTTTCCTTGACCGGCCAGTTGTAAATATATGTATTGTGTTCTAGGCGAATTTGGCTGACTAGCAAATGTGATAATTAAGGTTTGCCTGGCATACCTATATTGTGGCAATTTAGTGTGCCCCCCTCGCTTGGCTTACCAAAAAGGCTCCCCCCACCTTTTTTGGCTTGCCACCCCCCCCATTTTACCCTCCCACCAGTAGTAAAAATTATTGCAAAGCCCCTTACAATTACATGGTTCATGTGCTTACAACGTGACATGACATACTGAACGTAAATATCAATTTCAATTAGTATTAGGCCAAGTAAAATAAAAAGCATGTTTCACGTCCGGATTTTTGAAAAAAAGGAGGAGGGGGCTTTTTATTTTTTATTTTTACCACAAAATCGGCGTAAATACCCATAATTAGAAGCTATTAGAGCTGTTTTAGCGTATACACAATAATGCCTGGAAAAAGGAGGAGGCCTCTTTTTATTTGTTGTTCTGAGAGGTAGGCCCCCTCCCATTATCTCCAAACCTGCTAAAAGTGTTTCTTGTGTATTTAGCAAGGCTATAGAAAGCATCTCTACTTCCTAGACATATTTTTTGAAAAGTTATAACTGAATTTCAAAAAATAAAAAATAATTGAAGAAACCTCAAAAAAGGAAGCGGGAGGGGACGTGAAACATGTTTATTTTTTTATTTGGCCTTACAATATTTATGTATTAAAATTTATCGAGAACTTCCACACTATATCGTCGTGGATAGATTTCTCGATCAACGAAAATAAATCTCTTAACTCTTCGAGCCATCTCTTCTAAAGTCTCCTTCAATTTTTTTGTAAATTATTGCTCTATAATGAGGAATTATGTCGATTAAATTACCTGCAAAACATGAAAACGATCATTGTTCATGTGTTTGTTTACATTCATTCAATCAACAGCCCGTACACTTCGCAGATACAGCCCGTAGCACATCGCTTATTGGCTGATTTATCGCTGCAATTTATAATTTATGCTGTGACGTCAGGTTCTTCCGCTGCCGAAAGTAGGATTCATTCAAAATACACGGTTAGCATTTATTGAAAAATAACATACGTGTAGTGTGGTAAATTGTCGTACCACAACGGTTTTAGAGTAAGATAATTTTGCTTTGACACCACATAACAAATTTAGAATTGTTTGTGAAGATTTCATGATTATGTGTTAATCCAATGGTCCAAGAGATAGCAAGAATTTCTTTGACAAAAATGACCAGGTGTCTTGTTATGATAGTTGGATAGAACATCCCATGGGACATCTGAAAAGTGAAGTCTTGAGTGTCGTGAGCGGTGGAGGCGTGACATCAGAGGTCAATGACCTCAAATTTGACCCGCTTTTCCTGTGTAATTCAGTATTATGCAAGCCATTTATTAACAACAGCCTCGATTTTCACATTTTTGGTGTCTAATGAAAGATATTAAAATTATCTATCAAACAAAACCAATATCAATGTGATTTAACAATGTTTCGATCCTAATTTTGAGCCAAAAACGTCAAAATTTAGCATTTTTACCCATATTTTGCAAATTGACCTGACATATAAAACTTATAATTTCCTGAAAAGCGTGAATGTATTACTTAAACATTCTTACTCAAAAACTGACCCATTATGTTCACAACAAAGATGACCAAAAACAATGTGTGTGGGTAAAGTCGTTTTTGGGCAAGGACATTTAAAGTGCAATGACCTCTTAAATTTACTATGTAAGAGGTTTTCTGCACATATAGACTGTGGGCTATGCTAACCCCACTCCCCCCTAGGGGGATTTATGGAGGCAGGTATTTTTGGGACCCTAATGCATTGAGGTTTTGAAATCCGCTTGCCTGAACATTGGCCAGCGGTGGGTGAGGCGGTGAGGGCGCTTTTTTTCAAAATGGCCGCCAAAATCACAAAAATCAACATAACTAGACCAGTGAAGCTCCTAGCAGCATAATTATGATGTCTACACCCATGTTTTTAGGGTCAAGGAATCCAATAGTATCACTTACATTAACAGGGGACCTAAATTTCCAAGATGGCTGCCAAAATTTCAAAATGGCTGACATTGAAAATGAAAGTTATCTATATCTCAGTCCTTGAAGCTTCTGCAAGCATAATTTTGATGTCTATACACATGTTTGCACGATCAAGGAGTCCAATAAAATCACTAAGAACAGCCCAGGACACAAATTCCAAGATGGCTGCCACTGAATTTTAAAATGGCTGCCATTTAAATCAATTTTGTCTATATCGCAGTCGTTGAAGCTCTAAGGAGCATGTCTCTGATTTATTATGCCGTATTGTCGGAATCAAGGATTCCAGCCAATACATTTAGGTTTTGAAATCCGCTTGCCTTCACATTGGCCAGCGGTGGGTGAGGCGGTGAGAGCGCTTTTTCAAAATGGCATTAATAATGACACCATAAATAATCAACGACATGTCTATTACCTAAACACGAGAAGTATCAAAGCCTTAGTACTTTACTTAGTAGGATAAGTGGGTAAGTACAATAGCTGTCCTGTGAACATTTGGCAATATATTATATATTGTACTCATATACACATGTCAGCTACACATGCCAGCTATTGCACTTACCCACTTGGGCACTCAACAGTCGATGTCCCAACTCCAAGATCAACAACTAATCTAATCATATTCAGTAACTCTATTTGTAAAAGGGTTAATTCTAGGAAAAAAAATGAAACGATAGCTAAGAGTAGCTTGATGACGTAGCTCCCAGTTGCTGATTGGTGCTGGGTTTACTGTACTGGTGATACTGGTGTTGATACAGTAGCTCCCAATTGCTGGTTGGTACTGGGGTATCTATTAATGTTAATTCAATGCATTGAAATCGAATTGAATTGAAATGAATTTTGGGCGATTTTCATTTCAATGCATTGGAATTGAATTGGAATCGAAATGAGTGGGCTTGGGCATGAATTGAATTGGATTGGAATTGAAATCATCGTGAGCAATGAAGAATTGAATTGGATTGGAATTGAAATCATGTTGAGTGATGACGAATGAAGTGGAATTGAAATGAAATTCAGCTTTGATTTCAATTCAGCATTTCAATTCACAAGCAGAAGTCTGTGATTCCAGATCACTCCTTTCAAACCATGATAAATAAAAAGAAACAGTAGTCACCATAAACTGGTACAAAACATAAACAAAAAGTGTTACAAAACATATTGCAACTAAGTATTCTGGAAAGCTTTCATTTAAAAATGATATAGCATAAAATACATACCGGTATATATTGAAGAAAATTAAAAGTATGATATCATTTCTCATACACAGTATAGTTAAACTTTTGAGATTTTTTGGAGTTCTTCTTCAGAAGAATATCTCGTCATGTGGAAAAATTATAGGTTTTATGTTCAAAGACACTAATATCTTCTAATACTGTATGATGCAAATTGATTCTTAACATTTCCAATGTTTTAAATTGCTTGATATGATCGATAATGTGAGTATGAGATCACCCCAACTTGCCAAATATCTCGAACTTTTGGCACTAATTTAAAGCCCCTATTTTTCTCAAGCTCCTAATTTTTATGCTCAAAAGTCATTGTACATTTGAACAAACAGTGAGAAAACCATTAAGAAAATGCTAAATATCTTTGACAGCTTTTTTCACACGTTTTTAAAAGTACAAGGATTTTGGGTGTAAAATCTTAGGAGGAGCAGGAAACAAGTATAGGGGCTATCTAATACACTGCAAAAACAAGTGTTTATATTTAAACACCATATTGTGTTTATTAGAGCAACACTTAATAAACACATAATTCATGTTAATGGTCTAACACTAATGTTAATGGTTCTAACACTAATGTTCATAAATTAACACTTGGTGTTATATTACAAACACTAATGTTTATAATATAACACCAAGTGTTAATTTATGAACATTAGTGTTAGACCATTAACATGAATTATGTGTTTATTAAGTGTTGCTCTAATAAACACAATATGGTGTTTAAATATAAACACTTGTTTTTGCAGTGTAGTATCAAACCCTGATTTTGACATCTTTAAGGTCAGTATGGGGACAGGGTCCCATTATCGATCGTACCACACACCTTAAGTTTAAAAATGTGCATGGTGGACAAGAAGTTGAGACAAATATTAAGAAGTCAGTCACCTAAGAGCTAAGAAGTTCCAAAGTTTCATAAAATAGGACCCAGAGGTCAAGGATCACTCGCACTGTTTGAATGTGAAAAGTGGGTCGATCCTTCATGTAATTATTTCATGTAAGCTAATCCTAACTCTAACCCTAATCTTATAACCCTAACCCTAATCATAACCCTATCCCTAATCCTAACCCTAAACAAACCCTAATTTCGTGTAAAATTACATGAAGGAATAACCGAAAAGTGAGTTCACATGACAATAAAGTATCTTCTGCTGAAATGCTGTGTTGTGACAAGTAGTGTACTTGATTTTGACGTTGTGTTGTCGACTCAAGTGTTTTAAAATTGGTAGTAAAACATGCACTGCAAAAACAGTGTCTAGATATTAAACACCATGCATATATTCTAGACACCATCTTGTCCTCAATTTGTAAACATGTCTAAATGCTAAACATGTTTAGTAATTTGATGCCTTGGGTTTAAATACTAAACACTTGATGTTTTGAAGTTTGACATTTGTGTTTAGATTTTACATGTGTTTACAAATCGAGGACAAAAAAAGTTCGATCTCTAGACACAGTTTTTGCAGTGTGCCTTTGGTCAATTAACATAAACTGCAACTGTATTGGAATTGGAATTGAATTGGAATTGAAATGAATGCTCAGAATTGAATTGAATTTGATTAGCTGTTAATTTCACTGCATTGGATTGGAATTGAATTGAAATGATTTTGAAAATGAAAGATTGAATTGGAATCGAATTGAATTAATTCTAAAGCAAGGTGGATTGAATTGGAATTGAATAGCAAGACTCCATGTGTAGAAAGAATTGAATTTGAATAGAATTGAAATTAATTTTCTGGAGTGAAATAACAATAGTATCTATCTACTGCTGGTATTGGTGATGATAAAGTAGCTACCAACTGATTGTTGCCGGGTTTAGCTATATACTGTTGATATTGGCGTTGATGAAGTAACTTCCTATTGCTGATTGGTGTTGATGAAGCAGCTTTCAATTGAAATAAATGTGCATTGGCGCTAAGGTAGCCATCTACTGTTAATATTGGTGTTGACGAAGTAGCTACCAATTGCTGCTTGTTGCTGTGTTAGCCATCTACTGCTGACATTGGTGTTGATGAAGTAGCTTCCTTTTGCTGATTGTGTTAATAAAGTAGCTTTCAATTGTTCTCTGGCAATAAGGTAGCTACCTACTGCTGATATTGGTGTTGATGAATAAGCTTTCAATTGCTCATTGGCTCTAATGTAGCCATCTACTGCTGATATTGGTCTTGAAGAAGTAACTTCATATTGCTGATTGCTGCTGGGTTAGCTATCTACTGCTGATATTGATGTTGATGAAGTAGCTTCCAATTGCTGATTGTTGTTGATGAAGTAGCTTTCAACCTTATTGTTCATTGGCTCTAGGCTAGCTATCTACTGCTGATATTGGTGTTGATATATTAGCTCCCAATTGCTGATTGTTGCTAATGTAGCTATCCACTACTGATATTGGTGTTGATGAAGTAGCTTCCAATTGCTCATTGTTTCTAAGCTAGCTTTCAACTGCTGATATCCGTGTTCGTGAAGCCCTATTGCTGATTGGTGCTTACTGGTGTCAATGGCGTTTATAAAGTAGCTCCCTATTGTTGACAGGTGTTGGGGTATCTACTGCTGATATTATAAAATTAGTTTTTTTAAACTATTTAACTGGAATCACGGTTTTGAGAGGCAACAGTTTCACACCTTATCCTAGGTGCATCTTCAGGCCGTCTGTTGGAAGGTACTTCATCAACACCAATATCAGTAGTGGATAGCTACATTAGCAACAATCAGCAATTGGGAGCTTCTATATCAACACCAATATCAGCAGTAGATAGTTAGCTTAGAGCCAATTAACAATAAGGCTGAAAGCTACTTCATCAACAACAATCAGCGCCAGTTGATTCATAGTTGTGTGCCCTTAAGGTGCACTGAGCCTGGATGGGCTCTCTCTCTCTCTGTCTCTGCACTCGTGGAAGCTACATGTGCCTGGTTGTGATTATCACATTAGATTAATCCTAATCCTTTTATTGGCGTGGTGACAGCTTGGATTCGAAACCAGTCATCTCTGAAGTCTCTCAGCTGACCTTCCTGACGAAATTGGTGGTCATCTTGAACCCTAAATGTGTGATCTTTCACAAGACTGTGAGCGACCAGTAAGCTTAAAACAGTAAGCTTAAGCCTGCAAGGCTGCATATTAGCTTTTATTCTGGTTCACATACACGAGTGTAAAACAATCAGCAATGGCCACAACACATCGTGCGCCAAGCAATGGCCTCTGACAAAGAACGAAACGATAAACTCATTTGAAAGCTGGAAACATAACCTCCAGTATACACTGTCATTAGACCCAAGCTTTTCTCCCTACTTGGTTGAAGGAGCGGTATGGGGCAAAAGTCAAAAACTTCCCTCTTCGAGGTCTCACTAACGACGGTGAGGACATACAGGAAGCCCAAAGGAAAACAGCAGTCCAGAAAAATGCTGCATTGGAGCTTATGCTTGGACAAATAGCCAACTATTGTCCAATTATCTCACGAAATACAATACTCAAAAACTGCACCAGCCTGAAAAAGATATGGCAAGCCATCCGTCTCCATTTTGGCTTCCAAACAACAGGTGGCCACTTCCTAGAGTTCAACAATATTACCCTTGGCCCTGATGAACGGCCAGAGGACTTGTACCAGCGTCTAGTAGCATTCACCGAAGACAACCTCATGCGTGAAGGAGGCGGCATCAGTCACCATGACCAAGTCATCGATGAAGATGAGGAGATTACGCCTACACTCGAAAACTTTGTAGTGTTAACGTGGTTGCGTCTTATAAACCCTGATCTGCCCCGATTAGTAAAGCAGCGATGCGGTACAGAGCTAAGATCCCGCACCTTGGCTTCTATCAAAGCCGAAATTTCTCAAGCTCTGGATTCGCTCCTGGATGAGCTGAGCTCAAACGATGCTGCTCGCAGCATGCGCACTAGTAGTCAGCGTAGACCGATGCCTAAATTGAAAGCTAAGAAATCATTTGGTAAATCCTGCCCTCTGTGTGAGCAAGCTGGTCGGCATGACCATGCGCACTTCTTAAGCGAGTGCTCGTACCTCCCTGAAAAGGACAGAAAATACCTGGCCCGCGCTCGTCAGCTTAACATCCTTGATGATTGTGACAGCGACTCAGATTTAGCATGCGCCTTTGTTGACCAATCTGTCCTTAGTGCGCAGCCCAATGTTCAGGCAGCGCCATGAATTCATGTTGATCAGTCTCCTTATGTAGATGCATTCCACAAGCACCATGCGGTCCGCATCACCATTGACAGTGGATCCACTGGTAATCTCATTCGCGAAAACACTGTCCAACGATTAGGATGCCCCATTCATCAGAGTTCGCAGTCTGCCCGTCAAGCTGATGGGTCATCCCTCTTAAGGTAGTTGGGGAAACAACCCTCACCTTTACTCGTGACAGACACTCCTTTGTCTTTAAAGGTCTAGTTGTTAGAGACCTTGACGAAGAAATCCTTGCAGGTATTCCCTTCATGAAATGCAATGATGTCGCAATTCGCCCTGCTAAGAACCAAATCATCTTGACAGATGGTACAATTATCACTTATGGCGCCAACAAGAGCCCCAAATCCCAGCACACTGTTCGTCGTGCCCATATACTTCGTGGACCTTCTCAAAACACTACCATATGGCCAGGCTCATACGTTGAGGTAAATCTCCCTGCAGACATCGTTGAATCAGATGCTACTTTTGCCATTGAGCCCCGTGTTGATACCCCGCTCGGTAGGTTCCTACCGCCCAAACAAGCCTGGCCCAAGCCTGATGTAATCACAAGTATTGCAGGCAGGGTTCGCATTCCCAACAATACTGGTGTGCCACTTGTCATCAGAAAGCATGAACATCTTGGCCAGATACACACTGTTTTTTCACCATCACTAACTTCTAAGCCATCACACACTGCTGCAGCAGCATCAGTCAATGTCCCAAAGCCCAGTTCACCGGTTAACTACTCAGCTGCTGTTGCTCTTGACCCAGATGGTATACTTGGCACTTGTGAGCAATCCAACTTCCGCAGTCTTCTCGATGAGTACGATGAGGTTTTTGACCCTAGTTTCCCAGGTTACAATGGTGCTGTCGGCCCTTTCAAATCTGTGGTTAATATGGGACCGGTCCAACCCCCCAACGCAAAGGTCGTCTCCCATTGTATGCACAGGATAAACTCCAAGAGTTGCAATCAAAGTTTGATCAGCTTGAAAAAGCAGGCGTCTTTGCTAGACCTGAAGATGTCGGTGTGTGTGTCAAATACCTTAACCCGTCCTTTCTTGTCAAGAAGCCTAATGGCGGCTTTCGTCTGGTTACTGCATTTGCTGATGTCGGTAGATATAGCAAGCCACAACCCTCTCTAATGCCCAATGTGGACTCAACATTGCGTTCAATTGCCAAATGGAAGTATTTGATTGCCACTGACTTGACTAGTGCTTTCTACCAAATCCCTTTATCCCATGAGTCCATGAAATACTGTGGTGTTGCAACTCCCTTTCGTGGGTGCGTGTGTATACACGGTGTGCCATGGGTATGCCAGGTTCTGAAACAGCCCTTGAGGAACTGATGTGTCGTGTCCTTGGTGACCTCTTAGAGAAAGGTGTCGTAGCAAAACTCGCTGATGACTTGTACTGTGGTGGTAATACTGTGGATGAACTTGTTGAGAATTGGCGTCAAGTTTTGCAAGCTTTGTCTAAGTCTGGGTTACGTCTTTCTGCTTCCAAAACAGTCATTTGCCCCCAAAAGACAGTAATTCTGGGTTGGATTTGGTCAAATGGAACCCTTTGTGCTAGCCCCCATAGCATCGCCACACTTTCCAGCTGCTCGCCTCCAAGCAAAGTTGGTGGCATGCGGTCCTTCATCGGTGCATACAAGGTTCTGGCCCGTGTCATTCAGAATTGTGCCAGTCTGGTAGCCCCATTAGATGATGCTATTGCAGGGCACCAATCAACTGAAGAGCTTACATGGTCTGATAGTCTGCATACTGCTTTTCACAAGGCTCAAGCAGCACTGTCTTCCGCTAGGGAGTCACACTTCCCCATCCCAATGATCAGCTTTGGATCATTACTGATGGATCCGTGAAGAAACATAGCATTGGGTCGACATTGTATATTTCCCGCAATGACAAACTCTTCCTCGCCGGGTTCTTCAGTGCTAAATTGCGTGATCGACAGCCAACATGGTTACCCTGTGAAATTGAGGCGCTGTCTATTTCTGCCTCCACCAAGCACTTCAGTCCCTATGTTATTCAGTCCAAACACAAGACATGTATCCTCACTGACAGCAAACCTTGTGTTCAGGCATATGAAAAGCTCTGCCGGGTGAGTTTTCAGCCAGTCCTCGCGTGTCCACATTCCTCTCCACTGTCAGTCGTTTCCAAGCATCTGTTCGTCATCTTGCAGGATCAGCTAACACCCCTCAGACTTTGCTAGTCGTAATGCCCCTGACTGCACTGAGCCCACTTGTCAAATATGCTCCTTTATCAAACGTGAAGAGGAAGCAACTGTCCTTCGTGTTTCCGCACATGACATTCTGTCCGGGAAAGCTAAGCTCCCCTTTGCCAGCAAAGCAGCCTGGCATGCTATTCAGCAGGAATGCCCGGATCTGCGACGAACACATGCTCATCTAGTTCAGGGCACTCTCCCTTCAAAGAAAGCTACTTCTGTCAAAGATGTGAAGCGCTATTTGCAGGTTGCATCTATCGCTAGAGATGGCCTACTTGTTGTTCGTCGTGATCAACCATTGTCCCCAACTCGCGATTGTATTGTTGTTCCCAGACAGGTCTTAAATGGTCTTCTCACTGCCCTGCACATCCAACTTGACCATCCCTCCAAACATCAGCTCAGTTTGGTGACCCAGCGTTACTTTTATGCTCTTGATATGGACAAGGCTATTGATCAAGTGACATCAACTTGTCACCAGTGTGCTTCTCTGTCCAATGCCCCTAAGGCATTGATCGAGCAGTCCTCAAGTGACCCTCCCGATGCAGTTGGCATTTCTTTTGCAGCTGATATCCTGAAGCGTAGCCGCCAGCTAGTCCTTGTGCTGCGCGAAACCTCAACGCCCCACACAGCTTCTTGCATTGTCGAGAATGAACAACATGGCACTTTGCGCGATGCCCTGATTCAATTGTGCATTGAGCTTCGTCCACTTGATGGCCCCCCTGCAGTCATTCGTACTGACCCAGCACCAGGGTTTGTTCGACTCGCCAATGACAAACTTCTCACACGTTACCATCTATCGGTTGAGATCGGCCGTATTAAAAATAATAACAAGAATCCTGTTATTGAGAAAGCCATTCGTGAGCTTGAAGATGAGTTGCTCAGACAAGATTCTACAGGTGGTCCGGCTACAGCATTATCACTTGCCATTGCTACTGCAGCCCTTAATACTCGCATCAGATCCCGAGGTCTTTCAGCCCGTGAGATGTGGTTTCAGCGAGACCAGTTTACCAATGAGCAGGTTCCTTTCACTGATTGTCAAATGATTCAGGCCCAGCATGCCTTGCGAAAAGCCAACCACCCACACAGTGCTCATTCAAAGGCCCCATTAGCCTCTGCCTCCCCAGCAGCAGAGTTGGAGGTTGGTGATCTTGTCTACCTCTACTCAGATCGCAAGAAATCTCATGCTAGAGATCGCTACTTAGTCACTACTATCGAAGGCCCATGGTGCAACATCCGCAAATTTGTGGGTTCTCAGCTTCGGAATACTTCTTATCGTATCAAGAAATCTGAGTGCTTTAAGGTCCAGTATTATCCTGACCTGGATTCTCGCCCCTTTCCCAAGTCGTCTCCACCCACCGAGGATTCCGAGTTTGTTGAAGTGGTCCCTGAATGTACTCCTCCAGAGCCTCCTTTCATACCTGGCGAGTTGTCCACACCTGCTACTTGTGACCCCCTGCCCAGGAATGCTAATCACTCGCACCCCAGTTCTGAGTCAGATCCTCGCGCTCCCTTGCGCGATAGCAGTCCTAGCTCCAGCAATACCTCCGGTTTGGTTGCACAGTCTAATCCATGTACCGGTAACAGCAGTGAGGTTAGTGAAAGTATCCCCCAAGCTAGTATGGTTGGCCCTGAGATCAGGCCACCATTGCTCACACAAAGGCGTTCATGCGCCCTCACAAACTTCCTGAGCACCTGAAAGACTATGTGTTAAACTAAATGGACAGGTCACTGTGTACTATGACATTAATCCATCATCGGTGTCCTCCTATATGGTCACTTCATTGAACTTTGAACTGATTTCCCGACTGATTTACGTATGTCATTTGGAATTCTAAAAGAAAACTCTGGAACTGACGTTTACTTCTTTGAACTTTGAACCATTTTACATTCATGTTGAATGTCAGTTTGTCATTGCAGACAAAAAGACTCTTGAACTGTTGATGTTATTGACTGTTGGCACATTGCCTATTTTGAGTGTTCTAAACCAACAGTGTCTTCATTCACATAAGCTGTTAGATTGGTTTCTGCAAGTCAGTTGTTAGTAGTAGTTGTTATCCTCACTTCCTTGTGAGGAAAGTGATCTTTTTTTTTTCTTAAAAAAAAAAAACAAAAGAGAGAAAGAGGTAGTTACGCCAGTTGATTCATAGTTGTGTGCCCTTAAGGTGCACTGAGCCTGGATGGGCTCTCTCTCTCTGTCTCTGCACTCGTGGAAGCTACATGTGCCTGGTTGTGATTATCACATTAGATTAATCCCTAATCCTTTTATTGGCGCAGCAATTGGAAGCTACTTCATCAACACCAATATCAGTAGTAGATAGTTAACCCAGCAGCAATCAGCAATATGAAGATACTTTTTCAAGACCAATATCAGCATGACAGTAGATGGCTACATTAGAGCCAATGAACAATTGAAAGCTTATTCATCAACACCAATATCAGCAGTAAGTAGCTACCTTAGCGCCAGTGAACAATTGAAAGCTACTTCAGCAACACAATCAGCAAAGGAAGCTACTTCATCAACACCAATATCAGCAGTAGATGGCTAACACAGCAACAAGCAGCAATTGGCAGCTACTTCGTCAACACCAATATTAGCAGTAGATGGCTACCATCAATTGAAAGCTGCTTCATCAACACCAATCAGCAATAGGAAGTTACTTCATCAACGCCAATATCAACAGTAGATAGCTAAACCCAGCAACAATCAGTTGGTAGCTACTTTATTATCACCAATACCAGCAGTAGATAGATACCCAGTACCAACCAGCAATTGGGAGCTACTGTATCAACACCAGTACCACCAGTACAGTAAACCCAGCACCAATCAACAACTGGGAGCTACGTCATCAAGCTACTCTTAGCTATCGTTTCATTTTTTTCCTAGAATTAATCCTTTTACAACTAGAGTTACTGAATATGATTAGATTAGTTGTTGATCTTGGAGTTGGGACATCGACTGTTGAGTGCCCAAGTGGGTAAGTGCAATAGCTGGCATGTGTAGCTGACATGTGTATATGAGTACAATATATAATATATTGCCAAATGTTCACAGGACAGCTATTGCACTTACCCACTTATCCTACTAAGTAAAGTACTAAGGCTTTGATACTTCTTGTGTTTAGGTAATAGACATGTCGTTGATTATTTATGGTGTCATTATTGATGCCATTTTGAAAAATCGCTCTCACCGCCTCACCCACCGCTGGCCAATGTGAAGGCAAACGGATTTCAAAACCTAAATGTATTGGCTGGAATCCTTGATTCCGACAATACGGCATAATGCATTAGAGACATGCTTCTTAGAGCTTCAACGACTGAGATATAGACAAAATTGATTTAAATGGCAGCCATTTTAAAATTCAGTGGCAGCCATCTTGGAATTTGTGTCCTGGGCTGTTCTTAGTGATTTTATTGGACCCCTTGATCCTGCAAATATGGGTATAGACATTAAAAATTATGCTTGCAGGAGCTTCAAGGACTGAGATATAGATAATTTTCATTTTCAATGTCAGCCATTTTGAAATTTTGGCAGCCATCTTGGAAATTTAGGTCCCCTGTTGATGTATGTGATACTATAGGATTCCATGACCCTAAAAACATGGGTGTAGACATCATAATTATGCTGCTAGGAGCTTCACTGGCCTAGTTATGTTGATTTTTGTGATTTTGGCGGCCATTTTGAAAAAGCGCCCTCACCGCCTCACCCACCGCTGGTCAATGTGTAGGCAAGCGGATTTTAAAACCTCAATGCACTAGGGTCCCAAATATACCTGCCTCCATAAATCCCCCTGGGGGGGAGTAAGGTTAGCATAGCCCACAGTCTATATTGTGCAGAAAACCTCTTACATAGTCAATTTAAGAGGTCATTGCACTTTAAATGTCCTTGCCCCAAAACGACTTTACCCACACACATTGTTTTTGGTCATCTTTTTGAACATAATGGGTCAGTTTTTGAGTAAGAATGTTTAAGTAATGCACCCACGCTTTTCAGGAAATTTTAAGTTTTATGTCAGGTCAATTTGCAAAATATGGGTAAAAATGCTAAATTTTGACGTTTTTGTCTCAAAATTAGGGTCGAAACATTGTTAAATCTCATTGATATTGGTTTTGTTTGATAGATAATTTTAATATCTTTTATTAGACACCAAAAATGTGAAAATCGAGGCTGTTGTTATTGTTAATAAATGGCATACATAATACGAATTACACAGGAAAACGGGTCAAATTTGAGGTCATTGACCTCTGATGTCACGCCCCACCGCTCACGACACTCAAGACTTCACTTTTCAGATGTCCCATGGGATGTTCTATCCAACTATCATAACAAGACACCTGGTCATTTTTGTCAAAGAAATTCTTGCTATCTCTTGGACCACAATGGCGACGTCAAAAATTGCGATATCGCTTCCACCACCGCCTGCTCATGTCCGCATGGCCAAGAACCAGTTCGGCCCAATTCCAATTTGCCCTGCTATATGACAAACAACTGTGTCCAATTTCTGTGCCGTTTTCTTCCTCCACTTCTTTCTCCTGCCACTCTCTCTCTCTCTCATCTCTCTCTTTCACTCTCTCTCTCCCTCTCTCCTAAATATAGGCCCTAGGCCTAGGATATATGAAATAAATAAAACAAAATAATAAAAATGAATAAATGAAAATTATAGAATTACAAAAAGTCCTCAAATAATAGGCTTACCGTTCACAAACACTTGTTAGTGGTGGGCCTGTTTCCAAAAAATTTTTCAGGTCTCAAAAATTTCAGGGCCCACCCCTTTTCTTTTTTGACATGAAAATTATGGGTCAACCCCATCATCAGAAAAGCATATAAACTCAATTTTCCCGGAAAAATTTGTGGTCAATTTTTTCAGGGCCCCCCTTAGTATGAGGGCCTCGAGGGTCAAAACTTTTAAGGCCTCCCATTTTGCATCAGGCTCCCTAACAAGTGTTTGTGAACGGTCCCTAGTGAAAATGGCCTGGCAAAAAGACTGCTTCCCCCGGCATGTCCATAACCCGGGCCCATAAAAATCCTTTCCCCAGTCCCCGCCCTCTCCGCTTGCCAACAAATCCTGCCCTTTGCACATGACAAATATTTGGTAACCCAATTCACAAACCTAACATGGTCAGGGTGTGCAATATAAATTATGAGCCCTGGGTGAGGGTAAAATTGGGGAGGAAAGAAATTTTCAAGCAGCCAAAAGGGGGGCAATTTTGGCAAGCCGAGATGGGGGCAAGCGATGTTTGGCATAAATAAAACGCTCTAAGGCGGCTTAGGAAAACAGTATGTAAACACAATAGATGCAAATTTTCCTGTTAAGCTGCGCCGCAACACACCCGACAGATTATTATAATACTGAGATAATCAAATTTTCAGTCACCCTGAAAGTAATAGATCACTACTGCTATGGTTTGTTGAAATACTTCTTATCTGAAGGGTCAAGAGTGTCAAGGAAAACAAGTTCAAAGGTCACTTGATTCAGAACATTTACAACATTTTAATTATTAAAGAAAATAGCTGTGATTGGGCAAACACTTGCTGGAAATAAATGTGAAATTGTGCAAACCAGAGGTCCTCTCTCAAAGGTCATCTGGGGTCAAATGGGAAGTTACTCGTATTTGAATGAAACCCTGTGGCAAATGTGCTTGACACTCGCACATTGGCCTAGTTGATTTCGGGCATTATGTAACTCTGACTAAAATAAAAGATTAAAAATCAAAATTTAGCTTTTCAGGCCACCTACGGGAAAGTACAAACGAGTGTTTGGGCATAAATATTACACATGTTAAACCATAGACAACTAGACATCTCTCTCAAGTAATATAAAATTCAAAAGTAAAAAGAAAAACACACGGAAAGTATTATGATATGTAAGTACAGAAAAATAACCAAAAAAATAAATAAATAAATAAATAAATAAAAAAATAAAGAAACAAACAAACAAACAAACAAACAAACAAACAAACAAACAAAAAAAATAAATAAATAAATAAATAAATAAATAAATAAATAAATAAATAAATAAATAAATAAATAAATAAATAAATAAATAAACAAACAAACAAACAAACAAACAAACAAACAAACAAATAAATAAAAAATAAATAAATAAATAAATAATAATAATAATAATAATAATAATAAAAACAACCGAATAAGCAAATAAATAAATCAAGATAAAAATGAATGTATAGGTAGGGCCAGTTTGGTTTGGGACGAGTATTGGCATGATTGGAATCGAGCTCAACATGGCCACGCCGTGCGTGCGCATGGCCTAAATAGAGCTTGTAGTAATGCTGAGTGCAGCGGCGTAGAATTTTTGCAATCGGCTTGACTGCTAACAAAATACGTGATCCTTTTAGACGTCTGTGTTTTAGACAATCGAAATAATTGTCCACGTGACAGAATTGCCTGTCAATCAATTTTACTTAGCGACTGTTGTGGAGGACGAGTAAACAAAGTCACATACGGGTCATTGACAGCATTACAAAATAGACCAAAAAACACATTTTCACACATTTTTTTCTTGATTTCTTTATTCAGCATGATAGGTACAGATGTTTTCTTACGTGTAAAGTCACAATATATTTTTCCCGTAGGGAAAGCAATATTTGATCTCATATAACCTTAAACAAAGAAATACATTTGATTTGGAGGGAAATTTGTCTTTTTCAAAGGAAATTTTGATCATCTTCCAGGGAAATATTCATTTTTCCAGCCCTGATATTGACAATAATTAACAACCTGTTTTACCTCTCCATATATTCATACATGTCCACTTACTCGAGAACTCTAGCTTCGAATTTGCACACGATAGTTACGCATTCCATGCTAGAGTACTTTGCTATGGTTTTTCGGTCGGAAAGCGGTGCAATTTTTTACACCGGAGGTTAATTTATTCTGTTTAAAATGTTGAAATTTGAAAGTTATTTCGATGAGTCAACTGTATCTTTTTGAGCAAGACTTGCCTATTTTGGACAGTCGAAAATTTCGCTGAAGTGTAATTTTAGCAATATTTTTGATGCAATTGCAATCGTCTGTCGTGATCGGCTGTGTTTACTTCTGAACTGCCATTGCTTTACACGGTGTCATGCTTCAGCGAATCCGACTAGATTTTGAATGCAAAGGTCTCTAGCCTAGAATGTGAAGCTATCGGTGAGCAAATTCTTGGCTAGACTTCTCGAGCAAACATACTTAACTGTGTTTTCATATCATATTTTGTGGTGAAAAATGATTACAAATGTTTGCAATCATGTTTGGAGCAACGATTTCTTCATACCGACAGCTAAGTGTGTATGTGAATGCACATTAAACACATACACAGCACCTGTTGGAACTCCCAGTCGGAGCCAGGAGTTTCGATTATTGGAACTGGGCCAGTACAAATGTACGCAGTAGGTAGTGCCGTACTATTACACTGACTTTCCTATTCGACGAGGCTGACAATTTTGACCTCCTCATCTGTTTACAAACAGAGAGGTAGACAAAAGGTCGTTCCGCTTGTCCAAACACTCAAGTATCAGAACTACACTCGCAACAGCAGTGCGTAGTTGTTTTCGTGTTAAAGAGGACACCCAAATGAAGAGTAATTCTATGCATGGTGGGTGGGTACAGGTTTTCCACTTGTTTCCTATAACGAAATAGGCCTATTATCGTGTCGAAAGGATATCCAGGAATGGGTGCCCCCTTAGCCCGGGGGCGCGCCCCCCAGAGCGCATAGGAGTTAGTACGCCACTGGATTTACGTAACATGAATAGCTCAATAGGGATTAAAAAGCTGTCAAGTAGAACCCCCGGGTAGAACCATGTGCTTCTTTTGTCCAATTTGCCATCAAGAGTTCGACCGAAAACAGTTCAGACCCAGTACACGATCATGTCAGAAATTAATATTTTGTTCTGGGACTGATTATTCGGACTACGCAGTAGGCATACATGTAGCCATAGTTGTCGAATTTTGCAACTTTTTTTATTGTCTTGGCAATCGCGAAAATATCAAAGTTTTACAGGTCATATATTCTTCAACTTTTAACTTACATGTGTTTATCATCAAATCTACAATACCTGGCAAGTTTTAATTTTTGTTTCCAGATCCTGTAACAGTTAGAAGTTAGAAGCATGAAGCAGGTTGCCACGGCGCGGCGTGAAAGTTGCTCGGTCCCGCGAAATTGTGCAATGACAGCTCGTAGCCCTTGTGTAGTGGGCACACACCACTAAATAATCGTCCCATTGAAATACACGGGAAAATACAAGAAAGTAAGTTTGTTTTTCTACCCCATGTAACAACATTTTTAATATTTTGATCAAACCAATGTCTTAAATAAAGATTAAACTTTTATTTTAATTTAATTTTTTGGGACAAGTTAAGACAAACTTGAGAGATATACGAACTCCTGAACAGCGCCATCCCGAATTTCAGCCGACACGCTCGCCTCCTTACCAGTTCCGGCCATGATATTGTTCCGAGGGCCTATTACCCATGCACATTCGATTCAGAAAATTTTCTGAACAGATATGTAATGCTGAGCTCCTATTCTATCTTTTTATCAAAACAACCAAGAGTCACTCAAATTTGGTTCCCTCGGGACGCCGATATATTTCGCATAGGTGCTATTTTTTACCGGAACTATGAAGGGTTACACCAAATGCGGAAGGATTTAGTGTAGTGCACCCTTATAAAGAAAAAATATTTTTGATATTCTTTATTTTTGGAATCAGTGGTCAACATCCTAAAAAAGTGTAATTGCTTTTTATCGCTAGTCACTCCAAAGTTATAAAACAGGGCTCCAAACAAGCTCGGACTGAGTGAAAATATGATACTTTTCGCAATTTTCAGCATTCAAGGGCCAGAGCAACATTTTGACCATGTTAAACTGTATTCATAATCCCATTAACATCAGGAAAGTGACTTTGTTTACAAAAATATATGTACAATCACAAATTTAACATGACCGAAAAGCGACATGTGATCATTTCACCCCCCCCCCCACTCTTAGATTAAGGACGTGTCAATAGGCATATGCCTTAAGTTTGGGGGGGTGTTATGGGTAGATAGAACGGTAATTTGACACTCTAAAATGTTAAATTTCCAAGTTGCGTGTATTATTTTTGCAAGATCTAAAATTAAGAAATCCCATCATTAGAATTAATTGATAAATTTCTCTCTTGGGAATTGAACATTTGGTCATGAGATAAAAATGCCGTTATTTTGTCATCATTAGGCCATAATATAGTATGCTTTGACTTTAAATGTCTATTGAGACCCAATTAAAGGTTCAGTGATTATTTTCAAAACGGTTATAATTGAGTTTTGATCTTATAATTACATTTTGCATCAAAATAATTCCAAAGATGTTTCATTTTTTTATTTTTTAGATAACCAAAAGTGACCACTTCTATGATATTGGGGCCAAAATAGCTGAATTTCAAGCACGGTCTTAAATTGTCAATTCGACGGAAACTTGCGTTTTGAAGCTAATTTCTCGTGCGTTTAAGAATGAAATCGCGTATTTGTAGACGGAAATAGAAAAACAGACTTTTTTTCTTTGCAAAGACATCAGTTTCAGTCAAAAATCTCAACTTTTTGGAACTTAAAATCAGGTATTAATCATGTCCATAGCATTTAAAAATGAGTCTTCGAAGGGCACACACCACTAAATAATCGTCCCATTGAAATACACGGGAAAATACAAGAAAGTAAGTTTGTTTTTCTACCCCATGTAACAACATTTTTAATATTTTGATCAAACCAATGTCTTAAATAAAGATTAAACTTTTATTTTAATTTAATTTTTTGGGACAAGTTAAGACAAACTTGAGAGATACGAACTCCTGAACAGCGCCATCCCGAATTTCAGCCGACACGCTCGCCTCCTTACCAGTTCCGGCCATGATATTGTTCCGAGGGCCTATTACCCATGCACATTCGATTCAGAAAATTTTCTGAACAGATATGTAATGCTGAGCTCCTATTCTATCTTTTTTATCAAAACAACCAAGAGTCACTCAAATTTGGTTCCCTCGGGACGCCGATATATTTCGCATAGGTGCTATTTTTTACCGGAACTATGAAGGGTTACACCAAATGCGGAAGGATTTAGTGTAGTGCACCCTAGTTAATTGGTATAAGGGCGCACATCACTATAATAGTTATGCACATTGGCGTAACTAGACATTTTCATTTGGGGGGCAAGCCACACCACCACATTGGGTTCGTATATTTTAATGCACTCGGTGTTTCTACCGTCCCGACTCAAACGATTCTAGAAGTTTTTCTCACAAGCCCGCCTACTTTCCCTGCCTTCTCGGCAACCCGGAAGTAACTTTTTCCATTGGTTTGTGTGGTGCAAAATGAGGAAAATACCAATATTTGGCAACGAATTACAGGAATTCCAGTCATAGATCTCGACTGAAATGGATACATTTAGGTAAGTAACACTTTCATTTATGTCAAATCAAAAATTGTAGGAGATCTATGACCAGTTTGGTAGATAATCGAGTTGAAATGTGGGCATGTTTTTGGCATGGTCTAGGTGGGAATAACAGGTTCGTACATGTAAACTCAATGGGAATCTCTTACGACTAGGCTAAAATACAACAATATTTTGTAAATTTTCCTCGTAAAGAAAAGATCGGTCAAGGAAACCTATATGAATATGTTGTCAATACTTCACTTGACCCAAATATATGATTTATTTTTGTAATGAGAGAATCGCACATGGAATTTTAGAGGGATTTTGATAGCAGTTCCCGCACCGTAGAAAAGCTGCTCTGTCATGAGCCGGAAATTCCATCATGAGCCTAGATCCTGATTTGTTTTGCCAATTGAAGCTTCTAATGTTGGCTGAATGTGTTTGATGATATCATGAAAGTCAATCTGTGACAAGATGTAATTTTGCTACTTCTTCTTCTTCTTCTTTGTTGATACTGTCCAACACCCTTTTTATTTCAAAAGAGTCAACCGGACAGGACTGTGCGCATGTGGTTTACTTGTTACTTTCTTGCTGTTGTTGATTTGTAGTATTCTTTCACCGCCTCTGAGAAGTTTTCCTTGTCCGGGATTGTAGTTAAGTTGCTGGGTAAAGAGTTCCAGTCAACCAAAGTTCTGTGAATAAAACTGTACTTAAAACAGTCTTTATTGGTGGCGATAGGAATAAAATTGTTTGCTGTTGTTGATGTGTGCCTTAAATTCCGTTTGACCGGACGCAGGGCATTTTGCACTGGAATTGCGAGGTGACCCGCGATTGCCTGATGAAAAATTGTCAATCTTGTGGCTTTCCTTCTATCGTTGAGGTTCTCCCACTCTAGTTCTTTCTTCATTGCTGTAACGCTTGATCTCCTCTTGTAGTTACCAGTGACGAATCGTGCTGCACGGTTTTGAATTGCTTCAATTTGCTTTATTTGAGTTTGTGTATGGGGATCCCACACAGGGGAACAATACTCTACCATGGGACGGACAAGTATTTTGTAACACATGTCCTTAATGTGCCTGGGGCACGAATATAGGTTCCGTCTTAAAACCCAAGAGATCTGTTTGCTTTAGCTGAAATTCTATCTATGTGTGAGTTCCAAGTTAATTTGTCGCTGAGGTCTACCCCTAAATAAGTATGTGTTGATGTTTCTTGAAGAACTGTGTTGTTTAGTGTGTAAGAAAATATATGGGGTGATCTGGCATGTGTGAAACGCATGATGAAACATTTTTGGGCATTGAAGTCCATTTGCCATGTATTCTGCCATGTTGTTAATGTGTCCAAATCCCTCTGTAATCTGCTAGCGTCCTCTGGCCCAGCAATCTTGGTGTACAAAATACAATCGTCAGCAAATAGACGAACATGGCTTTCGATGCCCTCTGGAAGGTCATTAATGAAGAGTAAAAAATCTAGTGGTCCAGTGACCGTGCCTTGTGGCACACTAGATTCTACTTCAACCCATTCAGAACACTCTCCATCTATCACAACACGTTGTTTTCTTTGGGTGAGAAACGATTCAATCCACTTATGGATTTTGCCTCTAATTCCATACCTCCAAAGCTTTAAAAGCATTCTCCTGTGTGGCACCTTATCAAATGCTTTCTGGAAGTCCATCACTATCAGGTCGACTTGATTTTTGTTATCGAGCTCCATAGCTATGTCATGTATGGCCGAGATCAGTTGTGTCTCACATGAATGTCCTTTACGGAATCCATGTTGTTGCTTGCAAAGTATACTGTGTGTGTCCAGATGATTCATTATATTTGTATGGAGTATGTGTTCAAAAACTTTGCTACACACTGATGTCAGATTGACTGACCGATAATTTGAGGGTTTAGATTTATCCCCTTTTTTAAATATCGGTGTTATGTTTGCACAAAGCCAATCTTGGGGCACTACCCCTGTATCCAAAGACAGCTGGAACATTTTGGTGAGAAACGGACTAATCTCATGAGCAGTTGTTTTTAGAACCCACGGCGTCATCTCATCTGGTCCTGCTGCTTTGAATGGACTAAGTCCAGTCAGTAGTTTAACAACTCCATCCTCCCTGATTATTATATCAGGCATGTCAGGGATATTACTTTCTGACTCAACTGGGATGTCATTTAGTCTCTCCTGTGTGAATTGCTTTTGATACTGTATGTTCAATAACTCTGCTTTGGTTTTGCTGTCTACTACCAGATCACCTGTGTTTGAGTCTAATAATGCTGGAATACCTGTAGACTCTTTTTTCAGAGTCTTTATAAAACTCCACAGCTGTTTGTTTGAGTCAAGAACCTTGTTGTTTATGTAGTTTTTGTATGCTTTTCTTGATGCTTTTTAATTTGTTTTCTTAGTTGCCGGAATTTTTCCCAATCTTCTTGGGTACCTGTCTTTTTTGCTCTATTGTATGCTCTCTGTTTGCGTTTATGTAAACGCTTTAGGTTATGGCTTATCCATGGTGTACTCTGTCTTTTACGCACCATTTTGGCGGGTACATGTTTGTCAACCGCTGAGCTCAAATTTACTTTAAACTCGTTCCACAGACCATTGACATCAACTTCAAGACCATCACAATCAATACGGTCTATGAGTTCATTACTGATCACTTGAGCTTCATTTTTAAGCTCTGTGGTATTGGCTTTGTTAAACAAGTACACCTTTCTTGGTTTCTGATTGGTAGTAGAAGGTTTGGAGTTTATGAGGAGCAACGGGATCCCGTCATGATCACTTATGCCGGGTAATATGGTGGATTTAATCACCAGAGACGGGTTTTTGATAAAAAACAGATCTAACGTGTTGTCTCCCCTCGTGGGACCCACCACGACTTGCTCGAGACCAAAGTCGTTGGACATGTCTATGAGATCTTTACACAGCGTAACCTTGTTTGAACCTGCACGTACCGTCTGGTTCTCCCACAGCACATCCCCCAGATTGAAGTCTCCAGCAAGCCATATGTTGCTAAACTGACTCATGTTAATTTTGGCTAACGAATCTCTGAGATTACTTAGATAATCTCTGTTTGAACTAGGTGGTCTGTAATATGATCCCACTAGTACAGGCTTTGTGCCTGTTATACTTATTTCGATCCACACTATTTCACAGTTTGTATCAAGATCAAAACGCTGTGAGCAAGTAAAGGATGCTTTTAACAGCAATCATTACGCCCCCGCGCATGTATCCTGGTTTAGTTGTTATTCTATCCTTCCTGAACACTGTGTAGGAGTTTGGGAAAATCTCACTACTACTGACAGTATCGTCAATCCAAGTTTCACAACCTATCAAAACATCTGGGTTGTCAACCTCCAAAGACACATTCAATTCGGCCGTCTTACCTCTAATGCTTTGGAAGTTGATTACCATTGCTTTCATAGGTTTATAAGAATTGTTTTTTGGTTTTTGGTATTTTTTCTTCTCCTGTGTGTGTCCCTTATTACCATTATCAATACTTACATTTTGTTTACCTTGGTTTCTGTTTCTTTTTTGTGGTGATGAGGTTGCGAGTGGTGATGCCAGAGGATGGTTTTCCTCGTCAACTGTGTCTAGACTACTAAAGCTGTTCATTGTGTCTATGGACCCAGCCGAAAAAAGGCTGGACGCAAAGTTCGGTAAACCGCATTGGCAGCATATCCACGAACAACTACTATGCTGCTCAAGAATCTCATAGGCACCTGTTTTCATCCCGACACAGTCAACATGAAGCCATCCATCACAGCTATCACAACACACTGCACGCTCTCCCCACAAACAAGGAATATTACATATTTGACATGGAAATTTAGGTTCAGAAATGTTGCGTGAACCGTCTGCTGATGTTGGCCCTGGATTTATTTCACAATCCCCAGATTGCAAAATCAGAATGATGCTGATGTACATCAATGCCATTTTGTACGAGTTTTTACACCTGTATGCATTCTTTATTTTATTTCTAATGAGTAAGCTTAATTGTGAGGGGTAGCAAGCAAACAAGAACTCTGGGTAGAACCTAATATCTGATATTATAAGTGATAACTGAGCGTCGGTACGGTGAATCCTCTTCTCTGGCAATGCCGGGTCCTTCAACCCCGCTCCGAAAATTGACCATACTACAATAAAGAGAGTTACACTACTCACTGTTGCTACTAGTTTACACATAATAATAACATAACACGATATGATGGCACAGAAGAATAATACTTGCGGGTCACCACAAACAATCCAGTGCTACTGAACCCCACGCCCGGCCATTTGGAAAGTTACTCCATTGTACACAACGCTAACGCCGCCATGATGAATCTACACGACTGCATTGTAGCATGGAAGATGAAACTTGACGAGAATCAATCTGGTGAAATCCTACCAAATCCCGGACAATAATCTCTCACAAATCAGAAAGTGCTATGACAAAACGATTTTCAGTTTTGGCTTTCTTTATAATCAAGGAGTTTAATTTGATATAAAATGATGCAGTGCACACCGTCATCATCCCTATATCTTCGTGTTAAAAATTGCCGTGGTAGTACGATAAATCCTCACGTTTTTCAACAACTAGGCCTACGCATGGTGATTTTGAGCTATTTTGTTCGAGATAGGCCGTGCGACTCAGGCTATGCATACAATTTGAGATTTTGAGAGCCGGCCACACTGTTTCTATTCTATGTTTTACGATTTTCGCATGATCAGTATATGGCTGGCCGTAACCGCCACAACGTGGAGCTGCTACGCGTAGCTTACTTTTCGCTTCGCGGAGCTAAATTGACCAATCATGTTAGATCTTTTCATTACGCGGAGCCAGTTGATGCATCATCGTTCCAGAGCGAGAAAACTCTTGCCAAAATTAATGTTTACTATGTGGATTTTAAATGAATCGAATGTAAATAAACCACAAACAGTTGTACAGGATCAATACCATTGTTTGATTAGTGTATAGTCAATGTTACCTTGCATGCATGTGCGATGTGTGTGGCGTGTTTGTTTGTTTGTCTACTGTGTCAGGCCAGGATCACTGACACCCACGGTACTGATACTGTCATACTATCACGGTGATCATATTGTTGAATGTTGTTGACTTTAAAACAATCATGATGCAGTCATGTCTACAGTAGAATTCACCACGACCTTTGAAGGACTTAAACCCCATTAAAAGCTATTAAACCAAGATAACACTCAATGAAAACAGCTCAACTATGTTACATCAGATCTTCTCTGGTTAAATACACACTGCACTTGTGTCTGTTTTACCTGTGCAATGAACAATGAGCTGGTATTATAGTTTCAGTTGGGTGAATGATTATAAAGCGAACGCAAGGTAACAATACTGTCTGGGCTTTTGTTTACGAAATGAGACAATAGTCTGCTTATTGTTAACCAGCGTTCTTGAAAATGAGAAGCATAATGGTTTGCAGACTTAACACGGTTTAGAAATAATTTGTTCATATTTTTTGGTGTTATCTGTCGTTTACATATCCTTCCTAAAACACAAAAGTACCAATATTTCCAAACACCTAAATTAGCTAAAAATTTAGGAAATGTTACAAAACTATATTTTCTAGAATTTCAGAGAATACTTTAAATATTGACTGGTTATTTTTTACACAGTGACGTCATATAGGCAATGGCATAATACTTCTAACATACACTAGGTCACGCGTCAATGGTGAGCGCACTGAGTATTGTGTATAGGAAAACGGGCAGTACCGTAACTACAGTATGTATGGCCTACTACTAGTATATAAAGTAAATCCGAACTGGTTTGCTGAAGGTCGAATTCCGCAGGCCACGCCGCAAAAGATGTACAAATCAGCTCCCGGCGATACACTGCAGATCGCAGAATTGTGTGCATGGTTTACCACCACTCTGCCTAGCTATATAGTTGTGTACAATACTGTATGAGTTTCTTGTGAGTGCATGTCCATCTTAATAATAAGTCGGTTCGTACTTTTCATAAATTACTTTTTGAATCATAACTATCGTGACCGAGGATATCTTGCAACTACGTGAAGCTCGTCTGGCAAATTCTTAATGACTAAATTCGCTTCACGTAATGAGTAAGTCGTACTTGATTGGTCAGTTTTACCTCTGAGTAATGAAAAACTCTAACATGATTGGTCAATTTGGCTCCACGGAACAAAAAGTCAGCTACGCGTAGCAGCTCCACGTTGTGGCGGTTGCGGCCTACCATATCAGTATCCCATATGATATTTCTATTGTAAGAAAATTTTATTTGTTGTCACGTAAATCACAGGTTTCGTTTAAATGTACTAACTGGAAATTAAATGTACTAATTAGTGAGGACCGGTATTTTGCTGTGGATATGTTTAACTGCAATTTGCGGGTAAAAATTTGAAATCCTGGGTAAAAATTTTGATAATATTCAACTCTTTGAGAAAATTATTTTATAAAGGAATGCTGGTAAAACCAGGTGCAATACAATGTACATTATTGACACACTATCACGCTCTTTATCTTTATCAATAATAGAATAATCGATTTCAATCGAATTGAATGCATGAGTTTGTAGTTGACTACTGAGCGACCTAAGCGATCGATTGCTAGCCAATCAGATAGAACTCCTTTTCTTGCGTTCAGTGAAATACCACTCGCCTGTCGCTCACTACCACTACGCCCGTCGCTCACCAACGGAGTATTAAATTTATATTTATCGTTATAGGGCGTCGACGGTGTGCAGTGTTTGATGGCAAAATTTGACTGAATTCACCTTTCAGGGGATGTAATTTTCTTCGACAGGGGTCATGAATATGTCGGTGACTGAAGTCAATTTTTATGACCCCCCTCCATCAGCGGATCATGGGCTAAAATTTTACGACCCCTATCGTGGGTCAAAAATTTTAGGACCCCCCTTCTGTCAAAATTTTAGAGCGGAGTACACGAAGCGCGTTAAAATTTTTGACCATAAGCGTAAAGAAGGCGCACGGAGAGCGCAAAAATCTTGCATTGTATAAAGATTGTGTGCACATTTTGTTCAAAAAAAGTGTAAGAAAAGTTACACCAGTCGCCAGCCCTTAATAATTCTATAACCCCCCTATTTTGATTGCTACAAAAATTATAACCCCCTATTTTTGGTCTTAAAATTCTATGACCCCCCAGTATATTCATGACCCCCCTTCTGAAGAAAATGATAGCCCCTTATACCTATAAGGGGCTCAGCTGTGCAATAATTATGAGCCCTGGAAGGAGGGTAAAATTGGGGGGGCAAGCAAGCGATCCGAGGGGGGGGCAAGCAATTTTGGCACACATTCATGGGGTGCCTTTTAAATAAAATGCTCTAAAAGGCTTAGGAAAACAGTATGGAAACGCTGAAATATGCAAATTTTCATGCTTTCGCTGTGCTCATAACATATCTAGACCTTTTAAGGTTTGCAAATTGGGATCCCAAAAATTTGGCATGTGTTGGGGGCAAAGATTTTGGCAGGCCAAAAGAGGGAGGAAAGCGATTATTTTGCAGGCTGAGAGGGGGCAAGCTATTTTTGGTGGGTCGTTCGGACATTTTATTACCCCGATAATTATTGCACAGCCCTAATATGGCACATAAATGAACCCTGTGGTGTGCAACCGATGGTGGAGGGGGGATTGGGGGCACCAGTGGCAAAACTACACTTTCATTGCAATCAAGGGAACAGCTAGCTGGGGGTAAATCTGCCACCACAGCCAAGGGGGGGGGGGGCTGGGGAATACAGATGCATGTGCTCATTTGGGGGAAGTGGGTGGGCAAGGATTTCAAACCAAGCATGTAACAGCCCCATGCGGGGATTGTGCCACTGTCCCAGCTTTACCCTGACAAATTTTCTAAAATCCTCTTTTTTTTCTTTTTCAGGCCTACTAAAAGGTCAGAGCTACACTGTACAAGTAACAACCAACTGCCAGACACCATTAACCAATGCCACTGTGAGCCATTTCATGTCACATTTTGCAGCGGAGGCAGATGGAAGTCATGGAACAAATGAAATATAAAGGACTGAAATAATGACCGGATTCAGAAACGCACTTCAATCTCACTAATTGAAGAACAATACTTGTGTTGAAAGTCGGGACTCATAAATTAGGTGTAACAAAATGTGTGAAAATTTATTAAGATCTATTATAAATATTAAATAAAATAGATTAGAATTCAATCTAATTCAATTTTAATATATGGGATTAAAATTGCTTAGATTGATTTTTAACCCCTTAGATTAAAATCAAATTAGATGTATTCAAATTAGATTTTTAAAAATCCATCCAAATGTTTTTAGATTAAAAATCAAATAAGATTGAATTCTAGATTGAATATTTCTAATAGATTAGATCCAATTTTGGATTTGTCCCAGATCACAATCACTTAGAGGGAATATGCTGAATTGTATTATAAAAATAAAGACTGCACAAAAAGTAACGCAGCTGTTATAAACATGCCTGTAGCGTTTGAACTAATAATTGTGTTCACAATATTTCAACATAGAAAGAAGGATGATTTATTTACGCGCATTTTGATACCCCATTAGTCCAATCTCGTTCAATATTAACAACACAGCAGTGTTTTTAAAGAAAAATACCCGAATTGAAAGTTGCGGTTATTTGTATTGATATGAAGTCATTGATTGAAACCATTGATTGCTGTAAATGGCAACTTTTAAATTTGTGGTTTTTCTTTAAAAGCACTATGTACTGTGTTATCAGTATTGAGCGACATTTCACAAATGGGGTATCAAAATGAGCGTAAATAAATCATCCTTCTTTCTATGTAGAAATATTGTGGAAACGATTACTAGTTCTGAACTTATAGGCATATTTCAGCTGAGTTACTTTTTGTGCAGACTTTTTATTGGATATCTTCCATCACACAATAGAGGATACATGTAGTAAAAAAATCCCCATCATTTATTATAGTAGGTGTGTTCAACTGTTTTGGTTTGTTGGACTTCCTTCTTCATACTTTTTTAATGAAAAAAATAGTGCTTTTATTTTTTCACTTCCTTACAGATCTCAAAATAAATTAAAACAATGATCAAAGCTACATATTCACCCTGCATTTTTGTTTATTTCATGAACTCTTGTCTTTCTAATAATTATGTACCAGAGAAATAGGTGTAAAAATACATTTAGTAATGAAGTATGAGATAATGAGTGCAAAAAGACCATTTATTTACAGTCTATTGGCAGCCACTAGTCTTTTGAGAAGGCTTTTGTTCAGACCTTCATTTGGGGGGTGGGGGGGACCCTTTGTCAAGGCCATTTGGCACCACTTGTCAAGAGGAATGAAGAACACCTTGAAGTTAACAAAGATCAGGGGCACAAAGGCCAAAACTGAAAAACTGCAGGCAATGGCCCTGACTGAAATTCGAGTCCAGCTTGTGTGTTAATATGGTGCCTTCACAAAAGACTACATTGTAGCATTGACTGACATCGGCTAGTCTTTCCTGAAGGCTTTGGGTGTGAATGCATTGATGCACAGTCACAGCTTTCATGAAAGAAACAGTGTCTGCCAATAATAAACTATGAACACTTACACTCCTTTAAAAGCATTTATAAGTCAAGGGTTTACATGTAGGACCTTCTTTTATTTTAGTTTTATGTTAAGGGTTTACATGTAGGGTCTTCTTTTATTTATTTAATAAATAACAGACATTAACGAGGCCTTATCTGCAATAGCTGCCAAGTGTCATATTTTAGATAAATTATCAAAATGTCTATGGGGCAGCTATTGCAGTTAGGCCTTCTGGTCCTAAACCCTTGATTAGTGGACTGGATACTCATCATATTTACGGGGATGAAGGTAAACCAGTAGCAGCTACTAAACAATTTGGTCTACAATTACTCTATCCTGCATCCGCTAATCCTAAGGTGCGCTTAGTCATAAATGTCACTAGTCCAAGAAAAAAATGGTCGCTAGTCCTAATGGCTGCAGATTTTCCATTGCTAAGGTCTTGTAAACCTTATTTATTTTTGGACTTGTGAACCATTTCCTATTTTTTCGGACTAGCGATCCGTATTTTTGGACTAGGGAACCTTGGCTATACATTGGTTCCCCTCAAGTTCAGTAGTGACGTAGGTGCATATTTTAGTGGGCGCCGTATTGAATCGTGTGCGTATAGTTAATTGTGTAGCAAAAAAAGGGTGGTTCGTGTGGCGCAGCCATGAAAAGACATTGAGCGTCACTGCTGAATTTGAGGCAAACCAAAGAAAAGTGCCTAGAACATTTCCAATAATTCCATGCAACTTTTACAGCCTGTAAGGAACTATGCATTACGATTACATCACATGATGTCAGAGTCATTTGTTGAGGTCCTTATTATTTTAATAATTGGAGCAAACATTTACTAGTTAGTTTATGCACCACATAAATTACTATGCAAGTATTTAAGTTCTCATCAAATGTTCACCCTCCAGAAAAGATTTTCTTCAAAAATTTTAATTGTTGACATAATGTTGGGAAAGTTTTCAATGCATGCGGTGATAGCCCTACTACGGCCTTTTGACTGTGGTGGTCCAAAACCATGCTATATCGTAAAACCTGGCTATATCCAGAGAACTGCTAAACCCAGACTGCTAATTCCCCCTTTTGGGTGGAGCGGTTAGTGGGTTTTAGCAGTTCTCGGATATAGTGTGTTTAAAAAGCCCTATAGTACGGCTAGCAAGTGATGCGACAGATAACAGATGCCAGCTGTTGACTTCCAAACCATCATCCTCTTTGTCTTTCACGAAACCAGTATCCTCAGTAGTACTGCTGCACCTGGAAATTGGAATAAAATAAAATAATAGCCAATGATTAATTATTACACATTATTATCAGGATTATGGTATCTAGGCTGTTTGTGTGCCTTAAGGGGGTACTACACCCCTGCCCAATTTTGTGCCTATTTGTGCATTTTTCTCAAAAATTATAGGGCATTGGGGACAAGTAAGATATGTATATTATAGGGGCAAGGACTACAACTACTGCACTGGAAATTTTATATCAGCACAGACAACAGTTGTGGAGTTACAGTCAAAAATGAGGAAAACCAATATTTGATCAAAAAATCAATAACTACTTGCTTTGAGTTGCTGAATTTTCAGTACAGTAGTTGGGAGTCCTTGCCCTATACATATCTTACTTGTCACCAATGTGCTATAATTTTTATGCGAAAAATGCAAAAAATAAGCACAAAATTGGCCAGGGTGTAGTACTCCCTTAAAGCCTTAACCCTAACACCAGTAAAAACCACAAAATACCACGATGAAAAATTCATAACATGCATTCATCCCAGGGTCCGCGATGACGCAATCAACCGAAGTGTGATATGCTCACAGAATTGCTGGCGGGCAGCAATAACCCGAGCAGCTACCGGTCCGCGATCGTTCGCTTGGCATGCGAGGGGTCAAAGGTTCAATCCAAAAGGTGCCAAGTCAAAATTCTTCTTCTTCTTGAAAAATTCGGATCTTCTCTGACTTCCGATACCAAAAGCATGGGTCAGTGTTAGGGTTAAAAAAGATGTATTTTTCCAGATTAGAGTGTCCTCTACCCCTAACACCAGTAAAAACCACAAAATACCACAATGAAAAATTCATAACATGCATGCATCCCAGGGTCTGCGCTGGCGATCGAAGGCAGGTTGGACAACGGAATTGCTGGCCGGGCAGCAATAACCCGAGCAGCTACCGGTCCGCGATCGTTAAGCTTGCCATGCGAGGGGTCAAAGGTTCGAATCCGGGGTGCCAAGTCAAAATTCTTCTTCTTCTTGAAAAATTCGGATCTTCTCTGACTTCCGATACCAAAAAGCATGGGTCAGTGTTAGGGTTAAAAAAGATGTATTTTTCCAGATTAGAGTGTCCTCTACCCCTAACACCAGTAAAAACCACAAAATACCACAATGAAAAATTCATAACATGCATGCATCCCAGGGTCTGCGATGACGCAATCAACCGAAGTGTGATATGCTCACGGAATTGCTGGCGGGCAGCAATAACCCGAGCAGCTACCGGTCCGCGATCCTTCGCTTGCCATGCGAGGGGTCAAAGGTTCGATTTCCGGGGGGTGCCAAGTCAAAAATTCTTCTTCTTCTTGAAAAATTCGGATCTTCTCTGACTTCCGATACCAAAAAGCATGGGTCAGTGTTAGGGTTAATGTACTATCTTTTTAAATTTTTAGATTTTCCTTCCAAAATGATAAATTATTGTAGCAGAGTCATGATATGCTATTTCAATAGGTGTGAGGTCAAAGGTCATAAAGTCAAAAGTAGTCACTTGCAATCATTTTGCAATTTTAATTTTTTTTTATGAACTGTGAGAGCGGAGACAGATTTAAAGCACTAATCTGTAATTTACTAAGTCTACTAGTCGTGCATAGTTTCATGGGCATAGCCATCTTTTTTAGTAAGGAGGGCAAAATAAAACTTAGGTGGTACACAAAAAACTCAGCATTGCAAAAAAAGTTGCATCATACAATTATACATAGAGAGGTTGTATGTCTTTGAGCTTCTAAAAAGGCTTTATTGGGACGTATACGCAAAAAAATTTCAGTATTTTACACTATTTTCGGTCATGATCAGGTTAATTTCGGTGAAAAGGGTTCCTTGTCCCTTTTCTTTTCTTTTGCCCTTCTGATTTTCTCTTTTATTTTTTTTTTTTGTCAGAGGGCACTTTCATTTCATATATACCTGTCGTGCCTGAGAATTAAATATAGGAACACATAGGAATAAGGTATTGGCATTTTGTGTGGTGTGCTGCACCCCTTGGCTACAACTTTGTAAATGAAATTACTTACATCCTCCTCAATAAGGAAAGCTGTGCTGTTCGGTTGCAGGTGCTTTGCTTCAGCGTGTGTTTATAGTTCAGATTTTTGGAAGATATGCCTTGCAGAATGGACCTTTCGTGTGCCAGTTTCTGGAAAGACAATACAGTATGACATTGTAATTAAAGCCATTGTAACATTTGCTAAGGGAAAGCCCTGAATATTTTTCAAAATTCTGTTTTTACACGATTGCTTTGTAAACATATAGTAGGCCTACATACTCTGCAAAAATCAAGACTTTATGTTTGCTCACTTGCTGTGGGTTGGGATTGAGACTGAAGATGAAGTCAAAATCATATTTTCCTATAGACGAATCAAATTTCACGCATTCCTGCACCTCAATGGCGGCCATAGCATGACGGGGACAAACTATCTCACCTAAAATGTGAAATGATGCGCCCTTGAAGGATATTTTAAACTGCATTCTACCACCCGTGTTACACGCAGACAAAAGAATGATGACAGTTTACAACACAAAAGAATCTCACATCAAATTTTAAGCGGGTTTAATCCACCCAATTGGGCACTCACAACACCTGTTTGGTGCATGCAGGGACCCTAATAAGGCCAAATAAAAAAATAAACATGTTTCACGTCCCCTCCGCTTCCTTTTTGAGGTTTCTTCAAATATATTTTTATTTTTTGAAATTCGGTTATAACTTTTCAAAATATATGTCTAGGAAGTTAGGATGCTTTCTATAGCCTTGTTAAGATACAAGAAACACGTTAGGAAGGTTTTGTGATCATTTGAGGGGGAGTAACTCTCCTCCTTTTTCCAGGCATTATTGTATACGCTAAAACACTGAGCTCTAAGTATGGCTATTTACACCAATTTTGTGATAAAAAATAGAAAATAAAAAGACCCCCTTCCTCCTTTTTTTCGAAAACCCGGACGTGAAACATGTTTTTATTTTACTTGGCCTAATGGCCGACCAAATCCTGACAATGACTTGGCTCGTTGGATTCGTCTATACTATAGCGAATCCTCACTGCCAGTTAAAATTAATGTTGTGTCGTTTAGTTTTACTTGTGCATTAAAAAAATTAATGAGTTATAAAAAGAAACTCACCTTGCAGAGTCGAGGTACAAACAACACACCCAACATACTCAGCCAGGAGAACGGTATACACATACACGACATACACTGTATTGCAATGATCATGAATGTACAGTCATGACATGACAGTGCATGAACAAAAGATCTGTGTGATGCAGTGGTGAATGGGACAAATCTCGTCATGTTTTCGTGTAGTCCGAGGTGCTCTGACGATAACACTCCGATCGCCAGGCAATCTACGTGTAGTAGGCCAGTGGGACAACGAAAACGCTACGTGAACGAGCTAGTTTTCGTGGTATATTCGATGTCCGTGGCCTTAAACTGTCCTTATCCATCATGTCATTTGCTTCTCTAAATATTCAGTGAATTGAATACTAATATTACTATTGCAAACTAGTCCAAGCACGTCGCTAAAATGAGGCAAATAATTCGATTTTCGCAACTGGATACTTCTGTCAGTGTTATGACTGTCGCAAAAACAGCTGATCGAGGTCAGAGGTGAAATCTGTCAATCAAACTACTTTCGCGCATGCGCAAATGGCACACCTGAACTTAGGGAAATATTTTGCCGAAGGCATTGAGGTGGTGTGGGGGCAAGCGGGGGCAAACATAATAACATTACAACAAGTAAATGGACATCCTTCAATGCATGACACATGGCCAATAACACGCCGTATTTTCATGCATAGCTTGGTATGGGCTAAATGCATGTACCCCATTTTTGAGAATCTCCTGTTCCTAACAGAAACAAATTTTTGATAAGGCCATATAAAATTAATATTTTGGTTCTCGTCCAGAGGATTTTCATGAATTGATGAGGGAGGGAGGTGTTTTTTTCAATGTAAAATCAGCATTGTCAGTAGTTTTTGGTCTTTTCCAACAGTGCTCGAGGAAACGATGAGGCACTTTTTTTTTTTTTTTTCAAATGAGAGATTCTGAGGATAAACCCCTAGAGTACCACAAAAAGACTTGGAAGTGGACCTTGTTCTCTAATAAACTTATTTATATGTATGAAAAATTCATAAATCATTCCAAAGTCTAAAATAATTGAAAAATCTAAAAAAAAAAAAAAAAAAATCTGATAAATCCCAGAAATTGAGGAGGGAGGGGACGAGAACCAAAACATTAATTTTATACGGCCTAAAGTAACTGTTTCCTATGTAAATTCAATATTTCCTCTAACCATCAATACCAAACATGTATTCTTTTGTGAAAAAAATATGCATGCTTCGAAACCTATAAGTTTTACAACTCGCCACCCTCTGTTCCGGTCAAGTTCCATTGAAAACACATGCTCTGGGAATTACCCACCGATGAAGCGAAACCTCAACGGCCGGAGTCGATTTATGTGTCACTCATCCACTCCATAGCAATAGTAACACGCCCAATAGTTTCTGTCGACCCTAAAGCACATTCGAGCCAAATATCAAGGCATTCGACATATTTTTACCATAGGTACCTGTCCAATATTCATAGGCATCTTTCGATCTCAAACATTCCATCAAATAACATGCTAATGACCCACTCTGCAGCGCGTGATCGACTCATTTTATGAATGGCATGACGTCATTATACACACATAGCGGTAATGACGATCTGGGAGCACGCACTTTCAATTGGGGGGTTTATATCGCTTTTCGTGCAATTTTTAATGGTACTATAATATTCATTGATAGTTTAAAGCAATTGGTTTCTGGTTTTTATTACCTTTTTCCTTGCATCGTGACTTAATAATGAAATATTATCAGTATTCCAAAATTAAGTTTTAGAATTTGGGAAACATTACGTTGAAATAAAATCTGTGAATATAAACTAAATAAAATATTCCGGTTCATTTACTAAATACACGATGCAATGTTCGGCCGGGCTTGATGGGTAGGCCTAGTTTTTGTATTTTGGAAATTCTGTTTATTGGTTTTCTTTTCCGTAGGTCTTTACAATTTATGAACAGATATTAAAGAAGAAAAATATTCCATTTATTTGCGTTTTTGCAATAAAATAAATGCCTTCGTCGAGGGCATCACGAATCACGTCACCCCTCCCCGAATAATGATTGCAGTTTCTCCTTGGTCCGTAACTCATTTGTTTGTCCATGTTGATGATGAGCATGCGCTGTGCGGTTCTCTCTATCTCATTTACATACGAAATTGATTGCTTTCATGGGGTCACATCAGGTCAATACGTGATAGCTCAACGACCAACTGTTGTTTATTCATTACTTCTGAAACAGCAGCGCGTTTTGATTGGACCCTTTGGCTGTATGTAAATTAAGCAAGGCTAATTATAGTTTGTCATCATGCCTGTGTTAACTTGTTGTAATGAATGAGAGGGCAGGAATGCAGCACCTTTTGGCGACAAAAGAAGTGTATGGTACAAATGCGCGCGAAGCGCGTGAAAATTTTTGGCATATTGAAGCTAAACTGGTGACATATGGTAAAAAAAAGTGGAATAAATGCGCGCGAAGCGCGCAAAAATTTGTGTTTTTTAAGGTTAAAATGACCAGATATGAGGTTAATTAATAACTCTCAGAAGTAGGCCTACTTTAACTTTTTCATTTGGGGGGGCAAACAGGGGCAAGGGTTCAAAATGGGGGGCTCCAGCCCCCCTGCCCCCCGCTGGGGCAGGAATGTCATCTTACATGCATGATGCAGTCATGTCTACAGTAGAATTCATCTCGACCTTTGCAGGACTTAACCCCATTAAAAGCTATTAAACCAAGATAACACTCATTGAAACAGCTCAACTGATTAAATCGGATCTTCTCTGGTTGTGCACAAGTGTCTGTTTTCATGTGCGATATCGCAATAAAGCTGGTATTCATAGCTTCAGTTGGGTAACCGATTATAAAGGAAACGAAAGGAAACAATGGTATGTGTACCTTTGTTCACGAAATGAGACAATGGCGTGCTTTTTGTAAACCAGCATTCTTGAAAATGAGCAACATAATGATTGTTGACTTAAGGGCTGGGGTATGAACGTTTGGACAGTATTTATTTTGGGACATTACAGCACATCAGACATATCGAATTGCATTCTGAATACGAAGAATGTCATTCTGATATCAAATAATTTTGATTTTTTGAAATTCACAATTTAATACACATTTTATGGCAAATCATTAAAATTGATATTTTTGATATTTAACAGTACTTGAAGTAAACTTTATAAATCTGATGATTTATACTTAAAGTGTATGTAGGTGGGATAAAAAGCCGACGATCAATTGAAAATTTTGACCTTTCGTATTGAAGATATGGATTTTTTTTCCCAAAACACCAAACAAAAATAAGGTCTTTTTGGGAAAAAATCCATATCTTCAATATGAAAGGTCAAAATTTTCAATTGACCGTCGGCTTTTCCTCCCTGCTACATACACTTTAAGAATATATCATTAGATTTATATAATTTACTTCGAGGACTGTTATATATCAAACATTTGAAAAATATCAAATTTTTATAATTTGTCATAAAATTTGTATTATATTGTGATTTTCAAAAAATGAAAATTATTTCATATCAGAAAGACATGCTTCGTATTCAGAATGCAATTCGATAGGTCTGAGGTGCTCTCATGTCCCACAAAAATACTGTCAAAACGCAATAAACGCTCATTTTAGATCCCTTAACACGGGTTGGAAATAATTTCTTCATATTTTTTGGTGTTATCTGTCGTTTACATATCCTTCCTAAAACACCAAAGTACGAGTATTTCCAAACATCTAAATTAGCTAAAAATTTAGGACATGTTACAAAACTATATTGTCTAGAATTTTAGAAGAGTACTTTTAATATTGGCCGGTTATTTTTCACACAGCGACGTTTACTAGGCAATGTACTATTACCTATATCATTAACTAAAACACCAAAGTACGAATATTTCCAAACATCTAAATTAGCTAAAATTTAGGACATGTTAAAAACTATATTTTCTAGAACTTTAGAAGAGTACTTTTAATATTGGCCGGTTATTTTTCACACAGCGACGTTAACTAGTCATATCCCCATACTTTTAACGTAGGGCTATTTGTAGGGGTCACGCGTCAATGGGAAAGAGCACTGTGTATTGTGTATAGGAAAACGGACAGTAACTGCAGTATGGATAGCAAAATGAAGATCAATGCCATTTTGCTGTGTTATCTATAGGTTACAAAACATCCAGGAAAGTTGAAAAAGATAGTGCAAAGTTGCTGCAAACTATTTTATTTGAATTGTACTACCAAACGAACATTTTGAAACCAAAATCGAAGCATTTTTAGGTTTTTGACCCCTGTTGATTCAAAAATTTGACCTTTGACCTTTTTGGTAATAACAAAAGAATGGAACGTCTCAGATAGGTCAAACTATACATTTTCTGAATACTAGAGGATTGGTATGATCGGTCAGTTTAAATAAAATTTGAGCAAGTTTGAAGTTCAACACCTGTACAAAGTTCCGGTGGCTGTAGGGTGGGCAGGTTGTGCGAGTACTGATCTGGGGGGAACCGTAAGGGAAAAAAAGAGAAAGGAAGGGGGACAGATAAAGAAAAGAAGGGAAAAGAAAGGGAAAGAAGGAGAAAAGGAATAAGGCCGGGGAATAAGGGGAAAGAAAATGAGAAAAAATGAAAAGAAAGCCTTCTCTCTAAATGTGAAAGAGTGAAAAACAGCTCAAAAAATGTGGTTTTTCCACTCCTCCTTGGAGCTGTATGAGTGACCACTCCTTTTAGAGTGAAATTCACTCTTCAAAAGAGTGAGGAAATTCACTCGAAAAAAAGAGTGAATAAAATCACTCTTTAGTGAGAGTGAATTTCACTCCAAAAGGAGTGGTCACTCATACAGCTCCAAAGAGGAGTGGAAAAACCACTCTTTTGAGTTAATAGCTCTGAAATAAAGAAGTGAATGAGACTGACAAAAATAATCACAGAAATAGGCACAAAATGTTCATTCATTCATGTATTTTTGTGAGCAAAGGAATTACAACACAATAAGTGTTATTACATGTTAATTAAGATTAAAATGGTAATGTTGGCATGATTAAAAGCTTACCCAGTGGGCACAGGTTAGGATTTCGACGTTGTATCAACGTTGATACAACGTCGAAATCTAACCTAACCAGATTTCAACCTGATTTCAACCTAGAGATTGGTTGAAATCAGGTTGAAATTTCAACGTCGATACAACGTTGAAATTTCAACCTGATTTCAACCAACTTTCAATGCAAAAAATTAAGAAGGTTGAAATCAGGTTGAACTTCAACGTTGATACAACGTTGAAATTTCAACCTGATTTCAACCAATGTTTCAACGCACAACTTAATGGCCTTTTTAATACATAAAGTATTATTAGGACGAAATAGGCATATGCTTAGTATATTAACATTAAGTAAATTATATCCATGCCGCATGATCTCCCGATTTATACCGTAGGTACTTCCGTTTCTCTTCTTCAAAAGTGGCCCGCCGCGGCGTTCACTACCTCCAACAAGCATGTAATGACTTACGCGAAAACACCGGGTGGTACGGGGTATGCTACACGGCCCCGTCGCCGCTCAATTGGCGGGCTGATGTTGATATGGGAATTGCTACAACTTGGTGGAAGCTGGTGCGACAAACACTTGTTGGGGGATGCAAAAAGGGGAGCGGGGGGGGTGCTTAAAAGTTTGACCCTTCTAGGGGGTGGCCTTGAAAAACAGAAACTAAAAATTTTCCTGTGAAAATAATTGAGTTTACATGATTTTCGATGGGATTGACCCATAATTTTTATGTCAAAAGGGGACCCTGAACTATTTGAGAACTGATAATTTTTTTTGCATCAGACCCCCTAACAAGTGTTTTTGAACGGTCCCTAATAGGCCTATTGTTATTTCGCATAATCGTTTAACCATTTTACTAACACGTGATATCACCCCGGGTAATGCCCGGGTATCACCGTCGTCGTAGCCGGGCGTCAGAGGTGCAGAGGTCGGCACCCATACGCGGGTGTGGAGTGAGTGGGCCGTACGCAGCGGTCATGTAGTCGGGCCACTAGCCCCTGGCTGGAGCCGGCCGCATCATAGGCCTCTATGTTGTCGATCGAAAGCAGGAGAGGGGGAACGCACTCTCTTCATTTTTTCATGGGACGGCAAGTGTTTATAGGTATAGGCCTATACACGCACGTTTGGCAAGCTATTGTAGGTGGGCGCGTACGCTCGCGCACATTGCCGGTAGGCCCTACACACACGCTGCTTCGCAAGTGTTGGTGAGTACGTGCGCACGCGGGTTCGCAAATGTTTGCGAGCACGCACTCACGTTTGCAAGTTTTCATCGTGCACGCTTGCGAACATTGCCGGTATGTATGACACGCTCGCAAGTGTTTGCAAGGCACGCACGTCGCGTGCACAAGTGTTTGCATGCTGCACGCATGCGCAATCTCAAGTGGTTAGATGATATTGCGGTATATGGGTACGCATGCACATGCTCAAGTGTTGTGGGTACGCACATGCGTTCGCGAGTTATTGCGGGTACGCACGCGCGTACACAAGTACTTGCAAGTACAAACGTCGCTCGCAAGTGTTTATGGGCACGCATTTGGCATGCGAGTTCGCAAGTGTTTTCGTGTTTGCATGTGCGTTCGCAAGTGTTTATGAGTACTCTCGTGTGTGCGCAGGTTATTTGCATGTGCGCATGCCCATTCGCAAGTATTTGAAAGTACGCACACGTGTGCGCAAGTGTTTGCATGTACACACTCGTTCGCAAGTGTTTATGCGTACGCATGCACGTTCGCAAGTGTTTGCAAGTACGCAAGCGTGTGCGCAAGTGTTTATGGGTACGCACGCACATGTGCAAGTGTTTATGGATACGCACCTGCGTTCAAAAGTTATTTCGGGTACGCACGTGCGTGCGCAGGTGTTTGCAAGTACGTCTCGCTTTCGCCCAACACTATGGGATATTGCCCAATGTACAGCAGTGAAAGTAAATGGAGTTACACACGTACGAGTGACGTACATGAACTCGAGGCCTAAATTTGCAAATAAAACAGGTTAGTAAACATTTAAATTTTCTTTAAAAGTCTACTTGAATTTTGGACATATTGCAGCATGTATATTTCAACTTGTTTTTCCATTTTGCATCATCAGGATATGTTAAAATAGTTAAGCTTACTAAGCAGTTAAGATACATGCCTGCGCAATGCGAGGGTATCCGTGAGCAAATTCGTTGTTAGTGTTTTTCGAGCAACTTGCCTGCTGCATGCTGTATATACGATGAATGCACCATTAGACAGACATGATACAGTCATGACAGTGCCTTGACTTGTACTTTGTAGAAGACTCGGTCAGTTTGGAATATTTGCTGTGGCAATCCAATGCAAATGTAACAAACTAGGCATGCTAGGCCCCTAGCCCTAGTCATATCGTACAGTAAAAGGTCTTGCTTGGTACTGCTGGGAGCATAGATAGGTGAACCCTAGGCCCTATACTACGTCCTAGTCATGTTCATGTCATGTGCATGATGTGCTAGGTCGTGTATTAAATGATTTTATATTTAGACATTACGTTACCGGTAGGGGAGTCTAGGTTGTAACTCCGTCAAGTTTTTTGATAACATAAATTTCAATGTCAATAACAATGATTTATGAAGAAAAAGATACAGGGCCCAGGGGCCTATAAATATGGCTAGGCGTATTAGTAGTAGGGCCTACCAGTAATATTTAGTTAGTAATGTTAGGGCTAGGCTAGTGGAATTTGTTGAATAAAGTTCTTTTCAAATAAATAGGGCTTTGGGCTCGGATAGCGACGTTTTCACGCAGGCCCCCTATTTTGTGTGAGACCTGAGAGCACATCAGACATCTAATTGCATTTTGAATACGAGGAATATCCTTCTAATATCAAATAATTTTTATTTTGTGAAATTCGATATACTATTTTTTTTTAATGTATAATATTTTATGGCAAATGATTATCATTAAAAATTGATATTTTTGAAACAGTCCTCGAAGTAAATTGTATAAATCTAATGATATGTGGGGAAAATATATATCTTCAATATGAAAGGTCAAAACTTTCAATTGATAGTCGGCTTTTCATCCATCCCAGGTACATACACTTAAATTAGGATTTCGTGATCCTATCATCCTCTTTTTATGATATTTATCAATAGTTAATAATCCACGAAAAAAGCGTATTCCCAAAATTTCAGTTGATTCCGATTTTGCGTTAGCGAGTTATGCATGATTATGTGTATTTTTAATATACTGGTCTATATTATAGGCCATTGTTGTAATTTCGTTCTGGACATACCAGAACGAAATTTAAATTTGACGATATTTTTGCTAAACAAATTAATTAATCTGCAAGAAAATTTTGGTACATAAACAGTATGTAGCCAGAGGTTTCCAGTGGTATAAAAATCTCAACTTTTTCGGAGAAAAGTGGGGATGACCGGATGAGGCTTTGGATTTATTAAGTTTACTTTGAGGACTGTTAAATGTCAAAAGTTGCAATTTTTAATAATTTGCCCTAAATTTTTTTTTATTGTATCGCAAATTTCAAAAAATCGAATTTATAAATATCAGAAGGACATTCCCCGTATTCAAAATTTTCGATATGTCTGATGTGCTTTCAGGTCCCACAAAAAATCTGTGCAAAGGTATAGAGCCATTTGAACAGAGGCCACTTTGCATACAAAGTGTAGGAAAATTTATTAGTATTGTGCACCCGGAAGAAGACCTTAAAAACCTATTCTATATTGCCTATATTACTGAGATGTCAAACAGGTTTATACCGGCCGGATTGATCCCGGTTCCTAAGCTAAAGACGTTTGGAATTTCTAACTTTTTCACGTAATCTCTGTATTAATTAAGGACTGAAATTTCATTTGAGTTTCAGTTTTGGGGAACTTTACAGATTCAGTTTTTTATTAAAAAAATGTTGAAAGGCGACGCCGCTATTTCAACGGCAAAACTAGCATTAAAACTTGTTCCGTTAGCAGTAATTCGGTCAGGGCCTACTTTTCTTGTGAAATCGATTTGTATAATTTCATATCTATTTTAGTCATTAATAGGTTAGCATCTTTGATTTAAATCAGAACATGCCGACTTCACGAAGAATATATCCGGAGAACATAGCCATATACTTTTAACCGGAACTCATCACAATTGCACCTTTCGCGCAGTGATTTGGTGTAATGCGCCCTTAGTCTGACTTGCCATTCAATGTAAATCAGCTCAGCGAACTCAGTTTTGTTTTTAAACATGTATAGAAACTAGAGCATAACTAAGTTACAATTTCCCTCTTTTTGGTCCGAAGAATGGCCCTAAGAATTGTATAGCAGAATGACCCTATAAACAGTCGGGAGTAACTGGTCTACCTTCAGTAGGGCTATCTTACATTACGCATATTTAATCATACTGCATAGGCCTATCTATGCCAAATATAATGTTTCTGTGTAAATTATGGAAATAGTTGTGTTTTTATTTTAAATGATAATCCCTAAATTGTTATTTTTGTCGTTACAGCTGACGTGTCGTTGCGCCACATGATAAAGGAATCAAAACAAGATCAGTGAAGATTGGCCATGCAATAGACAGACTATAATAGTCCATGACAATGTACAATGTATAAAGCATCAAGAAAATTGACTTAACATCAGAAAGGTTAGATGCAGCCAAAGATTTCGGATGAACTGGCCACTTGAGAGAGCCATAATTTTAAAAGAATGGCATGGAGCAACTCCTAGATCAACCCTCCTTCTTCCTGCAAATTCTGCCTTTGGGTCCATCGAAGAGCAGTTAGTGCCAGGACTGTGCCACCGTGCCACGTACTACTCATCAGTTCAAGTTCTAACCTTGTTAGTCATGAAGGGTCAAAGGGTCCTTCATTCCATATATATCCCGCAGATGGAATGTACTCCCGCCTCAAATTCCAGGAATTGTGAAACGGACCAGCTTCAAAACGGAGGTTAACAGCTATCTAGGCGCCAACCTATCAGCTTAATGAAAACAGCTGCTATTGCCTTGATATGTGTCTTAACATGATACAAAGAAAGAAGGTGAACAACTAAGCAAGCAATACAGATTCTGGTCTAGATTTTCTTGATATTGGTAGTGATGACATCATCAATGCGAAATAAGCCTACTGATAGGGTTGACGTTTTCGATGCTTATCTCCTTCAGCTAAAACTGAGCACAAGGATCCTTTGAACATGTGTTGAAGGGTGGAGTGCAAGCGCAGAACAGTTCCAAAACTATTGATCACATCCTCTGTATGATCTGATCATCAATCTAAGAAAGTATAGTGTGAAGTTCTTCCATGAGAAATAATCTGTCAACAATTTCCAGTTTAGTTAACGTATCAAAAGTCAAGACTTAGAAACCATATGTTAAAGATACCTTGCATGATATCAGAAGTTTTAAGTAAGTTGTAACGTGAAAAGAAGATTTTTACGCGTTTTCTTCAAGTTAATATTGAATGGATTTTCCAAATGCTCAAGCCGGGGAAACCCCTTATTAACATTAAATACGAGGTTCATTCAAAAAGTTCTACCTCCATCGTCACCTCTCTATCTTACGTGTCAGGCAATTGAAATTAAACATCCCAGCAAAGACAAAATGTTTTCGAGATCATTCGCAAAAGGTTATAAAAGGTTCTCAGAAAACGTTTAAATGTCGGGTTACATAAAGGTTATATTAAGGGTATAAAACGTTTTCATAACATTAAAAAACATTTTTTGATAATCTTCTGCCCAGCAAACATAAAATGTATTACAGAAACGTTTAAATGTCGGGTTATATAAAGGGTATAAAAACGTTTTAATAACAATCCAAAAACATTTTTGAAAACTTGATACAACTTCATTCTGAACAGAATGTTATTTTGGGGTTGAACAAATATTTTGCGAAAAATGTTTGCCTAAAATATTTGCAATAACGTTTTAAAAACGTTTTAATGACATTTATATAACCCGACATTTAAATGTTATTAAAACGTTTTGAAAAAAAAAAAATTAAGAACATTTCTGTGTTTGCTGGATGCAAATATTTTAACATAATTAGTTATTTATGTGTTGACAAAATATTTGGCAAAAATGTTTGCATTGATAGTTTACAATAGCATTTTGAAAACATTGTTAAAATATTGTTGCAGTGTGTTTTTATACAAAACGTTTAAAACGTTTTCATGACCTTTATTATAACCCGACATTTTAATGTTATAAATACGTTTTTACCTAAGCCAAAAGCCAAAATATAACTTATCTAAAACGATTTTAAAACGTTTTTGTGTTTGCTGGGATGATTATACCCTTACATCTTGGCTACAAAATAAAAGTTATTAAATGTAATGTTTGGTTTTTAAAATGTGTTTGTTGAAGCGAATACAGATTTGGTGCGCCGGAAACGGTCTGAAAAAAAAAAAGGCAAGTTTGATTTAAAAGGTGGCCTACATCTATGTGGAAGTCATTACAGATTTATTTCTGAAAATAATTAAATTGCTGTATTTGTGTTCAAATACTTTAATCAATATCTAATGCTTGCATGTAGTGTAATTTAACTGGGTATCGTGTATTTTGCACCCTCAATTCAGCATGATCAGTGCTTTAATTAGAGCCTATGTGAGCTGATAAATTTGGCGGCCATTTAGGATTTGAAGGTTAAAAGTAGGTCCAATCATCAAATTGAGGCTTATTACGGTAAACTGATATGAAAAGGTGAGAAATTGATTTTTGGACAAAATGTGATTTTTGGTCAAAATGAGATTTTTGCTCAACAATGAGATTTTTGGTCAAAAATGAGATTTTTGGTCAAAAAGTAGATTTTTAGTCAAAATGAGATTTCTGGTCAAAAATGAGATTTTTGGTCAAAATGAGATTTTTGGTCAAAAATGAGATTTTTGGTCAAAAATGAGATTTTTAGTCAAAAATGAGATTTTTGGTCAAAAAGTAGAGATTTTTGGTCAAAATGAAATTTTTGGTCAAAATGAGATTTTTGGTCAAAAATGAGATTTTTAGTCAAAATCTCATTTTGACCAAAATGAGATTTTTTTAGTCAAAATGAGATTTTTGGTCAAATATGAGATTTTTGGTCAAAATTGTGAATTTTCGTCAAAAATGTGATTTTAAGTTTTAAAAAAAAGTGATTTTGGGTCAAAAATGGGTGCATACTGCACGGGGCCCTCTGCACCGACCACAACGCATGACCGCTGCGCACGACCTACCAACTCCACACCGGGTTGCCTCCCGCGCGGGCTCCCGCGTATGAGTGCCAACTGCGCATTCTGCACCGACTACGATGCGGGCGATATACCCGTGGCAATTCCCCAGGGCGATACCAGGCCTATAATCATGATATAATACACCAGCCGGCCGATTGTGAAACTGTACACGGGTAAGTATCAATTTATTACTATTATTTAGTAATTAGGCCCTATATTTGAATGATAATTTACAAAATCGGGTTATAATCAGGTTGAAATCGGGTTGAAATCGGGTTGAAATCAGGTTGAAATCAGGTTGAATTTCGACGTTGATACAACGTCGATACAACGTTGTATCAAGGTTGATGCCCATTTGCAAATACAACGTGATTTCAACCTTATTTCAACGTCGAAATCGGACGTTGATACAACGTCGATACAACGTCAGAAACTGACCCGTGTGCCCACTGGGTAGTGACGTAGGACTATGGGCCTAGCATCACACATACAGATAGACGTGCTGCAGTATATAAACATGATAAATTAGAGACTGGTCAGAGATAACAGGCCTATGCTTTGGCCTGACCCTATAGCCTAAGCCTAGCTAGAGGCCTATAGTCCTCTGACTTTTGGCATCATACATGCAGATATAATGTGCTGCAGTATATAAACATGATAAATTAGAGACTGGTCAGAGATAACAGGCCTATGCTTTGGCCTGACCCTATAGCCTAAGCCTAGCTAGAGGCCTATAGTCCTCTGACTTTTGGCATCACACATGCAGATATAATGTGCTGCAGTATATAAACATGATAAATTAGAGACTGGTCAGAGATAACAGACCTATGCTTTGGCCTGACCCTATAGCCTAAGCCTAGCTAGGTATGGCCTGGCCTTGCTGCATGTGATCCTGTGGCTACTGGTATGTATAGCATGACTAGCGCATCGGACTCGGAGATGTGATCGGGTACATTATACTAACAATAAAAAGGCTGACGCAGTATAACAAACATTACAATTATTACACAAGTACACTCAATCATTTACAGGTTTATGAAGTAATACATGTACCAGGTATGCATAGCAGTGCATGAGTGTGCTACCGTAATGCCGGACCGACAATGTGAATCAATGTGTTCAACAAATGAAGAAGCTTCATGGGTACAATTATCACCTTTGAGACAGTAACATCAGATTTTTAGTTGTCGATTACAATCTGCAATGATTCAACATATAAATAAAATAGTTCAACGTATACTTACCGACGAAAATATTGGCTATTTCTTCGCCAAACTGCTACTGACAACTCCACCACCATTGCTGCAACGACTATTCGCCGAATGAATAATCACAATTTTTTCGTGGCTCTCAGCGTGAAAATCCGGCTTTCTGATTGGCTGTACGAACTGTGGATTCACTCCGCAAAGAGTGATTACACAGCCGTGACGTTAGTCACGGCTGTGTCTTTTTTCTTACAGGTTCTTTACACAGCCGTGACGTTAGTCACGGCTGTGTCTTTTTTTCTTACAGGTTCTTTCTTCTTTCTTCTTTCTTCTTTCTTCTTTCTGCCGACCACTACATTTGCTCTAGCACTTACATGCTTACACCGATTTTAACCTAACTTTGTCACAACCATCATTGACCATGCCCCTACATGTCATATGAAACTCGTGGGGTCAAAGGTCACGCAGGGTCATAGGGGTCAAAAACGTGATTTCAACTCAAAATGCTTCTTCTCTCACAGATTACGTAGGACAGTGACACCACTTGCACACATGCATTGTTATTATCTTGTGTCTATGGGGTCCTCACAGATTTGGGGTCAAAGGTCATTAAGGGGTCACTTCCGGTATAAAACGAAAAAACTTCAATTTTTTTTATTTGCTAAGAAAAACATAGGACAGTAACGGTATGTTCACACATAAATTGTAGTTACCCTGTGTATATGTGGTATTTTTTAATTTAGGGTCAAAGGTCATTTAGGGGCCACTTCCGGTATAAAACGAAATACCTTTAAAATGCTTCTTCTCCCACAAATTACGTAGGACAGTGACACCACTTTCACACATGAATTGTTATTACCCAGTGTCTATGGGGTCCTCATAGATTTGGGGTCAAATGTCATTAAGGGGTCACTTCCGGTATAAAACGAAAAACCGTCAAAAATTTTTATTTGCTAAGAAAAACATAGGAGAGTAACGATATGTTCACACATGAATTGTGGGTACCCAATTCATATGTGGTATTTTTTTATTTGGGGTCAAATGTCATTAAGGGGTCACTTCCGGTCTGAGACGAAAAACCTTCAAAATGCCCCTTCTGCCACAAGTAACATAGCAAAGTGGTGCCACATGCACCCATGCATTGACATTAGCCAATGTCTATGGCCGTTTTCATATATTTTGGGGTCAAAGGTCATTAGGGGTAATAACACGGCTGTGTTCGTGGGTTAGACCACAGCTTAGTCTAGTTCTTCTTTCTTCTTCTTCTGCCGACCACTACATTTGCTCTAGCACTTACATGCTTACACCGATTTTGACCTAACTTGGTCACAACCATCATTGACCATGCCCCTACAAGTCATATGAAACTCGTGGGGTCAAAGGTCACGCAGGGGTCATAGGGGTCAAAAACGTGATTTCAACTCAAAATGCTTCTTCTCTCACAGATTACGTAGGAGAGTGACACCACTTGCACACATGCATTGTTATTATCTAGTGTCTATGGGGTCCTCACAGATTTGGGGTCAAAGGTCATTAAGGGGTCACTTCCGGTATAAAACGAAAAACCGTCAAAATTTTTTATTTGCTAAGAAAAACATAGGACAGTAACGGTATGTTCACACATAAATTGTAGTTACCCTGTGTATATGTGGTATTTTTTTATTTAGGGTCAAAGGTCATTAAGGGGCCACTTCCGGTATAAAACGAAATACTTTTAAAATGCTTCTTCTCCCACAAATTACGTAGGACAGTGACACCACTTGCACATATGCATTGTTATTACCCAGTGTCTATGGGGTCCTCACATATTTGGGGTCAAAGGTCATTAAGGGGTCACTTCCGGTATAAAACGAAAAACCTTCAAAATTTTTTATTTGCTAAGAAAAACATAGGACAGTAACGGTATGTTCACACATGAATTATGGGTACCCAATTCATATGTGGTATTTTTTTATTTCGGGTCAAAGGTCATTAAGGGGTCACTTCCGGCCTGAGACGAAAAACCTTCAAAATGCCCCTTCTGCCACAAATAACATAGCAAAGTGATGCCACGTGCACCCATGCATTGACATTAGACAATGTCTATGGGGTTTCATATATTTTGGGGTCAAAGGTCATTGGGGGTTACAACACGGCTGTGTTCGTGGTCTTAGACCACAGCTAAGTCTAGTTGTAATTTCACTCTGAAATTGAGCGGTAATTTTGGATCACTCTGTAAGGAGTGAATCTACATTGACCGAGTAGAAGCTTTTTTTCACTCTAAAAGAACGACTAACCGCTCGAATAGAGTGAGAATGAAATCACTCCAAGTTCCGAGTGAAATTTTCACTCTTTTACATTTAGAGAGTTGAATGTGTTCCATGTGATTTCCGTATACCTTCAGTAACGGGGTGGGGGCAGAGGGGCCACCTGCCCTGGGCGCCACCTTTAGGGGGCCGAATTGACCAAATCAGCATCGATTCTGCGCCCACTCCAAGCGATGAAAGTCAAAATTCATCATTTCAGCACAAAATCATTTGAAAGATCATTTAAAACTGATATTCAACTATAGAGTGATAGGCTAATTTTTCACGCGCTCCGCGCGCACTTGTTTCAAGAATTGGGGAGGAGCGCTGTTAGCCCTGGGTGTGACCCCTAGCTACGCCACCGGCTGTATTCCGTTAGGCCTACGTTTTATAACACTTATAACGATCCCACACTCACCAAGTACATGCAGTTCGGACTATTGTTATTTCACTCCAGAAAATTAATTTCAATTCTATTCAAATTCAATTCTTTCTACACATGGAGTCTTGCTATTCAATTCCAATTCAATCCACCTTGCTTTAGAATTAATTCAATTCGATTCCAATTCAATCTTTCATTTTCAAAATCATTTCAATTCAATTCCAATCCAATGCAGTGAAATTAACAGCTAATCAAATTCAATTCAATTCTGAGCATTCATTTCAATTCCAATTCAATTCCAATTCCAATACAGTTGCAGTTTATGTTAATTGACCAAAGGCACACTGCAAAAACTGTGTCTAGAGATCGAACTTTTTTTGTCCTCGATTTGTAAACACATGTAAAATCTAAACACAAATGTCAAACTTCAAAACATCAAGTGTTTAGTATTTAAACCCAAGGCATCAAATTACTAAACATGTTTAGCATTTAGACATGTTTACAAATTGAGGACAAGATGGTGTCTAGAATATATGCATGGTGTTTAATATCTAGACACTGTTTTTGCAGTGCATGTTTTACTACCAATTTTAAAACACTTGAGTCGACAACACAACGTCAAAATCAAGTACACTACTTGTCACAACACAGCATTTCAGCAGAAGATACTTTATTGTCATGTGAACTCACTTTTCGGTTATTCCTTCATGTAATTTTACACGAAATTAGGGTTTGTTTAGGGTTAGGATTAGGGATAGGGTTATGATTAGGGTTAGGGTTATAAGATTAGGGTTAGAGTTAGGATTAGCTTACATGAAATAATTACATGAAGGATCGACCCACTTTTCACATTCAAACAGTGCGAGTGATCCTTGACCTCTGGGTCCTATTTTATGAAACTTTGGAACTTCTTAGCTCTTAGGTGACTGACTTCTTAATATTTGTCTCAACTTCTTGTCCACCATGCACATTTTTTAAACTTAAGGTGTGTGGTACGATCGATAATGGGACCCTGTCCCCATACTGACCTTAAAGATGTCAAAATCAGGGTTTTGATACTACACTGCAAAAACAAGTGTTTATATTTAAACACCATATTGTGTTTATTAGAGCAACAATTAATAAACACATAATTCATGTTAATGGTCTAACACTAATGTTCATAAATTAACACTTGGTGTTATATTATAAACATTAGTGTTTGTAATATAACACCAAGTGTTAATTTATGAACATTAGTGTTAGAACCATTAACATTAGTGTTAGACCATTAACATGAATTATGTGTGTATTAAGTGTTGCTCTAATAAACACAATATGGTGTTTAAATATAAACACTTGTTTTTGCAGTGTATTAGATAGCCCCTATACTTGTTTCCTGCTCCTCCTAAGATTTTACACCCAAAATCCTTGTACTTTTAAAAAAGTGTGAAAAAAGCTGTCAAAGATATTTAGCATTTTCTTAATGGTTTTCTCACTGTTTGTTCAAATGTACAATGACTTTTGAGCATAAAAATTAGGAGCTTGAGAAAAATAGGGGCTTTAAATTAGTGCCAAAAGTTCGAGATATTTGGCAAGTTGGGGTGATCTCATACTCACATTATCGATCATATCAAGCAATTTAAAACATTGGAAATGTTAAGAATCAATTTGCATCATACAGTATTAGAAGATATTAGTGTCTTTGAACATAAAACCTATAATTTTTCCACATGACGAGATATTCTTCTGAAGAAGAACTCCAAAAAAATCTCAAAAAGTTTAACTATACTGTGTATGAGAAATGATATCATACTTTTAATTTTCTTCAATATATACCGGTATGTATTTTATGCTATATCATTTTTAAATGAAAGCTTTCCAGAATACTTAGTTGCAATATGTTTTGTAACACTTTTTGTTTATGTTTTGTACCAGTTTATGGTGACTACTGTTTCTTTTTATTTATCATGTTTTGAAAGGAGTGATCTGGAATCACAGACTTCTGCTTGTGAATTGAAATGCTGAATTGAAATCAAAGCTGAATTTCATTTCAATTCCACTTCATTCGTCATCACTCAACATGATTTCAATTCCAATCCAATTCAATTCTTCATTGCTCACGATGATTTCAATTCCAATCCAATTCAATTCATGCCCAAGCCCACTCATTTCGATTCCAATTCAATTCCAATGCATTGAAATGAAAATCGCCCAAAAATTCATTTCAATTCAATTCGATTTCAATGCATTGAATTAACATTAGTTCGGACCCCCTATTTTTAAATTTTCTGCAAGTTCAGGTGTTCCTGCAGACCCCCAGTTTTTACCGCAGACATGCTGCATTTGTGTAACTCAGACTCACCAAACTCTAAGCTACTCTACTATGGACCCCCTACTTTATTTTCTGCAAGTTCGGGGCCCGGGTGGGGTCCCTGCAGACTCTAGAATGTTTTGCTTTATAGCGCTACCCCTGTTCATAGGCTTCATCAATATACGTCAGCAGTAGAACGATACTTCATCAATACAGTTATCAGCAGTAGATAGCTAATTCATCAATACCGATAAGCTCCGATACACGAGCTTACATGCATTATGCGCGGCAGATATAGGGACTACGTCATGATCACTATTATCAGAAGTAGATAACTACTTCATCCGGCAACTAAACTGACTATAAAAATTATTATACTCATGATACCGATATCAATATATAGATAGCTACTTCATCAATACGGTACATCAGCAGTAGATATACATGTAGCTACTTAGCTCATCAATACCAACATCAGCAGTATAGCTATATATTTAATACTGACATCAACAGCAGATATACCGTATTGATGATGTAGCTATCTACTATACTAATTCTGATAGTCACCTATACTTGAAATTGATGAAATGATCTACGGTATCTATTTGCTGATTTCAACTGCTGAGGGTGATGATGACGTAGCTATCTGCTGCTCATATCAGCATTGATGTATTGTAGCTACCTATAGGCCTACTACTGCTGATGAAGTGTAGATATCTACTGCTGATAGTGTTATTCCGGGTTTTCTTTAAGCATTTTGCTGAAAGGGTATTTTCAAATTTTTTAACCCTTTCAATTGTGAATTTTTCCTCTGAAGGAGTCAAAAACATTGCCCAAGGGGTATTTTTATAATACTATTTTTGAAGACATTTTTAACAATATGTGTGTTTTTGGAGCCATAGATGTAGATCCGGGGGGGGGGGGAGAAATCTCCCCCAATATTTTGCCAGGGGGATGATCATACAATCATCCCCCCAATGTTGACGCCTGTATGTGGGTTTCTGACCAAATTAACCTCATATTTGGTCATTTTAGTCCCAAAAGTGCAAATTGTTGCGCGCTTAGTGCGAATTTATTCCACTTTTGCACCATATTTCAACAGTTTAGCTTCAAAATGGTAACAGTTTTTGTACCATAAACTTATTCTTTCGCCAAAAGGTGCGGGATTCACTACCGGTATACTTCAAGACATTTTCACCCCCCCCCCTCCAAGTCAATAAGAAATATACGCCACTGTTTGGAGCAGTGGCGGATCTAGAGCAGTCAGAAGGGGGTGGGGCAATTTTAAAAGAAAATAATTAAATATAATAAATAACAAACATTTAAAATAATAATAATAATAAAAGAAGTAAGAAACTTGTGCAAAATGAAGACCTAATTGAAGCAATTTGGTGGATCATTTATGCACTTATGTGTAAAATTTTAGTTTAAAAAGCCGAACATTTGTGAAATGAGCAGTCCATGGAGCCTTTCGTGGACGGCAACTTTTCCCTCTTATGGTAGGCCTATAAATTGTGTTAAACATAAATTGGCAAATGTCGAAAGCAGAAGTGAAAGTGGCCGTTTGTTTATCAACTACTCAGGGTGATGTTCCCTCAGAACTTGGAAAGTTTGCAAAATGAAGACCTAATTGAGGTGATTTGGTGGACCATTTTGGCACTATTACTGTGTAAAATTTAAGTTGAAAAGCCGAAAATTGTGAAATGACGGTCCATAAAGCCTTCGTTGTCACGTTTCCCCTATTAGGCCTATAAATTGTGTTAAACATAGGGCCTAAATTGGCAAATGTCGAAAGCCGATGCGAAAATGGTCACTTGTTTATCCACTTGGCATGGGGGTGTCTAGGGGGATGTTCCCACGTGAGAGGGAATATTTTGCAAAATTAAAGTCCAATTGAAGACATTTGGTGCATTATTTAAACAGAAAAAGGACCCGAACCCAATTTGCAAGATTTCAAACTGACACTCTACAATTTTAGAGACTCGCAATCACTAAAACATGACAAAATGTGATGGGCCCTACATATCGGGAGTAGGTCCTAAATGCCAAAAGCCGAGAATAAATGCACAATATCGGGTGTTTCTCTATTCAAATCTTGCAATATCTGAACGCGTACGTTTTCAAGATTTTCTACGCGTTGGACTTTGGGACTTTGGATTTGAAGGAGTCAGCAAAGTGCCTGAACGCGTAAATACGCGTGTTTTGTGCGTTAAAGAAAACTCACTGTTGTAGCCAGCCAGATAGTCAAAGGCATGCAACAATGGGGCATCGTTGCGGAAATACCATGAAGAGGGCTGAAATCTTTCAGCTCTATTTTTGATCAAATCCAGGAGTCTTTCGGAGCCCTCTGCTCGGTTCAAAAAGTAAACAGGGGTCTTTCCGGGAAATATTAAGCCCCCACACACCCACACACAAAACACAATTATAGCATTTAGTGATGTGCGCCCTTATGCCAATCAGCGGCAAGGACTACGAGCTGTCATTTATGCATTTCATGATTTTGTCTGGGAAAAACTAGCCCTAGAACTCTGGCCATAGTATCCGTTTTTACTTCTACTAGGGCCAGAGGCACTTACATTGAAAAATTTGTTGGAGATGCTTGAACGATCCAGTACAAAAAATAACAGCATTTCAATGCTTGATCGAGGTCACTAATTAACATGATAAAACCCACTTGAAAACACACAATCGCCGGTCATTTCTAAAGATGCATTTATACTCAATCGCTTTTGGAGAAACCTGAATCGCACGCATGGTCAGTGTACTAAATCGCCGTCGTATTTGCCTGCTGAGCATGCGCATGATTCGCTGTTTTTCAAAAGCGACACGTAGGCCTATATTGACACCCTCTGTCGGTCAACGTTCTCTAAAATTGCACACATAACTTGTGTAGTTAGCGACAATGACTCAGTCTGGGTATAAACACAGCTTTACACAATGACTAATTTACATAGGCACAAAAGACCGTGTTCATGTACCGTTACTCAGCCAAACATGGCAGAGTAGGTCCCGGATCTTCTGTACATGTTCCTATCTCCTCAACGTTATACCTTTCCAACAAGGAAAGAGATACGAAAGGCGAACGTCTAGGAAAAACCGAAAAACCATGCTTCAACTTTGCCGGGAACTTTGCAGCTAGTATTAAATTTGCCAGGTATTTGTAGACAGGATTTGACTTGTAGATTTATTGATAAACCTATGTTGATGGTATGAACTGTAAAACGCGTGATATTGTTGCGATTTTCACGATGAAGAAGGCATTTAAAAAAAAGTAGCAAAATTCAACAACCAGTCCATGAACATTAACTTTTAAGCTTATTCGAAACGCTACATGGTAAATGCTGTATTCCTTTTATGTACGTTGTTGTGCAGCCACTGTTTAAAAACGCACTTCACTTGTCTCTGATTATGTTAATGATATTAAGCCCTTTCGCAATTTCAGATCAAAGACAGTGCATTGATTGTATAAAATTTTACATCTAGTAATAAAGCAGGGCTGTCAACTTTTTGGAATTGCTTGGCGTGAGACAGAGGCGTACTAGGATTTGCCGACTCCAATGTTCATTTTGTACCATGATTATTTGAGCCACGGTAGCTCGAAATGTGAAAAGCGGGGGTAGGAGCAACAAATTATTCATGACGATGCGTGAGATTTTACTCATTTTCCCCGGCATTTTCCAGCTTTTTATGCGTGAGATTTACTACATAGGCGTGAGATTATACTACCTTGGCGTGAGACCGTGAGAAAGTGACCCAATCGCGTGAGACTCACGGCCAATGCGTGAGAGTTGACAGCCCTGAATAAAGTAGTATGCACTACTGTCTGTTCAATTAGCTTAGATTCTTGAATTTTTAAGATATTTGAAAAAATAAAAATTGTGGTCAAAGTCATCAAAGAAAAGTGTTAGCACAGCCTTAGACCTAACGTGATTTATACTTTTCAAATTCTAAAGTTCAATTTAAAACCCCATTTCTTTTCAATTTTGGTCTTTTCCCGCGATATTTTTATAAAAAGCCGTAGAGAACGTCGGGTACCATAAACTTTTGGAATCAATCCATTTAGAGCAATGGGGACGAATGTCACAATGCGCAGAGATGGTATTTATTTGACCATCCGCATCAGGAAGTATTGTCCAGCAAAATATTTGCCAGTATGCCAAATTTGTGTTGAAACCCTACTGTCGAAACATTACGTTATTATTATGGGAACTAAGGTTTTCTAAAATAGGCCCAGCTTATATAAATACATTCCTTGTGTATTTATTTATTTATTTATTTATTTATTTTGCGAATGGGTCTGAGAAGGTGTAGGCCTATAAGCCTATTATAAAACTACACATTTATTTTCAATTTGTTATTTCATTTTGTTTGTTGAATACAAACTGAAAAAACTGTGAAACAAAAGAACTTTTATACAAAAAAATATTATTTAAAACAATCAGGTTACAGAAAACATTTCTTGTAAAGTTACTGTATCTGAAAATGTCAAGCGAATGCTGATATTCTGAAAAGGGGTATAATCCTTCTTGTCTTCCATGAGCAACCGCGTCACATCGGGTATAATCTTCCTTCCAGGAGCAACCACTGTGCATGATTGACGGGCTATTCCATTGCTCGTAATAGGGTAGTGTATTTTAGCGGGACAATGCTGGATGGTGACTGCAGCACGCTATATACTTCGCCCAGACTTGGCATGTGGTTGTTGGTGTAGGGTGTGTGGTGTGGGGTGTGTATTGGGGAGGGGCGTGTTGTCCGAGATGTTAGGAATTATTTAATAATAGTTATTAATATTGGAAGAACGTTTTAAACTTTAATTTAAGGCATCATATACAATTTTATACTATTTTAGATTTTCAATTAATAACAAAATAATAAAATAGCATTTAAAAATTATATTAATAGGCCTATTTATTATCGCACGCCATGAAAAAAAAAAAAAAAATGGCACACTTTCCGATAAAAATTTGGGAAACAAATTAATTTTTAAAAAATAAAAAAATCTTTCTTAAACCAAATTTTCATGAAATTGAGGGCCATCAATAAACCAAAATGCACCCCGAATATGTCGCACATCCCCGTAGTAGGCCTACCCTCCTTTTCAACCCGTTGCCCTAAACTAGACGTGTAATATAACCGCCACGAGTATTTTTTTTTACCTGTAGGCAAGCTCACCCCTACAGTCGCAATAGTTCTAGCCCAGATAGCTTTTAACTCACGCCTACTAATAACGTACTTTCATCAAGTGATGGCGCTATAAGGTTTACCACGGAAGCTGTTTGGTTTACCGTGGAAGAAGATTATACCCTATATGGATATTCTTGGGAATGAATGGTGGTATTAAACAAAACTCAATTTAAATTGTAAACCAGTTGAAATGAGAACGAAATCCATAATTTTAATGTCCTTGTTTAGGAAAAAATAATGCTTAGAATAATGTTATGCATAAAACGTACTCGCGCCATATAATTTCGTGTGACAAAAACCGGTGGACCATCATCACCTATAGAACCTATCCAATAACTGGAATGGTATAACAATTGAAAGAGCAGGACAGGTTGTTTTACTAAATTGGATAGGGTCTATGCCCTAAGTTGAGAATGGACTGTCCCACTCGATTTGTAAAAAGGTCGCGAACCCTTTCGGTGGACCCAAGTAACTGCCCAAAATGAGGCAAAATTGAAAAGAAATGGGGTTTTAAATTGAACTTTGGAAAAGTATAAATCATGTTAGGTCTAAGGCTGTGATAACACTTCTCTTTGATGACTTTGGCCACAAGTTTTTATTTTTTCAAAATATCTTAAAATTCAAGAATCTAAGCTAATTGAACAGACAGTAGTTAAACTAGTATTATATAGAAAATTTAAAGGGCATTTCGTGATCCACAGCCTCATCCCCCACTTTTCTCAAAAAATTGAGATTTTATATCACTGGAAACCTCTGGCTACATAATGTTTATGTACAAAATATTTCTTGCAGATTAATTCATTTAGCAAAGATATCGTGAAATTTGAATTTCGTTCATATGCATGATTATTAACAGTGGCATAGATTTATTTTTGACATTGAGGTTGGAGAAAATTTCTTGAAGTCCAGTGAATCCAGCACCTTTTGCCAACATAATAAGTTTATGGTACAAATGCGCGTGAAGCGCGCATAAAAATTTGCCATATTGAAGCAAAACTGGTGAAATATAGTACAAAACTGGAATTAATTTGCGCGAAGCGTGAGAAATTGGCACTTATTTTTTGACCAAATATGGGGTTAATTTTGGTTAGAAACCCATATACAGGCGTTAACATTGGGGGATGATTGTATGGACCATCTCCCCTATCAAATTAATATGGTCATTAACTCATTAGCTAAAAATTACCATTTGGAGTTATTACTCATTGGAGTCATAGTGTTACACCCAAATTGTAAAGTGCGCACATTTTGTTGATTTGTAGCTTGAGATTACAAAATTGAACACTTAACATTCATGTGCGCAAAAATTTTGGAATGTACATTCCTCCTGACATGCACATTGAGTGGGTCCTGTGAACCAAGGAAGGTCAGTGACATGTAGGTCAGCTAAGCAGCTTTTTTGTTGGAAATGCTAGGCATTATAGACCACTTGACCTGTGAAGTCATTGCCAGGCAGTATGTGTGTGAATTATGGCCATTGTTCTTTGCCCTGCAGTGTGCTAACACATCATAGTTTACTCAGGGCACATGCATCTTAAATCGCCCACCACATTTCATATAGTACAAGAAAGCCATTGAACAGTGTAACGGTTCGTACAAGATATCGATAAGCAATTGAACAGTGTAGCGGTTCGTTCAAGCATATAGATAGACCAGTCCCTCGCCTTTGTTGTGTTATTTATTCTAAGTTTTAAACAAAACAGATGCAAATTTAGCTAAACCAAAAATTTTAAGCAAGTGATTTGCAACTACAACACAATCCCTAAAAATGTTCCTAAAAAAAAAAGGGTCTTTGGAGCAAAAAGTGGCCTTGAGGGGAAAACTGGCTAAAAAACAGTCCCAGGTCTTTGAAATTGCATACACATTGAGTGGGTCCCATTTCCAAGGAAGGTGAGTGATTATGGTTGGTATTTTCACATGAAGTAGGTCAGTGCTGCAGGTTAGAAGTGCTAGGGATGTTAACACTGTAAAACTTGTACCAGCCAAATCTGCATGCTACGGAGCCTGAAAATAAGATGGTGCAGATCACAAATTTGATACAAATATGGGAGCTGTCATGGGGTGGTAACAGGGTGCTGGGGTGCTAAGGAACGCTCAGCCAGCACTAGCGCATTACACGATCAGAACATGTATAGTGTGCATTCTTGTGTGCCGTACACACCTGATAGTTCCGGGATACTCGTTGGTCGCTTCCACACAGTAACATACTTCTGGTAAAGCGAGGGTTGCCCCCTTCTCTTTCCGGATCCTCATAGTGGAAATTGTAGTGAAAAATCTTGAGAGTTTCTTGGTAGACCCTTCCAGCTCTACAACCTAAATTTGGTCGAAAATACAGAGCAAGACTTACAATGTAATTCTATATGGTGTATATTTATGACTGCTCTTTTCTAGTTGTTCTATTGTGTTTATGCCATTTGTGGACTGCACATGGCTAATGGGCTATTCAATTCTTTACTCTTGAATTAAATGTAACAGTAGAGACTCAGTACACCGGTCGATCTTACCGCTTCCGATGTTGATTAAGATACTTCTTGCATCGATCCCGAGATGCGGAAAAACCAATAGTCATTTTGTCCCACATAAATGAATAAATAACAAAACCCCGATCCCCGGTGGACTCACCCAAAAGGTGACGCCACACCATATGATCGTCCTTATCCTCCTTGGTCTCCGACTGACACAGACGTGCCTATCGATTGTTCATAGCACTGTGTATCAATTTCTCGACCAAGGCGAGATATACGGTTGTAGTTTCACACCTTAGGTAAAACCAAACCGGTATTGTTCGGCTGAGGATAGTTTTGACGGCATTTTCTGGCAAAAAAGTGACAAAAAACGATCCAAAACTTAGCTACATATCGTGCCTCCGTTTGTATACGGGACACACGAGCAATTCAAAATGGCCGCTCGTTGACGCCATTCATTTTGTTTCCCACGTAAAACAACCATTGCAGCCTGTAAGTTACAATAGATGTTTGTACATACACATTGTATTTCATGTAATGGTAGGTTATTGTTGCTATGTTAGGGTGATTACTCTATCGTTATGTCTTCATTACCGTCCAATAAAGACGAGTTAATCAGATATTCATACGGTGGGGATTGGTAGGGACCCGCCTGACATTTTAGTAATAAAGTTAGCCAGTCCTTACTTTACCACTAACGTTAGCGACCAGCCTCCGTGCTCAGGTTTGCTTACTGGGCTTGAGTCGTGTTGGGGGTAGTGCCCCCTCCCTTTCTCCTCGCTTCGCCTCGGCCCTGTCGGGCTTGCCCTTCCCTGGTGACGGAGCGGGACCCACACCCGCTCTGTTTCACCCACAGGGAGTGCTCACGATCTTCTAGATGTCTTTCTTTTGCTTAGGACTCTCCGAGTTCCAGCTTGACGATTGGGATAGGCTCCGTCATCGCCATATGACGAAGAAGAAATCTACCAAGGGCACTGGTAAGGTCGACACGGTGGATTCTGCTGTGACAGCCCCTATGGGTCATGGCAGGTCTGCTTAAGGGGCTCCGTCCCCGGACAAGCAGGCGGTTCCTTCGGGACTGCTAAGCGCGTCCAAAGGCTCAGCAGCCAGCGAAAGCACTGACTATACGTCGGAGCAAAGTAGCAGGCAGCAGAGCGGTAACCACCAGCGAAAACCCTAGCGGGTTTTGCAGCAGGAGGATACCAGTCGATCACGGTAGATTCTGCTGTGACAGCCCCTATGGGTCATGGCAGGTCTGCTTAAGGGGCTCCGGTCCCGGACAAGCAGGCGGTTCCTTCGGGACTGCTAAGCGGCCCAAAGGCTCAGCAGCCAGCGAAAGCACTGAAGCTCACTGACTATACGTCGGAGCAAAGTAGCAGGCAGCAGAGCGGTAACCACCAGCGAAAACCCTAGCGGGTTTTGTAGCAGGAGGATACCAGTCCTCTAGCTTAAAATCCTCACGGGTTTTTAGCAGGAGGACACCCGCCTGTTGCAGGCATATCTACGGGCTCAAACAGCCACAGTAGTAGCCAGCGACGGGCAGCATGCAAGGGTACCCGGGCTTGCCTGGGTTGAACCCTTAGCATGCATGGGTTCAGCAGAGACGATACCGCTGCTAACGCTGTGGGTGTAGTCTTAGCAGAACCAACTGGGGTTGTCACACGGCAGCGCCCATGGCGGGACCGCCGAGTGATACCCTGGGCCCTAGAATAGCTGCTGGCTGTCCACAGGGACTGGCTGGCGATTATTCAGGGGTTGGGCTCGCAGTCTCTCACGGGACAGCGACCCAGGTGCATTCGGTGGCAGCTACAAAGACGAGCTACGGCTTGACTTCAGTGGTAGCCGCTATGCACCCGCCCATAGCTGGCGTGAGTGGTCCGCCACACACAGCGACCTTGGGCGAAGCTCTAGAGGGTACAGTAAGTAGCTTGAACAGCCTAGCTGATCAACAACCCACTTATGTCCTCGAGAGCCAGCGGAGCGTGGGTGATCCATTACCGCCAATGGGTAAATAACCCTCTCTTGATCGATCACTGTCAAATCAACAGGGCATAGCTCCATTGATTGACGCTGCCTATTCAGGTGGCGAGGTGATTGATCGGGGTATGCACGCCAGCTACCCGTGGTACTAGGCAAGCTCCCTCTAGCCAAGGGACAGCCGGTATAGCGGGTACCCATACACACGGCTTGATTCCCCTTGCGGGGAACGCAGTGAGGCATGGGTACAGTGGTACACAGCCGGAGCCCTCACGGGCACCTACGCTGGAACCACGCATACAGCGGTACACAACCGAACCCTCACGGGTACCCATGCTAGTACCGCGCGGTACCACGCCAGCACACAGCTTGATCCCCAAACAGGGAACGCAGTGTGGCGAGGGTACAGCGGTCCACAGTTGGGAACCCTCACGGGTACCCACGCTGATACCGCACCGGTACGCAGCACTCGCTTTAGTCGCCACAGTCTCTGTGGCAACAAGGGGGGGGGGAGGCGGTGCTGGTACTGCAGTACCATGGGGTTACCCTGGTGGCGGATCCTTTCAGGGTCAGCTGCCGGCTGGGTATGCCCCGTGGTACCCGCCGCAGGGTGTTTCTTCCACGGCCTAGCACCGTCGCAAGTGTCGCCTAGCGACGGCCACGCAGTACCAACATCAGCTGTTGACCAGGCCAGCCGGCATGGGGCTAACCCAGATCTTGATCAGGGTAGGCCCCGTGCTGCTAGCGCTTAGGACGACGGCTGCGAGAGCATGCGGACCCAGTGGTGCCATGGCGGATACCTCAGGGTCTTGCGGAGTACTCCTCTTCTGCTGGCAGGTAGTCGGCGAGCCACACAGTGGTTATGCCTTCTTACCCGCTTTCAGATGCCCGTCCTCAGTTACCGCCATCATCGGAGCATGATACGGATACTGTGGGCGAGGGAAAGGAGTCGGAAGCTGAGTCCGGTAGTGACATCACTACAATCTCCTTCCCCCGCTGCCCCGCGAGGGGAGCAACAGCACTGATCTTCCTCCGGACACTCCCTAAGGGGGAGTCCATGGAGGAGGACCAGGGGATCCTTTCAGTAGGATGCTCAGCTGCTGCTTCCTCACAGGGGACCGGGCAAAGAAGCTACCAACGGGAGC